>NC_136418.1:16616573-17890739 GCF_052625555.1 Lactuca saligna
TTGATAAAAAATAAGTTATAAAAGTTGAAAAAAAGATTGGTTCCTTGGTTCCTTGGTTAATTATGGTTCTCTATTGAACCTCACCTATATATATATATATATATATATATATATATATATATATATATATATATATATATATATATATATATATATATATATATATACATATATAGATACCAATTTTTTTTTTTTTTTTTTTTTTTATGATCCTTATGATTTTTATTCATCGTTAGTATAACTAGAAAATGACTAGTTTTGTTTTTAGATAACGTATCTGTTTGTAACGAATTTTAATACTTGCTCTTATGAATCGTCTAACATCATGAATATGATTATTGTTTAAAATTGTGCCTTGATTATTAAGTTTATAAGAATCTTTAAGATTTTGCTCAGAGTTATTAATAGATTCTTGGATTTGCTGTATTTTTAAAAGAATATTTCTATTAGGAATACAATTCATCAAAATTTTGCTAGACATAATTAAATGATCTAACCATGAATTTGATTAATTTGATTATTAAAAACGAGTACTATTTTAACAAAAATTTCAAATCTTGTAGAATTAATAGTTAGAATAACTCGCAATGAAATTATCATAAAAATAACACAACAATAGAATATTTTAGATAATACCTTCTTGAATTAGGCTTGAATTACAATCAGTACATACTTCTGGAGAAAGAATTATTTGAAAATCTAAAGACTTTGAACATCTACTAGTAGAAAGAGAGACTCTTGGAGATTTTTTAGACATTGGATGAACATTTTTTAGAGAATGAATTTTTTCTCTTGTGATAACCTCTATTTATAATCATCTTGGAGTCTTCAAAGTCTTGAAATCATCTTGTGATAAATTTTTCCGTAAGAATCCATGGCCAATCAATAATTATTTGCAAGTGGTTGTCCTTGAAAGTGGTTGTCATTCATCTTCTTTTGATAAAGCAAGCCATTATAGAGCATCTTCTAAAGTTTTTTGTCTTCATATCATCATTGATTATAGATTTGATAATAATTTTGATAAAAATTGTTTATACATAAATACATGAATACCTACATAGTATACATGTATTCGTACTTGAAAAACGAAATTTTGATAATAGAAAAAACGAAATATCTTACATTTAAAATATTACATCAAATTTATGGATAATGATTTCTTATTCTTCATAAGGATCATCAAAAGGGTCTTGAGCGTCTTCGAATAAATCATTCTTTATAGATTTTGGAGAATCGTCAGAAACTGATGGAGTTTGGCGAATTTCTTGAAGTAATTTTTGAAGTTCTTGAGGAGAAGAGGTAGCAGCATCTTTAATTCTTGCAATTAGATCCACATCGCTTTTGGGAAGACTGTTGATAAAAGTGGCTTCGACTTCTGGTTTTTGAATATATATTTCTTGATAATGTTTAATTACTGCTTGTTCACTAGCTTGAGAAATCTTCATTTTATCCCACCATTTTGAGCGAAATTGGCGATTAAGCCAGGGAGGAGAGGTGTCTTTTGCTTCTTGATAATGAAAAGTCCAAGACATTATCCATGGAACTTTAAATATCATAGTGAATTGTAACATGTATTCAAATTCTGGAATTTGTTGAATAAACAATTCTTTAAATTTGAGATATCCATCGTAAATTTCTTTTGGTAAACAATTTGGAAGAATACCCATATATTTGTACCAATTGATAAACCATCTTGGATATTCACAATTGAAGTTCAAATCAAAGAAGATAAACCATGAATGTGAATAATTCCGAATAAAGAATGCCTTAGTCCAGGCGTCTTGATAATCATAGTAAGAAAATTTGGGATAAGCAGGATAACTTATAAGAGGTTTTTCAGAGTGAAGGTTTGGAACCCAACTTTCTGGAGAAATGATTTTGATAATATGAGCTTTGCTAAAATCAATGTTTCCCTCTTTAGAATTAGAACGATGAACAAAATTGACTGAACCAGATTCTTGCAGAATAGCTTGATAATATTCTCGGGTTTTATATGAATCAACATAAAAGGTTTTTCCTTGTCCAAAGAGATGATTGGTGAGAATATGAAAACCTTGGTGTAACTTATGGATTTGAAAATCTTCAAGAATTTGAACTCTTAGGAAATTTGGATTAAGAACATAAGGAGTTTTTGTAGAAGGGCTAGGAGTAACAGATTTTTGAGTTTGAGGAGAGATAGGTTTTGCAAAAGGGCTTATTGTGTCAGTTGAAGCAACTTTTGGAGTAACAAGTTTTGACTGAAGGATATTAGAATAAAGTTGTGAATTCTTAGAAGTAGGTGTTAAAGGAGAAAAACGATTTTGATTTTGAAATGGAACTAGCTTTTGAGAGGCTGGAACAAGATTTTGATAGACTGGCTTCTTGTCATCATGTTTGGAAGAGGACGATGAACTCATTTTCCCTGCAAAAATTCTCGAGAAAGAAAGTCAGGAAGTGAGTTATTTTCTCCTTTTATAAATTCTATTTCGAAATCAAAGTTACCTAAGAGGGCTTGCCAACGAGCAAAAATTTGCTTGGAAATAATATTTTTTACATTTTTTTCCAAAATACTTTTTGCAGATTGACAATCTATTCTTAATAAAAAAGTTTTCATAAATAAATCATCTTCAAATTTCTTAATACATAAAACAATGCTTAAAATTTCCTTTTTGACAGTTGAATAATTTTTCTGTGTATTATTCCATGCACCAGAGTAATATCGAACTAATTGCTCTTCAGTTGAGTTAACAAATTTTTGTTTTAAAATTCCTCCGAATCCAATATCACTAGCATCAGTTTCAACTATGATTTTGGCATCGGGATGAGGTAAATTTAAACATGGCAAAGTAGGGAGCTTTTGTTTTATATATTTAATTATATCTGTATGTTTTTGAGTCCATGGTTCAGGATTGTCTTTTAATCGATTATAAAGTGGTTTACATATGATCCCTAAATCTTTGAAAAAATCATGGATGTAATTTAAGCATCCTAAAAATCTTTGAAGTTGTTTTTTATCTTTAATTTCATCAGGAAATTTAGTAGAAAATTGCAAGCTTCTTGTTATAGGTCTAATAGTGTTTTTGACAATATCATGTCCTAGAAAACGAATTTCATTTTTAAATAAATGCATTTTTGTTGCAGAGACAGCTAAACCATTTTGATAAATTAAATCATGAAATTGATTTAAATGTTTAAAATGTTGATCAATTGATTTTGAAAAAATTAGGACATCGTCGATATAAGCAATAGCAAAACTACTTATAGGAGTTATGATATCATTCATAATATTTTGGAATTCAGAAGGAGCATTTTTTAATCCAAAAGGCATTACATTCCATTCAAAATGCCCAAAGGGAACATTAAAACCAGTTTTGTATTTATCTTCCTCATGAATTTGTATTTGCCAAAATCCTGATTTCATATCAAACTTTGAAAATATTTTTGAATCATAAAGCTTTTTTAGCAAATTTCGTTTATTAGGAATAGGATAACGAATCCATTCTAAAACTTTGTTTAAAGGTTTATAATTGATAACTAATCTTGGTGATCCTCTTTCTAATTCTGCAGCATTCATAACATAAAATGTTGAACAAGACCATGGTGACTTAGAAGGTCTTATGAGTTTTTTATTTATTAAATCTTGAATTTCATTTTTACAATGACTTTCTAATTCATTATTCATGTGAACGGCTCTAGATTTTGAAGGAATATCCTTTTCATTAAAAATTTTTATATATGGTAGTTTTACAATATGTTGCTTTCTATTCCAAAAGGCATTAGGAATATTAGAACAAACATTTTTTTCAAATTTTAATTTTAATCCGGTTATTTTATTTTGAATATTATTATCACTTAATTGATTAGTTATTCGAACATTATTTATTTCGTTAATAAGATATTTGGCTTGTTGCGTTTTATAATTAAGGACATTAATTGTTGAATATAGAGGAGGTTCACAAAATTTAAATATAATTTCTTTTCCAAAAACGTTGGTTCTTATACCATCATCATGAACCATAAAAGGATATAGTTTTGTAATGAAAGGTGTTCCTAGAATTAAAGGAGAAGATAGATCTTTTACTAAAATTAGGTGAGTTTTATAACAGTAATCTTGGTCATTACAAATATGAACATCAGAAACTTTATAATTTACAATTAATTTTGTACCTCCGGCACCAGTAAGTCTAGATGTAGTTTTTTCATAAAATTGTGTAGGAAAAATTCCTTCTTGAATACAATTCATATCAGCACCACTATCAATTAAAGCAGTTAGGTTAATTTTAAAATTATCCTTAACTAAAGTAATTTTAGTGTTCCATTTTTGAGAAACTTGATTATTTATAAGTTTACTAATAGTTACATTTTCAATTTTATTTTCTTCTTCATTATTAATTTCTATATTTTTGTTTTTAAAAGTAGAAGGTTTTTCTTTTTCTAAAATTAAAATTTTATTTTTTATTTCTTTTATTTCTCGTTTTACTATTTTTAATTCTTCTTGAAGTTCTTGCATAGAAATTGGCTTTGCTTCAGTAAATCTTTCGTATATACTTTTTAAATTAAAATTTTCATTATTAGCAGGAGTTATGTTATTAGTTTTATTAAGCATCTGTTTTATTAGCAATTCTTGGATATTTTTATCTTTTATAGAATCAAGAGAGTTTAAAAGATCTTTATCATCTTGCGAAAGAACATTAATGGAGCCACTAGTGATTACATTGATTAAATTGTTACAGTGACATTTACCAATACATTCGCAAATATCAGAATCTTCAGAACTTGAAGTAGTATTTTCGAGAATATTTAACTCATTTGTTTGAAAGTCAGAAATACATTCATCGGAATCTGAATCAGTATTTAAAATAATTTTTCTTATTTGTTCTTTCAAGTCTTCAGAGACATTTAACTCATTTATTTTCGTCTTAGCATAACAATTATTTGCTGTATGACCATTACGCCCACATTTATGACAAATAATAATATCTTTTGATTTTCTTTTAGATTTTTTATAATTTTGTCTATAGGGTTTTTTGGCTTTCGAAGCGTAATCTTTACCCTTTTTATAATTTTCTGGAAGATTATATTTCTTTTTCCTAAAATATTTTGAAGATCTTTTCTTAAAAACTTTAGATTTTGAAGTAGACGGACCATTTAAGGGCTGATAACCATATTGTTGGCAAAAATTTCCCAATTCATTTTTACTGTTAATTCTATCTTTTTTGAGTTTTTCTTTAAACCTAAGATCAGCACAAACTGCCAATCCCTCTTTATTAATATAGTTTATTAAATCTCCATAAGTTAGATTTTGATAAGGAATGGTATTATTAAAATTTTCTCTTAATTTTTGTCGAACTCTTTCCGCAAAGAGTTTTGGAAGGCCAGCAATAAAACGTTCTTTCCAATAAGACTCTTTACAATCGGGTCTTGAAAAAACTTTAACAAGATAATTATCTTTATACCATCTAAAATCAGTAAGTTTTCTGCAATGTAAATTCATTAAAATTTCTGAAGTTTTTTCTTGAAAAGTAGTAGGATCCCCTACAAAGTTTTTGATAATAGCAAAAATTAAAGTGTTAACCATATCATCTTCAAACGTTTGTATTTGTTGATTATTTTCTTGTTTTATAATAGTTTTCTTAGCAGATAAAATATAATCTTTTTCTTCTTGTGAAATATAGAAATCCCACCAGCCTTTAAGACTGCCAGTAAAACCAGAAGTAATAATATTAACAATTTGGAGTTGAGTATTATTATGAGCTTTATAAGCATTAGCAGCCATAGTCATTTCTTGTACAATATTCATAATTTGATGTTCAGAATGGCCATCAATATTCCATTCATAAACAGAATTACCATCATATTGAGAACGGTCAAATTGAAAACTTCGTTCTTCAAGTTGAACATCTGGAAGAGAGGGTCTATTCCAATAATTTCTTATGGTTGGTTTTGGATTTTTTCCGAAAGTGCTTTGCTTTGATTGATGAATTTTATTAAGATTTGAAAAGTCATTAGTGAGTTGATTAATATCATCATTCGTATTAAATTGTTGAGCAAGAGTTTCAAAATTTGTTTCACTATTAATATCACTATTTTCAGATTCTTCATTCGTAAGAGTATTAATATTATTAGTGTTTGAGATATGAAGTTTTGAAAGTCTTTTTTCTAATTCGTTAATTAAATCTGTATTTCCTAGATTAAAATTACCATCGATTTGGCAAGGAACAAAACTTAAATTACTAGTGCTTGCCATATCTTGCTTGTTAATGTTTTTATCTTTAAAAAAATTTTCTTCAATTTTTACTAGATGCTCGGTAATACTAGATAAGGTTTCATTTTCATAGTTATTTTGGTAAATAATTTTTTGAAGACCCTTTTCGGTAGTTAATGGATTTGGGGCTTGAACTAAAGGAGTTGCAATAAACATATCGTTAATAATAATTTCTCCTTTTGGTGGAAAATTAGCAATAATTTCTTTATTAGAAATAATATCTTTATATTTTTTCTCTAAAATGGGAGTGATAGAATCATTTTTAAATGGGTAATTTATTTTATGTTTAGGGGCATAAATTAATTCAAACCATTGAAAAAAAGGAGAATGGATTTTATTTGATAAGACATAATCTTCCCAAAGGCCTAAATGGAGAAATCTTAAGTAGTATGAATAATTTTCTTCGTGCCAAGCTCTTTTTTGACGGTTATAATCTTTATAATACTCAATATTTTTTAAGTAATCAAAATCAACTTGATATTCTAAATTCGAGAAATTCATTTTAACAGGTTGTTTTTGTTAGGATTGAAGAAATATGCTTTATCGATTCTAAATTATGACTTCTTGATTTTTCGTATTTTTTTATTCCTATCTTTAGCCTAGAAATTTTTTCTATTTGTTTATTATATTTATTAGTATATGGAGATATTTTGTATAAATTATTATTTTCATAAGTTTTAGTTTCTTCTAAATGTTGAATTGTTTTGCATATATTAGAATTTATCTTCCAATGTCTTTTTAACATATTAGCCCAAAGCTTATTATTTTGTGAACAATTAATTTGTATTTTAGAACTCATAATTGTTGTTTAAAATTCTGAAGTTCATCAATAAAATCTGATTTAGTAGGACTAGGAAGACTATTTTCACTATTTTTATCATCTTGATATAATGGTTTGGGAATCGAATTAGTATAGTCAACAGTTTTTAGTTTTAAAGATCTCGACTTTAATAACGAAGATTTTGAAGAGCCTGTTTCTGGAAAAGAAGTTGATAATCTGGATGATGAAATATTTAAGGAAGAAAAATTTATATCTACAGAACCATCATTATATTCAATAATATTTGAGATTTGTTTTGAAGAGTCTAATGGTTTTGGATCAATAACATTTTGTAAGTTCCAATTACATGATTGGGTTATATCAGACCATTTTAATCTTTTTGGTGTATGAACTTTGGTATGGTTAGTATTTGCTTCAAAAATAATTGTTTCATTTTTAGGATTTGATAAACGTGTTTTTGGTTCAAGTGTAGTTGTCATAGTTTTGTAACAAACACGATAAATTATTGCTAAAGGCTTTGTATCATCCTTAAATTCTAAATTTTTTGTTTCTATAGTTAAAACTAAAGTATCTAAAATATTTTTATCAAATAACCTACAGAGAAATTCGGATAACAATTGAAATAAATAGGTCCGTTAGCAATATTTGTTTCAGCCATAGCTAAAATAGAATTTTGAAAATCTTTATGTCTCCTGTCTCTTAAAATAAGGAGAACAGGGGCATCTATTCCAATTCTAAATAGAGGCTTGATAGCAATTTGGACTAAACCGACATGTAAAAATTTATATTTCGTTCTATGCTCTAGAATAGATCGTGATGATAACAAATGTAAGTTTTGTTGGTTTTGACCAATAGACAAAGTTTGTTCTGTCATTTTAATAGAATAACCTTGAAAGTAATCAAAAGTTCCTATTTTATATATTGTATTAATATTAGTTTTAGGTATTGTCCAATTATTCAAACTTTGTTCTATGTTATTAACGGTTTCTTCAATAGAATTTATTTGATTATCATCATCATCTTGTTCATTATTGATATTTTTACCAAGAATATATTTTTTGGATAGTATGCCTGAAATTTTACTCATATTTTTTGTTTTAAAATTCTATAAGAAAACTTACCTGTTTTAATAATGGTGAATCAGAGGGGATTCGTCCCGACGATGATTGTGGTCCGGCACCGCGTCTTACGTCCTTATCTGCGCGCTTTACGCTAATCCAGCCAATCACTGGTCTTGTCTCTGTATCATGCTTATTAAAACTTATATATTTCTTATAGGATATTAAACCAAAAACTTTAGAAGTAAATATATCATGCATAACCTCCCCAAAATCTTTTCTTGGCTTTGATACCAATTTTTATGACCCTTATGATTAATTTTTATGATCCTTATGATTTTTATTCATCGTTAGTATAACTAGAAAATGACTAGTTTTGTTTTTAGATAACGTATCTGTTTGTAACGAATTTTAATACTTGCTCTTATGAATCGTCTAACATCATGAATATGATTATTGTTTAAAATTGTGCCTTGATTATTAAGTTTATAAGAATCTTTAAGATTTTGCTCAGAGTTATTAATAGATTCTTGGATTTGCTGTATTTTTAAAAGAATATTTCTATTAGGAATACAATTCATCAAAATTTTGCTAGACATAATTAAATGATCTAACCATGAATTTGATTAATTTGATTATTAAAAACGAGTACTATTTTAACAAAAATTTCAAATCTTGTAGAATTAATAGTTAGAATAACTCGCAATGAAATTATCATAAAAATAACACAACAATAGAATATTTTAGATAATACCTTCTTGAATTAGGCTTGAATTACAATCAGTACATACTTCTGGAGAAAGAATTATTTGAAAATCTAAAGACTTTGAACATCTACTAGTAGAAAGAGAGACTCTTGGAGATTTTTTAGACATTGGATGAACATTTTTTAGAGAATGAATTTTTTCTCTTGTGATAACCTCTATTTATAATCATCTTGGAGTCTTCAAAGTCTTGAAATCATCTTGTGATAAATTTTTCCGTAAGAATCCATGGCCAATCAATAATTATTTGCAAGTGGTTGTCCTTGAAAGTGGTTGTCATTCATCTTCTTTTGATAAAGCAAGCCATTATAGAGCATCTTCTAAAGTTTTTTGTCTTCATATCATCATTGATTATAGATTTGATAATAATTTTGATAAAAATTGTTTATACATAAATACATGAATACCTACATAGTATACATGTATTCGTACTTGAAAAACGAAATTTTGATAATAGAAAAAACGAAATATCTTACATTTAAAATATTACATCAAATTTATGGATAATGATTTCTTATTCTTCATAAGGATCATCAAAAGGGTCTTGAGCGTCTTCGAATAAATCATTCTTTATAGATTTTGGAGAATCGTCAGAAACTGATGGAGTTTGGCGAATTTCTTGAAGTAATTTTTGAAGTTCTTGAGGAGAAGAGGTAGCAGCATCTTTAATTCTTGCAATTAGATCCACATCGCTTTTGGGAAGACTGTTGATAAAAGTGGCTTCGACTTCTGGTTTTTGAATATATATTTCTTGATAATGTTTAATTACTGCTTGTTCACTAGCTTGAGAAATCTTCATTTTATCCCACCATTTTGAGCGAAATTGGCGATTAAGCCAGGGAGGAGAGGTGTCTTTTGCTTCTTGATAATGAAAAGTCCAAGACATTATCCATGGAACTTTAAATATCATAGTGAATTGTAACATGTATTCAAATTCTGGAATTTGTTGAATAAACAATTCTTTAAATTTGAGATATCCATCGTAAATTTCTTTTGGTAAACAATTTGGAAGAATACCCATATATTTGTACCAATTGATAAACCATCTTGGATATTCACAATTGAAGTTCAAATCAAAGAAGATAAACCATGAATGTGAATAATTCCGAATAAAGAATGCCTTAGTCCAGGCGTCTTGATAATCATAGTAAGAAAATTTGGGATAAGCAGGATAACTTATAAGAGGTTTTTCAGAGTGAAGGTTTGGAACCCAACTTTCTGGAGAAATGATTTTGATAATATGAGCTTTGCTAAAATCAATGTTTCCCTCTTTAGAATTAGAACGATGAACAAAATTGACTGAACCAGATTCTTGCAGAATAGCTTGATAATATTCTCGGGTTTTATATGAATCAACATAAAAGGTTTTTCCTTGTCCAAAGAGATGATTGGTGAGAATATGAAAACCTTGGTGTAACTTATGGATTTGAAAATCTTCAAGAATTTGAACTCTTAGGAAATTTGGATTAAGAACATAAGGAGTTTTTGTAGAAGGGCTAGGAGTAACAGATTTTTGAGTTTGAGGAGAGATAGGTTTTGCAAAAGGGCTTATTGTGTCAGTTGAAGCAACTTTTGGAGTAACAAGTTTTGACTGAAGGATATTAGAATAAAGTTGTGAATTCTTAGAAGTAGGTGTTAAAGGAGAAAAACGATTTTGATTTTGAAATGGAACTAGCTTTTGAGAGGCTGGAACAAGATTTTGATAGACTGGCTTCTTGTCATCATGTTTGGAAGAGGACGATGAACTCATTTTCCCTGCAAAAATTCTCGAGAAAGAAAGTCAGGAAGTGAGTTATTTTCTCCTTTTATAAATTCTATTTCGAAATCAAAGTTACCTAAGAGGGCTTGCCAACGAGCAAAAATTTGCTTGGAAATAATATTTTTTACATCTTTTTCCAAAATACTTTTTGCAGATTGACAATCTATTCTTAATAAAAAAGTTTTCATAAATAAATCATCTTCAAATTTCTTAATACATAAAACAATGCTTAAAATTTCCTTTTTGACAGTTGAATAATTTTTCTGTGTATTATTCCATGCACCAGAGTAATATCGAACTAATTGCTCTTCAGTTGAGTTAACAAATTTTTGTTTTAAAATTCCTCCGAATCCAATATCACTAGCATCGGTTTCAACTATGATTTTGGCATCGGGATGAGGTAAATTTAAACATGGCAAAGTAGGGACCTTTTGTTTTATATATTTAATTATATCTGTATGTTTTTGAGTCCATGGTTCAGGATTGTCTTTTAATCGATTATAAAGTGGTTTACATATGATCCCTAAATCTTTGAAAAAATCATGGATGTAATTTAAGCATCCTAAAAATCTTTGAAGTTGTTTTTTATCTTTAATTTCATCAGGAAATTTAGTAGAAAATTGCAAGCTTCTTGTTATAGGTCTAATAGTGTTTTTGACAATATCATGTCCTAGAAAACGAATTTCATTTTTAAATAAATGCATTTTTGTTGCAGAGACAGCTAAACCATTTTGATAAATTAAATCATGAAATTGATTTAAATGTTTAAAATGTTGATCAATTGATTTTGAAAAAATTAGGACATCGTCGATATAAGCAATAGCAAAACTACTTATAGGAGTTATGATATCATTCATAATATTTTGGAATTCAGAAGGAGCATTTTTTAATCCAAAAGGCATTACATTCCATTCAAAATGCCCAAAGGGAACATTAAAACCAGTTTTGTATTTATCTTCCTCATGAATTTGTATTTGCCAAAATCCTGATTTCATATCAAACTTTGAAAATATTTTTGAATCATAAAGCTTTTTTAGCAAATTTCGTTTATTAGGAATAGGATAACGAATCCATTCTAAAACTTTGTTTAAAGGTTTATAATTGATAACTAATCTTGGTGATCCTCTTTCTAATTCTGCAGCATTCATAACATAAAATGCTGAACAAGACCATGGTGACTTAGAAGGTCTTATGAGTTTTTTATTTATTAAATCTTGAATTTCATTTTTACAATGACTTTCTAATTCATTATTCATGTGAATGGCTCTAGATTTTGAAGGAATATCCTTTTCATTAAAATTTTTTATATATGGTAGTTTTACAATATGTTGCTTTCTATTCCAAAAGGCATTAGGAATATTAGAACAAACATTTTTTTCAAATTTTAATTTTAATCCGGTTATTTTATTTTGAATATTATTATCACTTAATTGATTAGTTATTCGAACATTATTTATTTCGTTAATAAGATATTTGGCTTGTTGCGTTTTATAATTAAGGACATTAATTGTTGAATATAGAGGAGGTTCACAAAATTTAAATATAATTTCTTTTCCAAAAACGTTGGTTCTTATACCATCATCATGAACCATAAAAGGATATGGTTTTGTAATGAAAGGTGTTCCTAGAATTAAAGGAGAAGATAGATCTTTTACTAAAATTAGGTGAGTTTTATAACAGTAATCTTGGTCATTACAAATATGAACATCAGAAACTTTATAATTTACAATTAATTTTGTACCTCCGGCACCAGTAAGTCTAGATGTAGTTTTTTCATAAAATTGTGTAGGAAAAATTCCTTCTTGAATACAATTCATATCAGCACCACTATCAATTAAAGCAGTTAGGTTAATTTTAAAATTATCCTTAACTAAAGTAATTTTAGTGTTCCATTTTTGAGAAACTTGATTATTTATAAGTTTACTAATAGTTACATTTTCAATTTTATTTTCTTCTTCATTATTAATTTCTATATTTTTGTTTTTAAAAGTAGAAGGTTTTTCTTTTTCTAAAATTAAAATTTTATTTTTTATTTCTTTTATTTCTCGTTTTACTATTTTTAATTCTTCTTGAAGTTCTTGCATAGAAATTGGCTTTGCTTCAGTAAATCTTTCGTATATACTTTTTAAATTAAAATTTTCATTATTAGCAGGAGTTATGTTATTAGTTTTATTAAGCATCTGTTTTATTAGCAATTCTTGGATATTTTTATCTTTTATAGAATCAAGAGAGTTTAAAAGATCTTTATCATCTTGCGAAAGAACATTAATGGAGCCACTAGTGATTACATTGATTAAATTGTTACAGTGACATTTACCAATACATTCGCAAATATCAGAATCTTCAGAACTTGAAGTAGTATTTTCGAGAATATTTAAATCATTTGTTTGAAAGTCAGAAATACTTTCATCGGAATCTGAATCAGTATTTAAAATAAATTTTCTTATTTGTTCTTTCAAGTCTTCAGAGACATTTAACTCATTTATTTTCGTCTTAGCATAACAATTATTTGCTGTATGACCATTACGCCCACATTTATGACAAATAATAATATCTTTTGATTTTCTTTTAGATTTTTTATAATTTTGTCTATAGGGTTTTTTTGGCTTTCGAAGCGTAATCTTTACCCTTTTTATAATTTTCTGGAAGATTATATTTCTTTTTCCTAAAATATTTTGAAGATCTTTTCTTAAAAACTTTAGATTTTGAAGTAGACGGACCATTTAAGGGCTGATAACCATATTGTTGGCAAAAATTTCCCAATTCATTTTTACTGTTAATTCTATTTTTTTTGAGTTTTTCTTTAAACCTAAGATCAGCACAAACTGCCAATCCCTCTTTATTAATATAGTTTATTAAATCTCCATAAGTTAGATTTTGATAAGGAATGGTATTATTAAAATTTTCTCTTAATTTTTGTCGAACTCTTTCCGCAAAGAGTTTTGGAAGGCCAGCAATAAAACGTTCTTTCCAATAAGACTCTTTACAATCGGGTCTTGAAAAAACTTTAACAAGATAATTATCTTTATACCATCTAAAATCAGTAAGTTTTCTGCAATGTAAATTCATTAAAATTTCTGAAGTTTTTTCTTGAAAAGTAGTAGGATCCCCTACAAAGTTTTTGATAATAGCAAAAATTAAAGTGTTAACCATATCATCTTCAAACGTTTGTATTTGTTGATTATTTTCTTGTTTTATAATAGTTTTCTTAGCAGATAAAATATAATCTTTTTCTTCTTGTGAAATATAGAAATCCCACCAGCCTTTAAGACTGCCAGTAAAACCAGAAGTAATAATATTAACAATTTGGAGTTGAGTATTATTATGAGCTTTATAAGCATTAGCAGCCATAGTCATTTCTTGTACAATATTCATAATTTGATGTTCAGAATGGCCATCAATATTCCATTCATAAACAGAATTACCATCATATTGAGAACGGTCAAATTGAAAACTTCGTTCTTCAAGTTGAACATCTGGAAGAGAGGGTCTATTCCAATAATTTCTTATGGTTGGTTTTGGATTTTTTCCGAAAGTGCTTTGCTTTGATTGATGAATTTTATTAAGATTTGAAAAGTCATTAGTGAGTTGATTAATATCATCATTCGTATTAAATTGTTGAGCAAGAGTTTCAAAATTTGTTTCACTATTAATATCACTATTTTCAGATTCTTCATTCGTAAGAGTATTAATATTATTAGTGTTTGAGATATGAAGTTTTGAAAGTCTTTTTTCTAATTCGTTAATTAAATCTGTATTTCCTAGATTAAAATTACCATCGATTTGGCAAGGAACAAAACTTAAATTACTAGTGCTTGCCATATCTTGCTTGTTAATGTTTTTATCTTTAAAAAATTTTTCTTCAATTTTTACTAGATGCTCGGTAATACTAGATAAGGTTTCATTTGCATAGTTATTTTGGTAAATAATTTTTTGAAGACCCTTTTCGGTAGTTAATGGATTTGGGGCTTGAACTAAAGGAGTTGCAATAAACATATCGTTAATAATAATTTCTCCTTTTGGTGGAAAATTAGCAATAATTTCTTTATTAGAAATAATATCTTTATATTTTTTCTCTAAAATGGGAGTGATAGAATCATTTTTAAATGGGTAATTTATTTTATGTTTAGGGGCATAAATTAATTCAAACCATTGAAAAAAAGGAGAATGGATTTTATTTGATAAGACATAATCTTCCCAAAGGCCTAAATGGAGAAATCTTAAGTAGTATGAATAATTTTCTTCGTGCCAAGCTCTTTTTTGACGGTTATAATCTTTATAATACTCAATATTTTTTAAGTAATCAAAATCAACTTGATATTCTAAATTCGAGAAATTCATTTTAACAGGTTGTTTTTGTTAGGATTGAAGAAATATACTTTATCGATTCTAAATTATGACTTCTTGATTTTTCGTATTTTTTTATTCCTATCTTTAGCCTAGAAATTTTTTCTATTTGTTTATTATATTTATTAGTATATGGAGATATTTTGTATAAATTATTATTTTCATAAGTTTTAGTTTCTTCTAAATGTTGAATTGTTTTGCATATATTAGAATTTATCTTCCAATGTCTTTTTAACATATTAGCCCAAAGCTTATTATTTTGTGAACAATTAATTTGTATTTTAGAACTCATAATTGTTGTTTAAAATTCTGAAGTTCATCAATAAAATCTGATTTAGTAGGACTAGGAAGACTATTTTCACTATTTTGATCATCTTGATATAATGGTTTGGGAATCGAATTAGTATAGTCAACAGTTTTTAGTTTTAAAGATCTCGACTTTAATAACGAAGATTTTGAAGAGCCTGTTTCTGGAAAAGAAGTTGATAATCTGGATGATGAAATATTTAAGGAAGAAAAATTTATATCTACAGAACCATCATTATATTCAATAATATTTGAGATTTGTTTTGAAGAGTCTAATGGTTTTGGATCAATAACATTTTGTAAGTTCCAATTACATGATTGGGTTATATCAGACCATTTTAATCTTTTTGGTGTATGAACTTTGGTATGGTTAGTATTTGCTTCAAAAATAATTGTTTCATTTTTAGGATTTGATAAACGTGTTTTTGGTTCAAGTGTAGTTGTCATAGTTTTGTAACAAACACGATAAATTATTGCTAAAGGCTTTGTATCATCCTTAAATTCTAAATTTTTTGTTTCTATAGTTAAAACTAAAGTATCTAAAATATTTTTATCAAATAATCCTACAGAGAAATTCGGATAACAATTGAAATAAATAGGTCCGTTAGCAATATTTGTTTCAGCCACAGCTAAAATAGAATTTTGAAAATCTTTATGTCTCCTGTCTCTTAAAATAAGGAGAACAGGGGCATCTATTCCAATTCTAAATAGAGGCTTGATAGCAATTTGGACTAAACCGACATGTAAAAATTTATATTTCGTTCTATGCTCTAGAATAGATCGTGATGATAACAAATGTAAGTTTTGTTGGTTTTGACCAATAGACAAAGTTTGTTCTGTCATTTTAATAGAATAACCTTGAAAGTAATCAAAAGTTCCTATTTTATATATTGTATTAATATTAGTTTTAGGTATTGTCCAATTATTCAAACTTTGTTCTATGTTATTAACGGTTTCTTCAATAGAATTTATTTGATTATCATCATCATCTTGTTCATTATTGATATTTTTACCAAGAATATATTTTTTGGATAGTATGCCTGAAATTTTACTCATATTTTTTGTTTTAAAATTCTATAAGAAAACTTACCTGTTTTAATAATGGTGAATCAGAGGGGATTCGTCCCGACGATGATTGTGGTCCGGCACCGCGTCTTACGTCCTTATCTGCGCGCTTTACGCTAATCCAGCCAATCACTGGTCTTGTCTCTGTATCATGCTTATTAAAACTTATATATTTCTTATAGGATATTAAACCAAAAACTTTAGAAGTAAATATATCATGCATAACCTCCCCAAAATCTTTTCTTGGCTCTGATACCAATTTTTTTGATCCTTATGATTAATTTTTATGATCCTTATGATTTTTATTCATCGTTAGTATAACTAGAAAATGACTAGTTTTGTTTTTAGATAACGTATCTGTTTGTAACGAATTTTAATACTTGCTCTTATGAATCGTCTAACATCATGAATATGATTATTGTTTAAAATTGTGCCTTGATTATTAAGTTTATAAGAATCTTTAAGATTTTGCTCAGAGTTATTAATAGATTCTTGGATTTGCTGTATTTTTAAAAGAATATTTCTATTAGGAATACAATTCATCAAAATTTTGCTAGACATAATTAAATGATCTAACCATGAATTTGATTAATTTGATTATTAAAAACGAGTACTATTTTAACAAAAATTTCAAATCTTGTAGAATTAATAGTTAGAATAACTCGCAATGAAATTATCATAAAAATAACACAACAATAGAATATTTTAGATAATACCTTCTTGAATTAGGCTTGAATTACAATCAGTACATACTTCTGGAGAAAGAATTATTTGAAAATCTAAAGACTTTGAACATCTACTAGTAGAAAGAGAGACTCTTGGAGATTTTTTAGACATTGGATGAACATTTTTTAGAGAATGAATTTTTTCTCTTGTGATAACCTCTATTTATAATCATCTTGGAGTCTTCAAAGTCTTGAAATCATCTTGTGATAAATTTTTCCGTAAGAATCCATGGCCAATCAATAATTATTTGCAAGTGGTTGTCCTTGAAGGTGGTTGTCATTCATCTTCTTTTGATAAAGCAAGCCATTATAGAGCATCTTCTAAAGTTTTTTGTCTTCATATCATCATTGATTATAGATTTGATAATAATTTTGATAAAAATTGTTTATACATAAATACATGAATACCTACATAGTATACATGTATTCGTACTTGAAAAACGAAATTTTGATAATAGAAAAAACGAAATATCTTACATTTAAAATATTACATCAAATTTATGGATAATGATTTCTTATTCTTCATAAGGATCATCAAAAGGGTCTTGAGCGTCTTCGAATAAATCATTCTTTATAGATTTTGGAGAATCGTCAGAAACTGATGGAGTTTGGCGAATTTCTTGAAGTAATTTTTGAAGTTCTTGAGGAGAAGAGGTAGCAGCATCTTTAATTCTTGCAATTAGATCCACATCGCTTTTGGGAAGACTGTTGATAAAAGTGGCTTCGACTTCTGGTTTTTGAATATATATTTCTTGATAATGTTTAATTACTGCTTGTTCACTAGCTTGAGAAATCTTCATTTTATCCCACCATTTTGAGCGAAATTGGCGATTAAGCCAGGGAGGAGAGGTGTCTTTTGCTTCTTGATAATGAAAAGTCCAAGACATTATCCATGGAACTTTAAATATCATAGTGAATTGTAACATGTATTCAAATTCTGGAATTTGTTGAATAAACAATTCTTTAAATTTGAGATATCCATCGTAAATTTCTTTTGGTAAACAATTTGGAAGAATACCCATATATTTGTACCAATTGATAAACCATCTTGGATATTCACAATTGAAGTTCAAATCAAAGAAGATAAACCATGAATGTGAATAATTCCGAATAAAGAATGCCTTAGTCCAGGCGTCTTGATAATCATAGTAAGAAAATTTGGGATAAGCAGGATAACTTATAAGAGGTTTTTCAGAGTGAAGGTTTGGAACCCAACTTTCTGGAGAAATGATTTTGATAATATGAGCTTTGCTAAAATCAATGTTTCCCTCTTTAGAATTAGAACGATGAACAAAATTGACTGAACCAGATTCTTGCAGAATAGCTTGATAATATTCTCGGGTTTTATATGAATCAACATAAAAGGTTTTTCCTTGTCCAAAGAGATGATTGGTGAGAATATGAAAACCTTGGTGTAACTTATGGATTTGAAAATCTTCAAGAATTTGAACTCTTAGGAAATTTGGATTAAGAACATAAGGAGTTTTTGTAGAAGGGCTAGGAGTAACAGATTTTTGAGTTTGAGGAGAGATAGGTTTTGCAAAAGGGCTTATTGTGTCAGTTGAAGCAACTTTTGGAGTAACAAGTTTTGACTGAAGGATATTAGAATAAAGTTGTGAATTCTTAGAAGTAGGTGTTAAAGGAGAAAAACGATTTTGATTTTGAAATGGAACTAGCTTTTGAGAGGCTGGAACAAGATTTTGATAGACTGGCTTCTTGTCATCATGTTTGGAAGAGGACGATGAACTCATTTTCCCTGCAAAAATTCTCGAGAAAGAAAGTCAGGAAGTGAGTTATTTTCTCCTTTTATAAATTCTATTTCGAAATCAAAGTTACCTAAGAGGGCTTGCCAACGAGCAAAAATTTGCTTGGAAATAATATTTTTTACATCTTTTTCCAAAATACTTTTTGCAGATTGACAATCTATTCTTAATAAAAAAGTTTTCATAAATAAATCATCTTCAAATTTCTTAATACATAAAACAATGCTTAAAATTTCCTTTTTGATAGTTGAATAATTTTTCTGTGTATTATTCCATGCACCAGAGTAATATCGAACTAATTGCTCTTCAGTTGAGTTAACAAATTTTTGTTTTAAAATTCCTCCGAATCCAATATCACTAGCATCGGTTTCAACTATGATTTTGGCATCGGGATGAGGTAAATTTAAACATGGCAAAGTAGGGACCTTTTGTTTTATATATTTAATTATATCTGTATGTTTTTGAGTCCATGGTTCAGGATTGTCTTTTAATCGATTATAAAGTGGTTTACATATGATCCCTAAATCTTTGAAAAAATCATGGATGTAATTTAAGCATCCTAAAAATCTTTGAAGTTGTTTTTTATCTTTAATTTCATCAGGAAATTTAGTAGAAAATTGCAAGCTTCTTGTTATAGGTCTAATAGTGTTTTTGACAATATCATGTCCTAGAAAACGAATTTCATTTTTAAATAAATGCATTTTTGTTGCAGAGACAGCTAAACCATTTTGATAAATTAAATCATGAAATTGATTTAAATGTTTAAAATGTTGATCAATTGATTTTGAAAAAATTAGGACATCGTCGATATAAGCAATAGCAAAACTACTTATAGGAGTTATGATATCATTCATAATATTTTGGAATTCAGAAGGAGCATTTTTTAATCCAAAAGGCATTACATTCCATTCAAAATGCCCAAAGGGAACATTAAAACCAGTTTTGTATTTATCTTCCTCATGAATTTGTATTTGCCAAAATCCTGATTTCATATCAAACTTTGAAAATATTTTTGAATCATAAAGCTTTTTTAGCAAATTTCGTTTATTAGGAATAGGATAACGAATCCATTCTAAAACTTTGTTTAAAGGTTTATAATTGATAACTAATCTTGGTGATCCTCTTTCTAATTCTGCAGCATTCATAACATAAAATGCTGAACAAGACCATGGTGACTTAGAAGGTCTTATGAGTTTTTTATTTATTAAATCTTGAATTTCATTTTTACAATGACTTTCTAATTCATTATTCATGTGAATGGCTCTAGATTTTGAAGGAATATCCTTTTCATTAAAATTTTTTATATATGGTAGTTTTACAATATGTTGCTTTCTATTCCAAAAGGCATTAGGAATATTAGAACAAACATTTTTTTCAAATTTTAATTTTAATCCGGTTATTTTATTTTGAATATTATTATCACTTAATTGATTAGTTATTCGAACATTATTTATTTCGTTAATAAGATATTTGGCTTGTTGCGTTTTATAATTAAGGACATTAATTGTTGAATATAGAGGAGGTTCACAAAATTTAAATATAATTTCTTTTCCAAAAACGTTGGTTCTTATACCATCATCATGAACCATAAAAGGATATGGTTTTGTAATGAAAGGTGTTCCTAGAATTAAAGGAGAAGATAGATCTTTTACTAAAATTAGGTGAGTTTTATAACAGTAATCTTGGTCATTACAAATATGAACATCAGAAACTTTATAATTTACAATTAATTTTGTACCTCCGGCACCAGTAAGTCTAGATGTAGTTTTTTCATAAAATTGTGTAGGAAAAATTCCTTCTTGAATACAATTCATATCAGCACCACTATCAATTAAAGCAGTTAGGTTAATTTTAAAATTATCCTTAACTAAAGTAATTTTAGTGTTCCATTTTTGAGAAACTTGATTATTTATAAGTTTACTAATAGTTACATTTTCAATTTTATTTTCTTCTTCATTATTAATTTCTATATTTTTGTTTTTAAAAGTAGAAGGTTTTTCTTTTTCTAAAATTAAAATTTTATTTTTTATTTCTTTTATTTCTCGTTTTACTATTTTTAATTCTTCTTGAAGTTCTTGCATAGAAATTGGCTTTGCTTCAGTAAATCTTTCGTATATACTTTTTAAATTAAAATTTTCATTATTAGCAGGAGTTATGTTATTAGTTTTATTAAGCATCTGTTTTATTAGCAATTCTTGGATATTTTTATCTTTTATAGAATCAAGAGAGTTTAAAAGATCTTTATCATCTTGCGAAAGAACATTAATGGAGCCACTAGTGATTACATTGATTAAATTGTTACAGTGACATTTACCAATACATTCGCAAATATCAGAATCTTCAGAACTTGAAGTAGTATTTTCGAGAATATTTAAATCATTTGTTTGAAAGTCAGAAATACTTTCATCGGAATCTGAATCAGTATTTAAAATAAATTTTCTTATTTGTTCTTTCAAGTCTTCAGAGACATTTAACTCATTTATTTTCGTCTTAGCATAACAATTATTTGCTGTATGACCATTACGCCCACATTTATGACAAATAATAATATCTTTTGATTTTCTTTTAGATTTTTTATAATTTTGTCTATAGGGTTTTTTTGGCTTTCGAAGCGTAATCTTTACCCTTTTTATAATTTTCTGGAAGATTATATTTCTTTTTCCTAAAATATTTTGAAGATCTTTTCTTAAAAACTTTAGATTTTGAAGTAGACGGACCATTTAAGGGCTGATAACCATATTGTTGGCAAAAATTTCCCAATTCATTTTTACTGTTAATTCTATCTTTTTTGAGTTTTTCTTTAAACCTAAGATCAGCACAAACTGCCAATCCCTCTTTATTAATATAGTTTATTAAATCTCCATAAGTTAGATTTTGATAAGGAATGGTATTATTAAAATTTTCTCTTAATTTTTGTCGAACTCTTTCCGCAAAGAGTTTTGGAAGGCCAGCAATAAAACGTTCTTTCCAATAAGACTCTTTACAATCGGGTCTTGAAAAAACTTTAACAAGATAATTATCTTTATACCATCTAAAATCAGTAAGTTTTCTGCAATGTAAATTCATTAAAATTTCTGAAGTTTTTTCTTGAAAAGTAGTAGGATCCCCTACAAAGTTTTTGATAATAGCAAAAATTAAAGTGTTAACCATATCATCTTCAAACGTTTGTATTTGTTGATTATTTTCTTGTTTTATAATAGTTTTCTTAGCAGATAAAATATAATCTTTTTCTTCTTGTGAAATATAGAAATCCCACCAGCCTTTAAGACTGCCAGTAAAACCAGAAGTAATAATATTAACAATTTGGAGTTGAGTATTATTATGAGCTTTATAAGCATTAGCAGCCATAGTCATTTCTTGTACAATATTCATAATTTGATGTTCAGAATGGCCATCAATATTCCATTCATAAACAGAATTACCATCATATTGAGAACGGTCAAATTGAAAACTTCGTTCTTCAAGTTGAACATCTGGAAGAGAGGGTCTATTCCAATAATTTCTTATGGTTGGTTTTGGATTTTTTCCGAAAGTGCTTTGCTTTGATTGATGAATTTTATTAAGATTTGAAAAGTCATTAGTGAGTTGATTAATATCATCATTCGTATTAAATTGTTGAGCAAGAGTTTCAAAATTTGTTTCACTATTAATATCACTATTTTCAGATTCTTCATTCGTAAGAGTATTAATATTATTAGTGTTTGAGATATGAAGTTTTGAAAGTCTTTTTTCTAATTCGTTAATTAAATCTGTATTTCCTAGATTAAAATTACCATCGATTTGGCAAGGAACAAAACTTAAATTACTAGTGCTTGCCATATCTTGCTTGTTAATGTTTTTATCTTTAAAAAATTTTTCTTCAATTTTTACTAGATGCTCGGTAATACTAGATAAGGTTTCATTTGCATAGTTATTTTGGTAAATAATTTTTTGAAGACCCTTTTCGGTAGTTAATGGATTTGGGGCTTGAACTAAAGGAGTTGCAATAAACATATCGTTAATAATAATTTCTCCTTTTGGTGGAAAATTAGCAATAATTTCTTTATTAGAAATAATATCTTTATATTTTTTCTCTAAAATGGGAGTGATAGAATCATTTTTAAATGGGTAATTTATTTTATGTTTAGGGGCATAAATTAATTCAAACCATTGAAAAAAAGGAGAATGGATTTTATTTGATAAGACATAATCTTCCCAAAGGCCTAAATGGAGAAATCTTAAGTAGTATGAATAATTTTCTTCGTGCCAAGCTCTTTTTTGACGGTTATAATCTTTATAATACTCAATATTTTTTAAGTAATCAAAATCAACTTGATATTCTAAATTCGAGAAATTCATTTTAACAGGTTGTTTTTGTTAGGATTGAAGAAATATGCTTTATCGATTCTAAATTATGACTTCTTGATTTTTCGTATTTTTTTATTCCTATCTTTAGCCTAGAAATTTTTTCTATTTGTTTATTATATTTATTAGTATATGGAGATATTTTGTATAAATTATTATTTTCATAAGTTTTAGTTTCTTCTAAATGTTGAATTGTTTTGCATATATTAGAATTTATCTTCCAATGTCTTTTTAACATATTAGCCCAAAGCTTATTATTTTGTGAACAATTAATTTGTATTTTAGAACTCATAATTGTTGTTTAAAATTCTGAAGTTCATCAATAAAATCTGATTTAGTAGGACTAGGAAGACTATTTTCACTATTTTGATCATCTTGATATAATGGTTTGGGAATCGAATTAGTATAGTCAACAGTTTTTAGTTTTAAAGATCTCGACTTTAATAACGAAGATTTTGAAGAGCCTGTTTCTGGAAAAGAAGTTGATAATCTGGATGATGAAATATTTAAGGAAGAAAAATTTATATCTACAGAACCATCATTATATTCAATAATATTTGAGATTTGTTTTGAAGAGTCTAATGGTTTTGGATCAATAACATTTTGTAAGTTCCAATTACATGATTGGGTTATATCAGACCATTTTAATCTTTTTGGTGTATGAACTTTGGTATGGTTAGTATTTGCTTCAAAAATAATTGTTTCATTTTTAGGATTTGATAAACGTGTTTTTGGTTCAAGTGTAGTTGTCATAGTTTTGTAACAAACACGATAAATTATTGCTAAAGGCTTTGTATCATCCTTAAATTCTAAATTTTTTGTTTCTATAGTTAAAACTAAAGTATCTAAAATATTTTTATCAAATAATCCTACAGAGAAATTCGGATAACAATTGAAATAAATAGGTCCGTTAGCAATATTTGTTTCAGCCACAGCTAAAATAGAATTTTGAAAATCTTTATGTCTCCTGTCTCTTAAAATAAGGAGAACAGGGGCATCTATTCCAATTCTAAATAGAGGCTTGATAGCAATTTGGACTAAACCGACATGTAAAAATTTATATTTCGTTCTATGCTCTAGAATAGATCGTGATGATAACAAATGTAAGTTTTGTTGGTTTTGACCAATAGACAAAGTTTGTTCTGTCATTTTAATAGAATAACCTTGAAAGTAATCAAAAGTTCCTATTTTATATATTGTATTAATATTAGTTTTAGGTATTGTCCAATTATTCAAACTTTGTTCTATGTTATTAACGGTTTCTTCAATAGAATTTATTTGATTATCATCATCATCTTGTTCATTATTGATATTTTTACCAAGAATATATTTTTTGGATAGTATGCCTGAAATTTTACTCATATTTTTTGTTTTAAAATTCTATAAGAAAACTTACCTGTTTTAATAATGGTGAATCAGAGGGGATTCGTCCCGACGATGATTGTGGTCCGACACCGCGTCTTACGTCCTTATCTGCGCGCTTTACGCTAATCCAGCCAATCACTGGTCTTGTCTCTGTATCATGCTTATTAAAACTTATATATTTCTTATAGGATATTAAACCAAAAACTTTAGAAGTAAATATATCATGCATAACCTCCCCAAAATCTTTTCTTGGCTCTGATACCAATTTTTTTGATCCTTATGATTAATTTTTATGATCCTTATGATTTTTATTCATCGTTAGTATAACTAGAAAATGACTAGTTTTGTTTTTAGATAACGTATCTGTTTGTAACGAATTTTAATACTTGCTCTTATGAATCGTCTAACATCATGAATATGATTATTGTTTAAAATTGTGCCTTGATTATTAAGTTTATAGGAATCTTTAAGATTTTGCTCAGAGTTATTAATAGATTCTTGGATTTGCTGTATTTTTAAAAGAATATTTCTATTAGGAATACAATTCATCAAAATTTTGCTAGACATAATTAAATGATCTAACCATGAATTTGATTAATTTGATTATTAAAAACGAGTACTATTTTAACAAAAATTTCAAATCTTGTAGAATTAATAGTTAGAATAACTCGCAATGAAATTATCATAAAAATAACACAACAATAGAATATTTTAGATAATACCTTCTTGAATTAGGCTTGAATTACAATCAGTACATACTTCTGGAGAAAGAATTATTTGAAAATCTAAAGACTTTGAACATCTACTAGTAGAAAGAGAGACTCTTGGAGATTTTTTAGACATTGGATGAACATTTTTTTAGAGAATGAATTTTTTCTCTTGTGATAACCTCTATTTATAATCATCTTGGAGTCTTCAAAGTCTTGAAATCATCTTGTGATAAATTTTTCCGTAAGAATCCATGGCCAATCAATAATTATTTGCAAGTGGTTGTCCTTGAAAGTGGTTGTCATTCATCTTCTTTTGATAAAGCAAGCCATTATAGAGCATCTTCTAAAGTTTTTTGTCTTCATATCATCATTGATTATAGATTTGATAATAATTTTGATAAAAATTGTTTATACATAAATACATGAATACCTACATAGTATACATGTATTCGTACTTGAAAAACGAAATTTTGATAATAGAAAAAACGAAATATCTTACATTTAAAATATTACATCAAATTTATGGATAATGATTTCTTATTCTTCATAAGGATCATCAAAAGGGTCTTGAGCGTCTTCGAATAAATCATTCTTTATAGATTTTGGAGAATCGTCAGAAACTGATGGAGTTTGGCGAATTTCTTGAAGTAATTTTTGAAGTTCTTGAGGAGAAGAGGTAGCAGCATCTTTAATTCTTGCAATTAGATCCACATCGCTTTTGGGAAGACTGTTGATAAAAGTGGCTTCGACTTCTGGTTTTTGAATATATATTTCTTGATAATGTTTAATTACTGCTTGTTCACTAGCTTGAGAAATCTTCATTTTATCCCACCATTTTGAGCGAAATTGGCGATTAAGCCAGGGAGGAGAGGTGTCTTTTGCTTCTTGATAATGAAAAGTCCAAGACATTATCCATGGAACTTTAAATATCATAGTGAATTGTAACATGTATTCAAATTCTGGAATTTGTTGAATAAACAATTCTTTAAATTTGAGATATCCATCGTAAATTTCTTTTGGTAAACAATTTGGAAGAATACCCATATATTTGTACCAATTGATAAACCATCTTGGATATTCACAATTGAAGTTCAAATCAAAGAAGATAAACCATGAATGTGAATAATTCCGAATAAAGAATGCCTTAGTCCAGGCGTCTTGATAATCATAGTAAGAAAATTTGGGATAAGCAGGATAACTTATAAGAGGTTTTTCAGAGTGAAGGTTTGGAACCCAACTTTCTGGAGAAATGATTTTGATAATATGAGCTTTGCTAAAATCAATGTTTCCCTCTTTAGAATTAGAACGATGAACAAAATTGACTGAACCAGATTCTTGCAGAATAGCTTGATAATATTCTCGGGTTTTATATGAATCAACATAAAAGGTTTTTCCTTGTCCAAAGAGATGATTGGTGAGAATATGAAAACCTTGGTGTAACTTATGGATTTGAAAATCTTCAAGAATTTGAACTCTTAGGAAATTTGGATTAAGAACATAAGGAGTTTTTGTAGAAGGGCTAGGAGTAACAGATTTTTGAGTTTGAGGAGAGATAGGTTTTGCAAAAGGGCTTATTGTGTCAGTTGAAGCAACTTTTGGAGTAACAAGTTTTGACTGAAGGATATTAGAATAAAGTTGTGAATTCTTAGAAGTAGGTGTTAAAGGAGAAAAACGATTTTGATTTTGAAATGGAACTAGCTTTTGAGAGGCTGGAACAAGATTTTGATAGACTGGCTTCTTGTCATCATGTTTGGAAGAGGACGATGAACTCATTTTCCCTGCAAAAATTCTCGAGAAAGAAAGTCAGGAAGTGAGTTATTTTCTCCTTTTATAAATTCTATTTCGAAATCAAAGTTACCTAAGAGGGCTTGCCAACGAGCAAAAATTTGCTTGGAAATAATATTTTTTACATCTTTTTCCAAAATACTTTTTGCAGATTGACAATCTATTCTTAATAAAAAAGTTTTCATAAATAAATCATCTTCAAATTTCTTAATACATAAAACAATGCTTAAAATTTCCTTTTTGACAGTTGAATAATTTTTCTGTGTATTATTCCATGCACCAGAGTAATATCGAACTAATTGCTCTTCAGTTGAGTTAACAAATTTTTGTTTTAAAATTCCTCCGAATCCAATATCACTAGCATCGGTTTCAACTATGATTTTGGCATCGGGATGAGGTAAATTTAAACATGGCAAAGTAGGGACCTTTTGTTTTATATATTTAATTATATCTGTATGTTTTTGAGTCCATGGTTCAGGATTGTCTTTTAATCGATTATAAAGTGGTTTACATATGATCCCTAAATCTTTGAAAAAATCATGGATGTAATTTAAGCATCCTAAAAATCTTTGAAGTTGTTTTTTATCTTTAATTTCATCAGGAAATTTAGTAGAAAATTGCAAGCTTCTTGTTATAGGTCTAATAGTGTTTTTGACAATATCATGTCCTAGAAAACGAATTTCATTTTTAAATAAATGCATTTTTGTTGCAGAGACAGCTAAACCATTTTGATAAATTAAATCATGAAATTGATTTAAATGTTTAAAATGTTGATCAATTGATTTTGAAAAAATTAGGACATCGTCGATATAAGCAATAGCAAAACTACTTATAGGAGTTATGATATCATTCATAATATTTTGGAATTCAGAAGGAGCATTTTTTAATCCAAAAGGCATTACATTCCATTCAAAATGCCCAAAGGGAACATTAAAACCAGTTTTGTATTTATCTTCCTCATGAATTTGTATTTGCCAAAATCCTGATTTCATATCAAACTTTGAAAATATTTTTGAATCATAAAGCTTTTTTAGCAAATTTCGTTTATTAGGAATAGGATAATGAATCCATTCTAAAACTTTGTTTAAAGGTTTATAATTGATAACTAATCTTGGTGATCCTCTTTCTAATTCTGCAGCATTCATAACATAAAATGCTGAACAAGACCATGGTGACTTAGAAGGTCTTATGAGTTTTTTATTTATTAAATCTTGAATTTCATTTTTACAATGACTTTCTAATTCATTATTCATGTGAATGGCTCTAGATTTTGAAGGAATATCCTTTTCATTAAAAAATTTTATATATGGTAGTTTTACAATATGTTGCTTTCTATTCCAAAAGGCATTAGGAATATTAGAACAAACATTTTTTTCAAATTTTAATTTTAATCCGGTTATTTTATTTTGAATATTATTATCACTTAATTGATTAGTTATTCGAACATTATTTATTTCGTTAATAAGATATTTGGCTTGTTGCGTTTTATAATTAAGGACATTAATTGTTGAATATAGAGGAGGTTCACAAAATTTAAATATAATTTCTTTTCCAAAAACGTTGGTTCTTATACCATCATCATGAACCATAAAAGGATATAGTTTTGTAATGAAAGGTGTTCCTAGAATTAAAGGAGAAGATAGATCTTTTACTAAAATTAGGTGAGTTTTATAACAGTAATCTTGGTCATTACAAATATGAACATCAGAAACTTTATAATTTACAATTAATTTTGTACCTCCGGCACCAGTAAGTCTAGATGTAGTTTTTTCATAAAATTGTGTAGGAAAAATTCCTTCTTGAATACAATTCATATCAGCACCACTATCAATTAAAGCAGTTAGGTTAATTTTAAAATTATCCTTAACTAAAGTAATTTTAGTGTTCCATTTTTGAGAAACTTGATTATTTATAAGTTTACTAATAGTTACATTTTCAATTTTATTTTCTTCTTCATTATTAATTTCTATATTTTTGTTTTTAAAAGTAGAAGGTTTTTCTTTTTCTAAAATTAAAATTTTATTTTTTATTTCTTTTATTTCTCGTTTTACTATTTTTAATTCTTCTTGAAGTTCTTGCATAGAAATTGGCTTTGCTTCAGTAAATCTTTCGTATATACTTTTTAAATTAAAATTTTCATTATTAGCAGGAGTTATGTTATTAGTTTTATTAAGCATCTGTTTTATTAGCAATTCTTGGATATTTTTATCTTTTATAGAATCAAGAGAGTTTAAAAGATCTTTATCATCTTGCGAAAGAACATTAATGGAGCCACTAGTGATTACATTGATTAAATTGTTACAGTGACATTTACCAATACATTCGCAAATATCAGAATCTTCAGAACTTGAAGTAGTATTTTCGAGAATATTTAAATCATTTGTTTGAAAGTCAGAAATACTTTCATCGGAATCTGAATCAGTATTTAAAATAATTTTTCTTATTTGTTCTTTCAAGTCTTCAGAGACATTTAACTCATTTATTTTCGTCT
This sequence comes from Lactuca saligna, assembly GCF_052625555.1. NCBI lineage: Eukaryota > Viridiplantae > Streptophyta > Magnoliopsida > Asterales > Asteraceae > Lactuca > Lactuca saligna. Next base: position 16,646,081 of record NC_136418.1, read on the forward strand.
TAGCATAACAATTATTTGCTGTATGACCATTACGCCCACATTTATGACAAATAATAATATCTTTTGATTTTCTTTTAGATTTTTTATAATTTTGTCTATAGGGTTTTTTGGCTTTCGAAGCGTAATCTTTACCCTTTTTATAATTTTCTGGAAGATTATATTTCTTTTTCCTAAAATATTTTGAAGATCTTTTCTTAAAAACTTTAGATTTTGAAGTAGACGGACCATTTAAGGGCTGATAACCATATTGTTGGCAAAAATTTCCCAATTCATTTTTACTGTTAATTCTATCTTTTTTGAGTTTTTCTTTAAACCTAAGATCAGCACAAACTGCCAATCCCTCTTTATTAATATAGTTTATTAAATCTCCATAAGTTAGATTTTGATAAGGAATGGTATTATTAAAATTTTCTCTTAATTTTTGTCGAACTCTTTCCGCAAAGAGTTTTGGAAGGCCAGCAATAAAACGTTCTTTCCAATAAGACTCTTTACAATCGGGTCTTGAAAAAACTTTAACAAGATAATTATCTTTATACCATCTAAAATCAGTAAGTTTTCTGCAATGTAAATTCATTAAAATTTCTGAAGTTTTTTCTTGAAAAGTAGTAGGATCCCCTACAAAGTTTTTGATAATAGCAAAAATTAAAGTGTTAACCATATCATCTTCAAACGTTTGTATTTGTTGATTATTTTCTTGTTTTATAATAGTTTTCTTAGCAGATAAAATATAATCTTTTTCTTCTTGTGAAATATAGAAATCCCACCAGCCTTTAAGACTGCCAGTAAAACCAGAAGTAATAATATTAACAATTTGGAGTTGAGTATTATTATGAGCTTTATAAGCATTAGCAGCCATAGTCATTTCTTGTACAATATTCATAATTTGATGTTCAGAATGGCCATCAATATTCCATTCATAAACAGAATTACCATCATATTGAGAACGGTCAAATTGAAAACTTCGTTCTTCAAGTTGAACATCTGGAAGAGAGAGTCTATTCCAATAATTTCTTATGGTTGGTTTTGGATTTTTTCCGAAAGTGCTTTGCTTTGATTGATGAATTTTATTAAGATTTGAAAAGTCATTAGTGAGTTGATTAATATCATCATTCGTATTAAATTGTTGAGCAAGAGTTTCAAAATTTGTTTCACTATTAATATCACTATTTTCAGATTCTTCATTCGTAAGAGTATTAATATTATTAGTGTTTGAGATATGAAGTTTTGAAAGTCTTTTTTCTAATTCGTTAATTAAATCTGTATTTCCTAGATTAAAATTACCATCGATTTGGCAAGGAACAAAACTTAAATTACTAGTGCTTGCCATATCTTGCTTGTTAATGTTTTTATCTTTAAAAAATTTTTCTTCAATTTTTACTAGATGCTCGGTAATACTAGATAAGGTTTCATTTGCATAGTTATTTTGGTAAATAATTTTTTGAAGACCCTTTTCGGTAGTTAATGGATTTGGGGCTTGAACTAAAGGAGTTGCAATAAACATATCGTTAATAATAATTTCTCCTTTTGGTGGAAAATTAGCAATAATTTCTTTATTAGAAATAATATCTTTATATTTTTTCTCTAAAATGGGAGTGATAGAATCATTTTTAAATGGGTAATTTATTTTATGTTTAGGGGCATAAATTAATTCAAACCATTGAAAAAAAGGAGAATGGATTTTATTTGATAAGACATAATCTTCCCAAAGGCCTAAATGGAGAAATCTTAAGTAGTATGAATAATTTTCTTCGTGCCAAGCTCTTTTTTGACGGTTATAATCTTTATAATACTCAATATTTTTTAAGTAATCAAAATCAACTTGATATTCTAAATTCGAGAAATTCATTTTAACAGGTTGTTTTTGTTAGGATTGAAGAAATATGCTTTATCGATTCTAAATTATGACTTCTTGATTTTTCGTATTTTTTTATTCCTATCTTTAGCCTAGAAATTTTTTCTATTTGTTTATTATATTTATTAGTATATGGAGATATTTTGTATAAATTATTATTTTCATAAGTTTTAGTTTCTTCTAAATGTTGAATTGTTTTGCATATATTAGAATTTATCTTCCAATGTCTTTTTAACATATTAGCCCAAAGCTTATTATTTTGTGAACAATTAATTTGTATTTTAGAACTCATAATTGTTGTTTAAAATTCTGAAGTTCATCAATAAAATCTGATTTAGTAGGACTAGGAAGACTATTTTCACTATTTTGATCATCTTGATATAATGGTTTGGGAATCGAATTAGTATAGTCAACAGTTTTTAGTTTTAAAGATCTCGACTTTAATAACGAAGATTTTGAAGAGCCTGTTTCTGGAAAAGAAGTTGATAATCTGGATGATGAAATATTTAAGGAAGAAAAATTTATATCTACAGAACCATCATTATATTCAATAATATTTGAGATTTGTTTTGAAGAGTCTAATGGTTTTGGATCAATAACATTTTGTAAGTTCCAATTACATGATTGGGTTATATCAGACCATTTTAATCTTTTTGGTGTATGAACTTTGGTATGGTTAGTATTTGCTTCAAAAATAATTGTTTCATTTTTAGGATTTGATAAACGTGTTTTTGGTTCAAGTGTAGTTGTCATAGTTTTGTAACAAACACGATAAATTATTGCTAAAGGCTTTGTATCATCCTTAAATTCTAAATTTTTTGTTTCTATAGTTAAAACTAAAGTATCTAAAATATTTTTATCAAATAATCCTACAGAGAAATTCGGATAACAATTGAAATAAATAGGTCCGTTAGCAATATTTGTTTCAGCCACAGCTAAAATAGAATTTTGAAAATCTTTATGTCTCCTGTCTCTTAAAATAAGGAGAACAGGGGCATCTATTCCAATTCTAAATAGAGGCTTGATAGCAATTTGGACTAAACCGACATGTAAAAATTTATATTTCGTTCTATGCTCTAGAATAGATCGTGATGATAACAAATGTAAGTTTTGTTGGTTTTGACCAATAGACAAAGTTTGTTCTGTCATTTTAATAGAATAACCTTGAAAGTAATCAAAAGTTCCTATTTTATATATTGTATTAATATTAGTTTTAGGTATTGTCCAATTATTCAAACTTTGTTCTATGTTATTAACGGTTTCTTCAATAGAATTTATTTGATTATCATCATCATCTTGTTCATTATTGATATTTTTACCAAGAATATATTTTTTGGATAGTATGCCTGAAATTTTACTCATATTTTTTGTTTTAAAATTCTATAAGAAAACTTACCTGTTTTAATAATGGTGAATCAGAGGGGATTCGTCCCGACGATGATTGTGGTCCGGCACCGCGTCTTACGTCCTTATCTGCGCGCTTTACGCTAATCCAGCCAATCACTGGTCTTGTCTCTGTATCATGCTTATTAAAACTTATATATTTCTTATAGGATATTAAACCAAAAACTTTAGAAGTAAATATATCATGCATAACCTCACCAAAATCTTTTCTTGGCTCTGATACCAATTTTTTTGATCCTTATGATTAATTTTTATGATCCTTATGATTTTTATTCATCGTTAGTATAACTAGAAAATGACTAGTTTTGTTTTTAGATAACGTATCTGTTTGTAACGAATTTTAATACTTGCTCTTATGAATCGTCTAACATCATGAATATGATTATTGTTTAAAATTGTGCCTTGATTATTAAGTTTATAAGAATCTTTAAGATTTTGCTCAGAGTTATTAATAGATTCTTGGATTTGCTGTATTTTTAAAAGAATATTTCTATTAGGAATACAATTCATCAAAATTTTGCTAGACATAATTAAATGATCTAACCATGAATTTGATTAATTTGATTATTAAAAACGAGTACTATTTTAACAAAAATTTCAAATCTTGTAGAATTAATAGTTAGAATAACTCGCAATGAAATTATCATAAAAATAACACAACAATAGAATATTTTAGATAATACCTTCTTGAATTAGGCTTGAATTACAATCAGTACATACTTCTGGAGAAAGAATTATTTGAAAATCTAAAGACTTTGAACATCTACTAGTAGAAAGAGAGACTCTTGGAGATTTTTTAGACATTGGATGAACATTTTTTTAGAGAATGAATTTTTTCTCTTGTGATAACCTCTATTTATAATCATCTTGGAGTCTTCAAAGTCTTGAAATCATCTTGTGATAAATTTTTCCGTAAGAATCCATGGCCAATCAATAATTATTTGCAAGTGGTTGTCCTTGAAAGTGGTTGTCATTCATCTTCTTTTGATAAAGCAAGCCATTATAGAGCATCTTCTAAAGTTTTTTGTCTTCATATCATCATTGATTATAGATTTGATAATAATTTTGATAAAAATTGTTTATACATAAATACATGAATACCTACATAGTATACATGTATTCGTACTTGAAAAACGAAATTTTGATAATAGAAAAAACGAAATATCTTACATTTAAAATATTACATCAAATTTATGGATAATGATTTCTTATTCTTCATAAGGATCATCAAAAGGGTCTTGAGCGTCTTCGAATAAATCATTCTTTATAGATTTTGGAGAATCGTCAGAAACTGATGGAGTTTGGCGAATTTCTTGAAGTAATTTTTGAAGTTCTTGAGGAGAAGAGGTAGCAGCATCTTTAATTCTTGCAATTAGATCCACATCGCTTTTGGGAAGACTGTTGATAAAAGTGGCTTCGACTTCTGGTTTTTGAATATATATTTCTTGATAATGTTTAATTACTGCTTGTTCACTAGCTTGAGAAATCTTCATTTTATCCCACCATTTTGAGCGAAATTGGCGATTAAGCCAGGGAGGAGAGGTGTCTTTTGCTTCTTGATAATGAAAAGTCCAAGACATTATCCATGGAACTTTAAATATCATAGTGAATTGTAACATGTATTCAAATTCTGGAATTTGTTGAATAAACAATTCTTTAAATTTGAGATATCCATCGTAAATTTCTTTTGGTAAACAATTTGGAAGAATACCCATATATTTGTACCAATTGATAAACCATCTTGGATATTCACAATTGAAGTTCAAATCAAAGAAGATAAACCATGAATGTGAATAATTCCGAATAAAGAATGCCTTAGTCCAGGCGTCTTGATAATCATAGTAAGAAAATTTGGGATAAGCAGGATAACTTATAAGAGGTTTTTCAGAGTGAAGGTTTGGAACCCAACTTTCTGGAGAAATGATTTTGATAATATGAGCTTTGCTAAAATCAATGTTTCCCTCTTTAGAATTAGAACGATGAACAAAATTGACTGAACCAGATTCTTGCAGAATAGCTTGATAATATTCTCGGGTTTTATATGAATCAACATAAAAGGTTTTTCCTTGTCCAAAGAGATGATTGGTGAGAATATGAAAACCTTGGTGTAACTTATGGATTTGAAAATCTTCAAGAATTTGAACTCTTAGGAAATTTGGATTAAGAACATAAGGAGTTTTTGTAGAAGGGCTAGGAGTAACAGATTTTTGAGTTTGAGGAGAGATAGGTTTTGCAAAAGGGCTTATTGTGTCAGTTGAAGCAACTTTTGGAGTAACAAGTTTTGACTGAAGGATATTAGAATAAAGTTGTGAATTCTTAGAAGTAGGTGTTAAAGGAGAAAAACGATTTTGATTTTGAAATGGAACTAGCTTTTGAGAGGCTGGAACAAGATTTTGATAGACTGGCTTCTTGTCATCATGTTTGGAAGAGGACGATGAACTCATTTTCCCTGCAAAAATTCTCGAGAAAGAAAGTCAGGAAGTGAGTTATTTTCTCCTTTTATAAATTCTATTTCGAAATCAAAGTTACCTAAGAGGGCTTGCCAACGAGCAAAAATTTGCTTGGAAATAATATTTTTTACATCTTTTTCCAAAATACTTTTTGCAGATTGACAATCTATTCTTAATAAAAAAGTTTTCATAAATAAATCATCTTCAAATTTCTTAATACATAAAACAATGCTTAAAATTTCCTTTTTGACAGTTGAATAATTTTTCTGTGTATTATTCCATGCACCAGAGTAATATCGAACTAATTGCTCTTCAGTTGAGTTAACAAATTTTTGTTTTAAAATTCCTCCGAATCCAATATCACTAGCATCGGTTTCAACTATGATTTTGGCATCGGGATGAGGTAAATTTAAACATGGCAAAGTAGGGACCTTTTGTTTTATATATTTAATTATATCTGTATGTTTTTGAGTCCATGGTTCAGGATTGTCTTTTAATCGATTATAAAGTGGTTTACATATGATCCCTAAATCTTTGAAAAAATCATGGATGTAATTTAAGCATCCTAAAAATCTTTGAAGTTGTTTTTTATCTTTAATTTCATCAGGAAATTTAGTAGAAAATTGCAAGCTTCTTGTTATAGGTCTAATAGTGTTTTTGACAATATCATGTCCTAGAAAACGAATTTCATTTTTAAATAAATGCATTTTTGTTGCAGAGACAGCTAAACCATTTTGATAAATTAAATCATGAAATTGATTTAAATGTTTAAAATGTTGATCAATTGATTTTGAAAAAATTAGGACATCGTCGATATAAGCAATAGCAAAACTACTTATAGGAGTTATGATATCATTCATAATATTTTGGAATTCAGAAGGAGCATTTTTTAATCCAAAAGGCATTACATTCCATTCAAAATGCCCAAAGGGAACGTTAAAACCAGTTTTGTATTTATCTTCCTCATGAATTTGTATTTGCCAAAATCCTGATTTCATATCAAACTTTGAAAATATTTTTGAATCATAAAGCTTTTTTAGCAAATTTCGTTTATTAGGAATAGGATAACGAATCCATTCTAAAACTTTGTTTAAAGGTTTATAATTGATAACTAATCTTGGTGATCCTCTTTCTAATTCTGCAGCATTCATAACATAAAATGCTGAACAAGACCATGGTGACTTAGAAGGTCTTATGAGTTTTTTATTTATTAAATCTTGAATTTCATTTTTACAATGACTTTCTAATTCATTATTCATGTGAATGGCTCTAGATTTTGAAGGAATATCCTTTTCATTAAAAAAATTTATATATGGTAGTTTTACAATATGTTGCTTTCTATTCCAAAAGGCATTAGGAATATTAGAACAAACATTTTTTTCAAATTTTAATTTTAATCCGGTTATTTTATTTTGAATATTATTATCACTTAATTGATTAGTTATTCGAACATTATTTATTTCGTTAATAAGATATTTGGCTTGTTGCGTTTTATAATTAAGGACATTAATTGTTGAATATAGAGGAGGTTCACAAAATTTAAATATAATTTCTTTTCCAAAAACGTTGGTTCTTATACCATCATCATGAACCATAAAAGGATATAGTTTTGTAATGAAAGGTGTTCCTAGAATTAAAGGAGAAGATAGATCTTTTACTAAAATTAGGTGAGTTTTATAACAGTAATCTTGGTCATTACAAATATGAACATCAGAAACTTTATAATTTACAATTAATTTTGTACCTCCGGCACCAGTAAGTCTAGATGTAGTTTTTTCATAAAATTGTGTAGGAAAAATTCCTTCTTGAATACAATTCATATCAGCACCACTATCAATTAAAGCAGTTAGGTTAATTTTAAAATTATCCTTAACTAAAGTAATTTTAGTGTTCCATTTTTGAGAAACTTGATTATTTATAAGTTTACTAATAGTTACATTTTCAATTTTATTTTCTTCTTCATTATTAATTTCTATATTTTTGTTTTTAAAAGTAGAAGGTTTTTCTTTTTCTAAAATTAAAATTTTATTTTTTATTTCTTTTATTTCTCGTTTTACTATTTTTAATTCTTCTTGAAGTTCTTGCATAGAAATTGGCTTTGCTTCAGTAAATCTTTCGTATATACTTTTTAAATTAAAATTTTCATTATTAGCAGGAGTTATGTTATTAGTTTTATTAAGCATCTGTTTTATTAGCAATTCTTGGATATTTTTATCTTTTATAGAATCAAGAGAGTTTAAAAGATCTTTATCATCTTGCGAAAGAACATTAATGGAGCCACTAGTGATTACATTGATTAAATTGTTACAGTGACATTTACCAATACATTCGCAAATATCAGAATCTTCAGAACTTGAAGTAGTATTTTCGAGAATATTTAAATCATTTGTTTGAAAGTCAGAAATACTTTCATCGGAATCTGAATCAGTATTTAAAATAATTTTTCTTATTTGTTCTTTCAAGTCTTCAGAGACATTTAACTCATTTATTTTCATCTTAGCATAACAATTATTTGCTGTATGACCATTACGCCCACATTTATGACAAATAATAATATCTTTTGATTTTCTTTTAGATTTTTTATAATTTTGTCTATAGGGTTTTTTGGCTTTCGAAGCGTAATCTTTACCCTTTTTATAATTTTCTGGAAGATTATATTTCTTTTTCCTAAAATATTTTGAAGATCTTTTCTTAAAAACTTTAGATTTTGAAGTAGACGGACCATTTAAGGGCTGATAACCATATTGTTGGCAAAAATTTCCCAATTCATTTTTACTGTTAATTCTATCTTTTTTGAGTTTTTCTTTAAACCTAAGATCAGCACAAACTGCCAATCCCTCTTTATTAATATAGTTTATTAAATCTCCATAAGTTAGATTTTGATAAGGAATGGTATTATTAAAATTTTCTCTTAATTTTTGTCGAACTCTTTCCGCAAAGAGTTTTGGAAGGCCAGCAATAAAACGTTCTTTCCAATAAGACTCTTTACAATCGGGTCTTGAAAAAACTTTAACAAGATAATTATCTTTATACCATCTAAAATCAGTAAGTTTTCTGCAATGTAAATTCATTAAAATTTCTGAAGTTTTTTCTTGAAAAGTAGTAGGATCCCCTACAAAGTTTTTGATAATAGCAAAAATTAAAGTGTTAACCATATCATCTTCAAACGTTTGTATTTGTTGATTATTTTCTTGTTTTATAATAGTTTTCTTAGCAGATAAAATATAATCTTTTTCTTCTTGTGAAATATAGAAATCCCACCAGCCTTTAAGACTGCCAGTAAAACCAGAAGTAATAATATTAACAATTTGGAGTTGAGTATTATTATGAGCTTTATAAGCATTAGCAGCCATAGTCATTTCTTGTACAATATTCATAATTTGATGTTCAGAATGGCCATCAATATTCCATTCATAAACAGAATTACCATCATATTGAGAACGGTCAAATTGAAAACTTCGTTCTTCAAGTTGAACATCTGGAAGAGAGGGTCTATTCCAATAATTTCTTATGGTTGGTTTTGGATTTTTTCCGAAAGTGCTTTGCTTTGATTGATGAATTTTATTAAGATTTGAAAAGTCATTAGTGAGTTGATTAATATCATCATTCGTATTAAATTGTTGAGCAAGAGTTTCAAAATTTGTTTCACTATTAATATCACTATTTTCAGATTCTTCATTCGTAAGAGTATTAATATTATTAGTGTTTGAGATATGAAGTTTTGAAAGTCTTTTTTCTAATTCGTTAATTAAATCTGTATTTCCTAGATTAAAATTACCATCGATTTGGCAAGGAACAAAACTTAAATTACTAGTGCTTGCCATATCTTGCTTGTTAATGTTTTTATCTTTAAAAAATTTTTCTTCAATTTTTACTAGATGCTCGGTAATACTAGATAAGGTTTCATTTGCATAGTTATTTTGGTAAATAATTTTTTGAAGACCCTTTTCGGTAGTTAATGGATTTGGGGCTTGAACTAAAGGAGTTGCAATAAACATATCGTTAATAATAATTTCTCCTTTTGGTGGAAAATTAGCAATAATTTCTTTATTAGAAATAATATCTTTATATTTTTTCTCTAAAATGGGAGTGATAGAATCATTTTTAAATGGGTAATTTATTTTATGTTTAGGGGCATAAATTAATTCAAACCATTGAAAAAAAGGAGAATGGATTTTATTTGATAAGACATAATCTTCCCAAAGGCCTAAATGGAGAAATCTTAAGTAGTATGAATAATTTTCTTCGTGCCAAGCTCTTTTTTGACGGTTATAATCTTTATAATACTCAATATTTTTTAAGTAATCAAAATCAACTTGATATTCTAAATTCGAGAAATTCATTTTAACAGGTTGTTTTTGTTAGGATTGAAGAAATATGCTTTATCGATTCTAAATTATGACTTCTTGATTTTTCGTATTTTTTTATTCCTATCTTTAGCCTAGAAATTTTTTCTATTTGTTTATTATATTTATTAGTATATGGAGATATTTTGTATAAATTATTATTTTCATAAGTTTTAGTTTCTTCTAAATGTTGAATTGTTTTGCATATATTAGAATTTATCTTCCAATGTCTTTTTAACATATTAGCCCAAAGCTTATTATTTTGTGAACAATTAATTTGTATTTTAGAACTCATAATTGTTGTTTAAAATTCTGAAGTTCATCAATAAAATCTGATTTAGTAGGACTAGGAAGACTATTTTCACTATTTTGATCATCTTGATATAATGGTTTGGGAATCGAATTAGTATAGTCAACAGTTTTTAGTTTTAAAGATCTCGACTTTAATAACGAAGATTTTGAAGAGCCTGTTTCTGGAAAAGAAGTTGATAATCTGGATGATGAAATATTTAAGGAAGAAAAATTTATATCTACAGAACCATCATTATATTCAATAATATTTGAGATTTGTTTTGAAGAGTCTAATGGTTTTGGATCAATAACATTTTGTAAGTTCCAATTACATGATTGGGTTATATCAGACCATTTTAATCTTTTTGGTGTATGAACTTTGGTATGGTTAGTATTTGCTTCAAAAATAATTGTTTCATTTTTAGGATTTGATAAACGTGTTTTTGGTTCAAGTGTAGTTGTCATAGTTTTGTAACAAACACGATAAATTATTGCTAAAGGCTTTGTATCATCCTTAAATTCTAAATTTTTTGTTTCTATAGTTAAAACTAAAGTATCTAAAATATTTTTATCAAATAATCCTACAGAGAAATTCGGATAACAATTGAAATAAATAGGTCCGTTAGCAATATTTGTTTCAGCCACAGCTAAAATAGAATTTTGAAAATCTTTATGTCTCCTGTCTCTTAAAATAAGGAGAACAGGGGCATCTATTCCAATTCTAAATAGAGGCTTGATAGCAATTTGGACTAAACCGACATGTAAAAATTTATATTTCGTTCTATGCTCTAGAATAGATCGTGATGATAACAAATGTAAGTTTTGTTGGTTTTGACCAATAGACAAAGTTTGTTCTGTCATTTTAATAGAATAACCTTGAAAGTAATCAAAAGTTCCTATTTTATATATTGTATTAATATTAGTTTTAGGTATTGTCCAATTATTCAAACTTTGTTCTATGTTATTAACGGTTTCTTCAATAGAATTTATTTGATTATCATCATCATCTTGTTCATTATTGATATTTTTACCAAGAATATATTTTTTGGATAGTATGCCTGAAATTTTACTCATATTTTTTGTTTTAAAATTCTATAAGAAAACTTACCTGTTTTAATAATGGTGAATCAGAGGGGATTCGTCCCAACGATGATTGTGGTCCGGCACCGCGTCTTACGTCCTTATCTGCGCGCTTTACGCTAATCCAGCCAATCACTGGTCTTGTCTCTGTATCATGCTTATTAAAACTTATATATTTCTTATAGGATATTAAACCAAAAACTTTAGAAGTAAATATATCATGCATAACCTCACCAAAATCTTTTCTTGGCTCTGATACCAATTTTTTTGATCCTTATGATTAATTTTTATGATCCTTATGATTTTTATTCATCGTTAGTATAACTAGAAAATGACTAGTTTTGTTTTTAGATAACGTATCTGTTTGTAACGAATTTTAATACTTGCTCTTATGAATCGTCTAACATCATGAATATGATTATTGTTTAAAATTGTGCCTTGATTATTAAGTTTATAGGAATCTTTAAGATTTTGCTCAGAGTTATTAATAGATTCTTGGATTTGCTGTATTTTTAAAAGAATATTTCTATTAGGAATACAATTCATCAAAATTTTGCTAGACATAATTAAATGATCTAACCATGAATTTGATTAATTTGATTATTAAAAACGAGTACTATTTTAACAAAAATTTCAAATCTTGTAGAATTAATAGTTAGAATAACTCGCAATGAAATTATCATAAAAATAACACAACAATAGAATATTTTAGATAATACCTTCTTGAATTAGGCTTGAATTACAATCAGTACATACTTCTGGAGAAAGAATTATTTGAAAATCTAAAGACTTTGAACATCTACTAGTAGAAAGAGAGACTCTTGGAGATTTTTTAGACATTGGATGAACATTTTTTTAGAGAATGAATTTTTTCTCTTGTGATAACCTCTATTTATAATCATCTTGGAGTCTTCAAAGTCTTGAAATCATCTTGTGATAAATTTTTCCGTAAGAATCCATGGCCAATCAATAATTATTTGCAAGTGGTTGTCCTTGAAAGTGGTTGTCATTCATCTTCTTTTGATAAAGCAAGCCATTATAGAGCATCTTCTAAAGTTTTTTGTCTTCATATCATCATTGATTATAGATTTGATAATAATTTTGATAAAAATTGTTTATACATAAATACATGAATACCTACATAGTATACATGTATTCGTACTTGAAAAACGAAATTTTGATAATAGAAAAAACGAAATATCTTACATTTAAAATATTACATCAAATTTATGGATAATGATTTCTTATTCTTCATAAGGATCATCAAAAGGGTCTTGAGCGTCTTCGAATAAATCATTCTTTATAGATTTTGGAGAATCGTCAGAAACTGATGGAGTTTGGCGAATTTCTTGAAGTAATTTTTGAAGTTCTTGAGGAGAAGAGGTAGCAGCATCTTTAATTCTTGCAATTAGATCCACATCGCTTTTGGGAAGACTGTTGATAAAAGTGGCTTCGACTTCTGGTTTTTGAATATATATTTCTTGATAATGTTTAATTACTGCTTGTTCACTAGCTTGAGAAATCTTCATTTTATCCCACCATTTTGAGCGAAATTGGCGATTAAGCCAGGGAGGAGAGGTGTCTTTTGCTTCTTGATAATGAAAAGTCCAAGACATTATCCATGGAACTTTAAATATCATAGTGAATTGTAACATGTATTCAAATTCTGGAATTTGTTGAATAAACAATTCTTTAAATTTGAGATATCCATCGTAAATTTCTTTTGGTAAACAATTTGGAAGAATACCCATATATTTGTACCAATTGATAAACCATCTTGGATATTCACAATTGAAGTTCAAATCAAAGAAGATAAACCATGAATGTGAATAATTCCGAATAAAGAATGCCTTAGTCCAGGCGTCTTGATAATCATAGTAAGAAAATTTGGGATAAGCAGGATAACTTATAAGAGGTTTTTCAGAGTGAAGGTTTGGAACCCAACTTTCTGGAGAAATGATTTTGATAATATGAGCTTTGCTAAAATCAATGTTTCCCTCTTTAGAATTAGAACGATGAACAAAATTGACTGAACCAGATTCTTGCAGAATAGCTTGATAATATTCTCGGGTTTTATATGAATCAACATAAAAGGTTTTTCCTTGTCCAAAGAGATGATTGGTGAGAATATGAAAACCTTGGTGTAACTTATGGATTTGAAAATCTTCAAGAATTTGAACTCTTAGGAAATTTGGATTAAGAACATAAGGAGTTTTTGTAGAAGGGCTAGGAGTAACAGATTTTTGAGTTTGAGGAGAGATAGGTTTTGCAAAAGGGCTTATTGTGTCAGTTGAAGCAACTTTTGGAGTAACAAGTTTTGACTGAAGGATATTAGAATAAAGTTGTGAATTCTTAGAAGTAGGTGTTAAAGGAGAAAAACGATTTTGATTTTGAAATGGAACTAGCTTTTGAGAGGCTGGAACAAGATTTTGATAGACTGGCTTCTTGTCATCATGTTTGGAAGAGGACGATGAACTCATTTTCCCTGCAAAAATTCTCGAGAAAGAAAGTCAGGAAGTGAGTTATTTTCTCCTTTTATAAATTCTATTTCGAAATCAAAGTTACCTAAGAGGGCTTGCCAACGAGCAAAAATTTGCTTGGAAATAATATTTTTTACATCTTTTTCCAAAATACTTTTTGCAGATTGACAATCTATTCTTAATAAAAAAGTTTTCATAAATAAATCATCTTCAAATTTCTTAATACATAAAACAATGCTTAAAATTTCCTTTTTGACAGTTGAATAATTTTTCTGTGTATTATTCCATGCACCAGAGTAATATCGAACTAATTGCTCTTCAGTTGAGTTAACAAATTTTTGTTTTAAAATTCCTCCGAATCCAATATCACTAGCATCGGTTTCAACTATGATTTTGGCATCGGGATGAGGTAAATTTAAACATGGCAAAGTAGGGACCTTTTGTTTTATATATTTAATTATATCTGTATGTTTTTGAGTCCATGGTTCAGGATTGTCTTTTAATCGATTATAAAGTGGTTTACATATGATCCCTAAATCTTTGAAAAAATCATGGATGTAATTTAAGCATCCTAAAAATCTTTGAAGTTGTTTTTTATCTTTAATTTCATCAGGAAATTTAGTAGAAAATTGCAAGCTTCTTGTTATAGGTCTAATAGTGTTTTTGACAATATCATGTCCTAGAAAACGAATTTCATTTTTAAATAAATGCATTTTTGTTGCAGAGACAGCTAAACCATTTTGATAAATTAAATCATGAAATTGATTTAAATGTTTAAAATGTTGATCAATTGATTTTGAAAAAATTAGGACATCGTCGATATAAGCAATAGCAAAACTACTTATAGGAGTTATGATATCATTCATAATATTTTGGAATTCAGAAGGAGCATTTTTTAATCCAAAAGGCATTACATTCCATTCAAAATGCCCAAAGGGAACATTAAAACCAGTTTTGTATTTATCTTCCTCATGAATTTGTATTTGCCAAAATCCTGATTTCATATCAAACTTTGAAAATATTTTTGAATCATAAAGCTTTTTTAGCAAATTTCGATTATTAGGAATAGGATAACGAATCCATTCTAAAACTTTGTTTAAAGGTTTATAATTGATAACTAATCTTGGTGATCCTCTTTCTAATTCTGCAGCATTCATAACATAAAATGCTGAACAAGACCATGGTGACTTAGAAGGTCTTATGAGTTTTTTATTTATTAAATCTTGAATTTCATTTTTACAATGACTTTCTAATTCATTATTCATGTGAATGGCTCTAGATTTTGAAGGAATATCCTTTTCATTAAAAAATTTTATATATGGTAGTTTTACAATATGTTGCTTTCTATTCCAAAAGGCATTAGGAATATTAGAACAAACATTTTTTTCAAATTTTAATTTTAATCCGGTTATTTTATTTTGAATATTATTATCACTTAATTGATTAGTTATTCGAACATTATTTATTTCGTTAATAAGATATTTGGCTTGTTGCGTTTTATAATTAAGGACATTAATTGTTGAATATAGAGGAGGTTCACAAAATTTAAATATAATTTCTTTTCCAAAAACGTTGGTTCTTATACCATCATCATGAACCATAAAAGGATATAGTTTTGTAAGGAAAGGTGTTCCTAGAATTAAAGGAGAAGATAGATCTTTTACTAAAATTAGGTGAGTTTTATAACAGTAATCTTGGTCATTACAAATATGAACATCAGAAACTTTATAATTTAAAATTAATTTTGTACCTCCGGCACCAGTAAGTCTAGATGTAGTTTTTTCATAAAATTGTGTAGGAAAAATTCCTTCTTGAATACAATTCATATCAGCACCACTATCAATTAAAGCAGTTAGGTTAATTTTAAAATTATCCTTAACTAAAGTAATTTTAGTGTTCCATTTTTGAGAAACTTGATTATTTATAAGTTTACTAATAGTTACATTTTCAATTTTATTTTCTTCTTCATTATTAATTTCTATATTTTTGTTTTTAAAAGTAGAAGGTTTTTCTTTTTCTAAAATTAAAATTTTATTTTTTATTTCTTTTATTTCTCGTTTTACTATTTTTAATTCTTCTTGAAGTTCTTGCATAGAAATTGGCTTTGCTTCAGTAAATCTTTCGTATATACTTTTTAAATTAAAATTTTCATTATTAGCAGGAGTTATGTTATTAGTTTTATTAAGCATCTGTTTTATTAGCAATTCTTGGATATTTTTATCTTTTATAGAATCAAGAGAGTTTAAAAGATCTTTATCATCTTGCGAAAGAACATTAATGGAGCCACTAGTGATTACATTGATTAAATTGTTACAGTGACATTTACCAATACATTCGCAAATATCAGAATCTTCAGAACTTGAAGTAGTATTTTCGAGAATATTTAAATCATTTGTTTGAAAGTCAGAAATACTTTCATCGGAATCTGAATCAGTATTTAAAATAATTTTTCTTATTTGTTCTTTCAAGTCTTCAGAGACATTTAACTCATTTATTTTCGTCTTAGCATAACAATTATTTGCTGTATGACCATTACGCCCACATTTATGACAAATAATAATATCTTTTGATTTTCTTTTAGATTTTTTATAATTTTGTCTATAGGGTTTTTTGGCTTTCGAAGCGTAATCTTTACCCTTTTTATAATTTTCTGGAAGATTATATTTCTTTTTCCTAAAATATTTTGAAGATCTTTTCTTAAAAACTTTAGATTTTGAAGTAGACGGACCATTTAAGGGCTGATAACCATATTGTTGGCAAAAATTTCCCAATTCATTTTTACTGTTAATTCTATCTTTTTTGAGTTTTTCTTTAAACCTAAGATCAACACAAACTGCCAATCCCTCTTTATTAATATAGTTTATTAAATCTCCATAAGTTAGATTTTGATAAGGAATGGTATTATTAAAATTTTCTCTTAATTTTTGTCGAACTCTTTCCGCAAAGAGTTTTGGAAGGCCAGCAATAAAACGTTCTTTCCAATAAGACTCTTTACAATCGGGTCTTGAAAAAACTTTAACAAAATAATTATCTTTATACCATCTAAAATCAGTAAGTTTTCTGCAATGTAAATTCATTAAAATTTCTGAAGTTTTTTCTTGAAAAGTAGTAGGATCCCCTACAAAGTTTTTGATAATAGCAAAAATTAAAGTGTTAACCATATCATCTTCAAACGTTTGTATTTGTTGATTATTTTCTTGTTTTATAATAGTTTTCTTAGCAGATAAAATATAATCTTTTTCTTCTTGTGAAATATAGAAATCCCACCAGCCTTTAAGACTGCCAGTAAAACCAGAAGTAATAATATTAACAATTTGGAGTTGAGTATTATTATGAGCTTTATAAGCATTAGCAGCCATAGTCATTTCTTGTACAATATTCATAATTTGATGTTCAGAATGGCCATCAATATTCCATTCATAAACAGAATTACCATCATATTGAGAACGGTCAAATTGAAAACTTCGTTCTTCAAGTTGAACATCTGGAAGAGAGGGTCTATTCCAATAATTTCTTATGGTTGGTTTTGGATTTTTTCCGAAAGTGCTTTGCTTTGATTTATGAATTTTATTAAGATTTGAAAAGTCATTAGTGAGTTGATTAATATCATCATTCGTATTAAATTGTTGAGCAAGAGTTTCAAAATTTGTTTCACTATTAATATCACTATTTTCAGATTCTTCATTCGTAAGAGTATTAATATTATTAGTGTTTGAGATATGAAGTTTTGAAAGTCTTTTTTCTAATTCGTTAATTAAATCTGTATTTCCTAGATTAAAATTACCATCTATTTGGCAAGGAACAAAACTTAAATTACTAGTGCTTGCCATATCTTGCTTGTTAATGTTTTTATCTTTAAAAAAATTTTCTTCAATTTTTACTAGATGCTCGGTAATACTAGATAAGGTTTCATTTGCATAGTTATTTTGGTAAATAATTTTTTGAAGACCCTTTTTGGTAGTTAATGGATTTGGGGCTTGAACTAAAGGAGTTGCAATAAACATATCGTTAATAATAATTTCTCCTTTTGGTGGAAAATTAGCAATAATTTCTTTATTAGAAATAATATCTTTATATTTTTTCTCTAAAATGGGAGTGATAGAATCATTTTTAAATGGGTAATTTATTTTATGTTTAGGGGCATAAATTAATTCAAACCATTGAAAAAAAGGAGAATGGATTTTATTTGATAAGACATAATCTTCCCAAAGGCCTAAATGGAGAAATCTTAAGTAGTATGAATAATTTTCTTCGTGCCAAGCTCTTTTTTGACGGTTATAATCTTTATAATACTCAATATTTTTTAAGTAATCAAAATCAACTTGATATTCTAAATTCGAGAAATTCATTTTAACAGGTTGTTTTTGCTAGGATTGAAGAAATATGCTTTATCGATTCTAAATTATGACTTCTTGATTTTTCGTATTTTTTTATTCCTATCTTTAGCCTAGAAATTTTTTCTATTTGTTTATTATATTTATTAGTATATGGAGATATTTTGTATAAATTATTATTTTCATAAGTTTTAGTTTCTTCTAAATGTTGAATTGTTTTGCATATATTAGAATTTATCTTCCAATGTCTTTTTAACATATTAGCCCAAAGCTTATTATTTTGTGAACAATTAATTTGTATTTTAGAACTCATAATTGTTGTTTAAAATTCTGAAGTTCATCAATAAAATCTGATTTAGTAGGACTAGGAAGACTATTTTCACTATTTTGATCATCTTGATATAATGGTTTGGGAATCGAATTAGTATAGTCAACAGTTTTTAGTTTTAAAGATCTCGACTTTAATAACGAAGATTTTGAAGAGCCTGTTTCTGGAAAAGAAGTTGATAATCTGGATGATGAAATATTTAAGGAAGAAAAATTTATATCTACAGAACCATCATTATATTCAATAATATTTGAGATTTGTTTTGAAGAGTCTAATGGTTTTGGATCAATAACATTTTGTAAGTTCCAATTACATGATTGGGTTATATCAGACCATTTTAATCTTTTTGGTGTATGAACTTTGGTATGGTTAGTATTTGCTTCAAAAATAATTGTTTCATTTTTAGGATTTGATAAACGTGTTTTTGGTTCAAGTGTAGTTGTCATAGTTTTGTAACAAACACGATAAATTATTGCTAAAGGCTTTGTATCATCCTTAAATTCTAAATTTTTTGTTTCTATAGTTAAAACTAAAGTATCTAAAATATTTTTATCAAATAATCCTACAGAGAAATTCGGATAACAATTGAAATAAATAGGTCCGTTAGCAATATTTGTTTCAGCCATAGCTAAAATAGAATTTTGAAAATCTTTATGTCTCCTGTCTCTTAAAATAAGGAGAACAGGGGCATCTATTCCAATTCTAAATAGAGGCTTGATAGCAATTTGGACTAAACCGACATGTAAAAATTTATATTTCGTTCTATGCTCTAGAATAGATCGTGATGATAACAAATGTAAGTTTTGTTGGTTTTGACCAATAGACAAAGTTTGTTCTGTCATTTTAATAGAATAACCTTGAAAGTAATCAAAAGTTCCTATTTTATATATTGTATTAATATTAGTTTTAGGTATTGTCCAATTATTCAAACTTTGTTCTATGTTATTAACGGTTTCTTCAATAGAATTTATTTGATTATCATCATCATCTTGTTCATTATTGATATTTTTACCAAGAATATATTTTTTGGATAGTATGCCTGAAATTTTACTCATATTTTTTGTTTTAAAATTCTATAAGAAAACTTAGCTATTTTAATAATGGTGAATCAGAGGGGATTCGTCCCGACGATGATTGTGGTCCGGCACCGCGTCTTACGTCCTTATCTGCGCGCTTTACGCTAATCCAGCCAATCACTGGTCTTGTCTCTGTATCATGCTTATTAAAACTTATATATTTCTTATAGGATATTAAACCAAAAACTTTAGAAGTAAATATATCATGCATAACCTCCCCAAAATCTTTTCTTGGCTTTGATACCAATTTTTATGACCCTTATGATTAATTTTTATGATCCTTATGATTTTTATTCATCGTTAGTATAACTAGAAAATGACTAGTTTTGTTTTTAGATAACGTATCTGTTTGTAACGAATTTTAATACTTGCTCTTATGAATCGTCTAACATCATGAATATGATTATTGTTTAAAATTGTGCCTTGATTATTAAGTTTATAAGAATCTTTAAGATTTTGCTCAGAGTTATTAATAGATTCTTGGATTTGCTGTATTTTTAAAAGAATATTTCTATTAGGAATACAATTCATCAAAATTTTGCTAGACATAATTAAATGATCTAACCATGAATTTGATTAATTTGATTATTAAAAACGAGTACTATTTTAACAAAAATTTCAAATCTTGTAGAATTAATAGTTAGAATAACTCGCAATGAAATTATCATAAAAATAACACAACAATAGAATATTTTAGATAATACCTTCTTGAATTAGGCTTGAATTACAATCAGTACATACTTCTGGAGAAAGAATTATTTGAAAATCTAAAGACTTTGAACATCTACTAGTAGAAAGAGAGACTCTTGGAGATTTTTTAGACATTGGATGAACATTTTTTAGAGAATGAATTTTTTCTCTTGTGATAACCTCTATTTATAATCATCTTGGAGTCTTCAAAGTCTTGAAATCATCTTGTGATAAATTTTTCCGTAAGAATCCATGGCCAATCAATAATTATTTGCAAGTGGTTGTCCTTGAAAGTGGTTGTCATTCATCTTCTTTTGATAAAGCAAGCCATTATAGAGCATCTTCTAAAGTTTTTTGTCTTCATATCATCATTGATTATAGATTTGATAATAATTTTGATAAAAATTGTTTATACATAAATACATGAATACCTACATAGTATACATGTATTCGTACTTGAAAAACGAAATTTTGATAATAGAAAAAACGAAATATCTTACATTTAAAATATTACATCAAATTTATGGATAATGATTTCTTATTCTTCATAAGGATCATCAAAAGGGTCTTGAGCGTCTTCGAATAAATCATTCTTTATAGATTTTGGAGAATCGTCAGAAACTGATGGAGTTTGGCGAATTTCTTGAAGTAATTTTTGAAGTTCTTGAGGAGAAGAGGTAGCAGCATCTTTAATTCTTGCAATTAGATCCACATCGCTTTTGGGAAGACTGTTGATAAAAGTGGCTTCGACTTCTGGTTTTTGAATATATATTTCTTGATAATGTTTAATTACTGCTTGTTCACTAGCTTGAGAAATCTTCATTTTATCCCACCATTTTGAGCGAAATTGGCGATTAAGCCAGGGAGGAGAGGTGTCTTTTGCTTCTTGATAATGAAAAGTCCAAGACATTATCCATGGAACTTTAAATATCATAGTGAATTGTAACATGTATTCAAATTCTGGAATTTGTTGAATAAACAATTCTTTAAATTTGAGATATCCATCGTAAATTTCTTTTGGTAAACAATTTGGAAGAATACCCATATATTTGTACCAATTGATAAACCATCTTGGATATTCACAATTGAAGTTCAAATCAAAGAAGATAAACCATGAATGTGAATAATTCCGAATAAAGAATGCCTTAGTCCAGGCGTCTTGATAATCATAGTAAGAAAATTTGGGATAAGCAGGATAACTTATAAGAGGTTTTTCAGAGTGAAGGTTTGGAACCCAACTTTCTGGAGAAATGATTTTGATAATATGAGCTTTGCTAAAATCAATGTTTCCCTCTTTAGAATTAGAACGATGAACAAAATTGACTGAACCAGATTCTTGCAGAATAGCTTGATAATATTCTCGGGTTTTATATGAATCAACATAAAAGGTTTTTCCTTGTCCAAAGAGATGATTGGTGAGAATATGAAAACCTTGGTGTAACTTATGGATTTGAAAATCTTCAAGAATTTGAACTCTTAGGAAATTTGGATTAAGAACATAAGGAGTTTTTGTAGAAGGGCTAGGAGTAACAGATTTTTGAGTTTGAGGAGAGATAGGTTTTGCAAAAGGGCTTATTGTGTCAGTTGAAGCAACTTTTGGAGTAACAAGTTTTGACTGAAGGATATTAGAATAAAGTTGTGAATTCTTAGAAGTAGGTGTTAAAGGAGAAAAACGATTTTGATTTTGAAATGGAACTAGCTTTTGAGAGGCTGGAACAAGATTTTGATAGACTGGCTTCTTGTCATCATGTTTGGAAGAGGACGATGAACTCATTTTCCCTGCAAAAATTCTCGAGAAAGAAAGTCAGGAAGTGAGTTATTTTCTCCTTTTATAAATTCTATTTCGAAATCAAAGTTACCTAAGAGGGCTTGCCAACGAGCAAAAATTTGCTTGGAAATAATATTTTTTACATCTTTTTCCAAAATACTTTTTGCAGATTGACAATCTATTCTTAATAAAAAAGTTTTCATAAATAAATCATCTTCAAATTTCTTAATACATAAAACAATGCTTAAAATTTCCTTTTTGACAGTTGAATAATTTTTCTGTGTATTATTCCATGCACCAGAGTAATATCGAACTAATTGCTCTTCAGTTGAGTTAACAAATTTTTGTTTTAAAATTCCTCCGAATCCAATATCACTAGCATCGGTTTCAACTATGATTTTGGCATCGGGATGAGGTAAATTTAAACATGGCAAAGTAGGGACCTTTTGTTTTATATATTTAATTATATCTGTATGTTTTTGAGTCCATGGTTCAGGATTGTCTTTTAATCGATTATAAAGTGGTTTACATATGATCCCTAAATCTTTGAAAAAATCATGGATGTAATTTAAGCATCCTAAAAATCTTTGAAGTTGTTTTTTATCTTTAATTTCATCAGGAAATTTAGTAGAAAATTGCAAGCTTCTTGTTATAGGTCTAATAGTGTTTTTGACAATATCATGTCCTAGAAAACGAATTTCATTTTTAAATAAATGCATTTTTGTTGCAGAGACAGCTAAACCATTTTGATAAATTAAATCATGAAATTGATTTAAATGTTTAAAATGTTGATCAATTGATTTTGAAAAAATTAGGACATCGTCGATATAAGCAATAGCAAAACTACTTATAGGAGTTATGATATCATTCATAATATTTTGGAATTCAGAAGGAGCATTTTTTAATCCAAAAGGCATTACATTCCATTCAAAATGCCCAAAGGGAACATTAAAACCAGTTTTGTATTTATCTTCCTCATGAATTTGTATTTGCCAAAATCCTGATTTCATATCAAACTTTGAAAATATTTTTGAATCATAAAGCTTTTTTAGCAAATTTCGATTATTAGGAATAGGATAACGAATCCATTCTAAAACTTTGTTTAAAGGTTTATAATTGATAACTAATCTTGGTGATCCTCTTTCTAATTCTGCAGCATTCATAACATAAAATGCTGAACAAGACCATGGTGACTTAGAAGGTCTTATGAGTTTTTTATTTATTAAATCTTGAATTTCATTTTTACAATGACTTTCTAATTCATTATTCATGTGAATGGCTCTAGATTTTGAAGGAATATCCTTTTCATTAAAAAATTTTATATATGGTAGTTTTACAATATGTTGCTTTCTATTCCAAAAGGCATTAGGAATATTAGAACAAACATTTTTTTCAAATTTTAATTTTAATCCGGTTATTTTATTTTGAATATTATTATCACTTAATTGATTAGTTATTCGAACATTATTTATTTCGTTAATAAGATATTTGGCTTGTTGCGTTTTATAATTAAGGACATTAATTGTTGAATATAGAGGAGGTTCACAAAATTTAAATATAATTTCTTTTCCAAAAACGTTGGTTCTTATACCATCATCATGAACCATAAAAGGATATAGTTTTGTAAGGAAAGGTGTTCCTAGAATTAAAGGAGAAGATAGATCTTTTACTAAAATTAGGTGAGTTTTATAACAGTAATCTTGGTCATTACAAATATGAACATCAGAAACTTTATAATTTAAAATTAATTTTGTACCTCCGGCACCAGTAAGTCTAGATGTAGTTTTTTCATAAAATTGTGTAGGAAAAATTCCTTCTTGAATACAATTCATATCAGCACCACTATCAATTAAAGCAGTTAGGTTAATTTTAAAATTATCCTTAACTAAAGTAATTTTAGTGTTCCATTTTTGAGAAACTTGATTATTTATAAGTTTACTAATAGTTACATTTTCAATTTTATTTTCTTCTTCATTATTAATTTCTATATTTTTGTTTTTAAAAGTAGAAGGTTTTTCTTTTTCTAAAATTAAAATTTTATTTTTTATTTCTTTTATTTCTCGTTTTACTATTTTTAATTCTTCTTGAAGTTCTTGCATAGAAATTGGCTTTGCTTCAGTAAATCTTTCGTATATACTTTTTAAATTAAAATTTTCATTATTAGCAGGAGTTATGTTATTAGTTTTATTAAGCATCTGTTTTATTAGCAATTCTTGGATATTTTTATCTTTTATAGAATCAAGAGAGTTTAAAAGATCTTTATCATCTTGCGAAAGAACATTAATGGAGCCACTAGTGATTACATTGATTAAATTGTTACAGTGACATTTACCAATACATTCGCAAATATCAGAATCTTCAGAACTTGAAGTAGTATTTTCGAGAATATTTAAATCATTTGTTTGAAAGTCAGAAATACTTTCATCGGAATCTGAATCAGTATTTAAAATAATTTTTCTTATTTGTTCTTTCAAGTCTTCAGAGACATTTAACTCATTTATTTTCGTCTTAGCATAACAATTATTTGCTGTATGACCATTACGCCCACATTTATGACAAATAATAATATCTTTTGATTTTCTTTTAGATTTTTTATAATTTTGTCTATAGGGTTTTTTGGCTTTCGAAGCGTAATCTTTACCCTTTTTATAATTTTCTGGAAGATTATATTTCTTTTTCCTAAAATATTTTGAAGATCTTTTCTTAAAAACTTTAGATTTTGAAGTAGACGGACCATTTAAGGGCTGATAACCATATTGTTGGCAAAAATTTCCCAATTCATTTTTACTGTTAATTCTATCTTTTTTGAGTTTTTCTTTAAACCTAAGATCAGCACAAACTGCCAATCCCTCTTTATTAATATAGTTTATTAAATCTCCATAAGTTAGATTTTGATAAGGAATGGTATTATTAAAATTTTCTCTTAATTTTTGTCGAACTCTTTCCGCAAAGAGTTTTGGAAGGCCAGCAATAAAACGTTCTTTCCAATAAGACTCTTTACAATCGGGTCTTGAAAAAACTTTAACAAGATAATTATCTTTATACCATCTAAAATCAGTAAGTTTTCTGCAATGTAAATTCATTAAAATTTCTGAAGTTTTTTCTTGAAAAGTAGTAGGATCCCCTACAAAGTTTTTGATAATAGCAAAAATTAAAGTGTTAACCATATCATCTTCAAACGTTTGTATTTGTTGATTATTTTCTTGTTTTATAATAGTTTTCTTAGCAGATAAAATATAATCTTTTTCTTCTTGTGAAATATAGAAATCCCACCAGCCTTTAAGACTGCCAGTAAAACCAGAAGTAATAATATTAACAATTTGGAGTTGAGTATTATTATGAGCTTTATAAGCATTAGCAGCCATAGTCATTTCTTGTACAATATTCATAATTTGATGTTCAGAATGGCCATCAATATTCCATTCATAAACAGAATTACCATCATATTGAGAACGGTCAAATTGAAAACTTCGTTCTTCAAGTTGAACATCTGGAAGAGAGGGTCTATTCCAATAATTTCTTATGGTTGGTTTTGGATTTTTTCCGAAAGTGCTTTGCTTTGATTGATGAATTTTATTAAGATTTGAAAAGTCATTAGTGAGTTGATTAATATCATCATTCGTATTAAATTGTTGAGCAAGAGTTTCAAAATTTGTTTCACTATTAATATCACTATTTTCAGATTCTTCATTCGTAAGAGTATTAATATTATTAGTGTTTGAGATATGAAGTTTTGAAAGTCTTTTTTCTAATTCGTTAATTAAATCTGTATTTCCTAGATTAAAATTACCATCGATTTGGCAAGGAACAAAACTTAAATTACTAGTGCTTGCCATATCTTGCTTGTTAATGTTTTTATCTTTAAAAAATTTTTCTTCAATTTTTACTAGATGCTCGGTAATACTAGATAAGGTTTCATTTGCATAGTTATTTTGGTAAATAATTTTTTGAAGACCCTTTTCGGTAGTTAATGGATTTGGGGCTTGAACTAAAGGAGTTGCAATAAACATATCGTTAATAATAATTTCTCCTTTTGGTGGAAAATTAGCAATAATTTCTTTATTAGAAATAATATCTTTATATTTTTTCTCTAAAATGGGAGTGATAGAATCATTTTTAAATGGGTAATTTATTTTATGTTTAGGGGCATAAATTAATTCAAACCATTGAAAAAAAGGAGAATGGATTTTATTTGATAAGACATAATCTTCCCAAAGGCCTAAATGGAGAAATCTTAAGTAGTATGAATAATTTTCTTCGTGCCAAGCTCTTTTTTGACGGTTATAATCTTTATAATACTCAATATTTTTTAAGTAATCAAAATCAACTTGATATTCTAAATTCGAGAAATTCATTTTAACAGGTTGTTTTTGTTAGGATTGAAGAAATATGCTTTATCGATTCTAAATTATGACTTCTTGATTTTTCGTATTTTTTTATTCCTATCTTTAGCCTAGAAATTTTTTCTATTTGTTTATTATATTTATTAGTATATGGAGATATTTTGTATAAATTATTATTTTCATAAGTTTTAGTTTCTTCTAAATGTTGAATTGTTTTGCATATATTAGAATTTATCTTCCAATGTCTTTTTAACATATTAGCCCAAAGCTTATTATTTTGTGAACAATTAATTTGTATTTTAGAACTCATAATTGTTGTTTAAAATTCTGAAGTTCATCAATAAAATCTGATTTAGTAGGACTAGGAAGACTATTTTCACTATTTTGATCATCTTGATATAATGGTTTGGGAATCGAATTAGTATAGTCAACAGTTTTTAGTTTTAAAGATCTCGACTTTAATAACGAAGATTTTGAAGAGCCTGTTTCTGGAAAAGAAGTTGATAATCTGGATGATGAAATATTTAAGGAAGAAAAATTTATATCTACAGAACCATCATTATATTCAATAATATTTGAGATTTGTTTTGAAGAGTCTAATGGTTTTGGATCAATAACATTTTGTAAGTTCCAATTACATGATTGGGTTATATCAGACCATTTTAATCTTTTTGGTGTATGAACTTTGGTATGGTTAGTATTTGCTTCAAAAATAATTGTTTCATTTTTAGGATTTGATAAACGTGTTTTTGGTTCAAGTGTAGTTGTCATAGTTTTGTAACAAACACGATAAATTATTGCTAAAGGCTTTGTATCATCCTTAAATTCTAAATTTTTTGTTTCTATAGTTAAAACTAAAGTATCTAAAATATTTTTATCAAATAATCCTACAGAGAAATTCGGATAACAATTGAAATAAATAGGTCCGTTAGCAATATTTGTTTCAGCCACAGCTAAAATAGAATTTTGAAAATCTTTATGTCTCCTGTCTCTTAAAATAAGGAGAACAGGGGCATCTATTCCAATTCTAAATAGAGGCTTGATAGCAATTTGGACTAAACCGACATGTAAAAATTTATATTTCGTTCTATGCTCTAGAATAGATCGTGATGATAACAAATGTAAGTTTTGTTGGTTTTGACCAATAGACAAAGTTTGTTCTGTCATTTTAATAGAATAACCTTGAAAGTAATCAAAAGTTCCTATTTTATATATTGTATTAATATTAGTTTTAGGTATTGTCCAATTATTCAAACTTTGTTCTATGTTATTAACGGTTTCTTCAATAGAATTTATTTGATTATCATCATCATCTTGTTCATTATTGATATTTTTACCAAGAATATATTTTTTGGATAGTATGTCTGAAATTTTACTCATATTTTTTGTTTTAAAATTCTATAAGAAAACTTAGCTATTTTAATAATGGTGAATCAGAGGGGATTCGTCCCAACGATGATTGTGGTCCGGCACCGCGTCTTACGTCCTTATCTGCGCGCTTTACGCTAATCCAGCCAATCACTGGTCTTGTCTCTGTATCATGCTTATTAAAACTTATATATTTCTTATAGGATATTAAACCAAAAACTTTAGAAGTAAATATATCATGCATAACCTCACCAAAATCTTTTCTTGGCTCTGATACCAATTTTTTTGATCCTTATGATTAATTTTTATGATCCTTATGATTTTTATTCATCGTTAGTATAACTAGAAAATGACTAGTTTTGTTTTTAGATAACGTATCTGTTTGTAACGAATTTTAATACTTGCTCTTATGAATCGTCTAACATCATGAATATGATTATTGTTTAAAATTGTGCCTTGATTATTAAGTTTATAAGAATCTTTAAGATTTTGCTCAGAGTTATTAATAGATTCTTGGATTTGCTGTATTTTTAAAAGAATATTTCTATTAGGAATACAATTCATCAAAATTTTGCTAGACATAATTAAATGATCTAACCATGAATTTGATTAATTTGATTATTAAAAACGAGTACTATTTTAACAAAAATTTCAAATCTTGTAGAATTAATAGTTAGAATAACTCGCAATGAAATTATCATAAAAATAACACAACAATAGAATATTTTAGATAATACCTTCTTGAATTAGGCTTGAATTACAATCAGTACATACTTCTGGAGAAAGAATTATTTGAAAATCTAAAGACTTTGAACATCTACTAGTAGAAAGAGAGACTCTTGGAGATTTTTTAGACATTGGATGAACATTTTTTTAGAGAATGAATTTTTTCTCTTGTGATAACCTCTATTTATAATCATCTTGGAGTCTTCAAAGTCTTGAAATCATCTTGTGATAAATTTTTCCGTAAGAATCCATGGCCAATCAATAATTATTTGCAAGTGGTTGTCCTTGAAAGTGGTTGTCATTCATCTTCTTTTGATAAAGCAAGCCATTATAGAGCATCTTCTAAAGTTTTTTGTCTTCATATCATCATTGATTATAGATTTGATAATAATTTTGATAAAAATTGTTTATACATAAATACATGAATACCTACATAGTATACATGTATTCGTACTTGAAAAACGAAATTTTGATAATAGAAAAAACGAAATATCTTACATTTAAAATATTACATCAAATTTATGGATAATGATTTCTTATTCTTCATAAGGATCATCAAAAGGGTCTTGAGCGTCTTCGAATAAATCATTCTTTATAGATTTTGGAGAATCGTCAGAAACTGATGGAGTTTGGCGAATTTCTTGAAGTAATTTTTGAAGTTCTTGAGGAGAAGAGGTAGCAGCATCTTTAATTCTTGCAATTAGATCCACATCGCTTTTGGGAAGACTGTTGATAAAAGTGGCTTCGACTTCTGGTTTTTGAATATATATTTCTTGATAATGTTTAATTACTGCTTGTTCACTAGCTTGAGAAATCTTCATTTTATCCCACCATTTTGAGCGAAATTGGCGATTAAGCCAGGGAGGAGAGGTGTCTTTTGCTTCTTGATAATGAAAAGTCCAAGACATTATCCATGGAACTTTAAATATCATAGTGAATTGTAACATGTATTCAAATTCTGGAATTTGTTGAATAAACAATTCTTTAAATTTGAGATATCCATCGTAAATTTCTTTTGGTAAACAATTTGGAAGAATACCCATATATTTGTACCAATTGATAAACCATCTTGGATATTCACAATTGAAGTTCAAATCAAAGAAGATAAACCATGAATGTGAATAATTCCGAATAAAGAATGCCTTAGTCCAGGCGTCTTGATAATCATAGTAAGAAAATTTGGGATAAGCAGGATAACTTATAAGAGGTTTTTCAGAGTGAAGGTTTGGAACCCAACTTTCTGGAGAAATGATTTTGATAATATGAGCTTTGCTAAAATCAATGTTTCCCTCTTTAGAATTAGAACGATGAACAAAATTGACTGAACCAGATTCTTGCAGAATAGCTTGATAATATTCTCGGGTTTTATATGAATCAACATAAAAGGTTTTTCCTTGTCCAAAGAGATGATTGGTGAGAATATGAAAACCTTGGTGTAACTTATGGATTTGAAAATCTTCAAGAATTTGAACTCTTAGGAAATTTGGATTAAGAACATAAGGAGTTTTTGTAGAAGGGCTAGGAGTAACAGATTTTTGAGTTTGAGGAGAGATAGGTTTTGCAAAAGGGCTTATTGTGTCAGTTGAAGCAACTTTTGGAGTAACAAGTTTTGACTGAAGGATATTAGAATAAAGTTGTGAATTCTTAGAAGTAGGTGTTAAAGGAGAAAAACGATTTTGATTTTGAAATGGAACTAGCTTTTGAGAGGCTGGAACAAGATTTTGATAGACTGGCTTCTTGTCATCATGTTTGGAAGAGGACGATGAACTCATTTTCCCTGCAAAAATTCTCGAGAAAGAAAGTCAGGAAGTGAGTTATTTTCTCCTTTTATAAATTCTATTTCGAAATCAAAGTTACCTAAGAGGGCTTGCCAACGAGCAAAAATTTGCTTGGAAATAATATTTTTTACATCTTTTTCCAAAATACTTTTTGCAGATTGACAATCTATTCTTAATAAAAAAGTTTTCATAAATAAATCATCTTCAAATTTCTTAATACATAAAACAATGCTTAAAATTTCCTTTTTGACAGTTGAATAATTTTTCTGTGTATTATTCCATGCACCAGAGTAATATCGAACTAATTGCTCTTCAGTTGAGTTAACAAATTTTTGTTTTAAAATTCCTCCGAATCCAATATCACTAGCATCGGTTTCAACTATGATTTTGGCATCGGGATGAGGTAAATTTAAACATGGCAAAGTAGGGACCTTTTGTTTTATATATTTAATTATATCTGTATGTTTTTGAGTCCATGGTTCAGGATTGTCTTTTAATCGATTATAAAGTGGTTTACATATGATCCCTAAATCTTTGAAAAAATCATGGATGTAATTTAAGCATCCTAAAAATCTTTGAAGTTGTTTTTTATCTTTAATTTCATCAGGAAATTTAGTAGAAAATTGCAAGCTTCTTGTTATAGGTCTAATAGTGTTTTTGACAATATCATGTCCTAGAAAACGAATTTCATTTTTAAATAAATGCATTTTTGTTGCAGAGACAGCTAAACCATTTTGATAAATTAAATCATGAAATTGATTTAAATGTTTAAAATGTTGATCAATTGATTTTGAAAAAATTAGGACATCGTCGATATAAGCAATAGCAAAACTACTTATAGGAGTTATGATATCATTCATAATATTTTGGAATTCAGAAGGAGCATTTTTTAATCCAAAAGGCATTACATTCCATTCAAAATGCCCAAAGGGAACATTAAAACCAGTTTTGTATTTATCTTCCTCATGAATTTGTATTTGCCAAAATCCTGATTTCATATCAAACTTTGAAAATATTTTTGAATCATAAAGCTTTTTTAGCAAATTTCGTTTATTAGGAATAGGATAACGAATCCATTCTAAAACTTTGTTTAAAGGTTTATAATTGATAACTAATCTTGGTGATCCTCTTTCTAATTCTGCAGCATTCATAACATAAAATGCTGAACAAGACCATGGTGACTTAGAAGGTCTTATGAGTTTTTTATTTATTAAATCTTGAATTTCATTTTTACAATGACTTTCTAATTCATTATTCATGTGAATGGCTCTAGATTTTGAAGGAATATCCTTTTCATTAAAAATTTTTATATATGGTAGTTTTACAATATGTTGCTTTCTATTCCAAAAGGCATTAGGAATATTAGAACAAACATTTTTTTCAAATTTTAATTTTAATCCGGTTATTTTATTTTGAATATTATTATCACTTAATTGATTAGTTATTCGAACATTATTTATTTCGTTAATAAGATATTTGGCTTGTTGCGTTTTATAATTAAGGACATTAATTGTTGAATATAGAGGAGGTTCACAAAATTTAAATATAATTTCTTTTCCAAAAACGTTGGTTCTTATACCATCATCATGAACCATAAAAGGATATAGTTTTGTAATGAAAGGTGTTCCTAGAATTAAAGGAGAAGATAGATCTTTTACTAAAATTAGGTGAGTTTTATAACAGTAATCTTGGTCATTACAAATATGAACATCAGAAACTTTATAATTTACAATTAATTTTGTACCTCCGGCACCAGTAAGTCTAGATGTAGTTTTTTCATAAAATTGTGTAGGAAAAATTCCTTCTTGAATACAATTCATATCAGCACCACTATCAATTAAAGCAGTTAGGTTAATTTTAAAATTATCCTTAACTAAAGTAATTTTAGTGTTCCATTTTTGAGAAACTTGATTATTTATAAGTTTACTAATAGTTACATTTTCAATTTTATTTTCTTCTTCATTATTAATTTCTATATTTTTGTTTTTAAAAGTAGAAGGTTTTTCTTTTTCTAAAATTAAAATTTTATTTTTTATTTCTTTTATTTCTCGTTTTACTATTTTTAATTCTTCTTGAAGTTCTTGCATAGAAATTGGCTTTGCTTCAGTAAATCTTTCGTATATACTTTTTAAATTAAAATTTTCATTATTAGCAGGAGTTATGTTATTAGTTTTATTAAGCATCTGTTTTATTAGCAATTCTTGGATATTTTTATCTTTTATAGAATCAAGAGAGTTTAAAAGATCTTTATCATCTTGCGAAAGAACATTAATGGAGCCACTAGTGATTACATTGATTAAATTGTTACAGTGACATTTACCAATACATTCGCAAATATCAGAATCTTCAGAACTTGAAGTAGTATTTTCGAGAATATTTAAATCATTTGTTTGAAAGTCAGAAATACTTTCATCGGAATCTGAATCAGTATTTAAAATAAATTTTCTTATTTGTTCTTTCAAGTCTTCAGAGACATTTAACTCATTTATTTTCGTCTTAGCATAACAATTATTTGCTGTATGACCATTACGCCCACATTTATGACAAATAATAATATCTTTTGATTTTCTTTTAGATTTTTTATAATTTTGTCTATAGGGTTTTTTGGCTTTCGAAGCGTAATCTTTACCCTTTTTATAATTTTCTGGAAGATTATATTTCTTTTTCCTAAAATATTTTGAAGATCTTTTCTTAAAAACTTTAGATTTTGAAGTAGACGGACCATTTAAGGACTGATAACCATATTGTTGGCAAAAATTTCCCAATTCATTTTTACTGTTAATTCTATCTTTTTTGAGTTTTTCTTTAAACCTAAGATCAGCACAAACTGCCAATCCCTCTTTATTAATATAGTTTATTAAATCTCCATAAGTTAGATTTTGATAAGGAATGGTATTATTAAAATTTTCTCTTAATTTTTGTCGAACTCTTTCCGCAAAGAGTTTTGGAAGGCCAGCAATAAAACGTTCTTTCCAATAAGACTCTTTACAATCGGGTCTTGAAAAAACTTTAACAAGATAATTATCTTTATACCATCTAAAATCAGTAAGTTTTCTGCAATGTAAATTCATTAAAATTTCTGAAGTTTTTTCTTGAAAAGTAGTAGGATCCCCTACAAAGTTTTTGATAATAGCAAAAATTAAAGTGTTAACCATATCATCTTCAAACGTTTGTATTTGTTGATTATTTTCTTGTTTTATAATAGTTTTCTTAGCAGATAAAATATAATCTTTTTCTTCTTGTGAAATATAGAAATCCCACCAGCCTTTAAGACTGCCAGTAAAACCAGAAGTAATAATATTAACAATTTGGAGTTGAGTATTATTATGAGCTTTATAAGCATTAGCAGCCATAGTCATTTCTTGTACAATATTCATAATTTGATGTTCAGAATGGCCATCAATATTCCATTCATAAACAGAATTACCATCATATTGAGAACGGTCAAATTGAAAACTTCGTTCTTCAAGTTGAACATCTGGAAGAGAGGGTCTATTCCAATAATTTCTTATGGTTGGTTTTGGATTTTTTCCGAAAGTGCTTTGCTTTGATTGATGAATTTTATTAAGATTTGAAAAGTCATTAGTGAGTTGATTAATATCATCATTCGTATTAAATTGTTGAGCAAGAGTTTCAAAATTTGTTTCACTATTAATATCACTATTTTCAGATTCTT
This sequence comes from Lactuca saligna, assembly GCF_052625555.1. NCBI lineage: Eukaryota > Viridiplantae > Streptophyta > Magnoliopsida > Asterales > Asteraceae > Lactuca > Lactuca saligna. The sequence goes on from NC_136418.1 coordinate 16,680,071, forward strand.
CATTCGTAAGAGTATTAATATTATTAGTGTTTGAGATATGAAGTTTTGAAAGTCTTTTTTCTAATTCGTTAATTAAATCTGTATTTCCTAGATTAAAATTACCATCGATTTGGCAAGGAACAAAACTTAAATTACTAGTGCTTGCCATATCTTGCTTGTTAATGTTTTTATCTTTAAAAAAATTTTCTTCAATTTTTACTAGATGCTCGGTAATACTAGATAAGGTTTCATTTGCATAGTTATTTTGGTAAATAATTTTTTGAAGACCCTTTTCGGTAGTTAATGGATTTGGGGCTTGAACTAAAGGAGTTGCAATAAACATATCGTTAATAATAATTTCTCCTTTTGGTGGAAAATTAGCAATAATTTCTTTATTAGAAATAATATCTTTATATTTTTTCTCTAAAATGGGAGTGATAGAATCATTTTTAAATGGGTAATTTATTTTATGTTTAGGGGCATAAATTAATTCAAACCATTGAAAAAAAGGAGAATGGATTTTATTTGATAAGACATAATCTTCCCAAAGGCCTAAATGGAGAAATCTTAAGTAGTATGAATAATTTTCTTCGTGCCAAGCTCTTTTTTGACGGTTATAATCTTTATAATACTCAATATTTTTTAAGTAATCAAAATCAACTTGATATTCTAAATTCGAGAAATTCATTTTAACAGGTTGTTTTTGTTAGGATTGAAGAAATATGCTTTATCGATTCTAAATTATGACTTCTTGATTTTTCGTATTTTTTTATTCCTATCTTTAGCCTAGAAATTTTTTCTATTTGTTTATTATATTTATTAGTATATGGAGATATTTTGTATAAATTATTATTTTCATAAGTTTTAGTTTCTTCTAAATGTTGAATTGTTTTGCATATATTAGAATTTATCTTCCAATGTCTTTTTAACATATTAGCCCAAAGCTTATTATTTTGTGAACAATTAATTTGTATTTTAGAACTCATAATTGTTGTTTAAAATTCTGAAGTTCATCAATAAAATCTGATTTAGTAGGACTAGGAAGACTATTTTCACTATTTTGATCATCTTGATATAATGGTTTGGGAATCGAATTAGTATAGTCAACAGTTTTTAGTTTTAAAGATCTCGACTTTAATAACGAAGATTTTGAAGAGCCTGTTTCTGGAAAAGAAGTTGATAATCTGGATGATGAAATATTTAAGGAAGAAAAATTTATATCTACAGAACCATCATTATATTCAATAATATTTGAGATTTGTTTTGAAGAGTCTAATGGTTTTGGATCAATAACATTTTGTAAGTTCCAATTACATGATTGGGTTATATCAGACCATTTTAATCTTTTTGGTGTATGAACTTTGGTATGGTTAGTATTTGCTTCAAAAATAATTGTTTCATTTTTAGGATTTGATAAACGTGTTTTTGGTTCAAGTGTAGTTGTCATAGTTTTGTAACAAACACGATAAATTATTGCTAAAGGCTTTGTATCATCCTTAAACAAAACTAGTCATTTTCTAGTTATACTAACGATGAATAAAAATCATAAGGATCATAAAAATTAATCATAAGGATCATAAAAATTGGTAATATGGTATCAGAGCCAAGAAAAGATTTTGGGGAGGTTATGCATGATATATTTACTTCTAAAGTTTTTGGTTTAATATCCTATAAGAAATATATAAGTTTTAATAAGCATGATACAGAGACAAGACCAGTGATTGGCTGGATTAGCGTAAAGCGCGCAGATAAGGACGTAAGACGCGGTGCCGGACCACAATCATCGTCGGGACGAATCCCCTCTGATTCACCATTATTAAAACAGGTAAGTTTTCTTATAGAATTTTAAAACAAAAAATATGAGTAAAATTTCAGGCATACTATCCAAAAAATATATTCTTGGTAAAAATATCAATAATGAACAAGATGATGATGATAATCAAATAAATTCTATTGAAGAAACCGTTAATAACATAGAACAAAGTTTGAATAATTGGACAATACCTAAAACTAATATTAATACAATATATAAAATAGGAACTTTTGATTACTTTCAAGGTTATTCTATTAAAATGACAGAACAAACTTTGTCTATTGGTCAAAACCAACAAAACTTACATTTGTTATCATCACGATCTATTCTAGAGCATAGAACGAAATATAAATTTTTACATGTCGGTTTAGTCCAAATTGCTATCAAGCCTCTATTTAGAATTGGAATAGATGCCCCTGTTCTCCTTATTTTAAGAGACAGGAGACATAAAGATTTTCAAAATTCTATTTTAGCTGTGGCTGAAACAAATATTGCTAACGGACCTATTTATTTCAATTGTTATCCGAATTTCTCTGTAGGATTATTTGATAAAAATATTTTAGATACTTTAGTTTTAACTATAGAAACAAAAAATTTAGAATTTAAGGATGATACAAAGCCTTTAGCAATAATTTATCGTGTTTGTTACAAAACTATGACAACTACACTTGAACCAAAAACACGTTTATCAAATCCTAAAAATGAAACAATTATTTTTGAAGCAAATACTAACCATACCAAAGTTCATACACCAAAAAGATTAAAATGGTCTGATATAACCCAATCATGTAATTGGAACTTACAAAATGTTATTGATCCAAAACCATTAGACTCTTCAAAACAAATCTCAAATATTATTGAATATAATGATGGTTCTGTAGATATAAATTTTTCTTCCTTAAATATTTCATCATCCAGATTATCAACTTCTTTTCCAGAAACAGGCTCTTCAAAATCTTCGTTATTAAAGTCGAGATCTTTAAAACTAAAAACTGTTGACTATACTAATTCGATTCCCAAACCATTATATCAAGATGATCAAAATAGTGAAAATAGTCTTCCTAGTCCTACTAAATCAGATTTTATTGATGAACTTCAGAATTTTAAACAACAATTATGAGTTCTAAAATACAAATTAATTGTTCACAAAATAATAAGCTTTGGGCTAATATGTTAAAAAGACATTGGAAGATAAATTCTAATATATGCAAAACAATTCAACATTTAGAAGAAACTAAAACTTATGAAAATAATAATTTATACAAAATATCTCCATATACTAATAAATATAATAAACAAATAGAAAAAATTTCTAGGCTAAAGATAGGAATAAAAAAATACGAAAAATCAAGAAGTCATAATTTAGAATCGATAAAGTATATTTCTTCAATCCTAACAAAAACAACCTGTTAAAATGAATTTCTCGAATTTAGAATATCAAGTTGATTTTGATTACTTAAAAAATATTGAGTATTATAAAGATTATAACCGTCAAAAAAGAGCTTGGCACGAAGAAAATTATTCATACTACTTAAGATTTCTCCATTTAGGCCTTTGGGAAGATTATGTCTTATCAAATAAAATCCATTCTCCTTTTTTTCAATGGTTTGAATTAATTTATGCCCCTAAACATAAAATAAATTACCCATTTAAAAATGATTCTATCACTCCCATTTTAGAGAAAAAATATAAAGATATTATTTCTAATAAAGAAATTATTGCTAATTTTCCACCAAAAGGAGAAATTATTATTAACGATATGTTTATTGCAACTCCTTTAGTTCAAGCCCCAAATCCATTAACTACCGAAAAGGGTCTTCAAAAAATTATTTACCAAAATAACTATGCAAATGAAACCTTATCTAGTATTACCGAGCATCTAGTAAAAATTGAAGAAAAATTTTTTAAAGATAAAAACATTAACAAGCAAGATATGGCAAGCACTAGTAATTTAAGTTTTGTTCCTTGCCAAATCGATGGTAATTTTAATCTAGGAAATACAGATTTAATTAACGAATTAGAAAAAAGACTTTCAAAACTTCATATCTCAAACACTAATAATATTAATACTCTTACGAATGAAGAATCTGAAAATAGTGATATTAATAGTGAAACAAATTTTGAAACTCTTGCTCAACAATTTAATACGAATGATGATATTAATCAACTCACTAATGACTTTTCAAATCTTAATAAAATTCATCAATCAAAGCAAAGCACTTTCGGAAAAAATCCAAAACCAACCATAAGAAATTATTGGAATAGACCCTCTCTTCCAGATGTTCAACTTGAAGAACGAAGTTTTCAATTTGACCGTTCTCAATATGATGGTAATTCTGTTTATGAATGGAATATTGATGGCCATTCTGAACATCAAATTATGAATATTGTACAAGAAATGACTATGGCTGCTAATGCTTATAAAGCTCATAATAATACTCAACTCCAAATTGTTAATATTATTACTTCTGGTTTTACTGGCAGTCTTAAAGGCTGGTGGGATTTCTATATTTCACAAGAAGAAAAAGATTATATTTTATCTGCTAAGAAAACTATTATAAAACAAGAAAATAATCAACAAATACAAACGTTTGAAGATGATATGGTTAACACTTTAATTTTTGCTATTATCAAAAACTTTGTAGGGGATCCTACTACTTTTCAAGAAAAAACTTCAGAAATTTTAATGATTTTACATTGCAGAAAACTTACTGATTTTAGATGGTATAAAGATAATTATCTTGTTAAAGTTTTTTCAAGACCCGATTGTAAAGAGTCTTATTGGAAAGAACGTTTTATTGCTGGCCTTCCAAAACTCTTTGCGGAAAGAGTTCGACAAAAATTAAGAGAAAATTTTAATAATACCATTCCTTATCAAAATATAACTTATGGAGATTTAATAAACTATATTAATAAAGAGGGATTGGCAGTTTGTGCTGATCTTAGGTTTAAAGAAAAACTCAAAAAAGATAGAATTAACAGTAAAAATGAATTGGGAAATTTTTGCCAACAATATGGTTATCAGCCCTTAAATGGTCCGTCTACTTCAAAATCTAAAGTTTTTAAGAAAAGATTTTCAAAATATTTTAGGAAAAAGAAATATAATCTTCCAGAAAATTATAAAAAGGGTAAAGATTACGCTTCGAAAGCCAAAAAACCCTATAGACAAAATTATAAAAAATCTAAAAGAAAATCAAAAGATATTATTATTTGTCATAAATGTGGGCGTAATGGTCATACAGCAAATAATTGTTATGCTAAGACGAAAATAAATGAGTTAAATGTCTCTGAAGACTTGAAAGAACAAATAAGAAAAATTATTTTAAATACTGATTCAGATTCCGATGAAAGTATTTCTGACTTTCAAACAAATGATTTAAATATTCTCGAAAATACTACTTCAAGTTCTGAAGATTCTGATATTTGCGAATGTATTGGTAAATGTCACTGTAACAATTTAATCAATGTAATCACTAGTGGCTCCATTAATGTTCTTTCACAAGATGATAAAGATCTTTTAAACTCTCTTGATTCTATAAAAGATAAAAATATCCAAGAATTGCTAATAAAACAGATGCTTAATAAAACTAATAACATAACTCCTGCTAATAATGAAAATTTTAATTTAAAAAGTATATACGAAAGATTTACTGAAGCAAAGCCAATTTCTATGCAAGAACTTCAAGAAGAATTAAAAATAGTAAAACGAGAAATAAAAGAAATAAAAAATAAAATTTTAATTTTAGAAAAAGAAAAACCTTCTACTTTTAAAAACAAAAATATAGAAATTAATAATGAAGAAGAAAATAAAATTGAAAATGTAACTATTAGTAAACTTATAAATAATCAAGTTTCTCAAAAATGGAACACTAAAATTACTTTAGTTAAGGATAATTTTAAAATTAACCTAACTGCTTTAATTGATAGTGGTGCTGATATGAATTGTATTCAAGAAGGAATTTTTCCTACACAATTTTATGAAAAAACTACATCTAGACTTACTGGTGCCGGAGGTACAAAATTAATTGTAAATTATAAAGTTTCTGATGTTCATATTTGTAATGACCAAGATTACTGTTATAAAACTCACCTAATTTTAGTAAAAGATCTATCTTCTCCTTTAATTCTAGGAACACCTTTCATTACAAAACTATATCCTTTTATGGTTCATGATGATGGTATAAGAACCAACGTTTTTGGAAAAGAAATTATATTTAAATTTTGTGAACCTCCTCTATATTCAACAATTAATGTCCTTAATTATAAAACGCAACAAGCCAAATATCTTATTAACGAAATAAATAATGTTCGAATAACTAATCAATTAAGTGATAATAATATTCAAAATAAAATAACCGGATTAAAATTAAAATTTGAAAAAAATGTTTGTTCTAATATTCCTAATGCCTTTTGGAATAGAAAGCAACATATTGTAAAACTACCATATATAAAAAATTTTAATGAAAAGGATATTCCTTCAAAATCTAGAGCCATTCACATGAATAATGAATTAGAAAGTCATTGTAAAAATGAAATTCAAGATTTAATAAATAAAAAACTCATAAGACCTTCTAAGTCACCATGGTATTGTTCAGCATTTTATGTTATGAATGCTGCAGAATTAGAAAGAGGATCACCAAGATTAGTTATCAATTATAAACCTTTAAACAAAGTTTTAGAATGGATTCGTTATCCTATTCCTAATAAACGAAATTTGCTAAAAAAGCTTTATGATTCAAAAATATTTTCAAAGTTTGATATGAAATCAGGATTTTGGCAAATACAAATTCATGAGGAAGATAAATACAAAACTGGTTTTAATGTTCCCTTTGGGCATTTTGAATGGAATGTAATGCCTTTTGGATTAAAAAATGCTCCTTCTGAATTCCAAAATATTATGAATGATATCATAACTCCTATAAGTAGTTTTGCTATTGCTTATATCGACGATGTCCTAATTTTTTCAAAATCAATTGATCAACATTTTAAACATTTAAATCAATTTCATGATTTAATTTATCAAAATGGTTTAGCTGTCTCTGCAACAAAAATGCATTTATTTAAAAATGAAATTCGTTTTCTAGGACATGATATTGTCAAAAACACTATTAGACCTATAACAAGAAGCTTGCAATTTTCTACTAAATTTCCTGATGAAATTAAAGATAAAAAACAACTTCAAAGATTTTTAGGATGCTTAAATTACATCCATGATTTTTTCAAAGATTTAGGGATCATATGTAAACCACTTTATAATCGATTAAAAGACAATCCTGAACCATGGATTCAAAAACATACAGATATAATTAAATATATAAAACAAAAGGTCCCTACTTTGCCATGTTTAAATTTACCTCATCCCGATGCCAAAATCATAGTTGAAACCGATGCTAGTGATATTGGATTCGGAGGAATTTTAAAACAAAAATTTGTTAACTCAACTGAAGAGCAATTAGTTCGATATTACTCTGGTGCATGGAATAATACACAGAAAAATTATTCAACTGTCAAAAAGGAAATTTTAAGCATTGTTTTATGTATTAAGAAATTTGAAGATGATTTATTTATGAAAACTTTTTTATTAAGAATAGATTGTCAATCTGCAAAAAGTATTTTGGAAAAAGATGTAAAAAATATTATTTCCAAGCAAATTTTTGCTCGTTGGCAAGCCCTCTTAGGTAACTTTGATTTCGAAATAGAATTTATAAAAGGAGAAAATAACTCACTTCCTGACTTTCTTTCTCGAGAATTTTTGCAGGGAAAATGAGTTCATCGTCCTCTTCCAAACATGATGACAAGAAGCCAGTCTATCAAAATCTTGTTCCAGCCTCTCAAAAGCTAGTTCCATTTCAAAATCAAAATCGTTTTTCTCCTTTAACACCTACTTCTAAGAATTCACAACTTTATTCTAATATCCTTCAGTCAAAACTTGTTACTCCAAAAGTTGCTTCAACTGACACAATAAGCCCTTTTGCAAAACCTATCTCTCCTCAAACTCAAAAATCTGTTACTCCTAGCCCTTCTACAAAAACTCCTTATGTTCTTAATCCAAATTTCCTAAGAGTTCAAATTCTTGAAGATTTTCAAATCCATAAGTTACACCAAGGTTTTCATATTCTCACCAATCATCTCTTTGGACAAGGAAAAACCTTTTATGTTGATTCATATAAAACCCGAGAATATTATCAAGCTATTCTGCAAGAATCTGGTTCAGTCAATTTTGTTCATCGTTCTAATTCTAAAGAGGGAAACATTGATTTTAGCAAAGCTCATATTATCAAAATCATTTCTCCAGAAAGTTGGGTTCCAAACCTTCACTCTGAAAAACCTCTTATAAGTTATCCTGCTTATCCCAAATTTTCTTACTATGATTATCAAGACGCCTGGACTAAGGCATTCTTTATTCGGAATTATTCACATTCATGGTTTATCTTCTTTGATTTGAACTTCAATTGTGAATATCCAAGATGGTTTATCAATTGGTACAAATATATGGGTATTCTTCCAAATTGTTTACCAAAAGAAATTTACGATGGATATCTCAAATTTAAAGAATTGTTTATTCAACAAATTCCAGAATTTGAATACATGTTACAATTCACTATGATATTTAAAGTTCCATGGATAATGTCTTGGACTTTTCATTATCAAGAAGCAAAAGACACCTCTCCTCCCTGGCTTAATCGCCAATTTCGCTCAAAATGGTGGGATAAAATGAAGATTTCTCAAGCTAGTGAACAAGCAGTAATTAAACATTATCAAGAAATATATATTCAAAAACCAGAAGTCGAAGCCACTTTTATTAACAGTCTTCCCAAAAGCGATGTGGATCTAATTGCAAGAATTAAAGATGCTGCTACCTCTTCTCCTCAAGAACTTCAAAAATTACTTCAAGAAATTCGCCAAACTCCATCAGTTTCTGACGATTCTCCAAAATCTATAAAGAATGATTTATTCGAAGACGCTCAAGACCCTTTTGATGATCCTTATGAAGAATAAGAAATCATTATCCATAAATTTGATGTAATATTTTAAATGTAAGATATTTCGTTTTTTCTATTATCAAAATTTCGTTTTTCAAGTACGAATACATGTATACTATGTAGGTATTCATGTATTTATGTATAAACAATTTTTATCAAAATTATTATCAAATCTATAATCAATGATGATATGAAGACAAAAAACTTTAGAAGATGCTCTATAATGGCTTGCTTTATCAAAAGAAGATGAATGACAACCACTTTCAAGGACAACCACTTGCAAATAATTATTGATTGGCCATGGATTCTTACGGAAAAATTTATCACAAGATGATTTCAAGACTTTGAAGACTCCAAGATGATTATAAATAGAGGTTATCACAAGAGAAAAAATTCATTCTCTAAAAAATGTTCATCCAATGTCTAAAAAATCTCCAAGAGTCTCTCTTTCTACTAGTAGATGTTCAAAGTCTTTAGATTTTCAAATAATTCTTTCTCCAGAAGTATGTACTGATTGTAATTCAAGCCTAATTCAAGAAGGTATTATCTAAAATATTCTATTGTTGTGTTATTTTTATGATAATTTCATTGCGAGTTATTCTAACTATTAATTCTACAAGATTTGAAATTTTTGTTAAAATAGTACTCGTTTTTAATAATCAAATTAATCAAATTCATGGTTAGATCATTTAATTATGTCTAGCAAAATTTTGATGAATTGTATTCCTAATAGAAATATTCTTTTAAAAATACAGCAAATCCAAGAATCTATTAATAACTCTGAGCAAAATCTTAAAGATTCTTATAAACTTAATAATCAAGGCACAATTTTAAACAATAATCATATTCATGATGTTAGACGATTCATAAGAGCAAGTATTAAAATTCGTTACAAACAGATACGTTATCTAAAAACAAAACTAGTCATTTTGTAGTTATACTAACGATGAATAAAAATCATAAGGATCATAAAAATTAATCATAAGGATCATAAAAATTGGTAATATGGTATCAAAGCCAAGAAAAGATTTTGGGGAGGTTATGAAAATTGTGTTGATTACAACAACATTTTTTATTTCTTTTTTTAGTTTCCTATCCACCCTTTCAGCTTCCTTCCTAATGTCAAAATATTTGAATATATACACACCCTGCAAAAATATTCTGCTTAATTATGCGAATTGCATATATGTTGTACTTTATAGTTGAAATGGAGCACTTTACATGGATATATTTCTTGAATAAAAAGTAGTCTTGTTGTTTGAAATGCAGAAATTTAATTGCAAGAATATATACATAAAACGAACGTATTCCAAGACTCTGAAAAGACATTATCTCTGAAAACTATCTCTGCGAAATGCAGAGTCACCGTATAGTTCCCATTTGGTAAACATCGAACATAGTAAGTGATGGATAGTGGAAAGAGGCGAGCTGTAGTGTACAATTTACTATCATCAATAGTCGGTGCTGATACATTGGTGGCTACATAGTTAGATAATCTATGATTATTGCCCAACGCATTTCCGGTGCTACTTGTCCCCCAAAAGTCTCTTGTGGGAACAAACTTAGCTGCTCCACCTGAATCCTGATCAACTTCATATATCAAGTTTCCAATGGTCACTTTTGGATCCCATGCAATTAATGTGAATTGATTAGTGTTCTAGAAAACAAAAACCATAAAAATCACTAAACTTTTGGTTTTCATTTTAAAATTAATTAATTAATTGGAATGAAACATCTTAGGAAAGTATCTTCCTCACCCTTTCGACAGGAAACCAGCTAAGGCACTTCCCAAGCTCTCTGCATTCAATCACAGATCGGAATATTAAACTTGGTTCTTATGCCAGGAAATTTAGAAAAGAAAATTCTTTCTAAATAACCCATATATGGGTATAATAAACTTACGAGTTGCTTGCAGCAGCGTAACTTCTGAATAAGTACCTAATAAATCAAAGATGACATAAGCCTTTTCTTTAGAATATTATATGGCCGGGATAAGAATCAAAAGATGATTTGGAAGATTAAAAATTACAAATTTTCACGACAATATAGGGGCACACTTTCTTCTTTGAATTTATTGTAGGAAAGATCAATCTCGCTGAATCATAATCACAATCACATATCAGCGTTCATGAATTATATAACTATTGTGAGTAAAATTACATATTAATAAGAACATTTTCAAGTAAAAATTATAGATTGTACGTATATTACCAAGACTACAACCATGCATCTAACACATCAAATTATGTCACATGAAAACTATTTCTGAAATGAGAAAAGGAAAACTGAAAACGTACTGTGCAGTATCACCACTATTGATCTATGTAGGAATACTTCCGTTGAGGGAGTTGCTAGTCAAGTACCTAATCATTTCACAAAATAATTATAGAAAATAATTATTGGGATTTATAATGCTCTCTTTTATTTTACTTTCCTTTTCAATAATCACTCGAGTATTTATTTCATTAAATATGCAAGGAACAATATAAACTTATCCATATTTTGTTGAACCGTATTCTTACGGATGAAATATATATTATATATTGGTATGAATATTGAGGATCAAGTTATCAAGACAAATATTTAAGTAAGAAACTTAGTTGAAGCGAATGATACATGGCCAGAAAAAGGTAAAATGCTCATTGTACTTACATTTTCTCCATATCTAGTTCTTTCAAATCTGGTATATCTCCCTCCAAATTGTTGAAACTGAGGTCTCTGTGTGAATATAGATGAAGAGTATATCAAGATGTTTAAACAACCACTAAAGATAATCACAATGAAATGCTCAAGATGATGTTAATGGATATAGTCTAAAAAAGGCTTTCAATCAATCAAGAAACGGAAGAGGGAGAATTATTACAAATGCCTCAGTTTTAACATTTCTGATAAAAAATATGGAATTATGCCAGTTAGTCTACAACTTCCGAATATCCTGCAATTTTCCCTAAGTCTTTGAAGATATAAATATCCAATCTTGAAATTTATCAACTTTTTAGTAGATTTCTAATTTGTATATTGACTTACAGTTGCTCCACGCCTGTCATGTTTCTTAGGTCTGGAAAGTACTTCGAACTATTTCCATTCAAATCACTGATGCTTTTGCATGCAGATTATTAAAAAAAAAAACCTTACATTATTACATATTATATGGACACAACCTAAAGGAATTCTCCTTAAAGGGAAGTATCTAGCTTACAGTTGTGTCAAATTTTTCAAGAGGGAGACGGTTACAGGTATTGGTCCTTCTAGACCACTGCCTTGGATATCTCTGATCATAGAAGATAGAATGTCTAAATCAATCAAAGACAACATCAACGGAACGTTAACAATATTAGAAAAGGTTTAATATGAGAGACATGTGTTAGTTTGTCATTACGTATGCATCCATACAAATTATAAAATAAGGATGTTACACATAGAGGCATGCATATCAATGTACACATCAAGTTATAAAAGTTCTTGGGCTCCATTTCAATTTCCTGCACTCGTTTTATAGAAGTTATCTGTATACACTATACATGACCTCGACCACGTTTCATAAGTTTGTTTGAACATAACTTTGTGGCTTTGTGATGATATTAATCCATGCAAATTCAAATGTATTTTTTATAAGTTTGTTTGAAAATACCTTTGTGATGATATTAATCCATGCAAATGAAAATGTATTTCACATACGTTTGTTTGTCCTTTTGTGATAATATTAATCCATGCAAATGCACTTTTAGCTAGGTTGTTACTTCTTACTTGTTAATCCCTACCCCCACCCTGCCCTGGTTAGGATATATAATAGGGACGGGGTTGCATAAAAATGATTTTATCTTGGTTTGATTGGAGGTTTCATGAAGATCCCTAATAGTCATTATCTTCAACACCATCATCTCCTCCATCAGCCACCATCGTCAACATACACCACCTGTAGATCCCACCATCATTACTACAACACCATTTCTCAGGTTTACACTACAATTATCTCTGTTTTCCCTCTATTTATTCTTTGTCAGTTTATAAAATTAATAATACAGGTGCATATTTTGATTAGGGCTTAGTTTTACTTTTTTGATGATACATTGGCATACATGTTTATAAAAATCATTACTTTTACTTCCAAAAGGTTAAAATTATTTAATATGGGAAGTAAAGATGAAGCTTATCAAGATATGGATAATAAATATGAGGATTTGGAACATATAAAGCTATGTGTATCTAGTTTTGAAATCATTTTATGAGGCAATGTTGTAGAAGAAAAAATAAGGGAAAATTTTCCTACACAGATGTGTTTAAATGTAATACTCATGTTTTTTTATTCCTACTTAAAGTTTTCTATTTCACATCTAGGTTGAAATTGGAGAAGGAGTATCACCTTCAGCTGCCAGAAGTATCTACTTCATGCTATTAACTATGTTTTGTTTTGTTGTGCAGGTCCACATACACCATAGTTTGGGGGTTTAGAGTATTTATGTTGGTATAACATTTCTAGAGGAGTATCGGATGATGGTTTGATGGTGAGTGTTTTGGCCTTTGGGGACTATTGACAACTAAGGTATTAACTGAGATTTTGACTTTTGTCCATTTTGTCTACTACATATTGACATTTTGCCCTTTGAATTACCTGTTTTCCTTTTGTTGTTGCTTTGAATTTGACCATTTAGTTCTCTGAAAAGGCACATACAAGATACAAGATACATGATACTGTAACTGCTCTGTGGTTGTTGCTGAAATTTGACCATTTTGCCCTTTCTAAAGTCACATACAAGATACATGACCCAATTCGGAATTTGTAAACATTTTCCAGTAAACACAATTCATACACCAAAACACAACCAAAATTCACTATTTTATTATATTTTGTAAAACCCCATAATTTTCCAAATACAATTTTTCTACAATTACCTGTAACTTGAGGTGTTCAAAGCATTTGAACTAAGTGTAATTGAAATTTGGATATTCGGTTTTTCGAATACAGAATCAGATAACGAGTTTTGAAAATTTTCAATATTTAGATTATCTACATGTTTTTTGCATTCATACATATTTCTATATATTTATAATTTTTTTTTTTCTAAAATTAATTTAGATACCCTAAGTATCCAAACTACAATATGGTTTTAGACATGTGTTTTCCATGTTTCTTTCACCTTCGTGATTTGTCTCCTGCAGATCTTTGCAATACGAACTCCAGTCTTCACCTCTACTTCATGGTTCAAATGGTCGATGTGAAGTTTTTCACTTTCGCTTAATTTTCATCACAACAACTAATTATAAGTGGATAATTTCTTCCACTTACTCATTACAATAGGTTAGCCAATTTATTTTGTATTTTACCTATTTAGTTTTGGATCTTGACCAATTAACAATGTGCTTAAATATGATGTTGGGACAATAATTACTTGTGGGACTATCCTTTTTTTTGTGCCTCAAGTCTTTGATTGTTTGCACCTGGGCTTCACGTAGATTTTTTTAAGTCAACTTCCAGCATGATCTAATGAATTCCCATTAATCTCTTAATAGAAGGCTATCTATGTGACATCCCCATTTTCACGGCTAGAAAAGACCAAATTTGTTTATGCTTTATAAAATAAGAATACCTCTTTTAATAAAAATGTTGTAGAATTTGTTTCCAGCAAATATGATAAATAGGTTATCAAAGCATTTCTGAAGAAATGTATTTTTATTCATTTTCAAAACATTGGGATGTCATCATCCAGACAGAAATATAAGCATAACCAGAACTTATATTTATTTACACTAGTGATCTACATCTCTTTTAAATCTGTTAGTGTAAAGTAGCTTCGTATCGACACCTGTGATACAAATAAGCTTCAGTGGGTCAGGTTGGGAAACCTCGTGAGTACATAGGGTTTTCAACCCACAATAATATAATTATTATGTTTAAACAAGAAACAATCAACCATTCTTAAGGGTCTACCCTAAGAGTCATCTATCCTGCATTCGTTCATTCTGAAGTCCCTTGCTTGCAGGCTTTATAAGACAGGCACTAAGACCATAGCTGCCAATGCTCATTTGTAAAGTACTAAATCCGTAGCTGCTAAAGTTCATTCTTGAGTACTAAATCCATCGCTACCAGTGTTTATATAATAGGTACTAAGTCCATAGCTACCAACGTTTATCCATCAGGTACTAAGTCCATAGCTACTAACGTTTATCCATCAGTACTAAGTCCATGGCTACCAATGTTTATTCAATACGCACTAAGTCCATAACTACCAATGTTCACTTATATCATCTTTTATCTCTCATGCTTCATCTAACCATGTTATACCCAATATATGTTGTAGATATAAAATACATATATAGTTTAAATCATTTAAAACATGTATAAAATCGTTCATCCAGCATAGATAGCAAGTATACAGGTTATATGTGTTGGATTAGAGGTCTAAGTCCATAACTATATTTGGTATGTACTTGACCCGACCCGGCATCGTCCATTTGGGTTGCATGGCGTCATAACATTTGGATAGACGAAATGAGAGAAAGAACACTTAAGGTTATTAATATATAATAAGTTCTAATATATTAATAATAATATTTAATTAGTATTGATCAAGAATTAATTTAGAATTAATTATGTGACCAAAAGGAGACTAATTAAATATATGGGGTTGATTATGTAAATCATCAATTCTTAATAGTGGGCTAATGATCCATGATTTATTAGACTGGGCTAAACCCAATAAGGTGCTCCATGGATAGTCCATGGAGGTTATAAACCCATGGATCATGGAATATGAAAAGCCATGTCAATTAGGGTTTACATTATGTAACCTACACTTGAAAACACAATAAAAGGACCCCATTGGCTATCAAATCATGGACTAAGAAGAGATTAGAGGGCTTGCCGATTTTGCAAGTGTATTATTTCTCTCAAATAGTTATTCCAAAGTTATTAGTGTTGTGTGACACATTTGAGGCATCACACTTGAGGTGCTAGGCTCACAAAGTTCTCAAGGAATCCAAGCAACAAGAAAAGGTATGTTCTCCCACTAGCTTTATCTTTTAATGTTCCCCATGCAATGCTATTTAAGAAAAGAACATTAGAAAACAAATTTGCACGTATCATAGTAAAACATAGATCCAAGGTTTCTACGGTTGCATGTACACCATAAGAGTGTTATAATGCTCAAAACCCTTCAGTGGTATCAGAGCCTAGGCTTGTTTTCTTGATACTCGATGCAAAATGCTTGAAAATCAAAAAAACATTTGTCACAACATGTATGAACTCACCGAGTCCATGGGGGGACTCGACGAGTCCATGAACAAAAGCATGTTACTCGTCGAGTCAGCTCATGCACTCGACGAGTAGAAGCACCTGTGACCATATTTTCGAGTTTTGCTGCTGGAAATGGATTAGAATCATTACCCTAACCTGTTTTGGACTTGTAAAACTTGTTTTTGATGGTATAATGGTTATTCTAATCCATTTACAATAGCTATTATCAAAATTTCAAGTTTTATATGTGTTGTTTATGATTCTTGAAATTCTTGATATGAACATTCATGAACATATGAGTTTAGAAGATCATAGAAATTATGTGCTATTATTTGGTAGATTAATTCATGATCATTGATGTGTTTTAATGTAGTCCATAACTAGTTCTCAAGTTATGGATAACCAAAAGTCACACTTTAAGAAATCCATTAAAAGAACACATAAGTTACAAAAAATGAAGAGTCTTCATTTTTAATAAACAATAACTCATTAGTTATGACAGATGAAAAGTTTTGAAAGTTACAAAACTTACCCTCAAGTTTTGGAACATGTAAAGTCACCTAAAAACTTTAGTTCCAATCCCTAGAATTTTAAAAGTTAAAATTCAACCTTTATACTTTATAATATTACAAGTTAATAATATATATATATATATATGTGTGTGTGTGTGTGTGTGTATAAGATCAAGTCGTCTTAGCATTAGTAGCCTTTATTCACGAAGCCGGTCTATAAGGGGTGGGGGGGGGTATAAGGTTGTTGCCTATAAAATGGAAACTTAATGGGTGTCCACTCTCACCCACCGCTTCCTTGACCGGTGGAGGGTCATTAGTCGAATAGGTAGGACAAGGACTATAATTCTCATTAAAGTATGATGAATATTATAAAGTAACTAAACCTTTTATAAATTCTCAATCTTAGTTACTTTAGGAAAATGTGAATAAGGTGCTAATCCATGAAATTACACTTTGCATTTTGTTTGAACCGTTAGTGGAGTGTGTGTGGGTAACCGACACACTAGGCAAAGGGTTTCTTAAATTTTATCATAGGTCGGTGGATCGTGTGTGGGTAACCGACACATTGGGTGAGTGACAAAATTTAAGAGTACCAAGTAATTTGCATGGTTACTTCAAAACTTGTTTTGTGATCCTCGGCATCCCATTCACAAAACCTGAAGGGCACACAAGAGATTGAAACATGCCATTGAATAGTTCAATGAATCTCAAAAGAATCTAGGAGATTCAAATCCAATTAAAACATAATAATACATTTCGTTTATTGGTGGAAATTGGTGAATCGTCATTCACCTACCTTCAAATATTTTATAGCTTGGATTATGACATCTCTCTTCTAAGTTATAAAATATTGTGTTGGGTCCTAGCCTTAATATTACATTTGGGTGTTTTATTAAGGACTATCCTGTATCTAAATTTAAACTTGTCCTTTGTTTCAGATGTCTTCTAACTATGCTGCTTCTAGCTCAAATCTTTCTGGTTCCTTCTCTCTCATGAACCTTTGTGGGAGAGTCATCTTTGATGGATCCAACTTTATGGATTGGATCAGGAACATCAGGATGGTCACTTCTTATGAGGACAAAGAATATGTCCCAGACAAGGAGCTAAAGGAGATTGATGCGACCACTGCTACTCCTGAGGAGATCGCTGCATTTCAAGCACATGAAAAGGATGCTACCAAGGTAGCATGCATCATGATAGCCACTATGACAGCTGAACTCCAAAAGTCCGATAAGGACTATTACCCTTTTGAGATGTACCAAGATTTGATGGACCGATACCATCAAAGTGATCGTCAAGAAAGGTATGAAATAATCTCCTCCATGATAACAACCCGAATGAAGGATGGTGAACCCATCACGGGCCACATGCAGAAAATGAAAAGATTCATAGATCGGTTGGTGAAACTTAATGTGAACTTCCCCAAGGAGTTGGCAATAGATATCACTTTGCACTCCTTGCCTTCATGTTATAATCAATTCAGAATAACATACCACATGAATAAGGAGGAAGTCACACTTAGCAAACTCCAAGGACTCTTAAAGACCGCGGAAAGTGGTCTCAAGAGTAAGTTGGTTGTTACCACTCCTACTCCTACCGTCGCCCCTATCTTGGCAATTGGGCAAGGCAAAGGGAAGAAGAGGAGGAACCCTTCGAAGGGTACCAAGGGAAAGTCCCTTGAAGGCTCATCTTCAAGCAAAACAAAGAAAGGTTTTGTCACTCCTTCTGCTAACCCTAATGAGGCTGAATGCTTCTATTGCCATGAAAAATCGCACTGGAAGCGAAACTGCCCAATGTTAAAGCATTACCTTGTGATGGTGTGTATGAAACTATTTCTTCTGTAGAGAACTTATGAAATAATGTATTGCGTGTTGATTCTTCCATAAATTTGGATAAAGCGTCTCTATGGCATTGTCGTATTGGACATGTAAGCAAGAAACGCATAGGCCAAATCCAAAAGGATGGAGTCTTGGAATCATTTCACTTAAAGTCATATGATAGTTGTGAATCTTGTTTACTTGGAAAAATGACATAGTCACCCTTTACTGGTATTTGTGCTAGGGCTGAGGGTCTGTTGGACCTCATACATTCTGATGTGTGTGGACCCTTCAGAACCACCACAAGAGATGCTAACTGCTTCTATGTGACTTTTATTGATGATTATAGTAGATATGGATATATCTACTTGATCAAGCATAAGTCAGAAACGTTTGAAAAGTTCAAAGAGTTTAAGCAAGAAGTGGAGAATCAATTGGGCAGCAACATTAAGATGCTTCGATCCGATCGATGTGGTGAGTATCTTAGTACCGAGTTCCTTGACTATCTTAAAGAATGTGGGATTGTTTCACAATTGACACCTCCTAGGACATCACAACTTAATGGTGTAGCTGAGAGGCGCAATCGAACCTTGTTGGACATGGTTCGTTCCATGACGAGTCGAGCTTCGTTACCAATCTCTTTTTGGGGTACGCCTTAGTGATTGCCGCCCATATCCTTAATCTGGTCCCTACTAAAAGTTTGCCAAAACACCTCACTAGAGGTGGATTGGAAAAGTACCAAATCTATACCACATCAAGATTTGGGGTTGTGAGGCTTTCGTGAGGCGCGAGTCTCTCGATAAGCTTGAACCCCAAAGTGAGAGGTGTATTTTCATTGGCTACCCACATAAATCCTTTGGTTACCTCTTCTACAGACCTGGTGACAATGTGGTTTGTGTAGCAAGAAGAGGAGTCTTTTGAGAAAGAGAGTTTATAAGCCAAGGAAACAATGAGAGGCAAATTGACCTTGAAGAAATTCAAGAGTAAAGTGGTGAAGGAACTTCAAACCCTAGCAATCAACCTGAGGAGGAAACTCCTGTTGATCCAACAAAAGAATCTGTACCTCTAAGGCGTTTCACTAGAGTTAGGTCTGCACCTGAGCATTACAATGGTTTCCATATTACTGCAGAATGTAATACACTTATCGGTGATAACACACTGATAAGTCTGAATGAACCTAACAGCTACTCGGAAGCCAAGGCAGGCCCTGAGTCAGCCAAGTGGAAAGAGGCTATGGATAGCGAGATACAATCCATGTATGACAATCAAGTTTGGAACTTGGTTGGCAATGTACCAGGTCGTAAGACAGTAGGGTGCAAATGGATCTTCAAGAAGAAGACCGACATGGATGGTAATGTACACACTTATGTTTATTGTCTCTAAATTGGCTAGCCCGGATCTACGGACGTTACAATCCGTTTACGATTGGATATGGCTATTAACATTTTAAACAAGCTGCATAAATGAGCTCAAGCATTACAATAACTACAATGATGTAGTTAATTTTTTTTTTGTTATTTCATTTTCTATGGAGTGATTTACATAAGTTCTTAGTTGTACCGTACCACTCCGCTCTACATGACCACCAATTTTCCTGATGTTTTCCTTGTTCTTATTTGCATTGTAAATCGTTGTATGTATTATCCTTAACATGCTTTTCACTATATTGCTCGAGTTTTGTAGTTGAAAAAAATGGTTGTGACCTTGGTGGGAAATTGAAAGACTAATTAAAAATTAGAGAAAACTATTAAAACTTATTAAAAACTTATTTAGTATCTTTTTGTAACTCGGTACAAAACACCCTAGAATGTTTATTGTAAAGACTTAATGTATTGATGTGCATATATGGAATCAATACGATCGCAAAATTCCTCTTGATTTTAGTTGAAATGTTTATTTATTTTTTTTAGTTTTTTTTAAATCATTGTTTAAACTATTATAATTTTTATTATTGTCTTATATAAAATTTTAATATAAGTGTTACTAAAAGCGAGTTTCTATAATATTTTTTTACAAGATTGATTTTAAAGAAAAAAAATTGTTTATCAAAATTTTAGTAACTTTCATTTACTATTTTCAAAATCATAATTATAAAGATATTTATTAGACCATTTAATGCTATTGTATATTTTTGAATTATCAAAAAACCCTTAAACAAATCTAAATTGAATATTAATCCTCACTAATAAATGAAAATAATTTGACACATATCATTCTCTTATTAACTTGGACACATGTCATTTTTTTGTATTTTTGATTAAAGCAATTATTAATTAAAGTGTAAATATGATATGTTAATTAAGAATATAAAAAATGAAAAAAAATGACAAATGGGAAAAACAATTAACCAAAAATACAAAAAAATGACATGTGTCCAAGTTAATAAGAGAGTGACATGTGTCAAATTATTTTCATTTATTAGTGATTATATAGTATTTAATATGTTTCCTTTTAAATTTTAAATTTCAAATCTAAAATTTCAAATTTAAATAAAATTTTATATAAACTTTCGTATTTCATTTTTTTTAATAAACCCGTATAACATACGGATCTCACACCTAGTTCTTTAATAATTAAAATTATTGAATAACAAGTCCATGATGACACTAGATATTGGAAATTGGAAAGCATAAACTTTATTAACATATATGGTAGCAATTTACTACTCGAAAAACCAAATTAATAAAATTAGATAGCAATGTATGTTTATTTCCGAATTAATATGACTTAATATTCATAATTAAAAACTAACATCATTTTATAAACATAATATGATATTAAAAATATTAAAACTAATCGATTTTGGACATAACTTTATGTTCGTTTTGTTACAAAGCTAACTTACAGTGGATTTAATAACTCTTTTTTACTGAATCCTAAATCCTAAACTCTAAGTCCAAAACCCTAACCCACAAATACAAAACACAAAATCTATATGTTAACAGAAACTATTAGATGAAACACCATATATTCTTTGTAAATAACATGTAACCATTCATAAAAAAGAGAAATGCTTACTCTAATAAAACTAACACCTATCAAAGAGAAACTAATAGCATAAATAAGGTATAAATATGAAACTTGTCCACCATTTACGTCAGGCCTATAACAAGTATCTAAAAAAGATGGAAAACTCGCCAGACACATCATGAGCCTGACTACAATAGATCATGAGGCTGACGACAATAGATCCAGGGCCATCCTAGACTTGAGCCAACGACCTTCTTTAGTGTCCCCCGGTCAATAATCGGGTCTCTCAATCCTTCATGTATGCTCCACTTAGCTCGAGAATGAATTATTATCCAAATAAAAGTACAATATACGTATATTTTATTTATAAATGATATTTAATGATAGAGTGTGTGTTCTTTAAAGAAGTATTGCAAGATAAATAATGTACAATTAATCATGTGTTTGTACATATAATAGTTTACATGTAATAAACTACTTATACAAAAGAATTAATCGTTTGTAAAAAACTAATTTATTAAAAAACTATTTGGTGCGAGTAAACGATTAGTGTTTATATATATATATATATATATATATATATATATATATATATATATATATATATATATATATATATATATATATACTCTGTAATGAGAAGACATTTTCTTTATTAATAGACAACTTAATTATCATAATAACTAAAAGATAATCTTTCAAAGATCGTAGTTTAGACATATTATACACGTTTAGGTTTTAAAATTCTATATAAAAAAAATTAAAGTATGATGTTATCATTTAATTCCTTAGGCGGTTTAGAATAAAAATTATAAAAATTAGGAATATTGGCTAAGGGTCATACGCTAAGGTTTATCGAAAGTATATTGGATATACGTATGTTCATTTCAAGTATGTCTCCTTAAATGGTTGATGGCAAAAAAAGTGACCAATACATTTTATAAAAGGTTGAGAGCGTGATAAAACATCCTCAATCTCTCTCTCTCTCTCTCACTCTCTCTCTCTCTATATATATATATATATATATATTGTAACAACGTGAATTTTCAAAAACAATTTTTCATTTTCAACATAAAATATTTCATAACATGTTCTCAAAACCAATGTATCAAATTATTATCTCATCAAGACAATCCCAAACATATCCTAGAATCTTAAATACATGATGCTCTATCAGTATGTACAAATTATGTCGGCGCTTTCCCGCGATCCTCACTAGTACCTGAAACACATAACACATAACACAGTAAACATAAATGGTTAGTGAGCTCCCCAAAATACCACATAAAACATACTAGCCACTCGAGTATATAACTCAAGGATGCCTTCCAGCCAATGTGTCTCAGTGGACCTTCCGGCTCCATAGTCTTGGTAAACCTTCCGGTCCTACCATTATTCGCCTTCCAGCCCATATCTCTTATTGCCTTCCGGCCCATATCTCAGATTGCCTTCTGGCCTCATATAACGTTGGACATTCCGGTCCGGTCTGAATAATTCTTAGCACAAAATCATATAGATAAGTTTCATAAATCAAGTAAGCACATAACACCTTCCAGTGACACAGAATACCACTCTAGGTAACGTATAGTGAGAATACTCACCTCGTAAGATGTCTAGTAAACCCTCATGCTCGATATCCTCAGTCTAGCCTCTGCCTAGCATAATGATAACAATTCTTAATCAATATTCTCTTTACTTCCTCATTTCTTAAGAACGGGTAGAAGACCATTCTACCCCTAATTGACCCCTCCTAATCAGTTTGACCAAACCCTAAGGTCAACTGTAGTCAACCCTAGAAAATGGTCAAACTCGACCAGACTCGCCGAGTGCACTCGGTGACTCGGCGAGTTCATGCGTGTACCCTGATTCCTTCTAAGACTTCACTCGACTCATCGAGCTAACCTCCCAACTCGATGGGTTGCCACTGGTCACGAATCGCGGGGCAACCCGATCCGACTCGTCGAGTTCTCTAATGGACTCAACGAGTTTCCTCCATGGCGTTACTCTTTTGACCTTCTGAGGTCAGATCTGTTCCTCTAATCTATAGATCTGGCCTTTTAGCACCCAAAAGTCATGTAAAGGTCTGAACTTGATGTCCATGCATGGCACATCAAGCTCTATTTGATGAAATAACCACTTTAATGGTGTTTTAGGCTCAATATACTCATGGTACTACATAATGCTAAGTTCATGGGACTCTCTGGACCTATCAAGGTCCAGATCTGATGCCTAAATCAAAAAGGGACCTCACATCTTCATAACCTAGCTCTAAAAGAGGGTAAAGAACCCTAAATCCATGAGATCTATCCAAAACAAGAGATTAGGTGCAGATTTGTACCTATTACAGAAGTCTGGAGTGAAATAGCAGCCAATCCCATGATCTCCTTGCTTCCAAACCTCGAAACTCTCCTCCTTCCTTTTAAAGAACACACCAAGAGGCTCACAAAGGTGCTATTTCTCACTCTAAGCTTTTAAGGGCGATTAGGGTTTCACAAGGGTTTGTGTGGCCGCAAATGAAGGCCATAAGGACCTTTAAATAGGTCCCAAACCCGGACAATTAGGGTTTTCCTCATCAGCACCGACTCGTCGAGACAGATACCCGACTCGTCGAGTCCATTCGTTAAAATGTCACCTGATCACGACCCTACTCGACGAGTTGTGGCACCAACTCTTCGAGTCCCTCCAATTAATTCAAAAATATATAATTAAAATGACGTACCCGAAAATCCGGATATTACATACATAGAGGTAGGTTCAAATGAATGCACCAAAAGAAATTTAGTATTATTTATATGTATATTAAATGCTATCCATACTTATAACTCATTTTTATGGAAACTAATTAAACTCGTCATTAATGTCAACAATAATAATCTTTTAGAATGAATTCATATTTAGAATAATAAGAGTGTATTCCGGCAAAATGAGAGTGTATTCTAGTAAAATACACTCTCGTTCTTCGTATTCCATGTAATTTTATTGTATTTTAAGTGAGTGAGTCCTAAAACAAAATATGAACTCATATATAATAACCTAGATGCGAATTCATTCCGAAAGAATGTTGTTGCTGACGTTAATGACAAATTTAATTAATTTCCATAAAAAGAGAATTATAATTATGAATATCATTTAATATACATATAATTATGAAAATCATTTAATATCTATATCTATTTAATTAAATAATTATTTAATTTACTAAATTTCTATTGGTGCATTATAGCACACAATAAATGTAAGAAACAAAATAACCTAGCCCTATATATATATATATATATATATATATATATATATATATATATATATATATATATATCATGGTTGTGAAAATCGAGATTCATTGGTGATTAATCGTGGATTAATCGACTGATCTTCTCCAACCGTCGAGGATAAGGTTATTAATCGGAAATTTAGGATTAACCGGGTTTGGCGGGTTTAACCGGTCAACAAAAGCCAAAAAAAATTAAAAATTAAAAAAATTCAAAGAATCAACTTTTTTTTTTTTTTTAATCTAAAATTTTCAAATTTTCAAAATTTCAAATATTATACCAAAATGTTCATATTTTCGTATTTTCAAAATTTCAAATTACAATTTTTTTTTATTTTTCTAATTTTGAACTACTTTTTTTAAGATATATTAATATATGATTAATTTTAATATATTATTAATAATTTATTGTCTCCGATTAATCCGTTAACACCTGTTCACCGTCAAGCTAATGTCGAACGATTTTTACGACCTTGATATAACTTTCACATTCAATTTCACATGTGCATGTGTATATGACATATGAAAAATATTTGTAATGTAATTAGAAAAAAATAGTATGATTTGCATATGCAAATTTGTTTAAATGTGGCTATGGAAAAACAAATATAAAAATATGTCAAAAATGCATTATTATGAAAAATTCTTCTTTTAAATATTGATTTTGAAATATTTTAAAAAATTTCGTTGAAATAAAAAAAAGTTTTTTTGTATAAAATATTTTGATTAATAAGCAAAAATAGTGTTCTTAAGTCAACGAATAAATATTTTATAATATAAATATTTAAAAAAAGTTGGTTTTTCAACAAAAAGAATGTATTTTTGATGCATATTCATATTTTTTTGTTTGTATGCACATTAAAAAGTATTTTCATACATACATGTATGAAGTTTTTTTTTCAAATCTCTTAGATATCCATATTCATATTTGTTTTCACTCTGCTTACAAATTAAAGCATAACTCTCTATTTATAGAATCATAGAGAGGATCTGATACAAGTGTTTTACGTCACTGCTGACCAAATCATCCACTAACAATATTATTGTGTAGTTGCTTATCTTTGAGGTTCCTCTCTTATTTGATGCTTGTCGAGGAATCTTCTTTAATAACAGCTTTGCCATTATTATCTTTGGTAGTGGAGGCCACCTGGATGATTGAGCATTGGCAGTTGTATCTGTTAGTGTTTTTGTGGAGCTTCTTACAGATGTATGCCATGTGTTCGCCGATTAAGTCTGGCTTTAGTAGGGAGTTTTGGAAGGCTAAGAACAGTTGTTCATCGGGCGGAGAAATCTCTTTGTTGTATTTGCTGTAGATTATGGTCTTTTCATTGGCATCATATCCATTAACAAAGATCTTTTCATCCACTGAAAAAATGAAAACCTTATTGATAAAGATTTCAATTCTAGATTTTGCTAATTGGAGGATATCGGCTCTTTCAAGCTTTTCTTCCATGGCTTTGCTGGGCAAATAGGTTTCTTGCTTGTATATGCCTATCTATACTAATTGATGAGGATGATATTTAATTTCATCCTTATCATTCCAGTATGGGATGCTACTGTTGAATTTTAGAAAAATGTGTTGATTCTTTTTGTAGCATCTTGTTTTGAGAGTTTTTATTACTTTTGTAAAGCTTTTAGATAAAATCTTTAATAATAGCTTTGCCATTATTTCCCACACATTTGAATTTCATAAATGAACCCCAAGTTACATAACCAAAAACCCTAGCAGACCTATACAGATAGATGCCTAGCTCAAACTAACTAAATGTGACCTAACAGTCTCCCCCTTGGTTTGAGGCTAGCATAGTTTTAGTCCTTTTCAATGATGAGCACATCCGACCTTCCCATTGCACACAACCACATCTTCTTCTCTATAATCTCTGCAATCATCATCGTGTACTCTTTAGCAACAATATCGAAAATTTCATTAACAACATGTATTTGATGTTGAGCCAGAGTGTGAAAATCCCATTTACCAAACTGAAGCAAATCCTTCTTGTTGATCAACCGAAATACACCGTCTGGACATTTGATGACAGCAGAAGCTGTGGCTTCATCATAGACCCAGTAAAGCATATTTCTTAGTGAACCATCTTGAAACATCTATACTATAGGAATTTATTTCAATTGGTTAGAAGGAGGCCGCATCACAACTTTGAACGACTTGTTGGTCTTTGGATCCAAAACGTCCTTCAAGTTCTTGACGAATGATTCTACAGTCTTCATCCCAAAAAAATTCATCTTCATTTAATTCTCTATAAAAAGCTTGAAATCTGTTGCTCATGGATCATTGGATGGGTTAGAAAAGGGAGCAATGGAAAGTTCAGATAGATCAACTCTCATCCACGAACTAATTGTTAGATTAATGTTCAAGTCCATAACTATATTTAGTATGTACTTGACCCGACTTGGCATGGTCCATTTGGGTTGCATGGCATCGGAACAATTGATTAGAAAAAATGAGAAAAATGATACTAGTGATTTATATTAATATATTATAAGTTCTAATATGTTAATATAAAATCATATTATTTAATTAGTATTGATCAATAATTAATTAAGTGATCAAAAGGAACTAATTAAATATGGACTCTTAGATATATATGTGTAGTGGGCCAAGTTCATTTAGGTTGGGCTAAGCTTTCATGGATAGTCCATGGAGTGTTTAGCCCATAGATCCTATGGAAATGAATGGTCATGGATATTAGGGTTTAACCCTAATCCTCCATACTATATAAAGAGTCCTATGGTTCATGAAATGGGTGCTAGAGAAAGAAGCTAGTGGCTAGTCGCTAAGTGTGGATACACTAAAGAGGGCAAACCGATTTCAGAAGGAAAGAACCAAGTATACTTTATTCTCTAGTTATTCCAATTGTTGGTGGTGTTGTGTGAACCATTTGAGGTGCAACACTTGGGGCACTAAGCTCTTAAAGCACTAAGGAAACAACCACAAGTAAAAGGTATGTCATCTAACTAGTACTTTGTAGTATAGGTGCTTCATAATATTCTAGATAGGCTGAAACCTTGGAATATTGATTATTTGCATGTATAATAGAGAAAACATAGATCCAAGGTTTATAGGGTTGCATGTACACCATAGGAGTGTTAGAATGCTCAAAACCTATCAGTGGTATCAGAGCCTAGGCTTGTTTTCTTATATACTTGATGCAAATTGCTGAAAATTGAAGTTATCTTATTGTCTGGACAGTGGACGCACCGAGTTTACTGATGGACTCGACGAGTCCAAGGCAAAATGCATCCAACTTGTCGAGTGGTTCATATACTCGACGAGTTGGACCCCCTAACAACATATGTTCAAGTTTCTTGGCTGGAATTGGACTAAGAACATTACCCTAAACTGTTTTTGAACTTGTAAACCGATTTTTGATGTGGTAATATTCATATTAATCCAATTTCAAGGATAATTGTCAATAAATTCATGTTTTGTATTAGTTTAATGGTTAGGATAATGTCATGAAAAATGTTTGATGTGAATTATCTTGTTCTTACGAGTTAGTTTAAATTAATAGAAAAATTATCTGATGATATGTTTTCAATCCAAATTAATATAAATGTTGTTCGTAAAATATGTTTGTGTAACTTGTCCTCAAGTTATATGAAAAGTCACATTTACGATTTATAAAAACCTCATAAGATTTCCGTAAGTTATAAAAAAGGAAGAGTCTCATTTTTAAATGCTTTTAAAGTCTTCCATAACTTGTCCTCAAGTAATGGAACTCGAAGAGTTTTTCATTAAAACTACTTTAAACTCATAAGATATGAAATTGAAAAGTTTTTGAATAGTTCAAAACTTGCCCTCAAGTTTTGTAATTTGTAAAGTTTCCTCTCATGAATACTTTAATTCCAAATTAAACTCATAGAATTTTAAAAGTTAAAACTCAACTCTTATACTCTATAATATTATAAGTTAATAATATATATATATATATATATATATATATATATATATATATATATATATATATATATATATATATATATATATAAGAACAATTCGTTTTACCATTAGTAGGCCTCATTCACGAAGCCATTCTATAAGGGGGGGGGGGGGGGTATAAGGTTGCTGCCTATAAAATGACAGTTTAAAGGGTGTCCACTCTTACCCACCACTTCCTTGACCGGTGGAGGGTCGTTAGCTGAACGGGTAGGACAAAGACTATAATTCTCCCTTCATTATAAGTATAATGATAAATATAAAGTAACTAAACCTCTTATAAATTCCTAATCTTAGTTACTTTAGGAAAATGTGACTTTGGTGCTAATCCATGAAATTACACTTTGCACTTTGCTTAAGTCGTTAGTGGAGCGTGTGTGGTTTACCGGCACACTAACTTGTACTTAACAAGGTAGGCAAATGGTAACTTAATGTTTATCACAGGATCAATGGAGCGTGTGTGGTTAACCGACACATCGATTAAGTGATAAATATTAAGGGTACCAAGTATATTTGCATGGTTATTCACACCTTGTTTGTGATCCTCGGCATCCTAGTCACAAACTCGAGAGGGCGCAATAAAGATTGAAACATGCGATTGAAAAGTTCAATGAATCTCAAAAGAATCTAGGAGTTTCAAAAACTAATTAAAACCAAATAATACATTTTGTTTATCATGGTGGAAATTGGTGAATCGTCATTCACCTACCTTCAAATATTTTATAGCTTGGATTACAACATCCTTCTTCCGTGTTATAAAATAGTTTGTTGGGTCCTAGCCTTAATATTTCATATTAGGTGACCTATTAAGGACTTAAATAAACTAACGTGAATTTCTCCCATTGTAGATGTTTGGTTTAGACAACAATGATCTTCCCAAATCTCATGGAACAAACTTTCCTAATGAAGATGATTTCCCGAGTTTGGCTGTTGGAAATCATATTTCTCTTCCTCCACATCCTCCAATTATCCTCCCTGACCCACAAGCTCAAAGACTTGAAAAGTTCAAGATCACTCAATCCCTACTCACAATGAAGCATAAAGATGGAAGTCATGTGTGCACTCATGTCTTAGATATGAAGTCACATATTGACAGGTTTAGAATGTTGGGTGTCGTTTTCCTAAGGAAGTTGGATATTGACTGGTTCCTTCAGTCTCTTCCTAAGTCATATAGTAAGTTTATTAAAGACTACTATGTGATAGATCACGACATGACCCTAATAGATCTTTCTTATTTGCTTATTGTAGCTGAATCAGAAATGATTTGGCGCAATAGTCAGCAAATATGGATGGAAGGTCTATTTCTCAAACTTTCATGGGCATTGACAATAATCACACTGGACGTCCAGAAAAGCTTTCTCTTCCCAATGGAAAGGGCTCGACCTTTATCAACCTGGTTGACCGGAAGGTAAAGTGAAAGTCTAAGTTTGGGATAGCCTTTTGTACCATTCCCGAAGACTCTATATGTTTTCATTGTGAAGAAAAGGGGCATTAGAAGCGAAGCTGCCCTAGCTACCTGAAGGATCTGCAAGAAAGAAGAATCAAGAAGTTTGACATTGCTTCAGGGAAGTCCATTATCTATCTCTGTTATGTTCCTAGTTGATGATTCTTAATACAAAATGTGACTCTGTTGCATTTTGATGTTTGGCAGGATCAAGCGAAGGGAAGGAAAGTTAAAGAAAGAGTATGCTGAATCTGATCGCGAAGATGGATTTCTATCGTAGGGTGGAAGATCGGATTTTTGAGCTACTACTTAGGAGTTATGATAGAATGCTAAGAAACATGTAATAGCATAGTTTTCCTTTAAAGTTGCATTGTAAGGAAAAGTTTTCCGCATTTTATAAATAAATAAAATTTTGTTTTACTTTATTTTATATCTCCTTGCAAAGGCATTTATGAAAACTTGATGTTTGTATGTTTCTAGCAATATTCGAAATATGAATTTTTTTAGTTCGTTTGTGGTAGTGTCTAAATTTACCAAATAAGGAAAGATTCTCATCCCCAAGTTTCAATTGGATCGAAACTTGGAATCATGCAAGTTGGTATAGTATGATGAATGAAAATTTTCATTTTTGGAAAATTAAGACTAGTTCCTTGTTCACATGTATATGTGAGTCAAGTGAAGGACTAAGGGAAGAAGTACACATTCTTGTGCACTAGTCAGAGTCCACCACAAAAGATCGATAAGACTATTCTTCATGATTTACTAAAGTTTACTAAATATGGTTATACTTACAAGCTTGAGTATGAGTCTGAGACATTGGAAAAGTTCCAATGTATGGCATAACGAATAAGAAGAATCAAATTAGGCAGAAAGATAGAAGTTTCTCAAATCTCAAAAGATAGGAGAGTACTTTAGTATCATGTTTTATGATCATATTAAAGATTATGAGACCATATGACAATTCATCCTCTAAATGCATTCTGGTAGCTAAGAAAAAGAGTCATGAGTTGTTGAAGTGGTCAAATCAAGAAGATGAGTCATACTTCGTTCCAAAACAAATCTTAGAGTCATACTCCAAGATTGTAATTTGAGTGACATGTCTTAAAGAAGGTTTATAACACTTGTCAAATGTAAGAGTAAAATGTGTTCTATTCTTGTACATTTGAAATTGGTAAGTTGTGATGTTTTGGATAAAACAAAGAAAAACTAAGGCCAATTATGTGTAGTGATTGTCTTGATTAAGAATCCACACTATCTCTTGAATATTTGGCAAGGACGTCTTATAGGTTAAGAAGACAGTGGGAGTCTAAAAGATCGTGAAATAGTTTCAAGAACTTATCAAGAATAAAACTTGTAATTCATCACCAGCACACGACTAGAGGTTTATAACATGTCGTGTTGACACATTCTTATTTCTGTGCCCATTCCTGTTAAAGTTAGCTATACATTTGAGTTCAACATATACTCAGTTTTTTGCATATCTACTTGGAAGAAATGGCAGGCCCTTGTACTTCCAGGTGGCAAGAAGTTTAGATTGCATAAGTTCAGTCCATATGAGTTTGAATTTGTCACCAACCTTGTGTTGTGATTATGGT
This sequence comes from Lactuca saligna, assembly GCF_052625555.1. Lineage (NCBI taxonomy): Eukaryota > Viridiplantae > Streptophyta > Magnoliopsida > Asterales > Asteraceae > Lactuca > Lactuca saligna. The sequence goes on from NC_136418.1 coordinate 16,711,641, forward strand.
TTTGACAAATTCACGTGGATAAGAACACATACACCATAAAATCTAAGTGTCATAAGGTTTCTCTCCGATTCATGAAAATGATGGCGAGGAAAATCTTTCACTAAGTAGTTTTTAAGTAGATAGCAATTGTGATATTTTCAGTTCTCAAAGCGTTAGTGGAGCTTGCGTTGTTAACCGGCACACTAACATGGACTCATGTGAAATGGAAAAGGTCTAAACAATTGAAAGGAAAATCATCTCCGTCGCTTGTTGCCGCCGCTCCGCCACTGTTAGCCACCGTCTTGGGTGGTTGTGGGCTTCCAGGTGCGTTTGGATGGATACTTGGAGTACCTTGGTGTTGTATTGACCGAAGATCATAGTCACCACCACTGTTAGGTGGTGGCTGCCACCATGTGCCATCATCTGTGTGTTTATGTTAGCTAGTGGGTATGTTTATTTTTGGTTAAGGCATTGTAAATTGTAATTAGCTAAAGTATAATAAAAAGAAACCCAAACCACCACCGTAGGGTGGTGGCTACCGCTTCCTGCCGCCACTGGCCGCCGTGTCGGGTGGCAGTGTGCTTGCCTTGTTGAGTTTGGTCCGTTTGGGATGCTTGAAACCCTAGTGGGCCTTGTAAGCCCTAATGGGACCGATGAAGCTTAATGGACCCTAATTGACCCAATAAACCACTAATGGGCTTAATGATATTCTATTGGGCCTATTGGACTAAGATGGGTTGGAAACCCTAATTAGAGTTGGAAAACCCTAATTTCATGAAACCCTAATTTGGGATTTATCGGGACCGCATCGGAATTATTTAATGAACCTAATGTATTAATTAATAATCATTTGCAATCGAGCAAGGTTAGTATTGGACTTAATGGATTAAGTCCTTAATGGGTTAAGCAGGAAGCTTAATCCTAATCATCATTATATGTGAAACCCTAATTTCATTTGGGTTTATTGATGGGCCTTCCTATTGGGACTTGATGATTGAGTATCATTAGGCCATCCAAGATCAAGCAAATGAACCAGAATAATTAATGGGCTTTGAGGTAAGGCCCATATGAGGAGTTAGGCCCAACTTGGAAAATTGGGCCATAGTTTGGGCCTTTACGATTATGTGATATTGGGCCATTAAAATTTTGAATGTTGGACTGGACTAAATGATTGGGTCTTTCGGTAAGACCTTGTAAGGGTTTGGGTCCAATTTGGAAAATTGGGCTGTATGATGGGCTTTGACTCATAGTTGAATTTTGGGCCTATGGATTGGGCCTTGGGCTTGAATAAAGCCAAGCATGGGGTAATGTAGTAGTGACCCCAAGTACGTACTTATGGTTATGTAGTGGAACCCAATTATTAATTGGGTGTTATTTTGGTGTTGACAGTTTGGGAATCTGTCATCCAATAGTTGGGGTTGAGTCTGCGGGACTTCAGCATCGTGAGATTGTGTCTACGGGACTTCAGCAGTGTGAGGTGAGTTACCTTGTAATAGCGGTGGGTCTACGACCACAATGCCGATCCACCAAGTATATTAGATGATTGTCTTTGTGATATTCATCTAGGTTTGCTACTATCTCATATGTTATGTGCTACTATGATATGATGTTATATGCTAGTAGCAGTAGGGGAGACAATCCCCAAGATTTCCGGTCGATAGAGCCAAAGGGGGTAGTCATACCCAGTCATGTTAGATAGAATACGATTATGTGTTACATGATATGTGGTAGTAGTAGAGGGGTGAAATAGTCCCCAGTATCCAGTCAAGAGGACCAAAGGGGAGGCCAGCACCCAAATATACTAGGCAGTATCCGGTCGAGAGGACCGAAGGAGAGGACAGCACCCAGATATGCTAGGCAGTATCCGGTCGAGAGGACCGAAGAGGAGGCCAGCACCCAGATATGCTAGGCAGTATCCGGTCGAGAGGACCAAAGGGGTAGGTCGGGCACCCATATATGCCTGACAGTATATGCATGTTATGTGATTATATGGTATATGGTACGATAGGGGAACTCACTAAGCTTCGTGCTTATGGTTTTCAGTTTTGGTTTCAGGAACTTCGTGTTAAAAGGAAAGGAGCCGGCTAGATCGCAACGCATCACACTATGTTTTCCACACATGAGATCTTTGGGATTGCACTCTGATATGGTTTATGATAATACGTTTTGATTATTGACACTTTGGAATTGACATGAGATATTATTATGAATGTTTTTATATTGATGGTAATAACTTATTTAAAAATGAAAATTTTGACCTTGAAAATTGGGATGTTACAATAATCTTCAAGACTAGATATATGAGTTGTTGATTATGAGTTAGTCATGCATTGATGGCACGAAAATGCATCACTAACTTGATGTTGTAAAATGTGTGGTTGTGCATGATTTAATGAGTAGTTAGTACAAGCGTATAATGTCAAAGTTTATCTGTTTCTTTTATGCTAAGAAGATTAAAAGCGATATCTTGGGCCCCTAGATGATTATTTTTTGACTTATGTTCTGGGCCCGGTCAGAACTAAATTGATGTGTTCAATTATGTTCTATTTCAAACTAATCGAAAATCGGGAAACCAATTAAAAGACATTAAGTATGACATTGTTCCACGCATTTGTCCAGCTGATATCTTGAGAACATATGAGTATATGATCCCTTATCTAAAGGATGCGTCACTAACTGAGTTAGAGTTGACAATGGCTTTCGGAAGCTTACGATTGCAAGTCGGATTTTAAAGTCACATAGGCAGCTATAGTTATTAGACTTATCCAAGTGGAAGATTGTTGGATTTGGTGTCTAAGCCCATAACTATATCTGATATGTACTTCACCCGATAGTAGCATGTTCCTTTTGGGTTGCCTTCACCAGTGCAATTTGATAGGATGGTTTTATGAGAATAAGGTTATATATGATTTATTAATATATTATAAGTATAATATATTAATATGATAATTTAATTAGTATTGTCCAAGAATGATATTTATGGACAAAAGAGAGAATAATTAAATATGGAGGGATTGGTTATGTAAATCAATCATACTTATTGTATGGGCTAAATGATCCATGGTTATGTGAGTGGGATAAACCAATAATATAACCCATGGATAGTTCATGGAGGTTAAACGCATGGATCATAGGAATGTGGAAAGTCATGGATGATTATGGCTTACCAAGTGTAACCCTAGCACCTGCCACAACTATAAAAAGCCACCTCCATGCTCAAAATCGGTTGCACCTTTCATAGAAACAAGTGACTTATTCTCTCAAGAACAACTTTTGCATATTGGTGTTTGTGAACCATTAGATGCATCACTTTTGAGGTGCTAAAGCTTACAAAGGTCAAGAACTCTACCCTAATCAAAAGGTTTGTATCCTAACTATGTTTTGATTATATACATAGCTACAATTGTATGCTAGCTAGGGTGAATACTTTGGAAAAAGAAATGCATGTATAATTAGAGAAAACATAGATCCAAAGCATTTAGGGATGCATGTGCAATTAGGAAGTGTTATAGTGCTCAAAATCCAATAAAGTTGCACTTTTAAGTTTCTTTTTATGACATTTTAGCTCCTGAACACCATTTCCACCAATTAAATGAATTATATTTACCCTAATAATTCCATAAATCAATTTAATTGGATTATATTCCTTTTAGTTATTGATTGATTCTTTTACATATTAATTAATACTAGCTTTATTTAATTTATTCCCTTTTAACATCATAAAGCTAAAATCATTCACATCAATAATTATTCAAGTTGCAGAAATCTAATGTTGTTAATGGAAGGATTTTTGGGTCGTTACATGCCTTATCTTCCCTATTGTTCATCAATAATATCACGACAATTCACCTGCATTTCTTTTTTATTCTGTAAAGTTCCAACATTTTGGTATTATAGCATGGTCACTTTTCCAAGACACACAATCGATGACACTCAAATGGCGTAAACTAGTAGCGACACTATTTGCATGCACAACCACAAATTCTTTTCTTCAAAGGGGAGTCCTATGAATTTTGGAGCACCAAAGTGAAGAACGTTTTCAAGTCACAAGACTTATGGGAGTTTATTGAAGTAGGTTATGCATACAAAAGTGCATATGAATCCCTTCAAAGAGAAATCCAATAGAAAGATGTTAAAGCTTTGTTATTTATTCAACATGCAACTAACGAGACCATGTTCCCTAGAATTGTTGCATCAATCACAGCAAAGGAAGCTTGGGATATCCTCAAGATTGAATACTAAGGACAACCCAAGTTATTACAGTTATGTTCCAATCCTTGAGAACACAGTTCGAGACTTTAAACATGAGGCCAAATGTAGCAATACTAGAATACCTAGCAAAAGCAGCATCCATAGTGACACAATGCGTAGCTATGGAGACAAGATTTTAGACGAGATTATGGTGGCCAGTCAAGTTTGATCACATGGTGGAAAAAATCAACGAATTAAAGGACTAAATACTTTCACCTTTAATAAGTTAATAGGTTCACTACAAGTGCATAAGGCAAGAATCAACATAAAATAAATGTAAGAAAAACAAGCTTTTCAGACCCAAGGGGAGCAAATCAGGTTCAATGGAAGTAGAGGAAGGGTGATACCATCATCATATCAAGGTCGTGGACGAGGCAGATCACATGGAGCATTGGTTCAATATGACAATTATGGAAAGCATGGTTATAAAAAAGAAGACTGTTAGGAAAAGGATGGTCAAGCAAAATATACAGAAGAAAATTAAATATGTTGAACAAGATTAATTCCTATTTAGACAATACATGTTCAATCTATATAACATGTGCGTATGAATAATTTAAGAATTTAGATGAATCAGAAAAATCACATGTGAAACTAGGTGATGATAAAGTTGTAACAATAGAATGAAAAGGAAACGTCATTATATATAAGCATATAAGGGAAATGTAAATTCATCAATGATGTACGCTATGCTCCAGGACTTACTAATAACCTGGTAAATGTAGGACAATTGATTGAAAAGGGTATTAAGATTGAGTTTGACGATAACACATGTGTGGTGAAGAAGAAGATGGTGATATGGTACTCTATTTAAGGCTAGCAGGAAACATAATGTTTCCTATAGAATTTCATCACAAAGATGGATACATAATGATGAATCGAAACTTTTGCATTGCAGATACATGCACCTACATAAAAAAGGATTAAAGTTATTTTCAAGTAAGAAAAATGGTAAATAGATTAGCTTCTATACATGATTCAAAACATGTATGCAAAGGATGTATTCTAGGCAAGCAATCACGAAGATCTTTTCCAAAGGGCAAGGCAAGACGAACAACTGATAAATTGGAAGTAGGAATTACTGTGCACTGACATTTATGGTCTAATGAAGAATGAATCTCACTATGGTAATAGGTGTTTACTACTATTCATTGATGACTTTACTCTTACGTGTTGGGTATATTTCATTAGAACAAAATTTTAAGCCTTATAACACTTCAAGAAATTCAAAGCCCTTGTTGAAAAACAATGAAATATTACAATCAAGACTCTAAGGACTGATAGAGGGTGAAAGTTAAAGACATGAGAATTTATCACCCAATGCGAAAAAAGTGGGGATAAGAAGAGAGATGAAAACTCCATGTACCTCAGAGCACAATGGGATTCCACAGAGAAAGAATCAAACCATTGAGGGGATGGCTCGATAAATGTTGAACACAAGCAAGCGACGTGTTGTGTATTAGGTTGAATCCGTTTCTACCACATCATACTTGATCAACGCATCTCCTAAAAATCTGTATGGAATAGAACACCATTTGAAGCATGGCATAAATTCAAACTTCAGTCATTCATTTACTTGTATTTGGCTGTGTATGCTATGCATTGGTCATAAGTTACACACACAAGCTAGAAGGCAAGTCCAAGAAATATGTTTTTGTTGGGTACTGTACACAAGAAAATGCCTACAGAATCTTTGATCCCATAAACAAGAAAATTGTTATTCGTAGGGATGTAGTCTTGGAAGAATATGCAAGTTATAGCACTACACAAGAGCAAGTCAGTACACTAGTTCAACCTGAGTTACTTGAGGAGGAAAATGTTCAAGATCATGCACCCATTACTAAAATCAATCCATTAAACACCTCATCCCCGAGTTCAAGTTGCTCGCATGGAGTGTCATCAACAGTTACTTCTCCAAGAATTAACACAACGTCTGCTATCAATACATCACTGAAAACAACACCACTCAAAGCTAGAACATTAGCAGATATCTATGCAAGAACAATGCCACAATTCACTAGTGATCCAGTATCAACAAATGTTGCATTTCCAGATGATGATTGGAGATGAGAAATGAAGGAAAAGATTGTTGCTATTATGAAGAACAATACTTGGGAACTCTAGAAGCTACAATCTTGTAAGTATCCTATATCACTAAAATGGGTATTCAAAACTAAGTTCAATGTAAATGGGAGCCTACAAAAACACAAAATCATACTTGTCGCTTGAGGCTTTAAGCAAGAGAAAGGTATGTGTTATGACGAGACGTTATCGTTGGTGGAAAGGATAGGAACCATACAATTGATCCTCACATTAACATCACAAAGAGAGTGGGAAGTCTAACAATTTGATGTTAATTTAGCTTTCTTGAATGGAGATCTTAAAGGGTTCATATTAACTAGACAAGAGGAGAAGGTATACAAGTTAAAAAAGGATTTGTATGGGCTCAATCTGGCCCATGCTCGTGGTATAGCAAGATTGATATATAGTTTCTTCATGGAAAATGGCTTCAAGAAAAGTCCCAAAGAGTCCACTATGCACTACAAGATGCAAGGAGTAGAATATATCATGTTGGTTAGTCTCTATGTAGATGAAATTATATACATAGGATCCTCAATGAAACTCATACAAAAGTTCAAGGAGGAAATGAGAAGAACCTTTGAGATGACTGATCTTGGATGGTTACATTATTTTCTTGTTATCGAGGTGAAACAAACCAACAAGGGTATCTTTATTGCACAAGAGTGATATGTCATAGACTTGATGAAAGATATCAATGTAATGAATGAAGAACCCATCACAACACATGAATAGGAATGAGAAAGTTGTAAGTTCCAATGGTATAGGAATCGCTGAACCCATATGTACTAGAGCATAGTTAGGAGACGAATATATTTTACACACACAAGACCAGACATAACCGATGCTATTGGTATGGTCCCAAGATTCATGAATTCACCTACAAAACAACATTTTGGGTAAGTAAAAAGGATCATTCATTATGTTGTATACACCAATCATTACGGAATATGGTATATGAAGTCAAAGAAACTACTGTTGGAAGGATTTATTGACATTGACTAGGGAGGGTCATAAGAAGATAAAAGGATCACTAATGGAAACTACTTCAATGTTGGAATTGGAATTATCTCATGGTTATCAAAGAAGCATGAAACCATGTCATTATCCACAACAGAGGCGGAATATGTGGCAACCTTAATCACAACATGTCAAACAATTTGGTTAAGAAAACTTATGAGTGACCTCATGCAAGAGCAAACTGAACTGTGATCTACTTGTGATTTACTATGACAATCAATCCGTGATTGCAATGACAAAGAATTCAGTCATGCACGGACAAACCAAACACACAAAAATTAAGCATCATTTCATAAGAAAACTAGTGGCAGACGAAAGCATCAAGCTGATGTTTTGTAGAACTGAAGAACAACTAGTAGAATTGTTTATGAAAGTTCTTCTAGCAGCCTGTTTTGAATATCTTTGTGCAAAGATTGGTGTTTAAGCCTTTGAATCAAAGCAGAGCATTGAAGATTAATTGAATGTTTACTCAGAAAATAATAACTAGTATTCATAACAGCTACAAGTCTTTCAATTTTCCTGCATTTTCTTTAGTCTTTCCATATTTCCAGCATTTACTTTGCATTTTGTTAAGCCTTTCCATATTTCTAGCATTTACTTTTCAATTGTAAGCTCTACTATTCATAGCTGCTGCCTATTCCTTATTGTTCATCAATAATGTCACAAGAGTTCACATGCACTTGTTTTTTATTTTGTAAAGATCCAACACATAATTGCACGATTCTTACGCTCGATAATACCGTTCTGCTAAGGTGAATACGTCGTTGTGATGAGTAGTCTATCGATCCCTTCATTATAGAAACTAGCGAATTCATTTTAGTTGATTTCACCTCACCGTTCAGTTGTTAGACAAAGTATACTTGCACCCACTTCTTTTTCGACAACTGCTTTGAAGATCTTAAAGGCATAAAAGGCTTCTGGTATTCGGTTTAGAAGGTATATATACCCACGTCTTTCATGTAAAATTGTCAATAAAGGTTGAAATATACCTTTTATTCCTATTTTACATTGTATTAATCAGATTACATCTAGTGTGTTGAGTTCCATAAACTCTTCTTTGGAAAGCTTTTGCCATGTTGCTTGCTTACCAAGAAGCTTATACATAACTTCTCTGGAGTTTGAATTGTTAGCATTCCTTCTACCATCCCCTTACTTGATAAGGTTATCATGTAAGCCTGTGTAGCTTAAGTACCCATCCTGGCAATGGCATAGATTCACCTCATCCACTGTCTAAACATGTAAGCATGCAAGTTGTTTTGACTCTATTTTAGCAATGGGAGGAAACATCATGTTTCCAATCATTTGTGAGTACATAATAACGATCATTGTTCAGTTAGCCTTGCAAGTTCCATTCTGAAACAACACACCCAAGCTCGTTTCTTGCAGTTATCCAACGCTCAACCACATTACTTTTTATTGTAGGTATATAATATACGCTTGAAATAAGATAAGTCATCCCACTCACCATCAGCCAGTTCCTACAACAACAATACGATTGTCGTTTCATAACTTCACACAGCGAGTCCAGATCTGAGATCCATTCTTTATTACCACTTATGTGGTCACTACACCCTGAATCAAGAATCTATTATTCACTTCACATTGCTTAATTGTCTTCTACATACACCATCAACAAAACTTCATCAGTTTTATCAAGCTCTACAAAGTTTGCTTTCTTTTCCATGTCAGGACACTCGTATTGGTAGTGTCCCAACTTATAACAATTCCAACACTCAATCACTTCCTTATTGAACATATGTCTCCCTCGTACAAGACCATAGTTGCTACCAAACTGACCTCAACCTCTCCCTCTGACGCTTCTTTCTTCATTTTTCATCTTTAGTACGTGCTCTTCCTCCCCTGTCTGGCTGTCTTCCTTTGGAATTTATGTTGATGCACAATAAAGGAGCTCTAGAGACTAGAGCTCATCGACACTTAAGCGATCTATGTGTTTTTCCTCTTCAATGGGTACTACAATGTAGTTGAATCCATCAATTAGGGTACGTAGTAGTTTTTCAAATTCCTTTCGAAATGCGTGTAAATGTGATCTTTGAACCCTTTCATTTCCTTGGTATTTTGGTTTCATTGGCCCCCAAATGTTTCGTTTTGGAGTATTGTCTTCAAAATACCTCTGTCAATCGTTGCAAACAACTAGTATTTATCTTTAAGATCCTTGATCTTCAGTTCTGCTCTTGTCGTCTTCTCAACATCTGTCTCTTTGGATCCTGCTGCTGGTTCTTTATAACCCGGATCAATAAGATTCCAACACTCTTTCCACCGAAGAAGATTCTCCATTAGCATACTCTCATTCACTTGTGTATATTCTCGTACGTTCACTCGTGTTTACTGATAGGTTCTTCTCTCCCTTCACTCTTACACCAGGCTTTCAGGATCGGATCTGATACCAAGTGTTATGCAAAGTGAAGCAAGATTGTCGTGGTACTTCATTGAAAAGCTACAAAGATTTGTATAACGTTTACAAAACATAAAAGCTACTAAAAAGAAGGAGATAATAATATAAAATAGGATCTATTTTACTGGCTAGTCATTGGGGGACCAAGTCCCATGGAAAGCACATTACTAGGTAAAATAAAATATTGTATTATCACCTTTATACAAAAACATCAGCACAGTAGAATCGGTGGCCAAAAATTCATATTCCCCACCCTGCAGAACTCCACGATGCTCCCATTATTATCAAGCCTAAAAAATTATATCACCAAGAGCTAAGCACCTCCCATTAATATCGAAATGTCAGACTACGTTCCTTTCCAAATCCAATTTGAAATCATCAAAAGACTTCCTGTAAAATCATTACTTAAATTCAGATCCGTCTCACAACCATGGAAATCTTTGATCGACAGCTCGGAGTTTATTGCTGAATACAACGTCAGCCAGACTCAACCGCAGCGTCTATCTGTATGGTACAATGATCCATGGTCTGCTAAGGATAGATTTGTTTCGTTTGTGGATGATGACACTTTCACCCTACACGAGTTCACTTCGACTGTTCCTAAACTAATTAAGAATTTACAATCTGTTGTCGGTAGCTCTCATGGACTGTTGTGTTTGTACAGTTATTATAAAGATCCAGGTCGATCCACCAACGATGAAACAGTGAAGGGGGTTGTTCTTTGGAATCCTTCGATTAGAAAATCAGTTTATATAACTACGCATGTGTCTTCACAGTGGTGTGAAGAACAAAGCACTGTTCTTGGTTTTGGGGTTTCTCCTGCCACTAATGACCCTACAGTTGTGAAGTTTAAACGTGTTACGTATGCGGATCCAAGAACTAAGGATCACATGCACTGGGTAGTTGAGGTTTTTACGTTAAGCGCTGGATGTTGGAGAATTCCATCTACCAAACCCCCTAATGGAACGATTACACTTACATGGGAGCAAGTGGTTATAGATAAGTTTATTTATCGGTTTTGTTTTGATGGGATTCCGAGTCTCCGAAATAATCTAATTATGTCATATGATATGACTACCGAAGAATTTAGAATGGTAAACTTACCAGACTGTTTAGCACACCAGCGATGTGTTAATTTGTCCATTTCTAAGGTATGGGAGTCTCTAGCTGTGCTTGAATATAGTAGAAACATCAACAAACAAGTTTGTGTTGTATGGATGATGGATCGTGTTGTCGCTAATTTGTTTACAAAGCTATTCACCATTAAAACACCAAATATATGGGATTTTCGCCCCAATATTACACTCGGGTTTACAAAGAGTGGTAAACCTATATTGGGACTGAAAGGTCGTGATGAAGAACCTGCTGCACTTGTTGTCTATGAACCCCGGTCAGAACACATCAAAGAAATTGGGATTTATGGAAGATATGGTTTATTCTTTGTTGGCTCGTACGTGGAAACCCTACTTTTGCATGAGCAAGTGAATTATAGTGTTTATTCTTATAATAACTAAGGATATCAACAACCTCTAATTTATTAAGACTCGTTGACATACCATTGGGCATTCGCTCGGATAATATCAAATCCTATTGAACTTCGAATGCAGAGCATGCATTCTTGAAGGATGTACATTTTCATTTATCATAATAATTCTCAGTGTCAAAGGTTCTAGACGGATATCAAGCTTTTGGCCCATTTAATTTTATGCTGATTTTGTAAAATCATTGGAACATTATTAAATGAAAAAACATAATATAGTGATGTGCTCAATGTTTTAAAACCCGGGTTTTTAGTTGACCCGGTGTGATGACCGGTTCATGGGTCAACCGGTTCAACCGGTTGAACCGTCGGGTCAACCCGGTTTATGATCTTTTTCTATTTTTATATATTTTTACTTTCATGCATAATCCATAAACATATAAAACCAATAATTTGATGTCCACAAAGTTTAAACATTAAAAAACATTAAAGAAACCGCAAACGGCTCGTTGTTTTGGCGTTCGATACTTGTATCCAACTATCCAAACCCTATTAAAATGGGTCAATCCGGTTTTAACCGGTTCGACATAAGCGGTCGAACCGCGGTTTAGGGGAAATCCGGCCGGTTCGATCCGGTTCGTATTTTTACAAAAAACCGGTCTCAATTGACCCGCCTTCTACACCAGATCACGGTCCAACCGGTTCAACCGTCCGGGTCGACCCGGGTTTTAAAACATTGGATGTGCTCTATTATTAGTGATATGCACATGGTCCTCAATTTAGGTAATTAAATCTTATTAGAATTCTTTGTTGCTTTCAGTTTTTGTATGAGGCCAAAGTTAAGCTTTGTAAAGATAAAAATGTAGGTGATATCACTACTAGAAAATCTTAAATTACCTACGGCACAATCCGTAGGTATACGGCTTTACCTATGGAATTGTGATGGAAAATGTGCCGTAGCATAATCGCCCGTGGGTAAATGTTAGCGACGGATTACCTACGGAATACCGACGACACTTTTCCGTAGGTAATTTACCGACGGAATAACCACGAAAAGATATAGCGACGGATTTCCTACGGATCATTGACGACTCAAACTTTTCTACGGAATACCTACGGAAAGAAATAGCGATGGATCTCCTACAGAATTGCGACTCAAATGTATGTATACGTGTGTATATGAATCTATGTGTATGTGTGAATGTGTGTCTAAGAATGTATGTTTCTATGGGCATATATTAATTTATGTTTCTATGGGCATATATGAATGTATATGTCAATGTGTATGTGTATTTATGTCTACATACATATGTTACTATGATTGTAATTTTAAAGTGTGCAATGTGTAACCAATCAAAATGAGTACGCCCCTATAAACATCTAGGTATTAGGTATGAGTTGGGAAAACTATAGATAATCATTTATAATAGAGGTGTGAAAAAACGAAGCCAAAAAAATAACGTCCGGTGCCTGAAATGTCGAAAATAAAAAAAATCCGTAGGTAATCCGTAGGAAATTACCGACGGAATAGCGACGGACAGCCCCTTCCGTAGGTAATCCGTAGTAAATTTCCTACGGATTACCTACGGAAGGGGCTGTCCGTCGCTATTTCGTTGGTAATTTCCTACGGATTACCTACGGATTTCTTTTATTTTCGATATTTCGGGCACCGGATGTTGTTTTTCTCGCTTTGTTTTTTTTCACACCTCTATTATACATGATTATATATACTATCACCAAATTAGAAGTAAGTTAAAATAAAGACAGTAAATAGTGTGAGAACGTAAAAACACTATGTTTATGTTGTTATTCTATAATAAATGTTGTATATGTGTAGTGTTGAACTACTTCTCGATTGAATAGTAACGTTTGATTATTCATATATTCATTAGAATGTTATTATTCTATTATAAATTTATGTATGTGTATTTTTTAGTCAATTCTAATCGTAATTTAACCTATGACTATTCGTTTATTCATTGTTGAAGAATAACATAAAGTTGTGGATACAAAATTCATTGCAGAATAATATCATAAATAGTGTTTTTACGTTTTCACACTATTTCCTGTTTTTATTTGAACTATCCCCCACCAAATTATACCTAATATATATGTGTGTATAACCACGTGCACCTTTAGATCCATTACTTGTTTCGCACAATTACTCCTTTCACATATATTCACACGTACACACATATGTACATATAAATACATACACATACACAATTACACAAACATTCACATATAACCATAGACACATACATTCATAGAGGTTGGTCAATGTGTTTATGTATGAATATATGTGTATGTATGTATGTGTATATGAATCTATTCATATGTGTGAATGTGTGTCTAAGAATGTATGTGTGAATGTATGTTTCTATGGGTATATATGAATTTATGTTTCTATGGGCATATATGAATGGATATGTTAATGTGTATGTTTGTGTATGTATATGTACATATGTTAATGTGATTGTAATTTTAAAGTGCGAAATGTGTAACAGATCAAAATGAGTATGCTACTATAAACATCTAGGTATCAGGTATAAGTTGGGAAAACTATAGATAATCATTTATAATAGAGATGCGACGGATTTGTGACGGAAGTTAAACAAATTGGTCTTTTTGTCAGTTCCTTAGTTATTCCGTCGGTATTTACTGACGGATTTCCGACGGAATAGATTGAGAAAAACTTTCTTTATGGAATTCAAGAACTCTTTTTACGGGCGAAAGGTTAGCTATCATAAAATAATGATAAATATGATAACCTCATTCTTCTCAAAGGCAAGATAGCATGAGTTGTAGGGCCAAAACGGGTGGTTCGTCTTTTGATTTTCGGAATTTGGAATGTTCAAAGTCGAGCAACCTTCTCGATTGTTAGAGAAAGGCATTAAAACATGAAGAGAGAAAGAGAGATTCCAGTGCAGAAAATGTAAATTTTTTATTTATCTCACGATCAACAAGTCAACATGGTACAGATACAATACATACATATTTATACTAGACATGATGCCAGTTAGTGATGGTTACTAACCAAACAATACAACCCCTTTATGAACCATTGAACCCTTTCGAAAGACACGTATTTAAGATACCCATTAATGGCACCCCCATCAAGGCAACAATTCCATTTTATAATTGTCAGTCTATCACAATATTACATAATACCACCTGAAGTCTAGCTTATTTTCAACATGCCCCCTAAGCTAGACTTGTACAATCACCAAATCACACTCTTCAATCAACCTGAAACCTTCAAACCTAAAACATAAAGATCTTTTCAACTTTGTCAATCACAATCTCAAACACTCTTTTATTTCGGGATCAATCAAAAACTTCATCTTGTTCTTGAATGTTTACATCAACAAAGAAGATGGTAATAGGGGTTGTTCTTCAATTCACTAAAAACAAAACAAACTATAACATCCAAAATTTAAAATCAAATATTTCATTTTTAATTATTAAATAAAACCATGGTTATCAAAACCTCTCGTCAAAACATAAGTCAAATATCTAAACATCACAATCATATTTATCAAACTGAATATCCATAAGAAAACATCAAAGTAAACATCCCAGGCTAAAACATCATGATGTGTGCAATGCAGTCATCCGGAACTTTTCCCTTTGCTACCGGAAGTACCTGAAACCAAAACTGAAAACTGTAAGCACGAAACTTAGTGAATTTCCTCCAAACTACCACATACCATACACATAACATGCAACTAAGAGTTACGGACCCCGCCCACCCTAAAAGAGATATGGGCCCCGCCTACACTTAGCTAACAAGGATATACGGGCCCCAACCACACTCGGCTAACAGTGAGATATGCCCCCCGCCTACACTCAGCTAACTAAGAAACATATACAAGTATCACACATACAACAAGTATAAGCAACGTACCAATCCATTACATATTCATACTCAAGTAATGCTAAGATACGAGCCCTGCCCACACTTAGCTACTAATCAAGCACACATAATATACACGGGCCAACATTGGTGCCTATGACCCATTCAATCCAGGAGGAAACTCACCTCACAAAGTTGAAGTCTGGCTGCTAGCTGACAGATTCTTGAATTGCTGATCCTTTGACTCCTCGAGCTATGAATCAATAGATAAAATTAATTAAGTTCGGGATCCTCATAACTTAACCCTAAGTCCTCACTGTGTTAAAAGACCATACTATTCCTCACATACTCTTGTCCCAAAATGGACTCTACTCATGGCTTAAAAGAGATAATTACTCCCACAAGGCCCAATGTATGGCCCAATTTCCAATTGGGCCTAATTCTTTCTTATGGCCCTTAGCCTATTGCCCTAAAATATTTATTCAGCCCATTAGGCCAAATTCCAGGTGGTCCACCTCGGCGCAAGCCCTTATTCCATGGAAGTGGCCCAAACCGACTCCCAACAATGAAAAGCCCACTCTGACTGAGTACGCAAGGCGTGCTCATCTGTATGCTAAGCGTATAGGTTGCATGGCATGTATGATGCACCGACGGGATTGTACGCTCAACGTACTCCTCTGTTAAGCCATAATCTCAAAAAAAGCTTAACCCTTTAAGACCTAAAGCTCCAAACACATATTTGAGTCCATTAAAGCGTCTTAACCTATAAAGTCGATTACTTGGTGGCTTGCAAACCACCAAACGGGTCCAAACTTGGTATATGACAGTCTACTTCTATGCAAATTGCCAAAACTCATGCATAAACTCTTCAAGACCTTCAAGGTGCCAACTTTGTGACTTAGGGACTCAAATAGAACCAAGGGTGGCAACGCTAAGCCTAGGAATTGGTTTTGAGCAATAAAGCTTCATCCTTGGAACCAAAAAGGTCTAAAAACTCAGCATAAAAGATATAAGAACTCATGGCTCAAGTTCAAGAATTTATACATTGAAAATATTTGAAATAAAGCAACAATCCCAAATCTATAACTTCTCCTTTGTACCACTACATTGCTTTGACCTTTACTTCCTTGGAGAATGGATCCCAAAACATCAAAATGCTCTCAAGAGGCCTTACAAGAACAAGACCACATAAAATATGGATTAGGGTTTTGTTGGAGTAGCTTAAGGGTGAGAGGTAGGATGGACTTTAGGGCATAATGTTCTTTATATAGGGATCAAACCCTAAACTTAGAGTTTTGGGGACTGCACACGTACGCTGCGCGTTCGTGCATGGCATGCACAATCAACTTAGATTAGTACGTTGTGCTTATAGAGGGTGGTACGCCCAAATTACGACACCCCTTAAGCCGACTTTGCAAGGATCTAATGGATCCAAGCCAAATTTTAATTAGACTTTGTCCTCGAAGTCCGTCTCCTCAAACAACTCAGGATAATGCTCCCTCATTTCCTCCTCGGGCTCCCATGTCCATTCCAAACCCTTGTGGTGCATCAACTTCACCTTCACCAACTGTACAACCTTGTTCCTCAAGGTTTTTGTCTTCCGATCGAGAATCACTATCGGTTGTTCAACGTAGTTCAGGCATTCGTCCACCTATATATCCTCTAAAGGCACGACTGTGGAATCATCCACTAAGAACTTCCGTAGCTGCGAGACATGAAAAGTACTGTGGATCTGACTAAGCTTGGCTGGATGATCCAATCGATACGCAACCTGGCCAACCCAAGCCAAAACCCTGAACAGAATGATGTACCTGGGACCCAGCTTGCTTCGCTTCCTGAATCGGATGAAACCCTTCCATGGTGACACCTTCATGAGAACCATGTCGCCCACATGAAACTCCAAGTCTGACCATCACTTGTCGGCATAGCTTTTCTGCCGACTCTGAGCATTCTAGAGCCTGCTCCGAACCTGCTGGATCTTCTCAGTGGTCTTGAGTACCACCTCAGTACTCCCCATGAGTCTCTGATCGACCTCGCCCCAACAGATTGGGGTCCTACGTTTCCTCCCAGAGCATCTTGAAGGGAGGTCAATCTATGCTAGCGTGGTACTATGGTCATACGAAAATTCCGATAACGGAAGATACGTATCCCAACTCGCAAGGGAATAAGGACTAAGTCCATGGAATACTGCTCATCGAACAACTACAGTGTACATCCCTAGTGAACCATTGCGTCCCGAACGGTCCTATCATCCACAATCTCTACATCAAGGGGGACAGTCCAACTCCCCCAGAGCTCAACAAATTTCTTGCTAAGAGCGAGCGATACAAAAGATTGGTTAGCCCCCGAATCGAATAATACGAGTGCAGATATGTCGTTCACTATGAATGATCCCATAATGAAGCACATAAACATAAGCCACAAATCAATATAAATAAAGAGATAAGGAGAAGATATATACCCATCACAACAACAGGAGCTGCACGTGCCTCCTCTGCGGTCAGCTGGAAGGCTCTGCTCTTCGCCACCGAGGGCTCTGTCCGGCATTGATGGCCATTGGTAATCCTTAATGTAGCAAGAGCAGGTGCCACCACCTGTCCTGCTGCTACTAAACTCGAGAACTAGGACCTCTTTGTGGCCCCTCTGATTGCACTGGAATCAAAGCAGATTATATACTATGGTGGTGGTGGTGGTAGTACAATCCCTGCTAATGTGACCAGTTCAAACGCACTTAAAGCAGCCCGAACTACCTGCCTTGCACGTCCCCTCGTGCGTCCTACCACACTTGCCGCAGCGGCCTCGGCCCTGCTGGCCCTTCCCTCGGGAATCCACCTTGGGCTTCTTGCCTGAATCCTCCACACCAGACGCCACATCTGGCTTCCTCTTCTTCTTCCTCTCTATCTCTAAATCAATCTCTCTCCCCCGACCCTCACTATCATATCCTCTAGTGTCTTGTAGCTGGATCGGCTCACAAACTGCCGAATGTCGCTCCTCAACATCTCATGGTATGGGGCCTTTTTCAACTCCTCGTTTGACATATACTGCGGAACAAGAAGGGCCCTCTCCCTGAACTCGAGGAGTTTTTCCTTCTATAGGGTCGGGGCATTTCGATCCAACTCGTCGAGTTCCTCTTTGGACTCGACGAGTTCTTCAGTCTATTAAGCCATCTTAATGGATCAATCTCTTATTCTTCAGATCTAAACTTCATACTTCCCATATACACTGAAAATACCATTTTAAGGGTATAGTTTCCAACTTTACCCGTTTATACCCTCACTTAACGAGTTTAGCTCAAACCCTAACACTTTAGGAACTAGATCTTGATCCTAAAGCCATCAATACTATAAACCAAGGCATATAAATTGAGATCTGGACCCTAGACACTACATAAATACATAAAGCTTCCACCTTTCTCTCCATGCATGGCCTTTTGGAGCTTAAAAGGCCAAAATGACATCCAATAGTTTGCATTGGGCTTCAATGGCCATAAAGTTTGCACCTTTATGCCATGAAATCCCTCCATAGTTCCAGATCTAGAAGTATACTCACTTGGTACATCCATTTCCCAAGGATCAAGGTATTTGGACCAAAAACCCAATAAAAGTGATAGAGAATAGATCCAAGAAATCATTAAGCAAGTTTGACACTTGCTTACCATAAAATTTTGAGAATGAATTGAAGTTACTGATCTAATATCTCCTTCCTGAGTCTTCAAGCTTCTGCTTCTTCCACAAGCTTGACACACACAAGATTTCTCTCAAAAATGACTCACAAGCTCGCACAATGCATTAGGGTTTCGAGATCTAGAGTTTGCGACTTGGAGGCTGGAAATGAGGCTAGCATGTGGGGATTAGGATGCTTAAATAGGGTCCAAACCCTGAAATTGGGGTTTCACCCCTGCCAACCTACTCGTCGAGTTGAGGCTCTCAACTCGTTGAGTAGGTTACTTAAAAACCT
This sequence comes from Lactuca saligna, assembly GCF_052625555.1. Classification (NCBI taxonomy): domain Eukaryota; kingdom Viridiplantae; phylum Streptophyta; class Magnoliopsida; order Asterales; family Asteraceae; genus Lactuca; species Lactuca saligna. The sequence goes on from NC_136418.1 coordinate 16,730,676, forward strand.
GCGTCTCTTCTGATCTCATCTTGACGAGTTTGGGGCTCCCAACTTGTCGAGTTGCTCTACAAAAATGAAAAAATATATAATTTAAATGCGTACAAGGAACCAGGCATTTCAATTGTCCCCCACATGTCATAGACTTCGTCCTCAAAGTCTACTTCGCCGGGAAAAAAGTCCGGGTAGTTCTCTCTCATCTCCACCTCGGGCTCCCAAGTCCACTCCGAGGCCTTGAGGTGCTACCACTACACCTTCACCAGCTTGACCCTCTTGCTTCTCATCCCCTTCGTCTTCTTATCGAGAATAGCTAGTAGTCTCTCGATATAGTTCAGGCTGTAGTCGACCTGAATATCCTCTAAAGACACAACTGTAGAGTCATCCACTAAGCACTTCCGTAGCTAGGATACATGAAAAGTGTTATGGACCTGGATGAGATCTGATGGAAGATCCAAACGGTAGGCAAATCGGCCCACCCGAGCCAAAACCCTAAACATACCGATGTATCTGGGGCCCAGCTTGTCGCGCTTCCTGAACCGGATGACACATTTCCAAGGTGACACCTTCAGGAGGACCATGTCGCCCACCTGTAACTCCAAGTCAAAATGGTGTTTGTCGACATAGCTTTTCTGCCGACTCTGAGTAGTCTGGAGCCTACTCCAGACCTGCTGGATCCTCTCAGTGGTCTTGAGTTCTACCTCAGTACTCCCTATGAATCTCTGACCGACCTCGCCCCAACAGTATAGGGTCCTACACTTCCTCCCGTAGAGTATCTCGAAGGGAGGTCGGTCTATGTTGGCGTGGTAACTGTTGTTATACGAAAATGCCGTTAACGAAAGATACGTTTCCCAACTGCCACCGAAATTCAAAACATATGCGCATAACATGTACTCGAGAATGTTAATCATCCTCTCACTCTACCCATCCATCTGAGGGTGGAAAACGGTGCTGAGGTGGAGATGAGTACGCATCTCGTCGTGGAACCGGTTCTAGAATTTGGAAGTCAAACAAACATCTTGGTCTAACACTACCGAAATGGGCACTCCATGCCGTACCACCATCTCGTGAACATAGTTCTCGCTTAGCTTCTCAGCCGATATGATCTCTAGGATCGGGATGAAATGAGAACTCTTGGTCAAACGATCCACGATGACCCATATCGAATCTATTCCACATGCAGTCCTGGGAAGCTTGGTGATAAAATCCATGGTGATATCTTCACATTTCCACAAATGAATATCCAACAGCTGCATCTTGTTCTGAGGTCGCTGGTGCTCATCCTTGACCATCTTGCAGGTCAAGCACCGCTCCACATACCATGCTACGCCTCGCTTCATGCAGGGCCACCAGTATACAAGGCGAATATCCCGGTACATCTTTGTCTCCCCGGGATGGATGGAGAACCTCAACTTATGGGCCTCATCCATCAGAACCTGTCATACTCTGCCCTAATGCAGAACCCAAACCCTCCCATGAAGGGTCAACAACCCATGACTATCATAATCAAATGAGGCCACCTGGCCTATGATCCCCACACTTCCGACGCTCCTCCTTCATATCCTAGACCTGCGCCTCTTGGATCTGCTCAAGAAATAGAGTAATCACTGTCATCCTCAGACATATGTCTTGAATCAGAGCCACCACTATCTTGTGGCTAAGGGCATCGGCCACCACATTGACCTTGCCCGAGTGGTAAAAGATCTTACAGTCGTAATCCTTCACCACATCCAATCACTGACGCTGCCTCATGTTCAGATTCGGCTGATCCATGAGGTGCCTCAAACTCTTGTGGTCCGTGTATGTCACACCCCCGAACCAGACGACGGAAACGTCCGAGGGCTGTTGTGACTCAATTGAATACCATTACATTGAATATACATGAAACATAACAACATTCATCACCATGCATTGAGATAGTACAACTGGTAGTGTTTACATTTAGTACATTGTTTTAAACATTACATTCCCAAAAGTAAACTGTTTGATAATAGTTAAACAAACATCAAGACATCACTGAGTACATTTTTCCCCTCGGTTTACCTGTTACCTGAGAATACAAGTATTTTGAAAAACGTCAACATAAGAAATGTTGGTGAGTTCATAACCAGTGTTTGAAAAATAATGTTTGGTATTGTTTTGAAAACCACCAGAAAATCCGATATTTTCTGAAAAGAGTATCGTATAAAAAAAAAGTGTGAAGATCCGTAAGTATGCTTGTTTGTTTCTATAAATGTAAAAAGAATTTGTTATACTTGGTATGCATCTCGTAGTTGTATGTATTGAAAAACCCTAGGAAAACCCGATGTTTTCCTAATACTTTGAATTACGCTTTCCGTATAGTTGTTGTACCATTGCGGCATGTGAAGTCAATGATTCCAGGTGACATTGAATTAAATGTGTATTGTGAATTGTTATAAACACGCGTTAATAAAAACGACTAGTTTACAACTATACTAACAATCCCTTAGGCGTCATCCGTAATATTCACTTAATCCAACCACCATGACTTCTCGTAGCCCCACAACTGAGGAGAAAAGAGGGCACAAAGACCTCAATAATTCCATTAGTCGTTCAAGGCTATTGTGAATGCGAAGGACCTTGGCCCGACCCGCATTTTGTGAATTCTCGACTTTACTAGCAGTACCAAAGGACCCTTGGGGCCCAATAGCACAAAAGCCATTGAAAGTCCTTTTACACGGAGTTAGGTCATGTAAGACCCAACAACATGTAAGTAAGTTGTCTTCGGGCCTAAAGATCAGGTCATTGGGCTAGCTAGGCCCAACAAGCAAGATTTGACACTTTTGGGCCCAAAGATGGTGTATCGACGTCTGTGTATTCCCACATATGTGTTGACTTCCCGAAATTTCCACGTGTGTATTGAATATCGTCGTGTTAGTAGTTTCAGATTCGTTATTGATTCGAGACCGAATCAATTCGTTTGGCAACGATTTTGGTGTATTAAGTTTTGTCGGTAGTCGCGGTACCAATATTTTATCTCAACGGATTTATTGTTTAAAACTTTGGAGTTTTTCTGTTTGCAGCCCCTTTCTTAGATAAGTTTACACTTTTAACCCTTTTGAATAAAAGAATTTCCGATTTAGTCCTTAAACCACTTTTCTTGACATTTTAGTATCAAAACTTGTTGAAAATGGTATTTTCAGCTCATATTTATTTGAAAGCAGTTTTAGTCCCTCAAAATGTAATTTTCTCGGCTGAAACCTCATTTTTCGCAATTTTTACACTTTTGGCCCAAAATAGAATTTTTTTGCATCTTTGGTCCTTTTTAAATATGAAAAGTATTTTTAACCCTTGAAATGGACTTGGAGCACTAGTAGTCCCCTGTTTTACAGAAAAGTACAGTTTCAGCCCTTCAAATTTGAAAATCTAGCATATTGGGCCGAAAAATTCATTTTTTGCCCATTATGCTTAAAATTTTACATTTTAATCCCACAAAAGAATATATTTCTAGAAAATACATTATTGAAACTGTTTTGACTCATTTCAACCATTAGAATTTGTATCTTGTCACTTTGGGCCCTTTAACTTTATATTTTTAACATTTTGAGTCCAAAAATGAGTTTTTAGCCCAAAGAAGTTCATATTAACCAACTTGGTTATTTTTCTAGAAATGATTTGTATGTAGTAATATAATTTATGCTAGTATCATACAACCTAATGTAAATCTCGGTTTTAAGGACTTTTTGACTAAATCCAACATCATATTCACACAAAAACACAAATATAAACATAGAAATCACACAAGGCATACATATACACATAGATCTACACAATTGCTTGTACTCTCCCCCCAAAAAACTTATAAAACCGAAAAATAGGGGGTATGAAGCTTACCTTTGGGTGTGGTTTCGGTTTTGGAGAAGATATGGAAGAAAAAGAGGTGATTTTCGGCCCTAGCAACCTTTCCTTGGAAGATCTCGAGTTTAGGAGCTTCTAAGGTGCAAGATCACAAGATTGAATGAATTTAGAAGAGATTTTTATGAAGTGAAGGGAGTTAGATCATAAATTAGCCATTAACTTACCTTAGATGATGAATCACTTTATGAAGATCCTTAAACTTCAAGCCAATTTTCGAGATTTTGGATGGAGAGAGTGGATGATTCTTGAATAATTTAGAGAGTGTTTTTGTGAGGTGTGTGTGTGTGTGTGAGCTCTTGGCCGAAACAAGAAGAAGAAGAGAGAGAGTTGAAATGACTAATCTAGATGCATGTTGGTCCATGCATGGAGGTATGTGATGCATAAATGAGGTGGCAACTTCTCAAGTCAACTCTTCACTCCTTGGGTTTGGGCTTGGGCCGAGATTTGGAGAGGAAAAAGGGGATTTTTGTGCTTTATTGCTCCTAAGCCCATACTAGAGTTAGGTTGAATGATTGTTGGCCTTATAAAATATAAGTGTGATTTTTATGCTTTATTAGGCTAGATTAGGTTAATTATGGTCCATAATAGTTCATAATATTTAATTTATTTCATTCTAGGCCCAACATGGCCCAAAATGTTGAAATAAATGAAAGTGGGTCCAATTAGAGCCCATTTAAAGGTTCTAAGCCCAAGATAGTCAAATTGGAAGCTTATTGGTCCATTGGGCCCAATAAGGAAGTCCTAGTCCAAAATGGACCTAAACAAGAACTTCTAGGGTTTCCAATTACTTGTTGACTATTGGCAATGCTTGTATGGTGTACTTGCTTGAAATTTTTGTTGCCATGAAGTAAGCATCTTACATGCTCTTAAGTTTTTTATTCAAAATTTTCACTTGAGTGTTGTGATTACAAGGCACAAAATTTCTAGTTGTGACAGTGTAAATGGTACAATAGACCCCATAGAGGTAATGCTGCCAAATCTTGAGGGCGAAAACTACAATTCCTATCTCCAAATCGTGTGTCGTGTAGTTCGCTTCGTGAGGATTTAACTGCCTCAAAGCGTATGATATCACGTTACCCTGCTGCATCGACACTACACCCATACCCATGTTCGAGGCATCACAGTAAACCACGAAGTCGTCGACGCCCTTTGGCAAAGTCAGAATCGGTTCCTTACATAACTACTGTCTAAGAGTCTCGAAGGCTTCCTACTGCTCAGACCTCCAGTGGAATGTCACCGACTTCCTGCTCAGTCGGGTTAGAGGAATAACGATCTTCGAGAAATCCTGTATGAATCTACGATAGTAACCCGCTAGACCCAACAAACTCTGAATCTTAGATGGAGACCTCAGAACCTCCCATTGCATCATGACCTCTATCTTGGTCGGATCGACCAAAAGACCCTTCTGGTTGAGAAGGTGCCGTCGAGATTGCAACTCGCACAACCAAAACTCACACTTGGAGAACTTTGCGAAAAGTCTCTCCCTCCTCAGTGTTTACATCACCTCCCTCAAGTGCTCCTCATGCTGCTCTTGAGTCTTGGAATAAACCAAGATGTCATCAATGAAGACCGCCATAGACCGGTCCAGCATCGGTCTGCACATGCGGTTCATGAGGTACATGAATGCAGCAGGAGCATTGGTGAGCCCAAACGGCATCACCATGAACTCATACTGACAATAGCAAGTCCGAAAGGATGTCTTTGGCACGTCGTCATCCCTGAATCGCATCTGGTGATAACCCGATAACAAATCAATCTTGGAGAACCAAGATGCACCCTGTAGCTGGTCAAACAAATTATTGATCATCGAGAGAGGGTAATAGTTCTTCACCATTACCTTATTTAACTCCCGGTAGTCTATGTACATCCGATGTGACCCGCCCTTTTTCTTCACAAACAGGATCGGGGCTCCCCATTGTTAACTGTTCGGTTTGATATATACCTTGTCTAACAGCTCCTGCAGCTGTGTAGACAACTCCTACATCTCGGGAGGAGCCAACTGATACGGTGCCTTGGCTATCGAAGCCGCACCAGGGACTAGGTCAACCCTGAATTCTACCTGTCTCTCTGGGGGTACCCAGGAAAATCCTCAGGAAACACATCTAGGCACTCCCGTACGACCGGTACATCATGCACAATCGCCATACCCTTGTCCCGGGTATCCATAACAATGATGACATAGCCTGCACAACCCTGTTAAAGGTAGCGCCTTGCTCTCATTTCCAAACACAAATTTGATCCATATTGCAGTCTCTCGCCCTCAATCAGTAACCCTCCCCCACTAGGAGTCCAAACTCTCACTAGCTGCTGCTCGCAGTCGATCACTGCCCCATTGGGGCTCAACCAGTCCATACCCATAATATCCTTATTCACTCGCAGGGGAATGGGGACCAAATCTGTAGAAAACTACTCGTTGAATAATTCTAGTGTACATCCTCGATGAACCCTCGAAACCCAAACAGTCTTATCATCCGCTATCTCTACATCTAGTGGATAGTTTAGCTCCCATGGAGCTCCAACAAACCGCTTGCTAAGTATGAGCGACACAACAGATCAGGTAGCCCCTGCATTGAACAATACCAAAGCGGATATGTCATTTACAAGGAACGAGCCTATAATGAAACACATAAACATAAGCAACAATAAATATAAATAAAGATATAAGGATAAGATACATACCCATCACGACGTCGGGTGCTACACGTGCCTCCTCTGCGGTCAACTGGAAGGCTCTGCTCTTCGCCACTGGCGCCTCAGCCCGGCCCTGGCGGCCATCGGTAATCCTCAAGGTAGTAGGAGCGGGGTACTGCCACCTGCCCTGCTGTTGCTATACTCGGACACTGGGACCTCTTGTGGCCCATCTGGTTGCACTAAAAGCAAATCAGATCAGATACTGTCGGGGTGGTAGTGGTAGCAGTAAAGTCCCTGCTAACATGACCAGTTCGGCCGCACTTGAAGCAATCCAAACTACAAGCCCTGCACGTCCCCTCGTGCAACCTCCCACACTTGTTTCAGCGGCCTCGGCCCTGCTGGCCCTTCCCTCGGGAATCTACCTTGGGCTTCTTGCCTGAACCCTCCATACCAGATGTCGCATCTAGCTTCCTCTTCCTCTTTATCTCTAAATCAATCTCTCTCTCTCTCTATCTCTCTCTCTCTCTCTCTCTCTATCCCTAGCAATCATATCCTCTGGTGTCTTGTAGATGGATTAGCTCACAAACTGTCGGATATCACTCCTCAACATCTCATGATATCGGGCATTTTTCATCTCCTCGTCTGCGACGTATTGCGGTACGAGAAGGACCCTCCTCGTGAACATAGCGGTGATCTCCGTCACTGTCTCATTCATGTGTCGGAGATCCTAGAACTCCCTAGCAAGCTGCTGCACCTCAATCACATGTGCAAACTCGACACTGAACTTGGCCGAAAGGTCACTCCATATCATCGCATCAAGAGTTGCATCATCTCCGCTGGCATGTCCGACCTCCTCCCACCAGTCACGTGCCCTGCCCTTCAGAACACAGAAAGCAAGTCGGACCTTGTCCCCCTCGGGACATCATCTCGTACGGAAGGCATTGGCGACATCAGCCAACAACTTGCTGCTAGCAATGGGGTCCCGAGCCCCATGATAGTCTGGAGCTCCACATGCTTTGAACTCCCTGAAAGTCGATGTGCGCGACCCCATCATGGGCGCCACCTCGGTGCGGAATGCACTCAGTCTCTCATCCTAAAGCTCCAAGATGGCTTCCTTGATTGTACCGAAGATCACATGATTCTGGTCTAAAATATTGTGCATGACCTCAGATGAAATGAACTCTTTCATCTGCTCGTCGAGATGTCCGGGTCCAGAGCCCGAGCCTGATCCCTCACCGGCACCTGAACTGCCGACTGGCCTAGTGCGTAGCGTCACCATACTGAAAATACATCGTAAAAAACATTGTTATACACATCATAACTCGAGGGATCTCACATAATACAAGTTTCTTGGGTTCATCTCATCCTTCATTGATTCATGTACGAATCCTATGCTTTCGGTAGTACGGGCCCATACTACCGTCCACATCTATCTGTACTTTCCTCAAGAACTGTCTTGACTCCACCAAGTCCCTTCTACTGGTACGGTTATTCTCACACTAATCTCATCCTAGGCTTGCCCTAGGGTAATCACCAACCCACTCGTTGCCATCAGCTGCATAAGAAGTCCCTGCTATCTCCCCCGAACTAGCTCGCAAATACATTACATATCACTACGAATAGATAATTCTACGAATAAGAGGTCCTACCCTAAAACAGTTGGACTCAAACAAGAGCTACGAAATAGAGCTAAACCTAACCTTCTGAAATTATTTAGTCCTCGCAATATGTAACTTAACATATTCGTTTACTAGTTAGCTATGCAGTTATAGCGGTTCAAAATCAAATATCGGTCAAGGACTGATATTTGATATATGGGTTATCGCAGTGGGATATCGGTATTTTTATGTTATGTAGGGCCTTTGTAACCTTGTGTTTTATTGGATGAATACATGGTCATTAAGTAAAACATATAATAAATTAAAAAATGCTTGAAGCAAATGTTTATCAATCTCATAATCCCCCACCATATATCTAAATTTTGATAATAAATGAAGTGACTTAATAGAAAATTTAGCTATAAACGCTATTTCACCGCTATCCCACCGATGTTTGTCAAATATCAGTCAAATAGCGGTCAAATATCGGTCAATATTGGTCACTATCGCCGCTATTTGCGGTACTGCTATTTTGGACCACTATTTAGTACCGCTATTTTACCAGCTACCGATAACCGCTATCCCACCGCTATCTCACCGCTATCCCACCACTATTGACTGCATAGCTAGTTGGTTAGAGATAACTAGAACTCCTAAAAGAAAAAAGCAAGCAACATTCGAGCATTGAGTAAACATAATCAAGCATATCCTAATCAGGCCATCATATCATAGACAACTCAGTACTAGCATGCAGTTCATAAAGCTCATACACATATAATAGGCACATGAGGCATCCTTTCTATATCCTTAGCCCTAATCTAGCATGCAATTCTCATGAGAATATCATAACATAAACTTGTATGGGTAATTTGGGAGTACTTACTTGAGCTCGGCTGATTGCATGCACTACACCTCTTTTCTATTTTTAAAATCCTTTTTTGTAAAAATGATTTGTTTAAAAACATTTATACCCAGACCTTAGTTTGAGTTAAGACACACCCGAGAGTGTGCCTGAATCCCTCAAACCGAGGCTCTGATACGTCTTGAAACATCCCAAAAATACGGTCCAAAAATTTCATTTTTAATTTATAAATAAAACCATAGTAAACCGCATTATCTTATAAAAATATAGGTGATAGTATCTCAAAACATCATATCAAACACTATATTAAAATCACCTTTCCAAACATCAGAGTAAATCATCCAAGGCTAAACAGTATGGTGTGTGCAATGAAGTCATCCCGAGCTCTTCTCCTTACTAGCGGAAGTACTTGAAACCAAAACCGAAAACTAAAAGCATGAAGCTTAGTGAGTCTCCCCAAAATACCACATACCATACAAATAATCATGCTAATAGGAGATACGGGCCCCACCCACACTCAAGGAGATACGAACACTACCCACACTCTGCTAACAAGGAGATATAGGCCCCGCCCACACTCTGCTGACTGTGAGATGCGGGCCCCACCCATACTCGGCTATCTACAAGATATGGGCCCTGCCCACACTCGACTAACTACGAGATACGAAGCCTGCCCACACTCAGCTGCTAAACATACATACAAGTAACACACAGACAACAAGTATAATCAAATGTATCAATCATTCCTATATCCATACTCAAATAATGATATGAGATACGGGCCCCGCCCGCACTCGACTATATATGAGATACGAGCCTCGCCCACACTTAGCTACTAATCTAAACATATATGGGACGACCTTGGTGCCTTCGACCCGTTCAACCAGGAGGAAAACTCACCTAGCAAAGCTAACTGTGAAATGTCGCAGTGAGGAATCACTATTGGCTGATCTAACGACTCCCTGGTTACCATTGTCACAATAACACTTAGTTAACATCCAATAATCCTTCTGAGTGTAAAATGACCATTTTACCCTTGGTCAAAGTCAACATTCTTGGTTGACTCAACTCACCGAGTTCCATAAATCAGAAACCCTAAAAACATGATCCAACTCGTCTAGTTCCTCACGAACTTGCCAAGTTTTCCATGTCATCAGAATCGGGACTTTCTAGTTCCACTCGTCGAATCCGTCCTAAACTCGTCGAGTTTTTCCTTTTATGGGGTCAGGGCATTTCGACCCAACTCGTCGAGTTCCTTTATGGACTCGACGAGTTCTTCAGTCTGTTAAGTCATCTTAATGGATTAAGCTCCTTTCTTCAGATCTAAACTTCATAATTCCCATATAACTTAAAATGCCCTTTTAAGGGTAAAGTTTCCGACTTTACCCGTTAATACCCTCACTTAACGAGTTTATCTCGAACCCCAACTCTTTAGGAACTAGATCTTGATCCTAAATCCATCAATACTCTAAACCGAGGCAAATAAACTGAAATCTAGACCCTAGACACTACATAAATATGTAAAACTTCCACTTTTCTCTCCATGCATGGCCTTTTGGAGCTTAAAAGGACAAAATGACATCCAATAGCTTGCATAGGGCTTCAATGGCCATAAGGTTTGCACCTTTATGCCATGAAAGCCCTCCATAGTTCCAGATCTGGAAGTATACTCACTTGGGACATCCATTTCCCAATGATCAAGGTATTTGGACCCAAAACCCAATAAAAGTGATAGAGAAGAGATCCAAGAAATCATTAAGAAAGTCTGAGACTTGCTTACTAGAATATGCTGAGAATGAAATGAAGTTGCTGAGATAATATCTCCTTCTTGAGTCTTCAAGCTTCTCCTTCTTCCACAAGCTTCACACACACACAAGATTTCTCTCAAAAATGACTCACAAGCCTACACAATGCATTATTACAAACGAATGGAGTTAAATTATAAATTACATCCTTAGATGATAGAAATACTATGATATGACTTAAGACATAGGAAGGTGAGCCGATGAACCAATTCTTATACTTAGGGTCTATGACCAGTAAAGGAACGAATCCCAAGTCTAGACCATGGTAGAAAAAAGAAAATCAGTCCAAGAAGGCACCATTTCTATTAATCCATCTACATTGCGAAGGGGAGGTACCACCCCAGTAGATTCCTCTAGGCCCCTTGTGAGGCATCATAGTCTGGACGAATCATTTGTCTCTTTATTACTTACTTTCTAGCTTTCACATTCAAACATGATCAATACTTATAGCATACCACTACTTTCCATTCTTTACACATTCATTACACGAGTATCAAAATAATCAATTTAAAATTAAAGCATCTAGATTTGAAAACATTTCAAACACGTTATCAAAATATTTGTTCTTCCAAAATATTATTTTCTATCAGAATGTTTTTGCTTTCAAGACATTCCTTTTTAACGTTCCTGTTAATAGTATTTAACACATTCATTTCAAAACTTCTCATATATCAAAACTGTGATATTTCATTATCATAAAATCATTTTTCCATGTACCATAAAGTGGGAGAATGTCAACATGTACTCACCTCAATCACAAGGGGATTAGCAAGTCATGTTCTACTTCCTTTCCTTAGAGCAACACTCTCTAACACCACCTATATAACATGCAGGTTAAAGTCAAGAAAATGACCAAAATACCCGTTATAGATTCCATTACTAAGTTTTATTTCTTCGACTCATTCATTACGTAAACATATGAATGTAAGCATAAACTATGTCTAAATCCGAGTGCATATTTAAATGTTATGAGGAATACAACATATCCTAAATAGTAGGATCCACACGTTCCTATATATTTCCCTTGAGGAGGCGGCACAGAGTCGTGTGGAAGGGTTTATATGCCCAAAAAGCCTAAAATTCAAGTTTTTCTTCCCAAACTTGTTTGAATTGATTAATACCATTAAACTTATCAAATTGCATCACTTTTATGCCTTTCCAAACATATTTAGAGGATATTTTATCATGTCAAAAAATTTAACTTAACTCATTAAGTCCTCAATCCAAATGCTAAATTCATAATCTTTACAATTACACAATTGGAAGGATTAAGAGCTTAAGTTGGTCACCCTTACATTCTAAACATTGTGAATTATTACAGAGTCATTAAAAAGATCATCGGACGTTGTCTAGTACATAAACCCATAATTAACCTCATTGTATTAGCCTAATCTAACCATGGAATCCCCACTTCCATTATATGTTCCCAAATTGCCCTTGTGCCAAAACAATCACTATAGCTAGAGCTTTACTGGTAATCCTTCATTTTTGTGTTCCAATATCATCATTAGAGTTTCAATTCATCTTCATGAGTATCATTCACTTCTATTATGTCAATCATCTTGTAGTTATCCGTAGATTTCCTAAAATGCCCTTATAGCCATATATTCCATAAATTCTCTCTCTCTCTCTCTATATATATATATATATATATATATATATATATATATATATATATATATATATATATATATACACACACATGTAACATCCCGAAAAGAGGAATAAAAATTTTCATTTAAAGGCCTATCAAATCATTCATTAATTGTTCAAAAAAAAAACATCAAGTCATAATATTCAAAATATCATAGTACCGTTATTTTAAATGCGGAAAATATGAGGGGAGGATGTTTTGACATCATGTCGCACCATACTCTTTTGAACTGGAAGTACCTAAAACCATAAACATAAACTGTAAGCACAAAGCTTAGTGAGTTACCCAGAGTACCACATACCACACAAAACAGAATAAATGCTACGTGCCAAATCATAGTCTTATAATCTTTTTCTACCGTGGACCAAACCATGGTCTTTCCATACATTATGGAGGACCACATCTCGGTCTTACATACGAGTTGCAGGGGCCAGATCCTGGTCATTCATATAATTGTCAGGGACCAGATCTTGGTCTTTAATGCAAATGCCAAGGTCCAGATCCTAGTCTTTCATGCAAATATAACAAAAGCAACTTGCATTCTACACAACAAGTAATGGGTCAGCTTTGGTACATTCGACCCATGGATACAGGGAGAAAGCTCATACACAGATAAGTAAACTGAGAAGCACGCTGCTCCGAGATCAACTCTACCACTTACCTTAATAAATTCAGTGACACAAACTTAACATACAAATCACAATACCTAAAATGCCCCTAGTTCAAACCCTAGTAAAATTCCAGGTTAAAGTCAACCAAGTTGACTCAATGAGTATGCTAGGCGTACTCTTTATATACATGGGGCATATTGCATGGTTGAGCGGAGTCGGGGAGCCCATCATGTACACCCAGCGTAATGGTACTTAAATAGGGTCCAAACCCCCTAATGACTAAGAGCACATTTTTATGACTTAACAACCCCTAAAACCTGTGAAAGGACACTTCAAATGTCTTGGAGTAACTCCTACTCACCAAGAAGAATTTTAGGACAAAAAGGTGGCAACTTTGAGCTAAAACTAGGTCCATAAGAAATATACATCAAGGTTGAAGATTTTTAACTCCAAAACATGCACAAAAGGAAGTAGGTGTTGGATCCAAGGCCTTGAGTGAAACACCACAACCTCAAGGTTCTTCCTTCTACTCCAAAGGCTCAAAAATGACACCAAAAAGGGGCTCTTCAAGCTTCACAAATTACTCAGACACTTTAGGGTTTCTAAATGAGGAAGGGGCTGAAGATAAGAGGATGCATGAGGCTGTAATGGTACTTAAATAGGGTCCAAACCCTAATAATTAGGGTTTGTGTAGTAACCCTGATTTTGAGGACATGTGTGGAATTGTAAAGATCAAGTGAATAAATTGAACATCAAGAACACCAAGAGTAAATAAAATATGTTTAAGCTCTTATTAGATCTAGGAAACTATTAGAAAATGGGTCTTCCAATAATTTTTTCACTAGTATAATCACGCCAAAATGGGTCTTACATCAAATGGGAGCCATACACTTCCTATGTAGAGGAAAGCCTAAACCCATTACATATCACAAGCAGGTAAGCAAAATCTAAGGAGAAATTTGCACCCTAACATTCTCCCCCTCAAAGTTAGGATTGTATGTACCAACTTCAATTTCCAAACGAGCTCGTGCGCGATCAAGACCAACTCCCCCTCGAAGTAACATTGGTCTTCTAATCCGCTTTGAAAAGGGTTACTCGAGAAGCTTCGAATACCTATTTCTATATTCTCCCCCTTTTTACAATCAATAAATGATTATAAAACCCAGAATGGATGAGAAGTGCTTGAGGAATAAACTTGACAAAACTCCCCCTCGATGGGTGAAAAAAATGCAACCGCTAAAATCTTGCACGAAAAAAATCACAAAAAGCCAAGAAAATTTTCCAAATTTTGTGAAACTTTCGACTTTTGGGTTAGGGTTGCAAGAAATTCAAAAATTAGGTAATAACTGTCAATTGCACAAATTTTACAGGGGCCCGTTGCTACAAATTAGCTTCAATTGCGAAACTTTAACCCAAATGCAAAATTGGGCGTAAAATGACAATTCTCATCGATTGCAGGGACCAGATTCGAAATATTTTCCCATTTCGCAGACTATTACCATTAATTTGAAATAGGGCAGAAGCTATCAAAATTATGAAACTTCAGGGATTCGAATCGAAAAAGCTTCACTCTTCACAAAAAATTACCCCAATTCGAAATTGGGTATATTTTGCCAAAATGTTGAAAGGTTAGGGATTCGAATCGAAATATTTTGTTCTTCCCTAATTGTTTTCCGGTACGCGAATGAGGAACGCAACACCAGTTGAATACGATTCCAGCCAAATGCGATTTGGACCCCAAGCAATGCTTGTTCGACCCCAAGGTGTAATCAACAATACCATCGAAATCAAATCTTGACTCAAAACAATTTTCTTTCGACTATCATACCCAACGTTCGACTAAAACTCCAATCAATCAACATCAGTCGAAATGGATTTTGACTCCAAACAACTTCGTTTGTCTACAAAGCGTTTGACTTCAAATAAAATTTCATTAGACTTAAAACACATTTCGATTTAAATCATTCCCAACATTGATTTGAATGCGAGAAAACACATGCACCAGTTGAACTTTCACATTCGATTCCCACTAAACACCATTTGACTCCATGCAAACAAACAAGTTCGATTTCGATCGACACCATGTAATACCAGTCAAAATCGACTGTAAAATTAACTCAATTTTAACTCAAATAATCGTTTGATGATCCTCAATCGAGACAGTCAAAATTATACTTCCGACTTCTACTTCTTGACACCCAAAATCAGTTCTTGATGTAAACAGCAACAGTCAAAATCAAGTACACAGATGCAAGAGAACAACATTCGAACAATACTCGACTCGATTTAATTCCCTAACTTGTCTGCTTTTGATCATGAACCACAAATCAAGTTCAAATTGACTCGACACTTGGTCAAAAATCAGATTTGATTTCACTTGAGTATATGTTCCAGTAAATCAATTCTAAACACCAAGTATCAAGTCTCGATCGAAGTGACCTAAGAAAATCAAATTTCAAATTCGATTTCAAGCAATCCGTTAAAAACATATCGAAACTTTTGAAGTCAATCTTCTATTCGATTAACAGAAATCGAATTCAAACATATCAAAATCCAACTTCGTTGACTGAAGCGAGAAGGAATATGCGAGATAAATAAAGTAGGTGAATTAACTAGATTTCGAATTGGGTTCAATTGATGAATAGTAACTATATTTTTGTTTGGGCTTCGAAGTATGGATTAATGAAATGAACAGTAAACAGATTGTTTGTTTGGGCTCAAAAATTAATCGAATCAATTTTGATTGTGTTTGATAAAAAAAATTATTGGATCATTATTTGGGTTGAAACAATTTTGATCCAACAAATCAAAATGATTGAAAATGAAAAAAGAAAGCACGAACCAAATTTATGATTGAATTTCGAGAAAACTTGGATTATTTATCAATGGATCTTCAAGAACAAGGTGTTGATCTCAAAATGAATTTTTCAGAATCCATTTGATAATTTGAGAAATCTTCTATATAATTCTTTTTTACAATTACAATACTCGAATCGATTATGGAAGATCTCGTTTCTTTTGTTAGAACAATAAAATCTCAAAATTTCACACTATACCACCCACGATGCATGATGTACAATCCGATTTTCTCATTTTTCTAAGATCTAGCTTCATCTTCATAATGATTTTGAGAATTTTCAACAACTTTGGGTTTGGAATTCAAGTTCATTGCAACACTTGATGATTGTTGCTTTGGAACCCAAATTTGCTTCATAGATTTCTGTTTCAACACAATGTTTGAAGAATTTTGTTTAAAAACCCAATTGTTCTTGGTTTTGATCTTCTTCTTCTTCTTTTTCATCTTTTTGGATCTTGAAGTTTTGTATTCAAGAACAACATCATTCTTGACAGCTTCAACTATGCCATTTTTAATCAAATTTGTTGGAGTTTGATACATTTGATCTTGTTTGATTAAAGGCTTTCTATATGGCATCATTCCTTCCAACGAATCCCAAAAACTCAAGAAATCATCAGTTTGAACTACAATTGAGCAAAAAACTTTCACATCTTCATAAAAATCACATTGAGTTCCCATTCTTGAACTTCAACAATTTTAAGAGCATGAAGATCATTTGGGACTTCATTAAGAGAAATATATTCCTTTTTGAATAATTCTCTTTCTTTTCCTTCCTTTTTGTTACCATGACAACGTAAGATATCCATGGAAATTTGAGCCAAATTATCAATCTTACAAAGAGGTTGAAATATCAATTTTCCATGATCATCTTTCAAGCCTCTATAAGAAATCAAAGTTTCCCAAGTAATCAACCCGCCTTTGAATAATAACCCATAAAATTGATTCTCATTGACTTTGTATTTGACATCTTTAATCATCACGATCAAAGATTCATAAAGCAAATACACCATTTTTGATCAATTAACAATAAAGATCACAAGAACTTGGATTTTTCTAAAGAGAGAAAGTGATTATGAATGCAATCTCTAGAGAGAGAAAGTGAATATGAACCATGTTCTAGAGAGAGAAAGCAAAATTAACAAGTATTCTAGCTAGGGAAAACCGAATTGTAAATCAAATGAAGGAATAAATTTGATTTCTATAACAAAAACTCTCTCAAAGATGAAGAACTTACACCCATTTGAGATTCACCAAATCATGTCATCATAATGGATCAAATTCTTGAGAACTTCAAGAATATCCGCTCTGATACCAATTGTAGTGACCCTGATTATGATGACATGTGTGGAATAGTGAAGATCAAGTGAATCAATCAAACATCAAGAACACTAAGAGTAAGTAAAATCTATTTAAGCTCTCATTAGATATAGGAAACTATTATAAAATGGGTGTTGCAATAATTCTATCACTAGTCTAATCACACCAAAATGGGTCTTACATAAAATGGGAGCCACTCACTTCCTATTTATAGGAAACGTTAAACTCATTACACATCAGAAGAGGGTAAGCCACATTAGACTCATCGGCCATACACTTTCAAAGCTGGGACACATGGAAGGTATTATGGATCTGATTGAGCTCATCAGGCATATCAAGTCGGTATGCAACCTTGTCCACCCGGGGAGGAAATCCTAAAAGGTCCAATGAATCTGTGGCCCTGCTTGCTCTACATCTAAAATCGGATGACACCTTTCCAAGTTGACGCCTTCAGAAACACTAAGTCTCCTACCTAAAACTCGAGGTCTGAACGTAGCCAATCTGCATAACTCTTCTGCCAGCTTTATGCGAATCGCAACCTGTAGTGAACTTCCTGAATCAACTCAGTAATCTTCAGTACCACCTCGGTAATTCCTATGATCTGATGCTTGACCTCCTCCAAACAAATTGGGGTCCTGCACCTTCTTCCATACAAAATCTTGAAATGCAGTCAGTCGATATTGGGATGATAACTGTTGTTGAAGGATAACTACGCCAGTGGAAGGTAAGTATCCCAACTTCCTGCGAAATCTAACACACAAGCCCAAATCATATCTTCGAGCATCTGAATCATTCGCTCTCTTTGGCCATCATGTAACACCCGAAATCAGAAAGGCCAAGAAAGGAAATGTAACATCCCAAGTCAGAATCAAGAGTTCAGGGGGTAAAGTGTAAATAAAGAAGGGGACTCGACGAGTAGGTATTCCGACTCACCGAGTCGGAGTGGGATTCTGGCCGCGAGTTAAGTGACCAACTCGTCGACTCGGTCGTTGGACTCGACGAGTTGGTGCTGAAGAGAGAAAAACCCTAATCACGGGGTTGTGCCTTATATAAAGAATGTTATGTTCCTTCTTCAGCCTCTTTACCTTCCCTTTGAGTTCTAGAAACCCCAAAATTCGTGTGAGGCTTCATTGTTGAGGAGTTTGGGGGCTTAGAAGAGGAAATTGGTGGAAGGAGCTTGAGAAATTGGAATTTAGCATCAAAGCTTGTATAGATCTGTGATCTACATTAGTTTTGGGCACTTCTCTGAGGTAAGGAGCCTTATCTTAAGCTATTTCCTTGTGGTTTATCCTTGGTGGTTGTTTGGAGAGTCCCTTAGCTTGTTTTGAGACCTATCTCGGATTTGGGAGTTAGATCAGGGGTTGCTGCTCCAGATCTAGAATTATGATGGCTTAGAATGTTATAAAGCTTCAGTTCTTGGGTTATTGGTAAATCCCCTTTGTCTAAAACCCAAGCCCTAGTGTGTTTTGGGATTATATCTCTTTGGTATCACGTAAAGTTTGCAACTTTACATGAGGGATAGCTTGTAGAAGGGTAGATCTATGGATTGGAGCCCCTGCATGGCTTGAAAAGCCTCTCAATGGATTGAGAACTGAAGATACTCGGCGAGTCACATGAGTGTACTTGATGAGTTTTATGAATATGTGCATGAACTCGGCGAGTTGGAAGAACAACTCGGCGAGTCTGTTGAAGATTGCCTTGGACTCGGCGAGTCTGGTCATGGAACCCTAACCTTTTCTGGTTAAGTCGTGAATCGGTGAGTCGAGGGACGACTCGGTGAGTTGAGCACGATGGGACTCGAAGATTCATGGACTCGACGAGTCAGCGGGTTGACTCGACGAGTAAAGTCAGTCAGGAAGTTTCACTTTCACTAAGGACTTTGACTTTGACCAAGAGTTAACCAGTTGACTTCTAGGGGTATTTTGGTAATTATTGGTATTTATTGAGTTCAGTTATTTGGTGTTGACCAGTGGAGGAGTTCGTATCGGTGGTTGGAGCAGCGTGATCTTATTTCTTCAGCCGATAGTTGCAGGTGATTCTTCTCACCATACCAATGGGTCTAAGGCACCAAGGCCGGCCCATCTTATGTTGTGTGATATGGTAGTCAACTTCATGCTAGGTGGTATGCTGGTAATTATGTGATATGCTAGTTGTCTTTGTGATACTTGCATGGAAGACCATGTGGGGTAGCCCATGGTATTGGATGTAAGACCATGTGGGGTGGCCCATGGTAGTCCTAGGTAAAGACCATGTGGGGTAGCCCATGGCACAATGGTATAAGACCCTTGGGGTAGCCACGGAATCCTTACAGGTTTATGTACGTGTTATGTGTAGATATTTATGTGATGCATGATATGCTATTTGGTTATATATGGTATTTGCAGGGAAGACCCCGGGGGAAGCCCGTGGCATTGGATGTAAGACCATGTGGGGTAGCCCATGGCAGTCCTAGGTAAAGACCATGTGGGGTAGCCCATGGCATTGGATGTAAGACCATGTGGGGGAGCCCATGGTAGTCCTAGGTAAAGACCATGTGGGGTAGCCCATGGCATTATTACATGTTTTATGTATGCAGGGCTTATGTGATATATAGTAGATTTTATAGCTAACAGTATATATGATATGTGTGTAGCTTTTATAGCTAACGAGATATGTGATATGTGGTTTGTGTGAATGGTATGATCTGGGAAACTCACTAAGCTTCGTGCTTACAGGTTTGTTTATGGTTTCAGGTATCATCGTTTTAGAAAGGAAGAGCTCGGGTTGATCGCGGTGCACACACCTATGATTTCCGCAATGAACGATTTTGGGATAAACTCTGATAAACGATTTGATTGACTATAATTGGATTGTTTGAATTAAATGGTATCAATGTTTTGGTATATTAAAAATGAAATTTTTACCCCTGATTTTTGGGACGTTACAAGTTGGTATCAGAGCCTTGATTTGAGGGATTCGGAAATGATTTCAGGTGTGTCTGAACTCAGACTGAGGATCTTGAAGGTTTTTTTAAAAGGAGAATGTTTTCAAAGAAAAGTTTTCTATGAAAAGAAAGGGTGTGGTGCATGCAATCGGCCGAGCTCAAGTAAGTTTCCCCAGAATACCCACATCTGATATCTGTTATGGTTTGGTTATGAATCTGAATATCGCATTCTAGTTAGGGCTAGGAGGGATGCCTTTGTATGCTATATGAGCTCTTAGACTTGCATGCTAGTGCTGAGTAGACAGCGATAGATTGGCCTGATATGTGATGTTTGTAGCCTTGGGATGCTGGATGCCATGCTAGAATGAGAATGATTATTGATATTGGTAACTGCTACGTGTATGTTTTAAAATTGTGTACGGTTAGGATATCATGGCCATAGAATAATTGGTGCGGCTCGTTTCCTGTTATGTGTACAATTTGCATGCATAAGGCAGCCGTCAGAGAGGGTGGATGTGGACAACTTGGGCTGTGGTACGTGGGCCGTATATTCTATGATCGTTTGTGGGTCGGAAATTACCCTAGGAGGAGCCTAGGATGAGATTAGTGTCAGGAGTGCATCTGCACGAATGCTATTTGCTTTGTGCTTTGTGGAACTCTTTAGTGATGAGAGTCAGCTAGTAAGTGGATGTGACAATATCCAGGAGGTAGATGACTTGCATCGTGAGGAGTTCCTCAGCAGCTGATGGCAGGGCGAGGTCGGGAACCTAGGAAAGCCTAGGATATGCTCCAGTGAGTAGTGAGGCGGTTCTGTGTGATTGGGAGTCTAGGGGGAGACCTACGAGGTGCTTAGGTGGATATTGTGCTACTGTCTAGCAGACATTTATTACATCAGGGAAGTAGGTGACTTAGAGGATTTGGGATGATTCCGGAGGAAAGTATGGATAGGTGTGGAAGGTAGTATTGGGCCCGTACTACTGAAAGCACAGGATCCATACTCGAATCGGGGAAAGTCTCGAAGAATCCAAGAAACCTGGGAAAGGAATTAGTGGTTACGAGTGGACTATAGGGATAGTTGCAGTGTAGAATGCAGATGAGCACGCAAGGGGGAGGACCAAGGTTTGGTCCTGGCTCTGGTAGAGAGCTAGTTAGCAGAAGGACTGCCAGGATTAGGAGTTCGCATTGGATCTCTTGCATCAGGCAGCAAGGATTGATGGTGCGATCTATTGCACTTTCGGAGTTAAAGACTTTGTCTTGGGGATAGTTTGTAACTGGTTGGGGGCATAGGTTGCTCCATCTATTGCAGATCGGCCATAGACGATTGAGCAGGTGAGTGTGTCAGGGTGCGTGACCCTGAATGTTATGATTTCTAGGGTTCGAGAGCAGGGATTGATTAGGGTCGCCTTTGGAAAAGGGGACCATCCCGGGTGCCTATAGTGGAGGATCTCGGGAGGGGGATCCAGTAGTTTGGATCAGCTTTTGAGAGGCCAACAGGGCCAGATTCGGTGCAACACTTGCGAAAACTATACGATGGAGCTCGTTACAAGGGATTGAATTGCCATTGGGATCGGGATGAAGTGTTGCATCATGTTTTCCGGATGGTCGAGGTAACTCAGGAGGAGATGGTCAGGAGTCCTCCAGATGTTTGCGGATATACTATCTTCGGTCATTTCCAGTGGTACCGGTAATTTATATTACTTGGGGAGTGTGATAGTTAGACCTCGGGTCAGATTTCTACTATTGTTCGAGTTAGAAAGAGTATCAGGTGCTAGCTAGCGCACCGAGGAATCTTTAAGGAGCTTCCAGATGGACGTATCTTGCGGAGTGGATTCCGTACATACCGGGATTGCTCTGAGTCATTGTCGGAGGCTATCCAGTGATCTAGGTAGCTACAGGTGTAGCAGGTTTGGCCACGTCAGCAGGGAATGCCCATAAGGGGAAGTTTGTCATATTGTCGTTGAAGGCAGATGGGGGACAAGGAAGTCAAGCACTTGACGATCAGCGAGGAGTAGTGAGGGCACTGACTCTAGTTATCTAAGAATTTTCAGTACGCGCATGTCATTTTGGGCATGCCCTGGATTGGTTCCAGGGCTTATATGGGGGAAATTATGACTAGGTTCCAGTAATCTTAACTATCATGGTTGGAAAGGCTCCCGAGGTTGTTAAGGGAAAAGAGAATTGTTGCTGAGGATTTGGTTAGACCATCTGACCTTCGGTCAGCAAGAAATAAGTATAACAGTATTTAAAGCATCTAAATCCATTGATATGGTTAGGATTCAGAGATGCTAGCAGGTTTTTGGAAGTTGTGTTGTTTTAGGAAGGGTCATTCTTGGTCTTCTAGCTTTGTTAGGCGTCGCCCGTCAGCAAATTAACCATTGGAACGAGAGACATGATGTGGGAATCCATCAATTTTCATGTGCCAAGCAGACTTAGTCGAATCTAAGTGGGGGAGAATTATTTAGATATCCCGGAGAAAAGCGAGTGTGAGACATAGATGCGTCTCACATTTTCCTTTTGGGGAGGAAAGGCGGCCTTACGGGCCGAATGAGTATCGGATATCGTGGGATGGGAGTTCGGGAAACTCCCCGACATTTGGATCGCGTCCTTCTGACGTTATATTGCAGGCTTCGGGGAAGGGAACCAGGTAGTGTTCCAGTCGGTAATTGAGTTTAGTTTGGGAGGATAGACTACGTGGTTGCTAAACAGTGAGATGCGTTCGGATTGATAGGTGAGAAGTAGGGCCATGGGCAACGATCATGTGGTATGAAAGTGTTGTAAGACTATGGGGAGGCTTAGCATTCACTGTGAGAGTGTTGTAAGACTACGAGGGAGCCGTAGCATTCACTGTGGAAGTGTTGTAAGACTACGGGGGAGCCGTAGCATTCACTGTGAGAGTGTTGTAAGACGACGGGGGAGCCGTAGCATTCACTGTGGAAGTGTTGTAAGACTACAGGGGAGCCATAGCATTCACCGTGAAAGTGTTGTAAGACTACGAGGGAGCCGTAGCATTCATTGTGAAAGTGTTGTAAGACTACGGGGGAGCCGTAGCGTTCACTAATGGACAGTCAGGGTGGGAGTGTTGTCAGACTACAGGGGGCTGTAGCATTCACTAATAATCGGATGGCATGGGAAGTGTTGTAAGTCTGTGAGGTAGTCGTAGCATTCGTGAGTTCTTCGAGCGATTATGTCTACGGTAGATCAGTTCGCAAAGTCATGGGAAAGCCACAACTTAGGTAGAATCAGGATCGGAGGGATTATTCGATGGATTATTCATGGGCGAGCCCGGATGGGTATGGGATTTTAGAATGGAAATGGTAGAGACTGTTGAGTCAAGGGTTGGATCTCGAGTTGCAGGATCTTGTGGATAAGTGGCACGTGATGCAGTATGGCTACGGCTGGGTAGTCTAGGTTTATGATCACCTGGAAACCTGGTGATTGGACTAGATGAGAGACTGGTAGTCTCAAGGATTGGCTAAGGGTGATTGTCTATCGGCCACGAAGGGGACGTCAGAAGTTATGGGGTATTATGAACCTCGAGCTAGTAGCGGGGTGCCGACTGGTTTCGGAAAGGATTCCGAATCAAGGTTCTTGCATGTTCAATATAGGATTTTGTTTCAGTAAGATGAGATTGGGAGCATAAGATGCCAAGGGCATCAAATGCAGGATACCAGGGTAATGAATGGGTGTGGTTGATGGTAGCTCAAGCCATCACAGTGTGACTCGAATTGGTTCTATCAATAATGGGACCATGACATGTTTAACCAAGAAAAGACAGGTCGAGGGAGGTCGGGTATGATGTAAGACCACAGTTGTTCTTGTGGCATTAATTTTTGCGTCGGATTCAGTGGCGATGGGTTGTCAGCCTGCCATGATCGGATGGATCAAGGGAGTGAAGGAGTCAACAGAAAAGATATCGCCAGGGCAGTTATTGTCAGACGAGGTGTCTTTCGGAGGTCATGTGGGAATGTGGAGCATGTGTCTCTGACTCAGCAATCGGGAAGGTGTCCGGTGCTTGGGATAGTTGATAGTCAAGTCGGGACCAGGGAGGTCTCGTTCGTTCTTCAGAAAAGCAGTTTCATAGTAGCGGGAGGTTGTTAGAGCCACAGTGACAGGATAACTAGTGGAAACTAGTTCTAGAGAAAGATTTCATTCAGAAGTCGTGGGAGAGACTGAGTGAGGAGTCCTTGGACTCCACAGTTGAGGTGGAACTCGGTTTTGCAGATAAATGACGAATGATTGGAGACCAAGAATGTATCGAGATATTTTGGGAAGCAACCATATAGCAGTTCGGTGTTTCATTCAGTTCAGTGTTTCAGGCAGTTCGGTGATACTGACAATAGTGACCAGCACCGAGAGTGGCTGGAGTGATGGTCATCGTGAAGGGTACGTTCCTCACGGTGACAAAGGAAATGGATAGCTATAGAGGCAGCCTTGGGGAGGCCATAAACGCACGAGGAAAAGGATGTAAACCCCAAGAATGTTTAGCCTAGGTACTCAGGGAGTACCGGAAGGATTGCCAGATGAGCAGGGGGTGTTCCCAGGCAAAGTGTTGGAGGCGGATTGCAGGTCAGATAGCCATAGTGAACTTCGAGGACAAAGTTTAGTTTAAGTGGGGGAGATTTGTAACACCCGAAATCAGAAAGGCCAAGAAAGGAAATGTAACATCCCAAGTCAGAATCAAGAGTTCAGGGGGTAAAGTGTAAATAAAAAAGGGGACTCGACGAGTAGGTATTCTGACTCGCCGAGTCGGAGCGGGATTTTGGTCGCGAGTTAAGTGACCAACTCGTCGAGTCGGTAGTTGGACTCGACAAGTTGGTGATGAAGAGAGAAAAACCCTAATCACGGGGCTGTGCCTTATATAAATAATGTTATGTTCAGTGGGATCTTCTTCATATTGATTTGTTGAAAGATTCTATTTTGTCCAGTCCATACATGTAGGTCGGATTAATGTCATCAGATGATATCACACTCTCACAATTATAAGCTTCAGCATCGATTTCATCCTCCTTAAACTCAAGGAAGGGCAAAATCATGCGATGGATCTTTTGGCCTATTTCACAGTCCAAGTGAAGCTGAGTAATATTAGAATAAAGACGTTTTGCAATTAAACAAAAAACATTCAGCTGTTTTAACAGCTTTAAATTGTCTCTTTGTAAATAAATGTTTTCGTCTTTTATTTTAACTAATTCAGACTCCTTCAACTCGATCCACATGCGCCGCTCCTCACTCTTCGAAGACACCCTGCTTAATTGATCAGTTAGGTTAGAATTGGTGACTCGAGTTTGAGTTAAACTACTATCTAGATGAGAAATTCTTGTATTAACATTTTTTAGTTCTTTCTCATATGAGGATTGTGGTACTTTAAATGAAACGAAAACCAATTGTACCTTCTTGATCAGTTCATCGAGCTCGTTGAACTGCACGCTGAGCGATTTGGCCGTAAAGCACATATCCTGCTGCTCCTTTGGTTCATTGCTTCCACCATCAGTGTTGTATCCCCTCATCTGAGATACATCGGACACCATGAAGCACCTTCCTCCACTGCTTTCCTCCTTTGCCACACAAGCCTTTCCATGAGAAGGCTTCCTCACTTCATCGTCTTCAGAGTCGGTTGACCAAACTTCCACTCCACCGAACTCGTCATCAGCAACCGAACCCTGCACAATAAGAGCATTCATGGAAGGGTTAGCGGTAGATTTCTTCTTCCTCATCTCATCAAGCTTTTTCTGTAGCAAAGCTTCCTCATCCTTTTCCTCATCTTTTTCAGCCATCTTTTTGAGGACACAATCCTTAGCATAGTGATTTTTCCCTCCACAGTAGTAACAACTTACTCCAGAATCACCATCTGCTTTCGGTTCCTTCTTGGGCTCTTAAACCTTCGGTTCATTATTAACCTTTTCTGAACTATAACTCCCCTGACAGTTTCGATTTTTGTTGCTGGGGAATCTCTTCTTAATGAACCTCTTGGGGTTAGACACCATCATAGCATAATCCTCAGACGTGAGGTCATACTCCTCCAAGTTGAGGTCTTCATCCTCCATCACAGCTTTACTTTTTGACAGGAAGGCCAGCGAACCTAGGCTTGAAACAACATTCTTTTCCTGCAGCACAATCTTCTCCTGAGACTTGAGAATACCCACTAGTTTCGCCAAAGAGTATGATTTAAACTGCTCATGGGCTTTAACTGTTGACACCACTGCTCTCCATTCTGATCTTAGACCATTTAAGAACGCAACCTTCTGCTCGATAAGCTTCCTTTCGATGTCATGTTTGATCATCCTGCTGAGAAGATGATTGAAGCGATCGAACGTCTGGGTCACAGTTTCTTCGGCTCCTTGCCTGAATTCTCCAAACTCAGATAAGAGCAAGGTTTGGATAGAATGTTCAAGATCCTCTTCTGTAGAGTATAGTTCGCGAAGTCTATCCCAAACTTCCTTTGCCGTCGTGCATGAGCTGACCAACCTGAAGGTGTCGGACTGAAGGGTGAATCTTATCAATCTTAACGCCTTGATATTACACTGGAATTTATCATTTTCATCTTGTGCAATATCTTTGACATCCTTCAGCAGATCATTATACTCCTTTTGAGTTTTAATAATCCTTGACGTTGCAGAATGAGAAAGAGGTCCATTAATGATTGCTTCCCATATGAGGTATCCATTATCCTCAGATCCTATAACGTAGTCTTCGAAGTGATGCGCCCAGACTTCATAATCATGGGTATATAGGATTGGAATCTTCGTGGTTGAACCGATGCTGTTGGAAATATTGATGGGATTTGATTGCGACTCGTCCATTATGATCGAAAAACCTGTTCAAAGATCAGACTTGTAATAAATCAGATTAGGGCAAAACAATAAATATCAAGATACGTCAATAATGAGATGACGGCTCAATAAATATCAGTAATTTGCGGAAAAACCCTAATTGAAACCTTTTCACAGAAAAGAAGTGTATCGATTACACAGCCTCCTGCTCTGATACCAATTGATGAGATTAAAACTTAATCTTGAAGATCGATTAGATCTCAAACAGGTAATTAATGATTAAACAGCAAGAACACGAAAATAAAGAACAAGTCAAGAATGAATCAAACGTGTCGAATGATTATAAAATAACCCTTAGAAGAGCTCGATCAAGAACATCAATTGTAGAGGGTTGGAGGTTCACAAGAACGATAAAATAAATCTGTAATACTATCGTTATTCTCTAGATCATTAACCTGATATGCATGCAAGCATATACTTATATAATTAACCTAGCAAGCTCACGGTTTGGACAGGCCCAAAACCGGAGTACAAAATAAATGGACTAACAGCCGAGCCCAATGACGCAATCTTCAACCCAACAAACCTCTTTACCTTCCCTTTGAGTTCCAGAAACCCCAAAATTCGTGTGAGGCTTCATTGTTGAGGAGTTTGGGGGCTTAGAAGAGGAAATTGGTGGAAGGAGCTTGAGGAATTGGAAGTTAGCATCAGGGCTTGTATAGATTTGTGATCTACATTAGTTTTGGGCACATCTCTGATGTAAGGAGCCTTATCTTATGCTATTTCCTTTTGGTTTATCCGTGGTGGTTGTTTTGGGATTCCCTTAGCTTGCTTTGAGATCTATCTCAGATTTGGGAGTTAGATCTGGGGTTGCTGCTCCAGATCTAGACTCATGATGGCTTAGAATGTCATAAAGCTTCAGTTCATGGGTTGTTGGTAAAGCCCATTTGTCTAAAACCCAAGCCCTAGTGTGTTTTGGGCTTATATCTCTTTGGTATCACGTAAAGTTTGCAACTTTACGTGAGGGATAGCTTGTAGAAGGGTAGATCTATGGATTGGAGCCCCTACATGGCTTGAAAAGCCTCTTAGTGGATTGAGAACTGAAGATACTCGGTGAGTCACATGAGTGTACTCTATGAGTTGTATGAACATGTGCATGAACTCGGCGAGTTGGAAGAACAACTCGGCGAGTTGGAAGAACAACTCGGCGAGTCTGTTCTTGGACTCGGCGAGTCTAGTCATGGAACCCTAACCTTTTCTGGTTAAGTCGTGAATCGGTGAGTCGAGGGACGACTCGGTGAGTTGAGCACGATGGGACTCGAAGATTCTTGGACTAGACGACTCAGCGGGTTGACTCGGCGAGTAAAGTCAATCAGGAACTTTCACTTTGACTAAGGACTTTGACTTTGACCAAGAGTTGACCAGTTGACTTCTAGGGGTATTTTGGTAATTATTGGTATTTATTGAGTTCAGTTATTTGGTGTTGATCAGTGGAGGAGTTTGTGTCGGTGGTTGGAGCAGCGTGATCTTATTTCTTCAGTCGACAGTTGCAGGTGAGTCTTCTCACCATACCAATGAGTCTAAGGCACCAAGGTCGGCCCATCTTACGTTGTGTGATATGATAGTTAGTTTCATGCTAGGTGGCATGCTAGTAATTATGTGATATGCTAGTTGTCTTTGTGATACTTGCATGGAAGACCATGTGGGGTAGCCCATGGCATTGGATGTAAGACCATGTGGGGTAGCCCATGGCAGTCCTAGGTAAAGACCATGTGGGGTAGCCCATGGCATAATGGTATAAGACGCTAGGGGTAGCCACGACATCCTTACAGGTTTATGTACGTGTAATGTGTAGATATTTATGTGATGCATGATATGCTATTTGGTTATATATTGTATTTGCAGGGAAGACCCCGGGGGAAGCCCGTGGCATTGGATGTAAGACCATGTGGGGTAGCCCATGGCAGTCTTAGGTAAAGACCATGTGGGGTAGCCCATGGCATTTGATGTAAGACCATGTGGGGGAGCCCATGGCAGTCCTAGGTAAAGACCATGTGGGGTAGCCCATGGCACTATTACAGGTGTTATGTATGCAGGGCTTATGTGATATATGGTAGCTTTTATAGCTAACATTATATATGATATATGTGTATCTTTTATAGCTAACAGGATATGTGATATGTGGTTTGTGTGAATGGTATGCTCTGGGAAACTAACTTAACTTCGTGCTTACAGGTTTGTTTATGGTTTCAGGTATCATCGTTTTGGATAGGAAGAGCTCAGGTTGAGCGTAGTGCACACACCTATGATTTCCGCAATGAATGATTTTGGGATAAACTCTGATAAACGATTTGATTGACTATAATTGGATTGTTTGAATTAAATGGTATCAATGTTTTGGTATATTAAAAATGAAATTTTTACCCCTGATTTTTGGGACGTTACACATCAGTCTAAAGATGGTATGTTGTATTAAAATGCAACAGAGTACCCATCTCCTCATGAAACCTCCTCCAAATCTGGAGGTGAAACGAACATCCAGATTCGAAACCACCGAAACTGGCACCCCGTGCCGAACTACCACCTCCCGAACGTAGATGTCAGCTAACTTCTCTGTGGATATTCTCTCGTTAATTGGTATGAAATGTGTATTCTTGGTAAACCTATCAATAATGACCAAGATAGAATAATATCACGTGCCGTCCATAGCAATTTTGTAATGAAATCCATAGTAATCTCTTCCTAATTCCACATGGGAATGGTTAAGGGTTGCATCTTGTCGTTGGGTCTCTGATGCTCAACCTTGACTTTCCTACAAGTCAAGCACCGCTTGACAAACCAAGTTATCTTCCCTTTCATACAGATCCATTAACAGCTCAACCTCAGATCCTTGTACATCTTCGTGGTCCCTAGATGGATTGAAAACTGTCTTATGTGCCTCCTCCAGAACTGTCTGTCTCACCCCACCAGATGTTGGAACCCAAACTCTGCCACGTTGAGTCAACAACCCTCGACTATCTCTGGCAAATAACAGAATCTGTCCCCTGATCCGCTCGGCCTTCTAATTTTCCTTTTTCAATCCCTCATCCTAAGCCTTCTTGATTAAATCCAAGAAAGGCGGCGTGCCAACCATCCTCAAGCAAATGTATAAGATAGAAGAACTCACCTCCTTGCGGCTTTAAGCATCTGCCACAACATTGGCCTTCCCAGGGTGATATAGGATCTCGCAATCATAATCCTTTACCACATTTCGCTGGTCCATGAAGTACCTTAAACTCTTGTGGTCAGTGTAGATTGTATATCGAACCCCATACAGATAGTGTATCCAAATCTTCATGGAAAAAACCACGGCCCCCAACTCCCAATCATGTGTAGGGTAGTACGCCTCATGAGGCTTCAGCTGCCTTGAAGAGTAAGCAATCACGTGACCTCTTCGCATAATAATGGCACAATAGAGGCGTCATAATAAACCATGAAGTCATCCAAACCCTCAATAAGTGCAAAAATTTGGTCCTCACACAATCTATGCCTCAGAGTCTCAAAAGCCAACGATTGATCAACCCCCCATAAAAAATCACTTTCTTCTTTGTCATGCGAGTCAAAAGCACTAGAATCTTGGAGAAATCCTGGATAAATCTCTGATAATCCCCTGTGAGACCCAAGAAACTCTGAATCTCAGATGTGGTCATCAGAACCTCCCATTGCATCACAGCACCTCGCACAACCAGAACTGCACCTCGCACAACCAGAACTCACATTTGGTGATTTGGCATAAAGCCACTCCCTCCTCAGGGTCACCAAGACCTCTTGCAAATGCTCCTCATGTTGCTCCTTGGTCTTGGAGTATACCAAAATATCATCAATGAATACAATTACACACCAATCCAACATTGGCCTGGAGATCCGGTTCATGAGATCCAGGAACGTTGTTGGTGCATTGGTGAGCCCGAATGGCATCACCACGAACTTGTAATGACCATAACGAGTACTGAAGGTTTTCCTCTACATAACATCTTCCCTGAACCTCATCTGCTGGTACCCCAATTGCAAATCAATATTGAAGAACCAATATGCACTCTGAAGTTGGTCAAACAAATCGTTAATCCTTGAGAGTGGGTAACGGTTCTTCACCGTTAGCTTCTTCAACTACCGATAATTAACACACATTATGTGTGAACCATCCTTATTTTTCACAAACAGAATTGGTGCTCCCCACGAGGAACTTCTTGGATGAATAAAACCCTTGTCTACCAGCTCCTGAAGCTGCATAGCCAACTCCTGCATCTCAGGTGGCGCTAGGCGATACGATGCTTTGGCTATCAAAACCGCATTTGAAACTCAACCTTCCTGTTAGGAGGCACTCCTAGTAAATCCTCAGGAAATACATCGGGGAAATCCCGCACAAAGGACACCTTTTTCAACTCTGACGTACCCTCAACTTGAGTTGTCTGCAACATAAGCTGGGAACCCAGAACAACTCTACTACAAATATCTCATGGCCCTCACAGTTGAATAGAGAGCTGGCTCATGTGAAGCTCTCTCGCCAAGAATAACCAGTTCTCCCCCACATGGGTTCGAACTCTCACAAACTTTCATTCACAAACAATCATGGCCTAATGAGGGCCCAACCAATCCATCCCGATGATAACCTTCGATCCTCTCAAGGGAATCGACACCAAATTAGTAGAGAACCTTTCAGTGAGCAATTTCAGGAAACAGCTATAGTGAATCCTCGAAGCACTCATAGTATGGTCATCTGCAATCTCTACCTTCATTGGAGAATCCAATGTCCTCGGAGCATCACAAAACTTCTTGCTAAGCGCAAGATCTACAAAGGATTCGGTAGCTTCAAAATAATAAATAAATAAATAGATAAATAAAAAAACATTATCAGTCATACCATTGACCATGAAGGTCCCTATACAGAATCAAGCATAAACATGAGCATGAAATAAAGAAATCAATAAAAGACATGGGTAAGTCACATACTAGTAACCACATCCGGTGCAGCACAGGCCTCATTGGTGGTCAGTTGAAAAGAGCTTTTCTTCACTACAGATGCCTTTGCCATGTCCTGACGGCCATCAGTGATCTTCAAAGTGGAACGTGCAGGCACCGCCATTGCTCCACCAAATAGCCTTAGAAAATTGGCCTTTTTTGGTCGGTCTAATTACTATTAAATCAAATCAGAGCACTGTTGGGGAAATCCTTACTCACTGTTGGGGACTTTCAGGGCCCGGCGCCCCTTTGGGTCGTAGATCTGAAACACTGGAGCAGGGAACAAGGACAATGTCCACCCTACGGCATGGGACAAGGCTTTTATGACCTCTGTAGTGGGGGTTTGACAGACAGATCACTCCATGTCATGGTTCGTTGCATCGCCAATCAAGGCGAGCAAGCAAGGGTAAACGCCAACCAAATCATGGACGTTGATGCCGCTGCCCAAATCACTGCGGTACATCTTCGTCGCCTGGACGAAGAACATGATCGAACAATAGAGCATGCATTTCCCTTCAGAAAGACATTACCACTGCTGGAGCCGAAGTAAGAGAGTTCCAGAAAAACCAAGACGCAATGGAGAGGCGCGCCATCGAGGCTGAACGTCAATTAGCTCGAGATCGGACTTCTACAACAACATACTGTGGTCCAAATCATACCACCCGCTCAGAGTAGAGCGCATACTTCTTGCTCTATGTATATACTTATCGAGTGAGCGTTGGTGCTACTTTTTCCTTTATGTATGTAAACCCGACAGACTGTGAGTACACAATTCGAGGGTCTGAATTGCGGTATAATTTTCCCATTTTCATTGATGTACTCTAGACCTGTGTTAAGGTAAAATTTTCCTGATCTATGTATCGAATATTAATATCAATGAGATTGCCACACATTTATTATTTCATTAAATTCTTAAAATACTAAGGAAATCATGCACTTATAAGTTTCCATTTTGCAATTAACTTAGAAATTCAGTAATGTTCGGAATGTAAAACATATAATACTAA
Source organism: Lactuca saligna (assembly GCF_052625555.1). Lineage (NCBI taxonomy): Eukaryota > Viridiplantae > Streptophyta > Magnoliopsida > Asterales > Asteraceae > Lactuca > Lactuca saligna. The sequence continues at coordinate 16,763,570 of NC_136418.1, forward strand.
GACTTTCCATAATCATTCTGAAGACTTATCAAGAATTCGTCTTTTGACTTATGGCAGAATCATGCCGCCAAGAAGGAATCCACGAAGCTTCAATACTATAGGAACACCAACACCACCTCCACCACCAACCCCATCAATGGACAATGCTATTTTCTAGGATGCCGTAACAGCTGTAGTTACAGTAGCAATGGGCCAAATGAGTAACAACGGGTCGGGAGGAGGAATAAACAGCTCTACTAATGGCCAACACCAAGGTCGTTTCGCAGAATACACTTACAAGGACTTCACCAATAGTAAACCCATATCCTTTAATGGGTTGGTGGAGTTATGGCTCTATCCTAATGGACAGAGAAAACGGAAGCAGTATTCGAGATCTATTCATGCCAAGAAGGGTGCAAAGTAAAATTTGTTGCCTGTACTTTCTCCGAATGAGCCCTAACGTGGTGGAATGGCCACATCAAGTCACTAACTCTGGTAGTGGCTAACTCCATGGGATGGGAAAACCTGAAGAAAATGCTCATGCAAGAGTACTGCCTGAGAGGCGAAGTATAGAAGCTCGAGCAAGAGCTTTGGGGCCTTACAATGGTAGGCTCGGACATCACAACCTATACCAATAGGTTCAGTGACTTAGCAATACTTTTCCCGGGAATGGTTGCTTTAGAGAGCAAGAAGATTGAGATATATATGGGGACTGTCACTCCAGATTCAAGGAAGTGTACTAGCTTCTAAGCCAGTTACTTTCGATAGTGCCAAACAGTTGGAACAGTCCCTAATTGACCATGGTGTCTGTCAAAGGTTCATGACTGCTTTTCCGAAGCAACCCATAGAGAGCAACAACAACAACATCAATACCATCAACAACAATAACAAGAAATTTTGGAACAAAAAGAAGTGTCAATCTTCGCAAGAACCTTCCAAGAAACAACAGATAGTGGTAGTCCATGCCGCTACTACTCCCACCGCTGTTCCTGTTACCCCTACACCAGCAAAACAATATATTGGAAAGCTACCAAAGTGCAGCAAATACAATTTCCATCACAACAGAAATTGTAGGGTGATTGTAACCATGTAAATTATTCAAAACAATTTTTTTCATTTTTCAACACAACAATATTCTCAAATCACATGCTATCAAATATCATCATAAATAAACATATCCCAGAATCTCAAAAACATAATCTTCTGCCAGTGTATACAAATCATGCCGGTGCCTTCCCGCGATCCTCGCTAGAACTTGAAACACATAACACATAACACATAACACGGTAAGCATGAATGCTTAGTGAGCTCCCCAAAATACCACATACAACACATAAGCCACTCGAGGCTATAACTCGGTATGACCCTCCAGTCAATGTGTCTCAGCGGGAACCTCCAGTCCCGTAGCTCGTTGGACCCTATGGTCCGATCTAAATCGTTGGACCCTCCGGTCCAGTCTGATTGAGGACACTCTGGCCTCATGAGTCGTTGGACCCTCTGGTACGGTCTATATAATACATAACATACATATAACACAATGCACATAAATCTCAAACATACACATACACATAAGACCCTCTGGTCTGCACATATATAACACTCAAGGTAATGTATAGTGAGAAGACTCAGCTCAGGTAATCTCAAAAAGTCTCGAACTCCAAATACTAGTCTAGCCTCCGCCTAATCACATAAAATAATTCGCCTATAATTAACAATGATTCTCAAAGGCTAGTCCAATCCCTTCCTATAGTCTCTCAGAAGGGGAAAAGACCATTTTACCCCTCTAATTGTCCGAATGTCCAATTTTGACCAAACCCTAAAAGTCAACCCCAGTCAACAGTCTCGCCCTGACCCGACTCATCGAGGGCACTCGAGTGACTCGGTGAGACCATGTGTGCCTCTTGAATCCTCCTAATCCCTTACTCGGCTCATCGAGTTAACCTTTCACTCGATGGGTTACCTCTGATCACGAATCACGGGGCAACCCGATCCGACTCGTCAAGTCCTCTTATGGGCTCGGCGATTTTCCTCCATGGCAACACTCATTTGACCTTCTTTGGTCAGATCTGATTCTCTAACCTATAGATCTGACCTTCTAACACCCAAAAGTCACATAAAGGTTCAATCTTTATGTCCATGCACCACACATCAAGCTCTACTTGAAGAAATAACTCTTAAAATGATAAACTCGGTTCAAAACTCCAATGGGACTGCATAAAGCTGGATGCTTGGGACTCTCTGGACCTAAAAGGATCTAGATCTTTAACACAAACTTGCAAGAGGGGTTTGAGGCATCAAAACCCCCAAAAAGAAATGATTCAAGCCCTAACCCCAAAGAATGAAATCTATACAATAAAGAGAATGAGGGGTCCGATTTGGTACCTTAAAATGGAGCTCCTTGCTTGACTAACTCAGAACAATAATCTCCTTTGATCCTTCTTGCTGGAGCTCTTCTCCTCCATTGCAAAATCACACCAAATAGCTCAAGATGGATCTTTCTCTCACTCTACAAGCTCAAAATCATTAGGGTTTCTTCTTCTAGAATGGTAGCCGTAAATGAAGGCAATAACTGCCTTTAAATAGCGCTAAGGCCCGAAGATTTAGGGCTTCTGTCCACAGCACGGACTCGCTGAGTCGACTTATCGACTCGTCGAGTCCATTTATTAATCCGAGTCATCAGTCGCGATCCTACTCCACGAGTTTAGGTGCCAACTCGTCGAGTCCCCCTTCATAACTCAAAACAAATACATCAATTATGATACCTAGAAATCTGGATGTTACAATTCTCCCCCACTAGAATCAGACTTCACCCTCGAATTCTCACACTGCAAACAAATCTCGATGCTGCTCCCGCATCTCTGTCTCCGGCTCCCAAGTCAACTCGAACCCTCTCCGATGTTGCCACGGGACCTGAACCAGGGACACCTCTTTGTTCCTCAGAACCTTGATATTCCGATCCAAGATCACGATCGGCCTCTCAATGTAATTCAGACTCGCATCCACCTGAATATCCTCTAGCGGCACTACCGCCGTCTCATCGGCAATACACTTCCTTAACTAGGATGCGTGGAAGGTATCATAGATCTGACCCAACTCCTCGGGTAGCTCTAAACGGTATGCTACCTTGCCCACTCTGGTGATTACCCTGAAAATGACCGATGTATCGAGGCCCCCACTTTCCCCTCTTCCTGAATCGGATCATTCTTTTCCAAGGAGAAACCTTTAGGAGTACAAAGTCTCCAACTTGAAACTCGAGCTCTGATCGCCGCCTATCCGCATAACTCTTTTAGCGGCTCTGGGCTGTCAGTAACCTCTGTCTGACCCAATGTATCTGCTCAGTCATCTTAAGCACTATCTCAGTGCTACCCATCACCCGCTGACCTAACTCTCCCCAACAGATGAGAGTCCGACACCTCCTCCCATATAAAAGCTCAAAGGGAAGCATACCAATACTCGAATGATGGTTTTTTTTTGTAGGAAAACTCAACCAAAGAAGGTATGTGTCCTAACTTCCCCTGAAGTCCATAACACATGCTCGAAGCATGTCCTCGAGCATTTGAATCATCTGCTCACTCTGCTCGTCCGTCTGTGGGTGATAAGTAGTGTTGAAGTGCAATATCGTGCCCAACTCCTCATGAAGCTTCTTCCAGAACTTGGAAGTAAAACGAACATCTCGGTCTGACACGATCGAGATCGGCACTCCATGCCGGGACACCACCTCTCTTACATATATATCTCTGCCAGCTTCTCGGCAGAAGATCTCTCACTGATGGCAAGGAAGTGAGCGCTCTTCGTCAGCCGATCCACAATCACCCAAATTGAATCAACACCCCTCGCGGTCCTCGGCAATTTGGTGATGAAGTCCATAGAAATCTATTCCGACATCCACTGGGGAACCACTAGTGGCTGCAACTTGCCATGCGGGCGCTGGTGCTCAGGCTTAACCCGGCGACAAGTCAAGCACCTCTTTACCACCCATGCAACATCTCTCTTCATACAGGGCCACCGATAAACTCTCTTCAGGTCCAAATATATCTTAGTGGCCCCGGGATGGATAGAGAATCTTGATCTGTGCGCCTCCTCCATCAGTATGCTATGTGCCCCACCCATAAATGGCACCCAAATCCGACCATGAAAGGTCATAAGCCCTCGACTATCGGTAACAAACTCGGATACCTGCCCAATCAGCCACTGTCTCTTGTGGTTCTCTGGTCTCACAGCCTCTGCCTGAGCCTCTCGAATGGCATCCAACACCGGAGTTATCACTGTCATCCTCCTACATATATCCTGAATCGGGGCACTCTCCGCCCTGCAGCTCAGAGCATCGTCTACCACGTTAGCCTTGCCCGGGTGGTACAGGATTTCACAGTCGTAATCTTTTACCACATCTAACCATCTTCTCTGGCACATATTCAGGTTGGGCTGATCAATCAGATACTTCAAACTCTTGTGGTCTGTGTATATGGTACACCGAACCCCATACAAATAATGGCGCCATATCTTGAGGGCGAACTCCACTGCCCCCAACTCCAAATTGTGGGTGGGATACCTTGTCTCATGAGGCTTCAGCTGCCTCGACGTGTATGGTATCATGTGCCCTCTCTGCATAAGCACCGCACCCAGCCCCAATATAGACGCATCACAATACACCACAAAATCCTCCAATCCCTCTGAAAGGGCTAACATCAGAGCTTCGCATAATCTCTGGCGAAGAGTCTCAAATGAGGTCTGCTGCTCGGGACCCCAAGTAAAAGCAACGCCCTTACGGGTGAATCTGGTGAGGGGAATGACAATCTTGGAGAAATCCTTGATAAACCTCCGATAGTAGCCGGCCAACCGTACAAAACTCCTGATCTCGGTAGGGGATCTCAGCACCTCCTAACTCATAACAGCCTCAATCTTGGCCGGGTCGACTAATATCCATTCTGATTAACGAGGTGCCCCAAGAACTGGACCTCTCGTAACCAGAAATCACACTTGGAGAATTTGGCATAAAGCCTCTCCGATATCAATACTCCGAGGATCTCTCTCAGATGCTCCTCATGCTGCTCTCTGGACGTCAAATACACTAAAATGTCGTCGATGAACGCAATCACCGATCGATACAACGTCGGTCTGCACACTCGGTTCATGAGATCCATGAATGTTGTTGGTGCATTGGTGAGCCCAAAAGGCATCACCACGAACTCGTAATGCCCAAAACGAGTCCTAAACGTTGTCTTCGGAATATCCTCATCACGTACCCTCATCTGATGATATCCAGACCTCAAGTCTATCTTGGAGAACCAAGATGCACCCTACAACTGATCGAACAAATCGCCGATCCTCGGTAATGGAGAAGGGTCTTGGCCGTTAACTTGTTCAACTCCCGGTAATCAATGCACATCCGGTGTGAACAATCCTTTTTCTTGACAAAAAGGATCGGTGCTCACCACGACGAGCTACTCGGTCGAATGAACCCCTTCCCCAACAGCTCCTGAAGCTGCGAGGATAACTCCTACATATCTGGCACCATAAGGCGATAGGGTGCCTTGGCAATTGGCGCTTCTCCCGGAACCAAATCAATATGGAACTCCACTTGCCTCTCCGGAGACACACCTGGCAAGTCCTCGGGAAAAACATCCAGGAACTCACGCACTATCGGTACCTCATCGACATAACTCAACCTCTCTGCGGCAACTCGTGTATCCATCACATAGGCTATAAACCCTCTACAGCCCTGTTGTACACTCTGTCTCGCTCTGGCGGCCGAGAAAAATGCTGACCCAGATCGAGTACCCTCGCCATACACCGTAAGTACTCCCCCACTAGGGTCTCGTATGGTCACCAACTGACGCTCGCAGTCGATAGCAGCTCCAAATCGACTCAAGCAGTCTATGCCTACGATGACACAGACATCCCCCATCGCAATTGGTATCAGGTCTTTCGGAAACTCAACACCGAAAATCTCGAGTACACATCCTCGAATCACATCAGTAGCATACACCACTCACTCGTCGGCTATAGAAAGTCATAGAGGTCGACTCAACGCCTCTCGTCGGATACTGCGGTGCTAGCTAAATGCTAATGACACGAAAGACCGACTCACACCCGAGTTAAATAACACTAAAGCAGGTATAGAACTCACAATAAAAGTACCTATGCATACCACAATATAAGAACAATATCTCAAATTCAGTGTAAGTAAATAAATGAATACATGCCATCCATGGCATCGGGCGCTGCACGGACCTCCACCGCTGTCAATAGAAAGGCTCTCCCGCGAGCCTTCGGTGCCTCGGCCTTTGTTGGCTAGACCTCGGTAGCTCTAGCAACAGGTGCAGATCCCTGAACTGACCCCTAAAGTAGTTGTGGGCACCGGGCCTTCCGATGGCTAGTCTAGTTGCAGTGAAAGCAAAATGCAAACCACTTGGGGCAATCTCTCGTGAAATGCCTCTCCTTGCCACACTTGTAGCACACCCCTGTACTACATACTCCCTCATGGATCTTGCCGCACTTCCCACAAGTGAAGCCCTTCTGTCCCCCAGATCTCAAATCAGCGGGCTTTACCCGCTTGGCTGCCGGTTGTGACTGCACCGGTCGCCTGTCCCTCCTCTGAGACTCGGCCTCCTCCCTGGCCTGCGTCTCTAGCTCAATCTCCCTTTTCCGGGCATTTTCCTGGAGCTTGAAAAATGTTCGGTATGTCGAGTTCGCCACGAACTCATGGATGTCTCTCCTCAGTATGCTCAGATATTGGCTCATACATTCCTGCTCGGTAGACACGTGCTCAGGTCAAAACAATGCCCTCTCATGAAACATCCGTGTAATCATAGTCACGGACTCCGTCCCCTGCTTGAGGGAGAAGAACTCTTGCGCCAACCGTTCCCTCTCCATCAGGGGAACATACACATCTCGGAACATGGCGGTGAACCTCTCCCAGGTCACCACTGTAATCTCTGTAGAAGTGAAATCAGCCGTCACAAATTTCTACCAGTCATTCGCTCCCAAGAGAAGTTGGTTCAAAGCGAACCATACCCTCAGATGCTCCAGACAAAAATAGGTGTAAAAGCATCCCTCAATGTCATAGATCTACCTCATCACGGCTATCGGATCCTGAGTCACGTCAAACTCTGGTGGCTTCGTGTTGCTGAACTCTCGGTACAACAACGAGTCAACCCCCTGTGGCCTCGCGGCAGTGACAGCTACAGTGGCTACAGCAGCAGCCATCTCAGTAACAGCAGTGTATCTCTCATCAAACGTCTCAATCATCGTGGTCTTGATAGACCCAAACATCTCCAGTATGGCCTCTCTGATAGCAACGACCACCTCATTATGAATCATCCGACAAATATCCTCCTCGCTAACACTGCTGCTCCCTGGAGTGTGGCATGTCACAACCATGATGTCTCTAAAACACAACATAAAGAAATTAGAGACTCGCTCGAGTATACTCACACTTGATAACTCAACACTACTTGTTCCTTAGTACCCTAAGGATTCTTACTTGGACTGCTCACTGATCCGGTGTTCCCAGTAGTATGGGACCTATAGTACCTTCCACAATGCATCGGTATTCACCCCAAGTCCTACTCCTAGGATCCCAAATCACAAGTACTCTATATCTCGCTAAACACAGACTACTCTCTAGTAGACCACTCATAAGCTCCTCGTTGCTACCTACTCACTCCCGAAGAAACACGTAGTAGCAGTAATCTAATAGGCTAAGGCATCACAAATCAGGCCACTCTAGTCCTAGATATGAATACCTAGCCTACTCTAGCATGCATAACATATCACATAATATCTCTTAACACATAATGTAAGGGTATTTTGGGAAATCACCGTTCGGGCGCTGGCTGATCGTACACACTGCTCCATTCTGCTTTTCTCAAAATCTTTTACTCTTTTAGAAAATAAATATGAAAAACTTTCTCAAATCCTTAGTTTGAGTTCAGATACGCCCGAAGGTGTATCCGAATCCCTCAAACCAAGGCTCTGATACCAACTTGTAACAACGTAAATTTTTCAAAACAATATTTTCATTTTTCAACACAATAAAACTCATATAATATTCTCAAATCTCATGATATCAAATATCATCATAAATAAACATATCCTAGAATCTCAAAAACATAATCTTCTGCTAGTGTGTGCAAATCATGCTGGCACCTTCCCGTGATCCTTGTTAGAACCCGAAACACATAACACATAACACGGTAAGCATGAATGCTTAGTGAGCTCCCCAAAATACCACATACAACACATAAGCCACTCGAGGCTATAACTCAGTATGACCCTCCGGTCAATGTGACTTAGTGGGAACCTCCAGTCCCATAGCTCATTGGACCCTACGGTCCGGTCTAAATCGTTGGACCCTCCGGTCCGGTCTGATCGAGGACCCTATAGCCTCATGAGTCGTTGAACCCTCTGGTCCGGTCTATATAACACATAGCATACATATGACACAATGCACATAAATCGCAAACATACACATACACATAAGACCCTCTGGTCTGCACATAGATACCACTCAAGGTAATCTTAAAAAGTCTCACCTTGGGTAATCTCGAAAAGTCTCGAACTCGAAATACTAATCTAGCCTCCGCCTAATCACATACAATAATTCGCCTCTAATTAACAAAGATTCTCAAAGGCTGGTCTGATCCCTTCCTATAGTATCTCAGAAGGGGAAAACACCATTTTACCCCTCAAATAGTCTGAATGTTTAATTGTTGTCGAAACCCTAAAAGTTAACCCCAGTCAACGGTCTCGCCTTGACCAGAGTCGTCGAGTGCACTTGAGTGACTCAGTGAGTCCATGCGTGCCTCCTGAATCCTCCTAAGGCCTTACTCGGCACGTCGAGTTAACCTTTCACTCGACAGGCTACCTCTAATCATGAATCGCGAGGCAAACCGATCCGACTCGTCGAGTCCTCTTATGGGCTCGGCGAGTTTTGTAACGCCCGGGTTTCAGGGCTAAGCATATTTGTCAATGTAATAGTCTAGGTCAACTATTGTAACTCTTTTTGAATTAATAAAGATGAAATATTTGAGTATTATGTGAATTATGTGTGTATATGTGCTTATTGTTTAATTATAAATGTATAATTAATAAAGTATAAAAATAAGTGTCAAAATTAAAATGTGAGATAAGCCCGATATCTTTATATAAAGTTGTAATGGTCGAAACAAAGATTCTGGCGATATAAGGAACGCCGAAATCCGAGTTATAACGAAGAAGTTATGACCCGTCGAAGTTTCGCGACAAAATCGGCACAATACCGGGAAGCGTAAATAGTGAATTTATGATAGAGTGAGATTTAGCCTTAGCAATCTAAACGAAAGTCGTAGAATAGGTTAAACTAAGAACATCGATAAAAAGAGCGCCCAAATCTGACTTCGTATGAAGAAGTTATGATTTTTCGAAGTTTCGGATTAGCAGTGTACAGCCCGAAATTCGAATATTAGATCGAGTGATTTTTAGCTGACACGACCTAAACGAGAATCGAAGATCTCGTTAATAGTAGCATAACGAGAAAAATATGGGCGAAAACGGATGTCGGATGATGAAGTTATGAGGATTTAACGGACCAATCCTGTCCCGGCCTGTTAATAATATAAAATTTAAAATCGAGTCAAAGTTAGCTGGCAAAGTCTAAACGAAAGTTGTAGAGTATGTTCCCACCTTCGCGTAGATATAAAGAACGTAAAAACGGAGTATGTGAAAGTTACGAATTTTTAAAGTTGGAACGTGAATTTGCGAAGTTGAGGCATGGACTGATGACGTGACTTAATCCTGATCGTCGCTTGCGGCCCACGGTCCTCGCTTCGGATGATGACACGTCGCCTAGCTTACGCCCCACGTCCGAAGTCAGTATGTCCGGCATACCCTCGCTCTTATGTTCTTCCGGAGTGCGAGACAGCTGGTCCGAGGTGACGCCCTTATTCGAGCCTTAAGCCCAGCATAATCCGAGGCCTCGCAGGCTATATAAAGGGCCGAAGGCAGCTTCATTTTTCACATCAAATTCCATTCTTTCTCTAGTTTCTTTATCTCTCTACAATCCCAAACCCCCCTAAACCCTAGATAAACCCCCTAGCATCCTAAGGAAGCCCCGAGGCTTCCGGAGTCCCGAGAAAAAAGGAGTCTTTCGGTTTCGAAACGCTGCTCCAATTAAGTTCCGGTTTTCGATAAAATTCGCTGTAAGTGTGCTACGCTTACGCAATTTTTAATATAGCTTTCAAATAATTATAGGAATGTTATTAGGTCCTTAAAATAATTATTTGGGTTATTATTATGAGTTATATTGAATGTTATTAACGCTTATATAATAATAATAATAATAGTCAGACTATTAATTTGTCGCAGTTATCATTAGACTAAACCCTAGTGGTATTGATACTAGGTTTTATCGAAGGAAAATTGTTTTAAGAATATCGAAGCGCTGTCCGAGTGTTGGGTCATCACCTACTCAGGTGAGTGCATAGTTACTTTCAGCTTACACATAGATATATGAAGTATTTTATATAAATTACGTGCTTTGTGTGCATATTATCTGAATACTTGCTATCTATGCTGGATGAACATTGTTATACATGTTTTCAATGATTTAAACTGTATATGTATTTTATATCTACAAAAAATGTTGGGGTAAAACATGGGTAGATGTAATATGTGATGTGTGATAAAATGATGAGAGGCCTCGATGCTGATGTTGTTAATTCTGTCATCTAGCGGAGTATGGATGACAACCACGGACTCTTCTAGACAGTCCAGTGGAGCACTAGCAGGCTCGCAACCTGTAGGTGTTTGTGAACGATGTGTTCACCGGTGTAGTCCATCCCCCACATGGTTGCCTTTAGGACATTTATTGTTAAGGAATCCCCTTAGCAGTAGTGTCCATACCGATGATGATCCTTAGGCTAGGTCCCTAATGATAGGTGTTTAGGGACGTAAAGTGAGGATAACGGGAACGGGTAATCGGGTTATTGTTGATTGATGAAATTAATAAACTTATTTATTGTTGGTTGAAAACCCTATGTGCTCACCGGGCTCCCAAGCCTGACCCACTCAGTTTTATGTATTACAGGTAGTGGCGCTTGAGCATAGATATGATGTTTGGACGAGGGATTACAGATATAGGCATGTAGATATGAAATAATGTAGTAACGCTTATATTGTACTGTTTATGCTTTTGATCTGTACGAACATGACATCCCAAGTCTTTTAATGAAATACATTTCTATGGAAATGCTTTTGATAAATCTTTATCATATTTTGCTTTGGGACAAATTCTGCAACACTTTTATTTAAAATGTTACTCTGATTTTTAAACAAACATAAACAAAATCCGTCTTTTCTGGCCGTGATTTTGGGGATGTGACAGTTGGTATCAGAGCATTAGTTTAAGCGAACTAGGAATTTGTAGGATTTCTAGACTTAAACATAGAATGCTAAGCGATGATTGTGAGGTGTGAGCACTAGCTTATTTTAGGAATTGTGCCTAAAATGCTTTTATGTGCTAAATGCTTTGTGCATGATATGTTGTTATTTGTTCGGATCTATGGTCTGTTGCCGACCGGATCTGGAAAACTTATGTGTTTAGGATTCTAAACATATGACTACGATATTAGAACTAGCATGTAAACGTTTCGGAGTGATAAGGACGATTTAAACATCTATCCTAAATAAAGATCTAAATTCACCTTATTCGGTGTATAGATCAAAATGGCAAGGACCCGTAGCGGAAACGTGAACGCAAATGGAGATAGGAACCAACCCCCAGTGGTTCAGCAAATACCTGTTGTAGAAGAAGTAGCACCTGAGCCAGTCACCGTGGCTGGAGTTCAAGCCATGATTCAGGCTATGCTAGCTGAACAAAGGGAAGAAATGAGACGGATGCTCCACGAAAATAGGGACGAACCTACCATACATGTTGAACCGACGGAGCCAGTTCCCGAGCAATCTGAGGAAGAGAACTACAGCCGCCAAGTGAGTCAAGTAGGGACTCAAGGTGAGCAAAGGGATGGCCCAGAAGGGAGAAACAACTAGGATGGGCGGATGTACAAAAATTTCTTGGGTGCGAAACCACCAAGTCTCCCAGGAAGCCCAAAGCCTGTTGAGATTATGGACTGGATCTCCGAGATGGAGATGGTGTTTGAGAGCTACGACTGCAGCGAGAAGCAAAAGACTGTCTTCGCTGTGAGACAATTGAAAACTGGAGTCTTGAGCTGGTGGATGCTATTGGTAGATACAATGCCACGAGGAGAAGCTCTGAAAATGTCATGGGATGAGTTCTTGGACCAACTGAAGGCGCAATACTGTTCAGAGATAGACCTGATTGATCTGAACAATGAGTTCCAAAATTTGAAGAAGGGGAGGATGAGCATCGATGACTATGTTGTTGCATTCACGGAAAATATGAAGTTGTTCCCATACCTAGTGCCAACCGAACTTTCCAAAATTGAGAAGGTCGCAAACGAATTGTCGGCTGACTTAGGCCCAACAGTCAAGATGGCAACCACTCTGAAATCAGCTGTTCGAGTAGCTAAGAACATGGAGACCCAACAAAAGGAAAGAGGTCTGGAAAGGGGCTGAGGTTGGTGAGAAACGGAAGTTCGATGGATCCGTAAAGTCCAACAAGAAGAGTAGATTCTCAAAGTCTGGTTCGAGAGGAGGAGGGTCAGAAGCGAAGTGGTGTGACAAGTGCAAGAAGAAGCACTCTGGGAAGTGTGACGGAGGGGTCACTTGTTTCAAATGCGGAAAGCTTGGGAACTATGCCAATGAATGCACCCTCATCGAGAAGGCCTGTTATGGATGTAATGAAGAAGGGAACATTTTGAAGGGCTGCCCGAAGAAGATGGAGGCAGGAAGACCCAACATACCACCGAAGCCAAAGGCGAGAGCCTTCCAGATGACGCTCGAGGCTGCGAAGGAGGCAGCTGACGTCGCTTCAGGTACCTTTCTTGTAAATGGTTTGCCTGCAAATATACTATTTGATTCCGGAGCCAACTACTCCTTTGTGTCGCATAAATTTGGTGGGAAATTAGCATTGCCTGTAGAAAAACTTGATAATGCCCTGATTGAAGAAGTTGCTAGTGGCAAATTCATACCTGTTAGTGATCGTATTAGGAACATCGTTATCGACCTAAACGGAAACGAATTCCATGAGGAGCTATTACCCATATAGTTAAACGGTTTCGACATTGCTTTCGGTATGGATTGGCTTAGCGCCAACGATGCTGAGATTCAATGCCGAAAGAAAATAGTAAGGGTAAACCCACCCGGAAAGGAATCATTTATGGTGTACGGGGACAAACGCAGAGTGAATTCTAGAATCATCTCCCTGATGAAAGTTAGGAAATGTTTGTCCAAAGGATGTGCATCGTACTTAGCATTCGTAATCGATGCTAAGAAGGAGAAGAAAGAGGTGCAGAATATACCGGTTGTGTGTCATTATCCGGAAGTCTTTCCCGAAGATCTTCCCGGATTACCACCTGATAGGCAAGTGGAGTTTCGTATCGACTTGTTACTAGGAACAACACCGATAGCAAAAGCACCTTACCGATTAGCACTGAAGGAGATGAAGGAGCTCATGACGCAACTTCAGGAGCTGTTGGACAACAGTTTCATTCGAGCTAGTTCATCACCCTGGGGAGCTCCGGTGTTATTCGTAAAGAAAAAGAACGGAAGTATGAGAATGTGTATAGACTACCGAGAGCTGAATAAGGCAACAGTGAAGAACAAGTATCCATTGCCAAGGATTTATGACCTATTCGATCAGCTGCAAGGTTCGAGCTACTTCTCAAAGATCGATCTTAGGTCAGGATATCATCAGCTGAAGGTGAGAGAGCAGGATATTGAGAAGGCTGCATTCAGAACAAGATATGGACACTATGAGTTCTTGGTTATGTCATTCGGACTAACCAATGCTCCAGTAGCATTCATGGATTTGATGAACAGGGTTTGTAAACCGTTCCTTGATAAATCCGTGATAGTGTTCATTGACGACATTCTAATCTACTCGAAAAGCCAAGAGGAGCATGGCAAACATCTACGAGAAGTGTTGGAAGTGTTAAAGAAGGAGAAGCTTTACGCTAAGTTCTCCAAATGCGACTTTTGGATACCAGAAGTCCAGTTCTTGGGTCATGTGGTTAACCAAGAAGGGATAATGGTTGATCCCACAAAGATCGAGGCTGTGATCAAGTGGGAACGTCCAAGGAGTCCCATAGAGATTCGAAGCTTTCTAGGATTAGCTGGATATTATCGACGATTTATCCAAGGCTTTTCTTCGATAGCTGCTCTGTTAACAGCTTTAACCCATAAAGGAGCTACATATACGTGGAGTGAGAAACACGATGAGGCATTCGAGAAGCTAAAGAAGAAGTTATGTGAAGCACCGATACTTTCTCTACCTGATGGATTTGAAGATTTCGCTGTTTATAGTGACGCTTCTGGAGTCGGGTTGGGTTGTGTTCTGACCCAAAGAGAAAAGGTGATAGCGTACGCATCTCGACAATTGAAAGAGCACGAAAAGAACTACCCCACTCATGATCTGGAGTTGGCAGCGGTAGTTTTCGCTCTAAAGATATGGAGACATTACCTCTACGGCACGAAGTGCAAGCTCTTCACTGATCATAAGAGTCTCCAGTATCTCTTTAATCAGAAGGAGTTGAACATGAGGCAACGACGCTGACTAGAACTACTCAAGGACTATGACTGTGAGATACTTTACCACCGAGGTAAAGAAAATATTGTTGCTGATGCTCTCAGATGGAAAGTCAACCTTGAAAGGAAAAGGCCAAGAGCGTTAAGAATTGAAGTCATCTCGACGATTGTGGAAAGTATCAGGAAAGCTCAAGAAGAAGCTTTAAAGAAGAATGACCGAAAGGAAGAACGTTTGGGAAGAACGTTAGTGTTCGGTACAAACAGTCGAGGACTGAAGGTATTCCAAGATCGAATTTGGGTACCTAAGACAGGAGGAATAAGAGACCTTCTGATGGAAGAAGCACATAATATCATGTACTCAATTCATCCTGGTAGCACTAAAATGTATAGGGACCTAAAACCCTACTACTGGTGGCCGACGATGAAGCTCAATGTTGCGAAGTATGTGGCCGACTGCGTGACATGTGCGAGAGTTAAGGCACAACATCAGAAACCGTATGGGAGTTTAGAACCTTTACCTGTACCCATGGGTAAATGGGAAGACATCACCATGGATTTTGTGACTAAACTGCCCAGGACGAAGAGCGGACACGACATGATTTGGGTAGTCGTGGATCGTTTCACCAAGAGTGCACATTTCATAGCAGCCAACGAGAAATGGTCTATGGATAAGCTCGCAAATGCTGACGTGAAGGAAATTGTAAGACTTCACGGTGTCCATCTTACGATTGTATCAGATCGTGATAGTCGTTTCACGTCGAGGTTTTGGAGGAGTTTGCAAGAGGAATTGGGTACGAAATTATGTTTGAGTACGGCTTACCATCCGCAAATTGATGGTCAGAGCAAAAGAACGATTCAGACACTGGAAGATATGCTGAGAGCATGTACCCTCGAATTCCAAGGGAATTGGGACGAGCACTTACCTTTGGTAGAATTCTCCTACAACAACAGTTTCCACTCGAGCCTCAATATGGCACCTTATCAAGCCTTGTATGGACAGAAGTGTCGTACGCCGTCTTGTTGGCTTGAAGCCGGAGACAAGCAGTTTATGGGCCCCGAGATAGTCCATGAGACTGCTGAAAAGTTGAAGGTGATTAGGGAAAGATTGTTAGCAGCCCAGGATCGTCAGAAGAGTTATGCTGACAAGAAAAGACGACCGATAACCTTCGAAGTTGGGGATTCGGTTTTGCTAAAGGTCTCACCGTGGAAGGGACTTATACGATTTGGGAAATGAGGAAAGTTGAGTCCAAGGTTTATTGGATCGTTCAAAGTTCTTCAGAAGATTGGGAACCAAGCTTACAAGCTGGAATTGCCCAAAGAACTCAATGTTATTCATAACACCTTCCATGTGTTTTATTTGAGGAAATTCACGGGAGATGTTCCCAACATAATTCCAATCTCAAAGTTAAGGATGGATGAGAATAAAAGGCTGATCGAAGAGTCTGAGGCAATTGTTGACCGTAAGACTAAGAAGTTACGATGCAAGATGGTCGACTTAGTGCTAGTCCGATGGAGACATTCGAATGGGCTAAATCTCACTTGGGATACAGAGGATGACATGATGAGTCACTATCCACATCTGTTTGCTGATGCATGATTCCGGGATGGAATCGTCCGAAGGGGGAGAGAATTGTAACGCCTGGGTTTCAGGGCTAAGCATATTTGTCAATGTAATAGTCTAGGTCAACTATTATAACTCTTTTTGAAGTAATAAAGATGAAATATTTGAGTATTATGTGAATTATGTGTGTATATGTGCTTATTATTTAATTATAAATGTATAATAAATAAAGAATAAAAATAAGCGTCAAAATTAAAGTGTGAGATAAGCCCGATATCTTTATATAAAGTTGTAGTGGTCGAAACAAAGATTCCAGGGATATACAGAACGTCGAAATCCGAGTTATCACGAAGAAGTTATGACTCGTCGAAGTTTCACGACAGAACCGGCACAATACCGGGAAGCGTAAATAGTGAATTTACGATAAACGAAAGTCGTATAATAGATTAAACTAAGAACATCGATAAAAAGAACACCCAAATCTGACTTCGTATGAAGAAGTTATGATTTTTCGAACTTTCAGATTAGCAGTGTACAGCCCGAAATTCGAATATTCGATCGAGTGATTTTTAGCCAACACGACCTAAACGAGAATCGAAGATCTCGTTAAGAGTAGCGTAACGAGAAAAAGATGGGCGAAAACGGATGTCGGATGATGAAGTTATGAGGATTTAACGGACCAATCTTGTCCCGGCCTGTTAATAATATAAAATTTAAAATCGAGTCAAAATTAGCTGACGGAGTCTAAACGAAAGTTGTAGAGTACGTTCCCACCTTCGCGTAGATATAAAGAACATAAAAAACGGAGCTCGTGTGTGAAATTTATGAATTTTTAAAGTTGGAAAGTGAATTTGCGAAGCTGAGGCATGGACTGATGACGTGGCTTAATCCTGACCGTCGCTTGCGGCCCACGATCCTCGCTTCAGTTGATGACACGTCGCCTTGCTTACGCCCCGCGTCCGAAGTCAGTACGCCCCACGTACCCTCGCTCTTATCTTCTTCCGGAGTGCGAGACAGCTGGTCCGAGGTGACGCCCTTATCCGAGCCTTACGCCCAGCGTACACCGACGCCTCGCAGGCTATATGAAGGGCCGAAGGCAGCTTCATTTTTCACATCAAATTCCATTCTCTCTCTAGTTTCTTTCTCTCTCTACAACCCCAAACCCCCCCCCTAAACCCAAGATAAACCCCCTAGCACCCTAAGGAAGCCCCAAGGCTCCCGGAGTCCCGGGAAAAAGGAGTCTTTCGGTTTCGAAACGCTGCTCCAATTAAGTTCCGGTTTTCGATAAAATTCGCTGTAAGTGTGCTAAACTTACGCAATTTTTAATATAGCTTTCAAATAATTATAGGAATGTTATTAGGTCCTTAAAATAATTATTTGGGCTATTATTATGAGTTATCATTAGACTAAACCCTAGTGGTATTGATACTAGGTTTTATCGACGGAAAATTGTTTTAAGAATATCGAAGCATTCTCCGAGTGCTGAGTCACCACCTACTCATGTGAGTGCATAGTTACTTTCAGCTTACACATAGATATGAAGTATTTTATATAAATTATGTGTTATGTGTGCATATTATCTGAATACTTTCTATCTATGCTGGATGAACATTGTTATACATGTTTTCAATGATTTAAACTGTATATGTATTTTATATCTATGAAAATGTTGGGGTAAAACATGGGTATATGTAATAGGTGATGTGTGATAAAATGATGAGAGGCCGCGATGCTGATGTTGTTGATTCTTTTGTCTAGCGGAGTATGGATGACGACCACGGACTCTTCTAGACAGTCCAGTGGAACACTAGCAGGCTCGCACATGGTTGCCTTTAGGATATTTATTGTTAAGAAATCCCCTTAACAGTAGTGTCCATCCCGATGATGATCCTTAGGCTAGGTCCCTTATGATAGGTGTTTAGGGACGTAAAGTGAGGATAAGGAGGACGGGTAATTGGGTTATTGTTGATTGATGAAATTAATAAACTTATTTATTGTGGGTTGAAAACCCTATGTGCTCACCAGGCTCCCAAGCCTGACCCACTCAGTTTTATGTATTACAGGTAGTGGCGTTGAGCATAGATATGATGTTTGGACGAGGGATTATGGATATAGGCCTGTAGATATGAAATAATGTAATAAGGCTTATATTGTACTGTTTATGCTTTTGATCTGTACGAACATGACATCCCAAGTCTTTTAATGAAATACATTTCTATGGAAATGCTTTTGATAAATCTTTATCATATTTTGTTTTGGGACAAATTCCGCAACACTTTTATTTAAAATGTTACTCTGATTTTTAAACAAAGCATAAACAAAATCGGTCTTTTTTGGCGGTGATTTTGGGGATGTCACAAGTTTCCTCCATGGCAACACTCATTTGACCTTCTGAGGTCAGATTTGGTTCTCTAACCTATATATTCGACCTTCTAACACCCAAAAGTCGCATAAAGGTTCAATATTTATGTCCATGGACCACACATCAAGCTCCATTTGAAGAAATAACTCTTAAAATGACAACCTATGTTCAAAACTCTAATGGGACTGCATAAATTTGGATGCTTTGGACTCTCTGGACCTAAAAGGGTCCAGATCTTTGACATAAACTTGCAAGAGGGGTTTGAGGCATCCAAAACCCCAAAAATAAATGATTCAAGCCCTAACCCCAAAGAATGAAATCTATACAACAGAGAGAAAGAGGGGTCCAATTTGGTACCTCAAAATGGAGCTCCTTGCTTGACTAACTCAGAACAACAATCTCCATTGATCCTTCTTGGTGGAGCTCTTCTCCTCCCTTGCAAAATCACACCAAATAGCTCAAGATGGCCCTTTCTCTCACTCTACAAGCTCAAACTCGTTAGGGTTTCTTCTTCTGGAATGGTAGCTGCAAATGAAGGCCATAAGTGCCTTTAAATAGGGCTTAGGCCCAAAGATTTAGGGTTTCTGTCCACAGCGCGGACTCGCTGAGTCGACTCGCCGACTCGTCGAGTCCATTCATTAATCTATGTCATCAGTCGCGATCCTACTTGACGAGTTAGGCGTCAACTCGTCGAGTCCCCCTTCATAACTCAAACTAATACATCAATTATGATACCTAGAAATCTGGATGTTACAGTGATGCACTGTAATAACTGCAACAGGAAAGGGCACACTGCCCGTTTCTGTAAGGCACCGGCACAACCAATCACCCAATTTCCTAGAGTCAGTGTGGGCCAGACGTGTTATGGGTGTGGTGAAGCTGGGCATTACAAGAGAGATTGACCTAAGACGAGGAATGTTGGCGGCGTAGGAAGAGTGTTGGCAATAGGGCAGAACGAAGCAATAGCTCAACTCACGGTGGTTATGGGTACGTTTCTCCTCAATAGCGCTTATGCATGCATACTCTTTGATTGTGGTGCAGAGAGGAGTTTCGTGAGCCACGAATTCAAACACTTACTTAATCAAAACCCCAAATTAATTAATAAGAAATTATAAGTAGAAATGGAAAATGGTAAAACAGAAAGCACAAACGATATGTACATAGGCTGCACGCTAGATTTAAATGAACACTCGTTCCAAATCGATCTAATGTCGATCACTATAAGAAGATTTGATGTCATCATTGGTATGGATTGGTTAAGCCTTCACCATGCCGATATACTTTGTCATGAAAGGGTCGTTCGCCTTAATTTGCCAAATGTCGGAACTCTTATCATTTATGGTGATAAAACTGGTATCAATTTACAAATCATCTCTTGCGTCAAAGCCCAAAATACATGTGAAAAGAATACCATGATTTCCTAGCCCACATGGTAGATAAGGAAAAAGTAACGAAAGACATCAAAGACATTCCAGAAGTCTGTGATTTTCCCAACGTCTTCCCTGAAGATCTTCCAGGAGTTCCACCAGAACGTCAGGTCGAATTCAGAATCGACTTGATTCTCTGAGCTACCTCAGTAGCAAAATCGCCGTACCATCTAGCCCCGACAGAGATTCATGAATTATCCTTTTGCATCTGCATCGACTACCGAGACTATACAAGCTCACAATCAAGAACCGATATCCCCTACCGCGCATAGACGATCTGTTCGACCAACTCCAAGGAGCAAGCTACTTCTCAAAGATCGATTTAAGATCCGTGTACCATCAGCTGTGAGTCCTAGAAGGAGATGTTCCCAAGAAGGCCTTTCGAACTTGTTATGGTCACTACGAGTTTGTAGTGATGCCCTTTGGATTAACAAATGCACCGACGGTGTTCATGGACTTAATGAACCGAGTATGTCGTTCTTTCCTAGACAAATTTGTGATTGTGTTCATAGATGATATACTCATGTATTCGAAGAGCAAAGAAGAACATAGTCAACACCTCCGGTAGGTCTTGGAAACATTAAGGGTAGAGAAGTTATACACAAAATTCTCAAAGTGCGAATTTTGGATTCGGAAAGTAGATTTCCTTGGTCACGTGGTCAGCAAAGAAGGGATACACGTGGACCCCTCCAAAATCAAGGCAATCAACAACTGGTCAGCTCCAAGAACTCCAACGGAAATCCGAAAGTTCTTGGGCCTTGCTTGCTATTACCGATGGTTCATACCTAACTTCTCAAAGATTGCCAAACCACTTACTGCCCTGACTTAGAAGGGTGTAACCTACAACTAGGGAGAAAATCAAGGCGCTGCATTCCAAACACTGAAACAAGCCCTATGTAGCGCACCTATATTATCCCTACCGGAAGGAACAGAAGACTTTGTGGTCTACTGCGACGTATCAAACCAAGGTTTGGGATGTGTTCTAATGCAACAAGGAAAGGTCATTGCATACGCCTCGAGACAACCCAAGACGCATGAAGTCAACTACGCTACCCACGACCTAGAACTGGGAGTAGTCATTTTCGCCCTAAAGATCTGGAGACACTATCTCTACGACACGAAATGCACAATATTCACTGATCATAAGAGCCTTCAGCACATTCTCAACCAAAAAGAACTCAACATGAGACAGAGACGATGGGTTGAACTACTAAGCGATTAGGAATGCGAGATTCGTTATCATTAGGGAAAAAGCTAATGTAGTAGCCGCTGCTCTTAGTCGAAGGGAATACTCGGGCCGCCGAGTGAAGTCCTTAACCATGACAATCCATTCACACCTGTCCATGCAAATCAAGGAAGCCCAAATGGAAGCCTTGAAAACAGAAAATGTGGCTAGAGAAGCCTTAAGAGGAATGGATAATAATCTTGAAGTCAAGGGTGACGGAATTTGTTATTTCATGAATCGAATTTGGACAACGAAGTTTGGTGGATTCAGAGACGTTGTCATGAATGAGGCTCATAAGACTTGATACTCCGTGCATCCCAATTTAGAAAAGATGTATCTAGACCTCAAGAAATTGTATTGGTGGCTGAACATGAAAGCCGAAATTACTACGTATGTAGGAAAGTGTCTGACTTGCGCTAAAGTCATCGTAGAGTACCAAAAGCCCTCGTGATTGCTACAACAACCTGAAATACCCGAGTGGAAGTGGGAGTGGATAACCATGGATTGCACAACCAAGTTACACAAAACAGCAGGCGGACTGGACACCATCTGGGCGATAGTCGATAGATTAACCAAATTCGCGAACTTCCTACCAATAAAGGAAACTGAAAAGATGGTGAAACTAGCTCGAACATACATCAGAGAGATTGTGCGACTGCATGGTGTACCAATATCCATTATCTCCGACAGAGATAGTAGATTCACATCACGGTTCTGGCAGTCACTACAAAAATCTCTAGGGACGAGACTAGACATGAGTACCGCTTACCATCCACAAACCGATAGTCAGAGTGAGAGGACCATTCAAACTTTGGAAGATAATCTAAGAGGTTTTGTGATCGATTTTGGTAAGGCATGGGATACCCATTTACCACTAGTCAAGTTCTCGTACAACAATAGCTATCACACTAGCATCAAGATTGCTCCATTTGAAGCCCTCTATGGCTGCAAGTGTAGATCACCTCTATGTTGGGCTGAAGTGGGTGACACGCAACTAGCTAGAAGTCAAATACCCGACGACACTCTCACAGGCCGAGAAATCATAAGAGAAATGACTGAGAGGATTGTCCAAATCCGGGAACGACTAAAAGCTTCCGGAGACATACAAAAGAGTTATGCGGACAAAAGACGGAAGCCCTTGGAATTTCAGGTTGGGGACCGGGTTCTATTGAAGGTGTCACCCTGGAAAGTGTTAATATGTTTTGGAAAACATGGAAAACTAAATCAAAGGTATATCGGACCATTAGAGATCCTTACCAGGATCGTCCCGGTAGCTTACAAGCTTCGATTACCACAGGAACTGAATAACGTACATCCTACCATTCATATGTCAAACTTAAAGAAGTGTTTTTCCGATGAGACCCTCGTCATCCCTCTGGACGAAATTGAAATCAACGAGAGTCTCCACTTTGTAGAGGAACCAGTAGAAATCATGGATACGGAAATTAAAAGAATAAAACAAAGTCTCATACCCATTGTGAAGGTCCGCTGGAATGCAAAGCAATGACCTGAATACACCTGGGAGCGAGAAGATCAGATGAAACAAAAATACCCGCATCTTTTCCCTAGTCCATAAATACTTATCTTAGATTAAATTTCGGGACAAAATTCTCTGTAACGGGGGGATGATGTGACAACCCGATATTTTAAGTCAAATATTGTAATATATTTTGAATTGATAAATAAATAAAAATAGCGTTAGAAATGAAATGTTCAAAAGTCTCAATGGGGATACATAAAATGATAGTTATCATGTCAAGATTTTCAAAAATATAAAGAACATAAAAATCCGAGTTATAACGAAGAATTTATGACCATTCGAAAATCCGCAGCGAAATTGATAAAACACTGTTAAGCATGAAACGCGAAATTTCAATAAAATACTTTTTATCCTTAGGTATCTAAATGAATGTTGTAGGTATCATTAAACCATGAACGTACATAAAAAGAACATCCAAATCTGACTTCGTATGAGGAAGTTATGATTTTTCTAAGTTTCGGAGTAGCGGTAGACAGCTAAAAACTTGAAATCGAGATCAAGTGATATTCAGCCGACACAACATAAACGAATATTGAAGATCTCAACAATAGTAATACAACGGTAAAAAGACAGAAGCAAACGGACGTCGGATGAAGAAGTTATGAATTTTTAACGACCTTTTCCTATCCCGACCTATTAAAAGTATATAATTAAAAATAAATTAAAATTTTGCCAACAAAGTCTAAATGAAAGTTATAGATTATATTCTCACCTACGCGTGTATATAAATAACGTCAAAATGGAGCTCGTATGCGAAAGTTACGCATTTTTGGAAATTAGGCCACACAAACCGAGGGGAGTACGCTATGGCGTACGAGGGTACCCCCAGCGTACTCAGTGCACGTCCTTGGATCGACCACATCCCCCACTACCCTCTATCCTATCCGATCCGAAATCCGAAGTCCAAAGAGTGCGTCATGGATGATGTAAGCCCCGCGTACGCGAGTTCGCCCAGCGTACGAGGGCTAGTTCCCCTCCTATAAATAGGATGCGAGGCTTCCGAATTCTTTTGCCAATTCATAACCTTTCTCCCATATTTTCTGACTCTCGAGCCTCACGAAACTATCCTGACACCCCGGTTACGTATCCAAGCTACGACGAAGGTCCGAAGGTCTAGAAATCCCGAGAAATTTTCCACTTTCCGATCGAAGTGCTACCCGAGAAAAGTCTCGTTTTTTTCAAATCATCTCGTTTACCAAGGGAGTTCATACCCCTATATTTTCACGTTTTTACTATATTTTAGGAGGAAAAATACAAGTGAAACGCAAGAAAAACTTATGTTCAAATGCAAATCGTTACACACAGTTTCTAATGCTTTATTTACATTATGTGTATAAATGTTAAATAAGCAAGATAACATTATTACAAATGTTATACTTTACATGCAAAGTTGGTAATACACTAAGGTTTATCATGCAAATGCAATACATTTTTGGAAAACTATAATAGGTATAGTTCACGAGATATTCATAACATTTAACACTCTATAAACACTATAGAAAGGGAATACTTACATTTACAAGAACAATGGACTTTTCATACGTAAATCTATTTGATACAAACTTTGTGAGACATTTGCCTTCACGTACTTTCATGTATACATTTTAAGTCATGTATTATATACCATAATCTCTTGTAGGGAGAGCGTGATACTTGTGTATAGACCTATACGGGAT
Organism: Lactuca saligna; assembly: GCF_052625555.1. Lineage (NCBI taxonomy): Eukaryota > Viridiplantae > Streptophyta > Magnoliopsida > Asterales > Asteraceae > Lactuca > Lactuca saligna. The sequence continues at coordinate 16,787,983 of NC_136418.1, forward strand.
TGACAATCCTGCACCTAAACTGATAGCTAGAGTTAGACCGACACGTCTGGGGTGACAAAACGTCATATCATTCCAACGCCTGAAGAACGTTGTTACAGGCAGTCTGGGTCAATAGTATGGTTATAAAACTCACATGAAGTATTAAAACATTTGATTTTTGGGGGTATCAAACGCCTTAGTGATTATATATACATATATAAATCTACTTACACTATTTTAGGTATGGAAAATACTTATGCATTTCGGGTTTTTGGAACTTTTAAAACTACTATTCATTTATGGAAAATATTGGATTTTCTAGGAACATACTCAGTTACTTTATACAAAAAGTCATACAATTCTCATACAAAAACGCTTATGAACTCACCAACTTAATTGTTGACACTTTTTCAAAACTACTTGTATTTCTCATGGATTCAGTAATACAGGTAAACCACAACTTTTGGGGAAGGAACGCTAAGGTGTCAATTTCAAACTTATTTTATCATCATAATGTAATTTCTTTTGAAACATGTATTACAATCAACAATGTAACTTTTTAAGAATCAAAAACCAGTATAATACTATTTTTCTTAAAATCGCTAAAACAATTTCTAACCGTTGAGGGACTTGCTCGCCTCAAATGGTTTTTCCGAAAGCATTTTTGGACTCAGGCTATAGCCTAATCTTTTGTAACATCCCAAAATCCAAGACCAAAAATTTCATTTTTCATTTAATAATTCATAAAACATCATTAAGTTAAGTAATATGTCTCAAAACAAGTCATAATAATGTCAAAGTACAAATCCCAAGAACATCATAGTGTGGAAAATAGTAGTGTGATGCGCTACAGTCATGCAGGCTCCTTTCCCTTCGAAGAAGAAGTACCTGAAACCATAATTGTAAACTGTAATCACGAAGCTTAGCGAGTTCCCCCATCATACCAAATACCATATAATCACATAACGCCTATCATATATGGGTGTTGTCCTCCCCTTCGGTCTCTTTCAACTGGTAATCGAGCACTATTTCACCCCTACCACTATCACAGAATAACATAACATACTAGCACATAAAGCATAACATACATTGGCACACCAGTCAATTATCACAAAGACAATCATCTTAGCTATAATCAATACTAGTGGGCCGACATTAGTCCCTTCAACCCACTTCTACTGGAAGGTAACTCACCTCGATAACCAGGAAATAGTTGCAAAGACTCCAGCTCTGAAATCAACCCCTCTCAGACTCCGACACATAAGCATTTCCTTTAATTACTCTTTTCATACTCATAACCTCTTTTAGGGTGAACTTTGGTTAAGGTTAAAGTCAAAGTTAACATTATGGTCAAAGTCAACATCCTGGCTGACTTAACTTGTCGAGTTGGTTCATAAACTCGTCGATTTCCATGAATCAGGAACCCTAAATCGCGATCCAACTCGTCGAGTTCTTTCACAAATCATCGAGTTCCTCCTATCCATAGAATCGAGACTTCTCTAATCAACTCGTCGAGTCATCCTTGAACTCGTCGAGTTTTCACCCTTATAGACTTAAGATTCTTCAATCCAACTGTTCGAGTTCCTCTATGGACTCGACGAGTTCTTCAGTCTGTTGAGCCATCTTAATAGATTAAGCTCTTCTCCCTCAGATCTAAGCCACATACTTCATCTACATACCGAAAGTGTCCTTTTAAGGGTGAAGTTTTCAACTTTACATGTTAATAGCCCTTCTTAATGGGTTTAGCTCAAACCCTAATTCTCTAAGATCTAAATCTTGACCCAAAAGCCATAATACTTCACACTAAAGCATAACAACTGAGATATAGGCCCTTGGCACCATATGAATACGTAAAGTCCCTGACTTCCCCTCCATGCATGGCCTTTTGGAGCTTAAGAGACCAAAATGACACCTTAAAGCTTGCATGGGGCTTCCATGGCCATAAAGTTTGCACGTTTATTACATGAAACCCCTTCTAGACCCCAGATCTGAAAAAGTAATCACTTGGGACGTCCAAGTCTCAAAAGCTAGCAATCGTGGACCAAAACATGGAGAAATCACTCCAAAACTAGATCTAAACATTGAATAGACAAGATAGGAGCTTTATACCTCCAACGAACCATAAATGGAGCTCAACTTCTGGATATACTCTTCTCCTTCACTTCCTTGCTCCTTCTTCAAGTCTCTTCTTCTTCAAAACATCAAGAAAGCGCCAAGAATGGCCCAAAACTCTCAAAAACGTAATAGGGTTTCATGGTTAGTGTTTGGGATGATGGAGGCTGCAAATAAGGCCAATCTTTGGAGGTTAAGGTGTTTAAATAGGGTGCTAAACCTTGAAAATTAAGGTTTCATTCTGGCAGCCCTACTCGTCGAGTTAAATCCCTCAACTAGTCGAGTAGACTTAAGTTCCGCATCCAATTTTCGTTCATACTCGACAAGTTTGGGGCCTCCAACTCGTCGAGTTCCTGTACAAAAATGAATAAATTGATTTAAAATACATACCAGGAACCGTTATATATTTAATTTCATATTTCAAATAATTATGGATAAAAATATTTATAAAAATAAAAAATAAGATGTTTTTAGATTTATTAATCGCGAAACCTTAAACTAATTGTTTCAACATGATTTCTATTATTCGTTATGTATTTTGGAATATGTGTGTGTGTGAGACCATTCTAATTTTGTGAGACTGTGAGACAAAATCTAAAAATAATTTTAAAATGCAAAATAAATGGAAAAATCCAAAAATTCCTTTTTTAAATATTATTTTCGGAACTTGAATTAATTAAAAAAAATAAAACTTAAATAAAAATAAAATAAAAAAATTCCGTTTTTTTTGAAAAATATGTGAAATATTCTAATAGAATATTACACTGACATATTCTAAAAAATAATTTTAAAATGCAGAATAAATGGAAAAATCTAAAAATTCATTTTTTAAATATTATTTTCGGAACTTGAATTAACTAAAAAAATAAAAAAAAATATGAGTAAATTCCATTTTTTTGAAAAATACGTGAAATATTTTAAAAGAATATTAGACTGACATATTCTAAAAAATAATTTTAAAATGCAGAATAAATGGAAAAATTAAAAATTCTTTTTTTAATTATTATTTTCGGAACTTGAATTAACTAAAAAAAACATAAAAATAAATTCCATTTTTTTTGAAAAAGATGTAAAAATATTCTAATAGAATATTACACTGTATATATTCTAAAAAATAATTTTAAAATGCAAAACAAATGGAAAAATCCAAAAATTCTTTTTTTAAATATTATTTTCGGAACTTGAATTAACTAAAAAAAATTAAAAAAAAATAAAATAAAAATAAAAAAAATGCATCTCTCGGTCTCACAAAATATAGATGGTCTCAAATGAACATAACCTATATATATATATATATATATATATATATATATATATATATATATATATATATATATATATATATATATATATATATATATATATATATATATATATATATATCTGTGTGTGTGTGTGTGAATCAAAAAAATATTTTTTGGATACACCATGTGAATCCGGATTCACATTGTGATTTTGACGAATTTTTTTTTACGAATTTGATATCATTTGAAAAAGATAAAAAGTTATAAATTTCTGTATTTTTAGTTTTTTTTAATAAAAAATAACTTATAAAAATTAAAAAAATGATTGGTTCCTTAGTTAATTATGGTTATTTATTGAACCTCACCTTTTATATATATATATATATATATATATATATATATATATATATATATATATATATATATATATATATACACAAATGGAAAACACCAATAATACCCACTCAATTAAAACAAATACGGACACATTTAACCCATATTAAAACAAATACATTATGTAAATACATACACAAATACATCTATTTAAATAAACAAATAAATAAATAAATAAATAGAAAGAAATAAATAAATTAGTAAAGAAAGAGCAAAGCAAATCAAATTTACAGCCGATTGACTTTTCTTCTACATATCAACTTATCTAAAATCTAAAATTACACACAAAAAGAAACACACAATTACACACAAAGGAAACGTGTGTTTCCTTCTCAAAGATGTCAATGAATCACCAATGCCTTAACATCAGTTTTCTTGCCCTCTACTCCTTCGTTCCAGTCAAGAACACCTCCAATGGAGGTGTTGTGTTGTTGACAAATCAGTCAGACTAAGAGATCATGAAAAATCCATTTCTTCTCCCTTCTCCCCGTGAATCCAACAGCCCTTGTTCTTCTTGGTTGCTATCAAATACCCTGAAGGTTTGGTTACTGATTCTAAATTCCATTCCCTGTCAAACAATAAACCCAAAAACCTTATCACCAAAAAGGTTGTCGATCACCTCAAAATCCCCTCTCTCGTGTGTATTTCCGGCGACACAAGTGGCTGCCGCCACCTCCACATCCTGTTTTCCTTTCCTTCCACCTGTTCAAGATGAAAGAATCAAACCCAAACAATTCTGAATCCAATCTCTAGTTGCCATAACCGGACCAGAAAGAGAAGAACAGGAGGCTGCCGGAGCAACCCCCGTTCACATACCGTTCAACCACCGTCGAAGCAAACCCACCGAACACCCCCTTCTTCTTCGCAGCTGCTGCCCGCGATGCCTCCCAGAACCCCTTCAAACCTGCCTTCCCCCTCGCATTCTACAGCCGGCCGAGAAGAGGGAAGCCTCGCTGCCTCCATCCTTCCCTTCTTCCACGCAACAAAACCGACGAACCGAGCCCTCCACCGGTGCTGCTGATTGCCCCAACCACCGAAGACCACAGCAGCGAAGCTCCTTCTCCCGTTAGGCCTCGTCAAACGCCAGAAACTCCTCCCGTCTCGACGTATCTGACCACCGCCGATCAGCCTTGCCCCTTGATCGACCCTCCGTTTCCAATCGCCACTTCCTCCCAATCGATTAGGCTTGCGTTCTTCTCTTTGTGTTCTGCACTGGTTCATTGCGTTTCCCTCACTTGATCAATCAGCCAAATGACGAACAGACGAGGACAACGTAAAAGCCCTAAGTCATTTAATTAGTAAATGACCAAAATACCCTCCCTACCAAAATACTTATACAAAACAAGTCCAACCCCCAAACTTTGAATTCATTTGTTTAAAATAACCCCTCAATTGGAAAAGTATTTACCAACGCAGTCCTATTTCATTTAATTGAATTACCAAAAAGCCCCTAAACTTTTGCAAAGTTACAAATCACTCCCTGAAAGTTCAAATTTGTTACGAATCGGTCCCGAGAGCACTTCAAAATTTAAGAAGTATGGAATTGTGGTTCACACGACAAGTTTCTCAAAAGAATTCGAATTCGAATGATTGGAACTCACGCTCTAAGGGTGGATGCTTACGGCCCCTTTTTAATATTTTAATTATTTACCGGGGGGGGGGGGGGGTACATATTTCAAAATATTTAGTTTATACAAACCAATTACCTTTTTATACGAAAATACAATAAACCTAGTTTATGAAAATACTATTATTTAACAATTTTACATATTGTTACGAATAAACTATTATAAATTTTTCGTATACGTACTAAGGTTATTTCATCGTGAAATAACATTTCACACAACAAATACTACACGATACAAAGTTTTATGATTTTTATGTGACATTGCATATTATAACAAGTACGTTATGAAACTCTGTAGTATTTCAAGGGTTCAAGCTATTATTATAACAAGTACGTTATGAAACTCCAATAAGTCTTATCTATACCTGAAATCATTTTTCAAGATAAAACAAAACTAAAAGAAAACTTAGCACACAAATGAAAACAGAAACAAAAAATATTTTTGGATTTTTGATTTTTCTGAACAAGAAATAAAACAGAAATAACACTATTTTGGATTTTTAAAATTTTCTGATTTTTCTTTGATTTTTTTTTTTGAATTTTTCAGATTTTTTTTAATTTTTAATTCTCCCCTAATATTTAAATTAGAAGAAACTATGACAAATTTAACAAAAATAAAAATGATATCTAACTTTAAGAGATATTTGGGATCAAAGTTTTTAGACAGCCTTTATCCACTTGTCGGTACCTTCTATCTTCACGTCTTTGTCTGGTCGATCGTCGGTATTGTTGTCCACTTAAACACGAAAAATTGTGACAAATGTAGGACATACTATTTGTTACAAGACAAGGTGATCCTAATTTCCTAGATATTATATCCGATCCTAAGTTCCTAGATACTATATCTTAAGGACCATTCAGCTGACGACGACCAGGGATATTGTTGTCCATCTAAATTGAGCAGCAAGATCTATAGACAATCTATATGTGCTCAATTTTAAGTGCACTAGAACGTGTTTCACGCTTCCGGATATGCCCCAACCATCAAGAACTTCCAGAGTACTCCTTACATCGGGTGAGCAGACAACCATTTCGAGAGAGGATAGATTCAGAATTCTATTACTTATTACTTCAGAGGGGTTGAGAAGTAGAAGGTTGCATATGCTGTGTACCAAGTCGGATTAGAAGTCACGCAAAGGAGACAACATATGGCTAACAAATAAGAGGAATTTCACATATATAACATGCAGAGGAATAGAGTTGCATATGTTGTGTACCAGGTCGGATTAGAAGTCACGCAAAGGAGACAACATATGACTAACAGACGGAAAAAAAGAAAATGATATTCTACAGACCTAATTTACGGAATTTACCAGTCGCCCCATCCAACCGGAATTAACGATAGAATCCGCACATCGAGGAAAAGTTAAATCACGGTTCCAAGTACGGGTTTAATTAATGTGACAAGTAGATTCCTATATATATATATATATATATATATATATATATATATATATATATATATATATATATATATATATATATATATATCCCTGCTCAACCTATCTGAGCGTTCTATTGTCAGGCTGAACGTATCTAACTAGGTCAAGATTTGTCAAGTCTATAAATTTCCTAAGTTCAACTCTACCTAGTCAAGCCCATTTAAAAATTTTCGTGCCTACCGACGCATCAAACTAGAGCATAGACCCTTCAACTTCGGGTACGTTACGCAGACTCAGGTTGCCTGTTATCACTTGATAATATCACTTCCCAAAACATCTCCCTCAAGCACATTTCATAACCAATATTTTTTTTTAATTTTCTGATTTTCTAATGTTTTTGGATTTTTTAAAATTTTCTAATTTTTGTTTTGTTTTTATTTCTCCCCTAAATTTGTGCATAGGAGAGAAACGAAAGTAAATGCGCAAATTTAAACTATCCTAAAACAAAAATTAATTTTTAAAACGAATCAGCTTAAGAAAAACTTAGGAGTATAGAGAAGAAAACGCAAACTGTAAGTCACCGATTGAATTTGCATCCAGAAGGTCTAAGAACAGCACGCATAATCTTAGAACATATCCGAAAATTCTTCATGTCATTAAGCACTAACCCCGTGAGTGATCACTTCCTTTCTTCCTTTCCCGCAAAAGGACACATATTCTCAAACAAAGGTCTGAATGTTGTACAATTGAGAGATGTCCCCTATCATATGCCAGGAACACCCACTACCAACAAACTGAAGTCTGATGATATGCCTCCATAGCTGCTCCGACATAGAGCGGGATTAGCTGGTCTTTGGAACCCAATCCATCTTGAAACTGGGTTGACCTTTTTCATCCTTGCACGGTACTCTCTCCCATGACATGTCCTGTTTATCACAAACAAAAGATGAAGAAATATTAGAGTCATTAGTTGATTTGGGAGATTGAGCCTTCGGAACCCATTTGTAGTTGGGTTTAACCCATTTCTTTTTCGATCTGATGGGTGGCTCAGTACTTGCTTTTGATCTTGATGTCGGCCGTTGAGATGACAATGATTTTGACTTTACGAGATAATCTCTTTGATTTGGCTTCTTGGCCGACATTCCCTTCTTTCCCTTGGGATTTTGATTCTTGGCCTTGTAGGTTTGATTCTTGGCCTTCTATGCGTTCCAGTCATTATGGTCTGAACGTGAACTTGAGGGGTTTCTTTTGGAGTATCTCCCTCTTGGCGCGTTTTTCCAGCCTTGTGCATAGTAAGGAACGTATGCGCGATTTGGACAATTTCGGGCAATGTGACCAGGTGTTCCACAGTGAAAACAAGCCTTTTTCTTCACTGGGAAATTATCTCTTCCTGCCCCTGGTGGCGTATCTTTGCCTTGTCTCTTGTTGTTCCCACATGCACACTAGCCACAAGAACTCTGTTCCGTTGGAATTGGTGGCCTGTATTTCTCAACGGCAGGTTGATCGGAAGAAGTTGAGTTCGAAGCAACAGATTCAGAGTTCAAGGAGATGTTGGTTTGTTCAATGGTGCTCTCCTTGTTCTCATCTTCTGCTACTTTACCTGCACATGAAGTAGATGTGCTAGAAACAGGAACATCAGTATTTTCAAACAAATAATCAAATATGTCAAAAAAATTAACTCAACATGATCCGATGCAAAAGCATCAAAGGCATCACAAGATGTATCATCAACTTTATCATCAGAAACAGTAGGTTGTGATGGGTTTTAGCCATAAGAACTTTCCTATGTGCGCATGCAAAACCCTAATGCTCGGATCTAGGCTTTCTAATTAAACATGCTTTGAATCCAAGACTTCTAATAACTATTTAGGCTAAATAACAACATTTAAACAGATCTAGAATCATACCTTTGAATTCCTTGTTGACCTTGTTGTCTTGGAGCTTCTAGAGTCACAAATGTCACTCCTCTAATGGCTTACAAACACCAATAGCAAGGAAGATGATTTAGGAGAGAGGAGAGGGAAGGAATTCGACCAGAGGTTCCTTACTTTAGGTCAAGTGTCGAATTCCATCAGCCATAGGGTCTATTTATACTTGTAGACTCCTTAAGGATTACAGATAAGTCCCTATCAGATAATCTTCTCTTAAGGCTATCCAAATCCATTCCTAAGATAATCATATGGACGATTTTAGCTATCCTAAATCTCTTAGAATTCGTCCATACCATATCCAAATGGATTTACAGTCCAAAGTTTAACTATCAAACAATTGACAGTTTATACCCCTTTATTTAATTAATCTCTTTAAGTCACCAAATTAATTCTAATTAATTCTATGACTTATATTAATCAAATAACAATATATTATTCATTATATTATTCCCATAATATATTAATAATATTTACTCTCTCTTATTAAATCTTCCTATCAAGTTGCTATGGTGAAGGCAACCCAAAAGGACTATGCACAACCGGATCAAATACTTGCCTAATATAGTTACAGCCTTAGACACTATTTCAACAGTCTCCCACTTGGATAAGTCTAGTAACTATACAAGTACAATTCATTTTGCAATCGTAGCTCTCAAAGACGCTGTCAAACTCTGATCTAATCAATCTTGTCCTTTAGATAAGGGATCGTACAGTCCTCTGTTAGATATCATGCTGACAATCCTATGGAATGGTTAGTCAAGCATTTAGGTTTCTCAATCTCTGATTTATTTGACATAGAACTTAATCGAACACATCAATTCAGTTCTGACCGGGCCCGACACATAAGTCAAATCAAATCATCGAGCGGCCGAGATATCGCTTTTACCTTCTTAGATAAAAGTTACAGATAAACTTCGACTTATATGCATTTACTTATTCATTAACCAGCTATACACAACAATGCGTTTTATAACACCGAGTTACTGATGTGTTTTCGCATTATCAATGTACAACCAATTAACAAATAACAAACCATATATCTAGGTTTTAAGACTATATGATATTATCGTCTTGCGATCACCCTTTTATATCTTATTCCATAAGGTGATTCCAGCAAGCGCGGTTTTGTTCCAATGCTCAAAACTAGTTCATAAGCACTCATGAACGTTGCAGCAACCCTTTGCTATGTCTAACACCATTTAGACAATCTACATACCAATTCATGACAATCTTCATTCATATCTACTTCCAACATATGAACGATTGTGGACAATTTGAACAATTCTATTATTCCTAATAATTTCAATTATTCTGGAAGTCAAAACATGCAATGTGAAACAATAGTTAAACAATTAACATAAGACAGTAACATTACTCATAAGTAAAACTCCTTTATTTAATCATCAAATGTTAATTACATTTATCTATTACACGTTTCTAATACTATCTAATCTATGCTAATATCATCCTTCAGCCCAATACTCCTAGCATGCTGTAAGTGCTTAACCCTACTCAGTCCCTTCGTAAGCGGATCTGCTGGGTCATCTTCTGATGATATCCTCTTCACTACGAGTTGTCCTTCTTCTATACGATGTCTAATGAAGTGATATTTTCTGTCGATATGTCTTGATCTACCATGATCCCTCGGTTCCTTAGTCAAGGCAACCGCACCTTCGTTATCACAGAAACTCTCCATGGGCTCCTTTATGGCAGGTACGACTCCAAGATCACTGATGAAGTTCTTTAGCCATATCGCCTCCTTCGACGCTTCGCTCGCTGCAATGTACTCTGATTCGCACGTTGAATCAGCTACGGTCTCCTGCTTGGAACTCTTCCATGTCACTGCTCCTCCATTTAGGGTAAAGACCCAGCCCGACTGCGAACGGTAATTGTCTCTGTCGGTCTGAAAACTGGCGTCACTATACCCTCGCACCTTCAAGTCATCACTCCCTCCGAGGACTAAGAACCATTCCTTCGTCCTCCGAAGGTACTTAAGGATATTCTTCACCGCAATCCAATGTGCTTTGCCAGGATTCCCTTGATATCTGCTAACCATGCTCAAAGCGAAGGCTACATCAGGGCGAGTACAAGTCATAGCGTACATGATTGAGCCAACTGCGGAAGCGTATGGTACTCGGCTCATTTCTGCTATCTCAGCTTCGGTACTCGGGCTTTGAGTCTTACTCAACTTGGCATTACTTTGTATTGGTAATTCTCCCTTCTTTGAGTTTTCCATACTAAAACATTTTAGTACCTTCTCCAAGTAAGTGTTCTGACTAAGTCCAATTAGTCTCTTACTTCTTTCTCTCACTATCCTTATTCCCAAAATGTAAGAAGCCTCTCCGAGGTCCTTCATAGCGAAGCACTTCCCGAGCCAGGACTTAACTTCCTACAGAGTCGGGATGTCGTTTCCTATGAGTAATATGTCATCGACATATAGAACGAGGAAGCTTACTATACTCCCACTGGCTTTGACATATACACAAGACTCGTCTTCGCTTCGTACAAATCCAAACTTTTTGACTTTCTCATCGAAGCAAAGATTCCATCTGCGAGATGCTTGCTTAAGTCCATAAATGGACTTCTCAAGCTTACACACTCTATTCGGATGCTTCAGATCCACAAACCCCTCGGGCTGAGCCATGTAAACATCCTCAGCCAACTTCCCGTTAAGGAAAGCGGTCTTGACATCCATTTGCCAAATCTCATAATCATGAAATGCGGCAATAGCTAGCATCACTCTAATAGATTTAATCTTCGCAACTGGTGAGAAGGTCTCATCATAGTCAACTCCAGGAGTTTGAGTAAAGCCCTTCGCAACCAATCGCGCTTTATATGTGTGCACGTTTCCATCCACGTCGGTCTTCTTCTTGAAGATCCATTTGCACCCAACGGTCTTACGTCCGGGCACATAGTTAACCAACTTCCAAACTTGGTTATCATACATGGATTGGATCTCGCTATCCATTGCCTCTTTCCATTTTGCAGACTCCGGGCCTGCCATGGCTTCCTTATAGCTATTAGGTTCATTAAGATTTATTAGTGTACTATCACTAATATACGTGTCCCCTTCGGTAGTAATATGAAAACCATAAAACTGGGGTAGAACTCTAACTCTATCGGAACGTCTAAGAGGTAAGGATTCGTCAATCGGTTCAACCGGAGTTTCCTCCTCGGGTTGAGTGCCAGCGGTAGAGGTTCCTTCATCTATCGACTCTTGAATCTCTTCAAGCTCGATTTGCCTCCCACTGTCTCCTTAGCTTATGAGTTCTCGCTCTCGGAAAACTCCTCTCCTCGCAATGAAGACCACATTGTACTTCGGTCTATAGAAGAGATATCCAAAGGATGTCTGCGGGTAGCCGATGAAAATACATCGCTCACTTCGAGGTTCAAGCTTGTCGTGAGTATCTCGTCTTACGAAAGCCTCGCAACCCCAAACCTTGATATGTGCTAACGAGGGAGCTTTCCCTGTCCACATCTCGACTTCATAATCATGGGTGTATAGGATGGGAATCTTCGTGGTTGATCCAATGCTGTTGGAAATATTGATGGGATTCGATTGCGACTCGTCCATTATGATCGAATAACCTGTTCAAAGATCAGACTTGTAATAAATCAGATTAGGGCAAAACAATAAATATAAAGATACGTCAATAATGAGATGACGGCTCAATAAATATCAGTAATTGCGGAAAACCCTAATTGAAACCTTTTTCACAGAAAAGAAGTGTATTGATTACACAGCCTCCTGCTCTGATACCAATTGATGAGATTAAAACTTAATCTGAAGATCGATTAGATCTCAAACAGGTAAACTAAAGATTAAACAGCAAGACCACGAAAACAATAAACAACTCAAGAATGAATCAAACGTGTCAAATGATTATTAAACAATCCTCAGAAGAGCTCGATGAAGAACTACAACTGTAGAGGATTAAAAGGTTTACAGGAACGATAAAGAAAATCAAAGCTATCGTAATTCTCTATCTTGTATTCTAGATCGTTAACCTAATATGCATGCAAGCACATTATTAAATAGTAAACCTAACAGGCTCACGGTTGGACAGGCCCAAACCGGAGTACAAAATAATTGGACTAATAACCGAGCCCAATGACGCAATACTTGAACGTATCTTCAACCCAACATAGACAATTGCCTTATTTGAATTGTTGATCTAGAATGTTCCTGAAAAAGTTTAAATTTTTCCTTTTTAGGTTTTATAGATTAAATTTGAACTTCAAAGTTTTGTTTTTGAAATTTAAATAGTTAAACCCTAATGTTTTGAAATGTTTCAAAACTTGCCCTCAAGTTTTGGAATTTAAAATTATGATTAATAGTTTAATTGTGTAATATTTAAATTCTAAAACCCTAGTATTTTGAAAAGTTCAAATTATACCCACATGGTTTTGTTAAGTTAATTAAAAGAGAAAGTTAATAAAATCACCTAGTATTTTAAAAGTGTAAAATACACCCTATACTATACTATATATATATATATATATATATATATATATATATATATATATATATATATGTAACATCAATAGTCTAATATTATATATATGAGTAAAGAGTCAGTCTTACAGTTAGTAGGCCTCATTCACGAAGCTGGTCTATAAGGGGTGTTTAAGGAAATTGCGTATAAAATGGCGATTGAATGGGTAGCCACTCTTACCCACCACACTCTTGACTAGTGGAGGGTCGTTAGCCGAATGGGTATGATAGGACAGAAACTTCCCATTATAAGTATAATGAGGTACAAAGTAACTACAAGTTTTTACAAATTCCTAAATCATAGTTACTTTAGGAAAAATGTGAAATTGGATGCTAATCCATGGAATGACACTTTGTACCCTTACTGAGACGTTAGTGGAGCATGTGTGGTTAACTTTCGCACTAATTTGGGTTTGGAATTGGTAGCAAAGGGTGACTCGATGTCTGTAATAAATCAATGGAGCATTTTTGGTTAACCGACACATTGATTAGGTGAGCATGACATTGAGTGCACCAAGTACATTAGCATGGTTACTCACACCTTATTTTTGATCCTCGGCATCCCAGTCACGAACGAAGGGCATAATCTAGATTAAACATGCCATTGAAAAGTTCAATGAGTCTCAAAAGATCTTGGAGTTTCAATACATTTAAAACTTAATTCTTTTTCATTTTTCATGGTGGAAATTGGTAAATCGTCATTTACCTACCTTCAAATATTATGCAACTAGATTGTGGCATCGCTCTTCAAGGTTGTAGAGTATTGTGTTAGCCTTGATGTTTCATGCTCAAAACCCAATAGTGGTATCAGAGCCTAGGCTTGTTTTCCATTATACTTGATGCAAATTGCTGAAAAATGCTGAAAAACTCGATTTTCTGGCTTTCTGGGCACTGGACTCGCCGAGTCCACTGATGAACTCGCCGAGTCCATGAGTAAAATCATCCTACTCGCCGAGTAGGTTCATGCACTCGCCAAGTAAGAGCCCCAGACAACATATTTTCGAGTTTTTTGGCTAGAAATGGGCTAAGAACATTACCCTAAGTTGTTTTTGAACTTATAAACTTGTTTTTGATGTGGTAATGTTCATGCTAATCCATTTTCAAAGATAATTGTCAATAGATTCATGTTTTGTATTAGTTTAAGGTTTAGACTAATTACATGATAAAGTTTGATTTGAATTATCTTGTTCTTATGAGTTGCTTAGATTAATAGAAATGTTGAGTGAAATAGTTGTTTTCAATCCAAATTAATCTAAGAGTTGATTCTAAAATGTGTTTTTGTAAATTGTCCTCAAGTTATTTGAAAAGTCATATTTAAGTTTCATAAAACTCATAAAAGTTGGCAATGGTTACAAAAGATGAAGAGTCTTGTCCTTAAGTTATGGAGGTTCAAGAGTCACTTCATTAATAAATAAATAAATAAAGTGTAACCTTAATTAATTCCATAAGTTATAAAATAAAGAAAAGTTAATTCTTTTATTAGTTTAAAGTCTTCCATAACTTGTCCTCAAGTTATGGAACTTGAAGAGTTTTTGGATTAAAACTACTTTAAACACATAAGTTATGGAATTAATTAGTTTTGAATAGTTTCAAAACTTGCCCTCAAGTTTTGGAATTTGAAAAGTTTTCAAGTATGAATACTTTAATTCCAAGTTAGCCCTTAGAATTTTAAAGAGTTAAAATTCAAACCTTATACTTTATAATATTATAAGTTAATAATATATATATGTATAAGAGTAAAGTCAGTCTTACCGCTAGTATGCCTCATTCACGAAGCCGGTCTATAAGGTGGGTATAAGGTTGTTGCCTCTAAAATGGCAACTTAATGGGTGTCCACTCTCACCCACCGCTTGCTTGACTGGTGGAGGATCGTTAGCCGAACGGGTTTGACAGGACTATAATTCTCCCTTCATTAAAAGTATTAATGATAAATACTAAGTAACTAAACTCTTAATAATACCCAATCTTAGTTACTTAGGAAAAATGTGAATAAGGTGCTAATCCATGAAATTACACTTTGCACTTTGTCTAAGTCGTTAGTGGAGCGTGTGTGGTTAACCGGCACACTAACTTGGACTTAACAAGGTAGGTAAAGGGTGACTTAATATTTATCATAGTATCGATGGAGCGTGTGTGGTTAACCGGCACATCGATTGAGGGGTAATTTATTAAGGGTACCAAGTGATTTGCATGGTTACTTCACACCTTGTTTTGTGATCCTCGGCATCCAAGTCACAAAACCTGAAGGGCACACTCGAGATTGAAACATGCCATTGAACAGTTCAATGAATCTCAAAGATTTAGGAGTTTCAAATCCAATTAAAACCTAATAATACATTTCGTTTATCTTGGTGGAAATTGGTGAATCGTCATTCACCTACCTTCAAATATTTTATAGCTTGGATTACGGCATCCCTCTTCTAAGTTATAAAATAGTTTGTTGGGTCCTAGCCTTAATATTTCATATTGGGTGTCATATTAAGGACTTTAATTCAACTATCTTGAATATCTCCCATAACTTGTCTGGTTTAGACATTTATGATCTTCCCAAATCTCTTGAAACAAGCTTTCCTAATGAAGATGATGTCCCATGGATATCATGTTTTTTCTCCTCCTCCAATTATTCTCCCTAACCCACAAGTTCTTGAAAAGTTTAAGGTCACTCAAGCCCTATTGGCAAGGCAAGGTCTAGGTGTGGTCACATCTTGGAGATGTAGTCACATATTGATAAGCCGGGAGAGTTGGGTGTCAAAGTCTTGAGAAACTTGGTGGTTCAACTACTTTCTAAGTCACATAGTGAGTTCTTTTGGAACACCTATGAAACAGACTATGACAAGACCCTTAATGATCTTATCTATTTGCTAAGATCAACTTCCTAAAACTCTATGGACATTGACAATGATGACATTGGATATCTAGTAAAGCATTCTCTTCCCAATGGAAAGGGATCGGCCATAGTCAACTCGGTTGACCAAATGGTAAAGAGAAAAGCTAAGTCTGTGATAGTCATGTGTACCATTATCAAAGGGTCCATATGTTTATATTGCCAAAGAAAGGGGCATTGGTTGCGAAACTGCCAAATTTACATAAGGATGTTAAAGTCAATAAGTTTGACTCTACTTCAGGTAAAGTCCACTATCTAACTCTGCTAAGTTTCTATTCTGAGATTCTTGATACATGATGTGACTGGGTCACATGGTGATGTTTTAAGAATTAAGGAAAAGTGAAGAAACTTAAAGAAAGAATGTGTTGAATCTGATCGCGTAGATGGATTTGTATCGCATAGTTTGAAGATCGGATTCTTGAGCTACTTCTTAGCAGTTATGAGATATTGCTTAGGAATAGATAACAACAAGTTTTCATATGGATTGTAAGGATAAGTTTTCCGCAAAGTTTTAAAATAAAAGAAAATTTTTGATTTTATTTATTTTAAAATATCCTTAAAATGGCATTTGAGAAAAATTGTTGTTATATGATTCCATTAATAGCAAGAGTGGAAATATGAAATTGATTCTTTCATTTGTGGTAATGTCTAAATTTACCAAATAAAGGAAAGATTCTCGTCACCCAAGTCTGAATTGGACCGGAACTTGGAATCATGCAAGGTGTATAGCATGATGAATGAGAACTTTCAAGTATTGGAAAAATTAAGACTAATTACTTGTTCACATGGATGTGTGAGTAATGTGAAGGACTAAGGGATTGGGTACACATTCTTGTACACTGGTCAAGTCCACCACAAAAGTTTGATAAGACTATTCGTCATAGTTTACTAAAGCTTAGTAAATATGATTATACTTACATGCTTAAGTGTAATTCTGAGACATTGGAATAAGGTTCCAATGTATGACAGAGCGAATAAGAAGAATCAAATTAGGCAAAAGGATAAAAGTTTCTCAAATCTGAAAAGATGGGAGAGTACTTTAGTATCAGTTTTTGTGATCATCTTAATGATTAAGAAACCATAGCACAATTAGTTCTCTAAGGAAGTCTTAGTGCATTCTTATGACTAAGAAGAGGGATCTTGAATTGTTGAAATGGTTAAATCAAGAAGATGAGTCATACTTCGTTCCAATACAAGTCTTAGAGTCATACTCCAAGATTGTCATTTGAGTGACATGTCTTAAAGATGGTTTAAAACACTTGTCAAATGTAAGAGTAAAAGTTTTCTACTCTTGTACATTTGAAATTGGTAAGTTGTGATGTTTTGGATAAAACAAAGATCAACTTAGGCCAAATGTGTGAAGTGTTTGTCTTGATTAGAACCCACTATCTCTTGAATATCAGACGAGAAAGTCTTATATGTCAAGAGGACAGTGGGAGTCCTAAAGGTCTTGAAAGTCTCAAGAACTAATCAAGAATAAAACCTGAAGTTCTTCACTAGCACACGACTTGAGGTTTATAACCTATCGTGTTGACTTGTTCTATGCCCATTCCAGTCAAAGTTGGCTTTGCATATGAGTTCTTAGAGTTCTCAATTTGTTGCACAACAACATCGAAGCAATGGTAGGCCCTTGAGCTGCCAGGTGGCAAGAAATTAAGATTGAGTTCAATCCACATGGTTTTGGATTTGTCATTATCCTTGTCTTGTGACTATGGTTTTGACAATTCACATGGATAAGAACACATACACCATTAAATCTAAGTGTCATAAGGTTTTTCTCCGATTCATGAAAATGATGGTGAGGAAACACTTTTACTAAGTAGATTTTATCTGGATAGCAATTGTGATATTTGCATTCTCAAAGTCGTTAGTGGAGCGTGTGTGGTTTACCGGCACACTAACCTGGACTTGTGAGAAATGGCAAAGGTAAAAACAATCAAGACTATGATTACAACATCCCTTTTCATAGTTCTTGAAATTTTTTAGACACACCCATGATCTATCTAAGGAAAGGTGTATGATTTTGATAAAGTTCTATCAAAACAATCTTGTATCAGAAATCTGAACTTTGGTGAGAAAGTCAGCTGATTTCTGAGTACATGTCAAAGCTAGTGGGAGCATAAGTGTTATGCTAATAATCATCATGTTAGTGGGAGCATGATAATTATGATAAGTATTGCAAGTTAGCAATGTTAATTATAGAAAACAAAAAGTTTCAATTCGTGAGGTTGCAGGGGTCGAAAAAGTTGTTTTGCTATAATTAAGGGAGAGGAAATTATACTTCATCTCAAATCTATAAGTTTAGATCGTGAGGTTTTAATCATTTAGTCAAGGATATATATGCATTTCATGTTGGAGTGGCTCAACATAAGGAAATTCTGTATATGGGTCCATTATTTACGTTCTAAAATTCGATTATGATTACGGCATCCCTTTTCATAATCTGAATTATGAGAACTTGGCAAATAGAAATGGAAATGTTATAGCAAAAGACTGGTTTAGTCTTGATGTGAGACATCATGAATCGTGTCCCATATGCTTCAGATATAGGTTCGATTACATGTGCTATATTCATCCTTTCTAAAATTTTCCAAATGCTTGGGGCATTAAGAAGGGAAAAGGTTTAGAACTGGATATGACTAAAAGGATTAAACAATTGTCGAGAACAATCTAAGGTTTACCAAAGATTGGTTGCTCAAGGACAGTTGGAAGTATAGTGATAATTCTGGAAGGACCATATTGACATAATCTGTAAGGAGGCAACTCTTGTTCAGAAGTGATAGTCAAAATGGAATCTGGAAATGTTTCAAAGTTAGAAATTTCAATATGTGTAAGATTAAGGAAACTTAATGCAAGAAGGATGTTTCCAAGGAGTTGATCTCCTTTGGAATTCTCTGTAATGATTGTTCCCAAGTCTCTGTGAGTTTGTGCATAATCATTACAAGAGGATCAATGCATATAAGTTTAGAATCTAACAGATTACAGTAAATGGCATGAATTTGGAATACTTGCATTTGCGATAAGGATTTGGGAGTGTGAAAAAGGAATCATTGAAGTTATGTTCAATTGATCTAGTTCACAAAGTAAAGATCATAGACAAACATAGTATGCATACTTGGTGTATGGCATGACTAGTGTTTAAGAAAACATAGTGTACATGCTTGGAGCATGGGACAACTATTGTTTTAAATTCAAGAATAAAGTTGATAGCTGAAACAGTATACAATGAATAATGTGTAATCATATGGTGATAAATAAAAGGTGTTTTATTTATGTTCAAAGTGTTGATACCATATTGGATTCAATTATTATTGCGTTTCATTTTGCATGTTTTGACTTCCCGAATAAACTGGGTTATTCTTCCGGAATGACTAAGTTATTCAAACCATCCACAGTCGGTCATATGTTGGAAGTAGATATGAATTAAGACTGTCATGAGTTGGCTTGTGGAGGTCTAAGGTGTTGGACAAAGGGCTACAACACTCATGAGTGCTCATAAGTTCTGAGTATTGGATTCAACCTGCGCTCATTGGAATCACTTCATGGATTTTATCACGAGTGATCATGAGATGATAATATCTTATATTCTTCAAACCTAGAGATATGAGTTGTTACTATGAGTTGATACTACATTGATTGCACGAAAACGCATTTGGTAACTCGGTGCTATAAAACGTGCCTTTGTGTATGATTCAACAAGTTGTAGAACAAGCCATATGAGTCGAAGTTTATCCGTTCCTTTTACCTTCGGGATAAAAGCGATATTTGTGGGCCCCTCGATGATTTGATGATGGCAAATGGAAGTGCTCGGCCGGGCCAGGACTGATTTGATTTGTTCAATTAGTCAGTCATCATAAATCGGAAATCGAGAAACAACAAATGGACAGAGAGAATGATTATAATCCATGTCTCAGTCCATATGATATCTAGAATGGAGGAATATATGATCCCTTATCTAATGGACAAGTCATTGACAAAAGTCAGAGTTCATCTACAAGGTCAGAGTTCGACAGAAGCTTTTGAGAGCTACGATTGCCGGTTGGTTCCTGAAGTCATACGCAATAATAGTTTTAGACTTATCCAAGTGGGAGACTGTTGGATTAATGTCTAAGTCCATAACTATAATTGGTGAGACTTGACCCGACCCGACATGGTCCATTTGGGTTGCATACCATCATGCACTTGGATAGACTATAATGAGAGAAATAAGACACTTATGGTTATTAATATATTATAAGTTCTAGTATATTAATAATAAGAATAATAAGATTATTTAATTAGTATTGATCAAGAATTAATCTAGGATTAATTAAGTGATCAAAAGAAGACTAATTAAATATATGGGTTGATTGTGTAAATCATCCATACTTGTATAGTGGGCTAATGCTCCATGGATAATCAAGTTGGGCTAAAACCCATAGGATGGTCCATGGATGCTCCATGGTGTATTTGTACCCATGGATCATGGAAATGAAAGGCCATGTCAATTAGGGTTTACATGGTGTAACCCTAACTATATAAGCTTCTTATTCTTGACCAAAATCGGCGACTAGTGTGTGAAGTGAAAGGGCTAGCCGATTTCATGAGTTGTAGAATTCTCTCGGTTATTCTAAGTGTTTTGGTGATTGTGATTCCATTTGAGGCTTCCACACTATTGGGGCTAGGCACTCAAGCTTCATGAAGATTTTCTACATCAAAGAGGTATGTATTCTATCTTGTTACACTCATTGTTTTGTATGCTAGATTAGGATAATACCTTGGATGTTCTTATTTGCATGTATAATAGAGAAAACATAGATCCAAGGTATTTAGGGTTGCATGTACACTTAGGAGTGTTAGAATGCTCAAAACCCAACAATATGGTCTTCCCAAATCCTATGGAACAAGTTTTCCAAATGAAGATGATATTCCACGATATGATCTAGGAACCAGAGATCATGCTTCACTTCCTCCACCTCCTCCAATTATTCTCTCTGACCCACAAGTTCGGAGGCTTGAAAAGTTAAACCTAACTCAAGCCTTTTTCGCAAGTAAACACGAAAATGTAAACCTATGTGTGCACACGTCTTAGAGATTAAGTCACACATTGACAGTTTAAGGATGTTGGGTGTCGAGATTTCAGGTGAGTTGGATGTTGACTGGGTTCTTCAGTCGCTTCCTGAATCATATAGTGAGTTCGTAAGAGAGTACTATAGGATGGAACACAACGTGACCCTCATTGATCTCACCTATTTGCTTATAGCCGCTGAATCAACAATGATTTGGCGTGTTGGTCAAGAAAATTTCTTTGATGAATCAAACTCCCAAACTTCAATGGAAATTGGCAACATTGGAAGTCTAGAAAGGACTAAGCTTGTGATTGTCCCCTGTGTTGTGTCAAAGGAGTCCATTTTCTTTTATTGCCAAGATAAGGGGCATTGGAGACAAAGCTGCCCTATCTACCTGAGAGAGATCTAAGAGATGGGAGACTCTAGTGTTATAACTCTTCTTTAGGTATGAAATCCACTATCTAGCTCTTTTAAGTTCCTATTTTTGATTCTTAATGCATGATGTAGTAAGATTACATTTTGATGTTTTCGTAGCATCGAAGAAAAATAAGAGGAAGCTTAAGGGAAGAAGTGAGCTGAATCTAATCGTGAAGAAAATGGATTTCGATCGCATTGTTTGAAGATTGGATTTTTGAGCTACTACTTGGAGTTATAATAGATTAGCATGGTTTTTCAGTTGAATTGCATTGTAAGGACAAAGATTTTCCACAATAAAATAAAATTTGCTTTTTGTCTTATTTATTTAACCTTGCAATGGCATGTATGACAAAATTGTTGTTTGAATGCTTCTACTATTAGCAATAATGGATTTGATTCTTAATCATGGTACTTGTGGAAATGTCAACGATTTACCAAATAGGGAGACTTTCTCATCGCCCAAGTTTCAATTGGACAGAAACTTGGAATCATACAACCTGCATTGTGTGATGAATGAAAAACTTTCATATTTGGAAATTAGACTAATTCTTTGACAAAGTGTGAAGTGAAGGACTAGGAGATTGAGTACACTGGGTTGTGCATTGATCAAGTCCACCACAAGAGTGATAAAGATATTTGGCATGATTTACTAAAGTTTAGTAAATATGGTTATACTTATAAGATTAAATATAATTCTGAATTGATTGAAAGAGTTTCAATAAATAACAGAACGAATAAGAAGAATTAAGTAGGAAGAAAGATAAAAGTTTCTCTATTCTAAGAAGAAGTAAGAGTACCTTTTATTGTGTTTTATGATAAGTCTAAATGATTAAGAACCATATCTCAATTGATCCTCTAAGTGAGTATTAGTGCATTCATATGTCTAAGAAGAGGAATCCAGAATTGTGGAAAAGGTTAAATCAAGAAGTCAATCATACTTCATTCCAATATCAAGTCTTAGAGTTATACTCCAAGATTGTGAATTGACTGACACGTATTTAGTAGGTTTATAACACTCAAAAAATGTGGAATTGGAAAAAGTCTTCTTATTCCTGCACATTTGAAATTTGTAAGTTGTGATGTCTTGCAGAAGACAAAGACCAACAAGAACCAATTGAGCGAAGTGTTAGTCTTGATAGGATTTCACACTAACTCTTGAAT
Source organism: Lactuca saligna (assembly GCF_052625555.1). Lineage (NCBI taxonomy): Eukaryota > Viridiplantae > Streptophyta > Magnoliopsida > Asterales > Asteraceae > Lactuca > Lactuca saligna. Next base: position 16,810,656 of record NC_136418.1, read on the forward strand.
ATTTGTTTTGTCAAGAAAAATTCCTTTAAAAAGAGAATCATATATGTCAAGAAGTCAGTCGGAGTCTCAATTTTCTTGAAAAGTTCAAGAGCTAATCAAGAATAAATTGATAGTTAATTACTAGCACACGACTTGAGGTTGGCGACCTATCGTGTTGACATAATTTTTTGTTTTTGTGCCCTTCCAAATTAAGTCAAATATGCAATATGAGTTCTATGAGTTCTCAATTGGATTGCATAAAGGCAAGGCACCTTGATCAATGGAAAGTACATTTATAAGGTAAGGGTGAGCTGCTTAACGACCTAGAAGCAATGGTGGGCATTCATGCTGCCATAAGGCGAGAAATCAAGATTGAACATCTTCAGTGCATATGAGTTCGATTTCTCACAAACATTGTCTTATGATTGTTGTTATGACAAATTCACATGGATAGGAACAAATACACTTTGAAATCTAACTATCGTAAGGTTTATCTGTAGGGTTTTGAGCATTCTAACACTTCCTAAGTGTACATGCAACCCTAAATACCTTGGATCTATGTTTTCTCTAATGTACATGCAAATAAGAACTTCCAAGGTATTATCCTAATCTAGCATACAAAACAATGAGTATAACAAGATAGAATACATACCTCTTTGATGTAGAAAGTCTTCATGAAGCTTGAGTGCCTAGCCCTAATAGTATGGAAGCCTCAAATGGAATCACAATCACCAAAACACTTAAAATAACTTGAGAGAATTCTACAACTCATGAAATCGGCTAGCCCTTTTACTTCACACACTAGTGGCCGATTTTGGTCAAGAATAAGATGCTTATATAGTTAGGGTTACACCATGTAAACCCTAATTGACATGACCTTTCATTTCCATGATCCATGGGTACAAATACACCATGGAGCATCCATGGACCATCCTATGGGTTTTAGCCCAACTTGATTATCCATGGAGCATTAGCCCACTATACAATATGGATGATTTACACAATCAACCCATATATTTAATTAGTCTTCTTTTGATCACTTAATTAATCCTAGATTAATTCTTGATCAATACTAATTAAATAATCTTATTATTCTTATTATTAATATACTAGAACTTATAATATATTAATAACCATAAGTGTCTTATTTCTCTCATTATAGTCTATCCAAGTGAATGATGGTATGCAACCCAAATGGACCATGCCGGGTCAGGTCAAGTCTTACCAATTATAGTTATGGACTTAGACATTAATCCAACAGTCTCCCACTTGGATAAGTCTAAAACTATTATTGCGTATGACTTCAGGAACCAACCGGCAATCGTAGCTCTCAAAAGCTTCTGTCGAACTCTGACCTTGTAGATGAACTCTGACTTTTGTCAATGACTTGTCCATTAGATAAGGGATCATATATTCCTCCATTGTAGATATCATATGGACTGAGACATGGATTATAATCATTCTCTCTGTCCATTTGTTGTTTCCCGATTTCCGATTTATGGTGACTGACTAATTGAACAAATCAAATCAGTCCTGGCCCGGCCGAGCACTTCCATTTGTCATCATCAAATCATCGAGGGGCCCACAGATATCGCTTTTATCCCGAAGGTAAAAGGAACGGATAAACTTCGACTCATATGGCTTGTTCTACTACTTGTTGAATCATACACAAAGGCACGTTTTATAGCACCGAGTTACCAAATGCGTTTTCGTGCAATCAATGTAGTATCAACTCATAGTAACAACTCATATCTCTAGGTTTGAAGAATATAAGATATTATCATCTCATGATCACTCGTGATAAAATCCATGAAGTGATTCCAATGAGCGCGGGTTGAATCCAATACTCAGAACTTATGAGCACTCATGAGTGTTGTAGCCCTTTGTCCAACACCTTAGACCTCCACAAGCCAACTCATGACAGTCTTAATTCATATCTACTTCCAACATATGACCGACTGTGGATGGTTTGAATAACTTAGTCATTCCGGAAGAATAACCCAGTTTATTCGGGAAGTCAAAACATGCAAAATGAAACGCAATAATAATTGAATCCAATATGGTATCAACACTTTGAACATAAATAAAACACCTTTTATTTATCACCATATGATTACACATTATTCATTGTATACTGTTTCAGCTATCAACTTTATTCTTGAATTTAAAACAATAGTTGTCCCATGCTCCAAGCATGTACACTATGTTTTCTTAAACACTAGTCATGCCATACACCAAGTATGCATACTATGTTTGTCTATGATCTTTACTTTGTGAACTAGATCAATTGAACATAACTTCAATGATTCCTTTTTCACACTCCCAAATCCTTATCGCAAATGCAAGTATTCCAAATTCATGCCATTTACTGTAATCTGTTAGATTCTAAACTTATATGCATTGATCCTCTTGTAACGATTATGCACAAACTCACAGAGACTTGGGAACAATCATTACAGAGAATTCCAAAGGAGATCAACTCCTTGGAAACATCCTTCTTGCATTAAGTTTCCTTAATCTTACACATATTGAAATTTCTAACTTTGAAACATTTCCAGATTCCATTTTGACTATCACTTCTGAACAAGAGTTGCCTCCTTACAGATTATGTCAATATGGTCCTTCCAGAATTATCACTATACTTCCAACTGTCCTTGAGCAACCAATCTTTGGTAAACCTTAGATTGTTCTCGACAATTGTTTAATCCTTTTAGTCATATCCAGTTCTAAACCTTTTCCCTTCTTAATGCCCCAAGCATTTGGAAAATTTTAGAAAGGATGAATATAGCACATGTAATCGAACCTATATCCGAAGCATATGGGACACGATTCATGATGTCTCACATCAAGACTAAACCAGTCTTTTGCTATAACATTTCCATTTCTATTTGCCAAGTTCTCATAATTCAGATTATGAAAAGGGATGCCGTAATCATAATCGAATTTTAGAACGTAAATAATGGACCCATATACAGAATTTCCTTATGTTGAGCCACTCCAACATGAAATTCATATATATCCTTGACTAAATGATTAAAACCTCACGATCTAAACTTATAGATTTGAGATGAAGTATAATTTCCTCTCCCTTAATTATAGCAAAACAACTTTTTCGACCCCTGCAACCTCACGAATTGAAACTTTTTGTTTTCTATAATTAACATTGCTAACTTGCAATACTTATCATAATTATCATGCTCCCACTAACATGATGATTATTAGCATAACACTTATGCTCCCACTAGCTTTGACATGTACTCAGAAATCAGCTGGACTTCTAGAAATCAATACTTCATTGACTTTCTTACCAAAGTTCAGATTTCTGATACTAGATTGTTTTGATAAAACTTTATCAAAATCACACACCTTCCCTTAGATAGCACACTTGTGTGTCTAAACAATTATGAAGAGGTATGCCGTAATCATAATGATTAGACCTTTTTTTCCACTTCTCACAAGTCTAGGTTAGTGTGCCGGTAAACCACACACGCTCCACTAACAACTTTGAGAATGAAAATATCACAATTGCTATCTAGCTAAAATCTACTTAGTGAAAGTGTTTCCTCACCATCATTTTCATGAATCGGAGAGAAACCTTATGACACTTAGATTTAATGGTGTATGTGTTCTTATCCATGTGAATTGTCAAAACCATAGTCACAAGACAAGGATAATGACAAATCCAAACTCATATGGATTGAACTCAATCTTAACTTCTTGCCACCTAGCAGCTCAAGGGCCTGCCATTGCTTCCAAGTTGTTGTGCAACACATTGAGAACTCTAAGAGCTCATATGCAAAGCCAACCTTAACTGGAATGGGCAAAGAATATGTCAACACGATAGGTTATAAACCTTAAGTCGTGTGCTAGAGAAGAACTTATGGTTTTATTCTTGATTAGTTCTTGAGACTTTCAAGACCTTTAAGACTCCCACTGTCCTCTTGACCTATGAGACTCCCTTGTCAAATATCCAAGAGACAGTGTGGATTCTAATCAAGACAAACACTTCACATAATTGGCCTTAGTTGGTCTTTGTTTTATCCAAAACATCACAACTTACCAATTTCAAATGTACAAGAGTAGAAAACTTTTACTCTTACATTTGACAAGTGTTTTAAACCTTCTTTAAGACATGTCACTCAAATTACAATCTTGGAGTATGACTCTAAGGCTTGTAGTATGACTCATCTTCTTGATTTAACCATTTCAACAATTCAAGATCCCTCTTCTTAGTCATAAGAATGCACTAAGACTTCCTTAGAGAACTAATTGTGCTATGGTTTCTTAATCATTAAGATGATCACAAAACTGATACTAAAGTACTCTCCCATCTTTTCAGATTTGAGAAACTTTTATCCTTCTGCCTAATTTGATTCTTCTTATTCACTCTGCCTTACATTGGAACCTTTTTCCAATGTCTCAGAGTTATACTTAAGCATGTAAGTATAATCATATTTACTGAGCTTTAGTAAACTATGACGAATAGTCTTATCAAACTTTCGTGGTAGACTTAATCAGTGCACAAGAATGTGTACTCGATCCCTTAGTCCTTTACTTGACTCACACATCCATGTGAACAAGTAATTAGTCTTAATTTTCCAATACTTGAAAGTTCTCATTCATCGTGCTATACAACTTGCATGATTCCAAGTCCCGGTCCAATTGAGACTTCGGTGATGAGAATCTTTCCTTATTTGGTAAATTTAGACATTACCACAAATGAAAGAATCAATTTCATATTTCCACTCTTGCTATTAATGGAATCATATAAGCAACAATTTTCCTCAAATGCCATTGTAAGGATTATTTAGAATAAATAAAATCAAAAATTTTCTTTTATTTTAAAACTTTGCGTAAAACTTATCCTTACAATCCATATGAAAACTTGTTGTTAGCTATTCCTAAGCAATATCTCATAACTGCTAAGAAGTAGCTCAAGAATCCGATCTTCAAACTATGCGATAGAAATCCATCTACGCGATCAGATTCAACACATTCTTTCTTTAAGTTTCTTCACTTTTCCTTAATTCTTAAAACATCACCATATGACCCAGTCACATCATGTATCAAGAATCTCAGAATAGAAACTTAGCAGAGTTAGATAGTGGACTTTACCTGAAGTAGAGTCAAACTTATTGACTTTAACATCCTTAGGTAAATTTGGCAGTTTCGCAACCAATGCCCCTTTCTTTGGAAATATAAACATATGGACCCTTTGATAATGGTACACAGGACTATCACAGACTTAGCTTTTCTCTTTACCATTTGGTCAACCGAGTTGACTATGGCCGATCCCTTTCCATTAGGAAGAGAATGCTTTACTAGATATCCAATGTCATCATTGTCAATGTCCATAGAGTTTTAGGAAGTTGATCTTAGCAAATAGATAAGATCATTAAGGGTCTTGTCATAGTCTGTTTCATAGGTGTTCCAAAAGAACTCACTATGTGACTTAAAAAGTAGTTGAACCACCAACTTTCTCAAGACTTTGACACCCAACTCTCCCGGCTTGTCAATATGTGAGTACATCTCCAAGATGTGACCACACCTAGACCTTGCCTTGCCAATAGGGCTTGAGTGACCTTGAACTTGTGGGTTAGGGATAATAATTGGAGGAGGTGAAAGAAGTATGATTTCCATGGGACATCATCTTCATTTAGGAAAGCTTGTTTCAAGAGATTTAGGAAGATCATAAATGTCTAAACCAGACATCTTCTGGGAGATATTCAAGATAGTTGATCTTAAGTCCTTAATATAACACCCAATATGAAATATTAAGGCTAGGACCCAACAAACTATTTTATAACTTAGAAGAGGGATGCCGTAATCCAAGCTATAAAATATTTGAAGGTAGGTGAATGACGATTCACCAATTTCCACCAAGATAAACGAAATGTATTATTAGGTTTTAATTGGTTTTGAAACTCCTAGATCTATTGAGATTCATTGAACTGTTCAATGGCATGTTTCAATCTCGAGTGTGCCCTTCAGGTTTTGTGACTGGGATGCCGAGGATCACAAAACAAGGTGTGAAGTCACCATGCAAATCACTTGGTACCCTTAATAAATTACCCCTCAATCGATGTGCCGGTTAACCACACACGCTCCATCGATACTATGATAAATATTAAGTCACCCTTTACCTACCTTGTTAAGTCCAAATTAGTGTGCCGGTTAACCACACACGCTCCACTAACGACTTAGACAAAGTGTAAAGTGTAATTTCATGGATTAGCACCTTATTCACATTTTTCCTAAGTAACTAAGATTGGGTATTATTAAGAGTTTAGTTACTTAGTATTTTCATTAATACTTTTAATGAAAGGAGAATTATAGTCTTGTCAAACCCGTTCGGCTAACGACCCTCCACCAGTCAAGCAAGCGGTGGGTGAGAGTGGACACCCATTAAGTTGCCATTTTATAGGCAACAACCTTATACCCACCTTATAGACCGGCTTCGTGAATGAGGCGTACTAGCGGTAAGACTGACTGTACTCTTATACATATATATATTATTAACTTATAATATTATAAAGTATAAGGGTTGAATTTTAACTTTTAAAATTCTAAGGGCTAACTTGGAATTAAAGTATTCATACTTGAAAACTTTTTCAAATTCCAAAACTTGAGGGCAAGTTTTGAAACTATTCAAAACTAATTAATTCCATAACTTATGTGTTTAAAGTAGTTTTAATCCAAAAACTCTTCAAGTTCCATAACTTGAGAACAAGTTATGGAAAACTTTAAACTAATAAAAGAAGTAACTTTTTCCTTTATTTTATAACTTATGGATTTAATTATGGTTACATATTTTTCTTTAATGAAGTGACTCTTGAACTTCCATAACTTGAGGACAAGTTATGGAGTCATAAAAATTATTCAATGACACAAGACTCTTCATTTTGTAACCATTGCCAACTCTTATGAATTTTATGAGTCTTTAATGTGACTCTTCATGTAACTTGAGGACAAGTTACACAAACACATTTTATACTCAACTCTTAGATTAAAATGGATTGAAAACAACTATTTCACTCAACATTTCTATTAATCTAAGCAACTCATAAGAACAAGATAATTCAAATCAAACTTTTTCATGTAATTAGTCTAGACCTTAAACTAATACAAAACATGAATCTATTGACAATTATCTTTGAAAATGGATTAGCATGAACATTACCACATCAAAACAAGTTTATAAGATCAAAAACAACTTAGGGTAATGTTCCTAGTCCATTTCTAGCCAAAAAACTCGAAAATATGCTGTCTGGGGGTCCAACTCGTCGAGTGCATGAACAAACTCGGCGAGTTGGATCGAATTCATCACTTTTTAGGCATGGACTCGTCGAGTCTCCTGATGGACTCGCCGAGTCTGATGGCCAGACAGCACCAGATTCGTTTTTTCAGCTTCTATTGCAGGTATAACAAGAAACCAAGCCTAGGCTCTGATCCCACTGTTGGGTTTTGAGAATTCTAACACTCCTAAGTGTACATGCAACCCTAAATACCTTGGATCTATGTTTTCTCTATTATACATACAAATAAGAACTTCCAAGGTATTATCCTAATCTAGCATACAAACACAATGACTATAGCAAGATAGAATACATACCTCTTTGGAGAAGAAAGTCTTCATGAAGCTTGAGTGCCTAGTGCCCCAAGTGTGACACCTCAAATGGAATCACAATCATCAAAACACTTAGAATAGCTTGAGAGAATTCTACACTCATCAAAATCGGCTAGCCCTCTCTCTTCACACACTAGTGTGATTCTAGTTGCCAATTTTGCCAAGAACAATATCTTTATATAGTGTTACAATTAGGGTAAACCCTAATTGTCATGACTTTCCATTTCCTTGGATCCATGGGTACAAATACACCATGGAGCATCCATGGACCATCCTATGGGTTTTAGCCCAACTTGATTATCCATGGAGCATTAGCCCACTATACAAGTATGGATGATTTACACAATCAACCCATATATTTAATTAGTCTTCTTTTGATCACTTAATTAATCTTAGATTAATTCTTGATCAATACTAATTAAATAATCTTATTATTCTTATTATTAATATACTAGAACTTATAATATATTAATAACCATAAGTGTCTTATTTCTCTCATCCAAGTGCATGATGGTATGCAACCCAAATGGACCATGCCGGGTCGGGTCAAGTCTTACCAATTATAGTTATGGACTTAGACATTAATCCAACAACTATATCAATAGGGTTTAAGGCACCACGGCCGCCCTTTATCGGATGGAAATCCGGGTAGTTGTCTGTTGTTATGGTATGGGCCGGAAGGCATTATATGTTGTGGGCCGGAAGGCATTGTGATGTGGACCGGAAGGTCATGGCCTGGAAAGGTGCATATGCGTAATTAGTATGTTGGCTGAGTCGTAGGGTGATGTTATGTTAGCGATCGGCTAGGTCGGTATCCTGGTTAGGATGATCATATGCTATGTGATCTGTTTGATCGATTTTCTGACTGTGAACTGTTATATGATTGTATGTTCATGTGCACACGGTTGCTTAGACTGGAGTTTGATACGATATGCATGGTTGTTCTATGTTCTATGTTCTGTATGCTTTTTATGTTACGGGCCGGAAGGCAATATGTTATGGGCCGGAAGGCAACATGATATGGGCCGGAAGGCAATACGATTTGGACCAGAAGGTCATGGCCTGGAAGGGCGTATGTGTGGTTGGTATTTTGGGGATATCTCACTAAGCTTTCGGGCTTACAGTTGTGGTTTCATGTTTTTCAGGTTCTTCAGGAGGCTGTGGCAAGGCGAAGGCGTGATCGTACCGCTCCTCATGATTTCATAGTATTGTGATTCTGGGAACACGTTAAATGTTTTGTATTGAAAACCTTTTTGTAAAGATTTGATGGAATCAAGATGTTTTTGAAAAATTTAAAAATTGGTTGTATTTTTCGGTCGTTACAAGTTGGTATCAGAGCCTTGGTTTGAGTGAATTGGAGGAACATTCGTGTGACTCCAGTCTCAAATTGAGGAGAGTTTTCAAAAGAGTATTTAAAATGGTTTTCAAAATGAGTAAGGGAGGACACGGAGGTACGATCAGCCGGAGCCAGTAAGTAACCCCAAAATACCATGCATGTTATTTGTTTTTGAGCTTTGATAAAACAGCATGCTTGTGATAGGCTAGGGATATTCAGGATTTCATGATATGTTGCCTGATTTGTGATAGATGTAGCCTAGGGTCCCTTATGGGATATTTTCAGTGTTCCTCTAGTAGTGAGGGTTGAGCGTTGTTATGCATGTTTCTCTAGGGCGTTGTGGTAGTACTTCATACAAATATGGGTAGGTGTGGAAGGTAGTATGGGCCCGTACTACTGAAAGCACAGGACCCATACGCGTATCAGGGAAACCATGATCTCTAGGGTTGGGTTGAGAGAGTTGGCTCCCAGGTTGTGGGAAGACTCTGAGCTTTTGTGTGGTGTTTTTCAGTATGGAGATTCCGAGGCATGATGAGAGTGGATCCGGATCAGGATCGGGAGCTGGAGAGAGAGTTCTGGGCGGATCGGTGCCGCCCGAAGTCATCGGTCAGATGAGCACGTGCGAGTTGGATGCGAGGATTCGGGAGATCCTGCGTGATGAGATTGCTGAGTTGTTCCGGGCTGCGTTGTCGGAGCTGATTGGGTCGATTAAGACCGCCATGGTTGTGCATTTTGATGAGCGCTATGCGGCTCTCGCAGAGACGGCTGCCGCGGCGGCTACAGTGGCTGTAGCGGCGGCAAGGGGATGAGCTGGTCGGGGTTTTCAGTATCGGGACTTCGCTAATACGAAGCCTCCCACCTTCGATGGAGTTCGGGACCCGATTGTTGCTATGAGATGGTTATCAGACGTGGAGGGGTGCTTCTTCACGTGTTTATGCCCTGCTGATCAGAGGGTGAGGTGTCACACCCCCAAACCTGAACGGCGGAAACGTTCGGGGGCGGATGACTTCATGTGGTAACGTAACAAATGAATACATAGTAAAGAAAGCAATACAACCATCATATATATAATTGAAAGTTTACATTTGTTCAAAAGTTACATGTTCAAAACTCAATTACAATATGATGTCAAAATACGAGATTAAACTGGCGCCGCAGCATCCCTTCATCAAAAGCGAAATGAATACCTGAAATTACTGATTCCCTGGGACATACAAGTAATTTTGAAAGGGTAGATCAGCATTTAAGCTGGTGAATTTCATAAGTATTTAAGTGACAATGTTTGAATGAACTGAAATGTTTTATCTTCGTTTGTTTGTGGTTAGAAAATCCAATATTTTCTACTAGTATAAAAGTAGCCTTCACTCAAGACCAATGTTTGTTTCTAAAATGTATGTAAATGTAAAAGAACCAATGAATTTGAAAACCTTGTAAATCAATGCATTTTAATACCCCTTGTGAGTTTTATAACCATACTATTGACTCTGAATGCCTATACACAACGTTCTTCAGGCGTTGGAATGTTATGACGTTTGTCACCCCAAACGGTGGACTGCAGCTAACAGTCAGGGCGCGGGTTTGTCAAGCCCGTATAGATCTATACACAAACACCACGCTCCCCCTCCAAGGGATTCTGATATATAATACAGGACTTGAAATGTGTACTCGAACGTACATGAAGTTAGCGTCTCACAAATCCGTGGTATAAAAACAGATCTACTTGTCAAAATGTTACGTTTGTTCTTGTATACGAAAGTAAACTTCTTGAAATATATGATTCTAGTACATAAGAGTTAGAAATCTGTTCGTAAAACTATACCTATTATAGTTTCCAAAAAGCGTGTCTTGTTTGTTTAGAAATATTGAGAAAAGAAATCACTTGTTTATGAAAGTACAGATTTTTGGTGTAGAGTCTAGGATAGACAAGAAAAATCTAAGAACAGTTTAGTTTATACATGCATTACAACAACATTATATTTTAAAAGGTAAGATGCTATTGTGACATATGTTATATATATATATATATATATATATATATATATATATATATATATATATATATATATAAAAGTTCCTTTAAATGTTTATAAATCGCATGTGATTTGAATATATAACAGTATATAAAAGAGTTTCTTTATGTAACACACGATAATACTCGTGTGTTTTACTTGTAATCCCCCCCTTGAAAGCATATAAAAGTATTTAGAATAATTAAAACGGTTGATTAAGGGGTATGAAACTCACTTGAAAGTTTTGGAGATAGCGAGATGGAAAACCGGGCAGAGTTTCGTCTCGGGAAACGGATTTTCCTCGGGATTCTCGGGAATTTCGGGAGCAAAATCGACCTTCGGGACTTGAGCCAAAAAGACCAGAGCTTCGGGTTTGAACGGACACGGAAAACGAGGAAATGTTGAGAGAGAGAGAAGAGAAATGAACTCTTTCTTTGGAAACCCTCGCATCCTATTTATAGAAAGGCTGGTCTGCCTCGGTACGCGGGGCGTACGCTCGTACGCGCTGCGTACGCGTACGTCATGCATGACCGAAGCCTCGACTGCCTCGGTTCGGATGGGACGGGTTGTTGGGTTCTCGGGTCGGATGGGACGGGTTGCTGGGGAGGTGTGTCGGATGGGACGCCGGGTCGGATGGGACGTCGGGTCGGACGGGTCGGGCGGGTCGGATGGATCGGATTCCTCGGATATGGCGACGTGGACGATCCGAGGCCAATCCTCTCAGTTACGCGGGGCGTACAGGAGTACGCAGCGCATACTTCGGAGGAGGATGCTGACTCCCCTTCGGATAATATCCGAATTTTGAATTAAATAAATAATTAATATATTTAATAAATTTCAAAAATCCATATCTTCTTCATACGAACTCCGTTTTCGATGGTCTTTATATCCTCGCGTAGGTGAGACTACGCTCTACAACTTTCGTTTAGACTCCGTCGGCAAATTCCAAAATTATATTTTTATTATTTATTAAAAATCCATCGTGTTTAAGGAATTTCTTAGAAAATTCATAACTTCTTTATCTGATGTCGGTTTTTGCCAGAATTTTTACCGCTGGAATACCATTGTCGAGACCTTCGATTCTCGTTTAGGTCATTCCGGCCAAAAGTCGCTCGATCTCCGATTCGAGTTTTTAGCTGTCTGTTGCTAAGCCGAACTTGGAAAAATCACATCTTCGCTATATGAAGTCGGATTTGGGCGTTCTTTTCACGTACGATTATGTTTCAAAGACATTTAATCATAGAAGGAAATTAAGTAGAACTTATTTATACATGTAACTTTTTATTATTCAGAAGTGGTTACAATACTTGACCCATTTTGGTCGTTACAACGAGTTGAAATATCGGGTTGTCACATCATCCCCCCGTTAGAGAGAATTTCGTCCCGAAATTTAAAGTAGTAAAGATACTAGTGAACATGAAAGAGATGAGGGTACTTTTGTTTCATCTGATCTTCGCGTTCCCATGTGAATTCAGGTCCCCGCTTGGCGTTCCAGCGAACCTTCACGATGGGTATGCGACTTTGTTTTGTTTGTTTGACCTCTCGGTCCATGATTTCTACTGGTTCTTCCACAAAGTTGAGGCTCTCGTTGATCTCGATCTCGTCGAGTGGAATAACAAGAGTCTCGTCGGATAGATACTTTTTCAAGTTTGAGACGTGGAAGGTTGGATGGATGTTACTAAGTTCGCGCGGTAGGTTAAGCTTGTAAGCCACAGGGCCGATTCTGGCAAGAATCTCGAAAGGCCCTATGTATCTTGGATTTAGTTTCCCCCGCTTTCCAAATCGTATTAAACCCTTCCATGGTGAGACCTTTAATAAGACGTGGTCTCATACCTGGAATTTCAAAGGTTTCCTCCTTTGGTCAGCGTAGCTTTTCTGTCGATCTCTTGAGGCTTTCAATCGTTCACGAATTTGAACGATTTTCTCTGTTGTTTCACGTATGATCTCCGGACCTGTGAGAGTGCTTTCAGGAACTCTTCCTCTAGCTAACTGGGTATCGCCAACTTCAGTCCAGCACAGAGGGGATCTGCACTTTCGACCATAGAGGGCTTCAAACGGGGCAGCCTTTATGCTTGTATGATAACTATTGTTGTATGAAAATTCGACAAGGGGTAAATGAATATCCCATGCCTTTCCAAAGTCAATCACGCAGGCTCTCAGCATGTCTTCTAAAGTTTGTATTGTTCTCTCACTTTGTCCGTCTGTCTGTGGGTGGTAGGTTGTACTCATGTCTAGCCTAGTTCCCAAGGAACTTTGTAGTGACTGCCAGAATCTTGAAGTGAATCTACTATCTCGATCAGAGATAATGGATATTGGAACACCATGCAGTCGCACTACTTCCCTTAAGTAAGTTCTTGTAAGCTTCTCCATTTTGTCAGTCTCCTTGATGGGTAGGAAATGTGCGGATTTGGTCAATCTGTCGACAATGACCCATATGGTATCGAGTCCACCTTTCGTCTTGGGTAACTTGGTTATGAAGTCCATAGTAATCCGCTCCCATTTCCATTCCGGTATCTCGGGTTGTTGTAGTAGTCCTGACGGTTTCTGATACTCGACCTTAACCTTAGCGCAAGTAAGACATTTACTCACGAAGGTAGCAATTTCTGCTTTCATGTTAGGCCACCAGTACAGTTTCTTAAGATCCAGATACATTTTATCCGAACCCGGGTGAACGGAATATCTTGAATTGTGAGCCTCGGTCATGACTACGTTTCTGAAACCACCATGATTTGGGGTCCAGATATGGTCCATGAGATAGTAGGCTCCGCCACCCTTGACTTCTAAATTCTTCTCCATTCCTCGCAGGGATTCACCCGCCACATTTTCAGGTTGCAAAGCTTCCATTTGTGCTTCTTTAATTTGTGTGGATAGGTGGGAATGGATAGTCATGGTCAGAGATTTGACCCTCCGACCAGTGTATTCCTTTCGACTGAGGGCGTCGGCTACTACGTTGGCCTTGCCAGGATGATAACGAATTTCGCATTCGTAGTCATTCAGTAACTCAACCCATCGTCGTTGTCGCATGTTGAGTTCCTTCTGATCGAAAATGTGTTGAAGGCTCTTGTGATCGGTGAATATAGTACTCTTTGTTCCGTATAAGTAGTGCCTCCAGATCTTCAGAGCAAATACCACTGCTCCTAACTCGAGGTCGTGTGTTGTATAGTTCACTTCGTGTGTCTTAAGCTGTCGGGAGGCATAAGCGATAACCTTCCCTCTTTGCATAAGAACACAACCAAGTCCTTGATTTGAAGCATCGCAATACACTACGAAGTCTTCTATCCCTTCGGGGAGGGATAGTATCGGTGCGGTGCACAAGGCCTGTTTTAGTGTCTGGAATGCCTTCTCTTGTTTCACTTCCCAGTCAAAGGCCACTCCTTTCTGGGTTAATGAAGTAAGAGGTTTCGCAATGCTCGAAAAGTTCTTTATGAATCTGCGATAGTAGCCAGCTAGACCTAGAAATTGACGAATTTCTGTAGGTGTCTTTGGTGCCGACCAGTTCTCAATAGCCTTAATTTTGGAGGGGTCCACGTGTATACCTTTCTCGCTAACAACGTGACCTAAAAATTCGACTCTTCGAATCCAAAATTCGCATTTAGAGAACTTCGCATATAGTTTCTCCGTTCGCAGTGTTTCTAGGACTTTTCGTAGGTGTTGACTATGCTCTTCCTTACTTCGAGAGTAGATAAGTATATCATCGATAAAGACGATGACGAACTGATCCAAGTAAGGGCGACATACCCTATTCATTAGGTCCATAAATACTGCTGGTGCATTGGTTAATCCGAACGGCATCACCACGAATTCGTAGTGTCCATAACGAGTTCGGAAGGCTGTCTTTGGAATGTCCCCCTCTAGAACTCGTAATTGGTGATATCCGGATCGCAGGTCTATTTTGGAGAAGTAGTTCGCCCCTTGAAGTTGATCGAATAGGTCGTCGATACGGGGTAGAGGATAGCGGTTCTTGACAGTAAGTTTGTTCAGCTCTCTGTAGTCGATGCACATACGGAACGATCCGTCTTTCTTCTTTACAAACAAGACCGGTGCTCCCCAAGGTGAGAAACTTGGTCTTATGAATCCTTTGTGAAGGAGTTCATTAACTTGACTGGAAAGTTCCTGCATCTCTGCTGGTGCAAGACGATAAGGCGACTTCGCTACTGGGGTAGCTCCTGGAATTAAGTCGATTCTGAACTCGACTTGGCGTTGCGGTGGTAATCCTGGCAGTTCTTCTGGAAAGATATCGGGAAAGTCGCGTACTACCGAGATGCTCTTGATGTCCTTCAGTTCTTGACTTGTATCGACGATGTGCGCTAGGAATGCTCGACAATCCTTCCGCAAGCACTTTCGAGCTTGGATGCACGAAATGATGCGAAGGTTTGAACTAGATTTGTCGCCGTAGATAACTAATGTTTCGTTGTTTGGGAGGTTAAGACGGACTGCTTTCTCAAAGCACATGATGTCGGCGCGAAGAAGGCTCAACCAATCCATGCCGACTATGACGTCGAAACTTTTAATTTGAACCGACATGAGATTGATTGGGAAAGAATGGCCGTCTAATGTTAACGTACAGCCCATGTATATGCAATTTGTGTTTTCGGTTTTTCCATTGGCCATCTCTATAGTGAATGAATTTTCTAACTTGCTAGGTTTAGGTTTAAGTAAATGAATAAAGTTTTGACTCACGAAACTTCTCTCCGCTCCACTATCGAATAATATGCATGCGTATGAATTATCGAGAAGGAACGTACCAGCAACAATAGTTGGGTCAGCTACAGCTTCGTCGTGGCCTATTGCCAAAACTCGTCTCACACCTCCGGTGCCTGCTGCCTTAGGACAGTTTCTCTGGTAGTGGCCCACCTCGCCACAACCGTAGCAAGCCTGCCCTACACCCGCACCGGGAATTTGAGTGATCGGCTTTGCGGGTTCCTTGCAGAAACGGGTTGTGTGCCCTTTCTGGCTGCAGTTGGCGCACTGCATAGCTCGACAAAGTCCATGGTGGTGGTAATTGCATTTGGTGCATTTTGGGAGGTTGCCTATATAAGGCTTTGTTGGGTAGGTATTTGTAGGGGCTGTAGCAGGTACAGTGGCAGCATTTACTGACACCAGCTGTTTCTTTGCGGATTCTTGGGAAGATCCACCCTTCCCTTTAATCCATGCCCTCTTCCTGCCATTGTTGTTGTTGTAGTTGTTGTAGTTGTTGTTTGCTTTCTGTGGGGCTGGTGCAGAAGTGGTTGAGTTCTGATGACCTCCGTAGTCGATCAGAGATTGTGCCAGTTCCTTAGCACTTTCAAAGGTGTCAGGTTTAGAAGCTAACACGCTTGATCGCATTTGGGGCGTCAGTCCCCAGATGTACCTTTCTATCTTCTTGCTCTCGGGAGCAATCATATCTGGACAAAGGATTGCCAGCTCGCAGAATCTGTTGGTATAAGTAGCGATGTCGGTACCAACCATTCCGAGAGTCCATAGCTCGTGTTCAAGCTTTTGAATCTCCCCCCGTGGGCAGTATTCTCTCATCATCATGGTCTTCAGGCTCTCCCAGCTTATGCAGTTTGCCACGATTAGGGTAAGTACTTTAACGTGGCCATTCCACCAAGTTAAAGCTTTATCGAGAAGGGTGAAAGTTGCAAATTTGACCTTGCTGTGCTCGGGGCAGGAGCATATTTCAAAGACTGCCTCCGTCCTTTCGATCCACTGCCTCAGGGCCATCACACCACCAGTACCATAAAACATCCGGGGCTTGGCATTAGTGAAGTCCTTATAGGTGCATTCTCGAGGTGGTCCATGACTCTCGCCATGGTTGGATAGGTGTGTGCCAGATCCCGAGCCATTAGTACTCGAGTTATTGATCTGTGACATGGCAGCTGCCACCGCTGCGGTGACTGCTGCTTGAAACATAACAGCATCAAATTGGGGTGGTGGAGGTGGTGGTGGTATAGGTGCTTCCTCACCGTTGTTTCGCCTTGGATTCCTACGCGGAGGCATCCTTCAACTATAGCTTGAAAAGACAAGGATAAGAATTTCATAGAATGGAAAATGTATGTGTCTCATGAATTAAATCGCTATAGTTCAACAACAGCTGATAGTATGAGTCTTACAATAGAAGAATGAAAGTTATTTGTAAGACTGAAGGTATGAAACAAGTATTTGGGTTCACAAAGACCATTCAAGGTTCGAACGGAATACTCAACATAGTAGTAATAGTGCCACTTATATTAATATAAAAGTT
The DNA here is from genome assembly GCF_052625555.1 of Lactuca saligna. NCBI lineage: Eukaryota > Viridiplantae > Streptophyta > Magnoliopsida > Asterales > Asteraceae > Lactuca > Lactuca saligna. The sequence goes on from NC_136418.1 coordinate 16,827,830, forward strand.
GTTACAACGATCATGAAAATTTGACCCCTATAAGGGTCTCCGATTACAAAGTTCGAGAAATTTAAAGACTTTTAGCCGAGGTCCTAAGCTATAACAAAATTTGAGTCCTAGGCAAGCACTACTTGCGTCGAAGGTTGCGCTTGGAGCTTGACTCCGTATCTGATTGCTTTGACTCCATTAGACGCCTATCGAAGGCGGCTTGTTGTTCCCTTAGTTCGGCGAGGGCTGCAATCATTTGCGCTTGAAACGCTTCAGCTTGGAATTGTTCATTGTCTTGCATCTTTTCCAGCCTACGGATGTCAGAAGTGTGAACCTGCACTTCCACGTTGATATCCCGGAGTCGGCTAGCTTGTACTCCAGACTGATAGGACTGATTGGCTAACTTACCCACCATTACCGGGAGTGCTCGATCAGCCGAACCTCCGCCGCGGACATCATAGAAGTCCCGGCACATGCCGTAGGGAGGGCGTAGGTTTTGCTGTTGGCTCCAATGGTGGAGGTGACTTCCCCAGACGGGAGTCGGTCCTTGAAAGTTCCTTACGAAGACGGGAGGTTGAATGGGTGGTGGATCGATAACTTCCGGCTCTGAGTCGGTACCGGAGTCATCACCCACTTCTATGGGTTCCTCGTCCTCTTCGGGATCATCTTCGATCCATCCTCCGTTGCCTTGGTTGGGAAAGTAGGGGTCGCCAGGGTGGTGAAATCCAGCCATTTGACTGTACGAGAAATAGGGTTATAAGAATTGAATAAAGTCGGAACATGTAAAACATGTAAGTTTAACTAGTTTAGATAGCAAAATACTCCTATAGTATTTAAGTTCTTGTGTTTGATTCTTGTAATGGTTTGGTAAGTTTTGACTTGTTGCTTACTACGATCATTCCTCGATATACGTTGGTCCAATCTTGGGCAAATATAGTTGATCACGCTATATTTGTCCAAAATCTGATTACATATATCGAGTCTTAATCGTAGTGTCAACTTGTCTAAATACTTGTATAGTTGTATAACATGAAAAATAGTTCGTGGTATGCATGTATTTGTACTTAAATGAACTACCAATTTAAGTTGAACGAAATGCTGCTTAAGTGTAAAAAGAAAATTTGTTTTGTCAGAGAGTATTAGTCCCTTAAGCATTTATAGTTTGTATATCTTATGTGGTTCGATATACTTAGTTCACTATAAACATTGCTCTGATACCAATCTGTCACACCCCCAAACCTGAACGGCGGAAACGTTCGGGGGCGGATGACTTCATGTGGTAACGTAACAAATGAATACATAGTAAAGAAAGCAATACAACCATCATATATATAATTGAAAGTTTACATTTGTTCAAAAGTTACATGTTCAAAACTCAATTACAATATGATGTCAAAATACGAGATTAAACTGGCGCCGCAGCATCCCTTCATCAAAAGCGAAATGAATACCTGAAATTACTGATTCCCTGGGACATACAAGTAATTTTGAAAGGGTAGATCAGCATTTAAGCTGGTGAATTTCATAAGTATTTAAGTGACAATGTTTGAATGAACTGAACTGTTTTATCTTCGTTTGTTTGTGGTTAGAAAATCCAATATTTTCTACTAGTATAAAAGTAGCCTTCACTCAAGACCAATGTTTGTTTCTAAAATGTATGTAAATGTAAAAGAACCAATGAATTTGAAAACCTTGTAAATCAATGCATTTTAATACCCCTTGTGAGCTTTATAACCATACTATTGACTCTGAATGCCTATACACAACGTTCTTCAGGCGTTGGAATGTTATGACGTTTGTCACCCCAAACGGTGGACTGCAGCTAACAGTCAGGGCGCGGGTTTGTCAAGCCCGTATAGATCTATACACAAACACCACGCTCCCCCTCCAAGGGATTCTGGTATATAAGACAGGACTTGAAATGTGTACTCGAACATACATGAAGTTAGCGTCTCACAAATCCGTGGTATAAAAACAGATCTACTTGTCAAAATGTTACGTTTGTTCTTGTATACGAAAGTAAACTTCTTGAAATATATGATTCTAGTACATAAGAGTTAGAAATCTGTTCGTAAAACTATACCTATTATAGTTTCCAAAAAGCGTGTCTTGTTTGTTTAGAAATATTGAGAAATGAAATCACTTGTTTATGAAAGTACAGATTTTTGGTGTAGAGTCTAGGATAGACAAGAAAAATCTAAGAACAGTTTAGTTTATACATGCATTACAACAACATTATATTTTAAAAGGTAAGATGCTATTGTGACATATGTTATATATATATATATATATAAAAGTTCCTTTAAATGTTTATAAATCGCATGTGATTTGAATATATAACAGTATATAAAAGAGTTTCTTTATGTAACACACGATAATACTCGTGTGTTTTACTTGTAATCCCCCCCTTGAAAGAATATAAAAGTATTTAGAATAATTAAAATGGTTGATTAAGGGGTATGAAACTCACTTGAAAGTTTTGGAGATAGCGAGATGGAAAACCGGGAAAAGTTTCGTCTCGGGAAACGGATTTTCCTCGGGATTCTCGGGAATTTCGGGAGCAAAATCGACCTTCGGGACTTGAGCCAAAAAGACCAGAGCTTCGGGTTTGAACGGACACGGAAAATGAGGAAATGTTGAGAGAGAGAGAGAAGAGAAATGAACTCTTTCTTTGGAAACCCTCGCATCCTATTTATAGAAAGGCTGGTCTGCCTCGGTACGCGGGGCGTACGCTCGTACGCGCTGCGTACGCGTACGTCATGCATGACCGAAGCCTCGACTGCCTCGGTTCGGATGGGACGGGTTGTTGGGTTCTCGGGTCGGATGGGACGGGTTGCTGGGGAGGTGGGTCGGATGGGACGCTGGGTCGGATGGGACGTCGGGTCGGACGGGTCGGGCGGGTCGGATGGATCGGATTCCTCGGATATGGCGACGTGGACGATCCGAGGCCAATCCTCTCGGTTACGCGGGGCGTACAGGAGTACGCAGCGCGTACTTCGGAGGAGGATGCTGACTCCCCTTCGGATAATATCCGAATTTTGAATTAAATAAATAATTAATATATTTAATAAACTTCAAAAATCCATATCTTCTTCATACGAACTCCGTTTTCGATGGTCTTTATATCCTCGCGTAGGTGAGACTACGCTCTACAACTTTCGTTTAGACTCCGTCGGCAAATTCCAAAATTATATTTTTATTATTTATTAAAAATCCATCGTGTTTAAGGAATTTCTTAGAAAATTCATAACTTCTTTATCTGATGTCGGTTTTTGCCAGACTTTTTACCGCTGGAATACCATTGTCGAGACCTTCGATTCTCGTTTAGGTCATTCTGGCCAAAAGTCGCTCGATCTCCGATTCGAGTTTTTAGCTGTCTGTTGCTAAGCCGAACTTGGAAAAATCACATCTTCGCTATATGAAGTCGGATTTGGGCATTCTTTTCACGTACGATTATGTTTCAAAGACATTTAATCATAGAAGGAAATTAAGTAGAACTTATTTATACATGTAACTTTTTATTATTCAGAAGTGGTTACAATACTTGACCCATTTTGGTCGTTACAACGAGTTGAAATATCGGGTTGTCACATGAGGTGTGCTCTGAACCTGTTGAGGCTTGGGGCGAAGGATTGGTGGAGATTGACCACGGGGTCATATTCAGATGCGAAGAGGGCTGCAGTATCATGGGATCAGTTCAGAGAGATGTTCAGCACTCGTTATGTTCCACAAGTTGAGAGGGAGAGATTGGCTAAGGAGCTCCTTGAGCTGAAGCAGGGTTCGGAGTCAGTGACTGAGATCACCAGGATGTTCACTGAGAGGGCGATGTTTCGCCCAGTGTTCGCTTCGGAGCAGGCTCACATGTCTCGATATCTGATCATGCTCAAGAGGGACATCAGGCAGTTTGTGTCTGCACAGAGGTGCGAGACCTTGTTGGAGTTGCAGGAGGCCGCTAGGCGGCGTGAGTTAGATATTGAGTTGCACTTGCGTGAGCTAAGGCAGGCTCCGGTGCAGTCGCAGCCGGCGCCGAAACGGTCCAAGACCGTTGATGTTAGAGTGGAGGATCTGAGCAGCCACACTTGAGGGAAGTGTGGGAGGGGTCACACCGGGGTTTGTAGGTCCAGTGGTGCATGCCGCAAGTGCGAGATGGAGGGGCACTATGCGAGGGATTGTCGGCAGTCAGCACCAGTTCGGGATTTGAGGATTTGCTATCATTGTCATCAGGTTGGGCATTTGAGGGTCAACTGTCCACAGCCTGCTGCAGGACCGGTGCAGGCTCCATCACCGGCCACGTTGAGGATCACAGGTGGACGTCAGAGTGGAGCGGAGCCCCCAAGGGCTCAGGATCGTGCTTTTCAGCTTGAAGCAGAGGAGGTCAGGGCAGTGTCGGATGCAGCTGCGGGTATGTTTCCTTCTTGATGTCTTGTTATCTTGTGATTATTGTGGTGTATTGTTTTTGTGCTGGTATCTTTGTGTGGTTTTCGATGCGGTATTCGACATTTTTGCGGGTTGTATTTTTGATTATGGGTTGTTGTTTTGGGAATTCTTTTGGTTATCATTCATGGGGGTTATTAGTGGAAACCCGACATTTGGTTGCAGGTCGAGTGACATCTGCTTTATGAGGAGTGGTTAGATGCAGATTGAGTTTCTTTCGAGCAGGTTGATCGGTGTTGATGTGATGTCTTGTTAAGGTTGTTTATGCTTGTGGGAAGCAGTCCGCGTGTAAGTGTTTTCTTTGTGAAAGAGTTGCTCTTGGAGGTCGGTGATGGCGACCGGTGGTTGTTAGTTAGTGCCCAAGTGGGGGAGAATTGGAGAATTCTCCGGGAGATCGATGAGTATTTGAGAGTGCTTAGCTGTTGGGAGTCAGCAAGTGTTCTGTCAACCTAGAGTATAGGCTGATAGGCGTAAGTGTCGAGCATGCGGGGCGGGATACAGACCTAGAGTATTTTATTGAGGAGGGCTTGAGAGCAGGCCGGGATCGAGTAGGTATGATGGAGTTAGAGTTCGGAACCCCTTGAGGGCTAGAACGGTATGCATGGGAAGACCTCCGAGGGGGATAGCTCGGAATGTTGAATGCTAGTTGAGCGGTCCGGATAGACTGAAGGCCGGAAGGCGTACCAGTCAGACCGAAGGCTCAGAGAACGGTCCAGCCAAACTGAAGACACTGAGAGCGGTCCAGATTGGCTGAAGGTTCTTAGAGTGGTCCAGATGGACTGAAGTCCTGGTGAGGTGGTCCAGTCATGCTGAAGACTCTGCAGGTATTGTTGGATCAGTTTGAGGATATGGATGGTGTATGTTGCGGTGTGATTGCATTAGAAGGTCTGGCCCCGGGTAGTGATCTTGATTAGTAGAGATAGTGTAGGGGCTTGAGAGTCCCTACGATGAGAGTCGGAGTATGTGTGCTGGATGGATAGCGGATACGCTAAAAAGGGTGGTGTAGCGTTGGGCGAGCACTGTGGCGCTTGTTGGAGTGGCAATATGGCCAAGTGGATTCCTTGGAAAAGGGAGTGAGAGAGGTGTGTAACTTCGAGAGGGAGTGCAAGTTCACGAAAGTGAAGGTGGCAGAGCAGAGTTATGATTAGATTAATTCGAGTATGGTTTTTGAGCAGCGTGTTTGCGGCAATGGAATAGAAGCTCATCTGGCTTGGGATGTCTGCTGAGGTTGCGGAGGAATTTCGCTGATGTAGAGCCAGGAGACTCGGGAGGGATGCAGGGAGAGAGTCTTGGGCTCTCAGTGTGATTCTGATAAGGGTATTGGATATGTATTAGTGGTTCATCCTAGGGGATGTTGGAGGATATCATCAGTGTATCGGGTTTTCCCAACCTGAGGGTACTGGAGAAAGTTCAGCTTGTGTATCTGGTTTCAAGAGGAGAACTCGTGGGAGTTGCTCTGAGATTGAGAACGAGTCTTTCTGTCGTCACGGAATGGATAGAGTGGGATTCGGATCGGGGATCCGATGGTTCATGGCTTTCTAGCTCTTATGGGCCGAGTGATTGTTGAGATTTGGGGCAGTGATGTGTCATGGGTAATTCTCGGTTGTTGAGTGTGATTATCAGAGGGAACAGTCGGTGCCCGGCTCGAGACGATGGTCAGGACACCGTAAGGAAAGAGAAAGTGTGTTTGAGTTTCGATGGGTATGCCTTGAGGAATTGGCCCAGTTAAGGCCAGGTGGCGCGTTGTGGGAGTATCGTTGGGATAGAATTGCAGTAGGCTTCGAGGACGAAGCCTAATTTAAGTGGGGGAGAATTGTAACATCCTGAAATATCAAGAGTAGAGTAGAAGGGCTAAAAGAGTAATTTGGGAAAGAGTGACTCGGCGAGTAGAGTCATGACTGGGTGGCGTGTTGAGTAGCCGACTCGGCGAGTCAGTAAGATGGACTCGGCGAGTAGGCGCTGAGTGGAGAAAACCCTAATTCTCGGGGTTGAGCCCTATATAAAGAACATAACAGCCCCCCTCTCAGCCTCTTTATTCATCCTCAAGTCCAGAAACCCTTAGCCTTCGTGTGTGAGTGATCTTATCTCATTTTGGTGCTTGAAGGAGGTGTTTGTTGAAGGAATTTTGGGAGTTTGAAGGCTTGGAGCAAGGGGCTTTTCTTGGATTCGAGTTTCATTGCAGTTGGGGCATTCCTTGGAGGTAATATCTCGTTCTTGGGCTATTGTCATGTTGTTTCTTCATTTTGGGGTTTGTGGGGAGCTTGTCTTTGGATGTAATTGGAGTCTAGAGGGTAGACCTGAGGTTGCTACCTCAGATCTGCAATGGAGAAGGATCAGACAGCTTGAAAGTCCCTATGTTGGAGTGTTTAGTGGAGCCATCATGTCCCAAACCCAAGCCCAATGCGTAAATGGCCTAGATCTCTATGGATTCACGTAAAGGTTGCCACTTTACGTGATGGATGAGCTGTAGGAGGCTAGAACTATGTTTTGGATCAATTGCATGGCCTGGAATGCTTCTGAAGGGATTCAGACCGGTGGTACTCGGCGAGTCGCATGGGTATACTCGACGAGTTGCTTGAAGATGAGCTGGGACTCGGCGAGTTGGAAGAACAACTCGGCGAGTTGGATGAAGATGGCCTGGAACTCGGCGAGTTGTATGAACAACTCGGCGAGTAGGTTGAACATAGCCTTAGACTCGGCGAGTCTGTTCTTGGGCTCGGCGAGTCTTGTCGAAGAGTTCCAATATTTGCTAGTCGAGTCGGGAATCGGTGAGTCAAGGGATGACTCGGTGAGTTATGTGTGAGTGGACACGGAGTTGTTGAACTCGACGAGTCTCAGGGTGACTCGGCGAGTTAGGTCGCGGAGTGAGGGAAGTTCTCAGTATGGGGACTCGGCGAGTCATCGGGTTGACTCGGCGAGTAGAGTCAGTCAGGGGTTGACTATGATCTTGTCTTTGACCAAGGGTTGACCAGTAGTTTCCAGGGGCATTTTGGTAATTGTTGATTTTTGTTTTGAGTTCAGTGCATTGGTGGTTGTCCAGTGGTGGAGATCGTGTCAGTGATCGGAGCAGCTTGGGTTATCTGTTCGATCGGCAGTTTCGAGGAGAGTTATCCTCACTATATCAATAGGGTTTAAGGCACCAAGGCCGTCCCTTTATCGGATGGAAATTCGGGTAGTTGTCTGTTGTTATGGTATGGGCCGGAAGGCATTATATGTTGTGGGCCAAAAGGCATTATATGTTGTGGGCCGGAAGGCATTGTGATGTGGACCGGAAGGTCATGGCCTGGAAAGGCGTATGTGCATAATTAGTATGTTGGCTGAGTCGTAGGGTGATGTTATGTTAGTGATCGGCTAGGTCGGTATCCTGGTTAGGATGATCATATGCTACGTGATCTGTTTGATCGATTTGCTGACTGTGAACTGTTATATGATTATATGTTATGTGCACACGGTTGCTTAGACTGGAGTTTGATCCGATATGCATGGCTGTTCTATGTTCTATGTTCTGTATGCTTTTTATGTTACGGGCTGGAAGGCAATATGTTATGGGCCGGAAGGCAATACGATTTGGACCGGAAGGTCGTGGCCTGGAAGGGCGTATGTGTGGTTGGTATTTTGGGGATATCTCACTAAGCTTTTGGGCTTACAGTTGTGGTTTCATGTTTTTCAGGTTCTTCAGGAGGCTGTGGCAAGGCGAAGGCGTGATCGTACCGCTCCTCATGATTTCATAGTATTGTGATTCTGGGAACACGTTAAATGTTTTGTATTGAAAACCTTTTTGTAAAGATTTGATGGAATCAAGATGTTTTTGAAAAATTTAAAAATTGGTTGTATTTTTCGGCCGTTACAATTGTTAGGAGCTGTCACACCCCGAAACCGATGGCGGAAACATTCCGGGGCGGAGGACCTCATGTAAAGTATCACAACCAATGTACATAGTAAGCATAGTAAACACAACCATTACATTACATAGGAAATTTACATTTGTTTGAAAGCAAAGTTACATGTTTAATATATACATTAGTATAACAAAAGTAAAGATGAGACTACTAATATGCTCCGTCTTCTCCAAAAGATTGCGGGATACCTGTCTAACGTTGACTAGAGAATACAAGCAGTTTTAAAAATATAAGCATAAAGCTGGTGAGTTCATAAGCGGTTTGTTTCTATAAAAGAACAAGCTTCCTTTGGTCTTCTAAAAAAGTTGTTATCCAAGAAAATCCCATATTTTCTTATAAGAAAAGGTTAGTTATCCATTTGTTACACAGTCTAGTTAAGAACAGTTAAGCTTTCCAAGGAAAAACCCTTATTTTCCTTATAAGTTTGTGGTTGGTTATCGATTCGGAATGCAGTGTACAAGTATCTACCATACTTGTAGTGTTAAGAAAAGTATCTTGAAAGCTTGGTTATCCTTGGAAAGTACATTAGTTTCAACATGTATATAAAACTAATAAGTAGGTAGTAAAACTTTCCATAATCCAAGTTGCGAGTTCCATAACCATACAATAGACTAGATAAGGCTCGTAACGGGGCTAGTATCGTTTTATGACTTTTGTCACCTGTGGACCAGTTGGTCCAACTGTAGCTAGCGGCCAGGTGCGGGGTAGTCAATCCCATATAGATCTATACACTCAAGTCACATTCTCCCTCCAGGAGATTCTGGTTACAGGGGTAGTCCTACACTCTCGTATCTAGGGGGAGTGTTACAAAGGACGTGTCTCCAATCCTAAGATTAATGAATTTAAAAATAATAATACAAAAAACTTTGTTTTAATGGTCCTACTCTCTCGTATCTAGGGGGAGTGTTATCAAACACGTGTCTAATGTTCTCAGATTAATGTTATTGGTCCTTCACTCTCGTATCTAGGGGGAGTCTGATCAAGGACATATTTAGAGTTCTATGATTAATGTTATTGGTCCTTCACTCTCGTATCTAGGGGGAGTGTTATCAAGGACGTATAACTCCTGTATTTCTACTGGAGCTAAGCGATATGGAGATTTGTCTACAGGATTTGCTCCAGGAATTTGGTCGATGCGAAACTCGACTTGACGTTCGGGAGGAATTCCCGGGAGCTCTTCTGGAAAGACATCAAGAAAGTTGCAGACTTCGGGGATGCTCTCGAGGTCTTTAACTTCTTGTTTTTCGTTGATTACATGAGCTAGGAATGCGTAACACTCCTTTCGAAGAAGCTTTTGAGCTTTGATGCAGGAAATGATGCGAAGATTGGAGCTAAGTTTATCACCGTAGATCATGAGAGTTTGGCCAGAGGGGAGATTGAGATGGATGGCTTTTTCGTAACAAAGGATATCAGCATCATTGGGACTCAACCAATCCATGTTAATGATAACATCAAAGCTCTTTATGGAAACTGGCATTAGCTGAATGGGGAAAGAATGATCGTTCAGGGTAAGGGTACAGCCTATGAATATATCGTTAGCGTTCTCTTTCTCACCGTTAGCCATCTAGACGGTAAACGCTTCGGTTAATGGTTGGGGATTATGTTTGAAAAGATGTTAGAATGAATGGCTTACAAAACTTCGTTCAGCACCAGAATCGAAAAGGGTGCAAGCATAAGAGTTGTCTAGAAGGAACGTACCCGAGACAACGGTGGGATCAGCGACTGCCTCATCTTGTCCCATAGTTAGAACTATCCCGGTGTTTCCAGTTGTTGCTGCCTTGGGGCAGTTTCATTTGAAATGCCCAACTTCACCGCAACCATAGCAGGCCTGACCGACAGCCGCTCCGAAAGCTTGATTTGTTGATTGGGTTGGTGTCTTGCAGTTTCGCACCATGTGCCGCTTTTTGACACAGCTGCAGCATGACAGTTCACGACATGGACCGAGGTTATGGTGGAAGTTACACTTCTCACATCGTGGAAGGGTACCAGCATACCTACTGGTAGGTGTTTGAGCTGTGGAAGCGGAGGCAGAAATAGTAACGGGGGTAGTAGAAGCGTGGACTGCCACAGTTTGTTGCTTCTTGGAGGATCCTTGCGAACTCTAACGCTTCCGTTTGCCCCAGGATTTCTTCTTATTTTCACTGCTCCCTTTAGCCGGCTGAGGAGCGATGGTCACTTCCTCGAGATCGTCACCATGGTCAATCAGAGTTTGCGCTAGGCATTTGGTGTTGTCATAGGTGTCTGGTTTCACAACCAAAACATTTCCCTTGGTTGGCTGAGTCAGCCCCCAGATGAATCTCTCAATCTTTTTGCTTTCCAGGGTAACCATTCCCGGACAGAGAAGCGCCAAGTCATCAAATCTGGAAGTGTAAGCGGCGATATCGGAACCCTTCATCTTTAGGTTCCAGAGTTCATGCTCCAGCTTTTGCATTTCGCACCTTGGGCAGTACTTCGCAAGCGGAAGCTCCTTCACGCTCTCCCAACCCATAGCATTGGCTACATGCAGGGTTAGGGATTTGACTCGGCCGTTCCACCAAGTCAGGGATTTATCGGTGAAAGTGCAAGCGGTGAACTTCACCTTATCAGATTCTGAACAGCCACAGATTTCGAAAATAGATTCGATTTTCTCGAACCATCGAGTTAGGACAATGACACCTCCAGTTCCATTGAAGGGTGTGAATTTTGCGTTCATAAAGGCTTTGTAGGAACATTATTTTTGGTGTCCCTGGCTACCTTCCTGGTTTTGGGGCTGAGTACCACCTCATGGTCTGCCTGAACCACTGGGGTTCATTTCTGACATGGCAGCAACCACAGCAGCAGTAACAACTGCTTGGAACATGGCGGGATCAAATGGAGAGGGAGATGGTGGTGGAGGAGAATTGTTGTTCTTTGAGTTTGGTCTTTTCTTTGGAAGCATCTTTATCTAAAATGGTCAGGAAAGAGAGGATAGTAAGTCCTCTGAATTAAATCAAGTGACATGGAACAAGAGATGTCTCATTATGGCAGATAAAGTGTTCTACTATGCGATAATATATAGGAAAGCTACCACAGCAAGGGAATTTATCGCTAAGGGAAATGAGTAGCAACACTTGAACGAGGATTTCTATGGAGAAGTTGATTCTAGAAAATACTCCCATAGTATTTTATGTTTCGCTGCAATGATGACTCATTGTTTGGATATTTGGTAAGTTTTAGGCATGTTGCACACCACAGTCACTCCTAAGCACATGTTGGCCCTAGACACGACTACATAACTGCCCAGGTTTAACCGCAGCGTACAACACCCAATTACTTATGTTTTTTTCTACTCGTAGTTGCGGTTTCTGGCGGTTAGGTATTCTTGTATACTTTTGACAAATACTTATATTTTTAAAGTATACTTTTAGGTCAGAGCACTTCGGCCCCTTAGTCTTTATAGTTATATACCATGTAAGGTTCGGTATACTTAGTTCACTATAAACGAGGTCTCTGATACCAATCTGTCACACCCCGAAACCGATGGCGGAAACGTCTCAGGGCGGAGGACGTCATGTAAAGTATCACAACCAATGTACATAGTAAGCATAGTAAACACAACCATTACATTACATAGGAAATTCACATTTTTTTGAAAGCAAAGTTACATGTTTAATATATACATCAGTATAACAAAAGTAAAGACGAGACTACTAATATGCTCCGTCTTCTCCAAAAGATTGCGGGATACCTGTCTAACGTTGACCTGAGAATACAAGCAGTTTTAAAAATATCAGCATAAAGCTGGTGAGTTCATAAGCGGTTTGTTTCTATAAAAGAACAAGCTTCCTTTGGTTTTCTGAAAAAGTTGTTATCCAAGAAAATCCCTTATTTTCTTATAAGAAATGTTTAGTTATCCATTTGTTACACAGTCTAGTTAAGAACAGTTAAGCTATCCTAAGAAAAAACCTTATTTTCCTTATAAGTTTGTGGTTGGTTATCGATTCGGAATGAAGTGTACAAGTATCTACCATACTTGTAGTGTTAAGAGAAGTATCTTGAAAGCCTGGTTATCCTTGGAAAGTACATTAGTTTTAACACATATATAAAACTAATAAGTAGGTAGTAAAAGTTTCCATATCTAAGTTGCGAGTTTCGTAACCATAGAATAGACTAGATAAGGCTCGTAACGGGGCCAGTATCGTTTTATGACTTTTGTCACCTGTGGACCAGTCGGTCCGACCGCAGCTAGCAGCCAGGTGCGGGGTAGTCAATCCCATATAGATCTATACACTCAAGTCACGTTCTCCCTCCAAGAGATTCTAGTTATAGGGTTAGTCCTACACTCTCGTATCTAGGGGGAGTGTTACAAAGGACGTGTCTCCAATCTTAAGATTAATGAATTTAAAAATAATAATACGGAAAATTATGTTTTAATGGTCCTACACTCTCGTATCTAGTGGGAGTGTTATCAAAGATGTGTCTAAAGTTCTAAGATTAATGTTATTGGTCCTTCACTCTCGTATCTAGGGGGAGTGTTATCAAGGACGTATTTAAAGTTCTATGATTAATGTTATTGGTCCTTCACTCTCGTATCTACGGGGAGTGTTATCAAGGACGTATCAAAAGTTCGGAGGTGAATGCTTTTAACAGTAATAATGTGGACAATCATTTGTGAAATATAAAATATAGCATTTTATAATGAGTTTCACAAATAGTTTGAAAACTAACTCTGCAAGTTAAATGGTTGGTTAATACGGTTTCCAGTGTTAAAAACATACGAAATATGAAACATTTCAAATGAAATAATAAGTTTGAGTACAAGATTTCCTTGTACTTTTGCTTGTATTCCCCCCTGAAAACATTGAAAAACACGGAAAAAGGTGTAGGGGTATGAACTCACCAGACGAGAAATGTGACGGCTAGGATGCTAAGTGTCAGTTCGAGGCTTGAACACATGCGAGGTTCCTATGTAATATGAAGAGATACGTAATTGTATCTAATTAGTCTTTGAACCACATATTAATTAAGATAATATACTCCGAGATACGGAAACACTTTATTTCAAGTGTTAGGAGTGATCCGGATTGCATCTTAGGAGGCGTAAGGCCTAGATATGGAGTTTGCTCTTCAAGAGTAAACTCCTAAGGGAGATTATGGCCCATAGACCATATCCCCATGATTTTACAGCCGTAAACTGATGGGTGGTGTGTTCTTGGGTGTTTAAAGGTCTTACAATGCACAAGGGAAGGTTCTAGGGTTGAATTAATGGCTTAGGAAGTGATCGGGACTTGAAATGACCTTAGAAAAGGGGGTTTACGGTTCTTGAAGGACACTTGGGGGGTTTACTGCAGTAAACACATGATTTTACGGCCGTAAAATCATGCTTGGTCCATTCTTCATGTGTTTTGGTGGTTGTAGGTTAAGCATGCAAAGTTCTAGACCCAAATACAGGCCATGCAAGGTGTTAAGGGCACTTAGGCACCCTTTGGAGGTGTTTACGGTTTTGGTAGACCTTCCCAAACCGTAAACTCAATTGTGGCTCATTTGTGCATGTTTTGGTGCATCACATGAAGGGATACAAAGTCCTAGGCACCCATGCAAGCTTTTGGAGGTGTTTAAGGGGCAATTTAACACCTTAAATGGTGTTTATGGTCTATGAAGGATTGTTTACGGTGCAAGAATGTTCTTGGACCGTAAAATCATGTTTACTACCCAAAAGACATGGTTTTGGTGTTCTAAGGTCGTATATTCAAGTCCTTAAGTCATATCTAAGCACTAGAAGGGATTTGGAAGGGTTTTGGGGATTCAAAACCCCTTTATAGGAGTTTACGATTTTGGGAGATCTTCCCCAACTATAAACACAAGTTTTTCAGAGTTTTGGATGCTTTAAACAAATATTTACATGCTTAACAAGTTAAACAACAAGCTAGGATAGATCACCTACGATTTTGGAGCTTGAAGGGGCGTTTTTGGATCAAAACTCGAGTTTTAAAGAGAGAGTAGAGAGAGAAAGTTATTGTTGGGTTTAGAGCAATATAAAACTCCTAAGTGTACATGCAACCCTAAATACCTTGGATCTATGTTTTCTCTATTATACATGCAAATATCCACTTTCCAAGGTATTGTTCTATTCTAGCATACAAAACTTTGAATAACACGAGTTAGAATAACATACCTTTTGTTGGTGCTTGTCTTCATGAAGCTTGAGTGCCTAGTGCCCCAAGTGTGACACCTAAAATGGTTCACACAACACCATAAGCACTTGGAATAACTTAGAGAGAAATTAGAACACTTCAAGAATCGGCTTGCCCTCCATGCATATCTAGTGGCCGATTTCTCACATCAATAAGATGCTTATATAGTTGTTACAATTAGGGTAAACCCTAATTGTCATGGATTTCCATTTCCTTGGATCCATGGGTTCAAATACACCATGGAACATCCAATGGGATTGAGCCCAACTTGATAATCCATGGAGCATTAGTCCACTATATAAGTATGGATGATTTACACAATCAACCCATATATTTAATTAGTCTTCTTTTGATCACATAATTAATTCTAAATCAATTATTGATCAATACTAATTAAATAATCTTATTAATATATTAGAACTTATAATATATTAATAAACCTTAAGTGTTATTTCTCTCATTTTAGTCTATCCAAGTGCATGATGCCATGCAACCCAAATGGGCCATGTCGGGTCGGGTCAAGTCTTACCAACTATAGTTATGGACTTAGACATTAATCCAACAGTCTCCCACTTGGATAAGTCTAAAACTATTATTGCAAGTATGACTTCAGAACCCGATTAGCAATCGTAGCTCTCAAAAGCTTCTGTCGATCTCTGACCTTCTCGATGAACTCTGACCTCTGTCAATGACTTGTCCATTAGATAAGTGATCATATATTCCTCCATTCTAGATATCATATGGAATGAGACATGGATTATAATCATTTACTCTATCCAATTGTTGTTTCCCGATTTCTGATTTATGACGACTGACTAATTGAACAAATCAAATCAGTCCAGGCCGGGCCGAGCACTTAGTTTTGTCATCACTAAATCATCGAGGGGCCCACAGATATTGCTTTTATCCCGAAGGTAAAAGGAATGGATAAACTTTGACTCATATGCTTGTACTAACTATTTGTTGAATCATACACAAAGGCACGTTTTATAACATCTTGTTACCAATGCGTTTACGTGCAATCAATGTATAACCAACTCATAGTCAACAACTCATATCTCTAGGTTTGAAGAATATAAGATATTATCGTCTCATGATTCACTCGTGATAAAATCCATGAAGTGAATCCAAATGAGTGTGGGTTGAATCCAATACTCAGCCCTTATGAGTACTCATGAATGTTGTAGCAACTATTGCATTGTCTAAAGCACTTTAGACAAATCATACAAGCCAAATTCACGACAGTCTTGATTCATATCTACTTCCAACATATGACCGACTATTGATGGTTTGAATAACTTGGTCATTCAGGAGAATGAACTAGTTATTCTGGAAGTCAAAACATGCAAAGTGAAACACAAAATAATACTAGTCCTATATGGCCTCAACACTTTGAGTGTAAATAAAACACCTTTTATCTAAGCACCATATTGATCACTCATTATTCATGTTTCGATTAATCAACTTAATACTTGAATTGAAACAGTAATGATGCCATGCTCCAAGCATGCATACTATGTTTCTCTAAACAATAGCTATTCCATTCTCCAAGTATGCACACTATATTTACATATGGTCATCTCTTTGTGAAATGTATATCAATTGAACATGACCTCAATGATTCTCATTTCACAATCCCAATCCTTATTGTAAATGTAAGAATACCAAGTTCTTGTCATTTACCATAATCTATGCAATGATCCTCTTGTAATGATATTCTTACAAGTCACAAAGACTTGGCAACAAACATTACAAAGTATTTCAATGGAAAGCAATTCCATGGAGATGAAGTCTCAAATTCAAAGTACATTCCTTTGAACATCCTTCTTTGCATTAAGTTCTTTAATATTACATAGATTCAAAGAATAACTTCCACCTATGGAAACAATTCCATATTCCCATCTTGACCATCACTTTTGAACAAGAGTTGCCTCTTTCCAAAATTTGTCAATATGATCCTTACTCTATACTTCCAATTGTCCATGAGTAACCAAACTTTGGAAAACCCCAAATTTTTCTCGACAATTTCTTAATCATCTTAGTCATATCCAGTTCTAATCCATTTTCCCTTCTTAACGCCCTAAGCATTAGGAAAATTTAGAATGGATGAATATTATAACACATGCAACCGATCCTATATCCAAAGTATATTGGATACGATTCATGCTATAAAAATTTTATTTGCCATGTTCTCATAATTCAAACTATGAAGAGGGATGCCGTAATCATAACCGAATTTTGAGAAAGCAACATATATATATATATATATATATATATATATATATATATATATATATATATATATATATATATATATTCCTTATGTTGAACCATTCCAACATAACATTCATATATATTCTTGACTAAAGTTGATTAAAATCTCACTCTAAGCTTGTAGAATTGGAATGAAGTATAAATTTCTCTCCCTTAATTATAGTAAAACAACTTTTTCAAAGCAAGTTGAAACTTTTGTTTTCTATAATTAACATTGCTAACTTGCAACATAATCATCATGCTCCCACTAGCATAATGATTATTATCTAACAAGCATAACACTTTATGCTCCCACTAGCTTTGACATGTACCTAGAAATTAGTCAGATTTCTGATACTAGATTGCCTTGATAAGGCTTTATCAAATCATACACCTGGAGTCTAAAACTTTCCTTAGATAGCTCACATGTGAGTCTAAACCTTTGCCATTCTCATTAGTTAGTGTGCCGGTTAACCACACACGCTCCACTAACGACATGAGAATGCAAACTTCACACTTGCTATCCACTTAAATCTACTTAGTGAAAAAGTTTCCTCACTATCATTTTCATGAATCGGAGAGAAACCTTATGACACTTAGATTTTGATGGTGTATGTGTTCCTATCCATGTGAATTTGACATAACCATAATCACACAACAAGGTTAATGACAAATCCAAATTCATATGGACTGAACATTTGCAGTCTTAATTTCTTGCCACCTGGTAGCACAAGGGCCTACCATTGCTTCCAAGTTGTTATGCAACCAGTTGAGAACTCTCAGAACTCCAATGCAAAACCAATTTTAACTGGAATGGGCACAGAATATGTCAACATGATAGGTTACAAACCTCAAGTCGTGGTCTAGTGATTAACAAAACTCTTGATTAGTTCTTGAACCTATCTTAAGATCCTTTTAAGACTCCCACTGACCTCTTGACATATAAGATTCTCTTTGTCAAGAACCATTCCTTGACAAAAACGAATATTCAAGAGTTAGTGCAGATTCTTATCAAGTTAAACACTTCTCACAATTGGTCTTAGTTGGTCTTTGTTTTATCCAAAACATCACAACTTACAAATTTCAAATGTACAAGAGTAAGAACACATTTTACTCTACATTTAACAAGTGTTTTAAACCTTTCTTAAGATTATGTCACTCAAGGCTTAATCATGGAGTATGACTCTAAGATTTAATTTTGGAACGAGGTATAATTTATCTTTTGATCTAACCATTTCAACAATTCACGATTCCTCTCCTTAGCCAAACAAAATGAGCTAAGGTGTCCTTAAAGGATCAATTGTGGCATGGTTTCATAATCACTAAGATAATCATAAAGCAAGATACTCAAGTACTCTCCCATCTCTTCAGATTAGAGAAACTTTTATCTTTCTCCCTTATTTGATTCTTCTTACTCATTATGTCTATCATTGAAACTTCTCCAATGATCCAGAACTATACTTAAACTTGTAAGTATAACCATATTTACTAAACTTTAGTAAATCATAATGAATAATCTTATCAACTTTGTGGTGGACCTGATCAACGCACACCCAAGTGTATCTGATCCCTTTGTCCTTCACTTGATTCACGTGTACATGTGAACAAGGAATTAGACTTAATTTCCCAAATATATAAAAAAAAATCTCATGATCATAGAATACAAGTCGCATGATTCCAAGTTTCTATCCAACTGAAACTTGGGTGATGAGAATCTTTCCTTATTTGGTAAATTATGACACTTCCACTAATGAAAGAATCAAATCCATTTACCCATATTGCTTATCAATGGAAACATATAATCAACAATTTTTCACATATGCCATTGTAAGGATACTTAAAATAAATAAAATCAAAACCATTTTTCTTTTTATTTTAAAACTTTGCGGAAAAATTTATCCTTACAATCCATATGGAAAACTTATTGTTATCTATTCCTAAGCAATATATCATAACTCTTAAGTAACAACTCAAAATTCTGATCACCGAACCATGCGATCGAAATCCATCTTCGCGATCAGAATCAGCATATACTTCCTTTAAGTTTCTTCACCTTTTCTTTGATTCTTAAAACATCAATATGTGACCTCGTCACATTATGCAATAAGAATCTCAGAATAGAAACTTAATAGAGTTAGACAATGGACTTTACCTGAAGTAGAGTCAAACCTATTGACTTTACCATCCTTAAGATGTTTCAGGTAAATTTAGGAGCTTCGCAACCAATGTCTTTCCTTTGGCAACAGATTCATATGGACTCTTTGGAAACGGTACATGGGACTATCACAAAATTAACCTTTCTCTTTACCATTTGGTCAACCGAGTTGACTATGGCCGATCCCTTTCCAATGGGAAGAGAAAGTTTTTCCTGGACCTCCAATGTCACCATTTTCAATGTCCAAATAGGTTTGGAAAGTAGATCTTCCAATCCAATTTGCTTTACTAATGCTCCAAATCATTGCTGATTTAGCATCATCAAGCAAATAGGTAAAATCATTAAGGGTCTTGTCGCGACCTGTCATCAGGGAGTGACTGAAGAACCAAGTCAGCAGCCAGCTACCTCGAGACTTCGACACCCGACTCTCCCGACTTGTCAATATGTGGCATAATCGTCAAGATATTAGCACATATAGACTTTGCTTGCCAATAAGGATTGAGTGACTTAGAACTTATCAAGTCTTAAAACTTGTGGTATAGGGAGATTTATTGGAGGAGGTGGATGAAGTGAAGTATGATTTCTAGTCCCACAAATGCCCAACAAAGGGATTGATCTTTCACTTTGATTGCCATTTGGGATATCATCTTCATTAGGAACCTTGTTCCTAAAGATTTGGGAAGACCATAGCTGTCTAAACTAGACATCTATAATGGGAGAAATTCAAGTTAGTTGATTTAAACTCCTTAATATAATACCCAATATGAAATATTAAGGCTAGGACCCAACAACCTATTTATAACTGGAAGAGGGATGCCGTAATCCAAATTATAAAATAGTTGAAGGTAAGTAAATGACGATTTACCAATTTCCACCATGAAAACGAAATATTTTATTATTAGGTTTTATTGGTTTTGAAACTCCTAGATCTTTTGAGATACATTTAACTTTTCAATGGCATGTTTGAATCTCGATTGTGCCCTCTCAAATTTGTGACTAGGATGCCGAGGATCACAAACAAGGTGTGAATAACCATACAAATTGACTTGGTACCCTTAACAATATTACATAATCAATGTGCCGATTAACCACACACGCTCCACTGATATATAATAAAGTCAAGTTACCCTTTGCCACTCTTACTAGTCCATATTAGTGTGTCGGTTAACCACACACGCTCTACTAACGACTTGGTAAGGTACAAAGTGTAATTTTATGGGCTAGCACCTTTTCACATTTTCCTAAGTAACTAAGATTGGGAATTTATAAGTGTTTAGTTACTTAGTATTTTTCATTATACTTTTAATGAAGGGAGAATTATAGTCCATTCCTACCCTTTCGGCTAACGAGCCTCCACCAGTCAAGGAGGCAGTGGGTGAGAGTGGACACCCATTAAACTGGCATTTTATAGGCAGTAACCTTATACCCCCCCCCCTTATAGACCGGCTTCATGAATGAGGCCTACTAACGGTAAGATTGACTTCCTCTTATACATATCTATATAATTAAAATTATAATAATAGTATAAGGGTTGAATTTTAAACTTTTTAAAATTTCAATGTTCAATTTGGAATTAAAGTATACATTAGGAGTAAATTTTCAAATTCCAAAACTTGAGGGCAAGTTTTGAAACTATTTCAAGACTCATTAAATCATAACTTATGAGTTTAATGGTTCATTAAAATGAAGACTCTTCATTTTAATGTAACCCCTTATTCTTTAAAAACACTTTAAAGAAGTGTCTCTTCAACATCCATAACTTGAGGACAAGTTATGGAGTCATTAAACTATTTAATGGAAAAAACTCTTACATTTTATGTAACCCACAAAACTTTTATGAATTTTTAAGATTCATAAATATGACTTTTCACATAACTTGAAGACAAGTTACAAAAACATATTTTATGAACTTGTTTTAGACTAATATGGATTGAAAACAACTAAAACATAATTTTTTTCATTATCAATCTAAACTAACTCATAAATCAAGGAAACATAAAATTCTTGAAAATTCATAACTTGATGACTTGTTATGAACTCCAAACAATTTTCAACAAGATCATGAATTATATCACCAAACAATTTGCACACAATTCCTATGATCTTGTAAAACTCATAAGCATGATTATTCATAATCAACAATTTTCAAGAATAACATGAACACATATAAACTTGAGACTTTTATTATAGCATTGAAATTGGTTTAACATAATCATTACCACATTCAAAACAAGTTTTATAAGCCCAAAACAGTCAAAGGTAGTGATTCTAGACCAATTCCAGCACCAAAACTCGAAAATATGCTGTCTGGGGTCCAACTCGTCGAGTGCATGAACAAACTCGGCAAGTTGGATGCATTTTGCCTTGGACTCGTCGAGTCCCTTCATGGACTCGGCGAGTTTGCTGGACAGACAGCACCAAAAGTCGATTTTTAAGCAGTTTAAGCAAGTACAACAAGAAAACAAGCCTAGGCTCTGATACCACTGTTGGGTTTTGAGCAATCTAACACTCCTAAGTGTACATGCAACCCTAAATACCTTGGATCTATGTTTTCTCTATTATACATGCAAATATCAACTTTCGAAGGTATTGTTCTATTCTAGCATACAAAACTCTGAATAACACAAGTTAGAATAACATACCTTTTGTTGGTGCTTGTCTTCATGAAGCTTGAGTGCCTAGTACCCCAAGTGTGACACCTCAAATGGTTCACACAACACCATAAGCACTTGGAATAACTTAGAGAGAAATTAGAACACTTCAAGAATCGGCTTGCCTACATGCATATCTAGTGGCCGATTTCTCACATCAATAAGATGCTTATATAGTTGTTACAATTAGGGTAAACCCTAATTGTCATGACTTTCCATTTCCTTGGATCCATGGGTTCAAATACACCATGGAGCATCCATGGAGCGTCCATGGGTTTGAGCCCAACTTGATAATCCATGGAGCATTAGTCCACTATATAAGTATGGATGATTTACACAATCAACCCATATATTTAATTAGTCTTCTTTTAATCACATAATTAATTCTAAATCAATTATTGATCAATACTAATTAAATAATCTTATTAATATATTATAACTTATAATATATTAATAAACCTTAAGTGTTATTTCTCTCATTTTAGTCTATTCAAGTGCATGATGCCATGCAACCCAAATGGACCATGTCGGGTCGGGTCAAGTCGTACCAATTATAGTTATGGACTTAAACATTAATCCAAAAGTTATGAGGAGGTGGGAAAAAGCTTAAGTGAAGGTTAATCATCCTTTATATAAGGCTTGAGTTTGTGGCCTAGAGGAAATCTACCCGATACCATTGTTAAACGGAGTTTATGGTCGTACCCGATTAAGTTGTCGTAACCCGACTTAGTCATAAACTAATTTTTTTTTTCAAATGAATATTGAGGGTGTTTTCACGTGTTTCTAATGTGTTTGGACACTCATGAAGTTATAATAAAATTCTCAATTTAAATGAACTAATCCAATTGCTAACGGAAAAGTTTGATAAAGAGAGGTTTTAGTAACGGAAACGAGTTATAGTGACAGAATAAATTTCAGGTTGTTATAGGAGCATACGACTTCTCGCCACATTTTCATGGATATAAGTTTTGGGTCTAAAAATATGGTTAGGCTTTAATAGTTTTTGGTCTAGAACCAAAAACAGTGTTGGGTTTACGGTCCATGTGGTGTTTGCGGTTGGGTGTGTTTGCGGCTGCAAACTTATTTGCAGTTGTAAACACGTTTACGACTATAAACATGTTTCTAGCCACTATTCCCTATATATATATATAGCGTCAGTAGAGTCGTAAGAGAAAAGAGGGCTAAGGAGGGCTAAGTGTGTGTAAATCAAGGTGTTCTTTTGAGAGAAAGTTAGAGAGAAGAACAGAGTGTGTGTGTGAATCTCATATGTATGGAGCATTATTCATATTATTGAATACATCATAGATTCATCTTCTTCTTCTTCTTCTTCTCCTTCTTCCATATTTGATCTTGCATCATCCAATTTATTTGGGATTCCGCACCATCATATGGATCTAATTTTCTTGATGTATCAATCAAGATCCAATTGATGGTGTGGAATCCCAATCATTTGGATGACACAAGATCAAATATCGAAGAAGGAGAAAAAGAAGATGAATCTATGATGTATTCAATAATATGAATGACGGTCCATATATATGAGATTCACACACACACACACACACTTCTCTCTAACTTTCTCTCTCTCGAACACCTTGATTTCCACACACTTAGCCCTCCTTAGTCCCTTTTTTCTTATGACTCTACAGACACTATATATAATAGGGAATAGTGGCTACGAACATGTTTATAGCCGCAAACGAGTTTGTAGCCATAAACACACCCAGCCGCAAACACCACATGGACCGTAAACCCAAGGCTGTTTTCGGTTCTAGACCAAAAACTATTAAAGCCTAGAAAAGTAAAGTATAAATCATATTTTTAGACCCAACAATCTCCCCCTTGATTTATAGATTTCTTTTCTTTTGACCCAATAAACTCCCTCCAAAAATGTAGCTGGTTTTTGTTGTCAATTTTCATTTGGATCTTGGCTTCAGCTTTAATCTTCAATTTCTTCACAACTTTAAGATGAACAAATGAATCTTCTATGTGAGTGACTTCATCTTGAAAATTTTGAGCTTGTCTTCAAAATTTGACATTTAAACGCACATTGGTTGTGGAGGCTTCTTGTATGGATTCTTGAAAACTTGCGCTTTCAGCTTGTGAATCTTCAAAGAGAAGATCAGAGGGAACAAATCTTATGGATCATTTCAGCAAGTACATAGATAGCAGTAAATTGATTGAGGAGGCTTCAATGCAATTTCACACATACTCTTCAAGTACAGCTTCACTTTGCTTATGGGGTTAACAGATTGAATGTTGAAAGAATAATTTTCATTTCTTGTTCCTTTGAATGAATATTCTTTGACAATCACGGATGAAGCCTTGGGTCAGAAATTTTTGATACAGTCTCCATGAGTCTCATCTACATGTGAATTCACTTTTCAAGACAAAGAAAATTTGACATAAAAACAAAACTAAATGAAAACTTAGCACACATTATTTTTGGATTTTTCATATTTTCTTTAAAAGGTAAAAAAGAAATAAAAAATATTTTTTTATATTTTGCTGAAAAAAAAACAGAAATAACAATATTTTTTGGATTTTTGGTTTCTTGATTTTTGTTTGACATTTTAAAATTTTTATTTTTCCCCCTAAATTTGTGCATAGAGGAAAACTATGAACAAATTTAATAAAAACAAAAATATTTGGGATCAAAGTTGACAAGCAATTCAATATCGTTTATCTGCACACACTTGTATGTTTAGATCTAGTCAATCACCAGTATTGAGGAAAACTATGAGCAATATTTTTTGAATTTTTGGTTTTCTGATTTTTGTTTGATTTTTTAAAATTTTTAATTCTCCCCCTGAGTATGTGCATAGAGGAAAACTATGAACAAATTTAATGAAAACATAAATATTTGGGATAAAAGTTGACAAGCAATTCAATATCGTTTATCTGCACACGCCTGCATGTTTAGATCTAGTCAATCACTGGTATTGTGGTCCATTTAAGCACAAAGGATGTTAACAAATTGGACAGATTATAAGTGACAAGACATTATGATCTATATTCTTAAATGAACCATTTAGTTGATGACGACCAAGGATATTATTGTCCATTTAAATTCAGCAACAAGATCTACAGACAACCTATTAAATGGTTCAAATTTAGATGCACTAGAACGTGTTCCCCGCTTCCCGACATACCTCGGTAATCAAGAATTTCCAAATAACTCCTTACTTTAGGTGAGTAATCAATCATTTAGAGAGAAGATATATATAGAACCGCATATGTTGTATCCCAGGTCGAATGTCTTCCAATCATGTAGAGGGAACAACATATGACTAACATAGATAAAGGGTTATAGTGATAGTAAGGCGCATATGATGTGTTCCACGTTGGATCATTCGACCTCGCAGAGGGAACAACATATGACTAACAGATAGAAAGGATATTCGTAGAGATAAAGCTACATATGTTGCATTCCAGGTCGGATATGTTCCAATCATGAAGAGGAGGAAACATATGACTAACAGATAGAAAGCAAGAAAATAATTTCCTACAAACCTACTTTATCAGAACCCCCGGTCGCCCTATCAATGCCAGAATTAAGGACATAAGACCATACAGCAGGGAAATGTTGAGCCACAGTTCTAGATAATTAACTTTTAGTGCATCTCGCAGGATCACATGTTTATCTCACTACTCAATCTACCCAAGCTTCGTATTGTCATTCCAAATGAAACTATCTAAGTTCATATTGTCTAGTCCTTTCATTTTTCAATCTATGTCTAGTCCTTTTGAATCTTTCATGCCTACCATCACATTCAACACAGAGTCTAAACAATTCGGCTTTACTGCATTACATGAATCATAAATTTCTCTTTAGCACTAGACTTCATATCACGTCCCAATAAAACCTACTAACAAAAAACTATAAGAAAATAAAGTATTATCTTTAAAACGAATCATTGTAAGAAAAACTCTAGAGTATCGAGAACAAAACTCACACCACAAGTCACCAATTGAATTCGCATCCAGAATGTTTGAGAACAACATGCATAATCTTAGAACAGATCCGAAAATTCTTCACATAGTTAAGCATAAAATCCATGTGTGATCCTTTCCTTTCTTCCTTTCCCGCAAAGGACACATACTCTCACTTAAAGTTTTGAGTGTTGTACAATTGAGAGATGTCCCATATCAAGTTCCTGGAACAGCAACTACGAACAAACCGAAGTCTGATGATATCCTTCCATAACTGCTCCATCACAGAGTAGGATCAGTTGGTCTTTGGAACCCAGCCCATTTTGAAACTGAGTCGACCTTTTGTCATCTATGCAAGGTACTCTCTCCCATGACATACCCTGTTTATCACAAACAAAAGATGAAGAAATATTAGAGTCATTAGAAGATTTGGGAGATTAAGCCTTTAGTACCCATATGTAGTTGGGTTTAACCCATTACTTGTTCGATCGGTTGGATGCCTTATCACTTGCTTTTGAACTTGAAATCGGCGGCCGAGATAACTTTGACCTAACCGGTCTTGGTTTCACTGGAGCATCTCTTGAGTTTGGCTTCTTAGCTGACATTCCCTTCTTGACCTTGAAAGTTGGATTCTTGGCCTTTTGCGCGTTCCAATCAATGTTGCATGATTGTGACTTCGAATGATTTCCTTTGAAGAATCTCCCTCTTGGCACATTTTCCCATCCTTGTGCGTAGTAGTGAACGTATGCGCGATTTGGATAATTTCTGGCAATGTGTCCAGGTGTTCTATAGTGAAAACATGTATGTTTCTTCATGTAGGAATTGTTTCTTCCTGCCCCTAGTGGCGTGCTCTTGCCTTGTCTCTGATTGTTTCCACAAGTACACTTGTGGCAACCACTTTGTTTCACTTGTTTTGGTGGCATGTACTTCCCAACAGCAGGTTTAGAAGTAACTGAGTTAGAGGTAGCAGATTCATTCTTCAAGGAGTCATTGGTTTGTACAATAGTGTTCTCCTTGTTCTCATCTTCCATTACTTTACCTGCACAAGAAGTAGAATCATCAAAAATGTCCACCTTAATATTCTCAGTTGGCACAGATTTTTCAGTCTTAACTGAAGCTGACACATGGATTTGGCCATACTGAGCAGGAATTTCTTCCTCATTTGTCTCAAGGGGTGGGTTATAGTTTTCATTAAAGGCAGGTGGAACGCTATTATACCCTAGACCCTTACTTTAATTATCTTTGAATTTTAGTTGATTTCAATCATGGATGCAACTACCTCACTTGACACATCAAATTTCTTAAACATGAATTCAACATCATTATATTTCGCTTTCAATGCATCAAGTTCGGCAGTTAATTTGGCAAGTTGTCTCTTAACATAGTCATAGTTTTCACATTTGTTGCTATAATCCTCTTGAAGTTTTCGAAAATCCTTCTTTTTGGCCTCTAGTTATGTTTTTAAGGGTTTTTGGGCCTCCTAAGAGTATATCATTCATATTTAAGGTCCTCATTTTACCTTTTTAGGATATCATTTTGTTCATGAAGAAATTTAATTGAAGCTTCACAAGATTTAGAACATGAAACTTCATTGACTGGTATGTTTGAGGAACTCATTGTTTACCAAAAATGCCCTTTGACAAAAACTCAAAAGTCAAAGTTAAAAGTCAAATTTAAAAAGTCAGACTTGAAAAGACAAACTTAAAAGTCAAATCGAAAAGCTAAATTTGAAATTTTGAAAGTCAAATGAGAAAGTCAAACGTCAAACTTGAAAGTCAAAGTAAATTTTGAGGTCAAAAGGCAATTTATAAAGTCAAAAATTAAAATTCAAAAATTTGGGTTGACATGAAATTTTAGGATTAAAAAAAATGAATTTTGGGCCAAAATTATCAAAATTGCGAAAGTGGACCAAAGAAAAGATGTTATTTGAATTAAATCAGGAAGATTTTAAGCATGTGGCATCCTAGCCCAAGTGGTAAGGGCGTTGGTTGTGTATGCTAGGGACCCGGATTCGAATCTGCTCCACCTCGGAATTTTTGAAAACAAGCAATTGATCGAAAATCTGCGAGGGCTATGCACACGAGGACCCAACACGTCGTGCGACCGAACACGTATGCAGTCGAGAACTGTCCGAACCGAAAACCTCCGAAGTCGAAAACGGATATCGATTGTAAACACTTCGGGTTGAAAACTCGCATGCTCCTCCTGACCGTATCTGCGATTTTGGCAGTAAACTGCTGAACCGCAAATCATTTCCGACCGCAAACCCGTTGCAGATTACGAACAAAAACAATGTTTTTTTCACATTTTTAGCTCCAAAACTCGATCAAAAACTCATTTTTAAGAAAAAAATCGAAGAATAAACCCCTTATATTACTTCAAAAACTATCCAAAAACATATAATCCTTCAAAAAAAACTGCAAAAATGCTCCATATCTTACCAAAATGATTCATACAATCCAAGCTTTGATACTAACTGTATGTCCGAAATTCGCTTGATGTATCAATCAAATCCAATTGATGGTGCGGAATCCCAATCAATTGGATGATGCAAGATCAAATATTGAAGAATGAGAAGAAGAAGAAGATGATGAATCTATGATGTATTCAATAATATGAATAATGCTCCATACATATGAGATTCACACACACACACACACACACACTTTTTCTCTCTAGCTTTTTGTCTTTGTAACACCTTGATTTACACACACTTAGCCCTCCTTAGCTCCCCTTTTCTTATGATTCTACTAACACTATATATATATATATATATATATATATATATATATATATATATATATATATATATAGGGAATAGTGGTTGCAAACATGTTTATAGTCGTAAAAATGTTTACACCCATAAACACACCCAACCGCAAACACCACATGGACCGTAAACTTAAGGTTATTTTCGGTTCTAGACTATACACTATTAAAGCCTAGAAAATTAAATTATAAACAATATTTTTAGACGCAAGCATCTCTATGCACAAATTTAGTGGGAGAATTAAAAAATTTTAAAAATCAAACAAAATTCAGAAAACCAAAAATCCAAAAATATTGTTATTTCTGTTTTATTTTTTTCAGCAAAATAAAAAAATCCAAAAAAATATTTTTTGTTTGTTTTATTTTTCTAAGAAAATGTGAGAAATTCAAAAATAATGTGTGCTAAGTTTTCTTTTAGTTTTGTTTTTATCTCAAATTTTCATTGTGTTGAAAAGTGAATTTAGATGTAGATGAGACTCATGGAGACTGTATCAAAAATTTCTGAGCCAAGGCTTCATCCGTGGTTGTCAAAGAATATTCATTCGAAAGAACAAGAAATGAAGATTATTCTTTCAACATTAAATCTGTTAACCCCAGAAGCAAGGTGAAGTTGTACTTGAAAATTATGTGACAAATTGCATTGAAGCCTCCTCAATTAATTTGCAGCTATCTATGTTCCTGCTGAAGTGATCCAAAAGATTCGTTCTCTCTAATATTATCTCTAATGATTCTCAAGCTGAAAGCGCAAATTTTCTAGAATCCATACAAGAAGCCTCCATGCCTAACGTGCGTTTAAATGTCAAAATTTGAAAAGAAGCCCAAAATTTTCAAGATGAAATCACTCACATAGAAGATTCATTTGTTCATCTTGAAGCCATGAAGAAATTGAAGATTAAAGCTGAAGCCAAGCTTCAAATGAAGATTGACAAGAAAAGCCAACTACATTTTTAGGGGGAGTTTGTTGGGTCAAAAGAAAAGAAAGCTATAAACCAAGGGGACGATTATTGGGTATAAAAATATGGTTTATACTTTACATTTCTAGGTTTTAATAGTTTTTGGTCTAGAACCAAAAATATCCTTGGGTTTACGGTCCATGTGGTGTTTTCGGTTGGGTGTGTTTATGGTTGCAAACTCGTTTGCGGCTGTAAATGTGTTTGCAGCCAATATTCCCTATATATATATAGTGTCAATATAGTCATAAGAAAAAAGGGGGCTAAGGAGGGCTAAGTGTGTGTAAATCAAGGTGGTTTAAAGAGAGAAAGTTAGAGAGA
This sequence comes from Lactuca saligna, assembly GCF_052625555.1. NCBI lineage: Eukaryota > Viridiplantae > Streptophyta > Magnoliopsida > Asterales > Asteraceae > Lactuca > Lactuca saligna. The sequence goes on from NC_136418.1 coordinate 16,857,326, forward strand.
AGAATAGTATGAGTGTGTGAATCTCATATGTATAGAGAATCATTCATATTATTGAATACATCATAGATTCTTCTTCTTCTTCTCCTTCTTCCATATTTGATCTTGCATCATCCAATTGATTGGGATTTTGCACCATCAATTGGATCTAATTGATACATCATGCAATTTTAGGACTTACAATAAGGTCTGTTGGAAACGGACCTAGGATGAGGGAGTTATGGTATTTTGAAGTTATTAGCAATTTTGGTCCCTAATGGAAATAATTTGCGAGGCTGTCCCATGCATGCAAGGTGGCATGCGCATAAGTACGCCCAGCATAAGCTGGGGTACGCTCAGCATACCTATAGGAAATGGACGCGAGTTTAGGAGACGTCCGCCCAGCATATGTTCAGGATCTCCAAAACCCTATTTTTAAGGGTTGGCTAACTATTTAAGCACCTTAAGTCCAAGGTGTGTGCCTTTCTTTCATCCTCTAGTGTCATAAACCCTAAATCTCGAGTTATAGCTTCATCCAAGAGGGTGGATTTTAGTGTATTTAAAGAAGTTGTGGATTGGGGAAAGGTGGTGGTTCAAGGAAAGTGTTGGGCTGAAAAGAGTTTTGATGTTGCGTCGTTTGGGCTCGTTGATTAGCCTTGTATTCTCCGGTTTGGGCCTTTCCAACCGAGAGCCTTTTATGTAATGTATATAAGTTAAATGCTTGCATGCATATTAGGTTAAGATTCTATAGATTATCGAAATAGCGATTGTTCAAGAGCACTAATATTTTTCTGTAATCGTTCTTGTAATCTTCTAATCCTTTACAGTTGATGTTCTTAATCGAGCTCTTCTAAGGATTTTATTTAATCATTCGACACGTTTGATTCAAGCTGTTTGTTCTTATTATTGCGTTTTTACTGTTTTAAATTCATATACTTGTTCAAGATCTAATCGATCTTCTTAGATTAAAAGTTGTTTTAATCCCATCAATTCGTATCAGAGTATGAGGCTTTGTAATCGATACACATCTTTTCTGTGAAAAAGATTTCCATTAAGGTTTTTCCGCAATCATTGATATTTATTGAGCCGTCATCTTAATTGACGTATCTTAGTATTTATTGTTTTGCCCTAATCTGCTTTATTACAAGTCTGATCTTTGAACAGGTTTTTATGATCATTATGGACGCAACGCAATCAAACCCTATTAATATTTCCAACAGCATCGGTTCGACGACAAAGATTCCAATCTTGTAGACCCATGACTATGAAGTATGGGCGCATCATTTCGAAGATTATGTGATTGGATCGGAGGACAATGGTTATCTCATATGGGAAGCCATCATCAGTGGACCGTTTTCTCGTTCTACGACGTCCAGAATCATTAAGACGCAAAAAGAGTACAATGATCTGCTCAAGGACGTGACGAATATCGCGCAAGATGAAAAAGACAAACTCCAGTGCAATATTAAGGCGCTTAGGTTGATCAGATTCGCCCTTCAGTCCGACACATTCAGGCTGGTCAGCTCATGCACTACGGCGAAGGAAGTGTGGGATAGACTTCGCGAACTGTATTCCACAGACGAAGATCTTGAACATTCCATCCAAACCTTGCTTCTATCTGAATTTGGTGAATTCAGGCAAGGGGCCAAAGAAACTGTGACCCAGACGTTTGATCGCTTCAATCATCTTCTCAGCAAGATGATCAAACATGACATTGAAAGGAAGCTCATCGAACAAAAGGTTACTTTCTTGAACGGACTGCGATCTGAATGGAGAGCAGTTGTTTCCACAGTCAAAGCCCATGAACAGTTTAAATCATATTCTTTGGCGAAACTGGTGGGTATTCTAAAGTCCCAAGAGAAGATTGTGGTTCAAGAGAAGAATGTTGTCTCCAGTCTTGGTTCGTTGGCCCTCCTATCTAAAAGTAAAGCTGTGGTGGAGGATGAAGAGCTCAACTTGGAAGAATATGACCTCTCAACTGAGGATTATGCCATGATGGTATCCAATCCTAAGAGGTTCATAAAGAAGAGATTCCCCAGCAACAAAAACCGAAACTGGCAGGGGAGTTACAGCTCAGAAAAAGCGAACAATGAACCGAAAGCTGAGGAGCCCAAAAAGGAACCGAAAGCAGATGGCGATTCCGGAGTAAGCTATTTCTATTGTGGTGGCAAGAACCACTACGCTAAGGACTGTGTTCTTAAGAAGATGGCTGAAAAGGACAATGGATGAGTTGAGAAAGAAGAAGCTATGCTGCAGAAGAGATTGGATGAGTTGAGAAAGAAGAAGTCTACCGCTAACCCTTCTATTAATGCTCTTATTGTGCAGGGTTCGGTCAATGACGATGAGTTCGGTAGCACTGAAGTTTGGTCTACTGACTCAGAAGACGAAGAAGTGAGGAAGCCTACTCATGGAAAGGCATATGTGGCTAAGGAGGAAAGCAGTGGTGGAAAATGCTTCATGGTGACTGAAGTGTCTCAAATGAGGGGATACAACACCGATGGAGGAAGCAATGGACCGAAGGTGCAGGAGGATATGTGCTTTACGGCCAAACCACTCAACCAGCAGTTCAATGAACTCGATGAACTGATAAAGAAGGTACAATCTGCTTTTATTTCATCTAAAGTACCACCATCCTCTTACGAGAAAGAACTAAAAAATATTAATACAAGAATTTCTCATTTAGATAGTAGCCTAACTCAAACTCGAGTCACCAATTCTAACCTGACTGATCAATTAAGCAGGGCGGCGTCGAAGAGTGAGGAGCGGCGAATGTGGATTGAGTTAAAAGAGTCGGAATTAATTAAAGTTAAAGACGAAAACATTTATTTGCAGAGAGACAATTTGAAATTGTTAAAACAACGAAATGTTTTTTGTTTAATAGCTAAACATTTATATTCCAATATTACTCAACTTCACTTGGATTGTGAGATAGGCCAAAAGATCCATCGCATGATTTTGCCCTTTCTAGAATTTAAGGAGGATGAAATCGATGCCGAAGCCTACAATTGTGAGAGTGTGATATCGTCTGATGATGTCAATCCGACCTATATGTATGGACTGGACAAAATTGAGTCCTTCATTAAGTCCAAAGACCACAAGGACATGCTCAAAAACCTTTTGGACGAAAATGACCGACTTAAACTGAGAACCGAAACCATGCAAAAATTTGACTCTCTAAACGCCAACGTAAGCTCAGAAAACAAAATCGATGTTGAAAATGCATCTGAGCTTAACGAGGACGAAAACATGAGTGAACTTTCTGTGGAGGATACGGTTGACTGCTCAGAATTTGTTAAAAGCGAAACTGAAAACCACAAAAATCTTATTTCTGAAAACTCTGTGGAATTCGCTAGATTGTCCCAACAAAAGTCCCTGAAATTAGTAGAAAAGGCTGTTGTGTATCAAAAGTTCAGGACCACTCCAAATCAAGTATACAAGGTGACTGGAGTAACCGAACATCAAACAGCTGAACTCACAGCTATTGTTAACGAAGACAATGCTGATGGCTGTGATGAGTATTTCTGGGAAGCTCCTATTGATAATGGAAACAAAACCGTCGGCCTATCTGAAAGAACCTCTTGGATGAGAAAAGGGAGATATATACCTGAACCCTTGAACAAGCCCGATAATTTCAGTGAACCAAGCACCAGTGGTACGAAAGAAATTCCTCAAGAGGATGATCGTTTAGCAAAAGAAGACATTCCTTCAACACCTACAGCTCGAAGCGAAACTTCATCGGATACTCCTTCCACTTCCTCAGGGCAAACTGAATCTTCTTCAGATATTCCATCTGTTCCCTCTGCTCAAAGAAAAACTCCTGAAGTTCAAAAGGAGCCAGTCAAAGTGACAACAAAAACAAGAGCGAACGTTCATCATCAACCTAAGCAGATGAGGGATAAGAAGATAGAGAGGAACCAAAGATACAGGAAAAATCTTTCTGAAAGGAAACAATTCTGGCACTCCCAGAACGCATACTATACACACAAGGACAAGAATCTGAAGTATGAAAACAATCCTGTATGAAAGCCTGAAAGTTCCTCCAACCGAAAGCCAAGGTTCGGTTCGCAAGAAAATACCAACCGAAAGCCAAGGTTCGGTTCACAAGAAAACACCAACCGAAAGCCAAGGTTCGGTTCTGAAAAGGACTTCGACCGAAACCAAAGGTTCGGTTCCAAGAACAACTCCAACCGAACACAGAGGTTCGGCTCCGAAATCAAAAAAGAAGAAGACTCGAAGGTTAACCCCACCAACGATCAAAAGCAAAAGGGTCACCTAGAGTCATCAGCAAGGAAGACATCTCCATCCAAATCCAAATCCTCTCTTCCTAATTCTTCTCGTTCTTCTACTTCCAACCATTCATCTCCATCTTGCTCTAACGCTAATTCCGTTGGTTCTCAAAAACCTCATCCATCTGCTGAACAGAAGGGAAAGCAGAAGGTCGATGAATCCAAACCTGAGTCCAAAACGAACACACCTAATGTCAATAAAATAAAAGTCTTTACCATTAAAAAGAAAGATGAAACAACTCTAATAAAACGAACATATCTAGTTGACATCTCTCTTACTATTCCTGTTCCCATGAAAAGCTCACATGGACCCAAGAAACTTTGGGTTCCTAAATCTGCTTAACTTTTGCAGGTTATGAGTGACGAGCAGTTCGACGAAGAATGGTACATCGACAGTGGCTGCTCGCGTCACATGACAGGGAGGAAAGAGGAGCTCAGGGAATACAGATCTCTTGCTAATGGTGGCAACGTTAAGTTTGGAAATAACTCCTTCGGCACCATAAAGGGATACAGGATGATAACGAATGGTGACTTTACAATAAGGAAAGTGGCGTATGTGGAAGGACTTCAACACAACCTCATCAGTGTATCTCAGCTTGTTGGAGGTACAGGTCTCAAAGTTTCATTCGATGATGAAGGTTCTGAAATCATAGAGAAAAAGACAAAGAAAGTCATTCTGAAGTCAGAGCGAAAGGGTGAAATGTTTCCTCTGAACATGAAACCCATCAAAGGAAACCCAGCCATATGTCTGCTATCAAAAGCTCAATCCGACGAAAGCTGGTTGTGGCACCGAAGACTCTCTCATCTCAATTTCAAAGACATCAACCGACTTGTCACTGGAGGTCATGTTAGGGGCCTTCCATTGCTCAAGTTTGACAGAGAGCATCGATGTGCTGCATGCGAAATGGGAAAGCAGAGTCGTCAAAGTCACCCATCCGTAATTAACACAAAAGTTGTTGAACCACTCGAATTACTTCATATCGATTTGTGTGGTCCTTCATCTATCGAAAGCATCGGTGGTAGCAAGTATATTCTTGTCATCGTTGATGATTTCTCTCGATTTACATGGGTGTTCTTTCTTAAACTCAAATCTGAAGCGACTCAAAAGCTGAAAGTGTTTATCAAGCAGATTGAAGTCCAGCTCAAGAAGGTCGTTCGAAACATCAGGAGCGACAATGGTCTCGAATTCAAGAACAAGGAGTTTGAAGAGTATCTTACAGAAAAGGGAATTAGTCATAATTTCTCAGCTCCTTACACACCACAACAGAATGGAATAGTCGAAAGACGAAACCGATCCTTGTGTGAAGCTGCCCGAACTATGTTAAGTTTCGCTTCATTACCTCTTTATTTTTGGGCTGATGCTATTTCTGCTGCTTGTTATACACAGAACAGGTCCTATCTCAACAAACGATTCAAGCTCACACCATATGAGATTATAAATACCAGAAAACCCAACGTGAAATTTTTCCATGTGTTTGGCTCAAGGTGTTTCGTCTTTAACTCTAAAGAACACCGCAACAAGTTTGATGTCAAAGCTGACGAGGGAATCTTTCTGGGTTACTCACTCACATCCAAGGCGTACAGGGTCCTAAACAAACGATCAAGAAGGATTGAAGAGACATACTATGTGACCTTCGACGATAACTACGTCAAGAAGCTACAGTCCATAGATGACACTGCCGGGGAAATATTTCCTCAAACTGGCCAAGTCACAGTCTCAATCGCCAATTTGTACGAGAAATTTCTGGAACTCTTTGATGAACTGGAAAAAGCTTCTCTCTCAGAAGCAGGTGCAGCTGACAACAAAATTGATCATATGAAACAAATTGTCGAAGATGCTGCGAAAAGAATGCATGAAGGAGAATCGCTCACTGATGAATCTCCAACCAACACTGCTTCTGTCGAGGGGGAGCCAAGTTCTCATGTCGAGGGGGAGCCAAGCTCACAAGTCCAGGGGGAGCCAAGCTCTACTACTTCAACCGAAGGTCCTTCACCAACCGAAGGTGCCTCTCCAACCGAAGATGCCCCTCCATACGAAGTGATGGGTTTTGAGCATTCTAACACTTCCTAAGTGTACATGCAACCCTAATAACCTTGGATCTATGTTTGTCTAATTATCATGCAAAGTTGAATTCCAAGGTTATATTCCTATCTAGCATACATGGGGAACAATTTAACTTGAATCATAGATAGAATAACTTACCTTGTTGTTGCTTGTGTTCCTTGAAACCTTGTGAGCCTAGCACCCCAAGTGTGATGCCTCAAATGCTTCACACAACACCAAATGCTCTTGGAAAGACTCTTGAGATAACACACACTTCTCAAAATCGGCCAAGCCCTCTAGTTTCTTATGTCTAGCCTTGTGTTCACTTGTGTAGCCAATTTTGTGGAGAATGGGACTCTTATATAGTGTTGGCACATCTAGGGTTACACCATGTAAACCCTAATGTGTCATGACTCTTCATTTCCATGACCCATGGGTTTGTAACTCCCATGGAGCATCCTATGGGTAGAACCCAACTTGATAATCCATGGAGCCTTTTAGCCCACTATACAAGATATGAATGATTTACATAATCAACCCATATATTTAATTAGTTATCCTTTGATCACTTAATTAATTCCAAATTAATTCTTTGATCAACTAATTAAATAATATTATTAATATATTAGAACTTATAATATATTAATAATCTCCAAGTGTTATTTCTCTCATTTAGTCTATCCAATTGCATGGTGCCATGCAACCCAAATGGACCATGCCGGGTCGGGTCAAGTACAAGCCCGAAATAGTTATGGACTTAGACACCTTATCCAACACGAAGGTGCTTCAACGTCTGAAAATCCAGCACCACAACAAAATCCTAAGCCTCATGTTTCTCAAGACTCATTATTTGAGGGGGAGCATGATGATATGACGCTTGATGACGATAGCCAATCTGAGCCCGAAGAGATGATCAATGCTGAACTAGATCCAACCTTCGACCCGAATTACCCTCCTCTTACCAAATGGACCATAGATCATCCTATCTCTCAAGTAGTTGGTGATGTATCTGATAAGGTCTTGACCCGATCTCAACTGAAGGCAAAACAAACATCTTTATTCTCAAAGGTAGAGTTTTGTATGTTTAACTCATTCGTATCAAAAGTTGAACCGAAGACAGTGAACACTGCCCTCGATCACTCTGATTGGGTTCAAGCAATGCAAGACGAACTGAACGAGTTTGAAAGGAACAAAGTTTGGCGCCTCATTCCAACTCCTCCAGATGCTTCGGTTGTTGGTCTTAAATGGGTTTTTAGAAACAAAATGGACAAGGAAGGTAATATCATTAGGAACAAGGCTCGTCTGGTAGTCAAGGGATACTGTCAGGAGGAAGGAATAGATTACGAAGAAACGTTCGCTCCAGTAGCTAGACTAGAATCTGTTAGAATATTTCTGGCCTATGCTGCTCACAAAAACTTTGAGGTTTTCCAAATGGACGTCAAGTGTGCATTTCTCAATGGAGAACTCGAAGAAACTGTGTATGTGGAGCAACCTCCTGGGTTCGTGAACGAAAAGCATCCAAATCATTGCTATATTCTGGATAAAGCTGTGTACGGTCTCAAACAAGCTCCGAGAGCCTGGTATGAAACGCTTTCTAAATTCTTATAGATGTCCAAATTTAAACAAGGTTCGGTTGACCCAACCTTCATTCGCAAAAAGGAAGGTAACCACCTTATGATAGTTCAAATTTACGTTGATGACATCATCTTTGGCTCCACGAATCCCAGCTTAACGGCTGAATTCAGAAAGTTGATGGAAACTAAGTTTGAAATGAGCTCAATGGGTCCTATTAACTTTTTTCTTGGTTTAAACATAAGACAGGGACCCGAAGGCATCTTTATTAATCAGGAAGCTTACACAAAGACTCTCCTAGCGAAGTTTGGCATGATGGGAGACTCAAAAGTCAAAGTCCCAATGGCATTCGGCACCAAGCTTACCCCTTCTCTAGACAAACCGGCTGTCGACATCACGCTCTATCGTCAAATGATAGGCTCACTAATGTATCTAACTGCTAGCAGGCCTGATATCATGTTTTCTGTATGTTATTGTGCCCGATTTCAGGCTAACCCACGTGAACCTCACATGCTGGCAGTAAAGAACATCCTACGCTATCTCAAGCGAGCCACCTCCTTAGGTCTGTGGTATCCATCCAACTCAGGCTTCTTCGTTCAAGCCTATTCTGATGCTGACCTTGGAGGATGTGGACTCGACCGTAAAAGCACAACCGGTGGCTGTCAATTTCTTGATGGGAAATTGGTCCGCTGGCAATCCAAGAAACAAACATGTGTGTCGCTGTCTACTGCCGAAGCGGAATACATTGCCGCGGCATCCTGCACATCACAAGTGATTTGGATCCAGAGTCAACTCCGAGACTATGGACTCAATATGAAGAAGATCCCACTATATTGTGACTCTGAAAGTGCAATTAGGATCTGTCATAACCCAGTGCAACACTCTAAAACCAAACACATAGCATTGAGGTATCACTTCATCAAAGATCATGTGGAAGATAGAAATGTCGAAGTTCACTTCGTAAGAACCACTGATCAACTGGCTGATGTCTTTACCAAAGCTCTTCCTGAAGCATCATTCAATAAAATATTGCAAGGGCTAGGTATGATGGAATCAGAGTCAGTACCTCACACTACCTCTCAACCTCAAACGTAAGAAGCGGATCCAACCGAACGTTCGGATTCTCGCTCGTTTCATCAAAGGTTGTTTTTCTAAGTTGTCTAATTTTTTGTAAAATTTTGTTTTTCCTTATGTTAAAAGAATTTATATCTTGTATATCTAAAATCCTTGTGTCTCAAAATTTTCCAAAACCGAAACCAACCGAAGGTTCGGGTTCGGTTTTTCAAAATTTTGTGGAACCGAAACCAACCGAAGGTTCGGGTTCGGTTTTTCAAAATTTTGTGGAACCGAAACCAACCGAAGGTTCGGGTTCGGTTTTTCAAAATTTTTTGGAACCGAAACCAACCGAACGTTCGGGTTCGGTTTTTCAAAATTTTGTGCAACCGAAACCAACCGAACGTTCGGGTTCGGTTTTCCAAAATTTTCTAGAACCAACTCCAACCGAACGTTTGGGTTCGGTTTTTCATTTTTACCAAAGTTTTTTTATCGTATTTTTTTTCTTTTCACTCTTTTATTTTTATTATATATCACAAATCCAAAAATATTTTTTTCTTCTTTCGTGTGCTTATTCGTTTATGGGAATATATTTGATTTCTTACTTAAGTGTCCCTAGAAGCATGCTGCTGTATTTGTCCCAAGCCTCAAAAGATTTTGAATAATAGCCTTCATGACCTGGTATACACAAACCTTGTCTTCCCAATAAGGCTAACATATTTATTCTAATCGTGAGCTACCTCACTCTTTTCTCACATGAGTTAAGAGTCTCCTGCTTGGCCCTTATTTTCGCAGCAGAGGTACTATGTTTCCTTACACCATCCCTATAACACTTCTCCATTACATTCGTTTCCTCACTGTAACCCTTGAGACTCTCAGAAACTACCACTGAGGTTTATGGTTACACAACATCTGCGTTTATGATCTTAGTTTCGTGCCACTACGAGCTAAGTGAAACCCAAAATTCAACACCAAAGAATTGACGGTGACAAATTAATTTGATCAAGTTTTCACCAATGAATTGACGAATGTACCTTCATGGAGTCTCAATTTTTTTCTTTGCATGATTCCAATGAAATTGTTACACACCATAACATTTCTTCCCAAGGGATCTAGTTTTAAATTTTTTTTATCTGAGATTTCATATTAATCCAAGCCACTTCAAAATCAACTCCAACCTACTTGTTCAACAGACTACACCGGTCTCACAAGTACTTTGTTCACATTCGTTCTTAAATCAAGAATTGCATTGTTGAATCAAAGCGAACCCACCATTACTTAGCCTAATTAAAAGAAGCCTTTCAACATTTCTTAATAAATGTTTGATCGTAATTCAACGGGATTCCACATTAACACTTTGAGGTTCTTCTTAACCTTGAAGGAAGAGATTCGTGCCCGGGATCATCAGTTTCGTGTCCTTATGGACATCACAGATTATACTAAAAAGAGTTGCTTTATTTCTTTTTCTTTTACACTCTTTGCACGAAAATCCTAGATTTTCAAAAATTCCGTTACTAATTACTTTACAGGCTGGATTATTACTGAAGCGTTACTAATGAAGTTGAGGCCAAAAATCAGCCACGTGGGTCCTAAATTGAATACAGCTGATTAAAAAGGGGAAAAGACAAAAAGTTGCTGACTCGGCGGGAGTTAAATGGATAGAAATTCAAACGACGGTAAAAAGGAGGGCGCGTGAATTTGAAACGGCCGCGCTTTTTCTGACACTTGAGGACGCGTGTGCAATGTCGAAGCGTCATATCTCTGGAGTTACAGGCGCGTGTGGAAATGGAAACGATTTCTTTCTCTGAACCGGCGCTTATTGGGCGGCGTAATCCTAGGAATCTGACACTCTCTCTCCTACGTGATCATCGCACGTCCCAACTGTCTCCAATCAGTCACTCAAAAACCCTTCCATATTTCCATAAGAGATTTGAAAAGATTTTTCTCTCTCTTCACCAACTATAAAAAGCCATCAACACCACCTTTTACCTCTTTACTGCCCCCATATTTCCCAAAGCAAAAATACTCCCAAATACTCTCCCGTTCTCCAAACCTGCAACAATGGCTGAATCTTCATCTGTTCATGCAACTTCTCAGATTCTTCCCATCCGACCCCAGCAAAGCTTAGTCATTGATCTAAACCCACTGGCGTATGATCCCTACATGTCGCCGGTCATCGAATGCCTCAAGTATTCCCAGCTGGCTCCTGCACTGTCCAGAATTGAAACGGTGCCGATGGTTACCCTATCTCAGGTTTATGCAACGGCTTACTACGACAGGGCCGTCGACCGGGTATTCTTTGAAGTTGGTGACCACAAGACTTCAATTTCTCGTCCCCGTTTCTGCACGCTGTTAGGTTTTGCTGCTGACTCTTCACGAGTTCACCCGGATACGATTCCGGTGGGGATGTTCTACAGCATGTTTTATAACATGGGCTACACAGAGGTTCTCACCTCCGTCGCCAGGTTCAAGAAGTCCTGCCTACCGCCCCAGTGGAATGGGTTATTTTGCAGTTCTCTTCAAGGGATTGTCAGAGAGGAGCTCCGGATCTGACGGGGCAAGTCGTCTGTTCCTTTCTGTAATGTATGGAGTGTACAATGGGATCAACTTGGATTATGGGTTTGTCCTCTGGCAACAGCTGCTTCAGAGCCTCTCTTCTTCTTCTCGACACTCTGAGGTGTCATTCGCCCGGTTCTGGATCTTGATCACAAGATGGGCCATGGACAAGTTTGACGTTCCAACAGAAGATGGTGCATCGATGTCTTCTATTGGTACATTTCATACCAAGAAGATCATCGTATCCGATGCATCAAAGTTCTCTTTCATTGGCTCTATCCCGGAGTCGATGTATGGGAATGTGCCATCTGACAGCCAACTGATCCGAACGATCAAGGAGTCTGGGCCATCTGGTCCGAGGGAACTGACATCGGACATGCTGCGTTCGATTAATGATGCCGATAAACCGGTGGCCAGGGGTAAAAAGGCAGAAAACGGGAAGAAACCATCCAAAGCCCCAAAAGGACCTTCGCCCAAGAAGCGCAAACAACCGAAGGCTGCTTCATCCCCTCAACCGAAAAGGAGGAAGACCCAACAGAAGCGAAAGCTCGTCCTTCCCTCCTCATCAAGCGAATCCGAAGGTGGGAGTTTGGACTCTGAGGGATCCCAAGGAGACGAATCTCCTCAACGAGGCAACCCACCCCCTCGGTCCCCAACCCCGGAAATGGAACTTCATCAATCCCCAGTTCCTTCTCCTCCACCCACAATACCTATTTCCATTCCCACCATAAACCCCACTATTCCCCCAAACTCCATTCTTATCCCTCCACCCATATTCACCACATCAACCGAAACACCACCTGTTACCGAAACCCCTCCAGTAACCCAACCTCCACAAACCGAAACTCATACACCACCACCACCCGAAACTAACCCCCCACCCACTCAACCCGAACCAACCAAACCCATAACACCCCCAACTTCACCACCACCTCAATCTCCGGAAGACGCCTCCGATGGCGGTGATCAATATCTTGGTGGTGATCACATGAACTTCGATTCGGTCTACTATAGTCCGTTTCAAGTTCAGAGTGATGAGGAGGATGATGCTCCAGTGACAAAGAAGCATCTTCGCGAGCTTAACGAGAAGGTTGATCAGCTTCTCGCCTCCTCTTCCAACCAGCAGTCATCTATGTCTGAAGCTGCCCTTCAGAAGATCGTTGACGCCTTCTCCAGGGCTCAACATGATTCCGTGGCCTCAGCTACTGCTGCTATAGACGCCTCCACCCGAGCCTGTGAGGCAGCGACCGAAAAAGTCGATAAACTATTCAATGACGCTTCTGTCCTGCTGCAGTCTTTGCAGGAAAGCGCCGAAGCCACAAAAACAACTCTGGAACCAGTTGTTCATCAATTGGCCGAGTTTGTAAAGACGGAGCTGTCTTCGTTCGCTACACTCAGACAAAATCTTAGCGACGACAACTCGGCACTTCGTGCCTCCATCGATGCCCGTTTGGCAAAGCTACAAGACGATCTTGCAGCAGAAAACTCACTGATGGACGTCTTGGCGAGCAAGACTACTGCCCTAAAGGTCAAGAGCACGCAGCTTTCCAACTCCGAACAACAATTGGAAGCTCTTCGATCCGAGAGGGAGGTCATAAAGACGTGTGTTTCGGATATCCACGCAGCTCTTTCAAACATCCTGGAAGCACACGATCACATCCTTAATCACTCAGTGAGGCGTACCCTTGCTGAAAAGCTATCTCCGGCCATGGACCTTTTGAGCAAAATTGAAGGCCTACCCAGTTTCGTGTCCATTCTGAAACAAGGGGGAGAAGAGAAGAAAGGATCGAAACCACCTCCGTCCTCCAAAGCTACTCACACAACCGAACCAACCCCAACTGGTCATGCCTCGGGTTCGGGTGTGAAGAACAAGGGCAAAAACATAGCAGAGGATGAAGATGAAGATGAAGACAAGGAGACCATTGCGGACATGTTAAAAAGAAAGAACAGTCGCAATGCTGAAGACGATGCCAGTCGTGTGGCGCGTGAGGCTGAAGAAGCCGAACGAAAGCAAAAAGAAGCCCACGATCTTCTTGAGAGCCGAAAGTTGCTCTTCCCTGCCTGGACCAGGGATCGTTTGATAAAAGAGGCCATAGAGACTCCAAGCATACTGTGGCTCGAGCCGGTGATATCTTTCGACTGCAACAACACTATTGATTCGCAGTTTGATATGCTGCTAACTCGAATGGTGTTCATCTTCCACGCCTTCTCTAATATTTCTGAAGTCCCGCATCCGAACGATGAGCTTGACAGGGAGCTCATTGACTTCTACCTGGAGGCCGCCCGCCCTCAGTGCCTTACATGGAGTGCCCAGAAGATCGTCAACGTTCGGGTGATGAAGCCTTATGCCGTAGGGAGATTCACAAACGTCAAGTTCAAGCTTATCCGAGGATCTGCAAGAACTGCTCACATGATCTCTCTGGCGGATCTGCCCAATCTGAACCCTCATGATTGGATAGTCTTGTACAACATCCTGCTGACAAATGAATCTGAATATGGTCCCATCTTAGACCATGTCAAAAGGATGCTGGCATGCTATATCATGGAGGTGGCCCTAATGGATCAGGAGGTTGCCACAGTTTTTAAGAAGAAACCGAAAGTCAAACCTGTGGGATCGGCCAGTGATCTGAAACAAATGCAAATGGGCAAGATAGATTCGAGGCGAAACTCTGTGATGTTCACTAGAGCCGAAGGACAGAAATGTCTCTTCGCTTTAGCTGACAAAGATCTTTACACTACAACTTGCTTGGAGCACATCTTATTCATCATCAAGCAGTGTAAAGACAATTCGGCTGATGATATCAAGTACTTCAATGATATGATCAATTGGTACATCCGGTTTAGACAGACCATCCTTTCCATAACCAAGTGTCTATTTAGTACCGTGAAGAAGAAGGTACCAGCTTCAGCCGCCGGCCCAAGTAGGAAGTGAAGGTCTCGCTCCAAATTGACGCAAAGGGGAAGATTGTTGGGCTGAAAAGAGTTTTGATGTTGCATCGTTTGGGCTCGTTGATTAGCCTTGTATTCTCCGGTTTGGGCCTGTCCAACCGAGAGCCTTTTATGTATTGTATATAAGTTAAATGCTTGCATGCATATTAGGTTAAGATTCTAGAGATTATCGAAATAGCGATTGTTCAAGAGCACTAATATTTTTCTGTAATCGTTCTTGTAATCTTCTAATCCTTTACAGTTGATGTTCTTAATCGAGCTCTTTTAAGGATTTTATTTAATCATTCGACACGTTTGATTCAAGCTGTTTGTTCTTATTATTGCGTTTTTACTGTTTTAAATTCATATACTTGTTCAAGATCTAATCGATCTTCTTAGATTAAAAGTTGTTTTAATCCCATCAGAAAGGCTTATGGATCTGAACAATTTGCTGCATTTTCAGCTCATTGAAGGTAAAAAGTTCCTAGCTTGATCATTGGAAGTTGAGATCTATGATTTTATGGTTGTTGGTCCCATTTTGACCTCATGAGCAAGATCTAGTGGTTGAATACCACTTCAAAAGCATTGAGTTACCACTCTTGGCAGATCTACGGTTATATGTTCATAAAAATGCTTGCTTGATGCTTAGATGTGGTCCATGCATGTTTTTGTTGGATTTTCCTGGATTAAAATCATTATCGGGTCTCATTGAGTCATCTAAATGCATAAAGGTGTCGAATTTATGTATTAAGAGCTTAGATGCAAGGTATTCTGAGATTATTATGGAAGGACTTAAAGGATTAAGTCATGAAATATGTTTTGGTGAGTTTGAGCATTTCGCCCCATGTAAAAGCAAGTACTCCCCACGTACTATTGTCTTCGTGGTACGTGTGACACCTGCTCTTTCGTAACAAGTGATATTTTATGAAATATAGATATTATGAAAGGGCTAGGTGATATAAACACTAGAAAGGGTTCATTTTTAGAAATGTTAATTATTAAAATATTATTGAAGAATATTTTAGTTTGTTTGATGACGATTTTGTGGATATAAAGTTTGCTGAAATCGGAGTTCGTATGAGAAACTTATGGCTATTTGAAGTTGAGACGAAAGTAGGATGCTATTATAAGAAAGCCAACAAAAGTCAAGTCCAAGGCCAACCTTCGACCACCACAACGTGAATAATAATTTTCACGATGTGAAATTTGACTCTCACGACGTGAGTAAGTGATTCTCACGATGTGGGATGCGATGAATCGACGAGACACGTGGTAGGAGAGTTTGACACGTGGCAGGACCATGTTTGGACACTGCTCACGATGTGAGCTTACAATGATCACAATGTGAGAGCTTGCAGACTATAAAAACGAGTGTTTTAGTGTCATTTGGAAGGTTTTGGTACACATAAATGAAGCGTTGCCGGGATTCAGTTTACAGGAGGTCATATAAAGTGATTTGCGCTGATATACGAGTGATACGAGGTTCATAGAGGTATAATTTACCTCGTTATGATGTAATTGTTTTGTATATCATTATAGTTAGGATTTTATAGATTTGAGAATATAATATGTATATATACTTATATTCGCAATATGATGTTGTCACGGACCTATTGTTGAGATTTGTAAGTAAATCTCACAGTAAGATAGCTATTTGGGACTGTCAAAGTTATAAACCCTAATCTACTGAAATGTCCCGATATGGTAGAATTGTTTATTGGCTTATGGGGTTAAAGCCTAGTATTGATATACTATTGTATTTAATGAGCTTGGTGACAAATATTCAAACGGTGTAGTTAAGGGTAAATTATAACACGTTCTAAGGAACTTGGAAAGTGTTGGTTAGGTACCAGTTTATGACAAACGGGAAAGCTATATAGGTCAAGGACCGAATTAGTGTCTCAACTAAGTTATCAAGTGAGGAACACTACTCTAACATCTGTTGTTCGTATATGCACATTTTGGTATATGTGTATTGGTGGTTATTATGACATTATATGGTACCTCAGGATGATATAATTTTGAATACGTTATCTCGGATTGTAGATATGGCTCTTCATTAGTTAAATTTTTTATAATGAAATATTGTTGTATAATGAAAGATTGTAGATATGGCTCTTCATTACTCTAACATCTGTGGTTCTATTTATCTCGGATTAGAGATAGTATCATTTGATAGGTGTGTGCTCAGTGCTTTACTAAGAATGGGATTATTATCCAAAAACATTTATGTTAGATCTCTTAAAAGATATTGTGAATATATCTGCCTGATGGATTATTTGTTATTTCGATTATGTGTTTTTGTTATTGTAGTTGTTATTCACTAAGCCATGAGGCTTACATTGTTTGTTTGTAAATGTTTTGCAGGATAAAGATTGTAGCGCCGGACTCGATCCTATGCTTATTGCCACCACGATCCTTATGATAGTTTCATGTGCTCAAGTATGCCAGTGTATACCAAAATGTTTTGTATAATTTTTTTAATAATTATAGAATTATTTTGGGGTATACCTGGTGTAAGAAAATTTGGGAATTACGATGTGAGGCGTGACGATTGGAAGTATCTGGTGCAGCGATTACGATGTACAATATCGTTGAAATGAAGAATAGCAACATACTTTGATCTCACTACGTGAGCATCATGTTATCATGACATCAACATTCAGTGCATGGCTATAATTGAATTGTGTAGGTCATGATGTGAGGAATTAGATCACAATGTGAGGAATGTAGATCATGACATGAGGAATGTAAATCACGACGTGAGGAAGGTAAGGTCATGTTGTGGAAGATGTAACACCACAACGTGAGAGTCACAAGGTGGAGAATGATCATGATCACAATGTGATTATATATGGATCACAATGTAAGCATTAAATTTTATCTAGGGCTGGTTCTTAGCTAAATGACTAGTTTTGGAAGATAGGCCATGAGATTACTATGTATGGTTGATTGATGTTTAGTATCTATTTTTCAACTGTGTGAACTGATAATTATTGATCGTGTTTGTAATACAAGATTAAAGCCACAATGTAGCTGGAAATTATGAAGTTAAAAGTGTGCTATATATTGAAATCAGGATACTTAATATTAGTCATGATAATTTTGGGAGACGTGAGTAGAAACATTTTTGGGATATGAAACCGATAGAAGAAACTAATACTTCAGATATGAATTTTTGGAGGTAGTAATATTTTTGAAATAAGTAGTGAATATGAGTTGTTATGATATGTCGGAGAATGGATGGGTCGAGATTGCCACTGATTAAAGTTGAAACGACTTCCCCTGATAACACAGTACAAAATGGGATAAAGATCGTTAGTCGATGTTGAGGAGGGGATCCCGGGACGAAGCTCCAGCGATCTTGTTAGTATGTGATTTGAGAGAGATGGTAAGTGATTACAGAAAAGAGAGAATTTCATCCCCTTCTTTGTGAGGAAGAATGATCCTTTTATACCTGCCTTAGATGTGTGTCTCTCAACTAATTCTGTTGAAGATTCTATCGTGAGGTGCGATGTGGCGGACCCATATTGGAGGATCCTTCGTCACGTCTTTTTCCTCCTCCGCCCTTTAGCTGGAAGGAGATATTCCAAATGTTCACGAAGATTGTTGCTCTTGTCTGGTGGGCGAGTGGGACTCTCTGAGTGGTTCCACATTTTCTGGAGTATGATTTCCCGGAGATGGTGTTAAGGCGCGACTCTGTACCTTAACTGCCTTATCAGCGCCCCTCTTGTTGGTAAAGGCCCAGACTTGGCTTTAGACGGAGTTCTGACCAGTCCAAGCCCGATGTTAGTTTGACTTCTCTTTTGACGTTTACTGGAGGCATACGTTAACAAGTCCCTTAGGCCTGTAGGAATATGCAACGGTATGATAACATCGCCGTTCGAGCCTATATCTCGGCACATGTTTGCCTAGGATTAGTTCTATCGTTTGACAGGCCTTAGGCTGCACCGTTAATGTGTCAGATTCACCGTGAGATGGTTCGTGACACCAATTTGTTATTTTCTTCTTTAATATCCCCCCTTTTTCCAAGACCTTACATCCTTACCTCCTTTCTTCACCCTCGTTGTATCTATCTGGGCATTCTGAGAATTGTTCTTTCCGATCACTTATTTTTTCCTCGACAATGGCCCATTATGGTAGAGTCCCTACTGATGAGGAGTTCCAATCTTTGCAAGATGGCTTCGGTTTCTTACCGAAGCATTGTGTAATGATTCTGATAAAGGGCGTATCGATCTACCATCGTCAACCAGGGATCCCATTCCTTTGATCGAAGCGGGATTGCGCCTACCGACGTCAGATTTTTTCGATATGATCGTGCAACATTATTGTTTTACTGTCGACGACTTAACCACGAGCGTTGTCAATAAGATCCTTGGTTTTGAATTGATCTATCGTTCTTCGGGTCGCGTTCCCACCTTCTGGGTTTTCATTTGCTTTTTTTTCAACTATGAACTCCAACATGCATACCCTATGTAAGACCGTAAATTTTCAAATAATCATTTTCATTTTAAACTCACATAATTCTCATAACATATTTCACAAAAATCCCAAGTGTCTAATTATCAAAACACAACTTCATAAATGTTTGATTAAAAATCCAGGATCCTCAAAACAAAAATCTTTCTCTCGTGTGTACAATCAAGTCGGCGCCTTCCCGCGATCCTAAAAAGTACCTGAAACACATATCACACAACACGATAAGCATGAAGCTTAGTGAGTTCCCCAAAATATCACATACACAAATAATAAGCCTCTTATTGCTATAACTCGGCATGGACCCTTCAGTCTCATGCATCTCAGTGTGGACCCTCCGGTCATGTGTCTCAGTGCGGACCCTCTATTCCCATAGCTCGGTTTGGACCCTCAAGTCATGTGTCTCAGTTGAAACCCTCCGGTCCCACAACTCGGTTTGGACCCTTTGGTCCTATCTTAGTAAAACACAGAATACAACATATATATCACACAGACAAAATGCATAATATTACTTTACTCAATTAAGCACAAAAGACCCTCTGGTCGCATATAGATACCACTCATGGTAAGTATAGTGAGAAGACTCACCTCGAAGCAAGCAAGCAAATACACCTCGTACACGAATCACCGATCTAGCCTCTACCTAACACATATGATAATTATCTCTAATTAAAATCACAATTCTAAATAAACTCATACTAGCCCCTCTTTAACTCCTGGGAAGGGTAAAAGACCATTCTACCCCTCCATTGTCTCCATTACTCACATTTGGTCAATGCCCTAAAAGTCAACAGAAGTCAACTCAAGTCAACAGTCCATGTTAACCCAACTGGTCGAGTGTATCAAAGCAACTCGTTCAGTTCTCTCGTTTCCTCAGAAGCCTCATGAAAGCCAACTCAACTCGTCGAGTTGACCCATCAACTCGCCAAGTTATAAGATGCTCAGACTTGTCGGGATAAACCCTAACCGACTCATCGAGTCGGCTCATCGACTCGTCGAGTCCCTTAAGTCAAATTCTCATTCAAACGATTTAAGGTATAAAATGCTACTCCATACTCGGGATCTAACATCCTAAAGCTCGAATATCAAGTAAATGTTGCACCTTTACGTTCATGCATAGCATATTGGCTCAATAATGCCAACACAAGCTCTAACAAGGGTTTGGCGCTCAATTGCTTGCCTCTAGCTGCATGGAGCTTGGGCCTTTGGGCTCACAAGAACTCCTACAGTCCAGATCTGTGGTTTCAACATCAAGATATGCTCAAGGGACTCAATAACACAAGGTGGATAGGAGAAAACCCTAAAAATTCCCCAAACCAAGATCTACACAAAGAATGATCAACTTATCATCTTTTAGCTCCAACAGAAGCTAACCACTGAAGAATCTCTGGATCCAAACGTCCCTCCCTGGAACAAGCCAAGATGCTGTCAAAATATTCTTCAAAAGTTTCACAAGAACACCCAAAATAGTCTCTTTCTCTCTCACAATGGATGGAACCAATATAGGGTTTCTCACAGGGCTCTCTGGAGATAAGGGAGGCGAAAATGAGGGCTTATGGCCTTTTAAATAGGACACAAACCTGGAAAATTATGGCTTCTCCAACCAGCTCCAACTCGCCGAGTTCGTCACTAAACCCACATGGCCAAAACGACTACACTCGCCGAGTTGGCCATCTAACTCGTCAAGCTGCTCTCCTAAGGAACATGAATTTCTCAAATACGATACCTGGAAATTTCGAGATGTTACAGTTGTCCCCCACTTAAATTAGATTTTTCCCTCAAAATCACTTTGCAACAATACATAGATCAAAACTAATGACACGAGAAGCACCACCGAAAGAATCTCATATCATACAACAAGTTCCCTCCAAAGACACCTTAGCCCAAACAGGAACTCCCAATCCCGAAAATGGACGGAACCCTCTGCCACTGTGGTACACGTTTTGAATCTCCAAAACCTAGAAACTCTAGTCGTCTGTCTCCCTGCCAGACCGCCCTCACATGACATCATCATGGTATTCGCTCCTCGAATAACAGATCCTGTTAACACACCGTCACTCTGATTCTCTTATTGTGACTGATAGAATCAAGTCATTGACCAATAGTTAACTACCGATCACTCATACCAGATATACAAATCGATCCATATCGCACTTTAATGGAACGAAGGGGTCACATCTCACTAGGTACCTATCACACCACCGAACCAGACGGCGAAAACGTCTGGGGGCTGTTGTGACTCAATTGAATACCATCACAATGAATATACATGAAACATAACATCATACAATACCAAGCATTGGAATATTACAACTGGTAGCGTTTGCATTCAGTACATAGTTTCAAAATATTACATTCCCAAAAGTAAATTGTTCGATATTAATTAAACAACAACAAAACGTCATAGAGTACAATTCTTCCTTCACTTTATCTGTTACCTGAGAATACACGTATTTTGAAAAACGTCAACATATGAAATGTTGGTGAGTTCATAAATAATGTTTGAAATCCAATGTTTTGTATCGTTTCGAAAACCACCAGAAAATCCGATATTTTCTGAAAATTGTATAGTATAAAAGGTGTGAAGATCCGAAAGTATGCTTGTTTGTTTCTATAAATGTAAGAGCACGATTTGTAAAACTCGATATGTAATTCGTAGGTGTATTAATTGAACTTCTAGGGTTTCCAATTTCTTGTTGACTATTTGTAGTACTTGTATGATGTATTTGAGTGAAGTTTTTGATGTCATATAATAAGCATCACACATGCTCTTAAGTTTTTGGTTCAACGTTTTACTTGAGTATAGTGATTACAAGACACAAAATTTCTAGTTGTGACATCATCCCCCCGTTAGGGGGAATTTCGTCCCGAAATTCTGTTTGAAAGCTAGATTTGAGAATGCTAGAATAGGTGAGGGTACTTTTGCTTCATTTGGTCTTCGTGTTCCCACGTGAATTTTGGCCCACGCTTTGCGTTCCACCGTACTTTCACGATCTGGATGCAACTTTGCTCATTACGCTTCACCTCCATGTCCATGATTTCAATTGGTTCTTCAACGAACAGGATATTCTCGTTGATTTCGATCTCGTCAAGGGGAATGACGAGTGTTTCATCTGATAGACACTTCTTTAGATTAAAGACATGGAACACGGGGTGTACACTGTTTAGCTCTGTGGGTAGTTGCAGTCTGTATGCTATCGGACCTATTCGGGCGACAATTTCGAAAGGTCCAATGTATCGTGGGTTCAGTTTTCCCCGCTTCCCAAAACGAATAACTCCTTTATAGGGCGAGACTTTTAACAGTACTCGATCTCCGACTTCAAATTCTAAGGGCTTTCGCCGTTTATCGGCATAGCTCTTTTGTCGGTCGCGCGATGCTTGAAATCGAGCTCTGATTTGAATGATCTTTTCCGTGGTTTCACGAATGATCTCCGGTCCCGTTAGCTCCTGATCCGACGTGAGTGCTTTTGCTAGCTGGGTGTCACTTACTTCAGCCCAACATAACGGTGTTCTGCACTTACGCCCGTACAGTGCTTCGAAAGGAGCGACCTTAATGCTTGAATGATAACTGTTGTTATACGAGAATTCGACTAAAGGTAAATGGGTATCCCATGACTTCCCAAAATCTATCACACATGCACGAAGCATGTCGTCAAGTGTTTGAATGGTTCGTTCACTTTGACCGTCCGTTTGTGGATGATACGCGGTGCTCATGTCGAGATGAGTTCCTAGTGCCTTATGGAGAGATTGCCAAAAATGCGAAGTGAATCTACTGTCCCTATCCGAGATAATAGATGCTGGTACTCCGTGGAGTCTTACGATCTCTCGAATGTACAAACGTGTCAATCTTTCCATCTTATAGGATTCCTTTATGGGCAGGAAATGGGCAGACTTCGTCAGTCGGTCGACTATTACCCATATGGTGTCCAGTCCATCCAACTTCTTGGGTAGCTTGGTCACGAAATCCATAGAAATACCCTCCCATTTCCACTCAGGAATTACCGGTTGCTGTAATAACCCTGAGGGATTCTGGTACTCCACCTTTACCTTGGCACACGTAAGGCACTTACTACATAGGTAGCAATTTCTGCCTTCATGTTAGGCCACCAGTAGTGTTGTTTAATATCCAAATACATCTTGTCTGAGCCAGGATGAACGGAGTATCGCGTCTTATGGGCTTCCTTCATAACTACCTCCATAAATCCTCCGATTTTAGGGACCCAAATACGGTTCATGAAGTAGTATACTCCATTCTCCTTTGCCTCTAGGTTCTTCTCCATCCCGCGCAGTGCTTCGCTTGCCCTGTTTTCCGCTTTCATGGCTTCTGACTGGGCTACAGCAATTTGAGTGACTAGGTGAGATTGAATGGTTATAGAGAGAGTTTTCGTACGACGATTTGAGTACTCCTTCCGACTTAATGCGTCGGCTACCACGTTGGCCTTGCCCGGGTGGTACTTGATCTCACACTCGTAATCGTTTAATAATTCAACCCATCTTCGTTGCCTCATGTTCAACTCTTTCTGGTTCAAGATGTGCTGGAGACTCTTGTGGTCCGTGAAGATGGTGCACTTCGTACCATACAGGTAGTGCCTCCAGATTTTCAGAGCGAAGACTACAGCTCCCAATTCCAAGTCATGGGTCGTATAATTTACTTCGTGCGTCTTTAGTTGGCGAGATGTGTAAGCTATCACCCTTCCACGCTGCATGAGAACGCAACCTAAGCCCTGATTTGACGCGTTCCCTCCGGTAGCGATAGTACCGGGGCGCTACAGAGAGCTTGTTTCAGGGTTCGGAATGCGGCTTCTTGTTTGTCCGTCCATTTGAATGGTACGCCCTTCTGTGTAAGCAAGGTAAGTGGTTTGGCGATCTTAGAGAAGTTTTGAATGAATCTCCTATAATAGCCTGCTAGACCCAAGAATTGACGGATTTCCGTGGGTGTTGTCGGGATTGCCCATCCTTCAACAGCTTTGACTTTAGAGGGATCCACATGAATTCCATCTTGGCTAACTACATGACCTAGGAAGTTCACACTCGGGAGCCAGAACTCACACTTGGAGAGCTTTGCGTATAGCTTTTCCGATCGCAGAGTTTCTAGGACTTGTCGGAGATGTTGTCCATGCTCTTCTTTACTTCGAGAATAGACGAGAATGTCATCGGTGAAAACGATGACAAAGTTGTCGAGGAATGGTCGATAGATTCGATTCATTAGATCCATAAATGCAGCAGGGGAATTTGTTAGACCGAAGGGCATTACGACAAATTCATAATGTCCGTAGCGAGTTCGGAAAGCGGTTTTTGGAATATCCTGTTCCCGGACTTTGAGTTAGTGGTATCCGGACCGTAGATCTATCTTAGAAAAATAACTAGCTCCTTGGAGCTGGTCAAATAGATCATCGATTCGTGGGAGTGGGTAGCGATTTTTAACAGTGAGTTTATTTAACTCTCTGTAATCGATGCACATCCTAAAAGATCTGTCCTTCTTTTTGACAAAGAGGACTGGAGCTCCCCATGGCGAGTAACTAGGGCGGATGAATCCCTTTGTCCAAGAGTTCGCTGAGTTGGCTGGATAATTCCTGCATCTCAGTAGGAGCTAACCGATAGGGTGATTTAGCGAGAGGAGTTGCTCCTGGAACGAGGTCGATTCGAAATTCCACTTGTCTCTCCGGGGGTACCCCTGGAAGATCTTCAGGAAACACGTCTGGAAATTCACATGCTATGGGAATGTCTTGAACATTAACCTCTTCCTTGGTTTTATCCACTATGTGAGCCAAGAACGCCAAATTGTCTTCGTAAATTACTAGGGTTTCGTGATTTGGGAGGCGAAGACGAACGGCCTTCTTGTGACACATAATTTCAGCATGGTGGGTGCATCCGATGTAGATTTCCCTAGTGGATTCGGTTTTCCCAATGGCCATTTCCACCGTAAAGGTTTCATTTAGCTTTTGGGGCTGTTGTTTTAATAAATGTTTAAACTTATCGCTTACGAAACTTCGCTCCGCTTCGGTGTCAAATAAGATGCATGCATAAGTGTGGTTTAGGGGAAACGTACCGGTAACAACAGAGGGGTCCTGAATCGCCTCTCCCTGACCCATGGTCAGCATCCTTCCTGTTCCTCCGTTTCCTGGATTGTTGTTGTTAGGGCAGTCTCGGCGGAAATGCCCAGTCCTTCCACACCCATAGCAGGTGTGGCTAGGCCCTGCATTGTTGCCGCCGGTGGTGACGTTGTTCTTGTTGCGGTTGTTGTTGTGGTTGTTGTTTCCCTATTGTTGGTTCTGAGGAGGGTAAGTCCTGCAGTACCTTGCAGTGTGTCCCCTTCGATTGCAACTGGTGCACTGAAACTCCTTGCATTCTCCATTCTGATGGAGAACGCACTTATTTCACTTAGGAAGATTACCGGAATAAGGTCTGGGAGCATTTGATGCAGCTGAGGTTGGAGCATGTGGTGTGGCTGGAACCGGTGTGGTGTGACAACCCGATATTTCAACTCGTTGTAACGACCAAAATGGGTCAAGTATTGTAACCACTTCTGAATAATAAAAAGTTACATGTATAAATAAGTTCTACTTAATTTCCTTCTATGATTAAATGTCTTTGAAACATAATCGTACGTGAAAAGAACGCCCAAATCCGACTTCATATAGCGAAGATGTGATTTTTCCAAGTTCGGCTTAGCAACAGACAGCTAAAAACTCGAATCGGAGATCGAGCGACTTTTGGCCGGAATGACCTAAACGAGAATCGAAGGTCTCGACAATGGTATTCCAGCGGTAAAAAGTCTGGCAAAAACCGACATCAGATAAAGAAGTTATGAATTTTCTAAGAAATTCCTTAAACACGATGGATTTTTAATATATAATAAAAATATAATTTTGGAATTTGCCGACGGAGTCTAAACGAAAGTTGTAGAGCGTAGTCTCACCTACGCGAGGATATAAAGACCATCGAAAACGGAGTTCGTATGAAGAAGATATGGATTTTTGAAGTTTATTAAATATATTAATTATTTATTTAATTCAAAATTCGGATATTATCCGAAGGGGACTCAGCATCCTCCTCCGAAGTACGCGCTGCGTACTCCTGTACGCCCCGCGTAACCGAGAGGATTGGCCTCGGATCGTCCACGTCGCCATATCCGAGGAATCCGATCCATCCGACCCGCCCGACCCGTCCGACCCGACGTCCCATCCGACCCGGCGTCCCATCCGACCCACCTCCCCAACAACCCGTCCCATCCGAACCGAGGCAGTCGAGGCTTCGGTCATGCATGACGTACGCGTACGCAGCGCGTACGAGCGTACGCCCCGCGTACCGAGGCAGACCAGCCTTTCTATAAATAGGATGCGAGGGTTTCCAAAGAAAGAGTTCATTTCTCTTCTCTCTCTCTCAACATTTCCTCGTTTTCCGTGTCCGTTCAAACCCGAAGCTCTGGTCTTTTTGGCTCAAGTCCCGAAGGTCGATTTTGCTCCCGAAATTCCCGCGAATCCCGAGGAAAATCCGTTTCCCGAGACGAAACTCTGCCCGGTTTTCCATCTCGCTATCTCCAAAACTTTCAAGTGAGTTTCATACCCCTTAATCAACCGTTTTAATTATTCTAAATACTTTTATATGCTTTCAAGGGGGGGATTACAAGTAAAACACACGAGTATTATCGTGTGTTACATAAAGAAACTCTTTTATATACTGTTATATATTCAAATCACTTGCGATTTATAAACATTTAAAGGAACTTTTATATATATATATATATAACATATGTCACAATAGCATCTTACCTTTTAAAATATAATGTTGTTGTAATGCATGTATAAACTAAACTGTTCTTAGATTTTTCTTGTCTATCCTAGACTCTACACCAAAAATCTGTACTTTCATAAACAAGTGATTTCTTTTCTCAATATTTCTAAACAAACAAGACACGCTTTTTGGAAACTATAATAGGTATAGTTTTACGAACAGATTTCTAACTCTTATGTACTAGAATCATATATTTCAAGAAGTTTACTTTCGTATACAAGAACAAACGTAACATTTTGACAAGTAGATCTGTTTTTATACCACGGATTTGTGAGACGCTAACTTCATGTACGTTCGAGTACACATTTCAAGTCCTGTATTATATACCAGAATCCCTTGGAGGGGGAGCGTGGTGTTTGTGTATAGATCTATACGGGCTTGACAAACCCGCGCCCTGACTGTTAGCTGCAGTCCACCGTTTGGGGTGACAAACGTCATAACATTCCAACGCCTGAAGAACGTTGTGTATAGGCATTCAGAGTCAATAGTATGGTTATAAAACTCACAAGGGGTATTAAAATGCATTGATTTACAAGGTTTTCAAATTCATTGGTTCTTTTACATTTACATACATTTTAGAAACAAACATTGGTCTTGAGTGAAGGCTACTTTTATACTAGTAGAAAATATTGGATTTTCTAACCACAAACAAACGAAGATAAAACATTTCAGTTCATTCAAACATTGTCACTTAAATACTTATGAAATTCACCAGCTTAAATGCTGATCTACCCTTTCAAAATTACTTGTATGTCCCAGGGAATCAGTAATTTCAGGTATTCGTTTCGCTTTTGATGAAGGGATGCTGCGGCGCCAGTTTAATCTCGTATTTTGACATCATATTGTAATTGAGTTTTGAACATGTAACTTTTGAACAAATGTAAACTTTCAATTATATATATGATGGTTGTATTGCTTTCTTTACTATGTATTCATTTGTTACGTTACCACATGAAGTCATCCGCCCCCGAACGTTTCCGCCGTTCAGGTTTGGGGGTGTGACAGATTGGTATCAGAGCAATGTTTATAGTGAACTAAGTATATCGAACCACATAAGATATACAAACTATAAATGCTTAAGGGACTAATACTCTCTGACAAAACAAATTTTCTTTTTACACTTAAGCAGCATTTCGTTCAACTTAAATTGGTAGTTCATTTAAGTACAAATACATGCATACCACGAACTATTTTTCATGTTATACAACTATACAAGTATTTAGACAAGTTGACACTACGATTAAGACTCGATATATGTAATCAGATTTTGGACAAATATAGCGTGATCAACTATATTTGCCCAAGATTGGACCAACGTATATCGAGGAATGATCGTAGTAAGCAACAAGTCAAAACTTACCAAACCATTACAAGAATCAAACACAAGAACTTAAATACTATAGGAGTATTTTGCTATCTAAACTAGTTAAACTTACATGTTTTACATGTTCCGACTTTATTCAATTCTTATAACCCTATTTCTCGTACAGTCAAATGGCTGGATTTCACCACCCTGGCGACCCCTACTTTCCCAACCAAGGCAACGGAGGATGGATCGAAGATGATCCCGAAGAGGACGAGGAACCCATAGAAGTGGGTGATGACTCCGGTACCGACTCAGAACAGGAAGTTATCGATCCACCACCCATTCAACCTCCCGTCTTCGTAAGGAACTTTCAAGGACCGACTCCCGTCTGGGGAAGTCACCTCCACCATTGGAGCCAACAGCAAAACCTACGCCCTCCCTACGGCATGTGCCGGGACTTCTATGATGTCCGCGGCGGAGGTTCGGCTGATCGAGCACTCCCGGTAATGGTGGGTAAGTTAGCCAATCAGTCCTATCAGTCTGGAGTACAAGCTAGCCGACTCCGGGATATCAACGTGGAAGTGCAGGTTCACACTTCTGACATCCGTAGGCTGGACAAGATGCAAGACAATGCTCAATTCCAAGCTGAAGCGTTTCAAGCGCAAATGATTGCAGCCCTCGCCGAACTAAGGGAACAACAAGCCGCCTTCGATAGGCGTCTAATGGAGTCAAAGCAATCAGATACGGAGTCAAGCTCCAAGCGCAACCTTCGACGCAAGTAGTGCTTGCCTAGGACACAAATTTTGTTATAGCTTAGGACCTCGGCTAAAAGTCTTTAAATTTCTCGAACTTTGTAATCGGAGACCCTTATAGGGGTCAAATTTTCATGATCGTTGTAACAACTTTTATATTAATATAAGTGGCACTATTACTACTATGTTGAGTATTCCGTTCGAACCTTGAATGGTCTTTGTGAACTCAAATACTTGTTTCATACCTTCAGTCTTACAAATAACTTTCATTCTTCTATTGTAAGACTCATACTATCAGCTGTTGTTGAACTATAGCGATTTAATTCATGAGACACATACATTTTCCATTCTATGAAATTCTTATCCTTGTCTTTTCAAGCTATAGTTGAAGGATGCCTCCGCGTAGGAATCCAAGGTGAAACAACGGTGAGGAAGCACCTATACCACCACCACCTCCACCACCCCAATTTGATGCTGTTATGTTTCAAGCAGCAGTCACCACAGCGGTGGCAGCTGCCATGTCACAGATCAATAACTCGAGTACTAATGGCTCGGGATCTGGCACACACCTATCCAACCATGGCGAGAGTCATGGACCACCTCGAGAATGCACCTATAAGGACTTCACTAATGCCAAGCCCCGAATGTTTTATGGTACTGGTGGTGTGATGGCCCTGAGGCAGTGGATCGAAAGGACGGAGGCAGTCTTTGAAATCTGCTCCTGCCCCGAGCACAGCAAGGTCAAATTTGCAACTTTCACCCTTCTCGATAAAGCTTTAACTTGGTGGAATGGCCACGTTAAAGTACTTACCCTAATCGTGGCAAACTCCATAAGCTGGGAGAGCCTGAAGACCATGATGAGGAGAGAATACTGCCCACGGGGGGAGATTCAAAAGCTTGAACACGAGCTATGGACTCTCGGAATGGTTGGTACCGACATCGCTACTTATACCAACAGATTCTGCGAGCTGGCAATCCTTTGTCCAGATATGATTGCTCCCGAGAGCAAGAAGATAGAAAGGTATATCTGGGGACTGACGCCCCAAATGCGATCAA
The DNA here is from genome assembly GCF_052625555.1 of Lactuca saligna. Classification (NCBI taxonomy): domain Eukaryota; kingdom Viridiplantae; phylum Streptophyta; class Magnoliopsida; order Asterales; family Asteraceae; genus Lactuca; species Lactuca saligna. The sequence goes on from NC_136418.1 coordinate 16,887,125, forward strand.
GCGTGTTAGCTTCTAAACCTGACACCTTTGAAAGTGCTAAGGAACTGGCACAATCTCTGATCGACTACGGAGGTCATCAGAACTCAACCACTTCTGCACCAGCCCCACAGAAAGCAAACAACAACTACAACAACTACCACAACAACAATGGCAGGAAGAGGGCATGGATTAAAGGGAAGGGTGGATCTTCCCAAGAATCCGCAAAGAAACAGCTGGTGTCAGTAAATGCTGCCACTGTACCTGCTACAGCCCCTACAAATACCTACCCAACAAAGCCTTATATAGGCAACCTCCCAAAATGCACCAAATGCAATTACCACCACCATGGACTTTGTCGAGCTATGCAGTGTGCCAACTGCAGCCAGAAAGGGCACACAGCCCGTTTCTGCAAGGAACCCGCAAAGCCGATCACTCAAATTCCTGGTGCGGGTGTAGGGCAGGCTTGCTACGGTTGTGGCGAGGTGGGCCACTACCAGAGAAACTGTCCTAAGGCAGCAGGCACCGGAGGTGTGAGACGAGTTTTGGCAATAGGCCACGACGAAGCTGTAGCTGACCCAACTATTGTTGCTGGTACGTTCCTTCTCGATAATTCATACGCATGCATATTATTCGATAGTGGAGCGGAGAGAAGTTTCGTGAGTCAAAACTTTATTCATTTACTTAAACCTAAACCTAGCAAGTTAGAAAATTCATTCACTATAGAGATGGCCAATGGAAAAACCGAAAACACAAATTGCATATACATGGGCTGTACGTTAACATTAGACGGCCATTCTTTCCCAATCAATCTCATGCCGGTTCAAATTAAAAGTTTCGACGTCATAGTCGGCATGGATTGGTTGAGCCTTCTTCGCGCCGACATCATGTGCTTTGAGAAAGCAGTCCGTCTTAACCTCCCAAACAACGAAACATTAGTTATCTACGGCGACAAATCTAGTTCAAACCTTCGCATCATTTCGTGCATCCAAGCTCGAAAGTGCTTGCGGAAGGATTGTCGAGCATTCCTAGCGCACATCGTCGATACAAGTCAAGAACTGAAGGACATCAAGAGCATCTCGGTAGTACGCGACTTTCCCGATATCTTTCCAGAAGAACTGCCAGGATTACCACCGCAACGCCAAGTCGAGTTCAGAATCGACTTAATTCCAGGAGCTACCCCAGTAGCGAAGTCGCCTTATCGTCTTGCACCAGCAGAGATGCAGGAACTTTCCAGTCAACTTAATGAACTCCTTCACAAAGGATTCATAAGACCAAGTTTCTCACCTTGGGGAGCACCGGTCTTGTTTGTAAAGAAGAAAGACGGATCGTTCCGTATGTGCATCGACTACAGAGAGCTGAACAAACTTACTGTCAAGAACCGCTATCCTCTACCCCGTATCGACGACCTATTCGATCAACTTCAAGGGGCGAACTACTTCTCCAAAATAGACCTGCGATCCGGATATCACCAATTACGAGTTCTAGAGGGGGACATTCCAAAGACAGCCTTCCGAACTCGTTATGGACACTACGAATTCGTGGTGATGCCGTTCGGATTAACCAATGCACCAGCAGTATTTATGGACCTAATGAATAGGGTATGCCGCCCTTACTTGGATCAGTTTGTCATCGTCTTTATCGATGATATACTTATCTACTCTCGAAGTAAGGAAGAGCATAGTCAACACCTACGAAAAGTCCTAGAAACACTGCGAACGGAGAAACTATATGCGAAGTTCTCTAAATGCGAATTTTGGATTCGAAGAGTCGAATTTTTAGGTCACGTTGTTAGCGAGAAAGGTATACACGTGGACCCCTCCAAAATTAAGGCTATTGAGAACTGGTCGGCACCAAAGACACCTACAGAAATTCGTCAATTTCTAGGTCTAGCTGGCTACTATCGCAGATTCATAAAGAACTTTTCGAGCATTGCGAAACCTCTTACTTCATTAACCCAGAAAGGAGTGGCCTTTGACTGGGAAGCGAAACAAGAGAAGGCATTCCAGACACTAAAACAGGCCTTGTGCACCGCACCGATACTATCCCTCCCCGAAGGGATAGAAGACTTCGTAGTGTATTGCGATGCTTCAAATCAAGGACTTGGTTGTGTTCTTATGCAAAGAGGGAAGGTTATCGCTTATGCCTCCCGACAGCTTAAGACACACGAAGTGAACTATACAACACACGACCTCGAGTTAGGAGCAGTGGTATTTGCTCTGAAGATCTGGAGGCACTACTTATACGGAACAAAGAGTACTATATTCACCGATCACAAGAGCCTTCAACACATTTTCGATCAGAAGGAACTCAACATGCGACAACGACGATGGGTTGAGTTACTGAATGACTACGAATGCGAAATTCGTTATCATCCTGGCAAGGCCAACGTAGTAGCCGACGCCCTCAGTCGAAAGGAATACACTGGTCGGAGGGTCAAATCTCTGACCATGACTATCCATTCCCACCTATCCACACAAATTAAAGAAGCACAAATGGAAGCTTTGCAACCTGAAAATGTGGCGGGTGAATCCCTGCGAGGAATGGAGAAGAATTTAGAAGTCAAGGGTGGCGGAGCCTACTATCTCATGGACCGAATCTGGACCCCAAATCATGGTGGTTTCAGAAACGTAGTCATGACCGAGGCTCACAATTCAAGATATTCCGTTCACCCGGGTTCAGATAAAATGTATCTGGATCTTAAGAAACTGTACTGGTGGCCTAACATGAAAGCAGAAATTGCTACCTTCGTGAGTAAATGTCTTACTTGCGCTAAGGTTAAGGTCGAGTATCAGAAACCGTCAGGACTACTACAACAACCCGAGATACCGGAATGGAAATGGGAGCGGATTACTATGGACTTCATAACCAAGTTACCCAAGACGCCAGGTGGACTCGATACCATATGGGTCATTGTCGACAGATTGACCAAATCCGCACATTTCCTACCCATCAAGGAGACTGACAAAATGGAGAAGCTTACAAGAACTTACTTAAGGGAAGTAGTGCGACTGCATGGTGTTCCAATATCCATTATCTCCGATCGAGATAGTAGATTCACTTCAAGATTCTGGCAGTCACTACAAAGTTCCCTGGGAACTAGGCTAGACATGAGTACAGCCTACCACCCACAGACAGACGGACAAAGTGAGAGAACAATACAAACTTTAGAAGACATGCTGAGAGCCTGCGTGATTGACTTTGGAAAGGCATGGGATATTCATTTACCCCTTGTCGAATTTTCATACAACAATAGTTATCATACAAGCATAAAGGCTGCCCCGTTTGAAGCCCTCTATGGTCGAAAGTGCAGATCCCCTCTGTGCTGGACTGAAGTTGGCGATACCCAGTTAGCTAGAGGAAGAGTTCCTGAAAGCACTCTCACAGGTCCGGAGATCATACGTGAAACAACAGAGAAAATCGTTCAAATTCGTGAACGATTGAAAGCCTCAAGAGATCGACAGAAAAGCTACGCTGACCAAAGGAGGAAACCTTTGGAATTCCAGGTAGGAGACCACGTCTTATTAAAGGTCTCACCATGGAAGGGTTTAATACGATTTGGAAAGCGGGGGAAACTAAATCCAAGATACATAGGGCCTTTCGAGATTCTTGCCAGAATCGGCCCTGTGGCTTACAAGCTTAACCTACCGCGCGAACTTAGTAACATCCATCCAACCTTCCACGTCTCAAACTTGAAAAAGTGTCTGTCCGACGAGACTCTTGTTATTCCACTCGACGAGATCGAGATCAACGAGATCCTCAACTTTGTGGAAGAACCAGTAGAAATCATGGACCGAGAGGTCAAACAAACAAAACAAAGTCGCATACCCATCGTGAAGGTTCGCTGGAACGCCAAGCGGGGACCTGAATTCACATGGGAACGCGAAGATCAGATGAAACAAAAGTACCCTCATCTCTTTCATGTTCACTAGTATCTTTACTACTTTAAATTTCGGGACGAAATTCTCTCTAACGGGGGGATGATGTGACAACCCGATATTTCAACTCGTTGTAACGACCAAAATGGGTCAAGTATTGTAACCACTTCTGAATAATAAAAAGTTACATGTATAAATAAGTTCTACTTAATTTCCTTCTATGATTAAATGTCTTTGAAACATAATCGTACGTGAAAAGAACGCCCAAATCCGACTTCATATAGCGAAGATGTGATTTTTCCAAGTTCGGCTAAGCAACAGACAGCTAAAAACTCGAATCGGAGATCGAGCGACTTTTGGCCGGAATGACCTAAACGAGAATCGAAGGTCTCGACAATGGTATTCCAGCGGTAAAAAGTCTGGCAAAAACCGACATCAGATAAAGAAGTTATGAATTTTCTAAGAAATTCCTTAAACACGATGGATTTTTAATAAATAATAAAAATCTAATTTTGGAATTTGCCGACGGAGTCTAAACGAAAGTTGTAGAGCGTAGTCTCACCTACGCGAGGATATAAAGACCATCGAAAACGGAGTTCGTATGAAGAAGATATGGATTTTTGAAGTTTATTAAATATATTAATTATTTATTTAATTCAAAATTCGGATATTATCCGAAGGGGAGTCAGCATCCTCCTCCGAAGTACGCGCTGCGTACTCCTGTACGCCCCGCGTAACCGAGAGGATTGGCCTCGGATCGTCCACATCGCCATATCCGAGGAATCCGATCCATCCGACCCGCCCGACCCGTCCGACCCGACGTCCCATCCGACCCGGCGTCCCATCCGACCCACCTCCCCAACAACCCGTCCCATCCGAACCGAGGCAGTCGAGGCTTCGGTCATGCATGACGTACGCGTACGCAGCGCGTACGAGCGTACGCCCCGCGTACCGAGGCAGACCAGCCTTTCTATAAATAGGATGCGAGGGTTTCCAAAGAAAGAGTTCATTTCTCTTCTCTCTCTCTCAACATTTCCTCGTTTTCCGTGTCCGTTCAAACCCGAAGCTCTGGTCTTTTTGGCTCAAGTCCCGAAGGTCGATTTTGCTCCCGAAATTCCCGCGAATCCCGAGGAAAATCCGTTTCCCGAGACGAAACTCTGCTCGGTTTTCCATCTCGCTATCTCCAAAACTTTCAAGTGAGTTTCATACCCCTTAATCAACCGTTTTAATTATTCTAAATACTTTTATATGCTTTCAAGGGGGGGATTACAAGTAAAACACACGAGTATTATCGTGTGTTACATAAAGAAACTCTTTTATATACTGTTATATATTCAAATCACTTGCGATTTATAAACATTTAAAGGAACTTTTATATATATATATATATATATATATATATATATATATATATATATATAACATATGTCACAATAGCATCTTACCTTTTAAAATATAATGTTGTTGTAATGCATGTATAAACTAAACTGTTCTTAGATTTTTCTTGTCTATCCTAGACTCTACACCAAAAATCTGTACTTTCATAAACAAGTGATTTCTTTTCTCAATATTTCTAAACAAACAAGACACGCTTTTTGGAAACTATAATAGGTATAGTTTTACGAACAGATTTCTAACTCTTATGTACTAGAATCATATATTTCAAGAAGTTTACTTTCGTATACAAGAACAAACGTAACATTTTGACAAGTAGATCTGTTTTTATACCACGGATTTGTGAGACGCTAACTTCATGTACGTTCGAGTACACATTTCAAGTCCTGTATTATATACCAGAATCCCTTGGAGGGGGAGCATGGTGTTTGTGTATAGATCTATACGGGCTTGACAAACCCGCGCCCTGACTGTTAGCTGCAGTCCACCGTTTGGGGTGACAAACGTCATAACATTCCAACGCCTGAAGAACGTTGTGTATAGGCATTCAGAGTCAATAGTATGGTTATAAAACTCACAAGGGGTATTAAAATGCATTGATTTACAAGGTTTTCAATTTCATTGGTTCTTTTACATTTACATACATTTTAGAAACAAACATTGGTCTTGAGTGAAGGCTACTTTTATACTAGTAGAAAATATTGGATTTTCTAACCACAAACAAACGAAGATAAAACATTTCAGTTCATTCAAACATTGTCACTTAAATACTTATGAAATTCACCAGCTTAAATGCTGATCTACCCTTTCAAAATTACTTGTATGTCCCAGGGAATCAGTAATTTCAGGTATTCATTTCGCTTTTGATGAAGGGATGCTGCGGCGCCAGTTTAATCTCGTATTTTGACATCATATTGTAATTGAGTTTTGAACATGTAACTTTTGAACAAATGTAAACTTTCAATTATATATATGATGGTTGTATTGCTTTCTTTACTATGTATTCATTTGTTACGTTACCACATGAAGTCATCCGCCCCCGAACGTTTCCGCCGTTCAGGTTTGGGGGTGTGACATGTGGTGACAGCGTTAACTACCACTGTCTGCTGCTTTTTAGAGGTCTCGGGGCCCTGACGCCCCTTCCTCTTATTGTTCTTCCCCTTCTTGCCATCACCTTCCTTCTTTTCTTCAGCCTCCACTGGCTTCTCACCCTTCTTGTTGTTATGGTCATACAGCTTCTTTGCCAATCTTTTGGCACTGTCATATGTTTCGGGGTTTGCAGCTATCAGATTTCCTTGAATTGGTGATGTTAGTCCCCAGATGAATCGTTCAAGCTTCTTTCCTTCTGAGGTGATCATACCCGGGCACAACAGAGACAGTTCACTAAATCTCGATATGTAGGCATCGATATTCGCATTCTGCACAGTGAGGTTCCACAGCTCTTGCTCCATTTTCTGAATCTCACCTCGTGGGCAGTATTCAGCCATCAGCATTTCTTTCATCTCCGCCCACGGCATGGAGTTGGCTACAAGAAGTGTCATGGATTCCACATGTCCGTTCCACCAGGTGAGCGCTTGATAGACAAAAGTGCAGGCCGCGAACTTCACTTTCATCTGCTCAGGACAATCACATATCTCGAATGCCGACTCCACCTTCTCGATCCATCACTTCAGAGTGATCACTCCTCCAGTGCCGTTAAAAGTTCGTGGTTTGGCGTTCGTGAAGTCCTTGTAGGTACATGTTTTAGTAGGTCCTTGATTCATCCCGTTATTCGAACTCCCTGCCCTTACCCGTTGCCTCCTCCGTTATTCCCTTGGTGGAGTTATGACATAGCTGCGGTGACCGCAGCAGACACGGCTGCCTGGAATGCAGTGGAGTCAACTTCGGGTGGGGTTGGTCCAGGGTTTCCGTGAGTAGGTCGGTGGGGCATCTTCTTGTCACGAAACAGAAAGATGTTGAGTGTACGTGGTTTCCGTGAGGTTGTGGTCCTACTGACTAGGTGTATGGCACGAACTTAAGTACTTCTATCATTTAGCATACAATCATAGATTCGCAACACATAGCAAAACACATAAAAGTTCACTAATATTATCCTATGCCTCTTCCACTATTGCAGACTAAACAAACGTTATCTTTTTGGTGATAAAGGGGTTTGTTTTTAGGTTCCCTAGCTCGCGATCTCATCAGAACATGTGTTAGTTATACCTTGGAGGGGATGTAGTTGATCAGGCTACATCCGCTTCTTGATACCACTAAGAACAGTCCTGATTTAACCGAGATACTAGCATTATCTTGTTTGGTTCGGCGTTATGTTCCTTATCCCTAATGCAAGCAAAGGTGTTTTATTGTTGTATTTTACTTGTTTTGTTCAGAGTTATGTTAGTCCCTCTTTTTGGTTTATAGTTGCATATCAATGTGGGGCTAGACATGCTAGTTCACTATAAACAAAGCTCTGATACCAACCTGTCACACCCCCGAACCAGACGGCGGAAACGTCCGGGGGCTGTCGTGACTCAATTGAATACCATCACAATGAATATACATGAAACATAACATCATACAATACCAGGCATTGGAATATTACAACTGGTAGCGTTTGCATTCAGTACATAGTTTCAAAATATTACATTCCCAAAAGTAAATTGTTCAATATTAATTAAACAACAGCAAAACGTCATAGAGTACAATTCTTCCTTCACTTTATCTGTTACCTGAGAATACAAGTATTTTGAAAAACGTCAACATATGAAATGTTGGTGAGTTCATAAGTAATGTTTGAAATCCAATGTTTTATATCGTTTTGAAAACCACCAGAAAATCTGATATTTTCTAAAAATTGTATAGTATAAAAGGTGTGAAGATCCGAAAGTATGCTTGTTTGTTTCTATAAATGTAAGAGTACGATTTGTAAAACTCGGTATGTAATTCGTAGGTGTAGTAATTGAAAATCCTAGGAAAACCCGACGTTTTCCCATTACTTTGCATGAAATAATTTTATGTTTCGTTATTTCATTACGACAGGTGTATTCGTTGAGCTCCGGGGACGTTGTATTAATTGTGGATTGTGAATTGTTGTAAACGTACATTAATGAAAATGACCAGTTGACAACCGTACAAACGATTCCCTTAGGCGTCGCTCGCACCATTCACTTAACCCAACCACCCAGACTCATGTAGCCCCACGACCGAGGGGAAACAGTGAGTGCGAAGCCCCAGGTAATTTCCCTACGTCGTTTAAGGCTATAGTGAATGCGAAGGGCCCTCAGCCCAACTCGCATTGGTGAATTCTCGACTTTGCTAGCAGTACCGAAGGACCCTAGGGGACCAGCAGCACATTGCCATTGAAAGTCCTTTTACGCTGTGTTGGATCATGTAAGACCCAACAACTCGTAAGGTTGATGTCTTCGGGCCTAAAGATCAGGTCATTGGGCTAGCTAGGCCCAACAAACAAGATTTTACACTTTTGGGCCCGAAGATGGTGTATCGACGTCTGTGCACTCTCACGTGTGTATTGAATTCCCCAAATTTTCCGTGTATGAATTGAGTTGTCGTCGTGTTAGTAGTTTCGGATTTGTTATTGATTCGAGACCGAATCAATTCGTTTGATAACGATTTTTGGTGTTGTTGTGTATTGTAATTCGTCGGTAGTCGCAGTGTCAATATTTGATCACAAAGGATGTATTGAATTAACATTGAAATTTTTCTGTTTACAGCCCCTCTATATTTTGTAAATTTACTTTTTCAACCCTTTGAATAAATTAATTTCTGGTTTAGTCCTTAAACCATTTTTCTTGGCATTCTAACACCAAAACTTATTGAAATTGATATTTTTCAGCACATTTTTAGTTGAAAACAGTTTTAGACCCTCAAAATACAGTTTTTTCGGCTGTAACCTCTCTTTTTCGCAATTCTTACACTTTTGGCCCAAATTGGAAAATTTTTGCATCTTTGGTCCTTTTTAATTATGAAAAGCATCTTTAACCTTTGAAAAGGACTTAGAACACTAGTAGTCCACTGTTTTACAGAAAAACACAGTTTCAGCCCTTCAAATTGGAAAATTTCGCATATTGGGCCCTATTGGGCCAAAAATGTCATTTTTAGCCCATTAAGCTTGAAATTTATATTTTTAATCCTCCAAAAGGGTATATTTCCAGAAAATACATTATTGAAACTGTTTTGACTCATCTCACCCATCAGAATTTGTAATATGTCATTTTGGGCCCTTTAACTTTATATTTTTAACATTTTGAGTCCAAAAATGAGTCTTTAGCCCAAAGAAGATGTTATTAAGCAACTTGGTTATTTTTCTTGGAATACTTTGTATGTAGTAATACAATTTATGCTAGTATAATTTAACATAAAGTATATCTCGATTTTTAAGAGTTTTTGACTAGATCCAACATCATAAACACACAAAAACACAATTATAAGCATAGAAATCATACAAGGCATACACATAATGATAGATCTACACATTTGCTTGTATTCCCTCCCCCCCCCCAAAAAAAACTTATAAAAACCGAAAATAAGGGGGTATGAAACTCACCTTAGGGTGTGGTTTCGGTTTTTGGAGAAAAGATGGAAGAAATGAAGTGATTTTTGGCCTTAGCACCCTTTTCTTGAAGATCTCGAGTTTAAGGGGTTCTAAGACACAAGTTTATGATTTCATGAGAGTTAAGAAGAGATTTTAGATAGATCAAGGAACCTAGATCATAGAATTAAGTATAACCTTACCTTGGATGGTGATTATTGTGGAAAACCTCCTTGAATGCCCTTGATTCTTCGAATTTTTGAGAAGAGAGGTGAAGGTGTTTTTGAGAGTGTTTGATATGTGAAAAGTGATGAAAGTGTGTGTGTGTGTGTGTGTGTTGGAATCAGCCGAGAATCAAGAAGGAGAGAAGAGAAAGGGTTGAGTTGACATTTCTAGATGCATGTTGGTCCATGCATGGAAGTATGGTGGAGATAAATGAGGTGGCATGTCTTAAGTCAACTCCTTTCTTCTTGGGTTTGGGCTTTGGGACGAGAATTTGGAAGGAAGAAAGGATTTTTTTTTTGGGCTTTATTGCCCCTAAGCCCATATAGGAGTTAAGTTGGAAAATTTTTGGCCCAAAAAAAAATTATAATATGATTTTTACACTTTGTTGGGCTAGTTTAGGTTAATTATGGTTCATCATGTTTAATTTATTTCATTCTAGGCCCAATATGGCCCAAAATTTTGAAATAAATGAATGTGGGTCCAATTAGAGCCCATTAAAAGGTTCTAAACCCATGATAGTCAAATTGGAAGCTTATTGGCCCCTTTGGGTCCAATAAGGAAGTCCTAGTCCAAAATGGACCTAAACAAGAACTTCTAGGGTTTCCAATTGCTTGTTGACTATTTGTAGTACTTGCATGATGTATTTGATTGAAGTTTTTCATGTCATATATTAAGAATCACACATGCTCTTAAGTTTTTGGTTCAACGTTTTACCTGAGTATAGTGATTACAAGACACAAAATTTCTAGTTGTGACAGTACCCATCAACTATATTGCCATTAGAACCCATCTGAAAAATGGACTCTCAACACTCTGTCATCATACACAAGAAAATGATCGTGCTCGCTAAGAAGTATCTTCTGACATCTATAATCATAAGCCCCAACTTCCTCTCAAATATCCATTTCAACACTGAACACCAGGACAAATCCCGACCCAATATTTGAACCTCCAAAGGTTTGTTGGATTAGATGTCTATGTCCATAACTATTATTGGTACTTGACCCGAGAGTAGCATGGTTCATTTGGGTTGCATATCATCAAGAAAATTTGTTAGGATGGACTCTTGAGAGAAGGTTATATATATGATTTATTATTATATTATAAGTTCTAATATATTAATATGAAATCATATGTTTTAATTAGTATTGATCTAGAATTAATTAGGAACTAAATTAGTGATCAAAAGAGACTAATTAAATATGTGGGGACTAATAGTGTTAATTAGTTATATTTATATGTGTTGGGATTATGATTCATGTAGGACCAAGTTTATGTATGGATACATAAAGAGTTGGGCCACATGAACCATGGATCATAAAACCTATGGGTATGGATTTGGGTTAAACCCATGACCCTTGGAATCCACCATATAAATATTTTCCTTCATGACCAAAATTGTGTGCTTCTTTTCTTAGAGAAAAATGGAGGTGTTTTGGTGCATGGAATTCTCTCTCAAGTTCCACCTTTGTTCATGATGTGTTGTGACTTCATTTGAAACTTCCACACTATTGGAGATAAACTCTTTATACCAAATACGTCAAGACTTCAAGCTACACAAAAAGTATGCTACCCTAACTAGTATCTTGTATGATATATGACAATTGCATGCTAGTTATAGGCTTAATACCTTGGAAACATCATTGCATGTATAATTAGTGAAAACATAGATCCAAGGTATTCAGGGTTGTATGTGCACCAAAGGATGTTGTAGTATACAAAACTCAACAGTGGTGAATGATAATTTTCATAACCCAAGGTTCAGGTGGATAGAAACTCGGAATCATGCAACTTGTGTGATGAATGCGTATTTTCATCTTTAGGAAATTAAGAATAATTCTTTGTTCACATGTATATGTGAGTCAAGTGAAGGACTAGGAGATCGGGTACACTTGGTTGTGCGTTGATCATGTCCACTACATAGATAGATAAGACTATTCATCATGATTTACTAAAGTATAGTAAATATGGTTATACTTACATGGTTAATTATAATTCTGAAACATTGGAAAAGTTTCAATGTATGGTAGAACGAATGAGAAGAATCAAATTAGGCAGAAAGATAACAGTTTCTCCAATCTAAAAATATGGGAGAGTACTTTAGTCCCGTGTTTTATGATTATCTTAGTGATTATGAAACCATATCACAATTTATTCTCTAAGGACATCTTAGTGCATTCGTATGACTTAGAAGAAGAATCGTGAATTGTTGAAATGGTTAAATCAAAAGATGAATCATACTTCATTCCAAAATTGAGTCTTAGACTAAGACTCTAACATTATAACTTGAGTGACATAATCTTAAGAATGTTTATAAAACTTGTCAAATGTAGAGTAAAATGTTTTCTACTCTTGTACATTTGAAATTGGTAAGTGGTGATATAATCTTAAGAAGGTTTATAACACTTGTCAATTGAGTGAAGTGTTTGTCTTGGTAGGAATCCTCACTAACTGTTGAATATTTTCTTTGTCAATGAATAGTTCTTGACCAGAGAATCTGATATGTCAAGAGGTCATTGGGAGTCTTAAAGATCTTGAAAAATTTCAAGAACTAATCAAGATTAAAACCTGTCATTTATCACTAGCACACAACTTGAGGTTTATAGCCTATCGTGTTGACATATTCTTGTTTATGTGCCCATTCCAATTAAAGTTGACTATGCATGTGAGTTCTATGAGTTCTCAATTGTTTGCATAACAACCTGGAAGCAATGGTTGGCCCTTATGCTGCCAGGTGGCAAGAAGTCAAGATTGAACAAGTTCATTCCATATAAGTTTGGATTTGTCACTAACCTCCTCTCGTGATTATGTTTTTGACAAATTCACATGGATAGGAACTCATACACCATAAAATCTAAGTGTCATAAGGTTTCTCTCCGATTCATGAAAATGACGGTGAGGAAACGCTTTCGCTAAATGGATTTTAAGTAGATAGCAATTGTGATATTTGCATTCTCAAAGTCATTAGTAGAGCATGTGTGGTTAACCGGCACACTAACATGGACTTGTAAGAAATGGAAAAGGTCTAAACAATTGAGTCTATGATTATGGCATCCCTTTTCATAGTTCTAAAAATTATTTAGACACACATGTGAGCTATCTAAGGAAAGGTGTATGATTTTGATAATTTCTTATCAAAGAATCTCGTATCAGAAATCTGAACTTTGGTAAGAAAGTCAATAAAGTATTGATTTCTAGAAGTCCAGCTGATTTCTAGACACATGTCAAAGCTAGTGGGAGCATAAGTGTTATGCTAATAATTATCATGTTAGTGGGAGCATGATTATTATGTTTAGTGTTGAAAGTTAGCAATGTTAATTATAGAAAACAACAGTTTCAATTTGAAAAGTTTTTTTGCTATAATTAAGGAGAGGAAATTATACTACATCCTAATTCTAAACGTTTAGATTGTGATTTTAACCAAATTTAGTCAAGTATATATACAAATGTTATGTTAGAATGGTTCAACATAAGGAAATTCTATACGTGGGAATATTAATTGCGTTCTTAAAATTCGATTATGATTACGACATCCCTCTTCATAGTCTGAATTGTGAGAACAGGGAAAATTGAACCATTATAGTAAAAGATTGGTCAAGTATCATGTCTTTATGTGAGACATTATGAATCGTATCCCATATGCTTCGGGTATAGGATCGATTATATATGCTATCATATTTCTATGTGTTCTGAATTTTCCAAATGCCTAGGGAATTAAGGGGAAAAAGGACCAGAACTGTATATGACTAAAATTATTAAGCAATTGTCGAGGACAATCTGAGGTTTACCAAAGTTTGGTTGCTCATAGACAGTTGGAAGTATGGTGTAAATTTTTGGAAATGACCATATTGATATATTCTGAAAGGAGGCAACTCTTATTCAAAAGTGATAGTCGGAATGGGAATATGGAAATGTTTCATAGGTAGAAGTTATTCATTAAATCTGTGTAAGATTAGAAAACTTAATGCAAGAAGGATTTTCAAAGGAATGTACTTTGAATTTGTGACTTCGTTTCCATGGAATTGATCCCCACTGGAATACTTTGTAATGTCTGTTGACATGTCCTTGTGACTTTGTACATAGTAATTACAAGAGGATCAACACATATAACTTTAGAATCCAACAGATTTCAGTAAATGGAATAGAATTTTTTATTCATACATTTGCGGTGAGGATTTGGGATTGTGAAATGAGCATCATTGGAATCATGTTCAATTGATCTATTTCACAAAGTAAGGATCATAGACAAACATAGTGTGCATACTTGGACTATGGCATAACTATTGTTTGGACAAACATAGTGGGCATGCTTGGAGCATGGCAAGACTATTGTTTTGATTCAAGTATAAATTTGATTATTCGAAACATTATACAATGAATAATGAATAATAAAGATGGTGTTTTAAATGAAAAGTGTTTTATTTACTCTCTGAAGTGGTTAGGGCCATATAGGATTAGTATTATTCTTGTGTTTCACTTTACATGTTTTGACTTTCTGAATAACTAGTTTATTCAAACTCTTCATAGTAATCATACGTTGGAAGTAGGTATGAATCAAGAATGTCATGAATTAGATGTCTAAAGTGTTTACACATAGCAAACATTGCTGCAACATTCATGAGTGCTCGTGGAATGAGATTCGAGTATTGGATTAAACCCACGTTTATTTCAATCACTTCATGGATTTTATCACGAGTGATCATGAGATGATAATATCTTATATTCTTCAAACGGAGATGTGTGAGTTGTAGTTTCACATCAGTTGCACATTGACATATGTAAACGCAACCAGTAACAGGGTTGTTATAAAACATATCGTTGTGTGTAATCTGATGAGTAAGTGCAAGCGAACACTTAGGTCGAAGTTTATCCATTCCTTTTACCCTTGGAGGGATAAAAGTGATATATGTGGGACCCTCGATGATATAGTGATGATAAATGTAAGTGCTCGGTCGGGCCTTGGCTAATTTGATTTGTTCAATTAGTCAGTCGTCATAAATCGAAAATCGGGAAATAACAAATGGACAAAGAGAATGATTATAATCCATGTCTCAGTCCATATGATATCTAGAATGGAGGAATATATGATCCCTTATCTAATGGACATGTCATTGACTAGGTAAAAGTGCGACAGTGGCTTTTAAGAGCTACCATTCCTAGTTGGACTTTGGAGTCATACTTGCAATAATAGTTTTAGACTTATCCATGTGAGAGACTGTTGGATTAGATGTCTAAGCCCATAACTATTATTGGTATGTACTTGACCGAGAGTAGCATGGTTCATTTGGGTTGCATATGATCAGGACAATTTATTAGGATGTACTATTAAGAGAAGGTTATATATATATATATATATATATATATATATATATATATATATATATATATATATATATATATATATATATATATGTACGATTTATTAATATTTTAAAAGTTCTAATCTATTAATATGAAATCATATGTTTTAATAAGTATTGATCAAGAATTAATTTAGTGATTAAAAGAGACTAATTAAATCTATGGGGACTAATTGTGTTAATTAGTTATATTTATATGTGTTGGGCTTATGATTAATGTTGGACCAAGTTTATGTATGGATACATAAAGAGTAGGGCCACGTGAACCATGGATCATAAAACCTATGTGTGTGGATTTGGGTTAAACCCATGACCCTTGGAATCCACGATATAAATATGTTGCTTCATGACCAAAAATGTGCTCTTCTTTTCTTAGAGAAAAATGGAGGTGTTTTGGTGCATGAAATTCTCTCTCTCAAGTTCCACCTTTGTTCATGATGTGTTATGACTTCATTTGAGGCTTCCACACTATTAGGGCTAAGCACTTGAGGCCATATACATCAAGACATCAAGCTACACAAAAGGTATGTTACCCTAACTAGTATCTTGTATGATATATGACAATTGCATGCTAGTTATAGGATTAATACCTTGGAAACATCATTGCATGTATAATTAGTGAAAACATAGATCCAAGGTATTTAGGGTTATGTGTGCGCCATAGGATGTTGTAGTATACAAAACCCATCAAGGTTACCCGTTGCTCATCCAATAAAACGACTTACATGATTCCTTCTCACAATAACTATATTAGCCCATCGTGACACACAAGTCACGAAGTTCGCTTTAACCCAAGCGAATACTACAACTCCATCTGAAGTTTCCTCACCTCCAACCTCTGCCGTCCACTACCCACTAGTTCCATGTGTCTCACGGTTCTTCCCATACCAAAGAAACTGACCCACTCTGGTATAAGACATCAGATAGAGATCAATAAACCTCAAAATGAAACCCATCTACGAATCTGGAACCTCATCTCGCTTACTAAGTGCACAAATGGATCCAGACTCAAGCTCGAGAGTCTGATTCAACAGCAGAATTGGAACCATCCATTTCCAATCTGGTACTCAACTCATGACCCGAGATTCGCAAATTCATGTGCACCCCATCTCTCTACTTCTTCTAACTAGATAACCCCTCCTCAACTCGGGATATAACAATTTCCGATCATCATGGAGACCCCACTCTCGCCTCTAGTCCGACCACTAGGTTTCCGAAAACTCAATTATTCAGGCTATCCAAACCAAATAATTCTTCTGCACCATGCTCTGACTAGCGAGTAATATGGCTCCCTATAGTATCACAACATCTCTTCTCACTAATTCATAATGGCAACGACTCCCGACAAGCCTACGACACTCTCGCACTGACTCGTGAATGCTACACCTACCTGCAGCATCACGACACTCTATCGCGGACTAGTGAATACTACGGCTCCCGTAGTATCACATCACTTTCTCGTTGATTGGTGAATACTAAGGTTCCCCGCAGTTCCACGATACCCTCTCCTACTGACTCATGGATTCTACGGCTCCCCGTAGTCTTACAATACTCTCTCACTCACTGACTCGCCATGGGCTCTCTCTATTGTTTTCCCTGATAATCCTAAGTGATTACTCCCACTCGGATCCAGTCACTCTCTTATCACCCCATAATTTGATCATCAAGGCATCACTACACTGAGTTTACTAACTCATGCTTCGTAGTCCAATATAGATAGGTGCACACACCCACCCAGCTTATGCACCACCACTCTTGATGTAAATTCTCGTAGGCAAGGCACTTTTCTCAGCACATATACACCCTTAGACATTCCCACTCCAGCGACAATTTACCAATGGGTTCCCACTGGACCAAAATTCACTTGGTACTGCATTTTCCATCTCACAACTCGAGTCTCAACATGACCAAAAATTAGGACATCATACTTGAGTACCTCGGTACACCATCACAACATCCCACGGTGTCTTGCCTCAACCACTGATCTTTTACTCACACAACTCGTCACCTCGAAATATTCCATTCTCACAAATTGAAACACTGAGGAATCGTCAATGACTGAAAGCATGTTGACAAAAATCTGAAGCTCCATCCTCTACTGATCACAACCCATACGAAACTACTCATACCGAATCTGAAATTGGTTGACAAATCAACTGCTTCCCCTCCTAGAGTATAGATCATAATCTATACTTAAACCCACAAATCTAAGTTATTGCACCCTGACCTTAGTGACACAACGACCTAAAACTCCACATTTGCAAACCTAAAAAATCCCTAGCCATAATAAATTCTCTGACCAACAGCCTCCTATCGTGAATTCACTCATCCCTTCTTAAGCACATACACATATATCATCTCGCTTTGTATCTGACCTTGTCCACCCATAACCCAGGTCACATAAGTCCGTGTCGTAGATCTTCATAACCCGTCCTCTAACCACACTTGCACAGTTTGGTGATCCTCTCAACAGAATAAGCCAGATCTCCTCCACTTAGTGTTCGAACCATCGCCAATTGGCATACCAATAGAATACACCACAGACTGTTTCACCAGGTACAACTCACTTACTCTTGAAATGTACCACATAACACACGATGATCTTCCACTAAAGACCATGCAACTCCAAATACCCCAAATCTCATATGAAATCCCTGGAAACTTTCCAACGTGACTACCCTAGTCACCAAAACACCATACCGACACACTACTGCACATCTCAACTGTTCCAAAGTAGATGTGACCTTCTGTCTAACAGTAATGCACCATCACACATCTCATCCATGATCCCTCAATCAACATTCCATCGCATGGATCATCAAAGAAGCAAGAGATCTCACTCTCATAGTCGATTTTCGGTGTAAACCACGAGGTACACCACCCCGATATATTCCTTACTGCATTCAATGAAGGTATACCCTTGTCCACATCCATCTCAGTCCCTCTTTTTGACTCTCTCATTGTATAAGAAATACCTTGCATTAGACATACCACCCAAATACTTTGGTGAAAAGGTCACAACCACATGTTACCCCATGGGGTTTACCTCCAACCCTGAAACCAGAAACTCGTTATTTCTTTTGCTCCACACAAGAAACACAGGTAACGCAATTCTCGTCACAGAAAGTGATATCTTCACTATCGACCGATTGCTCTTCTCAGATCGAAGTCCTCCACGAAACACCGTCTCTACTCATCCCTGAGTCTTGTGACTCCAACTGGCATTTCACCAATAAAATCTCTCAAGACCTAACTCAATATCTCTCTCAAGTTACGCTCTATTGAAGCTCATCCGACATGGCCCTCTGGCCCTACACTTTATCACATCAGTTCTCGGTTCGAAAAACCACAACGAGACAACTAGAAAAGATAGATGCATTAACGACTACTAATCATGGTACTCAACCATGTTATCTCTTCTCAATATAATTCATGGTACTCGAACCAAGTTATCTCCTCTCAGTCTGCTACTATTCATGGAAGTCAAACCATGTTATCTCCTCTTAATCTGCTACCTAGAACCTCTAAAATTGTCCCTGTTTCGAGTATGGGTCTTCTTTCAGTAGGACAGGCCCATAATGCCTTCCACATCTACCCATACTTTCCACACAGATCGTCCCAGATTTCCTAAGTAGTTGCCCAACCTCCTCGATCATCAATCTTATTACACATGCTCTCTCTCTAGTGATTACTCTCCCTTATCAGCTTACTTATCTGACTAAGGTCACTCCCTAAGCTCTTCCTAGGCTCTAACACGTTCTCTACCATCAGCTGCTAAAAAACCCTCATGATGTCAGTCACCAACCTCCCAAATACCGTCTTATTCGCTTAGTAGCTGAATCCCATCATTCAAGAGTTCCACAAAGCACAAAGCAAGAAGCATTCAGGCATCGAATAGCTCCCACCAGCACATATCACCACTCTAGCATACAAACCCACTTGCTCTATCCATAGCTCAAAAGGTATCATCGACCTCAGGCAATCCACCCTTGTGGTATGTAGCTACTCTCTTAGAAGACTCCTCAAATGTTCATCTAGGTATCTCTCCTAGGTTACTCAGCTACTCAAATCTCCTTCTAAAATATTCTTGCTAGCTGCTCTTACTCAAAACATACTCAAGGCAAATAATAGATAACATCGGGAAATGGCATCCCTAGGCTAAGGAATCACAAATCAGGAAACTCTGGCCCTAAAATATGAAATACCTAGCCTATCCTCTAGCATGCATCCCTAATATCTCATAAATATCTAACAAAGTAAACAATTAAGGGTATTTTGGGAAATCACCATTCAGGCTCTGGCTGATTGTACACACTGATCCTTCTCGTTCTTTTCCTTTGAAAAAAATTCTCAAATCCTCAGTTTGAGTCCATACATGCCCGAAGGTGCATCCGAATCCTTCAAACCAAGGCTCTGATACCAACTTGTAACACTATAAATTTTAAAATAATTTTTTTTCATTTTAAAATCACATAATTCTCATAACATATTTCACAAAAATCCCAAGTATCTAATTATCAAAACACAACTCCATAAATGATTGATTAAAAACCAGGATCCTCAAAACATAACTATTTCTCCCGTGTGTACAATCAAGCAGGCGCGTTCCCACGATCCTAAAAAGTACCTGAAACACATATCACACAACACGGTAAGCACGAAGCTTAGTGAGTTCCCAAAAATACCACATACACAAATAATAAGCCTCTCATGGCTATAACTCAGCATGGACCCTTCGGTCTCATGTGTCTTGGTGTGGACCCTCCAGTCACGTGTTTCAGTGAGGACCCTCTAGTCTCGTAGCTCGGTTTGGACCCTCCGGTCGCGTGTCTCAGTGGAAACCCTCCGGTCCCACAACTCGGTTTGGACCCTCCGGTCCGATCTCAGTAAAACACAGAATACAACATATATATCACACAAACAAAATACATAATATCACTTTACTCAATTAAGCAGAAAAGACCCATCGGTTGCATATAGATACCACTCATGGTAGGTATAGTGAGAAGATTCACCTCGAAGCAAGCAAGCAAATACACCTCGTACACTAAATACCGATTTAGCCTCTACCTAACACATATGATGATTATCTCTAATTAAAATCACAACTCTAAATAAACTCATACAATCCCCTCTTCAACTCTTAGGAAGCATAAAAGACCATTCTTCGCTTTCATGGTCTCCATTACTCACATTTGGTCAAAACCCTAAAAGTCAATAGAAGTCAACTCGAGTCAGCAGTCCATGTCGACCCAACTCGTTGAGTTCATCAAAGCAAGTCGTCGAGTACCCTCGTTTCGTCAGAAGCCTCATGAAGACCAACTCAACTCGTCGAGTTGACCCATCAACTTGCCAAGTTACAGCATCCTCAGACTTGTCGAGATAAACCCTAACGACTCGTCGAGTCGCTTAAATCAAATTCTTATTCAAACAATTTAAGGCAGAGAATGCTACTCCATACTCTGGATCTAACCTCCTAAAGCTCGAATATCACGTAAAGCTTGCAGCTTTATGTTTATGCATGGCATATTAGGTCAATAATGCCTTTACAAGATCTAACAAGGGTTTGGCGCTCAAAAGCTTGCCTCTAGCTCCATAGAGCTTGCGTTTTTGGGCTCACAAGACCTCCTACAGTCCAGATCTGAGGTTTCAACCTCAAGATATGTTCAAGGGACTCAATAATACAAGGTGGATAGGAGAAAACCCTAAAAAGTTCCCCAAACCAAGATCTACACAAAGAATGATCAAGTTAACATCTGTTACCTCCAATAGAAGCTAACCGCTGAAGAATCTTTTGATCCAAACATCCCTCCCTGGACCAAGCCAAGATGCTTACCAAATCTTCTTCCAAAGTTTCATAAGAACACCTAAAATAGTCTTTCTCTCTCTCACAATGGATGGAACTGATCTAGGGTTTCTCAAAGGGCTCTCTGGAGATAACGAAGGTGAAAATGAGGGCTTAAGGCCCTTTAAATGGGACACAAACCCAGAAAATTGGGGTTTCTCCAAACAACTCCAACTCGTCGAGTTGGTTACTAAACACACTCGGCCAAAATGACTCCACTCGCCAAGTTGGGCATCCAACTCGTCGAGTTGCTCTGCTAAGGAACATGAATTTCTCAAATATGATACCTGGAAATTTCAAGATGTTACACCCTAGCTAAGCGACGAGGCATTCACCAACTGATCTCTGAGCTGGATACTCCGAAGAAGAACTAGAAAAGGCGATGGGTTTTGGTTGAACAAAACCTTGTGGGGCATGGGTGTCGTAGGAATCTAGACTTTTCCGACCATCTCGCCAAGTTCTTTAGGGGCAATCCGGCTCTCGGAAAACAGCCGGGGAGTGTTACGGTACGTGGAGAAAACTAGGAAGACTTTATTCTTTTCACAGCCGGTATGGGTGCCGGCTGGGGGGCTCGCAAGAAGACGACGTTGATTTTCGTCGTGAGATGCCATATTAATTCATCTCATTCCCCCCCCCCCCCCCTAATTTTTTTTTTGAAGACAGAGAGAGGATACGATATATTTTTGGCTTGTGATATCTTACTTTTGATATTTCCTTTCACAGGTGCGGAGGCCCAGATTTCTTTGGAGATGGCCATGCGTGGTCGCTATCATGGCTAGGTTTGCCTTCGAGAGATCGATCTCGTAGAGATTCTTCCTCCTCCTGTGTTTAAAAAATGTATGTGAATGCTTGCTAGGATGCTCTTGGTAGAAGGAGAAATGTGGGTTCCAATGGGCATGAGTCACCTCCTCATCCGACCGTTGTGGCCGTTTCCCCAGTTGGTTTGCCGGTTTCTGTTTCTTCTAGTTTTCCTGCGGGTGTACAAGCAGAAGGAAGTAGTGCACCTTCTTGGAAAAGGTGAAGCTTGCGTGTGGTGTCGTCGTCGGATGAAGTAAAAGAATCCGACGATGCGAGCCTTCGTCCTCATAAAGCTCGTAGGACTATGTCTGTGGCCAGGCTTCTTGGTGCTAGCGGGGGAATTCTTGGTGGTTAATTTTTTTATACCTGAGTAGAGAGTGGTGGTGGTGGTTCCTAGTTCTCCTGAGGCGTCACCCTCTCAATCCGCTGGTGCGCCCTTGGTTAATCCTGGTTTCGACTTTGTATTTTGGGGTGTGCCAACTTCCCCTGGGGGTTCTCTTTAACGTGAGAAGCCATCCCTGGTCAATGAAACATGGACTTTATCTCACTCTACGTCTTTTGAGGCCTATGCTCCGGGCTGTGCGATTACTAGGGATTCCTTGCAGTCATAAGGCACTACCGCCCAACAGTGGACTAGGTGTGTACATCCTCTAGCCACGATAAGTTTGGTTGTCGGTCAACCAAGTGATCGCATCGCTGATGACCTTTGTTACGTCACGGCCCAGACCTCTGCCCTTATGGTTGCTGTTGTCGACTGGGTTCGCCTAGCTGGAGCGAGTCAGGGGAAATTGAAAGTCTTGCAGGGTGCCTTAGTAGATATGAGAGAGGAGGTTCGTGATTTTGAGGTAGAGCGTTAAGTTCTTACTGAGCAGAACAACATTGTGGCATGCGAGAAATTCGCTTTAGAGGATCAAGTGGCTACTGTGTAGGACCGATCAGAGCAACTTGAGGACCAAGTGAGTTCTCTCACTCAAGAGAAGGATGTGCTAGTGAGTAGACTGGCAAGGTACCAACGTCAATTAGCTCGAGCCAATGTTGAAGGTGTCGTTGCTCAAGGTAATTTTCAATGGGTGTTGCAGAAGGGGGTGGTTCGTATGATTGACAGGGTCATCAAGAGCACTGAGTTCGCCAAAGGGGTCCACAATGTTCGTGAGGATTGTGAAGTCGTTGGGTTTTAAAAGGGGAAGCAACTGGTTGGTTGCTCCACATCTTCCGGTAAATCTGAAGTTTCATGTCCTATCCAAATGGCGAGCAGGGCTAAGGAGGTGAACGCAACCCTTACATCTTTTTCTGAGACGGATTTTGCTGGCCTCTTCCATTTAAGGGAGTTAGATTATGATGGCTTCCATTAATTTTGTGGTAAGTTGAGACCGGGAGGTTCTTCCTCGGACTCTCAGGGCTGACTTGTATATACCCCTTGTTGTTCATCTTTCTATGTACTGTGTGTATAGAGTAAAACATTGGTTGCTAATAGCCATGGACAGTGTTTTTTGTTTTGTATTTCGTATGGAAGTCTTCTCTTCCCTTCTTTTTTGTATGTAAGAACATGCTTTGAGCTGTAATTCGTTTTTGCACACTCCCTTGTTCTAGGGTTTGCGTTAAATCTAGTAATATGTGCTTCAGATGTTGCATAGTTGTACTACTGATCTATGTTCCTCTAACTTGTATGCTTAGTTAGGATTATAATATTAAGCCGTGAAATAATAGTCAATGATGTTGACTATGTTGTATGGTGTAGCTACCAATACGTTGGCTGAGATCATCGTCTCATGGCCTTTATTGCTCAATTTTTAGGGGGAAAGGTTATGAACCTTTTACGACTCCTTGTTTTGTGCCATTTACACAATCTCAGCTCTGAGATGTTATTTGGCATATTGTAGGTAAGGATTATGACTCTTTTAAGACCTACCGCTGCATTCTTGTATAGATTTTGCTCAAGTAGTGTAGGTGATCAACCATTGTCGCTACTTGGAAAATATGTACAGCCTCTATATCTTTTGTTTTTGCAATACAAAATTCTAGAAAGTTTTTTCAAAATGCAAATTATATTATTTCTAAAAAGAAAAAAAAGGAAAGACATGAGACAATAGACATTGAATGTCTAAGTGTCAGGGCATGTTCCTGGTCTTTGCTTTGGCACCTAAAGTATGGCTATCATGTGCGGAGTTGGGCCATACTTTTTGTTTGGAAGTGACGTCTTTCTACACCTAATGTAGGTTAGCCTTCATAGGTTGGGGCTTCCTCTTATTTTCACCAGTGGGTCCTGGCGTGGGGGAGTTATTTTTCGTTTCTCGTTCCCTAGGGATGTTCTCGTTTGTCTTTCTTTGCGACCCAATGTGTGTTGCAACCATGGGAAGCACCTCCCCTTGGCCGGGTGAGAGTGCCTTCTGTGCGTTGCTACGTACCCATTTGCCATGTGTGACCTGTTATCACTGTAAATGTTGCTTTGCTTACCTAGGACCCTTTCTGGTGCTCTCCTACAGGAAAAATTGCTCGTTAAAGGAAATGACATTCCAGCTCCGTTGTTGTTGTTTCATGCACTTGCAACCTCTGTTTTGAGGGGCGATGGTTTATCAGTGAAGATTTACTTTGGAGCCCGAATTGTTCTTTTGTTGGGCCTTACCTGGTATTAAATTATGGGCCAGGTAGGTGCCTTTGCCTGTGGTCCAGTTTTCTCGTTGTGCGCTTGTCACTCTGTCTTTTTAAGCATTCCTTGGATTGACATGAGTTCCCTTTTGTGGGAGAGATGTTGTGAGTGGATTGAACACATCTTGCCATTGTTTTCTAGTCTCGTCGGCTGGCACTTGTGCCACAATAGATTTCCTTTGTAGGTCTTCTCCTTTTTGGAGACCTTCGTTTTGCAGTGATTGGGTTTCATGCCTTTCTCCTCGTTGGGCGTCATGCTCAAGTGTCAACTTGGTCACTACTGCCTTGTTGACCCATCACTCGTGCTGAATTTGAGAACTCCATGGAGAGTAGATGGGATTGCTTGCAGCTGGAAAGGTACTGGTCGGCCAAAGAGAATGTTGTCCTCTGTCGTGCGGTCGACAACTAAGAATTCAAGCACCCTTGTTATTTCCTTTGCTTCGTCATGACTAGTAAATGTGAACGGGAGTCTGACTGTTCCTATTGGCCAAATGATGTGACTAGTGAAGCCAACTAGTGGGCACTGACACAGTGGTTGGAGGTACTCTTTCAATTTGATTGGCATTTGACAAAGCCAGTGTTCGTAGATTACGTTGACTCTGCTTCCATTGTCGATGTAAAGTTGTTCTACATGGTGTTGAATACCAAAGTCGGTGATGTCCAATGGATCATTGGGGTCCCAATGTTATGGCCTGGGGTCATTTACTAAGAATGCTATGTTGAGGATGTTTTGGCAGTATGGCCTTGCATTGCGATATCGGCTTTGGTGGTTGGTGCATGGGTGGGGCCCGGTGTTGGTAAGTATTTCCACCATTTTTCACGGTCTTTTCCTCCATCCTTTTGATTTTTGGGCTGCTGCTTATCTTCATCGAATTTTTCCCTGAGCTTTTTTGCTATATCAACTATGTTCCCCCCTAGTTGTTTCTTGTCAATCTCCCTCTTTAGAACTGTACACTCGTTTGTATCATGCATTTTGCTTTTATGATACTCACAGAACTTGCGTTTGTCTTTTTTCCTTGGTCGGGGCCTTGTTGATCGCATTAACATTGATATGACCGCTTTTGCTATCGTCCCTATAGAATGGTATGTACCTTTTAAACATATGCCCGGGGTGACAATTGTGTCACTGCTGGTCGCCATCTTGCTTTCCCTGCTGAGCCGAGATTGGCTGCGACACCGCCTCCTCGTTTTCTGCATATTCATTGGCTATAGCTTTAATATTGGCCCCCCTTTCGTTCTCCCCCTTCAGTTTGCCTCAAGTATTTTTGAACACAGAACTTTAGTTCATCTAGGGATCTGGGGACAGTTCACTGCATCTTCTTTGATAAGGGGCTCGTAAGTAAAACTTGGGCAAAAGCGCTTGTTACTAGGAACTCTTCATGTTCTGGAACATTGAAGGTTGCCAGTCTGAACCGATCATAATATTCACGGATCGATTCCCCCCCTCTCTCTGCTTGCATGCAAATACAGAATTAGTGTCCCCCTTACCTTTCCTCAACTGCATGAAATTGTTGAAGAAAATGTTTTTCAGTTTCTCAAAACTGGAGATATTGCCCAGCTTCAGAGATTTGAACCACTTGCATGCATTTCTAGTTAGGGTGGAAATAGGTGCAGGTGCAGCGATGATCCATCTTGAGGGATGTCATCGTCCATTCGTAATTATCAATGTGGTCATTTGGTTCTATAGTACCATCATATTTGGGCATGTGTAGGATCACTGCCATGTGCGGAATCTCATACTACAGCAGCTCGTGGCTAAAATTAGAGGTGACAATGCGCATCGAGTTGTCCACATATGAGTATGGCATCCCACTATAAGTCGTGTGTCGCCAGTGGTTTGCAGTAGGGACAATGCAGGGATTGGATCTTGGGTGTGTTGTACCAATGTGTTGAGGATCGGTCGTTGTTGTATATATATCGGCATGTGGGGAAAACCTATAATGGTGGCTTGTGGTTATACAATTGAGGAATATTGTGGTTGTGGCTGAATGGTGTGCGGGATCAACGTTTCGGTGCCGACGGTAAGTGGGAGAGGCTGTTGTTGTGAAAAAAGGATCTCTATTTGATGCTTTGTGACGATTTGTGGAGTTGTGGTTACGATTGCCACTTGTGAAATTGTGTTAGTTGATGGGCGTCAGAGGTTGGACGTGAGAGTTACTATTGTCTATACTTCAAAACTAGATGGCTTTTCTGAAATCGGAGTGTAATTGAATGTGTGCCCTTCCTGAACGGAGGTTTACCCTCCTTCCAATGACTGTAGCGGGCTTTATTCTAGTGCTCCAGAAACTAGTGTAATCTAGCCTGCCATTGTTACTTGTTGAATTTGTTGGGTGGATGTATCGTTCTAAAGATATACCTAGATGGCGCCAAATGTTGTGATATATCGGAGAATTGATGGGTCGAGATTGCCGATGATTCCTGCTGAAATGACTTCCCCTAATATCGCACTACAAAATAACATAGAGATCGTTAGTCGACGTCTGGGAGGGGATCTTGGGACAAAGCTCCAACGATCTAGTTAGTATGACATTTAAGAGAGATAGTAAGTGATTACAGAAAAGGGAGAATTATGTCCCCTTCTTCATAAGGAAGAACGATCCTTTTATACATGTCTTAGAGACGTGTCTCTCAACTGATTTTGTTGAAGATTCTCTCGTGAGGTGCGACATGGTGGACCCATATTGGAGGGTCCTCTGTCATGTCTTTTGCCTCCTCCTCACATTGGCTGGAAGGAGTTCTTACAAATGTTCATGAAGATCGTGGCTATCATCTGACGGCCGAGCGAGACTCTCTGAACGGTCCCATATTTTTCGGGGTATGATTTCCTATAGATGGGGTTAAGGCGCGGCTCTGCATCTTAAAAGCCTTATCAACACCCCTTGTGTTGGTGAAGACCCAGACTTGGCTTTAGATTGGGTTCTGACTACGCCAATCTCGGTGTCAGTTTGACTTCTATTTTCACGTTTCCTGGAAGGATACGTTAACATGAGTAAACTTTGTTTTACTTACAAAATTTGGATTCATATATTTTCTCATAAAGTGGGAATGACATGAAAATGTTGGTGTTTGAAGTATCTTGAGAGAAATATGGAAATGAATGTAAGGATAACTTCGGTATTAGAGTTATCATGTAAATTGAAAGGAATTATAGTGTTATCACATATTGGAGGTAGAAACGGAAATACATATACATACATATTTTTTATTTGGTGGTTATCTTGGTTTGGAGATACCACTAGTACATATATCATTTGGTGGTTATCTTGGTTTGGAGATACCACTAGTACATGTATGATTTGGTGGTTATCTTGGTTTGGAGATACCACTAGTATGGGTATGATTTGGATGTTATCTTGGTTTGGAGATACCACTAGTATGGGTATGATTTGGTGGTTATCTTTGTTTGGAAATGCCGCTTGTAAAGGTACGATATGGTGGATATCCTCGATTGGAAATGCCACAGGAATCTGACAGGTATGACAAAATGGTTATTCTGGATTAGGGAAACCAATGAAATGTGACAGCATGATATGATAGTTATCCTGGATTAGGGATACTATTGGAACATGAAACGATATGGTGGTAATCTCGGATTGGAGATACCACAAGAATTATACATATATATATATATATATATATATATATATATATATGTGTGTGTGTGTGACAGGTATGACAAAATGGTTATTCTAGATTAGGGAAACCAATGAAATGTGACAGCATGATATGATAGTTATCCTGGATTAGGGATACTATTGGAACATGAAACGATATAGTGGTAATCTCGGATTGGAGATACCACAAGAATTATATATATATATATATATATATATATATATATATATATATACGTTTAGGTTCTATGGAAAACAAAAAACCCTAAAAATCATAAAAATGCATAAAAAAATACTTAGAGATCACAAAACTTTTTTTTTGAATTTTTTTATGAAAAAATCGCTACTTTTAATACAAAATCGCTGAAATTTTTTTTGAAAAAAAAAACTTTTTTTTATAAAAAATAAACAAATAATTTTTTTTTCAGCGATTTTATTAAAAAAGTTGCGAGTTTTTCATAAAAAAATTCAAAAAAAAGTTTTGTGATCTCTAAGAATTTTTTTTATGCATTTTTAGGGTTTTTTTGTTTTCCAAATAACTCTTCCCTATATATATATATATATATATATATATATATATATATATATATATATATATATATATATATATATATATATATATATATATATATATATATATGTGTGTGTGTGTGTGTGTGTGTGTGTGTGTGTGTGTGTGTGTGTGTGTGTGTGCTTGTGTCTATGTGTATGTGTGTAAGTGTATGTACGGTAATCTTTGTATTAGAGTTACCAAGTGAATAAGGATGAATTAGTAATGTCACTATTTTACATGATGTCAGAATGGTTGACTTTAAAATGTCACCTATTGACAGCATAGTAAGAAATTGTTATGATGAGAATGAAACGACATATTTGGAATGTGAAGATATTAAGAAATAGGTGTTTGATAGACCTATTGTATGTATAGAATATACCAGTATGGGTGGATTTACTGTGTATCTGATTTACATTATGGTATTAAAGACCATAACGGATTGGGTGAATTTGAGAAATTTTGATGTAATAAATTCTTGTGAGTGATGAGATGTAGAAATGTGGTATTCACCGATATGATATTCGATAATAATTGATAATTAATGGTATGTGTGATCTCGGATTGGAGATCATGGTGCGCAGTTTACTGACTTGGTAATAGTGAAATACTCGTGACTTGGAAGGAGTCCTAAATCTAGTACCTGGTGATACTTGAGAATGGTAAATAGAAATAGTTAATTTTAATTAAGTAGTAGGTGAGTACTACTTGTTGTAAAGAATCCAATGAAACTAAATAAAATACTATGATTATTTAGAATTATATAAGGATAGTGAATAGGTTCATATCCTTATTATGTGAGATTTTTCGATGTTATGAACTTCTCACGAAGAAATATTAATCGATTGTGAGACTCGAGGAAAAGTGTTAATAATCAAAAGGTGGTTAAAATGAGATGTAGAAATTTGATGGTAATTAATAGCTCATAACCATTTTGTATTGAAAATGGTTATCATTGTTGATGAAAATATATGTATATTGTAGTGTAAATGTATGGGGCATTTATGATAAGAAAATATTAGTAAATTATGATAATATAATGTACAACCATGCATTTTTATGCAATTATGGTGGAGGATGTGATTCAATAGTTCTTCTTGGAAGGACTATTAGTTAATGGAATTCTTGATTATAGCACAAGACATCAGGAGATTCCAGGGACGGAATATTTTGAAGGGGGGAAGACTTGTGACACCCGGTTTTCGTAACGGGTGTTATTTTATGAAATATAGATATTATGAAAGTGGTAGGTGAGATCAACCCTAGAAAGGCTTAATTTTTTGAAATTTTAATAATTATAATATTATTGAAGAATATTATAGTTCGTGTGTTGACAATTCCATGGATATAAAGTTTATTGAATTCAGAGTCTGTATGAGAAAGTTATGGCTATTTGAAGTTGAGATGAAAGTAGGATGCTATTATGAGAAATTCAATGGAAGTCAAGTCAAAGGTCAACGTTTGACCGCCACGATGTGAAATTTTACTCTCACGACGTGAGCAAGTGATTCTCACGATGTGAGATGCGATGAATCGACAAGACACGTGGCAGGAGAGTGCGACGCATGGCAGGACCATGTCTGGACACTGCTCACGACGTGAGCTTATAATGCTCATGATGTGAGAGCTTGAAGACTATAATAACCACTGTTTTTAGTGTCATTTGGATGGTTCTGGTACACATAAGCGAAGCACTACTGGGATTCGGATGCGGGAGATCGTATAAAGTGATTTGTGCTAATATATAGGTGATACGAGGCTTGTAGAGGTATAGATTACCCCGTTATTATGTAATTGTTTTATATATCATTATAGTTGGGATTTGATAGATTTGAGTATATGTTATGTATATATACTCGTATCCGTAATATGATGTTGTTACGGGCGTATTGGTGAGATTTATAAGTAAATCTCACGGTAAGATAACTAGTTGGGACCATCAAGTTTATTAACCCTAATCTGCTGAAACGTCCCAATATGGTAGAATTGGTTATTGGCTTATGGGGTTAAGACGACTATTGATATATTATTATATTTAACGAGATTGGTAACAAAGAGTCATAGGGTGTAGTTAAGGGTAAATTATAGCAGGTTCTAAGGAACTTGGAAGTTGTTGGTTAGGTACCAGTTTGTGACAAACGGCAAAGCTGTATAGGTCAAGGACCGCAGTAGTTTGTCAACCAAGTGATCATGTGAGTAACACTACTCTAACATCTGAAGTAGTGTGTCAACCAACGGGCTTGAGCCTTGTGAAACCTTTGGGTTTTCTGAGATTTTGTTATTGGACTAGGAATTGTTGGGCTTTTCGGTAAGGCCACATGGAGTTGGGCCCAATTTGGAAAATTTGGCCATTAATGGGGTTTTATGGATCTTATAGTTTTGGGCCTCGTTTGTTGTAAGGTCCTTGATGGAAGGATCTATACCAATGATCAATCAAACAAACGAAATAATAAAGAAGATGAGAAGAATAATGATTCAAATTGAGGTTGCATACGATTAGATCTGAAAATCGTCTAACACAACTCAATGGACCGAAAACACAGTGAAAAATCACTAACAAATGACAACCTGACAGCCTATTTATACCAACATAGATAGACCGGAAACAGGTTTTCGGTCACACCCCGACCAAAAACCTTTCTAGACCGAAAACATCAAACATACTGAAAAGACTCCAAATATAAATCACAAATGCCCTAACCCATATATACATGTATTGCCTAGCCCAAACCATATGCTTTGACCTTTCAATCTTCCCATTGGTTTGCGGCTAGCATAATTCAGTCTTTATCAAATAGCATCACATCGGTCCCCTCCATTGATCCACTCCACATTCCCTTTTGGATAATTTCTGCCACCATCGAAGTGTACTCCTTTGCAGCATGCTTGAAGATCTCCTTAGCGACTTTAATTTGATGCAGAGACAAGTGATGGATATCCCACTTTCCAAACTGAAGCAAGTCATTTTTGTCATAGAGACAAAAACTGCCATTTGAAAGTTTGATGATAGCGGTAGCTGTCGTTTCATCATAAATCCAGTAGATCATGTTTTTAAGTGACCTATCTCTGAAGTTTTCTACCACAAGAACTTGCCTCATTTGGTTAGTAAGAGGCCACATCATTGTTCTGAAAGGTCGGTCTGTCTCTCTTTGGATCGATAACTTTTGGGTATAGCTTGATGATAGATTTGGTATTCTTCATGGTAGGAAATACCTTCTTTGTCTGATTTTCCAGGACTAACCTGAATTGAGTTGCTTGAGGATTGCCTGATAGATTCAAAAATGGAGCGTTAACAAGTTCAATGAGATCAACACTTGTCCAAGATTCGAAATCATGAATATTCTTGTAGTATTCAATATTATTGCTCTTCCATCTCACAATCCACATGTTCAAATGGTCGTGGAATCCCTATGATCTGATTCCAGAACGGTCACCATAGGTATGAACAAATCTCTTCTTTTCAAAGTCAGTACGAGTGATTTTTTTTTACCAGGAGGCGCGTTATCATCTGAATTTCGCTTGAACATGATTTTCTTTTTCTTGGAGGATTCTTTCAGCATTGCTTACTTGATGGCAATTATATGTGGAGCTTGGACAGGTTCTGTGGGAAATTTATCATAAATCTTAGTTTTCTTGGAAGTGGAGGAGTCACCGGGATGGCTTCCAGATGGTGGGTCAACTCGAAGGATTTCCACATAGGACTTGAATTTGTCACCCAGTTCCTCTGTGAGCTTTTGTTTCATGTCAATGTAGCATGCTGACAGAGCTCCAAGGTGAGTCTCAAGAGATGAAAGTTTCTCAGTCTTCAGTGACTTATCTGCCTCAAGATCATCGATACGAACAATGTGCTATGCTTTGGAGGCCTCAACATCAGTAATTCGGGACGAATACTAACTGATCACAAGGTCTTTCTTGATAAGCTTCAGGTATAACATACCAATCTCTTTTCACAGCTCAGGCATCGAGGAGTAATCATCTCCAGACAAACATTACTCATAAGATATTCCTTTTCCACGAGAGGAATGAGTTAGACTTAATTGTTGGGCCATATGAATAGCTAGCCTCTCAGAGGAAGCATCATGAGATGGCCTTGGAGGAGATTATCCCTGGCCGGAAGATGAACCACCGACTTCATGAATTGATCGGGGACCTTCTTGAGAGGGTACAAAAGAAGAAGGGGCAAGTGATGTGAATGGCGGAGTCACGGTAGTTTGAGTCAAGTCGAGAAAAAGTACTCCTAGCCTTGGATCATTTATGCGTCTCTTCAAAGGAGGTTGGGAGGTAAGATTTGTCTGGGAATCACTTAAAATGGGCATGGATGTCGGAACAACATTGTCAAGGGGAGGAATCCCTGATGATGTGTCCATAAGAATTGATGAATCAACCATTTGAACGGTAGACGGAGGCATAGTCTCTTGAGCATCAGCTTTCTCCCTTATCTCCGTTGTTTGAATAGAACCATCATGGATATAGTCAAAGAAGTCATCAAGGTCTTCATTTGACAGAAGATTCTCATTTACACCACAATTCACCGCTACATCATCTATGTCGTAACCGGATAGATCAAGATCCTCATAATCATCATCCTCTCCTCTTCCACTGAAATCACTTTGAACTATCACCTTCGCAACATCATGTTCTTCAACAACCATGCTAGATGGAGCAACATCTTCATTCTCATGGTCTGAAATGGTAATGACATCATCATTCACATTTCCATGATCTGACGATGCTTGATCTGTAGACTCTTGTTCTGGGGACCCATGAGATTCTAATGAGTCGACCAGATCCACAAACTTTCCAAATTTCATGAGTGGATACTTTCCATGAAACATGATTTTCCCTTTTCGATTTTGCTTGATGAGGCTTATAGTGTTGGGACCAAATGCTTTCATATCTAGTATCTCTCCTGTCTTGACCATCTAGGGATATTGATTGTTGATAATGATTTGAATGAATCTTGGGTACAATAGGAATTGATCTTTTGACTTCTTGTTGGCATTTGTAGTCATGTCCTCCAAAATGAATTTTGAAAAATTGAAGTCAAACCCTACAGCCAGTGTAACAATTGCCTGAGTATTCCTTGAAGAGATCTCATCTGAGCCACCCTTCCTTCCAGAATTGCAGTTAACGAACACGTGAGCTAGAAACCTCTATTAAGGAGGTAACAACTTTTTCAAAGTAGGTGGAAAGACTCCTTGATATGCCATTTTCTCGAGATATATTTCAACTTATTCCAAATCGATATCATTTAGGTAAGTTGATTGATCATCAATCATTAAAACATCCCTGATAAATTGCTCAGTGATAACAACTTTACATCCTTTGACAGAAGCTTCAATGATCACTGAGCCATCTTCTCCTTTCTTGACATTTGCAGAGCTCCAGAACTCATTGATTAGGTTCAGATAGATGATTGGGTTCCAGGTTAGTGCAGTGAAGATGCAGCATTCCCTTAATCCAAACATTATTGACTTGAATTCATTGTGTGCCACTGGGGGATCATCTAGGAGAATTGACATGTTATGACTTTCAGCAACCTTAAGACTTGCCATTTCCACCTGCACAAACCTAGCCAAGTGAGAAAAAACTTTTGATTTTAACAATTAAAATAATTTTCTCAATTAAATCAATTTAATTCACCATTTCGTTAAAAATTTATTATACAAAATTAGGTTCTCGGTTGGCAGGTTCAAGACCGAAAGCTCCTTAGAATTTATAAACAACTTAAATATGAGTCGATAAAGTTGTCAGCCGGTGGACCGAAAACGGCTTGACCGAAAGCAGGTTAGTCGATGAACCGAAAGCCAGCTTTCGGCCTAAAGCTCCTAACAGAAAACAAGTCGACCAAAAACTCGCTGACAGTTCATATTTGATGAATACTCCCAGATCTTGTGTCGATTTACTGCGATAAATGCTTTTCCATAGACGAAATCTGCATACCTTTAAGATTAATGAGTCGATTTAAGCCGATTTCAAAAAAAATTTGAGAGTAGAGAGAAAGTAAAGGGGTTTTCGATTGAACACGAAGAAATGAAGGGGAGGACTGATTTCAGTTGAACTATTCCCATTTATACCAGATCCAAACCGGGATCTATAACCCATGGGCTGCATCCCCTTTTAAAATTATGAAAGCCCAAAATTCAAAACATTTCAAAAATAAAACTCTTTGAGGATTAATTACAAATAAAAATACTAAAAATAAAATAAAATTAAAATTAAAATAAAAATAAAATTTGAATTTTACCTCTAACTGAAATTAATAACTTTTGAGATGTGGGATCAAAGTTGTTAGACAATCATTTTCATTTGTCAATACCTCTCCTTTCATGAATAGACCTGGTCGATCGCCGGTATTGTGCTCCACTTAAGCACGAAATATTGTGACAAATTTTGGACATGCTATTAGTGACTGGACAGATTGATCCTAAGTTACTAGATAAAATTCCTAAGGACCACTTATCTGAAGACGACCAATGATATTGTTATCCACCTAAATTGAGCAGCAAGATCTACAGACAATCTATAATTGTTCAATTTTAGTTATACTAGAACGTGTTTCAAGATTCCTGATATACCCCAATAATCATGGACTTCTGAAATACTCCTTACTTTAGGTGAGCAGACAATTATTAGAAGACATGATAGATTTAGATTGCATATGCTGAAGGTTGCATATGCAGTGTAGCAGGTCGGATTATTAATCACGCAAAGGAGACAGCATATGGCTAACAGGTAGAAAGAATAGCATAGATAGAAGATGCAGAGAGACAGATCTACATATGTTGCAGTCCAAGTCGGATCTTTCGATCACACAGAGGAGGCAACATATGACTAAAAGTAGGAAAGAAAGAAAATAACTTTCTACAGACCTAATTTATCGGAATTCCCCAGTCGCCTCGTCAATATCGGAATTAAGGACAAAATCCGTACATCGAGGAAAAGTTAATCCACAGTTCTAGATACAGATTTCTTTAATGTTACTGGTGGATTCTCATATATATCTCCCTGCTCAACCTACCCAAGAGTCACATTGTCAGGCTAAACGGAACTATCTAGGTCAAGATTTATCAAGTCTCTAGCTAGATTCCTTAAGTTCATCTGTACCAACTCAAGTCCATTAAACTTTTCATGCCTACCAGCGCATCGAACACAGAGCCTAGACAATTCAGCTTTGGTACCTTACACATATTAAGATTGTCTGTTATCACTTGTTGATATCACTTCCCATATACTTCTTACACAAAAAAACCATTTCAGTAATATTTTTGAGTTTTCTGATTTTCTAATGTTTTTGGATTTTCTTATTTTCTAATCTTTGTTTGGTTTTTGTTTATTTCTCCCCCTAAATTTGTGCATGGGTGAGAATGAAAAATAAATGCGCAAATATAAACTAATCTAGACAAAAATTAGTCCTCAAAACGAATCATTTTCAAAAAGTTTACCAGCACATCGAATCGTGCTTTGTTAAACGGCTTAGTGAACAAATTCACCACATTATTAGCAGTGGGAACCTGTTCTAGCCGAATGAGCGAGCGCTCATAACAATCTCTGAAAAAATGAATTTTGATGTCGATGTCCTTGGTTTTTGAATGATGGACCAGATTTTTAGCAATTTAGATCACAGCCTCATTATCACAGAAGATAGGGGTTTCTTGAAAAGTCAAATCGTAATCCAACAGCTGGTGTTGGATCCATATGACTTGAGAACAACAAGAAGACGCAACCGCGTATTCCGCTTCAGCTGCTGATGTTGAGACAGTGTTATGTTTCTTGCACTGCAAGGACACCAGCCGATCACCTAGAAATTGACATCCGCCTGAAGTCGATTTCTTGTCAAACTTGCAGCCTCCATAATTGCTGGAAGCAAAAGCATACAGACCAAATTCGGAATTTTCTGGATACCAAAGACCCAGTTTTGGGCTGCCTTTGAGATACCGAAAAATTCTTTTGACAGCAATAAGATGAGAAAGTTTAGGATTAGCCTGATAACGCGCGCATTGACAGACCGCAAACATAATGTATGGGCGACATGCAGTCAAATACATCAGCTAGCCGATCATCGATATGTAGTATGTTTGATCTATGAAATCGCCTTCAATATCAGGAGTCAGTAAGGGTCTCTCCACGATGGGTGTAAAGCAGGTTTGGCATCTCTGAACCCGAACTTCTCAAGCATATCCTCCACATATTTGGCTTGATGGAATAGGATTCCGGTTGAACGTTGTTGGACTTGAAGCCCCAAAAACATGGTCATTTCGCCAACGAACTCATATCGAACCTCTTATTTATAACGTCCTCAAACTCCTTTCATAGTTATGGACTCGTTGACCCGAAAATGATGCCGTCTACATAGATTTGTACAAGAATCTGATCCGCACCGACATGCTTTATGAATAGGGTCTGATCGATAGCGCATGAGTAGCTATGATTGAGCAAGTGCTGAGTGAGAGTAGCATAATTAGGATCTAGGAGCTTGATGCAGCCCATACAGAGCCTTGTCTAACTTGTAGACATGGTTGGGAAATTTCGAGCTGACAAACCAAGGAGGTTGATCAACATAGATCTCTTCCATCACCTTGCCATACATGAAAGCCATTTTGACGTTTATTTGATAGAAAGTGAAGTTCATGTATGAAGCATAAGCTAGGAAGATACAAATAGCCTCCAAGTGTGCCACCGAAGCATATACTTTTGTATTATCAAGACCCTCTATCTGTCTAAACCCACGGACAACCAATCTCGCCTTATTTCGAACAATTACACCCGAATCGTCCTACTTATTATGAAATACCCATCTTGTGTCGAAAGACTTCTTGCCTTTAGGTAATTCCACCAAGGTCCAAACCCCGAGCTTTTCAAACTGATTCAGCACGTCATGCATTGCGTCCACCAAGTTGGGCACATTCAGAGCCATTTCTATGTTCTTGAGCTCTCTTTGAGAGATAAAACAAGAATAGAGACATGTGTTGACATCTCCACTCTGGCTTCTAGTTCTGACACCGTCGCCCAGCTGTCCAATGACATTCTCGATCG
Source organism: Lactuca saligna (assembly GCF_052625555.1). Classification (NCBI taxonomy): domain Eukaryota; kingdom Viridiplantae; phylum Streptophyta; class Magnoliopsida; order Asterales; family Asteraceae; genus Lactuca; species Lactuca saligna. The sequence goes on from NC_136418.1 coordinate 16,924,982, forward strand.
ATGATCGCGTTGTATACGAGAGGGTATTTCTTGACTGATTTCATTGAGAGAAACAGGAAGATTATGAATATTAATAGTGCCTTCATTTGCTAAAGAATCCACGGTAGATGAAACAATTTCGATTGATGGATTTGCTACAAACTCATCATCGATTTGTTCAGGAAAAAGAAGTTCCATAAGATTTTTAGTGACAGCGGAAGCATCTTGGTTCATGAACTCTCTTTCAACTAGAGTTAGAGGAGTAGCATCAACATCTGGAGCAGATTATTGTGTTGAGGACTCTGGACAAGTGATTGGAACAAATGAAACCACTAGGGAATCAGTAGCAGAAACCAATGGCGGTCTGAATGTTGTGCAGTTGGGAGATATCTCTTGTCATGTGCCGGGAGCAGCCACTGTCGACATACCAGGGTCTGACGACCTTCCTCCGCAACTGTCCCTGCACGATGAGCAGAATCATTTAGATTTGGGGACCCAGGTCATTACAATCCTGGGTTGACCCTTAACGTTCATAGATTTATCTTTTGGTTTTCCTGAATTTAAACTCTCATTTATAGCAGATACAGAGGATGATGATGACTTATTAGACTTTAATTTGGGCACCCATTGATATTTACGTTTTGAGACAATTTTCTCTTTACTTTGCTTTGAGTAGGTATATTTTCTACTTGAAGAAGTTGAAGAACCATACCTGCATTTTGACAAAATCGACTTTGGCTTAGCTTTGGTCAATTTTGGCAAACTGTTTGGAGTTTTATTAAAAACCTGTTTGTTCTTATGAGAAACTGCCATTTTCTTATTTTGATTTTCTTTCCATTCATCATCTTGAGAGCGGGTTCTTGAGGACTTTCTAATAAAAGACCGTGCTCTAGACTCATTCTCTCCTCTTTGCGACAAGTAATGCACAAACATCCGACTGAGACAGTTTCGGGCAATTTGACCAACAGTACCACAGTTAAAGCAAATTTGTTTATTATGATAGGACTTGGTACTGCTTTTCTCAGATTTCTGGCTTTTATTATCTTTTCTAGTATTTTCACATTTGCAAGAACAAATACTAGATTGTGTAGAAAACGCAAAGGATGTAGAAGCTTTCGAATCTGATTTAGCAACTTTATCAGAAACAACACCATTATTTTCAAAATTATCAGTTTGAAACAACACACCACCAGAAACAAAGACATCGGTTTTTGAGTTTAACACAGACTCATCACAAATTTAGACACAGAATTATTCGACTCAGACTTTTTAGCTTCTTGCTCCCTCTGAGCCACTGACACATCTGCACTTAAGGTAGAAATGTTAGTATCCAAAATTTTATTATTAGACTGTGTTGCTTGTTCAGAGATTGGCTTCCCATAAACCAAGAAAGGTTCTCTGTCAATTTCTTCTTGACATAAAGGAATAGCAATGTAATTGTGATTGAAGGGAGGAGGGACACTCTCAAATCCTAATCCTACTTTTCGTTGGTTACCACAAGTAATGTCCTTCCACTCCATTTGTTACTCGATCATTTTTGCAACTACTTCACTTGACCCATCGAATTTTTTAAAATTAAATTCAGCATTTTCAAATCGGTTTTTCAATGCGTCAAGTTCAGCAGTTACAGCAGCAAGTTTTCTTTTGAGATGATCATAATTCTCACACTTGTTGCTGTAATCCTCTTGCAATTTCTTAAAATATTTTGTTTTTTTCTCTAATTGAGTTTTCAAAGGCTTTTGATTTTTTCTAAGAGTATAGCCTTCATACTTAAGGTCCTCATTCTCTCTTCTAATTAATTCAATTTGGTCACGTAAGAATTTGACAGTTTTCATACAGGATTGAGAGCAACTATTTTCACTAACCTCGGGTTTGGCAGGCTCTGGAGTGGTTTGCACCATGAATGAAAATTGAAGATTCATTATTTCCTCTTCAAGATCCTTCTCTGCTTCCTCTTTCACACCATCCATGATCTAGGCAAGATGAGCATTTTCATATCCTAAAATATTCAGAGCCTGAATTTGGTCTTCCCAATCAAAGGATTGAGCCACCATAGCCAAGTTTGCAGTCAGATTGATTGCAGAGGATCCGTTGTTGTTGTTCACCGGCACCATAGCTCGCTCAGAATTCTCTCTTCGGTCAGGTTTTGGACATTCTCGGGTAAAGTGTCCAGGTCCATGGCAATTATAGCACCTCTGCTTTCCTTTGTTGAACCCCACTTTCTTCTCAGAGTTCACACTCCAGTTGTTCTTCCTAGTTTTCTTGGAGAATTGTTTTTCCCTAAAATCAGCCATGGCCATTTTCCATATGATGTCCATTTCCTCCACATCCTCTGGAAGGATTTGATCTAGGTCAATAATTGATAATTGTGGGGAATGTTCTCCGGCCATAAAAGCGTTGTAACAGTTTACTAGACCAGTGGCGAGAGCCAGATTTTCTTCTTTTTCATTCAATTATGAACATGGAGGATTAATTCCATGAGCTTGAATGGGTGCATTTGAGGATGAACCAACGACACAACCAACTTGTTAAAGAGAAGATTGAGATTGAGAAACTTGAATATTTTGCATTGAAGGGAAGACGTATGAAGTGGGATGATGAGTCATACAGGGTTGAACATGAGGAACATGAGATACTTGAGAAACATGAGGAGTACAGAAACTTAAGAAAGCAGTGTTGTCGGTGGTTTGGATTCCAAGATTTGCAGAGGAGTATGAATTAACATGATTAATTTCTCTTTGCTTATCATCGAGATCGCAAGCCTTAATGATCGCCATCGTTTCAGCCAAACTCAAACAATTCAAATCTTTGGTCTTCTTTATCACTGAGACATTCATATCCCAAGATTTCAGTAGGGAATTTAGCAACTTCTTATTGATCTCATATTTTTTTAACCATAACACCAGCAGAGCTCATTTTAGTGGTAAGTGTGATAAACCGTTGCAATTGATTTTCAAGAGATTGCCCAATACATAGTTAAACATGTTGAACTTCTGTCGCAACATGTCTTGGTGACTTTGTTTCATGTCTTCATTTCCTTCGTATACTTCAATCAATGCCTCCCATAATGCTTTTTCCGAAGTGTATTCACAAAAACCTTGAGCAATTTCTAGGGATAATGCCATAGTATGAGTGGCAAGAGCCTTTTCCTGTTCCTCGACTCTCTCAAAATCATCATCGGTGTAGTTCTCAACTTGCTTATCAATTATAGTGCCATCTTCCAATGTTGTTGTGATACGGATTGGACCTCTTAGAATACTTCTCCAAATTTTAAAATCCTTCATCTTGATGTGTTTTTCAATTCGATATTTCCATTAAGGAAATCCTTCTGCTGATAACAATTGGGGAATTCGAGTAGTGGTACCCATAATAGTATCCAATTCATGATGAACAGACATGTTTTGAGATTCCATATTTACTTCTCTTTTTTTTTAAAAAAAATTAATAAAAATTAACTTGAAAAAAAAAACAAAAGATCAAAGAAAAATAGGTTTTCGGTTTCTGAGGATTCAAGCGTTTTCGGTTTCTGAAGGTTCAAGGTTTTTCAGTTTCTGAATGTTCAAGGGTTTTCGGTTTCTGAATGTTCAACGGTTTCTGGTTTCTGAATGTTCAAGGGTTTTTTGTTTCTGAAGATTCAATGAATTCTGGATTGAATTAGATTTTTGGTTGATGAACAGTTTTCGGTTTATGAAGATTAGACCGAAAACTTCACAGATTTCAATGAAGAGCTTGGTTTTTCAAACTAATTTGATTTCCATGCAATGAGAATACCAATTAAAGCTTCAAAAACCACTTATTGACGAAAAATTCGATTCAAAATGAGTTTTCGGTTGATGAAGATCAAGACAAAAACTATAAGAATTTGACCAAAAAGTTTGAATTCCAAATAGATTTTAATTCCACACAATGTAAACTCCAATCTGATCTTCCAATTTTATTAAAAACAATCTTTGAGTGACCGAGAACTTGATGAACTAACGCTTGTGAAACCAAGAACTGAATAACAAGCTTAATTGACACCGGTTTGAAGCTTTGATACCAATTGTAAAGTCCTTGATGGAAGGATCTATACCAATGATCAATCAAGCAAATGAAATAATAAAGAAGTTGAGAAGAAGAATGATTGAAATTGGGCTTTCATACGATTAGATCTGAAAGTCGTCTAATACAACTCAACGGACCGAAAACACAGTGAACAATCACTAACAAATGACAACCTGACAACCTATTTATACCAACATACATAGACCGAAAACAGGTTTTCGGTCACACTCTGACCGAAAACCTTTCTAGACCGAAAACATAAAACATACCGAAAAGACTCCAAATAACAATCACAAATGCCCTAACTCATCTACACATGTATTGCTGTGACAACCCGATATTTCGAGTCAATGTAATGTAAAACCGATCAAAATTAGGTCAAAATGTAACCTTCCTAAAATCTTGTTCGGATTAAATAAAGTAGTAGGAATCATATCAAGGTTTGCGTACATAAAAAGAACGTCCAAATCTGACTTCGGATGAGGAAGTTATGAATTTTTGAAGAAATTCCTTAATCACGTCATTTTAATAAATAAATAAAGTTGTAGATCATGGTCTCACCTTCGCGTGGATATAAAGAACGTCAAAAACGGAGTTCGTATGAGGGAGATATGAATTTTTGAAGTTTATTTATAATAAATATAAATTTAATTATAAATTTCCGGTAATATCCGAAGGGGAGTCACCGGATTGGACCGAAGTACGCCCTGCGTACCTTCGTACGCCCCGCGTACTGAGATCGAGGGTCTCGGATCGTCCACGTCGCACTATCCGAAGAATTCTAAACCGACCGACCCGTCCGAAGCTCCGACCCGTCCGACCCGCTGTCCCGTCCGACCCGCCGTCCCATCCGACCCGCGTACCCATCAACCCGTCCCATCCGAACCGAGGCAGTCGAGGCTTCGGTCATGCATGACGTACGTGTACGCGCTGCGTACGAGCGTACGCCCCGCGTTCGGAGGCGGTTCAGCCTTCCTATAAATAGGATGCGAGGCTTTCCAAAAATGTTGCTCATTTCTCTCCTCTCTCTCACAACCTTGCCTCGTTTTCCATGCCCGTTATAACCCGAAGCTCTGGTCTTTTTGCTCAAGTCCCGAGGGTCGATTTTACTCCCGAGATTCCCGAGAATCCCGAGAAAAATCTGTTTTCCGAGACGAAACTCTGCCCGGTTTTCCATCTCGCTTTCTTCAATCAATCAAGTGAGTTTCATACCCCTTAATCAACCTTTTTAAATATTCTAAATGCTTTTATATGCTTTCAAGGGGGGAATACAAGTTAAATACTTATAGTTATCGTTTCAATCACATGTGATTCATTAATCACATGTGATTAATAACTAGGGAAACCAGTGATTTTATCACTATTCAAACTATCTATCAAACTGTTTTACTTCTAAATGTTTTCCAAACCCATTTACTTTTCGAATTTACACTGCAACTGTGATTTAAACAAATGTTCCTTATACTTAAACTGTTTTAATCAAATCTACACCTTCAAATTGTTTTATAGATTGACATCAAGTCAATCTTTCTTTAAAAATAATACTTATGTTTCAAATGTCTTATAAATACTTATTTATGTTTTTATATTATAAATTGCATGCCCATACGTGTATAGACGTATAAATAATGTTTAAAGGGCTTAGGAAGGCCATCCACCCTATTTCCTTTTCCTCGATTTGGATGTGGTCTGGTGGGATTTTGGGTGACCATCCGAAGGTCGTTTCCATGTTAATTATATATCAAATATACATATATAGACATAAAAGTACTTCCATAACCATACGTACTAGACGCACCGTTAACAAGTTACCATCGGGGTAACACAGAACCATACTATTACAACTGCTAGATCAATGAGTCAGTTCATTCATGAGTCTATACTAGGAAGAGAATATATACAACTATACTACGAGAACATATACAACTATACTACGAGAACATATACAACTATACTAGAACAAGAAACATTTCATCACATATGCAAGAATACGATAACAAATGTGATCCACTATATCGGAGCATGCCTTAAATGTCATGGCCCGAGTTGTAGCCAGAATTCTCTTGGAGGGAGAGCGTTGAGTTTGCGTATAGATCTATACTGGATTGACTATCCTACACCTTGCTGCTAGCTACAGCCGGACCTGCAGGTCTGCGGGTGTCAAACGTCATTCCGCTATTACGACCGTTCTTTATGTCGTTGTTATCAGTCGATAGTATGGTGCAATTATCACATTATACCTTAATATAAATCCGGTTTAAGGTAGTAGTAATTAGTACAACAGTAGTTCTTATTATACAAAACTACAGTACTACAATGATTTACCCATTACATATTTTGGTGATAATCTCACTTAAGCATTAATGTACAAACTATATTTTATCAAATGATAGTTATACTTGGGTAATTACACACTTTTACAACAGACGAGTTTACAAAACATTTAAGCCTCGGTAGAAGGTTACTTTTATAGAAAATATAGGATTTTCTGAGAGATTCAACTTTTGCAAACACTTTTAAACATTTACTTACATTTTTACAAACTTATACATTGAGACAGGTTCAAACGTTTTTGACAACGAACATTGACACTAAAATACTTATGAACTCACCAGCTTAATGCTGATAAACCCTTTCAAAATAACTTGTATTCTCAGGTCATCAGTAGACAGGTACCGATGCCAGCTTTTGAGATGATGGAGCGTACTCAAAAGACTCATCATTTTATTATTTTGATTTACGTTATATTTTTGGTGTCTAAAACTGTATAGAACACGCATGTATTAAAATTATATAATGCAATGGATGATGTTGTTTGCCTATTTACATTTACTGTGTTGTGATTACCTTACATGACGTCCTCCGCCCCAGAACGTTTCTGCCGTTCTTGGTTTTGGGGTGTGACAGATTGGTATCAGAGCATTGTTTATAGTGAATTGAGTATATCAAGCCATAAAAGATATACTAAACTATAAACCCATTAGGGATTAAACTCTGACCAAGAGTCTATACTTTAAATAATAAAATATTTAACTAAGTATACTAGTCTGCATTCATACAAAAATAAGTGTCACAATGATAAGAACAAAAGTATTACGATTATTAAATATCACAAGTGAGCTCGGGGATGTATGGTCAGTCCTGGGAATGGCATAGCCTGATCAACTATGCTGATCCTAGGAGTGATTAGCACATGCCTTAGAATGGTTGTGATAGGTTAACAAGTCTAAAAACTTACCAACAATACCACAAGAAGATCAAAAGAACTTAAACTTAAAGTACTATAGGAGTATTTTGCGCTACTAGTTACACGTATACTATATTCTTATACCTCTATTCTCGCGTAGATCTTGATGGCTAGATATCCATCATGGCGACCCGTACTTTCCTAATGAAGGCAATGTCGGGTGGATCGATGAAGAGCCCGAAGTTGATCATCCAATCCCTTTGGATGATCACCTTGCAGAAGGCTTTTCAGATGGATCCGACTCCGAGCCTAAAGTCAACAACCTGAACCGCTGGAGTAATGATCAGGGTCAACCCTTACAATACTTTGGGGACCGAACCTTTTACAACGTCAGCAATGGTGGCTCTACTGACCGAGCTCTGCCTGTCTTTATCCGCAGAATAGCTCGTATTGTCGAGCAAGGTGGAGCAGCCGTCGACCGGGTCATAGAGATTGATGCCGACTCAGGTGTCAACACAGTCCGCATCCGCCGTCTTGGAGAAGACATGGAACGGACCCGGAGGACAAAAAAAAACCCTGCAGTAACAGTTGGCTGCCTCACGAGCTGAAATATTGGAACTTCGAGCTCGTCAGGGGACTCAGAATCGACCCATTCAAGAGGTGTTTCGTCAAGTATCCGACTGCAGTACTCGTCCGGGACTTTCCCATCACCGTTGGTTGATGTCTAAGTACATCTCCGTCTTTTAATTAAAGGATAACCTTTAACATCTGTGCTCCAAGTAGCACTTGTGTGTAAAATGTTTCTAACTTTCCTTACTCAAAAGTTGAAATCTAAGAACTGTCAAACTTTTCTATATGGTATGATGTATGACCTACAGTTAGGTTGATTTTCCCTGAACTTATTACATCAGTAATACCAGTATTTTTGAGATCTATCTATCTGGGAAAAATCTATACACTTGTGTTTTCCTACTAATATTTCTTATTATGGTTTCAAACACTCTTTCAACTGTTGGACTATGGTTAGTTAGTCCATGTGTCACTCTCATGTTGCTTACAAATTGATTCTTACCATCTTTCTTATCTTTATAAACTTATAGCTGAAGGATGCCTCCTCGCAAGTCTCCCAGGAATAGGAATAATCCTGCACCTCCACCACCTCCTCCGCCTCCGGTCATCGATACTGTAGCCCTGAATGTTGTCGTAGCTGCAGCAGTGGCAACTGCCATGGCTCAGTATCACTCTTCTGATGCCAGCAGAGGTGGAACCCCTGTTGAATCTATTCCGATCGAAATCCTGGTGCGCTCAACGGAGTGCTCTTACAAGGATTTTACAAACTGCAAGCCGAAGCCTTTCTATGGCACCGGCGGAGTCATTGCTCTCTCACAATGGTTCGAGAAGACAGAATCAGTCTTCGAAATATGTTCATGCCCTGCTGCGTGCAAAGTGAAATATGCCGCATGCACCTTTGAGGGTAAAGCCCTAACGTGGTGGAACGGCCACGTCAAAGCCCTAACTCTCGTCGTAGCTAACGACATGGGCTGGGAAACAATGAAAGACCTCATGACTGAGGAATACTGCCCGAGGGGCGAGATCCAGAAACTGGAGCAGGAACTCTGGAACCTGTCAATGAAGGGCACCAATGTGGTCGCTTATACTGCCCGCTTCAGCGAGCTGGTGGCCCTTTGCCCCAATATGGTTCCCACCGAGTTGAAGAAGATCGAGAGGTACATATGGGGGCTAGTGCCTCCGTATTAGGGGAATTTTCTAGCGTCGAACCCCGCTACCTTCGACAGTGCCAAACGATTGGCACAACGACTCATTGACCATGGAGTCAAAACCCCTGCAACCACAACCACCCTAGCCATCCCAGAACCCTCCAAACCCGCCGATACTAAGCGGAAATTCTGGGATGAAAGGAAGAAGCAGCAGGCTGCCAAAAAGCAGCAATTGGTGGCAATTCATGCCGCAGTAACCCCTACTACTACTACTACTGCTCCGGTGAGTCGGTATGCTGGAAGTTCGCCCAAGTGCAACAAATGCAACTACCACCACGACGGCCCCTGCCGTGAATTGCAGTGCTCTAACTGCAACAGGAAAGGACACACCGTCCCTCTGTAAGTTCCCGGCACAACCTATCAACCAAGTCCCTGGCTCTGGAGTGAGCCCAACCTGCTATGGATGTGGTGAATCAGGCCACTTTAAGAGGGACTGCCCCAAAGCGAGGAATGCGGGAGGAGCAGGGAGGGTACTAGCTATTGGCCACGGGGAAGCAGTTGCTGACCCGACAGTGGTGACCGGTACGTTCCTCCTCGATAACTCCTATGCATGCATTCTGTTCGATAGTGGAGCGGAGCGAAGCTTCGTAAACCATAAATTTGCTCGCATGCTTAATCAACCACCGCACGCACTCAAAGAACTATTCACAGTAGAAATGGCTAATGGAAAAACTCAAAATACGAGTAGCATATACTTAGGTTGTACCCTAACTCTAGATAACCATTCATTTCCAATCGACCTCATGCCAGTCTCAATAAAAAGTTTCGACGTCATCATTGGCATGGAATGGTTAAGCCTTCATCGTGCCGACATCATGTGCTTCGAGAAAGCAGTCCGTCTAAACCTTCCGTCTAACGAAACTCTTATAGTCTATGGCGACAAACCCGGTGCAAGTCTTCGCATCATATCAAGTATTCAAGCACAGAAATATCTGCGTAAGGAATACCACGCATTCCTGGCTCACGTCGTCGACATGAACCTAGAAACGAAAGAACTAAAGAACCACCCAGTAGTGAGCGACTTCCCCGACATTTTCCCAGAAGAACTACCCGGATTGCCTCCGCAACGACAAGTCGAGTTCAGAATCGACTTAGTCCCAGGAGCTACCCCAGTAGCCAAGTCGCCCTACCGTTTAGCACCAGCTGAGATGCAGGAACTCTCTGGTCAACATAACGAACTGCTCAGCAAGGGCTTTATAAGACCGAGTTTCTCACCTTGGGGAGCACCGGTCTTGTTCGTTAAGAAGAAGGACGGATCCTTCCATATGTGTATTGACTACAGAGAACTCAACAAACTGACGGTCAAGAATCGTTATCCTCTACCACGCATAGATGATCTATTCGACCAACTACAAGGGGCGAACTATTTTTCTAAGATTGATCTGAGATCCGGATATCACCAGTTACGAGTGCTAGAGGAGGATGTGCCGAAGACCGCCTTCCGAACTCGTTACGGACATTACGAGTTCGTGGTGATGCCATTCGGATTTACCAATGCGCCCGCAGTCTTCATGGATCTGATGAATAGAGTATGCCGACCCTACTTGGATCAGTTCGTCATCGTTTTCATTGACGGCATCCTAATCTACTCCCGAAGTAAGAAAGAACATGGCGATCACCTACGACAAGTTCTAGGGACATTACGAAAGGAGAAACTTTATGCGAAGTTCTCGAAATGTGAATTTTGGATCCGAAGAGTCGAATTCTTAGGACACGTGGTAAGCGAAGAGGGAATCCACGTGGACCCATCCAAAATTAAGGCCATTGAGAACTGGTCAGCACCGAAGACGCCTACAGAAATTCGTCAATTTCTAGGTCTCGCTGGCTACTACCGCAGGTTCATTCAGAACTTATCACGAATAGCGAAGCCTCTTACAACCCTAACCCAGAAAGGCGTGGCCTTTGACTGGGAAGAGAAACAAGAAAGAGCATTCCAAACGCTCAAACGAGCCTTGTGCACCGCACCAATACTATCCCTTACAGAAGGAATAGAAGACTTCGTAGTTTATTGCGATGCATCGAATCAAGGGCTCGGATGTGTTCTGATGCAGCGAGGTAAGGTCATCGCCTACGCCTCAAGACAGTTGAAGACACACGAGGTTAACTACACGACCCACGATCTCGAACTAGGAGCAGTAGTGTTTGCTCTGAAGATCTGGAGACATTACTTGTATGGAACGAAGAGCACTATCTTTACCGATCACAAGAGTTTACAACACATTTTCGATCAGAAGGAGCTCAACATGAGACAACGGCGGTGGGTCGAACTACTCAGTGATTACGAATGCGATATTCGTTATCATCCGGGTAAAGCCAACGTAGTAGCAGACGCCCTAAGTCGGAAAGAATATTCTGGTCGCAAAGTCAAGTCATTATCAATAACCATCCATTCACACCTGACTAAGCAAATTCAGGCGGCTCAACTTGAGGCCATGAAACCTGAAAATGTGTCGAATGAATCCCTTAGAGGAATGGACAAGAATTTAGAAGCCAGGGGTGACGGAGCTTTATATTTCATGAACCGGATCTGGACACCGAAACATGGTGGTTTCCGAGACTTGGTCATGACCGAGGTGCACAACACTCGGTATTCCGTCCACCCAGGTTCAGATAAGATGTATATGGATCTTAAGAAGCTATACTGGTGGCCTAATATGAAAGCAGAGATTGCTACCTTCGTAAGTAAATGCCTTACTTGCGCAAAGGTTAAGGTCGAGTACCAGAAGCCCTCTGGTTTATTACAGCAACCAGAGATCCCGGAATGGAAGTGGGAGCGGATCACTATGGATTTCATAACCAAGTTGCCCAAGACAACGGGTGGACTTGACACCATATGGGTCATCGTTGATAGATTGACCAAGTCTGCACACTTCCTGCCTATCAAAGAAACCGACAAGATGGAGAAACTTACGAGAACATACATTAGGGAAATCGTACGGCTGCATGGTGTACCTATGTCCATTATCTCCGATAGAGATAGTAGGTTCACCTCAAGATTCTGGCAATCACTACAACATTCCCTAGGAACAAGGCTGGACATGAGCACAGCCTACCATCCTCAGACCGACGGACAGAGTGAGAGGACCATCCAAACTCTAGAAGATATGTTGCGAGCCTGCGTGATTGACTTTGGGAAGGCATGGGATACTCATTTACCCCTTGTCGAGTTTTCCTATAATAACAGTTATCACACGAGCATCAAGGCTGCTCCATTTGAAGCTCTCTACGGCCGTAAGTGCAGATCCCCTCTGTGCTGGGCTGAGGTGGGTGATACCCAATCAGCCAGGGGGAAAACTTCTGACAGTACTCTCACCGGTCCGGAGATCATTCGGGAAACAACAGAGAAAATCGTTCAGATCCGTGAACGATTGAAAGCCTCTAGAGACCGACAGAAGAGCTACGCTGATAAACGAAGGAAACCTTTGGAATTTCAGGTGGGAGACCGAGTCCTCCTCAAAGTCTCACCCTGGAAGGGCTTGATACGCTTCGGCAAGCGTGGAAAGCTTAATCCGAGGTACATAGGGCCTTTCGAGATTCTTGCAAGTGTCGGCCCCGTAGCTTACAAACTCGAACTACCAGACGCACTTCGTAACGTACATTCTACATTCCACGTATCTAACTTGAAAAAGTGTCTATCCGACGAGACTCTTGTAATCCCACTCGATGAGATCGAAATCAGCGAGAGCCTCAACTTCGTGGAAGAACCTGTAGAGATCATGGACCGTGAGGTCAAGCAGACAAAGCAAAGCCGTATCCCTATCGTGAAGGTTCGCTGGAATGCCAAGCAAGGACCGGAATTCACTTGGGAACGTGAGGATCAGATGAAACTGAAATACCCTCACCTTTTTGCTTAGTTATTTGTAATTTCTAACTTGCTTAAAATTCTAATTTCGGGACGAAATTCCTTCTAACGGGGGGATGATGTGACAACCCGATATTTCGAGTCAATGTAATGTAAAACCGTCAAAATGTAACCTTCCTAAAATCTTGTTCGGATTAAATAAAGTAGTAGGAATCATATCAAGGTTTGCGTACATAAAAAGAACGTCCAAATCTGACTTCGGATGAGGAAGTTATGAATTTTTGAAGAAATTCCTTAATCACGTCATTTTAATAAATAAATAATAAAAATAATTTTAGAATTTGCCAACGGAATCTAAACGAAAGTTGTAGATCATGGTCTCACCTTCGCGTGGATATAAAGAACGTCAAAAACGGAGTTCGTATGAGGGAGATATGAATTTTTGAAGTTTATTTATAATAAATATAAATTTAATTATAAATTCCCGGTAATATCCGAAGGGGAGTCACCGGATTGGACCGAAGTACGCCCTGCGTACCTTCATACGCCCCGCGTACTGAGATCGAGGGTCTCGGATCATCCACGTCGCACTATCCGAAGAATTCTAAACCGACCGACCCGTCCGAAGCTCCGACCCGTCCGACCCGCTGTCCCGTCCGACCCGCTGTCCCGTCCGACCCGCTGTCCCGTCCGACCCGCGTACCCATCAACCCGTCCCATCCGAGCCGAGGCAGTCGAGGCTTCGGTCATGCATGACGTACGCGTACGCGCTGCGTACGAGCGTACGCCCTGCGTTCGGAGGCGGTTCAGCCTTCCTATAAATAGGATGCGAGGCTTTCCAAAAATGTTGCTCATTTCTCTCCTCTCTCTCACAACCTTGCCTCGTTTTCCGTGCCCGTTATAACCCGAAGCTCTGGTCTTTTTGCTCAAGTCCCGAGGGTCGATTTTACTCCCGAGATTCCCGAGAATCCCGAGAAAAATCCGTTTTCCGAGACGAAACTCTGCCCGGTTTTCCATCTCGCTTTCTTCAATCAATCAAGTGAGTTTCATACCCCTTAATCAACCTTTTTAAATATTCTAAATGCTTTTATATGCTTTCAAGGGGGGGGGGGAATACAAGTTAAATACTTATAGTTATCGTTTCAATCACATGTGATTCATTAATCACATGTGATTAATAACTAGGGAAACCAGTGATTTTATCACTATTCAAACTATCTATCAAACTGTTTTACTTCTAAATGTTTTCCAAACCCATTTACTTTTCGAATTTACACTGCAACTGTGATTTAAACAAATGTTCCTTATACTTAAAATGTTTTAATCAAATCTACACCTTCAAATTGTTTTATAGATTGACATCAAGTCAATCTTTCTTTAAAAATAATACTTATGTTTCAAATGTCTTATAAATACTTATTTATGTTTTTATATTATAAATTGCATGCCCATACATGTATAGACGTATAAATAATGTTTAAAGGGCTTAGGAAGGCCATCCACCCTATTTCCTTTTCCTCGATTTGGATGTGGTCTGGTGGGATTTTGGGTGACCATCTGAAGGTCGTTTCCATGTTAATTATATATCAAATATACATATATAGACATAAAAGTACTTCCATAACCATACGTACTAGACGCACCGTTAACAAGTTACCATCGGGGTAACACAGAACCATACTATTACAACTGCTAGATCAATGAGTCAGTTCATTCATGAGTCTGTACTAGGAAGAGAATATATACAACTATACTACGAGAACATATACAACTATACTAGAACAAGAAACATTTCATCACATATGCAAGAATACGATAACAAATGTGATCCACTGTATCGGAGCATGCCTTAAATGTCATGGCCCGAGTTGTAGCCAGAATTCTCTTGGAGGGAGAGCGTTGAGTTTGCATATAGATCTATACTGGATTGACTATCCTACACCTTGCTGCTAGCTACAGCCGGACCTACAGGTCTGCGGGTGCCAAACGTCATTCCGTTATTACGACCGTTCTTTATGTCGTTGTTATCAGTCGATAGTATGGTGCAATTATCACATTATACCTTAATATAAATCCGGTTTAAGGTAGTAGTAATTAGTACACCAGTAGTTCTTATTATACAAAACTACAGTACTACAATGATTTACCCATTACATATTTTGGTGATAATCTCACTTAAGCATTAATGTACAAACTATATTTTATCAAATGATAGGTATACTTGGGTAATTACACACTTTTACAACAGACGAGTTTACAAAACATTTAAGCCTCGGTAGAAGGTTACTTTTATAGAAAATATAGGATTTTCTGAGAGATTCAACTTTTGCAAACACTTTTAAACATTTACTTACATTTTTACAAACTTATACATTGAGACAGGTTCAAACGTTTTTGACAACGAACATTGACACTAAAATACTTATGAACTCACCAGCTTAATGCTGATAAACTCTTTCAAAATAACTTGTATTCTCAGGTCATCAGTAGACAGGTACCGATGCCACCTTTTGAGATGATGGAGCGTACTCAAAAGACTCATCATTTTATTATTTTGATTTACGTTATATTTTTGGTGTCTAAAACTGTACATAACACGCATGTATTAAAATTATATAATGCAATGGATGATGTTGTTTGCCTATTTACATTTACTGTGTTGTGATTACCTTACATGACGTCCTCCGCCCCAGAACGTTTCCGCCGTTCTTGGTTTTGGGGTGTGACAATTGCCTAGCCCAAACCATATGCTTTGACCTTTCGTTTGTTTTGGGCTCGAGAGGGGTTATGCGTCTTGATAGACCAGGGGTATCACGGTCATTTTACCCCAAGTTTTGTTTATGGGTTATGGTTTGGAATTCACTCACTAATTGGATGTTGTTTTGCTAATTGTTAGTTTGGGATATCGTCAGAGCAGCAACCAGGGATTTTGTGTAGTGAGCTTCAGCAATGGATGTGAGTTTTCTCCTGAACTGAACGGGTCGAAGGAACTAATGTTGGCCAATGTTTTTGATTGTCTACTTTTCAGATTATGGTCCGATGTCGGGCAGTGCCCGATGGATATTTATATGCTTTTCGGATTACGTTCCAATGTCGAACGGTGCCCGATGAATATTTAAATGCTTTTTGGATTACGGTCGGATGTCGGGAAGGGCCTGAGGAATGGTTGTATGCTTGTGTCTTCGTGACTTTTGCATGTTTCTGAATTCATATGCTTTCGGACTGAGGTCTGAAGTCGGACGGTACCCGATGACTATTTGTATGCTTCATATCTATTTGATTATTGTATGTGTATGTCTGTTTATTTGATATATGATATATGTATGCTAAGTTCAACTCGATGCCAGACGGGGCTCAATGCCAGTCGGGGGCCGATGTTGGACAATGTCCGATGTCGGGTGGGGCTCGATGCCGAGCGGGGCCCGATGCCAAATTATGTCTGATGTCAGTCGTGGACCGATGATTGGGTGGGGCCCATACTATATGATTATGTGTTTGGTAGGTGGTATTTGGGGAACTCACTAAGCTTTGCGCTTACGGTTTTCATTTTTTGTTTCAGGTACTCAAGTTTTCAAATGAAAGAGCTCGGGACGGTCACAGCGCATACATTCGTGTTTTGCGCAATATGTGATCTTTGGGATTAGACTATGATATTTGTTTAATTAAAATGTTTTTCAATGTCTTGAACAAAGTTACATTAGTGTTTTGGTTATAATAAATTTGAAAATTTTCCTTTGGAATTTCGAGTCGTTACACTTGTGTAATCTAACAAAATCCAGATCAAAATGAATTTCAAATCAGATTCAGATTGTTGACCAAATTCGGATTAGATTTTCACTGGATCCATATTGGATTTTTGACTGGATCAGATCGGATACGGTCTTGGGTTTGTACATCTCTATGTACTCTCTGAAAATGTTCAATTTTCTTTGGAAATATGTACATTTTTGACAATGACTAATTGAAATCCAATTACACAAGTCCAATAAACTGGTTCTATAACTCCATTTCAACTCGGTTATTGAAGAAACCATCCAGTTTGATCTGGTCTAGAAATTGGCATAAGCTTATCGATATTGGCATAAAGCTGATCTAGTCTAGAAATTGACATGAAGTTTCTACTAATCCCATTAATTATCATTCCGTAAGATAAGTGCTTAAGAAGTTCTTTTTCTAAGTGGGAGCAATATGGAACTTTAAGAGCTAATGAACCATAAGCTAAATGCATCATTGTTTGGAACTAGCAACTTTTTCAACTGTTGTTGAGTCTACTTAATTTCTAATCAGAAACTAATAAAAAACAGAGAGATGCATTTATGTATGATTATCATGTATGGTCTTGATTAATCTTCCTCGATATATTATGAATATAAATATAAGCGAGTTTTCAAAGGAGAAAATATACGTGAATGAAAATCCTTTCTGATTTAAGCTAACATCTCGAAGTAAGAATCTTCTTTCTTATAAGATAATTACATAGTGTAATCTAATTATAAATCAAGATAAATGTTCTGTTTTCTACAAAGCTAGTGGAAGCGTAGTAACTTTCTCGGTCTTATATGTAGCCGACACACTAATACATGGAATAAAAATCTATATAGATGGATCCTGGCGACTTAAAGGACTAAGTATAATTGCATTAATTTCAAGGATCTTAAAGAGCTTACAATAAACGACTTTGACAGAATTATCTTGTTATATACCACATGACATGATTTTTGAGCAAAATCCTAGTGAAAATGTTTTGAACTAGATAACATGATTATATTCCATATGCTGCTACAATTGGAGTAATCAAATATGTCGTTATTATGCATGAAAGCCAAATAAATTGTATGCTTAGAGCATGTCGAATGATATCAGTATAATCCAAGAACAAGTCATTGTGTGGCTTATAGGAACATTCTAAAGTACTTGTGAGTACTATAGAAATATTCATAATCTGTAGAGTATTCTAAAGAAAGCTATGTTTAAATTTGTTAGACATATGCTAAACTTCCAAATAGATTGAGATGATTCTTAATCACAATCGGGCGTTTACTCATTATGAATGAAGAGAAAGTTATATGGATAGTGCTTCCATGTAGATTTTAGTGATAGTAACGCATTAGAGTTCAGGTACATTGGTATCTAAGTCGTATTTAAGCATCTAATACATTCTTAATAGTTTTCTTTATATATAAGTTATATATATATATATATATATATATATATATATATATATATATATATATATATATATATATATATAACTGAAAGTATTTGTATTCATGATTTTTATACAACTCAAATTTGTCAAATCTACTTAACAAAGATCCTTCATTAGCTAAAGCATGAAACTCAAGTTGGTGCTATAGGGCCTTGTTGATATAATGTCACACCCCCAAACCAGAACGACGGAAACGTTCGGGGGCGGAGGACTTCATGTAAGTATCACAACACATGCAATATAGTAATCCAAGTACAAACAATCATTGCATTAATAAGTATAAGTTTTACATAAGTGTTTAAACATTACATATTCAAACACCAAAGTAGGTACAGTAGAAGACAAGAGTTGCGGTACGGTACTAGGTAGTCTTCTCAAGAGCGTCGGGAGTGTACCTGTCTACTGGATTCCTGAGAATACAAGTTATTTGAAAAGAGTAGATCAACATTTAAGCTGGTGAGTTAATAAGTATTTTAGTTCTGTTAAGTATACTCTAGGTTCTTTGGAAAAGTTCACTGGTTCCTCCAGAAAATCCTATATTTCCTGAGGTCATAAACTGATAACCTCAATAGTTTCCCTCTGTAATTACTTAGTTTATACTAATTATGTGTAACCTAATATCAAACTGACAGTTAAATGGGTGTATCTGCCCTAAGCCCACAACCAAACAAAGAACAGGAAGTAAGGCGGAAGTCACACATTTCATTTTCAATCGGATATTACTTATATATAACTCTGATGTAATAACTAAGGACTTAAAGAATTAACCACTAAAGGTCTTTTATGTTATACTAGTTTACAGAGATTGATTGACTAAATTCCATTTGATAAGTGGTTTAATTCCATAACCCGTTTCATTTGTAAAAGTGGTTTAATCCCATAACCGTTCCATTTGTAAAAGTGGTTTAATCCCATAAACAATTTCCTTTGTGTAAGTGGTTAAATCCCATAAACCGTTTCCTTTGTATAAGTGGTTAAATCCCATAACTCGTTTCCTTTGTATAAGTGGTTAAATCGCATAACCCATTTCTTTTGAAAGAGTGGTTCAATTCTATAAACCGTTTCATTTGTAAAAGTATTCTTAGTTATATAGGTTCTATGGTAAAAACCTTAGTATTAATCCTGGAAAATATTATATTATCCATAATACTGCCTTGTGGTTTTAAATGTTCAAAAACATAAGTACAAGTATATTTACCATACTTGATTTCATGATATGTAGCTTTTACTGTAAGTAAAAACTACAGAAGGTATATTTGGTCGGGATGTAATTATCTTTTTTTACTGTTTTAAGAGAAGTGTATTACTTAGTTATTCACTTGTTGTTTTATCCATGTGAGTTCAGTTAACCATATTAATATGACTGATATGTCTGCGGCGACGTTCTTCAGGCGTCGGAATGGAATGATATTTGACACCCTAGGCCTGCCGGCCAAACTGTAGCGAACAGTAGAGGTGCAGGATTGTCAGTCCCATATAGATCTATACCCAAGTTCACGCTCTCCCTACAAGAGATTCTAGTCAATAGGTCAGGACTTAAAGTAGTACTTAGATAAGTACACCGTGAAGGGTCTCACAATTTATTATTTCAACGAGATTTACGATGTATTATTACCCCGTGATTGCTAACCCTGGTACTATGTATCGTATCTTTGTTAATGCAAACCCGGTATGATGTATTATTACTCTGTGATTGCTAACCCTGGTACTCTATATCGTATATTTGTTAATGCAAACCCAGTATGACGTATTATTACCCTGTGATTGCTAACCCTGGTACTATGTATCGTACCTTTGTTAATGCAAACCCGGTAAGATGTATAATTACCCTGTGATTGCTAACCCTGGTACTCTGTATCGTACCTTTGTTAATGCAAACCCAGTATGATGTATTATTACCCCGTGATTGCTAACCCTGGTACCATGTATCGTACCTTTGTTAATGCAAACCCGGTATGATGTATCTTTACTTCTTTAATATGTTATTCGTATATTAAAGGCATTATACATATCCTGGTATAGTTAATTAAGTTTTGGTACTTTCCTTGGAATGTGAATCATATTTGTATATTTAGTTTTGAATCATAAATTATACCTATTATAATTTTTTTTGTTTTATCTAGTTAACATGATTTCTCATGGATGAACACCTTTGCTCAGCCTGATACATAGGTAATGATACCAAAACGAGTGACCCTTTTATACTAATATATGTATAATATATATAATTAAGAAGGAAACGACCTTCGGACAAATAATACAACCTTAACTCCACATCCAAACAAGGAAAACGAAATAAGATAATTCATTAGTCCTAAGTCCTTCAAATCTTATTTATATGTTTATACATATATAAACTGCATTTTGGCATTTATAATTTGAAATAGTTTATAAAACATTTTTCAAAGAATTTAACGGAGTTTACATGACTTTAAAGATTTAACATGGCTTTAAGTCATTTTGGATGTATTTGGTAATTCTTGAAAGCATACGGAAACTCTTTGTGTGATTATTATCACATACAGTTATTAACACAATTTAATATTGTGTTAAACTTGTATTCCCCCCCCCCCCTAAAAAGCATTTACAAACCATTAAAAAGGTAAATTATAGGGGTATGAACTCACTTTGATAGGTGGTAATTCGTGTAGCGTTTCGTTTCCCAGAAAATAGTTTGTTTGACGAAAAACCGGCTTAAATCGGGCAGAGTTTCGATAGGAGAGAGGATCAATTCTTGAGAATTTCAGCGCTCCGGGGCTTGCTTCAGGCTTTAGACGTGATACCGGGGCCTTCGAGGGTCGTGAGAAAGTCGAGGGGGTGAAAAGGTGAAAAATGGTGAAATTTTGGGTGAAAAACCTCTCAAATCCGAGAAGTCTCGCACCCTTTATATAGGGGTGCGAGGGTGCGGTCCGAAGAAGACAGGTGGCGAGGGCAAGGAGTCAGCAGCCACGCGTCGGGCATGCGAAGTGAACACGGGGCGAGGCTTCGGACGTGGAGGCTTCTGAGTGGTCCGAACTTCGGTCCAATAGGAGAAGGCCACGAGGGTCCGCAGTGTGTCTCATGTGATGGTGTAGGCTTCTTACTGGACTGCAGCTGTAGTCCAATACGATGGTGACACGGCGATTTGCGGTCCTATCAGAAGGTGACATGTGGCAGCCTCGCATGCGAGGGTGACGTGGCAGAATAGTGACTATGCGATTTTTCTTGGTTTTTGAGCCAAATACTTCTAAAATTCATAACTTTTGCATACGAACTCCGTTTTGGACGTTCTTTATATGCACGCGTATGTAAAATTATACTCTATGACTTTTGTTTAGACTTCATCGGCTAATTTGGATTTTATTTTTAATATTATTATTTTTAACAAACCGGGACAGGAAAATCCGTTAAAAATTCATAACTTCTTCATCCGACGTCCGTTTTTGTCTGTCTTTTTACCATTGTGCTACTTTTGACGAGACCTTCGATTCTTGTTTAAGTTGTGTCGGCTAAATATCAATCGATTTATATTTCGAAATTTTAGTTGTCTACTACTAAACCGAAACCTCGAAAAATCATAACTTCCTCATACGAAGTCAGATTTTGGCGTTCTTTTTATGAACGTTCTCAGTTTAACATATTCTACAACTTTTATTTAGATTGTTAAGGCTAAAAAGCCTTTTATCAAAAATTCGCTTTTTACACTGAATAGTGTTTTGCCGGTTTTATCGCGGATTTTCGATTGGTCATAGCTTCTTCGTTATAACTCGGATTTCAGTGTTCTTTTTATTTTTGAGAAACCTTGTTACAATTTCTACCACTTGGTTCATCCCAATTACGATTATTGATCAATTTATTTTTGACCAAAATTTGACTGGTGTCACATATAAGTAGATGTATTTGATTAAAATTTAGTATTTGAATATTGGAACAGTACAAACAACATATATTGTAATGAATTGATATATATTGGATATGATTTTTTTATTGAATGATTGTTGTGTTATATATTAGCATGTTTAAATCCTTGGATAAATATGTAACATCAGGGCTCCTAGGTATATTATTCTTTTATTTATTTATTTTGAGATCTATTGAGAAACTCGGCGAGTTAGTGCCTCAATTCATCGAGTAGAGACTGATTGCCCGTGTAGGTCTAAAACCGACACGACGAGTCAGACAGCTGACTCGCCGAGTAGGCACTGCGAGATGAAACCCCAAATCGACGGGTTTGGGGCCTATTTAAGGAAACCTATATCCTCATTTCCGCCTCAACATCTGCCCACCTCCCCTGTGTGAAACCCTAATTAGCCCTTGAGCTAAAAGAGAGTGTGTGAGCTATTATTGATTCTTTTGGTGAATCTTTGGGAAGGAAAGGAATAGGATTCAAGCAAGGAACAAGGAAAGGCTATAGGATCTTCCATTCTTTCATTTGGAGCTTCTGTGGAAGGTAAAAATCTTGCACCTTTCTCGTCTTATTAGTTGGATCTCTTGAGTATGGAAGTTAAGGCTTTTACCACCATTTGTTAGGACAATGAGTGCATGGAGTCTATTATGAGGTCTAGAATTCAGATCTGGACCTTATGAGGTCCAAAGAGTCCGAAGGTTCAACTTTATTCAGCCTCATAAGAGTCATTGTGCTTAAACAGCCTTGTTAGTGTTGTATTTGCATTTTAGAGACTGCCTGAAACCATTAAAAGAACAATTAGAGGCCATTACTAATGACTTTAAGAAATTACAGTCAGAGTACAGTGACAAATACGTTCATTATAGAATTCTTAAGAAAGATTTTGATGTTGTGACTGCCGAACCTTATGCATTAAAAGCAAAATATAAAGATGCATTCAACTTTAAGAAATTTGATGTGTCAAGTGAGGTAGTTGCAATGATGATTGAAAAACAATTAACATACAAAGATAATCAATCTAAAGGGTTAGGGTACCATACAGTTCCACCTCCCTTTAATGACAACTATAACTCACCTCTTGAGATGAATGAGGAAGAGGCACTTGCTCAGTGTGACCCATTCCCTGAACCAGCTCCAGCTTCAGTTAAGACTGACCAATCAGTTCCAACTAAGGGTGTTGAGGTGAAGAATACTGATGTTTCTACTTCCTGTGTAGGTAAAGTAGCGGAAGATGAGAACAAGGGGAATACTAATGAGCAAACCAATGTCATCTTGAAATCTGAATCTATTGCTTCGAACTCAGGTTCTACTAATCATCCTGCTTTTGGTAAATAAAAGCCACCAGTTTAAGCTAAACAGAGTTCCTGTTGCAAGTGTGCATATAGGAACAACCAGAAACAAGGCAAGGGTACGCCACCAGGGGCAGGAAGTAACAACTTCCCAGCGAAGACATTGGTTTGTTCAATAGTGTTCTCCTTGTTCTCTTCTTACCGGGAAGAAAAAGACATGTTTTCACTATGGAGCACCTGTACACATTACCCAAAACTCTCCAAATCGTGCATACGTTCCCTAGTATACACAAGCATGGCAGAACGCGCCAAGAGGGAGATTTTCCCAAAGAAACCTCTCAAGGTCACGTTCAGACAATGGTTACTGGAATGCCACGAAGGGCAAGAGTTCAACTCCCACAGCCAAGAAATTAACTCCCAAGGGCAAGAAGGGAATGTTGGCCCAGAAGTCAAGTTAAAGTGATGCTCATGTGAAGCCAAGACCGGTTAGGTTAAAGTAGTCTTGGCAGCCGACTACAAGTTCAAAATCAAGTGACGAGGCACCCATCGGATTGAACAAGAAATGGGTTAAACCCGACTATAGATAGGTTCTGAAGGTTCACTCTCCCAAATCACCTAATGACTCTAATATTTATTCATCTTCTGTTTATGATAAGCAGGCCATGTCGCGGGAGAGAGTACCTTGCAAACATGAGAAAGTTCGACCCAGTTTTACAATGGACTGGGTTCCAAAGAGCAATTGATCCCACTTTGTGTCGGAGCAGCTATGGAGGCATATCATCAGACTTCGGTTTGTTGGTAGTAGCTGTTTCAGGCACATGATAAGGGACATCTCTAAATTGTGCAACACTCAGAGCTTTGTTTGAGAGTATGTGTCCTTTGCAGGAAAGGAAGAAAGGAAGGGATCACACATGGGGTTTATGCTTAAAGATGTGAAGAATGTTCGGATTTGTTCTGAGAGTATGCGTGTTGTTCTCAGACCTTCTGGATGAAAATTCAATCAGTCACTTACAGTTTGAGTTTCTTCTCTATACTCCTGAGTTTATCTCACACTGTTTCATTTTGAAGACAATTTTATTATTTTCTTATAGTTTTTCATTATTAGGTATTGTTTGGTAAGTGATATGAAGTCTAGTGATAAAAGGAAATATAAAATTCATGTAATGCACTAACGCCGAATTGTCTAGAATTTGTGTTCAATGTGCTGGTAGGCACAAAGGATTCAAAAGGACTAGACTTAGATTGACAAATGAAAGGACTAGACAGTATGGACTTAGATAGTTTCATTTGGACTGAAGATACGATACTCGGGTAGATTGAGCAGTGAGATAAACATGGGAACCTGTGAGATATAATAAAAGCTAATTATCTAGAACCGTGGGTCATCACTTCCTCGATGTATGGACTTATGTCCTTAATTCTGGTACTGATAGGACAACTGGGGGGGGTTCTGATAAAATACGTTTGTAGGAAACTATTTTCTTACTTTCTATCTGTCATTCATATGTTGCTTCCTTTGCGTGATTGGAATATATCCGACCTAGAATGCAACATATGCAACTATATCTCTATGCATATCCATATCTATGAAATTCTTTCTATCTATTAGCCATATGCTGTCCCCTCTGCGTGATCGAAAGACCCGACCTAGGACACATCTTGTGCACTCTATTACATCTTTAACCCCTATCTATGTTAGTCATATGTTGTTCCCTCTGTATGATTGGAAGAAATCCAACATATGATATAACATATGCACTTCTATATCTGACTTCTTTCTTAATGATTGAATACTCACCTAATGTAAGGAGTTCTTTGGAAGTTCTTGATTATTGAGGTATGTCAGGAAGTGGGAAACACATTCTGGTACATCTAAAATTGAACAATTTAATAGGTTGTTTGTAGATCTCGCTGCTTAATTTAAGTGAACAACAACATCCTTGGTCGTCATCAGCTAAATCTCCATTTAAGAATATAGATCTCATTGTCTTGTCACTTATAACCTGTCCAATTTGTCAACATCCTTTGTGTTTCAAGTACCTCTCAGGACCGCGGGAAGGCGCCGACAGGATTGTACACACTTGTTAAAGATTATGTTGAGGATTCTGGAAGTTGACTTTTGTTTGTGGACTTATGTTGACATTTGAGACACTTATGGTTTTTATGAAATATAATATATGAGTTTTATGTGTTCTAAAAATTAAAAAAATAAATTTGTTTTGAAAATTATGGTGTTACAAGTTGGTATCAGAGTTTTGGTTTGAGGGATTCGGATGCACCTTCGGGTATGTATGGACTCAAACTATGGATTTGAGAAAAAATTTAAAAAGAAATGATTTTTCTAAACCGAGTAAGAGATTCTAAGAGAAATCGAGAAGGAGCAGTGTGTACAATTAGCCAGAGCCCGGACGATGGTTTCCCAGAATACCCTTAACTATTTACTTTTGACATATTTATGAGATGTTTATGAGATATTAGAAATGTATTCTAGAGAGTAGGCTATGTATTTCATATTCTAGGGCTAGAGTTTCCTGATTTGTGATGCCTTAGCCTAGAAGATGCTTTTGATCAGTCTTATGTGTTATTTGCTCTGAGTATGTGCTGAGTTCTGAGTCGAGAGATAATCTCGGAAGAGATGCCTAGATGAGCATATGAGTAGTCTACTAAGAGAGTAGCCTAATATTTGTGAGAGATAGAGTATTTGTGAACTAGAATCCTAGGAGGGGGACTTGGGATGACTACAGGTTGGTGTAGAAGGTAGTATTGGGCCCGTACTACTGGAAGCACCGAATTTGTAAGCAACCCAAGTAAAAATCTTTAGGATGCTAAGGAGCAAGTAGGGGCGAGTGATCGAGTGTGAGTATACTCAAGCGAATCTATGATGGTGGGTACACACCACACCCTAGGGAGCAGTGGGACTAGCGATGATGAGATTCGCAAGATGATTCATGAGGAGGTGGTCATAGCCATACGAGAGGCGATTACGGAGATGTTTGGGTCTATCAAGACCATCGTGATCGAGACATTTGATGAGCGGCACGCCGCTGTTACCGAGGTTGTTGCTGCTGAAGCCACCGCAACTGTCGCCAATGTTGGGCCATAGAGAGGTGAATCGTTATTGTTTCATGAGTTCATTAACACGAAGCCACCAGAGTTCGATGGGACACAGGATCTGATTGCTGCCATGAGATGGATCGCTGATATTGAGGGGTGTTTTTCTACTTGTTCATCCCCAAAGCATCTGAGAGTCCGGTTCGCCTAGAACTAGCTTCGCTTGGGAGCGAATCATTGATGGAAGTTTGTGATGACTGATTTTACCCCTGCAAATCATGCTATGGTGACTTGGGAGAGGTTCACCAAGTTGCTTCGAGATGTGTATGTTCCCCAGGTGGAGGGGGAGCGTTTGGTACAGGAGTTTCTATCTCTCAAGCAGAACACAGAGTCGGTGACTGAGATTACACGAATGTTCCGTGAGTGGGCGTTGTTTTGCCATGAGCACGTGTCTTTTGAGTAGGCATCTGTCAGTCGTTATCTGAGCATACTAAGGAGGGATATACGGGAGTTCATGGCGAACTCATCATATCAGACATTGGCTGAACTTCAGACCAATGCCCGGCGTGGGGAGATTGAACTTGAGTTACATACTAGAGTAGAGGAGGAGTCACGGGGGAGGGACGGGAGACTAGTATAGTCTCAGCCGGAGATGAAGCGGGCTAAGCCCGCTGATACGAGGATTGGGGGCCAGAAAGGCCGCACTTGTGGTAAGTGCGGAAAGAGTAACGAGGAGTCATGCCAAGTGGGTATTTGCTACAAATGTGGCAAAGAGGGGAATTTGGTGAAGGATTGCCCCAAGGGGCTTGTAGTTTTCTTTCACTGTAACCAGACTGGCCATTAGAAGGCCGAGTGCCCCTAGCTTCTTCAGGGATCAGCACATGGATCTGTACCTGCTGCTATATGAGCTACTGAGAGTCAGCCAGCGAAGATCGAGACACCGAGGGTTCGTGGGAGAGCCTTCTAGCTGATAGTCGAGGAGGTCCACGCAGCACCAGACGTTGTAGCCGGTACATATTCTTTTTTTATATACTATTGAGATATGTTGTTCTTATATTATGTTGTATGTAGGTACTTTTCTTGTGAGTTTTGTACTTGCTTTGGTGTTATTTGACTCAGGTGCGAGTCGATCCTTCGTGTCCTTAGCTTTTAGTCGTCACATCAGTATCTGACGTGAGGCGTTGAGTCGACCTCTGAGACTTTCTATAACTGACTTGCATGCGGTTTTTTCTACTAATGTGATCTGGGGGTGTGTGCTAGAGATCTCTGGTGTTGAGTTGTGATGAATTGAAAAACTCTTTGATCGTTTAGATCTTAAACAGGTTAATCACAATAATACAAACAGAAACATCAAACACGGGAATGAATCAAAATATGCTGAATGATTCAATAGATTCACGCCTCAGCAGAGCTCGATAAAGAACTTCCGTTGTAGAGGCTGTTTAGGGTTACAATCGATAAAAGTATTCGCTGTGAATGATCGACTCCAAAATCCTACGTACAAAGATGCATGCAAGTATCTATAAATACTAAACCCTAATAAATAAATCACGGATGGACAGGCCCAATCCGGATACAAAATTGGACTACGAACCAATCCCAATATGCAACACCTAATGGACCCTACAATCTCCCCCTTTGCGTCAATTGGAGCGAGACTCTACTTCGGCTTAGTGGGTCCAGCTGCAGGAACTTTCTTCGTGGTGTCGAACAGACGAGGAATGATGGCAAGGATGGTTTGTCTGAAACAAATGTACCACTGGATCATATCATCGAAATACTTCTTGTCATCTTCAGAATTCTGCTTGCATCGATTGATGATCCCCAGAACATGTTCCAGGCATGAAGTGGTATATAGATGCTTTTCTGCCAAGGCGAACATGCATTTTTGACCTTCATTCCTGGTGAACATGACTGAGTTCCTCTTTGGATCCATCCTCCCCATCTTCATTTTATTCAAATCGCTTGCAGAACCAACTGGGGAGATGGTGGGCTTTTTCTTGAAGACACTTGCAATCTCCTGATCCATCTTGGCAACCTCCATGATGTAGCAAACCAACATCCTTTTGAAGTGATCTATGATCGGCCCATAATCAGCTTCATTGGTGAGGAGGATGTTATGCAGGATGATCCAATCATGTGGATTCAGGTTAGGAAGATCAGCAAGAGAAATGGCATGTTCAGTTTTAGCCGACCCCCTCAACACTTCGAACCTGACATTTGTGAAGTTACCCTCCCGAAAGGGTTTGAGGACCCGAACGTTTATGATCTTCTGCGCACTCCATGTCTGATACTGAGGCTGATCAGAGCTTAGATAGAATTCAACAAGCTCCCTATTGACCTTCGGGTGAGGATGAGGGACATCATCAACATGGAAAATGCATGAAATATGAATGCCTTT
Organism: Lactuca saligna; assembly: GCF_052625555.1. NCBI lineage: Eukaryota > Viridiplantae > Streptophyta > Magnoliopsida > Asterales > Asteraceae > Lactuca > Lactuca saligna. The sequence continues at coordinate 16,953,608 of NC_136418.1, forward strand.
CGGGTCAAGGGCATGTCGAACTAAGAGTCGACATAATTAACCTTGTCCAAGGAAATCAACGGTTCAAGCCAGAGGATGTTGGGGGTATTGATAGCTTCTTTGATAAGCTTCTCGAGAGTCCATGGAGGGAATAGGGTTTTCCAACTTTCAAGAAGATCATGAGCCTCCTTCATCTTCCTTTCGTTCGCTTCTGCCTCTCTAGCAATTCGAGCACTCATGTCTAAATCCTTATCCCTGGCCTGTTTCTTCAAGAGATCAGTAATGGTCTCTTTGTCATCATCACCATCACTGTCACCAAGAACCTTTTTCCCTTTATCTTGAGCACCCGAACCTGAAGCCTGACCAGTTGATGGAGGTTCGGTTGCTTTAGTTGAAGCTGATGTAGAAGTAGGAGGCGGTTTTGCGAGCAAGCGCATCCATCACAGAGTTCTCCGAAGCAAGGTCTTCTTGGAGCTTGGTCAATCGCTCCTTAACAGCTGCCTGAAAAGATTTATTGTCAGCTTCAAGAGTCTGACGAAGACTAGCAAAGAGTTGTTGTTCTGATTCGAAAGAAGTATCCAGCTTCTCAACAATGGAATCAACCTTCGCTGCATGGGATTCAGTGGCCCCCTGTAAAGACTATAAAAGACTGTTAGCATCGTGAAATACTTTTTTGACTTTTTCAGTCACAGCAGCACAGGCCTTTATAGATGCTTCTATAGCAACAGTGGCGGAGTTGACAGAGGCTTCATGTGCCTTGGTGAAAGAATCAACTAGCCCCTGAATGGCAGCCTCTGAAATATTGGACCGAGAGGAGGAGGAGGAAGCGATGAGACTATCAATTTTCTCATGAAGGTCCTTGATATGCTTTTTAGTGACAGGAGCATCATCGTTATCATCACTTTGAACCTGGTAGGGACTTTAGTAGACAGAATCAAAGGTCATGACTTCCCCTCCAAGAAAAGTCTCGGAATCTGCATAGTGATTGGGAGATGAAGGCGAAGGTGGAGGTTCGTTTGTGGTAGTAGGTTCGGTTGTAGAAGTATGTTCGGTTGCAGGTGTAGGTTTGGGTGCGGAAGTACGAGCCCCCGTATCAGATACGTTGGTTCGAACTCCAGTGGTCGTTGTTGTTGTAGCGTCTGAGAAAATAGGAAGTGGTATGGGAATAGAAGTGGGTGGAATATGAGAAGTGGAGGTTATGGGGGGAATGGAAATAGAGATAGTGATTAGGGGAGGAGAGGTAGGTTTGGTTGAAACTAGTACCTCAGGTGAAGGCGAATGGGGAGGAGTGTCGCCTTGAAACAACTCCTCTGATTCTGAACTCTCATCTTCTGATTCACTGGAGGAAGAGGCAAGAATGAGTTTTCGCCTGGGCTGGGTTTTCCTCCTCTTTGGTGGAGGTGACCGGGCTGCCTTCGTAGGTTTTCACTTCTTAGGAGAAGGGCCTTTCGCCCCTTTGACCACCTTCTTGTCTTTCCCCTTTTCTGGTTTCTTGCCCCTGGGAGCAGGCTTGTCGGCGTCATGGATAGACTGAATCATCTCTGGAGTGACCTCTTTGGGACCCGAAGGAAGAAACTCCTTGTAGGTCTTGATGATGTGACTCTCCCCTGATACACACGCATACATTGACTCAGGAATTGAGCCAACAAACTGAAACTTGGAAGGATCCGTCACAATGATCTTCGTAGTATGGAGGAAGCCAATAAAGGAGAGTGGAGATGTAGCGACAATGGGAACATGGTACTTGTCCATTGCCCATTTGGTGACGAGCGTCCAGAACCTTGCATATGAAATTTCAGAATGTTGAGAGGTAGAGGCAAGGCTTTGGATTAACTGCTGCCATAAAACAGAGCCATAATCGAGATTGATGCTAGTGTACAACTCGTAGAGAATCGTCATGAATAGGCGACTAGCCCCATCAGAACCTGCACTTCTCTCTGATAGACCCTTGAACAGTATTGTGAAAAAGCGATTCCAGTGAGGAGGAAGACACGATTTCTTGAATTTCGTGACGGTGGTAAGAATCTCAGTGTAACCCATGTTGTAAAACATGGAGAACAATTGTCCCATAGAAATCGACTCAGGGTTAACCCTCGACTCATCAGGTTCAAACCCTAGAAGCGAGCAGAATCGTTGTTTGGAGATGGAGGTTTATGTATCAAGAATGTCGAATAAAATGCGATCAACAGACTTGTCGTAGTGGGCAGTAGAGAAAATCTGGGATAAACACTCCATAGGAATGATTTCGACCTTGGTCAGTGCAAGAACTAGTGAAGAGTGTTTAAGACACTCCACAATAGGGTACATGAAGCCATCGTAGGAATATGGGGTGAGATCAATGACCAAGCTTTGCTGCGGTCAGATTGGGAAAGTATGGGAGGTTTCATGAACAGAGGAGGAATCCGCCATTGATGAGCACTTCGAAGAAGGAGATGACCAGTGGTAGAAAAAGTGTCTTTGTTTTCTCTCATAAAATTGGGTGTAGTAAAGAGGTAAAAGAACTTAGGGTTTACCCTTTATACTGTGTGTAGAAGAGAGAGAAAAATCTGCCCCCAAATCTTCTTGAAAAACGAATCGGTTCCTGAGTTGATTGACGCGTGACAGTTAGCAGCTCCTATGATTACGCATGAGAGAGAAAAACATTTCCATTTTGCACGCTTCCCATCAAATGCCTTTTTGAATTCCTGAAACCTTTAGTCTCCCGGCTGAGTCATCATCTTATCCTTAAAATGAGCTGTCTTCACTAAATAAAAGCAAACACATATAGCATTAACCACAGCCTCCCGTTGAGAATATAGCATTAAATACCAGAGCTACAAAAATAGCTTGTAGTGAACGAAGCCAGACTTTTTGAAAAATCAAAAATATTTTTGTGCATAGAGTGTCGAAGATAAAGAAATAAAGCAACATATATGTGGGAAATTGTGATGTCAATATAGACACGAAATAGTGGATCCCGGGCACGAATCTCTTCCTTCAAAGTCAAGAGAGACTTTAAAGTGTTTGTGTGGTTTCCCGTAGAATTACGATCAAGCACTTGTTAAGAAGTGTTGAAAGGCATCTTTTAATGAGGCTGATGAGGGTGGCTTTCGCTTCAGTTCAGAATTCTTGATCTTGACATAAGATAGAAACTGAATGAAGTACTTGTGAGACCAATGTGGTCTGTTGAACAAGTAGGTTTGGACAATATTTTAGTGACTTGTTGGAAATGCTTGGTGTGAAATCTCAAGAGAATTTAAAACTGGATACTATAGGAAGAAATGTTATGGTATGTTACAGTTTCAGAAGAATCACACAAAAAAGAAAATAGAGATTTCAAGGTACAACTACTTGGGTGGATTCGTTAATTCATAAGTGAAAGCTAGAGCAAATTTAATTGTTCACCGTCAATGCATAGTGGGTATTGAATAGTGGGTTTCACTTAGCACGTAGTAACACGAAGCTGAGATCACAAACACAGAGATTGTGTAACCATAAACCTCAGTGGTAATTTCTGAGAGTCTCAAGGGTTACATGTATGAAGTGAATATGATGGAGAAAAATGTTCGAGATGGTGTAAGGAAACCGATGTACCTCAGCTAGAAAAATAGTGACTAAGCAGAAAACTCTTTAGTCATATGAGAAAAGAGTAAGGTAGCTCATGATTAGAATAAATGTAGCAGCCTAATTGGGAAGACAAGGTTTGTATATACCAAGTCAATAAGGCTTTATTCAAAATCAGTTGACGCTTTGGACAACATGCAGCAGCATGCTTCTAGGGACACTTAGCTATTAAAAAATGTGAGAATGATACCTGCCCCATCGATATTCCAAAAACTGTTAATATAAACAGAAGTGGAGACAAAAAGAAAAAGAAAATATTTTTGGAATTTTTGATATTTTTGTTAAAAACATAACAAACCAAACAGAAAAAAAAAATTTGGAACCAAACCGAAAATGGATCGAATGCTCGGTTCATTTCGGTTCCTTAAAAAAATTGGAATTTTATTTTTGGAAAAACTATTGTACAAATGTGTATAACCAAAGATATCACCTTTTTGAGATAAGCGAAAACAAGTGCAGTGGGATCTTACCCGAAATAGACCGAGCGTTCGGTTCATTTCAGTTCCCATGTGAACCGAGCCCAAAATAGACCGAGCGTTCGGTTCATTTCGCTTCCAACTTTTAGTTCTGAGAAGGTGTTTTTGGTACTGACTCTGATTCCATCATACCTAGGCCTTGTAGAATTTTATTGAAACTTGATTCAGGAAGGGCTTTGGTGAAGATGTCGGCCAGTTGATCATTGGTTCGAACAAAGTGAATCTCTATGTTTCCATCTTCCACATGATCCTTAATAAAGTGATACCTCAGTGCTATATGCTTTGTCTTGGAATGTTGCACTGGGTTATGACAGATCCTAATTGCACTTTCTGAGTCGCAACATAGTGGGATCTTTTTCGTATTGAGTCCATAGTCCCGGAGTTGGCTTTGGATCCAAATCACTTGAGATGTGCAGGAAGCGGCTGCAATGTACTATGCTTCAACTGTAGACAGAGAAACACATGTTTGTTTCTTAGATTTCCAGCTCACCAACTTCCCATCGAGGAATTGAGAGCCTCCTGTAGTGCTTTTCCGGTCTAAACCACATCCTCCTAGGTCTGCATCTGAGTAGGATTGAACGAAGAAACCTGAGTTTGAAGGATACCAGAGACCGAGAGAGGTGGTTCGCTTCAAATACCGGAATATATTCTTCACTGCCAGCATGTGTGGTTCACGAGGATTTGCTTGAAACCTGGCACAATAGCACACTGAAAACATTATATCGGGCCTGCTAGCTGTGAGGTACATCATGGAACCAATCATTTGGCGATAAAGCGTTATGTCGACTGCTGGTTTTTCCAAAAATGGTGTGAGCTTGGTACCGAACGCCATAGGGACTTTGACCTTTGAGTCTCCCATCATGTCGATCGAACATGGTAAGGAGAGTCTTCGTATATGCTTCCTGGTTGATAAAGATGCCTTCGAGTCCCTGTCTAATATTTAAGCCAAGGAAAAAGTTAATCGGACCCATTGAGCTCATTTCAAACTTAGTCTCCATCAACTTTTTGAATTCAGCTGTTAGCCTAGGATTTTTTGAGCCAAAGATGATATCATCAAAATAGATTTGAACAATCATAAGGTGGTTACCTTCCTTTTTACGAAAGAAGGTTGGGTCAACCGAACCTTGTTTGAATTTAAACATCTTTAAAAACTTAGTTAATGTTTCATACCATGCCCTAGGTGCTTGTTTCAAACCATAAACAGCCTTATCCAAGATATAGCAGTGATCTGGATAGTTTTCATTCACAAAGCCAGGAGGTTGCTCCATGTACACGGTTTCTTCAAGTTCCCCATTCAGAAAGGCGCACTTTACATCCATCTGGTAGACCTCAAAGTTCTTGTGTGCAACATAGGCAAGAAATATACGAACGGATTCCAGCCTTGCCACCGGAGCGAATGTCTCTTCGTAATCGATTCCTTCTTCTTGGCAATATCCTTTCACCACTAGCCGAGCCTTATTCCTGATAACATTTCCCTGCTTGTCCATTTTGTTTCTGAACACCCATTTGAGACCGACAACTGAGGCATCTTTTGGTGTTGGAATGAGTCTCCAGACCTTATTTTTTCAAACTCATTTAGTTCGTCTTGCATTGCCTGAACCCAATCAGAATGATCGAGGGCAACATTGACGGTCTTCGGCTCTATTTTGGAGATGAAAGAATTAAACATGCAAAATTCTACTTTGGAAAATAGAGCGGTTTTCTTCGCCTTCAGTTGTGATCGAGTGATAACCTTTGCTGATGCATCACCCACTATTTGAGATACAGGATGATCTTTGGTCCATTTGGTGAGAGGAGGGTAATATGGATCGTAGGATGGATCCAATTCGGCATTTACCATTTCTTCCAACTTTGATTGAACATCATCGTCATAGAGCATATCGTAATTCTCCCCCTCGACAGATGATGAATCATTTGTATGTGAACCCAAAAATCTTTCTTCGACTGGGCTTTCAGGCTGATCCGGACTTTCAATTGTCACTGGACTTTCAGGTGCAACTGGGCTTTCAGGTGCTACAAGACTTTCGGGTGCAACTAGGCTTTCGGGTGCTATAGGACTTTCGGGTCCGTCAAAGATTGGATTCCCCCCTGAATATGTGAGTCCTGTTGATTTGAAGAAAATAGATTTTCCCCCTCGACCGAAGTACCGCTCTGGGGAGGTTCTTTTCGAACTGGTTCTTTTGCTCCCATTTGTTTGGCTGCATCTTCCACAATCTTCTTAAGGTGATCAATCTTGTTGTCTGCTGTCGTGGCCTCAGAGTGAGCAGCTTTCTCAGGTTCATCAAATAGATCCATGAACTGGTCAAAAAGATTGGCGATTGAGGCTGTGACTTGACCTGTTTGAGAGAAAATCTCTCCAATTGCTTCTTCGGTAGACTTCAACTTCTTGACGTAATTGTCATCGAAAGTCACATAATAGGTTTCTACAATTTTTTTAGAACGCTTATTCAAAACCCTGTATGCCTTTGAAGTAAGAGAATATCCCAGAAAGATACCTTCATCAGCTTTGACATCAAACTTGTTGCTATGTTCTTTGGAGTTGAAGATGAAGCACCTTGAGCCGAACACATGAAACAACTTGACATTCAGCTTCCTGTTGTTAATTATCTCATAAGGGTGAGAGAGAAACGCTTGTTGAGATATGATCTGTTTTGAGTAAAGCAAGCTACAGCAATGGCGTCAACCCAAAAATATAGAGGAAGAGAAGCAAAACTCAGCATGGTTCGGGCCGCCTCACACAGGGATCGATTTCTCCTTTCGACAATTCCGTTCTGTTGAGGTGTATAGGGGGCTGAGAAATTGTGACTGGTGCCTTTTTCTGCTAAGAAGTCTTCGAATTCTTTATTCTTGAATTCCAGTCCATTGTCGCTCCTGATGTTTCGAACGACTTTTCTTAGTTACACTTCGACTTTCTTGATAAAGATCTTCAGTTTGGGAGTCGCCTCAGATTTGTGCTTTAGAAAGAATACCCAAGTAAATCGTGAGAATTCATCAACAATAACAAGGATGTACTTGTTACCGTCAATGCTCTCGATTGATGATGGACCACATAAGTCGATGTGAAGCAACTCAAGTGGTTCAACAACTTTGGTGTTTATGATTGTTGGGTGACTTTGGCGACTTTGTTTCCACATTTCACATGTAGCAAATAAGTGTTCTCGATCGAACTTAAGCAGTGGAAGTCCCCGAACATGACCACCGGTGACTAGCTTGTTGATGTCTTTGAAGTTGAGCTGTCAGAGCCTTCGGTGCCAAAACCAGTTTTCGTCTGAATCGGCTCTGGACAAAAGACATATGGCTGGATTCCCTTTGATTGGTCTGAGATTCAGAGGGAACATTTCACCTTTTCATTCAGACTTGAGAATAACTTTGATGGATTTCTTCTCTATTATATATGAACCTTCGTCATCGAACGAGACTTTGAGACCTGTACCTCCCACCAGTTGAGACACACTGATGAGGTTATGCTACAACCCTTCTACATACGCCACCTTCCTGATAGTAAAGTCTGAATGGGCTCTGGACAAAATACATATGGCTGGATTCCCTTTGATTGGTCTAAGATTCAGAGGGAACATTTCACCTTTTTGTTCAGACTTGAGAATAACTTTGTTGGATTTCTTCTCTATTATCTATGAACCTTCGACATCGAACGAGACTTTGATACGTGTACCTCCCACCAGTTGAGACACACTGTTGAGGTTATGTTGCAACCCTTCTACATACGCCACCTTCCTGATAGTAAAGTATCCATTGGTTATCATCCCATAACCCTTTATCGTTCCATAAGAGTCGTTACCAAACTTGACATTGCCACCGTTTTGTAGTGACCGAAACTCCCTTAGCTCTTCCTTCCTTCCTGTCATGTGAAGTGAGCAGCCACTATCTATGTACCATTCTTCGTCAAACTGCTCGTCACTTATAACCTGCAAAAATTAAGCATATTTAGGAACCCAAAGTTTCTTGGGTCCACGTGAGCCTTTTACAGAAACAGGAATAGTAAGAGAAACATCAACAAGATATGTTCGTTTTATTAAGGTTGTTTCATCTTTCCTCTTAATGGTAAACACTTTGATTTTATTGGAGTTAGATGCAGGTATTTTGGATTCAGGTTCGGGCGTTTGGACTTTAGCTTGCTTTCGGTCTTCGTTTGATGAGGAAATCTTCCTTTTTCCTTTCAAATCCTTCCATTTGCTGAGGAAATCTTTCCTGAATTGAGGTTCGAAATGACCCTTTCGGTTGTGGTCATTTAAGGGACCGAACCTGGACCTTCGGTTGCTATTTGATGATGGACCGAAACTGTTCTTCTGTTTGTTATGAGTTGTTGGACCGAAGCTGGGTCTACTACTGTAAAAGCTTGATGGGCTGAACTCTGGTCTTTGTCTGTTTATGTTTGGTGGACAAAAACAAGCCTTTCGGTTATTGTTACTTTCGGGACCGAACCTATCCTTTCGGTTTTGTTCTTCCTGTGGCCCGAAAGTCTTCTTCTGGTTCTTTTGAACTGATGGATTGAAGCTCCTTTTACTCTTATTTTCTTCTCCTTTTGGCTTGGAGTTTCTGTCAAAGTGAGTATAGTGAGGATTTTGGGAGCGCCAAAACTGCTTTCGCTCTAAGAGATTTTTCTTGTATCTCAAATTTCGCTGTTGCTTTTGATTTTTCACCTGTTTCGGTTGTCTGTGAATATTTGCCTTCTGTTTCGGCTTCTTAGCAACAGGTTCACTTTTCATGGAAGAGGTTTCGCTAGTTGAGGAGACATATTCCACTGGAACCTCTTTTGTGCCGTTGGAACTGGGCACGTCAAAGTTGGTAGGTTTATTCAGTGGTTCTGCCACATATCTACCTTTGGCCTTCCATGTTGTTTGCTCCGACAAACCAACTGTTTCATCTACGTTGTCTATCGGTGCAGACCAGAAAAACTCATCACAACCATATGCATTATCTTCATTCACTATGGCAGTGAGTTCGGCTGTCTGATGTCCGGTTACTCCTGTGACCTTATAAACCTTATTGGGAGTGGTTCTAACCTTTTGGTATACAACGACCTTTTCTTTAAGGATTGGGGACTTATGTTTGGACAAACAAGCGAATTCCACAGAATTTTCAGAAATCATATTTTTGTGGTTTTCAGGTTCACTCCTAATGAACTCGGAACATTCAACCTCATCCTCTACAGAAATTTCACTCATGTCATCGTCCTCATTAAGTTCAGATGGATTTTCAACATCAATTTTATTTTCTGAACTTAATTTGGTACTCAATGAGTTAAATTTTTGTATAGTTTCGGCCCTGAGTTTCAACTTATCATTTTCATCCAAAAGATTCTTAAGCATGTCCTTATGGTCTTTGGACTTTATAAAAGATTCAATTTTGTCCAGACCATACATATAAGTGGGATTGACATCATCTTAAGATAAAACACTTTCACAGTTGTATGCTTCGGTATCGATTTCATCCTCCTTTAACTCAAGGAAGGGTAAAATCATGCGATGTATCTTCTGGCCTATTTCACAGTCTAAATGTAGCTGAGTAATGTTAGTATAAAGTCTTTTTGCAATTAAACAAAAAACATTTCTCTGTTTTAACAATTTAAGATTGTCTCTTTGCAAATAGATATTTTCATCCCTAGTTTTAACCAGCTCCAACTCCTTCTGCTCAATCCACATCCTTCGCTCCTGACTCTTGGATGATACCCTGCTTATTTGGTCAGTTAGATTAGAATTTGTGACACGTGTTTGAGTTAAACAACTATCTAGATTTGAAATTCTTGAATTCAAGTTATTTAATTCCTTTTCATATTATGTTTATGGAATTTTAAACGAAATAAAAATGGATTGTACCTTATTGATCAGTTCATCTAGCTCACTAATTTGCACACTAAGAGGCTTCGCTGTGAAGCACACGTCCTCTCGCTCCTTAGCCACTTCGTTTCCACCATCAGTGTTGTATCCTCTCATCTGGGATACATCTGTCACCATCAGACATCTTCCACCAGCATCACCACTCTGCACCACATAAGCCTTTCCATGAAAAGGCTTTCTCACTTCATCATCTTCTGAGTCGGTTGACCACACCTGTACGCCACCGAACTCATCATCATCTACCGAATCCTGCACAACAAGAGCATTCATAGAGGGATTAGTAGCAGCTTTCTTCCTCTTAATCTCCTCCAGTCTTTTCAGGAGACTTGCTTCTTCATCCTTCTCCTCATCTTTCTCTACCATCTTCTCCAACACGCAATCTTTTGCGTAGTGATTTTTCCCACCACAGTAAAAACAACTGACACCAGAGTCAGCTTCACCCTTCACTTCTTTCTTTGATTCTTCAACCTTCGGCTCCTTTTTCACCTTTTCAGAGCTGTAACTTCCCTACCAATTTAGGTTCTTGTTAGTAGGGAACTTCTTCTTAATGAACCTTCTGGGATTAGACACCATCATAGTATAGTCTTCAGCTGTTAAATCGTAGTCTCCCAGATTCAAATCTTCTTCTTCTGCTGCTGCATTCTTACCTTTGGACAGAAGCGCCAAAGACCCCAAGTTTGAAACCATGCTTTTCTCTTTTAACACAATCTTTTCCTAGGATTTTAGAATCCCTACCAGTTTTGCCAAAGAGTATGATTTGAACTGCTCGTGCGCTTTAACCGTCGACACAACTGTTCTCCATTCAGGTCTTAGGCCATTCAAGAAAGTGACCTTCTGTTCAATGAGCTTCCTTTCAATGTCATGGTTGATCATCTTGCAGAGAAGATGATTGAACCGATCAAATGTTTGCGTAACAATCTCCTCTGGCTTCTGCTTGAACTCTCCAAATTCAGAGAGAAGTAGGGTCTGAATTGAGTGCTCCAGATCTTCATCTATGGAGTACAACTCTCGCAGTTGATCCCAGATTTCCTTTGCTGTACCACAAGAACTTACTAATCGAAACGTGTCAGATTGAAGAATGAATCGAATTAGTCTCAATGCCTTAATGTTGCATTGGAACTTCTCCTTTTCGTCCTGAGCGACGTCTTTCACATCTTTTAATAGATCACTATACTCCTTTTGAGTTTTAATGATTCTTGAAGTGCTTGAATGAGCGAAAGGGCCAGATGTGATAGCTTCCCATATCAGATACCCATTATCTTCAGATCCAATAACGTAATCTTCAAAGTGGTGCGTCCACACTTCATAGTCTTGAGTGTAGAGGATTGGAATCTTGGTTGTTGATCCTATGATGTTAGAGATGTTGATAGGATTGGATTGAGAATCGCCCATGCTTGATCGTTTAACCTGTTGTAAGATCAGACTTTGTAATACGTAATATTAGGGCAAGATGAATAATTAATGAGATACGTCAATTATGGAGTGACGGCTCAATAAATATCAATGAATGTGGAATAAACCCTAATCACTTCTTTCACAAAAGAGATGTGTATGAATTACACAGTCTCCTACTCTGGTACCAATTGATGAATTGAAAAACTCTTTGATCGTTTGGATCTTAAACAGGTTAATCACAATAATACAAACAGAAATATCAAACACAAGAATGAATCAAAATATTTTGAATGATTCAATAGATTCACGCCTCAGCAGAGCTCGATAAAGAACTTCCGCTGTAGAGGTTGTTTAGGGTTACAATCAATAAAAGTATTCGCTGTGAATGATCGACTCCAAAATCTTACGTACAAAGATGCATGCAAGCATCTATAAATACTAAACCCTAATAAATAAATCACGGATGGATAGGCGCAATCCAGATACAAAATTGGACTACGAACGGAGCCTAAGACGCAACACCTGATGGACCCTACAAGTTGCTGATAGACCTGGTACCAATCGCGATGGGTGACGCATGTGTCATAGTGGGCATGGACTGGTTGAGTCGATTTGGAGATGTGATCGACTGTGAGTGTCAGTTAGTGACTATATGAGACCCCAACGGGGGAGTGGTTACGGTGTATGGCATGGGTACTAGATCTGGATCAACTTTTTTTCTACTGCCAAAGCGAGACAGAGTCTACAGCAGGGGTGTATGGGCTTTTTGGCGTATGTGATGAATACGCAGGTTGCCACAGAGAGGCCGAGTTCTACCGCTGAGGTCCCAATAGTCTGTGAGTTTCTGGACATTTTTCCTGAGGAGTTGTTGGGTGTGCCTCGCTGTGGGGAGCGCCGATCCATTTTGTCAAGAAAAATGATGGTTCACACCGGATGTGCATTGATTACCGGGAGTTAAACAAGCTGACGGTCAAGAACTGTTATCCACTTCCAAGGAGCAATGATTTGTTCGATCAGTTGCAGGGGGCGTGTTGTTATTCCAAGATCGATTTGAGGTCTAGATATCATCATATGAGAGTCTGCAAGGAGGGTATTTAGAAGACGCCCTTTAGGAATCGTTATAGGCACTACGAGTTTGTGGTAATGCCTTTCGGGCTCACCAACGCATCGGCAAAGTTCATGGATCTCATGAACCGAGTGTGCAGGCCTATGTTGGATTGGTTGGTGTTCGTGCTCATCGATAACAACTTGGTGTATTCGAGGTCTAGAGAGTAGCATGAGGAGCATCTGCGAGAGGTTCTTAGGGTTTTGAGGTTGGAGAGGCTCTATGCTAAATTCTCCAAGTGAGATTTTTGGTTACAAGATGTTTAGTTCTTGGGACACCTCATTAATCAGAATGGGATATTGGTTGATGTGGCCAAGATTGAGGCTGTTATGCGATCGGAAGTGCCGAGATCCCCATCCGAGATCAGGAGTTTTCAGGGATTGGTTGGCTGCTATCGGAGATTTATCAAGGATTTTTCCAAGATTGTGGTTCCTCCAATAGATTGACCCGGAAGGGTGTTACCTTTGCGTGGGGTCCCGAGCAGTTGTCCTCATTTGAGACTCTTCGCCATAGTTTGTGCGAAGTCTTTGTGTTAGCCCTTCCCAAGGGAGTGGAGGATTTTGTGGTTTATTGTGATGCTTCTATATCTAGGATGGGCGTGGTGTTGATGCAGAGGGGGCACGTGATAGAATATGTATCGAGGCAGCTGAAGCCTCCTGAGACGAGGTATCCCACCCATGATTTGGAGTTGGGGCGGTGGTGTTCATCCTCAAGATTTGGCGCCACTATCTTTATGGTGTCCAGTATACCATAGACATGAACCATCAAAGCTTGAAGTAGCTGATGGATCAGCCCAGCCTGAATATGAGGCAGAGGAGATGATTGGATGTAGTGAAGAACTATGACTTTGAGATTTGATATCACCCCGACAAGTCTAATGTGGTAGCCGATTCCTTGAGTCGCAGAGCTGAGAGTTCTCCGATTCAAAATGTATGTATGAGGATGACGGTGATGACTCCAGTCTTAGATACATTCAAGAGGCACGGGTGGAGGTTGTGAGGCCAGAGAACCGCAAGAGCGAGTGGGTGATTCAGTAGGTGTCTGAGTTCGAGACAGATAGTCGGGGGCTTATGACTTTCCGATGGCAGTTTTGGGTGCCCTATATGGGTGCAGCTCGGTGTGTACTGATGGATGAGTCACACAGATCGAGATTCTCGATCCATCTATGGCCCACTAAGATGTATTTGGACCTTAAGAGAGATTATTGGTGACCCTGTATGAAGATGGGTGTAGCATGGGTCATTGAGAGGTGCTTGACCTGTCGTCGGGTTAAGGCTGAGCACCAGCTTCCACATGGTCTGTTACAGCCTTTAGAGATTCCTAGTGGATGTGGGAAGAGATCACGATGGATTTTATCACTAAGCAACCAAGGACTGGGCGTCAGGTTGAAGCGATATGGGTGATTGTGGACTGGCATACGAAGAGTGCTCACTTCCTCACTATCAGTAAGAGCTCTTCTGCAGAGAGACTAGCCGAGATTTATGTGAGAGGTGGTAGCATAGCATGGAGTGCCGAACTCGATAGTGTCCGATCGAGACGTGCGTTTTACTTCTAAATTTTGGAAGAAAATTCATGAGGAGTTGGGTAGCCGTTGGCATTTTTGTATCGCATACCACCCACAGACAGACGGGCAGAGTGAGCAGATGATTCAAATGTTGGAGGACATGGTGCATGAATGTGTTATGGACTTCGGAGGAAGTTGGAACACCTATCTTCCCTTGACTGAGTTTTCTTACAACAACAACTATCATTTGAGTATTGGTATGCTCCCTTCGAGCTTCTTTATGGGAGGAGGTGTCGGACTCCTATCTTATGGGGTGAGGTAGGGCAGAGAGTGATAGGTGGAATTGAGATAGTGCTCAAGACAACCGAGAAGATTTAGCAGGTGGGGCAGAGGCTACTAATAGCCCAGAGTCACCAGAAGATTTATGCAGATGGGCGACGATCCGAGCTAGAGTTCCAAGTGAGGGATTCTGTCCTCTTGAAGGTATCCCCTGAAAAGGAGTGATTCGTTTCAGGAAACAGGGCAAGTTGGGGCCCCAATGCATCTGTCCTTTCAAAGTGAGCGCCAAAGTGGATAAGCTAGCATAACGGTTGGAGCTACCTGCAGAGTTGAGTCAGATTCCTAACACATTTCATGTGTCTCAGTTGAGGAAGTGTGTAGCCGATGATACAGCAGTACTTCCATTAGAGGACATTCAGGTGGATGCGAGCCTGGATTATATTGAGAGGCCGATTACGATATTGGATCGGAAAGTGAAGGTTTTGAGTAACAAAGAGGTGTCCTGGTCCAGTTCTAGTGGCAACATTGAAAGGGGTCCGAATTGAATTAGGAGTCGGAGTCTGAGAAGCGAGAGCAGTATCCATAGTTATTTCCGGACCATGACTTCGAGGGCGAAGTTTGATTCTAGTGGGGGAGAATTGTAACATCCAGGCTCCCAGGTATATTATCCTTTTATTTATTTATTTTGAGATCTATTGAGCAACTCGATGAGTTTGTGCCTCAAATCATCGCGTAGAGACAGATTGACCACGTGAGTCTAAAAACTAACTCAACGAGTCAGAGAGCTGACTCGCCAAGTAGGCGCTGCGAGATGAAACCCTAAACCCCCGAGTTTAGGGCCTATTTAAGGAAAATTATGTCCTCATTTCCGCCTCACTAGCTGTCCAACTCCCCTGTGTGAAACCCTAATCGGACCTTGAGTTAAGAGAGAGTTTGTAAGCTATTATTGAGTGTTCTGGTGGATCTTTTGGAAGGAAATGAGTGAGATTCAAGCAAGAAATGAGAAGAAGTTGTGCGATCTTGCATTCTTTCAGTTGGAGCTTCTGTGGAAGGTAAAAATCTTGCACCTTTCTCATCTTATTAGTTGGATCTCTTGATATGGATGTTAGGGCTTTTACCACCTTTTATTGGGAAAATGAGTGCATGGAGTCTGTTAGGAGGTCTAGACTTCAGAACTAGACCTTGTGAGGTTTGGAGATTCCAAAGATTCCAACTTTATTCAGCCTCATAAGAGTCATTGTGCTTAAACACCCTTGTTAGAGTAGTATTGGCATTTTGGAGCAAGCTATGTCATTCATGAACGTAAAGATCGAAACTTTAAGTGACAACCAAGACTTGGGAGCCTAGATCTAGGGTTTCGAGTGATAGATCTGCCTTAACACGTCTGATTGAGAAACTGACTTAAGCGACTCGCCGAGTCGATGATCTAACTCGACGAGTCGACTAGGTTTTTCCCCGATTAGTATGGACTTGGGTAATTGGGCGAGTTGACAATACAACTCTACGAGTTAAATTGGATATTTGCGATATTTTACAAGAAACAAGGGGACTTGACGAGTCACATAGATGCACTCGGCGAGTTAGGTCAACATGGATTGTTGACTTGAGTGTTGACTTTTGTTGACTTTAGGGTTTGGTCAAGTCAGGGATTATGGAGAAAATAGAGGGGTAAAATGATCTTTTAAGCATTCTAAGAGTTAGAGAGAGAGAGAGAGAGAGAGAATAACCCTTGTTTTATTTAGAGTTGTGAATAGAGTACTAATTAGAGTTAATTTTCCTATGTGTTAGGCAGAGGCTAGTTCGAGATTCCTATACGTGGTTATTTCGTGCTTGCTTACGAGGTGATTCTTCTCACTACACTTTATCTGGAGTGGTAATCTTTGTGTGACCGGAGCGTCTTATGTGCTTACTTGAGTTATGTGATAATATTCATTTTCTATGTGGTATATATGCTATATTCTGTGTTTACTAAGATAGGACCGAAGGGTCCAAACTGAGTTGTGGGACTAGAGGGTCTCCATCAAGATAGGACCGGAGGGTCCAAACCAAGATGTGGGACAAGAGGGTTATGACATCCACATTTTCACGGCCAGAAAAGACCGATTTTGTTTATGCTTTATAAAAATCAGAGTACCTCTTTTAATAAAAATGTTGCACAATTTGTTCCGAGTAAAACATGAAAAATACGTTATTTTCTTGCATTTCCGAAGAAAAGTATTTTTATTCAGTTTAAAACATATGGGATGTCATCGTCAATATAGAAACATAAGCATAAACAAAACTTACATTCATTATCACTAGTGATTTATATCTCCTTAATCTCTCAGTGTAATGTGACTTCATATCAACACCTATGATATAAATAAACTGAGTGGATCAGGTTGAGAAACCTGGTGAGTACATAGGGTTTTCAACCCAAAATAATATAATTATTATGTTTAATCATCAAACAATTAATCAAATTACCCATCCTCAATATCTTCTTTCTTCTTAACGGTTAACCCTAAGAATCATTTATCCTACATTCCTTCAATCCGAAGTCCATTGCTTCCAGGTTTTATACGATAGGCACTAACTCCATAGTTGCCAATGCTCGTTCGTAAAGCACTAATTCCATAGATGCTAAAGTTCATTCATCGGGTACTAAATCCATAGCTACCAGTGTTTATCTAACAGGTACTAAGTCCATAGCTACCAGTGTTTATGTAATAGGTACTAAGTTCATTCATGAGGCTTGCATTTTTTGCTACTGAAACACTCTCTTCTTCCTCTTTATTCTTCACCAAAACCATAGCTTGTTTCTTCCATCCTCTCTTCATGATTTTTGAAGTAAAGTGAATAATTGAAGCTTTCTTGAGTTGTCTCCTTTAGTGCTTATTTGAGTTAAGCACTTAAAGGCTTAAGACACTCAAGAATTCAAGAAGGAATTAGCATTCCAAGTGCCTTACTCTTAATGGTAGATACAAATATAAAAATCATATTCTTTGATTTTTGTTATCTTCATCAACACCCCAAAACCAAGTGGGTTCAAAGGCTAAAGGTTATCATTATAAAAACTCTTTAGTTGTTTTTATTTCTTTTTAACATCTATAAATGGATCCTTGATGGTTTGGCTTTGTTATGAACTAAAAATAAACTAGTTATTTTTAAAGACTTTCGTTGCCGGTTTTTATGAAAAACTAACTTATATTTTGTATCAAAACCTATCAATCTATATGAAACAACCCCTTGCTTACATCCATCATGCCTATCCTCGTCATCTGTATCGCCTTAAGAAGGCTCTCTCAGGCCTCAAAAAGCACCCAGAGCTTGGTGTCACACCCCAAAACCGGTAATGGCGGAATGCGTTCCGGGGTGGAGGACGTCGTGTATAGTATCATAACAATTGCATAATAGTAAAAACAAGAGACAACAACCATTTCATTTACATAGTGAGTTTAATTACAAGCATGTTCTGAAAAGTTTCAATAGACACCAAAAATATATCAAAAATAAGAGATGAGTCTTGTATGCTCCATCTTCTCCAAAAATGGTGCACCTGTACCTGTCTATCTTTGACCTGAGGATACAAGTTATTTTGAAAACGAGTATCAGCATAAAGCTGGTGAGTTCATAAGAATTTAGTTTCTTTGTTGTATAAAAGTGTTTTTAGTTTATTGAATTAAACTGAAATATATGTTTATAAGTAGTAGAAATCCCTAGAAAATCCTATATTTTCCAGAAAAGTACTTTGTAAGTTAAATCCCTTGAGTTGTGTGTAAGAATTATCATTGAAAACCTTCAGTTGTAAAAGTACAGTAATAAATCTGATGTAAGTAACATAGGAGAAGAAAAGTTATGCCTGTTAACAGTTGTAGTGGTGCAAACTTCCATTAGTAATAGATATTTACTTACTTCGGGATGTTCGCTTAGACTTGAGTCTTAGTGTATTATATAGGTTAAAGGTATAACCCCTCAGGTGACCAGACTGAAGTTATAATAGAGAACCTGATGACCTTCCCGGTCATGCGTAGTGTAGTGATGTAGTGCCACCCCTGAGCCTAGTCGGCTCGGACTGTAGCTAGCAGTCGGGATGTAATAGTGTCTGTCTCATATAGATCTATACGTGTAGTGATGCCTTCCATCCGGAAAGCCCTGGTCACATAGTGTAAGCGTAGTAGAGTGTCTTATAGAGGGATAGTATGTTATACTCTGCATTCGTCTATTCTTCGGTATTATAGTATAATAGTCTTTTGAATAGTTCTTAGAGTGTTCTCTTATACGTGTATTGACTTGTGGTAATAGCCGTTATAGCGAGTATAGTAGTAGTAGAGATAACAATTAGTAGTCTTAGCGATACCTATTATAGCTAACTAGTGTGTATGATTTCCGGCCTTTGAATAACAAAGGTATTGTATGGGATGAAGACTTTCATATCTAACACTAATATATATGATATATAACTAAGAAATCAACGACATTCGGACGGATAACAGATACCCTAGGACCACATCAAACAAGAACAGGAAATAAGGTGAGCTATCAATCCTAAGTCCTTCAAGTCTTAGTTATATAAATATATTAGTGTAGATATATTTTAAAAAGAAAAGAAATTTTAAAAACATTTTAATAACAATTTAATCTTAAGATGCATTTGATAATCAACTAAAACAGTTTTATTGGAAAGCAGTTAAAAGTGTAGAAAATCCCTTTTGATGATAATTTTGTGAATCACATATGATTTAATAAAAAAACTTTGAGAATTTATACTTGTATCCCCCCCCCCCCTAAAACATGTAAAAACATTTAAAAAGGTTCATTAAGGGGTATGAACTCACTTGAAATGAGTAGATCGGTTGTTAGTGTCGGATGAGCGTTTGGTGTCAAGTAAGGACTTGTACACCCTTTATGACCCTAATACCATATGAATACATATGTCTACAAGTAATTAGTGATTTAAGCTCAAATTAAACACATAGCCATCCTAATGTGAGTAAAGGTATTGCGGTTGAATGTTAGGAGACTAATGGGTTTAAAGGAAGGAGTTTATGGCCTCAACTTCGAGTTTACTCTCCTAAAACTCACTTTAAGTGAGCTTACGGTTGGGAGACCACATCCCCCATGATTTTACGGCTGTAAACTCATGGGAGGAGTGTTTTTGAATGCTTTCAAGTCTCTTGTGGTTCTAGAAATGGTTCTAAGGAAATATACAAGGCCATATGGGTGTTTAAGGGTCCAAGAGTGTACTCCCTTGGAGCTTACGGTCCAAAGACCACTCCTTGGGAGTTTACGGCCATGAACCCTATGGTTTATGGTAGTAAACTCTCATACACCCCCATTCCTTGATTACTAGACCTTTGGTTAAATCCTAACAATTTCTAGTGAAAGCATAAGGCTCTTTAGGGGGCTTAAACCCTCATTTGGCATGATTTAGGGGATTTTACGGTCTACGCATATGCTTGGGACGTAAACACTATTTTATCCCTCAAATGTTGGTGTTTAAATGTTCTAAGTCCGAAATAGAAAGTCCCCAAGCCGTATCTTAAGTCTAAGGGTGGTTTGGAAGTGTTTTGGGCTTGTTTCGCATGGTTAGAGGGTGTTTACGACCTAAGCATGTGCTTGGGCCATAAACCCTCTTTTAAGCCCTAAAAATTGATGATTTATGGTTTAAACACTTCTAGGTTAATGCCACAACTAGTTTTGAAGTCTAAAGGGAGGAGTTTTGGGCATTTTGGCACCATTTTAGGTGTTTACGGCCTAAGGAGGTTCTTAGGCCGTGAACTCCTTTTTGTTGGCCATTTTGAGTATTTTTGGACTATAGCAACAAGCGATGATGTTTGGAACAAGTTGGGGTAGAAGATCTTACGTTTTGGAGGCGGAAACTTGCGGTTTTAAGTCGAAAACGAGCTTGAGAGAGAGAGTAGAGAGAGAGTGGGTCTAGAGTGGTAAAAGAGTTCCATGATGTGTTCACCCTCCTTTATATAAGGCTTGGGTGTTGCACCCGGTATACGTGTGCCCGATACTAAAGCTTAACGAGGTTTAAACTTTTTACCCGGGTTAAATGGTCGTAATCATAAAAATAACTCTTTCCAATTAAATGGAAGAGTAAATTACGAGTTTTTATTTATTTTGTTACAACAATAACCACAAAAATATAAATAAATAAATAAACATTCATTTATTTGACGACCCCAAATTAACGGAACTTTTATAAAATGACATATTCCGTTAAAGGAAACGGGTTAATATAACGGAATAAACTTTGGGTTGTCACATCATCCCCCCGTTATGGGAATTTCGTCCCGGAATTTAGAATTTAAATAGTTAAGCTATTACAGTACTACTAAGCAAAGAGATGGGGATATTTAAGCTTCATTTGATCTTCACGCTCCCAAGTGAACTCCAGTCCTTGTTTGGTGTTCCATCGGACCTTCACAATTGGGATGCGGCTTTGTTTCGTTCGTTTTACTTCTCGGTCCATAATCTCCGCAGGCTCTTCCACGAAGTTGAGGCTCTCGTTGACTTCGATCTCATCGAGTGGAATGACGAGAGTCTCGTGAGACAGGCATTTCTTCAAGTTTGGGACATGGAAGGTACGATGTATGTTACTTAGCTCGTGGGGTAGGTTGAGTTTGTAAGCTACAGGGCTGATTCTAGCGAGAATCTCAAAAGGCCCTATGTACCTTGGATTCAGCTTCCCACGCTTTCCAAAGCATATCGTGCCCTTCCAGGGTGAGACCTTTAAAAGGACTCGGTCTCCCACCTGGAACTCCAAAGGTTTTCTTCCCATGTCTGCATAGCTTTTCTGTCGATCCCTGGCGGCTCTTAATCGTTCACGAATTTGTACAATCTTCTCGATCGTTTCTTTGATGATCTTCGGACACGTGAGGGCTTCAAAGGGGATTTGTACTTCTGGCCGTAGAGGGCTTCAAATGGAGCTGCCTTGATGCTCGTATGATAACTATTGTTGTAGGAAAACTCCACCAGGGGTAAGTGTGTATCCCACGCCTTACCAAAGTCAATCACACGGGCTCGCAGCATATCCTCTAAGGTTTGGATCATCCTCTCACTTTGTCAGTCAGTCTGCGGATGGTAGGCTGTACTCACGTCCAGCCTTGTCCCTAATGCTTTTTGTAGTGATTGCCAAAATCTCGAAGTAAACCTACTATCTCTATCAGTGATAATAGATATAGGGACACCATGCAGCCGTACTATTTCCTTAATGTATGTTCTTGTGAGTTTCTCCATATTGTCTGTTTCTTTGATGGGTAGGAAGTGTGCGGACTTGGTCAATCTGTCGACGATGACCCATATGGTATCCAGCCCACCTGTTGTCTTGGGTAGCTTAGTTATGAAATCCATAGTGATCTGCTCCCACTTCTACTCTGGTATCTCTGGTTGTTGGAGGAGACCTGATGGCTTCTGGTATTCAACCTTGACCTTTGCGCAAGTAAGGCATTTACTCACGAAGGTAGCAATCTCTGCTTTCATGTTAGGCCACCAGTATAGCTTTTTGAGATCCAGATACATCTTATCTGAACCCGGGTGAACGGAGTATCGAGTGTTGTGTGCTTCCTTCATGACCAAGTCTCTGAAACCTCCGTGGTGCGGAGTCCAGATTCGGTCCATGAGATAATAGGCTCCGTCACCCCTGACCTCCAAGTTCTTATCCATTCCACGCAAGGACTCTCCCGCCACATTCTCGGGCTTTAAGGCTTCGAGCTGAGCCTCCTTAATCTATGCGGATAGGTGCGAATGGATAGTCATTGTTAATGATTTGACTCTTCAACCGGAATACTCTTTTCTACTTAGGGCGTCTGCTACTACATTGGCTTTCCCCGGGTGATAACGAACTTCGCAGTCGTAATCATTGAGTAGTTCGACCCATCGTCGTTGTCTCATGTTGAGCTCTTTCTGGTTTAGTATGTGTTGGAGGCTTTTATGATCAGTGTATATTATGCTCTTCGTTCCATACAAGTAATGTCTCCAGATCTTTAGAGCGAATAGAACCGCCCCTAACTTGAGGTCGTGAATGGTGTAGTTTACCTCATGTGACTTTATCTGTCTTGAGGCATAGGCAATGACCTTGCCTCGTTGCATCAAGACACATCCGAGCCCTTGGTTCGATGCATCGTAGTGTACCACAAAATCTTCTGTCCCTTTGGGAAGGGATAATACCGGTGCAGTGCATAGAGCTCGCTTCAGGGTCTGGAATGCCTTCTCCTGTTTCTCTTCCCAGCCAAATGTTATGCCTTTCTGGGTCAATGTGGTAAGAGGTTTTGCAATCCGAGAGAAGTTCTGAATGAATCTGCGGTAGTAGCCAGCGAGGCCTAGAAATTGATGAATTTTTGTAGGAGTCATCAGTGCTGACCAGTTCTCAATAGCTTTAATCTTGGAGGGATCCACGTGGATTCCTTCTTCACTAACCACGTGTCCTAAGAATTCAACTCTTCGGATCCAAAATTCGCACTTAGAGAACTTTGCGTATAACTTCTCCGATCGCAGGGTTTCTAGGACTCGTCGTAGATGATCCTTGTGTCCTGCCTCGCTCTGAGTGTAGACGAGTATATCATCAATAAAGACGATAACGAACTGATCTATGTATGGACGACACTCCCTATTCATCAATTCCATGAACACTGCAGGTGCGTTAGTCAGTCCAAAGGGCATCACTACGAACTCATAGTGCCCGTAACGAGTTCGGAATGCATTCTTCGACACATCCTCCTCAATTACTCCTAACTGGTGATACGTGGACCTAAGATCAATCTTGGATAAGTAACTCACTCCTTGTAGTTGGTCGAATAAGTCGTCGATACGGGGAAGAGGGTAGCGATTTTTAACCGTGAGTTTGTTGAGTTCCCTATAATCGATGCACATACGGAATGATCCGTCCTTCTTTTTCACGAACAAGACCGGAGCTCCCCAGGGTGAAAAGCTCAGTCTTATAAAGCCCTTGCTGAGCAGTTTGTTAAGTTGACCGGATAGTTCTTGCATCTCGGCAGGCGCTAAACGATAGGGCGACTTAGCTACGGGGGTAGCTCCTGGGACTAGATCGATTCTACACTCAACATGACGTTTGGGAGGTAAACCTCGAAGGTCTTCTAGAAAGACGTCAGGGAAATCGCATACAACAGGGATTTCTTTTGGATCTTTCGCTTTCTGGCTTGTGTCGACGACGTGTACAAGAAAGGTGCGGTATTCCTTACGCAAGTATTTCTGGGCTTGAATACTTTAGATGATACGAAGGCTCGTACCAGGTTTATCTCCATAGATCAATAGAGTTTCGTGATTCGGTGGATTTAGGCGGATGGCTTTGTCGAAACATAGAATATCAGCACAATGAAGACTCAACCAGTCCATGCCAACAATGACATCGAAATTCTTGACCGAGACTGGTATGAGATCAATTGGAAATGAATGATCGTCTAACGTGAGGGTACAACCTATGTAAATTTCGTTAGAGCTTTCGGTCTTTCCGTTAGCCATTTCTACGTCGAATGTTTCTTTTAGTTGTTGCGGGGATTGTTTAAGTAAGTGTTTAAAGTTTTGGTTTATGAAGCTTCTTTCTGCACCACTATCGAATAAGACACAGGCATAAGAGTTGTTGAGAAGGAACGTACCCGTGACTACTGCGGGATCCGCTACTGCTTCATTGTGGCCAATAGCGAGTAGTCTTCCTGTTCCTCCCGCATTCCCAGCCTTCGGACAGTTCTTCTTGAAATAGCCCGCTTCACCGCAGCCATAACAGGTCTGGGTCACTCCCGAACTAGAGACTTGCGAGATAGGATTGGGTGGGGCTATACAAAATTTAACAGTATGGCCCTTCCGGCCACAGTTGGTGCATTGCAATTCACGGCAGGGGCCATTATGATGGAAGGGGCACTTGGGACACTTGGGCAGGATCCCAACATAAGCTTTCACCGGTGCAGGAGTAGCAGGAGCGGTGGCAGCATGGACAGCCACGATCTGTTGGTTTTTGGAAGAAGATTGAGTTCTTTTGTCCTTCTTCTGATCCCCACGTTTCCTCTTATTGTCGGATGATTTGAGTGGTGCAGTGGCAGTTGTAGTTGTTGTTGCTGGAGTGGAAGAAACCTCATGATTGATTAAACTCTGGGCCAATTCCTTGGCGTTGTCAAAGGTCGTAGGGCGTCAGGCTAGAAAGTTTCCTCGATATGGGGGCATTAAACCCCAAATGTATTGCTCGATCTTCTTGCTCTCTGAAGGGATCATGTTGGGACACATAGCCGCCAAGTCGCAGAACCTGGCTGTGTAAGCTGTTATGTCGGTCCCTTTCATCTTGAGGTTCCAGAGTTCCTCCTCAAGTTTCTGAATTTCGCCCCTAGGGCAGTACTCCCTTCTCATGAGGTCTTTTAGTGTGTCCCAGCCCATGGTGTTGGCTGTTACTAAAGAGGGTGCACTGACGTAGCCGTTCAACCATGTCAGAGCCCTGTTAGTGAGGGTGGTAGTAGAGAATTTTATTTTGCTCTCCTCGGGACATGAGCACATCTCAAAGACAGCCTCAGTTCTTTCGAACCACTGAGACAATGCTAGAATTCCTCCGGTACCATTGAAGAAGGTAGGTTTCCAGTTCATGAAGTCCTTATAAGTACATCCCTGCACTCTTTGATGGACTTCACCAAATCTAGAGTTGCCACCGCTCGCATCACCAGAGTTCATTTCAGCCATGGCTGCCGTCACAGTTGCGGTCACAGCTGTTTGAAACAGCACTGGATCGAACTGCGGAGGAGGAGGTGGTGGAGGAGGGGTTTGAGTTGTTGGTCTGCCTCTAGTTGGGTGCTTGCGAGGAGGCATCTTTTACTGAAAGTTCATGGAATTGATAGCAATAGTAAGAGTCTATTGCAAGTATGATAAGAGTTTTTCATGGATTAAATCAACACAGTTTCAAAATCAGAGAGAGAGTCATAGCAATAGAGTAGTTAACTGCCATTTACAGGTATTAATGATGTACTACAAGTTCGGGAGAAGCAACCTAACAGTAGGTCTTAAATCAAACCAAAAGGAAAATGTTAGCAGTCTAGAAGCCTAATTAGAGTACTTTCAAAGCTAGGAATGTTTACAGACAAGTGCTCTATTGAGCATAGAAAGGAAAGGCTAGTCCTTAAACAAAATAGTGAGATAATTAGAAATCTTCTACGGGCGACGGGCACTCGTTGGGCGAACCCTAAGATCAGCTAGTTGACGCATAACTTCCTGAAGATGTCGTTCATGAGCCCTTTGATGTGCTCGAAGTTCCCTAACTTCGGCTCGAGATGCAGCTAGTTGTTGCTGCAGAGCCTCGTTGGTCCTCCTTGTCCTATCCATGGCTTCTTCAAGTTGGCGGATGCGAACCGTGTTAAGGTTTGAATTAGCATCCACTTCTACAACTCAGACGATGGCTGCTTGGCCTTGCTCGACGTTCCTGGAAATCCTTCGGACTATGATGGGCAGAACTTGGTCCGCTGATCCTCCCTCTCTTATGTTGTAGAAACTTCAGTCTCCATCGTAAGGTAAAGGCTGACCCTGCTCCTCGCTCCATCGGTTCAAGGTTATTGCCCACATAGGAGTAGGACCCTGAAATGTCAGACAAGGGTTGGGATTTGGAGCTCCAGGGGGTAGGTTGTTAACTTCTGGTTCGGAGCTGGAGCTATCCGAGAAGCCTTCAGCATGATGATCATCCAGAGGGATCGGGTGATCATCGTCTGACTCCTCATCGAGCCATCCTCCATTGCCCTGGTTTGGATAGTACGGATCGTCGGGATGGTGGAAGCCAACCATGATATCTACGCGAGAAAGGGGGAATAGAAAGGTTAATATACGTACTAATCTAGGATACTTATAAGATGAATCGTTATTAGTTGACCCAATACTTGCGTAGTGCATACCAATTACATGCAACCGAAGCAAGATAGTCCTTCGAATAAACAACCCTAACTTCAGATCCCCAATCAAACAAGAATAGGAAATGAAGCAAAGGCCACAGATTCTGAGTCTATAGTGCCCTAGTCACATGTAACCGTGGTGTATCCACTTAGCAACTATCGTCCTACCAGTAACGACCCTTTTAGTTATCACATATGTAGTTAATAGTATACATAATACTCCTATAGTATTCTTGTTCTAACGTTCTTGTGGTAGTGTTGGTAGTTTTTAGACTTGTTGCAACACCATAATCACTCTTAGGCACATGCTAGTCACTTCTGGATAAATGTAGTTGATCAGGCTACATCCCCCCAGGAGTGACTATATGTCTCTAAGCTTAATTGTGTTGTTCAACAATCTTAATACTTTTGTTTTGTTCTAGTATGATACTGACCATTTTGTAGTGGTGAGTGTATATATATACTTAATTAAATATTTTAGTATTTAGAAGTATATATTCTTGGTCAGAGTGTTTTTGTCCCGAAGTGTTTATAGTTCGTATATCTTTTTATAGGTTGATATACTTGATTCACTATAAACAGTGCTCTGATACCAATCTGTCACACCCCAAAACCGGTAACGACGGAATACGTTCTGGGGTAGAGGACGTCATGTACAGTATCATAACAATTGCATAATACTAAAAACAAGACACAACAACCATTTCATTTACATAGTGAGTTTAATTACAAGCATGTTCTGAAAAGTTTCAATAGACACCAAAAATATATCAAAAATAAGAGATGAGTCTTCTATGCTCCATCTTCTCCAAAAATGGTGCACCTGTACCTGTCTATCTTTGACCTGAGGATACAAGTTATTTTGAAAACGAGTATCAGCATAAAGCTGGTGAGTTCATAAGAATTTAGTGTCTTTGTTGTATAAAAGTGTTTTCAGTTTATTGAATTAAACTGAAATTTATGTTTATAAGTATTAGAAATCCCTAGAAAATCCTATATTTTCCAGGAAAGTACTTTGTAAGTTAAATCCCTTGAGTTGTGTGTAAGAATTATCATTGAAAACCTTCAGTTTTAAAAGTACAGTAATAAATCTGATGTAAGTAACATAGGAGAAGAAAAGTTATGCCTGTTAACAGTAGTAGTGGTGCAAACTTCCATTAGTAATAGATATTTACTTACTTCGGGATGTTAGCTTAGACTTGAGTCTTAGTGTATTACGTAGGTTAAAGGTATAACCCCTCAGGTGACCAGACTGAAGTGATAATAGAGAACCTGATGACCTTCCCGGTCATGCGTAGTGTAGTGATGTAGTGCCACCCCTGAGCCTAGTCGGCTCGGACTGTAGCTAGCAGTCGGATGTAATAGTGTCTGTCCCGTGTAGATCTATACGTGTAGTGATGCCTTCCATCCGGAAAGCCCTGGTCACATAGTGTAAGCGTAGTAGATGTCTTATAGAGGGATAGTATGTTATACTCTGGATTCATGTATTCTTCGGTATTATAGTATAATAGTCTTTTGTATAGTTCTTAGAGTGTTCTCTTATACGTGTGTTGACTTGTCGTAATAGCCGTTATAGCGAGTATAGTAGTAATAGAGGTAACAAGTAGTAGTCTTAGCTATACCTATTATAGCTAACTAGAGTGTATGATTTCCGGCCTTTGAATAACAAAGGTATTGTATGGGATGAAGACTTTCATATCTAACACTAATATATATGATATATAACTAAGAAATCAACGACAGTCGGACGGATAACAGATACCCTAGGACCACATCAAACAAGAACAGGAAATAAGGCGAGCTATCGGTCCTAAGTCCTTCAAGTCTTAGTTATATAAATATATTAGTGTAGATATATTTTAAAAAGAAAAGAAATTTTAAAAACAGTTTAATAACAATTTAATCTTAAGATGCATTTGATAATCAACTAAAACAGTTTTATTAGAAAGCAGTTAAAAGTGTAGAAAATCCCTTTTTGATGATAATTTTGTAAATCACATATGATTTAATAATAAAACTTGTAGAATTTATACTTGTATCCCCCCCTAAAACATGTAAAAACATTTAAAAAGGTTCATTAAGGGGTATGAACTCACTTGAAATGAGTAGATCGGGTGTGAGTGTCGGATGAGCGTTTGGTGTCAAGTAAGGACTTGTACACCCTTTATGACCCTAATAACATATGAATACATATGTTTACAAGTAATTAGTGATTTAAGCTCAAATTAAACACATAGCCATCCTAATGTGAGTAAAGGTCTTGCGGTTGAATGTTAGGAGACTAATGGGTTGAAAGGAAGGAGTGTATGGCCTCAACATGGAGTTTACTCTCCTAAAACTCACTTTAAGTGAGTTTACGGTTGGGAGACCACATCCCCCATGAGTTTACGGCCGTAAACTCATGGGAGAAGTGTTTTTGAATGCTTTCAAGTCTCTTGTGGTTCTAGAAATGGTTCTAAGGAAATATACAAGGCCATAGGGGTGTTTAAGGGTCCAAGAGTGTACTCCCTTGGAGCTTACGGTCCAAAGACTACTCCTTGGGAGTTTACGGCCGTAAACCCTATGGTTTATGGTAGTAAACTCTCATGCACCCCCATTCCTTGATTACTAGACCTTTGGTTCAATCCTAACAATTTCTAGTGAAAGCATAAGGCTCTTTAGGGGCTTAAACCCTCATTTCGCATGATTTAGGGGAGTCTACGGTCTAAGCATATGCTTGGGCCGTAAACTCTATTTTGTCCCTCAAATGTTGGTGTTTAAATGTTCTAAGTCCAAAATAGCAAGTCCCTAAGCCATATCATAAGTCCAAGGATGGTTTGGAAGTGTTTTGGGCTTGTTTTGCATGGTTAGAGGGTGTTTACGGCCTAAGCATGTGCTTGGGCCGTAAACCCTCTTTTAAGCCCTAAAAATCGATGATTTATGGTTTAAACACTTCTAGGTTAAGTCCACAACTAGTTTTGAAGTCTAAAGGGAGGAGTTTTGGGCATTTTGGCACCATTTTAGGTGTTTACGGCCTAAGGAGGTTCTTAGGCCGTGAACTCCTTTTCGTTGGCCATTTTGAGTGATTTTTGGACTATAGCAACAAGAGATGATGTTTGGAACAAGTTGGGGTAGAAGATCTTACATTTTGGAGGCGGAAACTTGCGGTTTTGAGGCGAAAACGAGCTTGAGAGAGAGTAGAGAGAGTGGGTCTAGAGTGGTAAAAGAGTTCCATGATGTGTTCACCCTCCTTTATATAAGGCTTGGGTGTTGCACCCGGTATACGTGCGCCCGATACTAAAGCTTAACGAGGTTTAAACTTTTTACCCGGGTTAAATGGTCGTAATAATAAAAATAACTCTTTCCAATTAAATGGAAGAGTAAATTACGAGTTTTTATTTATTTTGTTACGACAATAACCACAAAAATATAAATAAATAAATAAACATTCATTTATTTGACGACCCCAAATTAATGTAACTTTTATAAAATGACATATTCCGTTAACGGAAACGGGTTAATATAACGGAATAAACTTTGGGTTGTCACACTTGGTATCAGGGATTTATGGTGTTTATCACCTCACTTTGATTCACCAGCAGTCGCTCCGACTCCTCTCTTTTCAATTAACACTTTGGCTCTGATACCATGTTATTGTTATTGTGCAAAGCCTCTCAACAGGAGCGATACAGTACAGAAAATATATATGGAACAAAGTTACATTAAGGGCCCCTATACTATACAATAAATAATAAAAAGTATATATCTAACAATAATGGTTAATGTGTTATCTTAAGACCGTTCTGTAGTAAATAAATCATCGTCATAAGGAACATATGGGATATTTCACACGCCTTCCCGTATTTTCATCCTATGGAAATATCCATTCGAATTAGCATCCATTGATACACATACACATTTCCCATATTTTCATCCTTTGGAGATATCCCTTCAAATTAGCATCTATTGATACATATATACATGTAACGAGACAAGCATATATATACCTTAGAAAATATATTAAATCATGATGTGTTCGGTCTTCCCATGTTTGGTAGTTGCAGATAGTGTCGACCAAGAAACAAAATGAAGATTATTTTGTGTTGTTTCACTTACTCGTATTTGGAAGTGATTTTCTTTATTGATGTTGGATCTTTAATTTTCGCACTAGATGGAGAGGAAGGATATCTATGGAATATATGTAGAGCACATAGAGATGCAAAGAGAGAACGTCGATCTTAAGGGTACAGTTGTAGAATTAAAAACAGTGCCGGTTGTTGGAATGAAAGACATTGACGCTGACTTGGGGGGGGGGGGTTTCATTTGAGTGGTGACCGGTGGTGTTGGATATAGGAAACACAACAAGAAACAAGTCCTTTAGTGATGCCGTTTATAGCAACGACACTACCCTTTAGCGGCGGCGGAGGATATTGTCGCCGCTAAAGGCTAACGTCGTCGCTATAGACGACATCGCTAAAATTATTCCACCGGCGATCCTCCTACACCACACACCATTTGATCCTAACCGTATGCTGCTACACTGATCCATCGGTTGGGGTTTAATCTAATGGAAGGTAATAGAGGCAACGTCAACTGCAATGACATGTCGCCGCTATTGCTTGCGATCTGCGTGAATCTCATCGTAGTTGTTCGCATATTTATGGATCAGACAGTTAATAATCACCATAGAAAGGTGCGTTTTTTTACCTCCAATATCTCACCATTATTGCCTTTGGGTTGCCGCTAAAGGGAACACCCTTTTGACCCCCATTTCGTCCCAAGCGATCCATTTCTGCGTTTCCTCCTCCCTCTCACAAAATTCTGGCGACATACTTTTCTGGTGTGATCATCCGGCTTATTACACCAACACAAACCACCACTAACCATAGATTGCTTCTAGGCCTTCATTTTCCGGTGATTTCCTGCATTTTCCTGTGATTTTCGGCGAATTCTAAGTTTTTCCAACGACGGTTAAGGTGCGTTTTCTCTTCCCTTTTCTATTTCTCTTGTTTTCTTAACATTATTTAACCCTAATTATGTTATTTTGGTGCTTTTAAGGTAACTCTTCGTATTTTCCAGTGAATATCACCACCACAACACCACCGCAGCTGTAGATTCCGGCGACAACTCGTTTTTTCTGGCGATCCTTTTCATTTTCCGGTAACAACAGGTTTTTCTTTCTTTTTTCTCTTCTAAATGCATTGGGATGTGAAATGTATAAACGTTAGTATGTGAAATGTATATTAAATGTATGAATATTTATGTAAAATGTATATGCAAATGTATGTGTGAATAGGTATGAAAAAATGTTTATGTATTTGTATGTATGTAAAAATATGTGATTGATTGTATATTTATGTAAAATGTATGTATGTATGTGTGTATATATATATATATATATATATATATATATATGGAAAAAAATGTATGTATATGAAATGTAGTTATTTTTATGTGAAAATGTAGGTGTTTGTATGTGAAATTTATATATATGAAATATATTTGTATCTATGAAAACATATATGTGAAAATGTGTGTATAAGTGCATTTGTATGTGTGTATATTGCATGTTATGCTAGAATTGTGTATATTCTATGTATATGTGTGTAATATATATATATATATATATATATATATATATATATATATATATATATATATATATATATATATATATATATATATATAATGATAGGATGTTATAATTGAAAAAAAAAAGATGTTATAATTTACAATGTCTTTTTAAAGTATTATACTATAATTACAAAAACAAAATAACTAAGATAATATAAATAAAAATAAAAACGGAAGGGTATAATGTCATAATAAAAAAATAAAAAAAAAAAATAAGTTGATAGTAAAAATCATAATATGGAAAAAAAATTATGATATAAATAAAAAATGGTATAATTTAGTCATAAAAGAAAAATAAAAACAGAAAAGTATAATCTCATAATAGAAAAAAACAAAAAAAAAAAAGAAAAAAAATAGTGTTGATATTAAAAATCAAAATATGGAGAAAAAAAAAGATGATATAAATAACAAATATATAATATCGTTTAAAATATACTGTTATAATAAAAAATAAAAATGAGACTTAATACGCTAAATATACTAAGTTATAATTTAATAACAAAATTATTTAAAATACAATGCTATAATAAAATAAGTAAGTTTTTTTAGTTTAAATCTCTTCTTTTTAAATCATCAAAAGTCTAGAAATACCCGTCCACAATTGATTTATATATTAATTTCGGGCTGTCCCCATTTTTGGATTGCTTTTTGAATACCTTACCTTATTTACGATGTGAATGTGTATTACATGATTGATTGTTTAAGAAATATTCGGTTGTTATTTTCTCTTTGCTCATCAGGTGTTTAATTTTATATATACTTAGGAGCTAAGGGGAAATGTTGCCGTATTTTTCTTAAACGGTCAATCATGCAATACACATTTTAATATGAGATAAGGAATTCAAAAATTGAGTTTAGAAGCCTACCTTTATGAATACTCTTCCGTTGTCCGGTTTTCTATTCCATCCGATTGAGCGGTTACTCTATCATTATAAATATTTAATCCTGATTTTAGTTCTAATAGAGTAAACATTAAAACCTAACTTATGTTTCAATTACAACATGTCTATTGATAAAACATGGACTACTATTGCAAATCGTAACTCTCCCTTGTTCCAACAAGGAATCGAATCTTTTCTCGAAATGTCCAAACCACACGTCGATAACAAAGGTCAAATCATATGCATGTGTAATAAATTTAATGTCAATATATGGAAGTATCATTGTGAAATCATACTTATAATATATGGAAGTATCATTGTGAAAATACAGTTCATCCGATTGTCAAAGACATGTCGCATCGTAACGAGATGGCCGATGTTATTGCTAATGTTATGGGGGTTTGATTGAAATTGATATCAATTGCAACGAAGGGAACCCGGATATAGAGGGTAGCGGTGTCGATGATGGATTTCAAAAGTTGTTAGAGGAAGCCCATTTAAAATTATATCTTGGATGTTCGTTTTTGTCCCTTGATTTTTTGGCAAAGCTAATGCATATCAAGGTAATCAACAAATGTAATGATAAGTAGAAATATTATGGTCAGCCAGAAGAGATTATCGAGTTGCATTATTCTCATAAATATCCCACTGTACTTTTTTGTTGCAAGTGGTTCAAAATTGTAGGAGTTAAATCTGATAATAATTTCACGAGTATCGACCCACAACGTGAATTGAGGAACGAAGATCAACTCATATTTGCTACGCAGGCCAAGCAAGTATTTTACATCCAAGAACCTTCTCGAAGTAACGAAAATGACAACCAAAAGTGGGTTGCTTAAAATGTTAATCATAGATGAATTTGGGATCTACCGATGAATGATGTCGACCATGATCCCATTGTAAATGTCGACAATGATTCAACCGATGTCGTTCTTAGTAATGTTTCTTCTAATTTCACTCTTTCAATCGAATTTAGCCAATACTTTCAAAATTCTCAATCTGTTAAAGATGATATTGAAGTTGGTCCACCAACAGGTATCATTAATAATGTGTCTGATTGCGTGACAGATTATGATGATGAGGATTCCAATTATGATAGTGATGTGTCAGCAGACACTGAAGTGTCTGTGGGCGAGAATGATTAAAAAATCTTTACATTTGACTAGTAAAATAAGGTTTGAATTTGTTGTAATCATATCATATTATATGTATATATATTCATATTGTGTTATAATTTTTCAGGATGTCATGGAGGTGACGGTGATGACGAGCCACCACATCTGTTCGGTGAAGGTTTTAGTGATCACCAGATTGATGGTAATTAAGATTTATTCTAGTTCATTGTATTTTATATTGTATGCATATAAAAATTTATTTTGACTAATATTTTTATGCAACGGTGCCTCCAAAATGAAGAGGCAGGGCAGTAAAAAAAATATACAACTTATTTGGAGCTAACGGCTAATGGCCTCTGAAGATAATATTTGACATAAATACTCACATGCCGATTGGGGAAGTATATGAATGTTTCATTCGGGAGGTTGGGAGCTATATGTGACGCGACATCGGTTTCGATAAGAACACATGGACAAACGTTTTTGAAGCCGAAAGGGTTGGCATGTTTTTGTATCTTTTGGTAAATTATTTATAAAGTTATATACTTAATATGTTTAATTTTCATTTATTTTTAATTTCTCTAACTTTTTTAGACATGGTTTTATTTTCGAGCAATTACAAACGATCACATGGCTTCAGTTTATTGGGCATCACTGAACAATCAGATATGTGTGCGATATAGAGGCCGCAAAAATGTTGCAAAAACTCGTTTGACTGGTTTTGAAGGGGATGTGGAGCAACAAGGGCTCAAGCCCCTACGGGTATGGATCTGCAGCGTTGGAATGCTTCTATTGACCACTTCTTAACATAAAAGCATCAAAAATGATCTGGTGGAAACAAAGAATGTTGGAAGAAGCAAGTAGTTAAGAATCGTGGAGGGACATGAAGCTACGGTAGTGCTTGTTTTAAGAACGTAAGTTACAATATTGCTTATTCAGTTATAACATATTTTTTAATGTTTATTCAAGTGTAACATATTTTGTAATGTTAAACAGAATTTGAATAGACTTGAAGCATTTCATCATATGCATGTGAGTAAAAAAGGGGAATTTGTTGATCATTTGGTTGAATACCAATATGTAAGTTATTACATAAAAATGAAGTAGATTGTTTTTTTTTTGTTAGTTTAACATATATTGACAATCTTTCTGAAATACATAATGCCTTAGTTTATGAGGTTGCTTTACAACCTCATCACATAGCCGACACCGGTGGTGATCCAGACAGCATTGATTGGATCATAGTATTTGAGAATGTGTTGGGTACTCATAGGGGGCATGTGAGAGGCATTGGGCCCAAACATTCTTCAGGAGTGGGTACAAGTGCTTCATCCCAATGGCAATCATAGTCAAAGCACCACAACTAACACAAGTAGTTGTTAAATTCTTAAGGAATTTGGTAGTTTTGCTATAATGTTAAGAACTTGATACATTTATAGTAATTTTTGGTAGTTTGGTAGTTTGGTAGTTTGTTAAATTGTTAAAGACTTAATTGATTTGGTGGTTTACTAGCTTTTTAAATTGTTCCCGACTTAATTCTTTTGATGGTTTGATGGTTTGTTAAATTGTTAATGACTTAATGTGCTTGTTACTTAATTATAGGATGTTGATGTGAATGCTTCTCTTCAAAACCCGGAGTTTGTGACTGTCATTGGAGACATTATCCGTTCGTTTAAAAACCAAGATAATAACGAGGAAAAAAGGATGAAAATGATGCAGACACATAGTATTTCTTGTTTTATGTTATGGATGATGTTATTTTGGATTTATTAGATAGTTTGTGGATGATATATTAGATGTTTATTTGAGATTTATTAGATATTTTATGTAATGTGGTATATTTGATGTTTTATGTAATGTGGTATCTATTTTTTATTTGTCGCTGCATTTTATAATATATACAAACTAATATCATAAATAAATTATTAAAAAAAACCATTAGCAGCGACACATTTAGGGACGACAACTGATTCTAGGAAGAGTAGATGGAAAAACTCCGACCGGTGATCATTTAGCGACGACGAGCATTAGAGACGACTGTATTTGCGACGACAAAGGAGTATAGCTACGAGGTAATAGCGACGACTCTTTAGCGACAACATGTCGTTGCTAAAGGTAATAACGACGACACGTGACACAAATGCGATGATTTTTGTCATCGCTAAAAGGTACGCTTTTGTTGTGAAATCTTTGTAGCGGAATGTCAATAAAGACGAGTGATGGTGGTCGGAGAAAAGACAAGGTGAGGGGGTATAAAGGAAGAGATAGAGAGAAAGGAGACGGAGGGGTCGGTAATAGAAAAGAGGATGATGAATGGAGGTAGGATTGAGTTTCTTTAAATGTGTATTAATTTAAAATTATTAAAATTCGAAAACGAAATTAATATATATTTAAAGTATAAATAGTCATTTTAAGTTTAATCCTGCGATATCAGGTATTTCTTGTTCGAGGTTGAGGGTTGGAGACATGTCGTAAATATAGGTGATAGGTTAGATGTAGATTATATATGCGGTTCAAAAACATCCAAAATAAAAATAAAAATTAACCTCTTAAAGGTACTAATGTTTGAACAAAATTCAAACGAAACAATAGATATAATTACTTTTTTGCAATTTTACCATAATAGAGTGCAAAAATAATGTTAAAATTAAATTAATAAGAAGAAAATTAACAAATAT
The DNA here is from genome assembly GCF_052625555.1 of Lactuca saligna. Taxonomy (NCBI): domain Eukaryota; kingdom Viridiplantae; phylum Streptophyta; class Magnoliopsida; order Asterales; family Asteraceae; genus Lactuca; species Lactuca saligna. The sequence continues at coordinate 16,989,955 of NC_136418.1, forward strand.
AAATCGAATGGGAGTCACAATATGTCAATATAGTCTTATCACTTTCGGGCATAGTTTTCCACATTTTCAAATTGTTTATCAACATTACATAAACAAATCTCTTTAATAATAATAATAATAATAATAATAATAATAATAATAATAATAAAAAACAAATCTCTTTAATAATAATAATAATAAATAATAAATCATCATCATCATCATACCTAATAATAATAATCATCATACCTAATAAATTAAAATACTTTTGCCAAATGTCACCACCTTATTCAATATGTCACATGGCATTTTCTCTATTTTTTCACTTTTCTTAAAATTCCACTTGGGAAATTGTGGTTTTTTGCTTTTTTAATTAATCTATGAGCTGCATTTTGAAGATATTTAAAGAAAGCTTAATATATCATTAATGTGTCCGGTAAGAAATCAATCAACCTATTATATTCAAAAATAAACCTTCCTATATTACAAACACAAATTTCGGCAATACCTTTGAAATTTACGGCAATCCCTTTCATTCATAACTGTATATTTTCAAATTAAACTTTGATATCCTTTCCAAAACAAATTTTTATAAATTATGTATGACTACATTCCAATACATCTGTCTGTTATCAATGTTTCTTCAAAGTTCGAGTTTACAACATCATGTTCCAAATCTCTGCATCATTACAGTCTAATACATCCGTTTCTACATCAGGTTAGCAATGTCTTTTGGATGTAAGTTCCTTCAAACGATTTTTAATTATTATATTAAGAAAGTTCGTTTGTTCATCTAATGTTAATTGTCTCTGAAACATGATACGGTGGTTGGCATCCAATTGTCTCATGAAAAAACGCAGTGGTGGTAAAATGTTTATATGTAGAACAACGGATATATACACATGGAGAAACATGTGTTCATGTTCTCACTCTTTGTCATGCAAATTATGATGTAAAATCTATTTCATTACAGAATGATTTATCATTTTTCCATTGTTTTAGATAACTATTTTGGCTATTTTATCGTTTAAACAAATGGGATTGTTTTGTCCCTGCTAAAATAACTATTTTTTAAACAACTTGTATAGTGACTGTTTTGCCCCTGCTCAGTAGTTTGTAACCTTGTTGACAGATTCATAAACAACGACATTAGTGCTGATATGCCTTTATCTTATCATACATCTGCTTAAACTTGAAGTGGGTATATTTGATGAATATCATGTTGTATATATAATGATTTAGGTTGAAATATTTTAATTAGTTATTGATTATCACAAGTGTACCATTAATCACACATTTGATTTTGAAGTTCTACACAACTTCCAAATTAAAAATAGATTCCAATTTTAGGTTTTCCAAGTTTGAATATAGAATTTGTGACTCAAATCATACAATTTGGTTAGATTTGTTATTCAAGCAATGGATATAATTCACCAATTTTCAAGTGTGCAACTCTATTGACAGATTCATAAACAAACAGAAAAAATACAAGAGAATGTAATTGAATTTCATTCCAATGACATATTTTGTTATGAACACTTTTTGCCCCTGCTCAGAAAACTACTTTTAACTAAAAATCAACATGTAACCCTTGGTCCAAAACTACTTAATAATAATCATATTATTAGCAAATTATGAAGTTTTCACTTTTACCAAAATGTGATATGTGCAAATGGTGGGTAAAAAAGAAAAGAAAGGTTATTTTCGTCTTTCTTTTTGGATAAAGGGCATTTTGGTCCTTTTTAGCAAGATTATACTAAGTAACATTGTTGGCTGTTTGTTATTACTTCTTCTGTCTAATTTCATTTCCCTCTAAAACTTTGTTTTTTGCTCTTCAACTATAACTCACTTCAAGTACTATTCTTATTTAAGCATTGTACTTTTTAAGTACAATGCCATAATTTACTTTTAGTTTCCAGATGAACTCTTAACATAATCTTATTATGACTTTTGAATTTTTTTTACGTGTCACAGAAAGATGAAGTTGATTAATGAATGTACTTTTAACATTAACAATCGATATATAGATTTTTAAATTTTAATAATAATAAGCTATATTGATTTTTTTGTATTTTTTTTTGAAGCCCTTAAAAATGCAGTTTTAAACATATTCTAATTAACTAAAAATTAGGTTGTATTTGACAAATGCTAAGTAACTATTGAGAAACAATAAATATATAAAATAAATAGAATTAGATCGCCTTTAGGCTTTTAAATGGAAAGTAAAATTTTTTGTTGACCTTCGTTCTCTTTGTTGGTCTTAAGCTATAATAAATCAGCTAATAGTTGTTTTTAGAGAAAATGACAAAAATAGCCATTTACACTAATGGGTTTACAAAAATAGCCAAAAAAAATCAAAATTACAAAATTAGCCCACAATTTCGCAGATGGAGATGCCCATCTGCGAAATCAGCATCTCATTTGCGAATGTACAAGCACCTAAACCACAGCTGTGCTTTAGGTGCTTGTACATTCGCAGGTGCTTTTAATTTTTTTTTTTTATTTTTTTTCTGTAAATATAGGGGTAAAATCGCAGATGGAATAGGTTCATCTGCGATTTACTCTCATTCTATCTGCGAAATTGTGGTTTTTTTTGTATTTTTTTTTAGTTTGACTATCAAATGAATTGGTTTGACTACGAAATCATGTTGCTATATAAAAAGTTTTGTAGAAAAATATCATTTTGGTTGTTATTTGTTTAGGAACTTTCTCTACAATTTTCTCAAAAAATGATTGAATATTTGGTTTGTCTTGTAACCGGTGGGAGATGGCAAGTTAATGGAACTAATCTGGAATACATATGTCCACAGGGAGGTATTTCTGAACTTGCTTTGATATTTTCTGAGTAAATTAGTTATAGTGATTTTGTATCTTTGGTAAGAAGCAAAATTGGTTTGTTAGACAAATATAGAATTAGTCTTCGTTTCCACCATCCTGAATTAAATTATTATATAGCTATAGTTGAAGACATGGATGTTAGAATGTTGATAAACGTAATCAAATGTAGTGGAGGAAGGGCTGTGAAAGTGTTTGTGGTGGTTGATGAAGTTGAGGAGGTTAATGGGGGTGGTGAAATTGGAAACCAGCTTGTTGGTAATTTATGCAGTTATAAAGGGAGCAACGATCTGATAGGTACTTTCAATACTCCTAGTGTACCTCAGTTTCACAGTGTTGCTGAAAATGTTAATGTTAGTTATTCACCTATTCACTATGTGGATCCTGAGAATTACAAGCATGTTGGTGATGATGATGTTGGTACTTATCTTGATGATGTGGGTGGTCATTGTGATGATGTTGCCGAATAAGAAGTTAAAGTTATAAGTAGGCGTGTGGTAGATAAAACTAAGAAGAAAAAAATTCAAGTCAAAAAAATGAAAAAATCATGTTTACGGGCATTATGTTGATGTTGGTGATGTATGTTTAGATATAACCGAGCTACAAAGCAATTCCGATAGAGATGAGTTGGGTGATGAAGTTAAAGCTAAGTTTCCCGATAACCTTTTTCACGGTATGCCCCCTGTACCAGCATGGCCAGTTGATATTAATGAAGATATCCCAACACAGATGGTAGACATGAATCTTCAAAAGATTCAATGTGAGAGTATATTTAATAACAAAGAACTTTTAAAGCGGTGTATTGGTAAAAAAATGTCGTCGAGAAGGTTTCCAGACGAGGACAAGTAGATCCACCAAATCAAGGTATGAAGCTGTGTGTGTTTCGAAAAATTGTTCTTGGTTACTAAGAGCAAAAGCAACTAAAAATTCTGATGGACTTTTCCAAGTGAATAAATTTGTTGATGTACACACATGTTCTTCAACATTGTTGCAACCTAATCATCGACAAGCAAACAAATATATTTTGGGTGAATATGTTGCTGATGTTTTGGCTGAAGACTATAGTAGAGTTTATCGGGGAAAAAAATTGTTAATGATATGAATGCTCAATTGAATATCAATATCTCATACCATCAGGCATTGCGTGCGAAGCAATATGCATTGTTGTCGTTAAGGGGTACGAAAGAGGATTCTTTTACCAAACTTCCGGCGTATTGTCACAACTTGGCCAAACATAATTCGGGTACTGTCACACATATTAAAACAGATGCTGATGATCGCTTTGAGTTTTTGTACGTCGAACTCGGTTGCTCGTTAGTATTATCATATTATATTAATTTTTTAATATTTATTTTGGTGTATTTGAATAGATATACAATGTATTGTAGGTACGCGTTTTTGTCAATTTTGTAAGCCGACCCTAGTAGTAGATGGAGCTCACCTAAAGGGCGAGTACAAAGGTACCATGTTACTTGCTGTTACTAAGGACGGACAAAACCAAATATTACCGGTTGCATATGGTATATGCAAAGATGAGGGTACCGATTCTTGGACATGGTTTTTTCAAAAACTACATGATTGCATAGGAAATGTGCAGGAGCTTACAATTATATCTGATAGGTCTCCATCTATAGCAACATCCGTTGCCAACATTTTTCCTCACGCTCATCATGGAATATGTGGTGTCCATTTCTATTTCAACATAGTATCTAGATTCGTCAAGAGTAACACGGTTAAAGGAATTTTTTGGGAGGCGTGTAGGGCGTACACAGTTGATGCTTTTGATGCTGCCATGGATGTTATGAAAAAGACAAAAGAACCAGTATGGGAGTACTTAAAAAGTATAAATCCATAAAGTTGGTCAAGGTCATATTTTAAAGGGAACCAATACAATCTTATGTCGTCCAACAGTGCGGAGTCTATAAATGCATTATCTAGACACGCACGTAAGGTGCCAATACTTATGTTGATCGATTTTTTTCGTGCTACAATGCAACAATGGTGGTTTCAAAGACGTAACTTTGCAGGTATTAGGTAAATTTGTAATATTAATGTTTTATTATTTTTGATGTTATTGATCTTAACTTCTTCATTTTGGCTGTTTTTTTAGCGGAAGCAACAACAATACTTACCCCTTGGGCGGATGAAGTTGTAAAAGAAAACAAGAAAACTTTTACCAAATGGGATGTTCGCATGATCTCAAATACGAAATGCGAGGTCAAAAAGGGGGCACAAAATGTGATTGTTGATTTTCAACATATGACATGTACATGTAGGCATTGGCAACTTGATGGGATACCTTGTGGTCATGTCATAAGATGTTTAACAGTGAACAATTACCAAGACTGCTCGAGGTTTGCATTAAATGCTTACCTTACCGAAACACTGAGGAAAACATATGAGGAATCAATAAACTCTCTGCCAAAGCCATCCGAATGGGAGACCCCCGATGATTTGATGATTGTTAAACCACCTATAATGGATAAACGTCAGCCAGGCAGGCCAAGAAACACAGACCGCATTCCATCCCAAGGCGAGGGTCCAATTATAAAAGAGTGTTCTACATGTGGTCAACTAGGACACACGAGAAATAATTTTACTGGAAGGGCGTCCGGTAGCAGAGCAGGTCACATAATTTCTACTGCAGAAATGGCATATAATATTGGTGGTTCAGCGGGTTGCTCACAAACCTATAACACTGATTTTGATATAAAACAACCTTGAAATTAAGAGTAATGATGAGTTGTTTACTTATTATGTATTGTAATATTTTTATTAACTCTTACAAGACATTGTTATGGTTTCATATTTTAGTTAAGTTTGTTGATTATAACAATGAATGAAGCCTTTATATTATAAAATATAGTTTGCAGATTTTTTTTAACAGTTACAACATGTTATTTAAAAAAACAACAAACGATCCTTTTGCAACCTAATCTGTTTCATGATAATATTACAACAACTTTGTAACTAATTTTTAAACTCAGGGAACTGTAATGGGTACTTCTCTTTCTCCATTGTTATATAGTCATCCCTAATTCTCATTTTGTCTTCGAAACGATCCTTTTTTACCATAATGTGTATCAACTGCTCATCCTTCTCAGCAAGCCGTTTTTTAATCGTTTTGATTGCCTTCTTACTCTTTTTTATCCAATCTTTATGCTCTTTGATTTTGTTTTGATTGAGGTCAATCCATTCTTGAGCTTGTTTGCATTCCGATTCAATATCATTAGCAAGTTGAGTGAGAATTCGGGATGACTCTTTGTCCTCTTCTTGTTGTGCTTCAGCCTTCTTTAATTCTTCAAAATTTTCATGTGACATATATGGCCCGGCTGAAGAGGGTGTAAAAAAAGGATCTACCGAATCACAGTAGTAACAATCTACTTCGTTGCATGAGCAAATTTCGAATTTGTGTGAGGAACTCATAATAAAGTCGATATTGTATTAAACTGGAGCTATAAGTGGTATTTATACATACTAGACAGTAATGAGAAGTCCAACTTTGAAATGACTAGACAGTAATGACAAGTCACTATAGTAACCTGCACATCGTAGTGGGACCCTTAAGTGACAAGAGATAAATGACAGTAGTTTGACATGATAAAACACTATATAAAGCTGAAAATCGTAGTCCAAATATAACCATTTCGTAGTCAAAGTATTAATTCATAGTCTATTTATTTATATAAATAGATGTTTAAGATCTAAAAACCAAACACCCAAATCACCTAAACGAAACGAACTCCCATTATTAGAAGTGTCGTCGAATGCAGCAAGTTCTTCGAATGAAGTACCTGGTTCCAATTCTGAAAGGCCATGGACGACACACGAGGTGTTAGTTCTAACACGATGCTGGCTAAGTGTTAAGGATGGTGTATCGTTACTTGCTCCCCCGCATTGCCTAATTGGTGATGAATGGACTCGCATAACATCTTTGTTTAACCATGACATGGGAGAAGGACAAAAAAGAGAAAAATCAGATGTTGTTACTAAGTGGATGGATGTAAAGGAAAAAGTGACATGGTTCAATCGAGCATGTAATTATGCGAAACGTAACAATGTTCGTTATCGTGACGAAGAAGAGTTCTTGGAAGTTGTTACAGATTTTTACTTTTGTGAGCATGACGGCAGAGACTTCGAATATGAGGAAGTTTGGAAGGTTGTTAAAGATAAACAATATTTCATGTAGACCGCTCTAATTTCTTGGAAGGTGAAACAATTCCAACGTATTTATAACGAGTTGGATAACGAACATGCAAATACGGATGAAAACATTCTACAGCAGGTGGCTTTGGAACTATACTGTTTTGAATTTGATGGTAGCGAGTTTACCCACTTAGATGCATGGAATCTTTTAAAGAATGTCCCTTATTTTTAAATGCATGTTGGTTAAGTTAGTTGTTTTTCGTTATTTAAATTGCTTGTTGTTGTATGTGTGTAGTCGTTACTATTTAATAAACGTCCATTTCTTTTAATGTATGTTGTTTCCTCAATAACCATTACATAGAACGCCATAAAATATAAATGGGGTACATAAATAACTAATACATAATACGACATAAAATATAAACTGGGTACATGGATAACTAATACGTAACACGGCACTAAAATAAAAACGGGGGACATAAAAAACTAATACATAATAATACATAAAACATAAAGGTGCTACATGAATAACTACTGCATTGAGGGAGGTAACAGGACCACCGTTTCATTTGGTATTTCCCAATGCACATGTGATGGTATAGTATTCACCAACTCAGATCCATACGCAAGTCGATACACATAATTAGTGAACTTGTAATCAACCATTCCGTGAATGGATTCAGATGTACGGGTTCTTAGACATGCTATAGCGTGGCCACATGGTATACCGCTTTTTTGCCATTTACCACAACTACATACCCTTCGTTCAAGTTGTACGTTGCTGGTGGCAAAATTGTCATCGACTTCAAATGTATCCCCATACAAACGTCTTGCATTACAATTATAAGACTTGTTGAGATATTTTTGAACCTTACTCTCAACGTAAGGGGTCAACCCACTAGACAACCTCCCTGTAAAATTTGATATTTTAATAAAAATAGTAGCACAATAAAAAAAAAACTAAATATAACAATCTCCCTTACCCGCCACTTCGGCCCGTTCAGCATACTTTGATTGTATCGACGTGGTGATTAACTCAATTATCGTTGTTATAGGAAACTCACGTGTGGATATAATTTGCAAAATTTCAGGGACGTCAATCGATTTAACATTGTAACGTATTTTTGGGAAAAATGCTCGTGTTCATTTTGAAATCGGTATATCGTCAAGCCAGTAAATTGGACTCATAAGCAAGGTGCAGAAAGGTGGTTTCCTACATGCACTTTGCAACCTTTCCAAACACAAGTAAAAATCATCAACGCTATATGCATTGCATGACTTCCAAAACAACGATTCGACTTCTGTATTGTTATGTCCGACAGACTCACGTATCTTTCGAGCTATATCTTTAGGACAATATCCATGATAGGAATCTGGGTAGGCACTCTGAACACCAAAGTCTATTTTATCACACAGGTTGCTTATGAAACCAACCTCTATGTCCTCACCTAAACAATCTTTTAACCTCTTCATGAACCATCTCCATGATTCTTCACACTCTAAGGTTCCCAAACCAATTGCTAAGAGTAGTGGTTCATGATTTCCATCTAAAGCCACTGCGAAGTACATTGTTGTCAGATAGCTCCCAAGAAGGGGTAAATAACCCACATACATCAGCGGTATCATGCACCTAAGGAAGGTACGAATCTACATAAAAACGAATACATATTAGTGATAAGTAAAAACTAATCAAGATACATTACTATGAAATATTATATAACTCAATAAAAGAAGTATGTTATACCACGCAACCTAAAGCCACAAAACAGAATTGAAAGCGGTTGGTATCGGTTTTCTTAATGGCTGTGAAGGTATTAGGATTTGTTCTTTGAAGGTTATGCAAGAAAATTGGTAGTTGAGAAAAGCTTTTTTCGCTGTAAGTACTCATTTTCAATACCGATGATAGTGCTCTACAATCATCACACAAATGCAATATGAAACAAATGCAATTATAAATAGAAAATATTGTATCTCTACTATTCAAAATTCATGGTTTAACCTTTTAAATTCATAGTTAAACCAGTTCATTTCATAGTCAAATTTCACTGTCCGGCATGACAATACTATAGAATGTACTTGTCTGCATTTCGTAGTTCAACTTTTTGAATTCATAGTCAAACCAGTTCATTTCATAGTCAAATTTCACTGACCGACATGACAATACTACAGAATGTACTTGTCTGCATTTTGTAGTTCAACTTTTTGAATTCATAGTCAAACCAGTTCATTTCATAGTCAAATTTCACTGACCGACATGACAATACTACAGAATGTACTTGTCTGCATTTCGTAGTTCAACTTTTTGAATTCATAGTCAAACCAGTTCATTTCATAGTCAAAAAGAATTGTCTGTAATATGATTTCTTCTATAAATGGGTGTAACTCAGTATGAAAAATTTAACTTAGAAATTAACTCCGATTTAAAAGAAAAAGAAGGCTAATGACATACTGCAATTGCGGAGGAGAACGTATCGTTAGGATTTCGGGGACAGCTAAAAACCTAGGAAGATTGTTTTATGCTTGCCCATATTTGGTATCATGTTGTTAACGTCATTCAAATTTAAACCCTCGTGTTTACATAACAAAAATTTATTTTCTTACTGTCAAATGGTAAATTTAACAGGGACCAAAATGCGGGTTTATTAGTTGGGTTGATGAAGAGAAGGACCAATCATCTATGATAATAGCTAAAGTAGCTAACTCTAATAAGCTCTTTCAATCAGAAAATAAGAAGTTAAAGATAGCGTTGGTTTGTAGTTGGGTGTTGTTCTTGGCAGTTCTTGTTTACAATTTGTAAGCTTTTCAATATTGTTTTTATGGTTTTGAAGTTGTTAGGTCAATAAATTGTTGTATTTGTAACGTTAAAACAAATGTTGTATTCGTTCTTATGTTGTATGTATTGATAAGTAATTAGTAGGTCATTAATTTGTTGTAATTGTCGTAACGTTAAATTTTTTGCCATCCGTTGAGTAAACTGTAAAAATAAACTAATAATCAAATCCAACATTAATTTAGATATATAATTATATAATCCAACTACATAGGACCAAGACTAGACCCCCAAAATTTTTTTGCCATCTGTTGACGGAACTCTAAAGCTGCATTTTTTGGGTCAATAAGAACACGTATTGGTTGACCTGAAACAAATTGCTCCATAAACATACAAACAAAAACACCGCAATCTCCTAAATGACTACTTTGTTGGGGAACATTTTCTTCATAAATGAATTGCATATTCAATGGAATCCTTGGGATGTTCCTCCGGGCCCAATACTTAATATTGTCCAAATAATTTGCCACCTGACGTTCAAATTTGGAAAAGATTCCTTCAGATTTGAATTTTTCATTAGCCCCTCTACCAACACTGTCATAAATATGCACTTCCATTGACGCTAATCGTAGTTCCCCAAATAGCCAATGATTAGGGGATGAATGAATCGGCAATAAGACCTGTATAAGGATCAGAAAATAATATTATGTTTTTTTTACATCACAATACAAAAACATAACAAAAATAATGATATTATTTTCAATATAAACAATTAAGTTTACCGTATCAACATCCCACCAAGCAACCATGAAGTTGGGGTACGTAGCAATACCAGCCATAAACGCCCTCCAGTCCTGTCCTTCTTCCAAAGCATGAGAAACAAAAAAATTTGGAGCCATTATTGTATGTCGATCGCTCTCAAACCGTCTCTCCATCAATAGTCGGTACCAAATGGTTATATGCTGCACACATGATAGTTTTGTTATTGACTAAAAAACAATTAACTTTTAAAATAATAAATTAACAATTAATTTACCGCTGACTCCAACCATCCGTCGTGTGTATGCCCAAACAATGAGCTCCAAAAATCTCTATCTAACACGAAATTAAGCAAACGATGCTGGACATCATATGAATGAAATATATAATTTTGGATGACAACCTCACCGCATGCTACGTAAGGTTGCAGGCGCAACATGAAGAAGTCATGAGCAACACCAAAAATTGGAGGAGGAACGGGGCTTGTTGATTTGATATCAACCTTCTTTTTTGTTCTTCTTTTTTGCTTCGGTGTCGTGTGCAACTAAAAACAATATTCAAATGTTTAAATCTATATCTTTCAGATAATTCACATAAACATAAAATCATCAGTTTATAAATAAAACGAATACCTCGGTGTAAGGAGGGCACAAATATTGTGATGGTTTTCGAGTCCTCGGTTTATCGGGTGTAACTTCTTTGCCATCATACTCATCAAAATAATCTACAATTCCCGTTATTCTTAGTTCGTCTTTGTCCGGCACATCATCATCAAATTTGTTCCCCGCATTGTCATTCCTCTCCTCCCACTCCTACATTAAAAATAAAACTTTATACTTAATAACGAAATACACATAATTTAATAAGCAATAATATCTAATTAAATAAATGATTTAATCTACTAAAAACAAAATATAAGTTAATGTAACTATAAGAACCTCTTTAACTTCACTATAATCATTTACATCAAACACATCATCATCAAATTTGTTCCCCACATAGTGATTCCTCTCCTCCAACACCTACATTAAAAATATAACTTTTTACTTAATAACGAAATACACATTATTAAAAAGTAATTATTAAAATTGTAAAGGTAATATCTATAACAACCTTGTCGTCTTGAATATCACCAAAAACATTTTCAATTGTATTGTTTTTATTCATCACTTCATCTTGCACAACCTATATTTTCAAATATAAAATATGAACACAGGTATTCATATATGTTAATAAAATTTAAAAAATAATGTAGCGTGTAACTAAACTATTCATCATATTTTCTTTGTGACACTATCGGATCATCAAAACTAATGTCGTTCCAAAATTGTTCAGTATTCACTTCTTCAACAAAAACCTCTGTAGGTTGTCGGTTCATAAACACATGCTGCTCCAGTACATGTAGCCGTTTCAACACCTCGTCTACGTTGTGTTTCCCACTACCCCGACCTCTACCATGAGAGTGACCACCGGACGACATACTAGACGAAGATTCGTCTTGTCTCCTAAAATGGTCCCGTACTGGGGATGGAACTGCTTTCCCTTCACCATATACATACTCTTGAAATGACATATAATAACAAGATGTCATCTCACCATCACCCGGTAACATGTTTTGTCTTGGTGGTTGCCCCTCCTAAAAAATTAAACATATTAAAAATGTATATAAAAGTATAATAATCAAGTTTATTAATAATAAACGAAAAATTTATAAACCTGTATCTTTGACCAAATCTTGTTCACGTCAATCCATTTCAATTTTTTTGTTCCACTCCATCGTTTCATCCGAGGCAAGTCTTTATTTTTTCTCAATACAAATCCTCATGCACGAACAGCCGGAATCATCTCATATATCCATATCTACAATTTTTTACAATTATAGTAATAAAAGTTAAAATTAAAATAAAAAACATAACAATAAAACAATTTAAATATAAGAAAAAATTTATACCCTTATTGGAGCCGTAAATCCTGAGACGGAGTACTTTAAAGCTTGACGACACTCAGAAAGTGATAAATAATTATGTATTTTGTTCCATGTATCCTCAAGGTCAACATAAGTAAAATCCCGGAGATAGCTACCCCAAGCGAAACTAACAAAACAAAAAAACAAAATTGGTTATATATGATTACGGTATCTCTGAAAATGGCACGTCTGGCATCATCTAAAACTTCAAATACTTCCCATATGTTACCGCCCGAGCCTTTTAAGTTCGCAAAGGCTTTCATATTGATAAAACTAAAATCATGCTGCAAAAAAAACACAAAAACAAATTAGAGAACTAAAAAATATTTTGTTTTTAAAATATATGATTACGAACTGCAATAAGTAAATAAACAATTAGTAATGCAAATACAATTTCTTAATTACTAATATATATATATATTTCCGATAAAAAACAATAACATACACATATATAAAAAAATTTCCAAGTTATACAACAAATATATTTACGATAAAAAACAATATCATACATAATTATATAAACATTTTATTAAACAAATTTTCAACTTAAATGACAAATATATCAACGACAAATTTTCAACTTAAACAAATTTTCAACTTAAACGACAAATATATAAACAATTTTTACCTTTCTAACTAAAACTAACATTTTATAACCATATAAACAAACAATTTTTCAAATAAAACGACAACCAAATTAACAATTTTGCAAGTTATACGACCACTTTATACAAATTTTCAACTTATACGACAAACACAAACAATTTCTAACAATATATATACGACAAATTTTCAACTTATACAAATGTTATACTTATACGACAAATATATATACAAACGACTATTTTACACATACTATAATTTAACTATTTCTCATTTTATATAAACAATTATACGATAAGAATATACAAGTTTTCAGGTTATACAACAACTAAACAAACAACAAAAATAACAAATTGTAAACATTATCTATGCAGTCTCTATTTGTACATTCAAACAAACACTAACAAAATAGCATTTAAACTTCAAGTATACTAAAGAAATATTAAAACTATCAAACACAACAAAATTACCCTTTTTTAACACTAAATAATACAATAAATGATAAAATAAAATAAAAAGTTTAAACATTAAAAGAGTTAAAATCTAACCATATTTGCGGGATTGTTGACATAATCCTCTATTTTCTTCAAAAACTAGCCAAAATCCCGAGAGAAGCCCAAAGATAGAGAGAGTTTTTGTGTAGAGAAGGGTGAAAAATGGAGAAAAAAACGTTTATATAGTGAAAGAGATGGGCATTTCGCAGATAGACTTCAATTTCGCAGATGGGACATCTCATCTGCGAATGTACAAGCACCTAAAGCACAACTGTGCTTTAGGTGCTTGTACATTCGCAGATGAGATGCTGATTTCGCAGATGGGACATCTCCATCTGTGAAATGGCTGGCTAATTTTGTAATTTCGATTTTTTTTGGCTATTTTTGTAATGCAATTAGTGTAAATGGCTATTTTTGTCATTTTCTCTTGTTTTTATTATTATACATTATCTTACCTACTTACTCATTATTTTATTTTTATATATGTAGCAAGTTTTAATTAATTCATGTTTAACGTCTACATCATTATTGTCATCATCATTTTATAAATATGTACCTTTTTATTTTATTTTGTTTATATTGAAATAGTTAATTTATTTATTATAGAATTTTGTATTTATGCAAAATTAATACTAAAAAATATGTAATTATTAACGATTTATATTAATTTTTTATAAAACTCGTATAATATACGGGTCTTACATCTAGTCTACTCTAATAAATGAAAGTTTTTTTTGCCACATGTCACATTCTCATTCAATTTGCCAAATGTTATTTTGTGGTTATTTTGAATTAATTTTTTTCCACATGTCATTTTATGGATTTTTCTATTTTAATAAATTCCACATAATACTTTAATATAATAATTATAATAAATATAATAATAAATAAATATTAATTTCATTAATGGGCTTACTTTCTTATTTTAAAATTTCCAAATTAAATCTCATTAGTTTATTTTGTTTGTTTATTTTAATTATTTGTTTAAATTTAAAAGATAAAAAACATTTCCATTATAATAATTTTTTATTTTTCTTATTTTATTATTAATTCAAAATTATCAAATATTTAAACCTTTATATTTAATTATTTTTTAAATTAACCCATATAATATATGGGTCTCGCTAATAAATAAATAAATAAAAATGTTAGCAATACCCATATGTGATACATGCACGAAGATGAGTAGATGACCACCCCAATATATTTGATCAAACATTTGTTGGAAGTCAAGACAAAACTGCACAGACAAAGTTCAGGAAATGAGCAAGAAGGTAGGATTTCTTAGGCGGCTATAGGTAACAACTGCGCGCCACACTCTTTTCTTACCGATTTCCTTTACTCGGACTATATCGTTGACTAAAACAATTGGTCAATGTTTGAACAAACCATTGGGGAATGATCGTGTATAAATAGATCATTCATATATAAATGGTTACTCACACATTCATATATATATATATATATATATATATATATATATATATATATATATATTCATTCAATCATTGAAAAAAATGGCCATAATCTTAAAAGGAGGAAGACTTACCTTGGCTCTTATCATCCTCATCGTCATTAGTTCATCATTTCACATCATTACAACCACCGCCACTGCTCGGACTCCATACAACCATGTCCGCCAACTAGGTTCGGTTATAGCCTTCTGCTTTTGTTTACTATAATTATTTCATTCGTGTATTTACTATCAATTGTCTATCGCTAATTTGTAATCCATTCATAATCGATTTCCAGATTTTCTGATCAAACTACCTTAATTATAGTAATATATAAGAGTCCATATACAACTTGTCCTTCCATAAAGATTAAAAAGATTTGAAATTGATGTATGCAGCTACAAATTGCGATTATGACCCCATACAACAAAATGATGGACCCGACGGGTGTGGTAGTGGAAGTGGTGGATCACCAAAACCAAAACCAATACCATGCGGTTCAATGCCAGGTAGGAGCCTTTGTAAGAAGGGTTGCTGTGGAAAGACTAAAATGGGAAGGGCCGAATGTTGCTAGCTAGTACTGGAGGCTGTACTACATCAAATAATATATCTGAATCCCTTGTTTAGATCAGAAAATAATATTTTAAATCATTTCCACCCATGACTTTTCCTTAAAGTTCTATATGTATGAGTATGTATGTCCACAAAAATTTTATATACAGATAATGTTGTTCGAATCTCAAGTAAAAGATTCTATCGTTATCTTTGTCAAGATGGTTCACAAGTTTAGTAGAAGAAAACAAAAATCAAACGTGGCTAGCTAACTTTAACTTGCACAAGTGGCACATGAGCTTCATCCAGATAACTTTGTACCACATGCAATCTGTAGCATATCACTAGATGTCGATGGTCACTTCTTTGTGTCGTCTTTTAGATCCCATATCGACCTGAAAATGTTGATTAATTTAATGCTGAATCAAGAAGGAAATATGGGTTGTTTGTTTAAGGCCAATATCCTAAGACGGAGACTAAGCATTAAAGGCTAATCACGATGGTGATGTGACAATGAGCTATAGGAAGGAGCGAGTGTGCACACCATCATGAAGGTTGACCGGTTAAGCGGTCAGAGTTGTAACAAATTTGGTAAAACGAGCGTCTAATTTATGATTAAAAAAAATCAGTCTCAAAATCGGATTTTTATGATATAAACGATAAATATGACTTAGTGTCTATTTGTATGAGTAATTAAAGTTGCAATGCAACATAAACAAAGGACAATAAAAGAAACATGTGCTCAAAGACAGAGTTGATGCAAAATCAAATGAGCCCCAAACTGAGATTGAAGAGTGACAATGGTATGCGGACCATGCGAATATGAGGGCGAGAGATCAAAGCAAAAATGTTGCGGAATCATGGTGACTGCCATTTTTGCTTCTAACAAAGCAAAATTTAATCCAACACATATTCGTGGACCCCTACCAAATGGGAGATATGATGTTTGTCCCTTGGTCACCTTCGAGACACCTTCAATTCAGAAAATCTTTCAGGCTTGAACTCGCTCACATCATCACCCCATATATCAAGATCATGGTGCATAAGCATATTCTGCAACCGGAGGAAAGTTCTAGCTGGTAATGTCATGTCCCCTAATTTAGTTTGCTCATGTGTCATTCGTCCTAGTCCTACTGCTGGTGGCTATATTCTAAGAACCTCATGTAGAATCATGTTAACCTGAAAAACATAATTGGAGAGAAACAAATATATGGAATCATAGGAGGATGTATGACTTTATTAAGGTATGGAAAGGCTCACAATTTATAAACGATTCAACCCATTTATTTCTGGTTTTTCATGCCCAAATACTTGTGAAACTTCTTTTCTGGCACGCTCTTGCCAATTTGTGTGTTGAGCCAACAAAATCATAGTCCAAACTAGTAAGATTCCAGTGGTCTCTTGTCCAACAAAGTAGAAAAGCTTACACTCATCGTTCACTTCATCAATGGTTAATCCAGAATTCTTATTCCCATGTTTAATTGCTTTGTAATTTGAATCCAAAAGTATGTCCAACAAGTCATCTTTACTACTTTCTCCAGCTTTCATTGCGATTATTCGTTTGTCAATGATAGTCCTTATGGTGGCCTTCGCTTCTTGGTCATTTTTCTTTATCCTGTTATTGTTTTTTTTTTGGCAAAAACCTAATATTTGTGTTTGAATTATATTAGACCGTCTCTTGATCAGTAGAAATACGATGTAATAAAATATTTTTCGGAAAGATAAGCAGCCCGATCCAGGAATGTAGATCGATTGTATAGCGTCTATGACTAACACTGCTACTTCACGTTGTAGTTCAAATATTCTCTTTCCTTCTTCAAAGTTACTACCAAATGTTGTACGTGCATCGCTGGATAAAGTTTGAAGATAAGGCCACACATCCAATTCACAACATGACCTCTCCTTTTTTAACCTTTCTACTCATTTGTTAATCATCTCGGCACAAGTCACATAGATTGCAGGCACCACATGCTATATAAAATCTATTAATCATGGTGCAATGGGAAAGATATAAGACAAACTTTCAATAAAAGTGGAATCCAACAAAATTCCTATAAAATACCGACAAAATTAAGATCATCTATAATGGAGAGTTTAGTGGAAGAGTTGAATGAGGTGTCATACCTACTTGTCATTTAATGGATACAACTCTACCATTGTGAAATGCCACCTTGGCATTCAATAAATTTGGAGTTCAATGGTCATTAAACTCTTCAATGGGAAAAAAGAAAGTCTTTAAATATTTAAATAAATATTTTTTTAATATGTTCTATTAAACTTGTAGAGTTTAACGCATTTTGGGATAAAAAGGAATAGACTTGTATGGAATAATGAATGATGATGTTGCACTCCATTCAACTTTATAAATTTCAATACATTATAGATGCCCTAAGTAGATACCTCAAATATTCCGTAGGAAAAGAGCTGGTATTTTCCAACAAAAATCCGATGAAATATTAAATAATATTTAAAATTAGACACCCCAAAGTTTTTGTAGGAAAAGGGTCGGAATTTTCCAACAAAAAAACCAACGGGATGTTAATTACTATTTAATATTACTATTGCATAGGAATTTTGTAGGAAACATAATGTGCGGGAATCATAAACTAAAATTCTTTTTCCTTCTTTTCTTTTGGTTTTCCCTCTCTTTTATTTTTGTCTTTCCCCATTTCCTTTAAATATTATTATTATTACTATTATTTTATATTAATTGTTATATTATTATTAATTTAAATATAATCATAATTATTGCATATTATTAATATTATAAATATAATTATTATTGATTGTTATTTTCTTATGAGATTTAATTATAATTAGATTTTTTTAGTATTAGATTGATTATAACTATATTATTATTATTATCACTACAAGGAAAAAGGTTATTACCGGCGATAAAAGTCGCCGGCAAAAGTCCCAAAAGTCGTCGGTAATACTAATAGCGGCGACATGTCGCAGGTAATGAGTCGCCGGTACTGTCACGTCGCTATTGATCAGTTTGTCGCCACTAATGATAAAATTCGCCGCTATTGACTCTGTCGCCGCTAATGAGTAATGTTGCCGCTAATAAGCTAGTCGCCGCTAATACTTGCCGTCGCCACTAAAAGTGTCGCCGCTAATTGTAGTTTTCTCTTTTTTTAATATTTTTTTTTAAAACATTCTTTCTAGACAAAATTACAAAAATGGTCCCTGTGGTTTGTCAAAAGTAACAAACTTAGTCCCTATCTATTTTTTTGATGCATTTGGCCATTGTGGTTTGTAAAAGTTGCATTGGAGGTCCTTTTTCATAACACCGTCAATTTCAGCCGTCTGGGGTCATTCAGTTGGGGGGTATATTCGTCTTTTTACATTTGGCGCTCATTTAAGATGGATTAGGCAACGATACGTCATTAACTTATCCTCATTAAGCAGATCCAAGAAACCCCATTCTTCTCCTCTTCACCTTAGCCTATTGATCATCTTGACGATCTTCATCCTTCATCCCTCCCATCTGATTTTAGGTTTTATCAACTGAAAATGGTACTTTGTATGTGGAATTTACGTCGTCCTCATACGATTGCACCCGACCTTGATAAAGATTACAGTAAGTTGTTTCATCTTTTGTTTGGTGTTTCTTGTTTTATATATTCAAGGCTCATGATTTTTCTTTTTCAGATGGTCATGACAATTTCTTCACTTTAAAAATACATCATGGTGGATTTTTTTCAAAGTTCCCAGGAAGAAAGTACGTTGAGGGAAGGTTGGCATTCTATGACTTTGTTGACACTGATCTTTTTTCAGTTCATGATCTAAATGACATGATTCGTGAGATAGGGTATTCTGCGGATGACACAATGTACTATCATTATAGAATTCCTAATCTAGACTTAGATTTTGGATTGAAGGCTCTAGGAAATGATCAAGACGTTATATCTATGACTCAATTTGTCCCTCAAAACAGAGTGATTAATGTGTACGTTGAACATGGTTCTACAAGACTTCATACTTACTTCATGTCCCCAAGTAAAGTTGTTATTGAGCAACTGGATGATGATCCTTCTCCTGAGCTTAATAGGATTAGGCCTAAGAAGAAGGGAATTGGTTCGTGTAGCAAGAAATTAGACATGAATGTCCCACTTATAGAATCAGCTAATCAAGCTCAGAGAGAAGATGGTGTGTATGATTTTTCCATGTCCTTAGTTCCTTTTGAGCCAAACAAACAAGACATGGTTAATGAGTTTAAGGATGATTCGTATTTCCCTGTACCAGAAGAAACTGATACAATGCAAGAAATTACAGTTGATATTAATTGCCAGAATCATAGGGAAATGCTAGATGATTTTGAACCTTTTAGTAGTGATGGATATCAGAATATAGGTGAGTTTGAAAGAGAGGTTGAAGCTGAAGAATAACAAGATGAAGAAGATGAAGAAGGGCATGCAGAGGTTTCAAAAGATGATTCAGAAGAGCATACAGAAGAAGATGATGATTCTGACTACATTGTTGACCCAGAAGCTATTTTAGATGACTGGGAGGTTGATATGAGAGAGTTTCACAGTTGTGTGGATGAGGTTGAATGGTTTGGACAAGGTCCAAACATAGAATTAGATTTAAATCAAGATGATGATTTAGGTGTGATCAACAATGATGAGTTTGAAAGTGCAAGATATGAGGAAGACCTAAGGAAGAGAATGTTAAAAAAACTGAACAAGAAGGTGCCTTGTTCTTCCGGGGTAGTTCATGTTACACCATTTTTTGTGGGTCAAGCTTTTAAAACCAAAAAAGATATACAAGGTCACGTGAAGATGCTTTCAATAAAAACAAGGAGGGGCCTATACATGGCAAAAAATGAAAAATTGAGAGTAAGAGTCAAGTGTAAAGGGGTGGTTCCAGATTCCACTGATGGTGGGCCCTCCACTGTAAGTAAAGCCACATCGAAGGGCAAAACTGTAATTTCACAAAAAGATTCTTGTCCTTTTGCTATTCAGATATCTAGATCTACGGAAGAGGAACAATGGTTGGTGAAGACAGTTATTGATGAGCATTTATGCTTACAAAGTAGAAATGTGAAGGCATGTACATCTAGATATCTTGCAAGCACTATTCTCCAAAAAGTGGATTCCAACCCTCGCATCCCAGTAACAGCCTTACAAGAAGAGCTTCAAATGGATTTGGAATTAAGCATATCAAGAATGAAGGTGTTTAGGGCTAAATCGATTGCAAAGGAACAACTGTATGGTGACTATGAAAGGCAATATAATTTGCTGAGAGATTACTGTTTGGAGTTACAAACTAATAACCCAGGTACAACAGTGAAGTTAGAAGTGTGTAATGAACCAAATCCTGATGTTCAAACTCGTATTTTCAAGAGGATATACATTTGTCTTGGAGCACTTAAGTTGGGGTTCAAATCTGGAAAAAAGGAATTATTAGGACTGGATGGATGTTTCTTGAAAGGACCACACCCTGGACAAATTCTAACAGCTGTAGGTCTTGATTCCAACAATGGAATATATCCACTAGCTTATGCAATTGTGGAAGCTGAGACAACAAGTTCATGGACATGGTTCTTAGAATGCCTTGGTGATGATTTGGATTTGGATGCATCATGCAACTTCACTTTTGTACCTGACAGACAAAAGGTATAATACATATAACATAAGTATCTTTTAAAGCTTGTAACAATACTAACTATAATTTACATTATATGTAGGGCATAATACCTGCAATAGCAAAAGTGTTTCCAAATGCAGAGCATAGATGGTGTTTGAGACATATACATGAAAACATGAAGTTGCAATGGAGGGGAGAAGAGTTTAGAGATCACTTATGGAGGTGTGCTACACATACAACCATTAGGCACTTTGAAAGGTCAATGGATGAGTTCAAAGATTTCAGTGCAGAGGCTCATGAATGGCTAAGTAAGATTCCTCCAGTTCATTGGGCTAGGTCTCATTTCTCAGGTAGAGCCCATTCAGATTGTCTTTTAAACAATTTGTGTGAAGTATTCAACTCTAAGCTAGAGCATGGAAGGGACAAGCCTATAATTACATGTTTGGAGTACATAAGAGTGTACTTGATGAAGAGACATTGCATTGTACAAAAAGAAATTGATAAATGCAAAAGTCTATTAACCCCCACTGCAACTACCATACTTGACACAATCAAAACAGCTGCAAGCAAATATAGGGCACTCTTTTGTGGTTCTGGAAAATATCAAGTGACTGGTATGATGTTTGATCAGTATGTGGTCAACTTGAAAGAGGGTACATGTAGTTGTAGGTATTGGGAGATAACAGGGATAGTCTGCAGGCATGGAGTTTGTGCAATATGGGAACATATTCAAAATGGTGAAAAAGCCCAACAACCTGAATATTGGGTGCATCCTTGTTATAAGCTAGAAACATGGAGGGCAATGTACTGTAACAAAATAGATCCAATCAATGGCAGGAGCATGTGGCCAAAATCTAGATGTCCAACCACTCTTATACCACCTACACATCACACACAAGTAAGTTGAATGTTAGTTAACATAGTTTATTATTCATCCAGTTTTAACATTTCCTTAATATTTTTGTAGGTTGGAAGGCCAAAGAAAAAAAGGAGGAGGGCTATAGATATGGCTAGTAACCAGTCAAAAAACCTATCTAGGAAATTCTTGACTGTTACTTGTTCCAAGTGTCATAACAAAGGACATAACTCTAGAACATGTAAGGGGCAAGGGGGGTCATGTCAGAGAGCAGTGGGTGGATCAAGTCAAGGTGGTGTGGGTGGATCAAATAAAGATGCATTTGGTGTAACAAGTCAAGGTTCAGTGGATGGATCAAGTGAAGATTTCATGGGTGGGTTAAGAGCAAAGAAGATAGACAAGGGGAAAAAAGCCTCAAGTAGGACCTAAGTGAAGTTGGATACAAATGAAAGCATGACTAATCAAGTTATTTGGCTACCTTTTGTTTAAGATTATAAACTTGTGTTGATGCTTTTGTTAAAACATGTTTAATCTAGATAATTACATATTTTTGCAACTACCTAAATTAGTGATGTAATTAAGTTGATACTAGCCATATGTCATGCTACATTTCTGGTTATAATGATCTCAGTTATCATGTTTTGATATGGTGTGTTTCTCATTCCATTCCATTGTTTAATAATGACCAAAACTCATTCCATTTCATTGTTTGATAATGTCCAAAACTCATTCCATTCCATTGTTTGATAAATGACCAAAACACATTCCATTCCATTGTTTACTTATAGGGTTTTGATTTTGTATTTTTCTCATTCCATTCCAATCTTTGATAAATGGACACAACTCATTCCATTCCAATCTTTGATAAATGGACGCAACTCTTTCCATTCCATTCCAATATTCCTAATCAATAATAAAAAAAACAATGCTTTATAATTAACATAAGACAAAATGCCATTAAACTGATTAACTAAAACCATACATTACATTAACATTCTAATACATGACATCCCATCCCAAAATTAACTGGTAATATCCCATTCCAGTTCTACACACCATCCGACATTACATATCCAAAATACACTGACCAAATACATCCCCAAATCCAACTACTACTTAGTGCATATGTATATAAACGAAAAAAAAAGAACCAAGACAGAATAAGCATCCACTTGAGCTTCACAACATCTGCACGAGCTTGAATCAACATCATTTGAACATTGTTCATTCTCCTCAGCAAGCCAGGAATCACATCCACAGCTCTATGGCACATCAGATCATCCACCCACCCAAGAAATGGACAGCTTCGACCATTTCGAGCACAAGACCAGAATCGCCTTCCTGGGTTGAGGTCCGTCCAAGATGTGACTCTCACAGCAACACTTCCACACGTACAAATCACCATTCTTGCAAGAGAGGAGAGCTTCGATATTTCAGAGATGCTAGCTTGATTTTTGTGAACGTTGGTTAGGGCTTATTAAAGGGGGTGGAGAAGCAAACGTAAAAAGACGAATATACCCCCAACTTAATGACCCCAAACGGCTAAAATTGACAGTGTTATGAAAAAGGACCTCCAATGCAACTTTTACAAACCACAATGGCCAAATGCATCAAAAAAATAGATAGGGACTAAGTTTGTTACTTTTGACAAACCACAGGGACCATTTTTTTAATTTTGTCTTCTTTCTATATACAAAACAAACAATATAAAATTATAAAAACTGTTATAAAAATATAAAATCGTTATAAAAACATATAACCAAAATCACATCCATACATACACAAATACATACATAATACACATACAAAAACATATACATACATATACAAACACACATATACATTCATGATACACATACTAATACACAAATACATACATAATACACATATGAAAACACACATATACGTATATATACACATATATATGTATATATATGCATACTAATACACAAATGCATACAATAAACACATATAAATACACATACATATATAAAATACACATTCTACATACAAAATTTAAAATAAACATATAGAAAGCATGTCGTAGTGTGTAATCCGGCAGAGAAGCATGGTGGTGATAAAGAAGGAGCTGAAGGGGGTTATATCTGCGAAGAGTATTAGCGGCGACATATAGAGTATTAGCGGCGACACCTTTGGGGGGAATTTTGATGGTCAAAATTTTTGAGTATTATCGGCGACAACTTTGGGGGGAAACTTTGGCGGTCAAAATTTTCAAGTATTAGCGGCGACACCGTCGCCGCTATTGGTGTCGCCGGTATTGGTATGTACGATATTGATTTTCAGTCCTTGGATTAGAGAAAAAATCAACGGCTAGGGTTTCACCTCATATTTCGACGCGAATCGGGGTCAATAGGCATTAGCGGCGACAGCCACCTTTTAGCGGCGACACATGACGCGAAAGTTATGTGTCGCCGCTAAAGGTGGCTGTCGCCGCTAATGCCCATTATTCTTGTAGTGTATTATTATTATTATTATTATTATTATTATTATTATTATTATTATTATTAATAAAAAAAACCTCATAAATGGTCCCTGTGGTTTCCCGAAATCTAGGATATAGTTTCTAATTTCGAAAACCTCACATATGGTCCATATGGTTTCAAAACTTTTAACAAATAGTCGTTTTTGTTTACTCCTTTGGGTTTTAGCAGTTCAGTTTGATTAAAAATAAAAATAGGAGGGTATTGTTGGGCGACAACAAAACTAGTTAACAACTTCAGACAAATACCAAACAAGCTTTGGTGAAATTTAAGAGAGAGAGAGAGAGATAAAGAGAGAGAGAGAGGAGTTTTTTTTTAAACTTTCTAGAGCTATTACAAGCACTCAAAATTGATCTTACTTTGAGCTTGTAACACGTTGTCCTTGATGGTTAATCCATTTGTTTAACTATCAAGTCTAAGTGTGGACTTTTAATCTACACAAGGCGTAGATGGCTTTCTACGTGCAGCGTAGATGAAAAACTTGGAGATGGGGTTTAATGACTTACACATGGCGTAAGTTTGGGTACGTAAGGCATGCTTAAGGGTACATAACGTGTAACTTGATTGAACCTTGTATTCAGGGATGTGACTCTATGCCATGCTTAGAGATGGAGTACGCAGCGTACTCGGTCTAATGTGGACCTTGACTTTTGACCATTGACCATTGACCGTTGACTTTAACCATATTTGACTTTGACCATGTTTGGCTTTAGTCTATTGGGGGTAGTTTGAATGGTAGATTGAGACTAGATCCTTGTTTATTGCATAGGTAATTTTAAGAACTCTACAGTTAAGCGTGCTCAGGCGGGAGGAGTACCGGGACGAGTGACCCCGTGGGAAGTCCTCATGTCGAGTGGCCCAAAGCGGACAATATTGTGATACATGCCAGAGGGGGATGTTACAAATGGTATCAGAGCTGGGGCACGGGGCGATATGTTCGACGGGGATGTCGAACCCTATAATGGGGTATAGATGGGTTGCAACTGATGTCACACCCCCGAACCAGACGGCGGAAACGTCCAAGGGCTCGTGGGACTTAAATTGATTATCATCACAATGAATATACATGAATCATAACATAAACATCACCATGCATCAATATATTACAACCGACATTGTTCACATCAAGTACATTGTTTTAACATTACAAATTCATACATAAATTGTTTGATAGTTTTGATAAGCAAAACACACTAACATACTTGGTACTTATTCCTCAGCTTACCTGTTACCTGAGAATACAAGTTATTTTGAAAAACGGTCAACATATGGAATGTCGGTGAGTTCATAAGTATGTTTGATGTGAAAAAAATGTTTTATGTAGTTTGAACAAGAACAACCCAGAAAATCTGATATTTTCTGAAAAGACCATTGTTTGTAAAAAAAAGTGTGAAGATCCATACATATATGCACAATGATTTCAAAAACATGTATAATTGTAGGACTTAGTATTAAGCGTACAAGTGAAAATGTTGAACTTCCCAGGAAAACCCGATGTTTTCCAAATACATAAAATACAGTGATTTCTCAAATTGATATACCGCCACAATGAATGATTTTTGATTACTCTTCCTTGATTACTCGGATGGTTTTGGATTAATTAATGGTTGTGAATTGTTATAACCACTCATGACGATGACTAGTTATAACTCCAGACTACGAATGATCCTTAGAGGTGTCGTCCATTATCACTCACTTAAATCCAAACCACCTTGATTACTATCAATTATCAACCTGAATCTGTTTACTTTGATTACTCATAAGACTAGCACACGAGGAAAAGAGGAGTACAAAGTCCTGCTACTTCCGTGAGTTTACTTTAGGTTGCCGGTGATGCAAAAGACACGTTGGCCCATCTCGCATTTGATTACTTAGACCTTACTAGCAATACTAATGGGTCCCTAGGGCCCAATAGCACTTAAAAGCCATTGAAGGTCCCTTTATATGGAATTGGGTCATAGAAGGCCCAATAACATATAATCATTATCCCCTTGGGCCCAAAGATCATGTTAATGGACTTCAAGATCCAACAAGCATGATTTGAGACTTTCTGCACAAGGTTTTTGGAATGTTTACTTGTCTTAGGCATTGTACGATTGTTGGTGGGTTTGATTGAACGATTGTTATTTTTTTGGTATCGACTCGAGACCGATCGATTTGTTTATAACGATGCTTGGAGTTATGCGTGTATTCGTCTTTCCATTTTTGTACGTCGTAGTTTTGCATTATTGACTCAATATTCTAGAAATAAAACAATTGGTTTAAAAATAGTGGTTTAACCTTTTCAGCCCCTTTCTTTTTGTAAAGACAACAATTTTAGTCCTTTATATGAAAGAAAAGACATTTTAAACGCTTAAGACCTTTTCTTGACACTTTTGCATCATAAACTTGTTCAAATGATGTTTTTAGCTCAAAGTTTATTCTTTGGCAGCTTCAGTCCTTCCAGAAAAGTGTTTTTCGGTTTAAAACCCAAACTTTTGCCACTTTTACAATTTTGGCCCAAAATCCAAAAACTTAACATTTTTTTTATCCTTTTTGGTAAATAAAAGCATTTTAACCCCTGAAATGATTTTTTTTACCCTTTTTATCCTCTTTTTTGATAAAACTTTCATTTTATCCCCTTAAAATTTGGAATTTTCGTAACTTTGGGCTTGTTGGGCCGAAAAGCCCAAAAATTGGCCCATTAAGCTAATATTTACATTTTAAGTCCTTTAAAGTGAATAATATTCATAAAATCATTTATTATAATTTTTTTGATTCCTTTGACCCTTAAGAAACCGTAAATGACAATTTTTTTCCCAACTTTTGTTATTTGACAATTTAAGCCCAAAAATGGGTTTTATGTTGAAATATGTT
Organism: Lactuca saligna; assembly: GCF_052625555.1. Classification (NCBI taxonomy): domain Eukaryota; kingdom Viridiplantae; phylum Streptophyta; class Magnoliopsida; order Asterales; family Asteraceae; genus Lactuca; species Lactuca saligna. Next base: position 17,017,318 of record NC_136418.1, read on the forward strand.
TATCACAATCTTATGAGTTATTATTCTTGACTTGTTTAGTATAATATAACTTAGATCATGTTTTTTTTCCTTCTTATGGTATGAATCTCGAAATATCTTCCCTTTTGATTACATATTCATCACAAAAACACATAAAATCACACATACATGCATAAAATCATACATAGCACACACATACACATAGATCTACACATTTTGCTTGTATTCTCCCCCATAAAACTTATGAAAACCGAAAAGAGAGGGGTATGAAGCTCACCTTGAGTTTGTGGTTTCGGTTTTGAAGAAGAATGGAAGACGTTTGATGCAAAATCTCGGCCTAGTAAGCTTCTTGGAGGATCTTTGGCTTAGATGTGTTCTAAGATGCAAAATCACGAGTTTGAATAGATTTAGAAGACATTTTTGATGAAATGATGTAGTTAGATCGTGGATTCAAGTACCAACTTACCTTGAATGATGGTTTTTATGGAAGAAACTCCTTGAAAAGCTCTAAGTCTTGAAATTTTTAAAGAATGATTGCAAGTGTTCTTGAGAGGATTTGGAAAGAGTTGGGAGGAATTTTGTGAGTGTGTGTGTGTGTGTTTTCCCCTTGGCCGAGAGTATTATGAAGAGAAGAAGAAGAGAGAGATAGAGTTGCATGTATGTATGGGATGATGCATAGGAATCCACAAGGAAATTAGGAGGTGGCTAACCCTCCTTATTTCACTAGTTTTTTTTTCTTCTTGGGCCGAGAAAAGAGAAAAGAGAGAAGAAGATTTGGGCCTTGTATGCTTAAGCCTATATTACGATTCAATTAGATAGTTTTTGGCCCAAAATAAATCAAGAAATGATTTTTATGGCCCATTAGGGCTAATTAGGTTAGTTATGGCCCAAAAAGGTCCATTAAGGTATTTTATTTCATTCTAGGCCTAATATGGCACAAGATATTAAAATAAATGGAAGTGGGTCCAATTAGAGCCCATTTAAGAGTTCTAAGCCCAAGATAGTCAAATTGGAAGCTTATTGGCCCATTCGGCCCAATAAGGAAATCCTAGTCCAAAATGGACTTAAACCGGGATTTCTAGGGTTTCCAATTCTTTGTTGACTATTTGAAGTGCTTGTATGAAGTGTTTGATTGAAGTTTGTTGTTATTGAATAAGCATCATACATGCTTTCACATTTTCGGTTCACAAAGGTTAGTATAATTGTTTTTGTTACAAAACATCAAATTTCTTGGTTGTGACACCTGATCCCACATCGGCTTGGATATGGATGTGTATTTGTATGTATATGTTTATTTTCAATGTATTTGTATGTGTACTTTCTATTTGTTGATATGGATGTGTATTTGTATGTATATGTGTATTTTGAATGTATTTTGTGTATGTATATGTGTTTTTGTATCTGCAATTCTATTTATATATGTATTCTTATGTATATGTATGTGTATCTATTTTCGTATTTATATGTGCATTTTGTATGTGTATTATGTATGTATATGTGTATTTGTATGAATAGAAATACATATAAATAACAGTGACGCCTTTTGTGGCGACGGAGAGCGTTAACGGCAATGCATCTTTAGCGGTGACGGAAAGCAATAGCGACGAAGCAAAAGCAACGATCCTTTAGCGGCGATATGTTGCCGCTAATACCTTTAGCGATGACATGTTGGACTTTTAGCGGCGACACCCGTTGCCACTAAAGATCAAATTTTTTGTAGTGAGCAGGGAAACAAAAAGACGGGAACAATACAAAAGAAGGGACTACATACGTCAAAATAAAAGAAAATTTGTACCAAAAGTATCACCAACCAAACATAATTTTTCATAAGACATTCCACATTTATAATACATACATACATATATATATATATATATATATATATATATATATATATATATATATATATATATATATATATATATATATATATATATATATATTTATATTTATATTTATATTTATATATGGGTTAGGTTATAATGTGGATGGACAATTATTGTACGGACGTGTGGACAATGCTATTCTATGAGAATTATTAAGAGAATAAGTTGTTTAGCAATACCAATACGACTAAATAAACATTCTGACAGAATTAGAATAATAATAAAAAGTCTATAATAAACTTATAGACGATTTAATTGGTGAGAATGTATGTTAATGACAATAGTTATGTAAGATTGAATGTATTCATATTATCAAACAACATATATTTTTTTTTACATCCGCATAATACATATTAAATGTCAATCCATATTTGAACCTAGCTCTCTCTTTCTCTATCTCTCTAACAATAACAAAAAGTTCCAACCTTTCATATAATATATACAAGTTTTCAGCATTAGAGACACCAAATTAAAGTCAATGTAATGATAAAGGTGTTGCCCTTGATACATAGATGTAGGTCGTACGAATCATGTAATCCCCAAGAGTGTATTTTTTAAACAAGCTTAAAAAGCTACCATGTCAGAGACATAGTTAGCGTAGACGTGGTTTGCCATGCCTGTAAGTGGTTTGCCATGCATGCAAGCAACTTATAACGGACAAATTAAAACCTGCTAAAAAGCTATAAACAAAAAAATTAAACAAAACTTTCCGTTTTACTCGATCTAAAATATGTTAAAGGGTAAAACCAAAGATTTCCTGCAAACTCAAACCAAAGATTTCCTGCAAACTCAAGGACTTTTATACATTAGCCCTATTAACCAAGAGGGGTATAAAGGAAAAACTTAAACAATACTTTCGATTTTACTGAACCGAAAATACATCAAAAGTAAAACCAAAAATTTCGTGAAAACCTAAAGACTTCTATATTATTATCCATCTTTATTAACATATAATCCAAATGTAAAAGCAAGAACCAAAAGGTTGCATGTGCCCATTATTATGCCAATCTATGAATCTGAGGAAAAAAATTTAATATGAGACGTAAAAAAAAAATCGGAAGTAATAAAATAATAATGTAAAAGATTTGAACAGTTTACTAAAAAAATTAAAACAAAATATTTAAATATTAAATATAAATTGCAACTAATAATTTAATAATTTTATTAATATAATGATTAATAAATAAGAATCATTAGTTGGAAGTAATAATTAAAATAAAAAATGTATATATAATGTTAATCTATTAAGAAAAGTAAAATTAACTATTAATTATTTATAATTAACTTTTACAAACCACAATTAATTAATTATTAGTATTTAATTTTTTCCTATAAAGAAATTCGAACCAGGGTGCTCGTTGAAATATGCGAGTAGGCATCTGATCATTTGTCGTTTCCAAAAATTAGTATTTAATTTTGCAATCTGCTAATAAAATAATTATTTAAAAGATATGATAAGTAAAAATGCAATCTGATATTTTGGAAGTCAAGACAAAACTGCATAGACAAAGTTCAAGAAATGAGCAAGAAGGTGGGATTTTTTAGGTGGCTATGGCTAACAACTGCGCGCCACACTCTTTTCTTAACAATTTCCTTTACTCGGACTATATCGTTGACTAAAACAATTGGTCAATGTTTGAACAAACCATGGGGGAATGATCGTGTATAAATAGATCATTCATATATAAATGGTTACTCACACATTCATATTCATTCAATCATTGAAAAAAATGGCCATAATCTTAAAAAGGAGGAAGACTTACCTTGGCTCTTATAATCCTCATCGTCATTAGTTCATCATCTCACGTCATTACAACCGCCACTGCTCGGACTCCATACAATCATGGCGGCCAATTAGGTTCGGTTATCTCTAAACCTCTCGCAGTTATAAGCTGCTCCAGCATCTCTTATAAATTAACTAAGGTTGCATTGTAAATACGTGTAGTTATTTTTTTTATTTTTATTTATTTATTTATTCATTTAAGAAAACAGTTTCTTTTCACCTTACTTTTGAAGTTGTAGGGTTATAGTCTTCTGATTTTGTTTTCTATAATTATTTCATTCGTGTATTTACTATCAATTGTCTATCGCTAATTTGCAATTCATTCATAACCGATTTCCAGATTTTCTGATCAAACTACCTTAATTATAGTATTATATAAGAGTGCATATACAACTTGTCCATCCCTAAAAAAATATTTGAAATTGATGTATGCAGCTACAAAATTGTGATTATGACCCTATACAACAAGGAGATGGACCCGGCGGGTGTGGAAGTGGAAGTGGAAGTGGAAGTGGTGAATCACCAAAACCAAAACCAAAACCATGCGGTTCAACACCAGGTGGGAGCTTTGTAAGAAGGGTTGTTGTGGAATGACTAAAATGGGAAGGGCCGAATGTTGCTAGTAGTACTAGAGGTTGTACTACATCAAATAATGTATCTGATAATCTGAATCCCTAGTTTAGATCAGAAAATAATATTGAAAATCATTTCCACCCTTTTTGACTGCTTTTACTTAAAGTTATATGTATGAGTATGTCCATAATAATTTTTTATACAGATCTCCGAAATGTTCTTCAAATCTCAGAGGAAAAGATTCTATCATTATATTTGTCAAGATTGTTCACAAGTTTAGGAGTAGAAAAAAAAAATCAAATTTGGCTAGCTATCTTCAACTTACACAAGTGGCATGAGAGCATCAGCAATGCATAGTTCAATCATGCATAGTTCAATCAGAGAGTTGAATGAGATGACATGTCTAATTGACATTCAATGGATCAAACTCTACCATTGTGGGATGTCATGTTGGCCTTTAATGGATATGAAGTTCAATGGCCATTGAACTCTTCAATTGCCATTGAACTCTTCAATTGGAAAAGGAAACCTTTAATTATTAATTATATATTTCATTGAACTCTATTGAGTTCAATGCATTGTAGGAAAATTAATGTAGATTTGTATAGTAAGTAAAAATGATGATGTGTCAATCCATTAAAATCTAATATGTTTAATGCATTGTCAATCCAGATAACTTTGTACCACATGCAATGCGTACCATATCGTCTAGAAGGTGATGGTCACTTCTTTTTGTCGTCTTTTAGATCCCATATCGACCTGAAAATGTTTGTTAATTTTAATGTTGAATCAAGATGGAAATATAGGAAGTTTGTATAAGCCCAATATCCTAAGATGGAGTCTAAACATTAAAGGCCGAACGGTATACTCATCACGATGACGACGTGTCCATGAGCTGGAGGAAGCAACGAGTGTGAACACTATAATGAGGGTTGGCTAGTTAAATAATCAGAAACAAACTGATTAAATAAGTGTCCAATTTAATATAAAAAAATCAGTTCCAAAATCGGATTTTTATGAAAAAATATAATGACCATAATTTGCAATATTTAAAAATTTGAGAACATAAATATCAAATGTTGGGTTGAAAGTTGAAACCATATTTATGATATAAACGATAAATATGATTTAATGTCTATTTTAACGAGAAGGGCTGGTTCTGAGGATTTAAATGCCCAGGACGAGATGGATAAAAAAGGCCCTTAGACCTTAACGTGTAACGAATGAAATTACATAAACTATTTTTTTTATTACAATGACGATAAACTTTATAGCAATAAATAAAGCAAAATCATAGTATTTTAATGAGTAATTATATATCCTAACAGCTAACCGACGATCCGTGAAGCTCTCCTAGCATTCTTGATTGCAAATTGGTTGATCAACTCTTCATAGTCTATACTCTCTAAGATTTCGTTCTCGATAAATATCATTGCCAAACTGCTAAGTCTTTCTTGCGTCATTGTGGAGCGTAAGTAAGATTTCACAAACTTCAATTTTGAAAAACTCCTTTCTACAAATGCAACCGTTACTGGAATAGTCAACAATATTCTATATGCAATGCTTGCATTTCGGAAATAATCAAGTTCTTTCAAAAACTTCAAAACATCTATAGGGTTGCTAAATTCATTGGTTTCCAATGTCTCAAATAATTTCAACTCCGTATAAAGTTCCTCAGTATCAATATCCGATCTTTCTTCAAACTTGAGTGTTTTTTTAAGACGATGACAATACGACTTAAGATCTTTATCTTCAATTCCCCTCGAATTATGTGGAAATAAAAAACCAAATACTTAGTCATACTCTTTGAATTGTTCAAATCTTGTCTCAAGAGAAGAAATAGCTTGATCAACAATGAATAAGAAATAATTAACTCTAAAATTCTCTTCAGGTGTAAATGAAACTTCTTCGCTAGTTGAACTCTCATCAAACATTTTTTTTTCCTTTCAATCAAACGCTTTTTTGGAAATATTGTATCAATACCCATTTCAATAGCAATCTCCTTAGCTTCAACAATCGCTTTTAAAAAACCAGTTTCTCTATAATCTTTGAAGTACCCAATCAATTTGTTTATTTATGTAATAACATTATCAAGATTCATATCCTTTTATTGTAACTTCTTACTCACAATGTTCACATGGTTTAGTACTTCATACAAAATAACAGTTGATACCAAAATTCAAAGTCACCAAGTTCTTTTTCTGCTAGTGAAGTTGCTTCACTTGCAATTACCGCATCATTATCTTTTTCTGCAACGTGAAGTAAAGCTTCCCATATATCTACAAGTTGAAGTTTAATAGCCTTTACACTCTCAACCTGGCTTTCCCAACGAGTTTGACACAATGACTTAAGACTCCAAGCTTTAACATTATCTTTCAAAATTTCCCACCTCTTATTAGAATTTGCAAAGATGGTATAAATGCGTTAGATGAATCCAAAAAATTTCTTTCCTTTAATACACTTGTTAACCATATCACATAATGTTAGATTAAGAGAATGGCAACCACAAGGAGTGTAAAATGCTCTAAGATTTATATCTAAAAATCTCCTTTGCACTCCTTGGTGTTTTCCTTTCATATTTACTCCATTAACATAGCCTTGACCACGCATATCATCAATTTCAAGACCAAGAGACTTTAACTCCTCAAGTGTAATATCAAATAGTCCGTTTCCAGAGGTATCATCAACATTCAAAAAACCTAAAAAGGACTCCTCGACAGTAACATAATTATATGATAACGTTAAATACCTCACTATTATAGTCATCTGTTCCTGGTGACTTGAATCGGGAGTACAATCAAGTATGATTGAGTAGTACTTTGCTTCCTTTATCTTCTTGATAAGTTCTTTTTTAATTTCTTGAGCTAGCAAAGATATTAGTTCGTTTGGATTAAGCGGCCAAGATAATGCACATGAAGCCCATCACTTGTGATCCACCGCACATGCTCTTTGATTGTAACATCCTAACTGTCAGGTATCATTAATATCCAATTTAGATTTCATGTTTTAAGTCCCACTCGACGAGTCGACACTATGACTCATCGAGTATCAGCGGGATGAGACACGTCTTTTAATGCTTGACTCGCCGGGTCGGGAAGAGGACTCGAAAAGTAGGAGCTGGCAGGGGAAACCCTAAATTTCAGGGTTTTCGCACCATATATATTGGACCATTAGCACCTCCCACTATCCTCTATCTCCCTTGAGAGCCAAACACCCTAAATTTCCGTGTGTGTGAGCCTTGTGAGTGTTTTGGAGCTTTGGAAAGTGATATTGTGGAGGAAACTTGTAGATCAAGAGGCTAACATCAAGGAATTCGTGTGGATCCAAAGTCTACTTCAGTTCGGGCACGTTTTAGAGGTAACAAGATGTTACCTTGATCTATTTTCTTATAGAATCTTTCATATGTAAAGATTATGGATTTCTTTAGCTATTCATGAAGGGATTATGGTGTGGGAGCTAGATCTGAAGTTGAAACTTCAGACCTGAACCTCCTTTGAGCCCTATGTTCATAAAGTTCTTATTGTGGTCATGAAGGAACCCATGCTTATGAGTAAAGTTCCATTGTTTGGAACTTTACATTGCTAATGCACTCTAGGGACCTAGATCTATTGTTTGGAACGAAGAGATAGTTCAGAATCGCTTGATTATGGGAATTTTCGTATGAACTCGGCGAGTGTCGGAGATGAATTGGCGAGTCGAGGAGGGTTTTGTCCAAATTGGTCCCGCTTGGACTCGGCGAGGTCTAGGAGATGACCCAACGAGTCAGTGGGGTTTCCAAACACTAAGTCACGTATCGACTCAACGAGTCTGTTAGGAACTCGGTGAGGTGAGTCGGGAATTCTTGGACCAAAAGGGGCTTGATGAAAGGGAAAATTGTACTCAGCAACTAAGTCGGCATAGACTGTTGACTATGGACCAAGTAGCTTTGACTTCGACCGGGGAGTGTCTTGTGCCTCCCCAAGGGCATTTTGTTAATTTGAGTAATTATTGAGTGTACCACTTATGGGTACATGCGAGGTGGTTGGAGCTATATCTGGAGGAGTGGACAGTATCATCCCGAGCTACTAGCGAGGTAAGTTATCCTCACTAAATCAAAAGGGTCTAAGGCACCAAGGCCGGGTCTTTTAGTTGTTATCCTGGTTATAGTATGCTACATGTGATTATGATCTGTTAGATCGGTATTAGGATAGATATTATGTTGTTGTGATCTTATGATCCATTAGGATTGGTATGTTAGTGACCTGGTTAGCTCGGTATTCTGGTTATGAGAGGTTTCTATGACTGATGATCTGTGAGATAATTATATCTGATATCTATATATGCCAGTATATGTTACTTATGTGCACATGGTTATTTAATGATGGATGGGTTGAGGCGGTCCTGCTTTCTGTTGAAGGCCACCATACCCAGCGAGCGGTCTGGATAGACTGTGGGACCCACGTGGTGGTCCAGTCATACCGTAGTCCAGTCAAGCTGAAGGACCAGTATGCCCTCGGGCTTATAGTTTCAGTTATTAATTGTTATTGATATGGTATTATCGGTGTGGTATTGGTATTTTGGGGGTAGCTCACTAAGCCCTCGGGCTTACAGTTTTAGTTTATTGTTTCAGGTACATCAGGAGATCGTGGCAAGGAAAAGGCATGACTGTATTGCTCCTCATCCTTATGATTTTGTTACTGGGACACTCTGATTAATAATATTTTGAAAACATTTAGTAAAAATAGTATTTGGTTTTTATGTTGAAAAAAGTTTAAATTTGGCTTAAAATTTTTGGATGTTACAAGTTGGTATCAGCGCCTTGGTTTGAGTGAATCGGAGGAATACTCGTGTGAATCCAGTCTCAAATCAAGGAAATTTTCAGAATAAATTCTAAAATAGTTTTCAAAATGAAGGATGGAGGTTGCGAAGTGTACGATCAGCCGGAGCATGTAAGTAGACCCCAAAATACCATGCAGCTATTTGATATTATGATATGTTAGAACAGCATGCTAGTGCTAGGCTAGGGATTTTCAGGAATTGCATGATGGACTTGCCTGATTATATGATGCCTACTAGCCTAGGATTTCTTTTATATGGGATTGACATCATTACTGTAGTTGTCTTGTGTATGCATCACGGCTGTGCATAATTAGATCTTATAGCCTGAGAATGTTTGATTTCACCTTAGGGTTGGATTGAATATTCGAAGGTCTATCGGGTCCAGCGTTATGTGTGGCAAGCATACACTAGTGCTGCAAGGTTGGCGGAAGTTTCATGGATGAGTGGGTCGTGAGAAGTGGTAAGGCCAGTTATGAGATAGTTTAACATTCCTCTAGAAGTGAAGGTGGAGTTCTCGCTATGTTTATGTCTATTGTTAGGGCATTGTGGTGATACTTGAGACAAATATGGGTAGGTGTGCAAGGTAGTATGGGCCCGTACTACTGAAAGCAAAGGACCCATACGCGTAGCAAGGAAGTCACAACCCTTAGGGTTTGTAGGAATTGGTCTCTCGATATTATGTTACTTATCTGACGTCTTGGGTATATTTTCAGTATGGTGGTGACGAGACGCTTTGCGACAGGATCTGGATCAGGATCATGGGACGGAGGCCCAGATGTGCCTGTAGCACTTGAGCCCATGGTGCAGATAGCGAAAGAGGAGTTGGATGCCAGGATTCGAGGGATCCTGCATGATGAGATTGTTGCTGCGTTTCGAGCACAACTACTAGAGATGTTTGGGTCGATCAAGACCGCGACGGTCGAGTACTTTGATGAGCATTATGCGGCCTTAGCAAAGACGGCTTCCGCTGCAGCCACATCGGCTGTAACAGCGACAGGAGGTGGAGGAGGAACCGGTCGGGATTTCCAGTACCGGGACCTTAATAACACGAAGCCCTCGATGTTTGATGGTACACAGGATGCGATCAAGGCTATGAGGTGGTTATTTTATGTGGAGGGCTGTTTCTTCACGTGTTCATGTCCTACTGACCAAAAGGTCAGGTGCACCGTGAACCTGCTGAGGCTTGGGGCCAAGGACTGGTGAAGACTGATGACTGGGTCATATACAGATGATCAGAGGACTGCTGTTACTTGGGAGTGGTTTAGGGATATGTTTCGCGCTCGCTACGTTCCACGCGTGGAGCGGGAGCGGATTGCTCAGGAGTTTTTGACATTGAGGCAGGATGGGGAGTCGGTGATGGAGATCACCTGCATGTTCAAAGAGAGGGCTATGTTTTGTCTGTAGTTTACTTCCGAGCAGTCTCAGATGACTTGTTATCTGAGTATGCTCAAGACGGATATTTGACAGTTTGTTGCCATGCAATGTTGTGATACTCTTCTAGATCTTCGGGAAGCCGCGAGGCGGCGTGAGTTAGAGATAAAGCTGCAGTTGAAGGAGCAGTGTCGGGTTCCGACACAGTCTCAGCCGGCACCGAAGCTGTCTAAGACCACTGATACTAGGACCGGAGGTCATCAAAGCTGCACTTGTGGAAAGTGTGGCAGGGGTCATTCCGGAGTTTGTCGAGCAAATGGTGGGTGCCATAAATGTCACAAGGAGGGGCACTATGCCAGGGACTGTCGCCAGTCCGGCCCTACAGTAGATATGAGGATATGTTATCACTGTCATCAGGTTGGTCATGTGAAGACCAACTGTCCGCAGCTCGCCGCCAAGCTGGTGCAGGTTTCCACACCAGCTCACGACAGATAGAGGATTGCAGATGTGAGGCCAGTCAAGATGGAGCCTCTGAAGGCTCAAGGGCGTGCCTTCCTGCTTACGGCAGAGGAGGCCAAGGCATTACTGGATATGGTTGCCGGTATGTTTATATTCTCTATTTCAGTCATTATATTTGTGTATGCTTATCTGTTGTACCTATGTGTAGGTACTTTTTAGTAAACTATTTTCCTGCATTGGTTTTATTCGACTCGGGGGTGAGTCGGTCATTTGTATCTCAAACTTTCAGTGGGGGGTTCAATGTGCCAGTAGATGAGCTTGAGTGTCCGTTGTGAGTTTCTATTGCTAACGAACACGGGGTTTCTAATTCTTCGGTCTACCGGGGATGTGAGTTTGAGATTTTTAGGGTGTCCTTTTTGATAGATTTGATTCCTATTCCTATGGGGGAAGTATGTGTGATCGTAGGAATGGATTAGCTTAGTCGTTTTGGCACCCCGATTGATTGTGAAGGACGGCGGGTTGTAGTTCGAACCCCAAGTGGGGGAGAACTGGTGGTATATGGTGAGGGCACCAAAGTAGGATCATGGTTTTGTTCAGAAGCCAAAGCTCGGCAGTATATTCAGCACGGGTGCGCCAGTTATTTAGTGTATGTAGTTGATACGCGGGTTAGGGACCAGACTGCAGTTTTAGAGGTCCTGGTTAGAGAATTTACTGACGTGTTTTCGGAGGAGTTACTCGGAGTGCCTCCAGAGTGGCAGTTTGAGTTCAAGATTGATCTAGTGTCGGGTGCGGCCGCTATCGCTAAGGCACCATACCGATTGGCACCGCCAAAGATGCAAGAGTTGTCATCTTAGTTGCAGGAGCTGCTGGGTAAACAGTTTATTCGTCCGAGTAGTTCTGAATGGGGAGCATCGATCCTTTTCGTTAGGAAGAAGGACGGTTCGTACCAGATGTGTATCGATTATAGGGGGCTGAAGAAGTTAACGGTGAAAAAACGTTATCCACTCCCGAGGATAGATGATCTTTTTGATCAGTTGCAGGGTGCATCTTGGTTTTCCAAGATCGATTTGAGATCCGGATATCACCAGGTCAGGGTGAGAGGAAGACGTGGAGAAGACCGCACTTCGGACTCGTTATGGTCATTACGAGTTCGTGGTGATGCCGTTTGGGCTCACCAACGCGCCAACAATGTTCATGGATCTGATGAATCGAGTCTGTAGGCCGATACTCGACCGTTCAGTTATTGTATTCATAGATGATATCTTGGTGTATTCCACGTCCAGGGAACCGCATGAAGAATATCTGCGGGAGTTATTGGGAGTTTTAAGGCGAGAACGGATTTATGCCAAGTTTTCGAAGTGTGAGTTCTGGTTGCGAAAGGTCCAGTTCCTTGGACACCTCATTAACCAGGAGGGGATTTTGGTCGATCCGGCCAAAGTTGAGGCGGTTATGCAGTGGAAGATTCCGAAATCTCCCTCAGATATCAAGAGGTTCTTGCGATTGGTAGGGTACTACCAGAGGTTTATTCAGGATTTTTCCAAGATTATGGTACCTCTCACTCATCTGACGAGGAAGGGGGTGGATTTCTGGTGGGGCCCAGAGCAGCAGAGGGCATTTGAGACCCTTCGACAGTGCTTATGCGAGGCGCCAGTTTTGAAACTCCCCGAGGGAGTTGAGGATTTTGTGCTATTCTATGATGCGTCCATCACGGGTTTGGGGGCAGTCCTCCTACAGAAAGGACGAGTGATAGCCTATGCATCGCGACGGCTAAGGCTGCATGAGACGAGATATCCTACGCACGATCTAGAGTTGGGAGCGGTGGTATTCGCTCCTAAATTTTGGAGGCATTACCTATACGGGGTCTGTTTACCATATACACGGATCACAAGAGTTTGAGGCATATCATGGATAAGCCAAACCTGAATATGAGGCAGCGCTTGTGGCTGGATGTAGTTAAGGACTACGACTACGAGATCCTTTACCACTCTGGTAAAGCGAATGTGGTGGTGGACACTTGGAGCCGCAAGTCAATGGGGTCTTCCACCCCAGTGAGATGTATGAGGATAGCCATAGATTCTCTGATTGTGAGTTTGATCAGGGACGCACAAGTTGAGGGTATGAGACCAGAGAATTGGAAAAAAGAAAGGATTAAGGGTGAAAACACCTGGTTTGTGCAAGATGGGTGAGGATTGATGACCCGATATGGTCGTGTATGGTTTCCGATGTTTGGGGGAGTCAGACAGACTGTTTTGGAGGAGGGTCATAAGTCTCATTTCTCCATTCACTCAGGGGCCACCAAGATGTACAGAGATCCGAGATTGAGTTATTGGTGGCCGTGTATGAAGCGAGAAATCGCTGAGTATGTTGAGAGGTGCTTGACTTGTAGGATGGTCAAAGTCTAGCATCAAAGACCGCATGGTTTGTTGCAGTCCTTGGAGATTACCATGTGGAAATGGGAGCAAACATCAATGGATTTCATTACTAAGTTGTCGAGGACGGCGAAGGGGTTTGATACTATATGGGTTATTGTTGATAGATTGACCAAGAGTGCTCACTTCTTGGATGTTCGGGAAAGTTCCTTGGCCAAGAAATTGGCCGATGTGTATGTTCATGAGATCGTTGCTCGGCATGGGTACCAGTTTCTATTGTTTCCAACCGTGATGTCATGTTTACTTCTCGTTTCTGGCATAAGTTCCATGAGGAACTGGGTACGCGGCGACACTTTAGTACAACGTTTCATCCTCAAATCGACGGGTAGAGTGAGCGAACCATTCAGACCCTGTAGGATATGTTGAGGGTGTGTGCTATTGATTTTGGAGGGAGTTGGGATTCCCACCTACCTCTTGCAGAGTTTGCTTACAACAATAGCTATCATTCCAGTATTGGCGCCCCGACTTTTGAGCTGTTGTATGGTCAGAGATGTAGAACCCTGATCTATTGGGGTGAGGTTGGACACATAGTGATGGGTCGAACGAAGGTAGTTTTATAGACTACCGAAAAGACCAGCAGATCAGATAGCGGTTGCAGACCGCCCAGAGTCGACTAAAGAGTTACGCTGATAGACGCCGATCGGATTTGGAGTTTCAGGTTGATGATATGGTACTATTGAAGGTCTCACCCTTGAAGGGCGTGATTCACTTCAGAAAAAGGGGCAAGTTGGTCCCACTATATTGGACCGTTCAGGTTTGTTGCCAGGGTTGGTAAAGTGGCGTACAGGTTGGATTTACTGGACAAGCTCAGTCGGATTCACAACACTTTTCACGTTTCGCAATTGCAAAAGTGAATTATGGACCAGGAGGCAGTGGTACCACTGGATAACATTCAGGTTGATGAGCGTCTGAATTATATAGAGAGGCAGGTTGCCGTTTTAGAAAGGAAAGTGAAAGTCCTGTGAAACAAGGAGGTTCCATTGGTGAAGATACAATGGGAGCATCGGAGGGGATCTGAGTGGACATGGGAGCCGGAGGCTGAGATGCGGGAGCATTACCCGGAGTTATTCAGTATAGCAGACTTCGAGGACGAAGTCTAAATTAAGTGGGGGAGAATTGTAGCTTCCTAACTATCATGTATCATTAATATCCAATTTAGATTTCATGTTTTTAGTCCTACTCGACGAGTCGACGCTATGACTCGTTGACTATCAGCGGGATGAGACACGTCATTTAATGATGGACTTGCCGAGTCGGGAAGAGGACTCGACGAGTAGGAGCTGGCAGGGGAAACCCTAAATTTCAGGGTTTTTTCACCCTATATATTGGACCATTAGTGCCTCCCACTATCCTCTATCACCCCTTTAGAGTCAGAAACCCTAAATTTTCGTGCATGTGAGCCTTGTGAGTGTTTTGGAGCTTTGGAAGGTGATTTTGTGGAGGAAAATTGTAGATCAAGAGTCTCATCAAGGAATTCGTGTGGATCCAGAGTCTACTTCAGTTTGGGCACGTTTTGGAGGTATTAAGCTGTTACCTTGATCTCTTTTCCTCTAGAATCTTTCATGTGTAAAGATTAGGGCTTTCTTTAGCTATTCATGAAGGGATTTTGGTGTGGGAGCTAGATCTAAAGTTGAAACTTCAGATCTGAACCTCCTTTGAGCCCTAAGTTGATAAAGTTCTTATTATGGTCATGAAGGAACACTTGCTTATGAGTAAAGTTCCATTTCAAGCTTAGATTTGGAGTTTTAGTCATCCAACTACGTAAAGGTAGAAACTTTATGTTGCTAATGCACTTTAGGGACCTAGATCTATTGTATGGAACGAAGAGATAGTTCAGAATCGGTTGTTTATGGGAATGTTTGTATCAACTCGGTGAGTCGAGGAGGGTTTTGTCCAAATTGGTCCCGCTTGGACTCGGCGAAGTCTGGGAGATGACCTGGCAAGTCAGTGGGGTTTTCAAACACTGAGTCGTGTATCGACTCGGTGATTCTGTTTGGAACTCGACGAGTTGAGTCGGGAATTGTTGGACCAATAGGGGCTTGACGAAAGGGAAAATTGGGCTCAGCAACTAAGTCGGCATGGACTGTTGACTATGAACCAAGTAGCTTTGACTTTGATCGGGGAGTGTTTTGTGCCTCCCCAAGGGAATTTTGGTAATTTGAGTAATTATTGAGTGGACTACTTATGGGAACAGGCGAGGTGGTTGGACCTATATCTGGAGGAGTGGACAATATCATCCTGAGCTGCTAGCGAGGTGAGTTATCCTCACTTAATCAAAAGGGTCTAAGGCACCAAGGTCGACTCTTTTAGTTGTTATCTTGGTTGTAGTATGCTACATATGATTATGATATGTTAGATCGGTATTAGGATAGATAGTATGTTGTTATGCTCTTATAATCTATTAGGATTGGTATGTTAGTGTCCTGGTTAGGTTGGTATTTTGGTTATGAGAGGTTTCTTTGACTGATGATATGTGAGATAGTTATATATGATATTTGTATATGCCATTATTTGTTACTTATGTGCACATGGTTATTTGCTGATGGATGGGTTGAGGCGGTCTTGCTTTGTGTTGAAGGCCAATATACCCAGCGAGCGGTACAGATAGATTGTGGGCCCCGTGTGGTGGTCCAGTCATACCGTAAGCTCGGATTAGATTCAGATAGATTGTAGGCCTTGTCAGGCGGTCCAGTTAGGCTGAAGGACCAGTATGCATATTATTGTTAACTGTTATTGATATGGTATTATTGGTGTGGTATTTGTATTTTGGGGGTAGCTTACTAAGCCCTCGGGCTTACAGGTTCAGTTTATTGTTTCAGGTACATTAGAAGATCGTGGCATGACAAAGGCATGACCGTATCGCTCCTCATCCTCATGATTTTGTTACTGTACACTCTGATGAATAATATTTTGAAAACATTTAGTAAAAACAATATTTGGTTTTTATGTTGAAAAAGTTTAAATTTGGATTAAAATTTTTGGATGTTACATTGATAACTGAGTCAAACTCTTCCAACATTTCAATGACATTCAAAAAATTTCCATTACCTATTAGATACATTTAACAAATAAGAAGTGAAATCAGTCATAATAATTAACAAAATGGTTTTTGGTGGAATTAGAACAAAAAAATTACAATTTATAGTTACCTTTATATACAACTTTTCATTGGATCCACGGAATGCTAAATTATGTTTGGCAAGAAACTTCACTACTGCAATGATTCTCAAAAGGACTTGTTTCTAGTATGTTGGGTCGTGTTTTGTATTAAGTGTTGCGTCTATTGGGCTCGTTAGCTAGTCCGTTTTTGTATCTCCGGTATGGGCTTCTCCATCCGTGAGTATAGTAGGGTTTATTATAAATATAGGTGCTTGCATGCATCTTAGGTTAACGATAATAACGATAGATCAGAGCATTATTCAGTAGTTTTAATTATCGTTCTTGTAACCCTAAATCCTCTACAGTGGAAGTTCTTAGTCGAGCTCTGCTGAGGATTGTTTGAATTAATCATTCGACACATTGTGATTCAATCTTGTCTTGTTTATTGTTTTATGTTCTTCGCACTACCTGTTACAAAGATCTAATCGATCTTCAAGTTTATTTACTAAATTATCAATTGGTATCAGAGCAGGAGGCTGTGTAATTCATACACTTCTTTTCTGTGAAAAAGGTTGCGATTAGGGTTATTCTGCATTTACTGATATTTATTGAGCCGTCATCCCATAATTGACATAACTCAACATTTATTTGTGTTGCCCTAATTTAATATATTACAAGTCTGGTCTTTTAAACAGGTTATTCGATCAAGCATGGACGAGTCACAATCCAATCCCATCAACATCTCAAACAGCATTGGGTCAACGACAAAGATTCCCATCCTTTACACCCAAGATTACGAGGTCTGGGCACATTACTTTGAAGATTATGTCATCGGATCTGAGGACAATGGATATCTCATCTGGGAAGCAATTGTATCCGGACCATTCGCTCATTCAGCAACTTCAAGAATTATTAAAACTCGGAAGGAGTATAATGATCTTTTGAAAGACATTAAAGATATTGCTCAAGACGAAAAAGATAAATTTCAGTGCAATATTAAAGCATTGAGACTAATCAGATTTGCTCTTCAATCTGACACTTTCAGGCTAGTGAGTTCATGTAGCACTGCCAAAGAAATATGGGATAGGCTGAGAGAGTTATATTCTACGGACGAAGATCTCGAGCATTCCATTCAAACCTTGCTTTTGTCCGAATTTGGTGAATTCAAGCAGAGTCCTGAAGAAACTGTAACTCAGACGTTCGATCGCTTCAATCATCTTCTCAGTAAGATGATTAAACATGATATTGAAAGGAAGTTGATTGAACAAAAGGTTACATTTTTAAACGGTCTCAGATCTGAGTGGAGAGTGGTTGTGTCCACTGTTAAAGCGCATGAGCAATTCAAATCTTACTCTTTGGCGGAACTGGTAGGGATTTTGAAATCTCAAGAAAAGATTGTGTTACAGGAGAAAAATGTGGTTTCAAGCTTGGGATCATTGGCCCTTCTGTCCAAAAGCAAAGCTGTGATGGAAGATGAAGACCTCAACCTAGAGGATTATGACCTTACCTCTGAAGACTATGCAATGATGGTCTCAAACCCAAAGAGGTTTATCAAGAAAAGGTTCCCTACAAATAAGAACCGAAATTGGCAGGGAAGTTACAGTTCTGAAAAGGTTAGGGAAGAACCGAAAGCAGAAGAACCAAAGAAGGAACCGAAAGCTGAAGGAGATTCGGGTGTGAGCTGCTATTATTGTGGAGAAAAGAACCACTATGCCAAAGATTGTGTTCTCAAGAAAATGGCAGAAAAGGATGAGGAAAAAGACGAAGAAACTGTGTTGTTGAAAAAGCTGGAAGAGATCAAAAGAAAGAAATCCACAGCTAACCCCTCTATGAATGCTTTAATTGTGCAGGGTTCGGTAGCGGATGATGAGTTCGGTGGCGTGGAGGTCTGGTCAACCGATTCTGAGGACGATGAAGTCAGGAAGCCATCCCATGGAAAGGCCTATGTTGCAAAAGGTGAAGGGAGCGGTGGAAAGTGTTTAATGGTGTCAGACGTGTCTCAGATGAGGGGATACAACATAGATGGTGGGAATGAAGACACAAAGGAGCGAGAGGACTTGTGCTTCACAGCTAAACCTCTCAGCATGCAGTTTAACGAGCTTGATGAATTAATCAAGAAGGTACAATCAGTTTTTGTTTCATTCAAAGTCCCACAAAGTTCATATGAAAAGGAATTAAAAAATGTTAATTCAAGAATCTCTCATCTAGACAGCAGTTTAACTCAAACACGAGTCACCAATTCTAACCTAACTGACCAAATAAGCAGGGTATCTTCAAAAAGTGAGGAACGAAGGATGTGGATCGAGCTAAAGGAGTCGGAGTTAATCAAATCCAAGGATGAAAACATTTATTTACAAAGAGACAATTTAAAACTTTTAAAACAGAGAAATGTCTTTTGTTTAATTGCTAAGCGTCTTTACACTAATATCACTCAACTTCATTTAAACTGTGAAATAGGGCAGAAAATTCATCGCATGATTTTTCCCTTCCTTGAGTTTAAGGAGGATGAAATTGACACTGAAGCATATAACTGTGAAAGTGTTATTTCGTCTGAGGATGTTAATCCGACATATATGTATGGTCTAGACAAAATCGAATCTTTCATGAAGTCCAAGGACCATAAAGACATGCTGAAAAATCTTTTGGATGAAAATGATAAACTAAAGCTAAGAACCGAAACCATACAAAAGTTTGACTCATTGAATGCCAACCTGAGCTCAGAAAATAAAATTGATGTTGAAAATGCATCTGAGCTCAATGAGGACGATGATATGAGTGAAATTTCTATTGAAGACACAGTTGACTGTTCAGAGTTTGTCAAGAGCGAACCCAAAAACCACAAAAATCTTATTTCAGAAAATTTTGTGGAGTTTGCTCGTCTGTCCCAACAAAAGTCCCCGATCCTTGAAGAAAAGGCTGTTGTATACCAAAAAGTGAGAACAACTCCAAATCAGGTGTATAAAGTCACAGGCATAACAGGACATCAGACAGCCGAACTCACAGCTATTGTAAACGAAGATAATGCTGATGGTTGTGATGAGTTCTTCTGGTCTGCTCCTATCGACAATGCTGACGAAACAGTTGGTCTGTCAGAAAGGACTTCATGGAAAACCAAAGGCAGATATGTGCCAGAGCCTTTGAACAAGCCTGATATCTTCGACGTGCCAAGCACTAGTGGTACAAAAGATGTTCCTGAAGAAAAAGGAGTTTCTACAAAAGAAGTCACTCCTTCAAGCGACACATCATCAGTTCAAAGTGAATCAGCTGACAGAAAGCAAAAACAAAAAGCGAATATCCATCGTCAGCCGAAGCAGGTGAGAAATCAGAAACAGCAAAGGAATCAGAGATACAAGAAGAATCTCTCTGAAAGAAAACAGTTCTGGCAATCTTAAAATGCCCATTTCTCTTATCATGACAGAAATTTAAAGTCAGCGAAAAACACTGTTAGGTCACAAGAAAGTCATAACAACCGAAGAGAGAGGTTCGGTTATGAAGGTCAAAACAACCGAAAGGATACGTTCGGTTCTGAAAAATTTGACAACCAAAAGCAAAGGTTCGGTTCAGAAAATACTATCTACCGAAAGCAGAGGTTCGGTTCCGAGAGCAAAAGAGACCAAAGATCTAGGTTCGGTCCCACTAATGATCATAAACAAAAGGGTCACTTAGAATCTCAAGCCAAGAACTCATCTCAGTCTAACTTCTCTCGTTCTTCTTCTTCTAATTCTTCTAATTCCTCTCTACCTCTTTCTAAATTCAACTTTGTTCGCACTCAAAAACCTAAATCATCAACAGATATGAAAGGAAAATCAAAGTTTTCATCAGTTGAAACAAATCAAAATAATCCAAAAGTCCAAATACCTAAACCAGAATCCAAATCGAAAGAAACAAATCACAACAAAATTAAGGTTTTCACCATTAAAAAGAAAGATGAAACAACGTTAATAAAACGAACATATCTTGTTGACATCTCTCTAACTATTCCTGTTCCAGTGAAAGGCGCACGTGGACCCAAGAAACTTTGGGTTCCTAAATCTGCTTAATTTTTATTAGTGACGAGCAGTTTGATGAAGAATGGTACATTGACAGTGGCTACTCACGTCACATGACAGGAAGGAAGGAAGAACTGAGGGAGTTCAGGTCTCTTTCAAACGGTGGAAATGTCAAGTTCGGGAACAACTCCTTCGGCACCATAAAAGGCTATGGAATGATTACAAATGGTGATTTTATGATTAGGAAGGTTACATACATTGAAGGACTACATCACAACCTCATCAGTGTATCTCAGCTTGTTGGAGGTACCGGTCTCAAGGTTTCATTCGATGATGAGGGTTCGGAAATAATTGAGAAGAAAACGAAAAGAGTCATTCTTAAATCGGAGCGCAAAGGCGAAATGTTTCCCCTGAACCTCAAACCCATCAAAGGTAATCCAGCTATCTGCCTGTTATCCAAAGCACAATCTAACGAAAGTTGGTTGTTGCACCGAAGGCTCTCTCATCTCAACTTCAAGGATATCAACAAACTTGTCATAGGTGGTCATGTTCGAGGTCTTCCATTGCTCAAATTCGATCGAGAACATTTATGTGCTGCGTGTGAAATGGGGAAGCAGAGTCGTCAAAGTCACCCATCGATTGTAAACACTAAAGTTGTTGAACCATTAGAGTTAATTCACATTGATTTGTGTGGTCCATCATCTATCGAAAGCATCGGCGGTAGCAAGTATATTCTTGTCATCGTTGATGATTTCTCGCATTTTACATGGGTGTTCTTTCTGAAGCACAAATCTGAAGCGACTCTCAAGCTGAAGACGTTTATCAAGCAGATTGAAGTACAACTAAAGAAAGTCGTTCGCAACATCAGGAGCGATAATGGTCTAGAGTTCAAAAATAAAGAATTCGAAGAATTCTTAGCCGACAAAGGAACCAGTCATAACTTCTCAGCTCCCTACACTCCTCAACAAAATGGGATTGTCGAAAGACGAAACCGATCTTTATGTGAGGCGGCCCGAAGCATGCTAAGTTTTGCTTATTTACCTTTATATTTTTGGGCTGATGCTATTGCTGTTGCTTGTTTTACGCAGAACAGGTCATATCTCAATAAGCGATTCACTCTCACTCCTTATGAGATCATCAACAACAGGAAGCCAAATGTCAAATTTTTCCATGTATTTGGCTCACGGTGCTTCATCTTCAATTCTAAAGAACATCGTAACAAGTTCGATGTCAAAGCCGATGAAGGGATATTTCTGGGCTATTCTCTCACTTCTAAAGCCTACAGGGTATTAAACAAGCGCTCGAGGAAAATAGAAGAAACCTATTATGTGACTTTTGATGATAGCTATGTCAAAAAGCTTAAGGCCAAAGAAGACACAGTTGGAGAAATCTTTTCTCACACAGGCCAAGTCACAGCCTCGATTGCAAACCTATTTGAGAAGTTCGTCGAGTTATTTGATGAACCAGAGAAGGAAACTCTCTCAGAAGCGAGTGCATCAGACAACAAAGTAGATCATCTGAAGCAATTCATCGAAGATACTGCAAAGAGAATGAATGAAGGAGGATCAAGTTCTGATGACCCTCCACAGCACGATACTTCAGTTGAGGGGGAGGGCACATCTTCGTCATCACAGGCGAGCTCTCATGTTGAGGGGGAGAACTATTCTCCAGCTGCTCCCGAAATCTCATCTGCACCCGAAAGTCCAGTGGTACCCGAAAGCTCAACACGGCACGAAACTCCTATAGCTCCAAAAACTCAAGACACACCTGAAAGCTTATCTGTCGAGGGGGAGAATGCAGATATGTCTTACGACTATGATAGTCAATCTGAACTATAAGAGATGGTAAACGCTGAATTGGATCCATCTTATGAACCAAATTACCCTCCTCTTGCCAAATGGACTAGAGATCATCCTGTTTCTCAAGTTGTCGGTAATGTCTCTGAAAAGGTCCTGACCCGATCACAACTAAAGGCAAAACAAACTTCCTTATTTTCAAAAGTAGAATTCGGTATGTTTAACTCCTTCGTCTCAAAAGTTGAACCAAAGACAGTTAGCACTGCTCTTGATCACTCCGATTGGGTTCAAGCTATGCAAGATGAACTAAATGAATACGAAAGGAATAAAGTTTGGCGTCTCATTCCAACTCCTCAAGATGCCTCAGTTGTTGGTCTCAAATGGGTCTTCAGAAATAAGATGGACAAGGAAGGCAACGTGATACGAAACAAAGCCCGTCAGGTAGTGAAAGGATACTGTCAGGAGGAAGGAATCGACTATGAAGAAACTTTCGCTCCTGTTGCTAGGCTGGAATCCATTAGAATATTTCTTGCCTATGCTGCACACAAAAACTTTGAGGTCTACCAAATGGATGTCAAGTGCGCATTTCTAAATGGAGAACTTGAAGAAACCGTGTACGTGGAGCAACCTCCTGGATTTGTCAATGAAAGGTACCCCAATCACTGTTACATTTTGGACAAAGCCGTATATGGACTGAAACAAGCTTCGAGGGCCTGGTATGAAACGCTAACCAAGTTTTTAAAGATGTCCAAATTCAAACAAGGTTCGGTTGACCCAACGTTCTTTCGTAAGAAGGAAGGCAACCACCTTATGATTGTTCAAATTTATGTCGATGATATCATCTTTGGCTCAACGAATCCTAGCTTAACGGCTGAACTCAGAAAGCTGATGGAGACTAAATTTGAAATGAGCTCAATGGGTCCAATTAACTTTTTCCTTGGTTTAAATATTAGACAGGGACCCGAAGGCATCTTTATTAATCAGGAAGCTTACACGAAGACTCTCCTTGCAAAATTTGGCATGGTGGGAGATTTAAAGGTTAAAGTTCCAATGGCGTTCAGCACCAAGCTTACTCCATCATTGGATAAGCCAGCAGTTGATATTACGCTATATCGCCAGATGATCGGTTCACTGATGTATCTTACTGCTAGTAGGCCTGATATCATGTTCTCTGTTTGTTACTGTGCTAGATTTTAGGCGAATCCGCGTGAACCTCATATGCTTGCAGTGAAGAACATACTCCGTTATCTCAAGCGAACTACCTCTTTAGGCCTATGGTATCCATCCAACTCAGGCTTCTTTGTTCAAGGCTACTCAGATGCAGACCTTGGAGGTTGTGGACTAGACACGAAAAGCACCACGGGTGGCTACCAATTCCTAGACGGGAAGTTGGTTAGTTGGCAATCAAAGAAACAGACATGTGTATCTTTGTCTACCGCTGAAGCAGAGTACATCGCAGCTGCCTCCTGTACTTCTCAAGTGATTTGGATCCAAAGTCAACTCCGGGATTATGGACTCAATATGAAAAAGATCCCACTATATTGCGACTCAGAAAGTGCAATTAGGATCTGTCATAACCCAGTGCAACACTCGAAGACTAAGCACATAGCACTGAGGTATCACTTCATTAAAGATCATGTGGAAGATCGGAACGTCGAAATTCATTTTGTTTGAACCACTGATCAACTGGCTGACATCTTCACCAAAGCCCTTCCTGAAGCATCGTTCAACAAAATTCTACAAGGGCTAGGTATGATGGAATCGGAGTTAGTACCAAACATTACCTCTCAAACTCAAAAGTAAGAAGCGAAATAGATCGAACGTTCGGGTTCGGGTCTTGTACTAATGTACCGAAATGAACCGAACGCTCGGGTTCGGTTGAATAATCTGCTTTTCGCTCATCAATCAAAGGTAGTTTTCTTGGTTGTACATCTTATGTAAAATTTCTCCAATTACATTTATTTTATTATCAAAGTTATTCTCTTTTTAAAACCTATTTTCTTTGACAACCGAAATATACCGAACGTTCGGGTTCGGTTCCAAAAATTTTCTTACCCGAAATAGACCGAACGCTCGGGTTCGGTTCCAAAGTTTTTCACAACCGAAATAAACCGAACGCTCGGGTTCGGTTCCAAAATTTTTTTTCTCTCTGTATTTTTTTTTCTTTTGTCTTATTTTTTATTTCATCTTTTATTTATTCATAAAAACTCCAAAAATATTTTTCATAATTTCACAAACTCTAAAAATATTTTGTTCTTTATTTTCTTTTTGGCTTTACTTTTATGTGTGTGTTCGTTTATGGGGAAATTATTGAATTAGCTAAGTGTCCCTAGAAGCATGCTGTTGTATGTGTCCAAAGCCTCACCTAATTCTGAATAATAGGCCTTACTGACTTGGTATAAACAAACCTTGTCTTCCCAATTAGGCTTCCTTATTTATTCTAATCATGAGCTACCTAACTCTCTTCTCACATGAGCTAAGAGTTTTCTGTTTGGTCCAGTTTTTCACAGCAGAGGTACTTTGTTTTCTTACACCATCTAAATTGCATTTCTCCATCACACTCATTTCACATACATAACCCTTGAGACTCTCAGAAATTACCACTGAGGTTTATGGTTACACAATAACTGTGTTCATGATCTTAGTTTCGTGCCACTACGAGCTAAGTGAAACCCAAAATTCAATACCCAATACGAATTGACGGTGAACAATTAATTTGCTCTAGTTTTCACCATTAAATTGACAGATGTATCTTCATGCTATCTCAAGTTTTTTTGTGATTCCTATGAAACTGTTACAACCCATAACATTTCTTCCCTTGGGATCCGGTTTTAAATTTTTTGAGATTTATATTCCCAGCCAGTTTAAATTATTCCCAACCTACTTGTTCAACAGACTACACCGGTCTCACAAGTACTTCGTTCACTTTCTATGTTATATCAAGATTAGGAATGTTGAATCGAAGCGAAAGCCACCCTAATAAGCCTAATTAAAAGAAGCCTTTCAACACTTCTTAATAAGTGTTTGTTGATTGATTCAATCGACTTTTTTTTATTAAAGGAAAACGAAATCGATGAAGTATTGAAAGAATGATCATCGATAGATCGCTGCTGTATTCACAAATACACTTTGATGCTAATTTGCGAATTGGAAATTCCAATGATGTTGGATGGATTGCTCGAGGATGAATCGATATACTATAAAAAAAATTGGGCCCCTTAAAATTTTAGGTCCTGTTCCATTTCCCATATGGCACATGCCGTAAACCGGGCCTGTTAACGAGTAATTAAAGTTGTAGTGCAAGATAAACAAAGCACAATAATAGAAACATGTGCTTCAATACACATCATTTAGAGCCAAACTGAGGTTGAAGAGTGACAATGGTATGCAGAGCATGCAAATAGGAGGGCGAGAGATCAAAGCAAAAGTGTTGTAGAATCATGATGAGTGCCATTTTGGCTTCTAACAAAGCAAAATTCAGTCCAACACATATTCTAGGGGCGGACACAGGAATTAGTCGTAGGGGTTGCCCAATTTTTTTTTCCGGTCAAACATAATATAAAACATAAAAAGAAATTCCGGTCAAACATAATATAGAACGTCTAATACAAATTTTTTTTTTCTGGTTAAACATAATATAAAACGTCTAATACAATTTTTTTTTCTAGTTAAACATAATATAATAACGATCTATTACAATTTAAAATTGTCCTCTTCGTACAGTCATCTTTTGGAACCGCTCTATTACTTTTTCATTCTCAACTTTGTCAAGTGCTTCAGTCTCGACATTACAAAGCCATGCATCATTCAAAAAGTCATCGTCAATTTTTTTACGTAAGTCGGTCTTTAAGAGCTTCATCTTTGAAAAACATCTTTCTACACTTGCGGTTGTTGCGTGTAATATCAAAGCCAACTTTAAGAGCTTATAAACCAAAGGATAAGACCGATGCTTCCTCGTACTAACCATCAAACGAGAAAGGTCGGAAATTCCTTTCAAACTAGTGAAGCGCTTATCTTTGAGACAAGAGTGATAAAATATCTCAAGTTGTCCTTCAAGGTCTATCATATCCAAATCATAAAAGTCATACTTGTATAACTTACCCAACTTCAACAAATTTAATTGATTTGTCAAATTATGCAAATGAATCACAAGGGCTCAAAGCACCCATGTATTCTAGTAACTAGGTGCCTGTTTCACTAAATCGATCCCGATATTGTGTAATTTGCATATCAACCACCGTGTTGAAGATTTCAACCTCAAAATGAAGCCTATTAGTCTTTGTAGTCTTACGGTTTATCGCACCAATATAAAACTCTTCCATATCTAAAGTATCAATTTTGTGTGTTTGACAGAAAGATGATACTTTTGGAAAAATGCTAGCAAACCCTTTGTTTCTAAATGATTTTAATGCCTCCATTGTCCCTCTAACCATCGAAACCGCTTCTAAAATGTCTAGATGTTTTCTTTGAAGTTTCTTTGAAAATGTACCCATGAGGCGTAAAATGTCATACATCATATGTAAGTAAAAGACGAACTCATATGATTTAAAATATGCTAATATTTCAGGCACTTGTTGACGGTTTGCCAATGACCCTCCCTCCTCTTTCACAAAATATAAAACTACAAGAACATCCACAAACAACTTCATCAAGCTTGTGAGTGTGTTGAAATGTGAACCCCATCTTGTTTCTCCCGCTTGAACAAGTGTAGTCTCTTGATTTAACCCTCTTCCGGTTTCAAGTTCACCACTACATAAGCCGTTTTGCACCCTTTCTCTTACTTGCTCACGTAGTAAGTCTTTACTTTTACACGAGGCACAAACAACATTAAGCTTCAATGAAATTTGTTCAAAAAAGTCACTAACACCATCATGCGTCATTGCTACAGCCATAACTACTAATTGAAGTTTGTGTGGAAATCAATGTACATAAAAAGCTATGTCATTCTTTTGTAATATCAAAGCTTTCAAACCATTGAATTCCCATTGCATATTGCTAGCCCCATCGCAACCTTGTCCTATTATCTATTAAAATTTAAAACAATATATATATATATATATATATATATGTGTGTGTATATATATATATAATATAATATAATATAATATAATATATCACATAAACTGTTACAACCCTAAACCAGAATGGCAGAAACGTTCGGGGGCGGAGGACTTCATGTAAGTATCACAACACATGCAATATAGTAATATAAGTACAAACAATCATTGCATTTAATAAGTATAAGTTTTAAATAAGTGTTTAAACATTACATATGCAAACACCAAAGTAGGTACAGTAGAAGACAAGAGTCACAGTACGATACTAGGTAGTCTTCTCAAAAGCTTCGGGAGAGTACCTGTCTACTGAATTCCTGAGAATACAAGTTATTTTGAAAGAGTAGATTAGCATTTAAGCTGGTGAGTTCATACATATTTTAGTTCTGTACAGGTCCTTTATGTTATACTAGTTTACAAAGAGTAAATGACTAAGTTCCAATTGTTAAAGTAGTTTAATTCCATAAACCGTGTCATTTGTAAAAGTGGTTTAATCCCATAAACTGTTTCATTTGTAAGAGTAGTTTAATCCCATAAACCGTTTCATTTGTAAAAGTAGTTTAATCCCATAAATCGTTTCATTTGTAAAAGTCTTCTTAGTTATATCCGTTGAACGTTAAACCATTAGTATTAACCCTAGAAAATATTATATCATCCATAATACTGCTTTGAGGTTTTAAATGTTTCCAAAACCAGAAGTACAAGTATATTTTCCACTTGATTTCATGATACGTAGTTTTACTGTAAGTAAAAACTAACAGTAGGTATATTTGGTCAGGATGTAATTATCTTTACTTACTGTTTTAAGAGAAGTATATTAGTAAGTAATTTACTCGTTGTTTTATCCATGTGAGTTCTATTAACCATACCATTAAGACTGATGTGCCTGATGCGACGTTCTTCAGGTGTCAGAAACGATATGATATTTGACACCCTAGGCCTTTCGGCCAAACTATAGCGAACAGTGAAGGTGAGGTATTGCCAGTCCCATATAGATCTATACACAAATTCACACCCTCCCTACCGGAGATTCTGGTTAATAAGTTAGGACTTAAGGTTGTACTTAAATAAGTACACCATGAAGAGTCTCACAAATTTATTGTTTCAACGAGATGTACAATGTATTATTAACCAGTGATTGCTAACCCTGGTACGTTGTATTGTACCCCTATTAATGCAAACCCGGCATGAGATATTATTACCCAGTGATTGTTAACCCTGGTACTCTGTATTGTACCTTTCTTAATGCAATCCCAGTATGATGTATTATTACCCTGTGATTCCTAACCCTGGTACTCTGTATTGTACCTTTGTTAATGCAATCCTGGTATGATGTATTATTACCCTGTGATTGCTAACCCTGGTACTCTGTATTGTACCTTTGTTAATGCAAACCCGGTATCATGTATTATTACTTCTTTAATATGTTATTCATATATTAAAGGTATTATTCATATCCTGGTATAGTTAAATGAATTTTGGTTATTTCCTTGGAAAGTATACAATCGTGAATCATACTTGTATATTTAGTTTTGAATCATAAACTTTACCTATTATAATTTATATGTTCTATCTGATTAGCATGATTTCTCATGGATGAACACTTTTGCTCAGCATAATACAAAGGTAATGATACTGAATGGAGTAACCTTTTATATTCATATATGTATAATATATATATATATATATATATATATATATATATATATATATATATATATATATATATATATATATAAAATTAAGAAGGAAACGACCTTCGGACAACTAACACCACCTTAATTCCACATCCAAACAAGGAAAAATAAATAACATAATTCATTAGTCTGATGCCCTTAAAATCTTATTTATATATTTATACATATATAAACTTGATTTAGGCAATTAAAATTTGAAATAGTTTATAAAACCTTTTTCAAAGAATTTAACGGAGTTTACATAACTTTAAAGATTTAACATGGCTTTAAGTCATTTTGGAAGTATTTGGTAATCCTTAAAAGCATAAGGAAACCCTTTGTGTGATTATTATCACATATAATTATTAACACAATTTATATTGTGTGAAACTTATATCCCCCCCACCCTAAAAAGCATTTAAAAACCATTAAAAAGGTAAATTATAGGGGTTTGAACTCACTTGATAAGTGGTGATTTGG
This sequence comes from Lactuca saligna, assembly GCF_052625555.1. Taxonomy (NCBI): domain Eukaryota; kingdom Viridiplantae; phylum Streptophyta; class Magnoliopsida; order Asterales; family Asteraceae; genus Lactuca; species Lactuca saligna. Next base: position 17,046,710 of record NC_136418.1, read on the forward strand.
GCAGCGTTTCGTTTCTATAGATGATCTTTCTCGAAGAAACCGCGAATTTTTAATAAAAACCGGGCTTTATGCGGGCAGCACTTCGACTGGAAAGAGGTTAGCTTCTCGAGAATTTCGGGGCTTTGGGGCTTTCTTCGGGTTTTAGATACAATACTGGGGCCTTGGGGGGTTGTAAGAAAGTTTAGGGGGTGAAAAGGTGAAAAAGGGTGAAATTTTGGGTGAAAAACATCAAAAATCCGAGAAGTCTTGCACCCTTTATGTAGGGGTGCGAGGGTGCGGTCTGAGGGGTGAGTCAGCAGCCACGCGTCATCAGCTATGAAGGCCACGAGGCCGAGGTTCGGATGCGAGACAGAGAGGCAAGGCGCGTGTCGGATCGCTACTGGGCCGAACTTCGGTCCAATCAGAAGCTGACACGAGGGTCCGAGGGGTGTCAGAGGAGTGTCTCCTGCGAGGGTGTCCGAAGGTAAGTGGACTGCGGCTTTGGTCGAATCAGAAGGCACCACGCGAGACTGCGGTCCAATTAGAAGTGAACACGTGTCTGACGTGGGGTGGCCTCGCATTCGAGGTGACGTGGCAGAAGGGTGACCATACAATTTTTCTCGGTTTTCAACATTTTTCGATTTTTGTGCCAAAAACTTGTGAAATTCATAACTTTCGCATACGAACTCCATTTTTGACATTCTTTATATGCACGCATAGGTAAAATTATAATGTACGAATTTCGTTTAGACGTTGTCGGCTAATTTTGAGTTTATTTTTAATATTATTATTTTGAACAGATCGAGACAGGAAAATCCGTTAAAAATTCATAACTTCTTCATCCAAAGTCCGTTTTGTCTGTCTTTTTACCGTTGTACTAATATTGACGAGACCTTCAATTCTCGTTTAAGTTGTGTCGGCTAAATATCTATCGATTAATATTTCGAATTTTTAGTTGTTTACTAGTAAACCGAAACTTAGAAAAATCATAACTTCCTCATACGAAGTCAGATTTTATGTTCTTTTTATGAAAGTTCTCGGTTTAACATATTCTACAACTTTCATTTAGTTTGTTAAGGCTAAAAAACCTTTTATCGAAAATTCAGTTTGTAAACCGAATAGTGTTTTACCGGTTTTGTCGCGGATCTTCGATTGGTCATAACTTCTTCGTTATAACTCGGATTTCAGTGTTCTTTATATTTTTGGAAACCTTGTTACAATCTCTACGACTTGGTTCATCCCAATCATGTTTATTGATCAATTTATTTTCGACCTAAATTTGTCTGGTGTCACATTATCCCCCAGTTAAAGGGAATTTCGTCCCGAAATTAAGTCTAAAAGTAATAGTCATGGACTAGGGGAAATATGTGGATATATTTTTTTTTATCTAATCTTGCATTTCCCAAGTGAATTCAGGTCACAGGTTTGCAATCCAGCAAACCTTCACTAACGGGGTAAGACATTGCTTTGTTCTTTTGATTTCCCTATCCATGATTTTCATTGGTTTTTCTACAAAGTGTAGACTTTTATTTAACTTGATTTCATCGAGTGAAATAACAAGTGTTTCATCGGATAGACACCTCTTTCGTTTAGATATGTGAAAGGTGGGATGAATGTTATTAAGTTTTTGTGGTAGTTTAAGTTTATAAGCTACAAGACCAATTCTGGTAAGAATATCGAATGGTCCTATGTACCTTGGATTTAATATTCCACTCTTTCTCAAGCATATCTTGCCCTTCCAGGGTGAGACTTTCATATGACAAGGTCATCAGCCTGGAATTCCAAGGGTTTTCTCTTATCGAAACCGTAGCTTCTCTGATTAACTCTGGAAGCTTTATGTCACTTCCTGATTTGTATTCTCTTTTTGGTAGTCTCTTGGAATAATTATGGTCCAGCGAAGGTGTTGTGTGGAAATTTGACCTCTAGCTAGTTGTACGTCACCAACTTTAGTGCAGTGCAAATAGGATCTGCACTTGTGACCATATATGGTTTCGAATGGAGCAACTTTAATGCTAGCATGGTAAAGGACTCAACTAATTGGTAAATAGGTATCCCATATTTTACCATAGTCGATTCCATATGTTCAAGACTACTCTAGTTCCCAGAGATTTCTGAAGTGATTGCCTGAACTGGGAGATGATTCTATTATCTTGGCGGAGATAACAGATATTGGAACACCATGCACTCTGACTAATCTCTTTAAACACATTCTAGTTATCTTCTCTATTTTCCTGTTTCCTTAAAATTTTAAGAAGTGTGTGGACTAGACTACTCTGACGATAATCTCCCAAAATGGCATCAAGTCCACCTATTGCCTTGGTAACTTGATTATAAAGCCCATTGTAATCCACTACCACTTCCACTCAGGTATCTCCGGTTGTTGTAGTTAGCCTGCGGCTTTTACTTCAAAGTTCATGATAAGACTCATACTTGGCTCATCCACCATCACCTCGTTTATACAATTCGTATATAATTTAGGTTTCCCAAAACGTTCGGATGGGTGACTCTGCCCCAGGTCCACAACCAAACAAGGAATAAGAGATAGGGCGGAATTACACATCCTAAATTTTGTTAAGTCTAAATTATATACCACTCTCGTGTATACACTTAGCAGCAATAGATTAACCTAATGAGTTACAATGATGTTGCTATGAGATCTATTGGGGGTACTTCGGTGGTTACTGATTTCTAAGAATAATTCGGTGCTTTTTGTTTTAAGTTCCGTGTCTACTGAGTAGGCTAGAAGGGCGTGGTACCCTTCGCATGGGTACTTCTGAAGTTTTGAAATGAGAGACAACCTAAGGGTTTGCGTTATGGATTAGAGGAATTTCATCTTACGGCTAAATAAGGAAAAAGTTCTCTTACACAGCATAAAAAAAATTCACATGGTAAGGGCCAGGCCAAACCATGTCGAATGAGGATGTCGGAATTTTCTCGACAAAATAGATATTAAGTTGTTCTGGGGGAAATGATTACTTAGGATAGTGAACTATCCTATGTACCTAACTTTTCAGCGCTTCCAGTTTTATTTTGTTATTACTGTTATGAATCCCCTTTTTGATTCGGAATTAGCGGGTACTACCAATATAAGGGTTTTGGTAATTTAAAATTATGAACTTTCATGAAATGATCCTTACTAGGTCTCTCTATAATCGGTTGGTGTATACAAGTCATGTATAATTAAGATTGGTAAGACCTTTGACTGAGCAACCCTGCCTAAAATCCACAACCAAACATCGAACAAGAAATGAGGCGGGATTACTCACTCTAAGTCTACAAATATTAATTATTAATGACCCTTATGTATACACTAAGTCATCATAGCTTACCTGTTAGCATTTCAAATTGTATATGAATGCTCTGATTTAATTTGAACGAGAGAGTAATCATAATAAATTACATGCAAAAATACTTATTTACCAATTCATAAAGTACATATAAATTATAATAGGTATAATTTATGATACATAGAACAATTATTCAAGATTCAAGTATACTAGAATACACTGTTTTACATGAAACAAGGGTTTTGATTCAAAACAAAACAAGGGTTTACACTTGTCAAATACAGGTTCGGAATACTAATTCAAGAACATACTGTCAATCATTTATTTCAGAATGATTGGGTTTTCATATCTAATATACATGTAAAGTTTATATGCTTTTTATGAGACATTCAATTCAGGTTGTTTAATTCATTTTAGACAACCAAGGTAAAGCCCTGACATTATAACCAGAATCTCCAGCCCGGGGATCGAAACAAGTTGTGTGTAGCTCTATATCGAGATTGACAACCCCACACTTAGGTTGCTAGCTACTGTCAGGCATACATGCCAATGAGTGGCAATTGTTATCAACTGGGATGAACCAAGTGATAGAGATTGTAACAAGGTTTCCAAAAATATAAAGAACACTAAAATCTGAGTTATAACGAAGAAGTTATGACCAATCGAAAATCCGCGACAAAACCGGCAAAACACTGTTCAGTGTAAAAATTGAATTTTTAATAAAAGGCTTTTTAGCCTTAACAATCTAAATGGAAGTTGTAGTTTATGTTAAACCAAGAATTTTCATAAAAAGAACGCCAAAATCTGACTTCGTATGAGGAAGTTATGATTTTCCTAAGTTTCAGTATAGCAGTGTACAACTAAAAACTCGAAATAAAGATCGAGTGGTTTTTAGCCGACACAAGCTAAACGAGAATTTAAGGTCTCGCCATTAGTAGTACAAGGTAAAAAGATAGACAAAAACGGACATCGGATGAAGAAGTTATGAATTTTTAACGGATTTTCTTGTCCTACTGTTAAAAATAATAATATTAAAAATAAAGTCAAAATTTGCCGACTAGGTCTAAACGAAAGTCGTAGAGTATAATTTACCTAGGAGTGCATATCAAGAACGTCAAAAAAGGAGTTCGTATGAAAAAGTTATGAATTTTACAAGTTTTTGGCACAAAAATAAAGAAAAATACGAAAAATCGAGAAATTTCGTATGAACAGTAATTGCCACGTCACCCTCGCATGCGAGCTTCCACGTGGCGTCTTCTGATTGGACCGTAGCCTCACGTGTCACCTCCTGATTCGACCAAGTCTGAGGTCCAATAAGAACCAGACAGCCTCGCATGAGACACACTGGACATCACCCTCGTACGCTCCTAGGACACCCTCCTTTGCACGTGTCAGTCACCCATTGGACCGAAGTTTGGTCCAATCCGAGCCAGCCAGCAGCGAGCCTCCGGTCCGAAGAAGCCCCCTCCCTTCGCCATCTGTTCGACGCGTGGCAGCCTCGCATAGGCTCGGGTCCGAACCTTCGGCCTATATAAGGCATGCGAGGGTCCGGCTATTTTTACACTTTTTCACCCCAAATTTCATTCTCTTTCACATTTTCCACTTCCATATGGTCATATACAATCCCTAAAGCCTCAGTATCAAATCTCGAACCCTAAGCAAGCCTCGAATCCCCAAGATTCCCAAGAAGTAACCTCTCTCCAGTCAAAACTCTGACCGATTATCTATCTATCAAGGGAGTTCATACCCACGTATTTTCATAATTTCTACTGTTTTAAGGGGGGCGGGGGGGATACAAGTATAACACAAGAACTTTGTGTTATAAATAAATGATTTCAAATCACGATAAAACTATTTTAAAGCATTAGAAATACTCCAAATATTGAACTCTTTTATAAACTTATATTTTCCCAAATATTCATATTTGCATATATATATATATATATATATATATATATATATATATATATATATATATATATATAAAAGATTTAAAAGGCTTAGGACTAATAACTCATTCTAGGTTCTTTTCCTTGTTTGGATGTGGACTTATAGTACCGGTTATTTGTCCGAAGGCCGTTTAAATTTTACTTATATATAAAATTGTATACGTATATAAATATAAAAGTTATTTCGTCAGTTTAATTACCCTTTGTAACATGTTGAGCAAAGGATTACATGCAAAAATACTTATTTACCAATTCATAAAGTACATATAAATTATAATAGGTATAATTTATGATACATAGAACAATTATTCATGATTTAAGTATACTAGAATACACTGTTTTACATGAAACAAGGGTTTTGATTCAAAACAAAATAAGGGTTTACACTTGTCAAATACATGTTCGGAATACTAATTCAAGAACATACTGTCAATCATTTATTTCCATATGATTGGGTTTTCATATCTAATATACATGTAACGTTTATATGCTTTTTATGAGACATTCAATTCAGGTTGTTTAATTCATTTTAGACAACCAAGGTAAAGTCTTGATATTATAACCAGAATCTCCAGCCTGGGGATCGAAACAAGCTGTGTGTAGATCTATATCGGGATTGACAACCCCACACTTAGGCTGCTAGCTACAGTCAGACATACATGCCAATGAGTGGCAATTGTTATCAACAAACGCCCACAAGGCGTTTGGCTCAGGCGTTCATGTTGTAGTATGGTTATAAAAACTCATTAAAAAGATATTAACAACACGTTAGTGTATAAACAACTAAATGTAAGTACATCTTCAAAGTACCAGTTTACAAAATACAAAGTACAATGGTATACTACAGTTTTCAATAACAGCTAGTGAAGCCAGGCACACTCTCAGTTACAAGTTTTACAAATACAGAACATTGTCTTACAAAATAGAACGGTTTTATGGGAATAAAACTACTTTTCATATACAACAGAAAATATGGGATTTTCTGGAACAGTTTTAATAATAAAGAAACAAAGATACCCTTTCAAACATAAAGACTTATGTACTCACTCAACTTATTGTTGATACTCTCTTTTCAAATTACTTGTATACTCAGGTAAATAATAACAGGTACTCCCTGAGCTTTTTGAGAAGATGGAGCCATTATGAGTCATATCTTCTTCTTTTGTATAACTATTTCGGTTTCAATATAATATGATTGAACACATGTAAATACTTATACTTTTAAATACAATGGTTGTTTCTACTTTGATTACTATGATGCATGTGTTGTGATACTACAAATGAAGTCCTCCACCCCCGGACGTTTCCGCCGTCTGGTTTGGGGGTGTGACAGATTGGTATCAGAGTATTGTTTATAGTGAACTCAGTATATCAATCCATAAAAGATATGCAAACTATAAATACATTGGGGCTAAGAGCTCTGACTACAAGTGTACTTTTTAAGAATTCTAAGTATTTTTACAAGAAGTATACTAACACTCATACCTAGAAGTACCTAGTCATAAGAACTTAAAAGTATTTGGATGTTGACCATTACAGTCAAAATCGGGCAGTTATGTAATCATATCTAGAATTAATATAGCTTGATCAACTATATTGATTTCAGATATGACCAACATGTGTTTGAGAGTGATAGTAGTGTTGTGACATGTCTAAAACTTACCAAGTATAGAAGAAACTCTAGAACAGAACATAAAATACTATAAGAATATTTTAAACATCTATATGCTTTAGCTTTTCAGGAATTTCTCATAACCTTATTCTCGCACAGACACAATGGCAGGACATCATCTACCAGGGGACCCTTATTTTCCAAATCATGGCAATGAAGGATGGGTAGCGGAGGATCCAGAAGAAGACTCAAATGAAGAACCATTTGAGGAAAGCGAATCAAGTGGTACAGATACAAAGCCACAAGTCTGCAACCTGGGGTTACGTCCTCTGAGGCAAGAGGAAGCGGTACCCATACCCGAGTGGGGCCCATACATAAACTATTGGAGCCGACAAGACGGCCAACGCCGTCCCTACGGAATGGCATGGGGTTTCTATAACGTCTCAAAAAGAGGAACAGCCGACAGAGCTCTTCCAATTATAGTGAACCGAATAGCCCGACAATTCGATTAATCAAGGATGTCAATCAATCGAATCCTAGAAGTGAATGCGACTATGCAGGCTAACACTGTAGATATCCTTCGTCTTGAAGAAATACAAGATGATACCCAGCACCATACTGAAGCCCTTCAAAGGAAACTTAATGTTGTTGAATCAGAGATCAGAGAACCGAGGGAGCATCAAGCTGCCCAAGAAAGGCGCTGGAAATCGCAAGATGAAGTGGAACCCAGTAATCGTCGTAGCAACCGCCGCAAGTAGTGTTTACACTACTTTCTAGTTTAATATACTGAATGTATAGACTACTTTCATGATATGTACAAAATCAAGTATCAATAAAATAATAAGCACTTTACTTCAACAAGAATTATTACTATTTTCACAAACATTCGATTCCAAAGTTTTGGGATTATGGATATGTTCCAGTGTTATTTTTCATACTTTTCAATACGACCGCGAAATTTTTTATTTTCGGTAGGTTGGTTTGATGTCGATACTTTCGCAATATTGTGGTTTATTAAAGACCTGCTTTAGGATAAAGTATCCAGATTACATATACTTAATATACCAATACAATCGACATGTATTTTAATACTCCTTGAAAAAGAACGACTTCATTTTATACTATCCTGTTGCAAGTTGTACTTGCAGTAGACATCCATTTTCAATTCTTTACAAGATTTTAGTTGAATTAAGTGTTTAAGTTATGAGATATCAAATTGATATTCATTCTTGATATCTCACTATCTTTTTATCTATTGAATTTTATAGAAAAAGATGCCTCCTCATAGAAATACAAGACGTAACAATGAAAAAAAAGCACCGACGCCACCTCCACCACCACCCCCTCAATTCGATGTTGCTATGTTCCAAGCAGTAGTCACGGCAGCTGTAGCGGCTGCATTATCTCATATCAATGCTCCTGGTGCTAGTGGGTCGGGAGCTGGTGCACATCCTTCTAACCATGTCGAGGGTCATGAGCACTCGAGAGAGTGCACTTTTAAAGACTTCTCGAATGCCAAACCCAGGACCTTTAATGGAACTGGAGGAGTGATGGTTTTAAGGCAATGGATAGAGAAGACAGAAGCAATCTTTGAAATTTGCTCCTGTTCAGAGGGTAGCAAGGTTCAATTTGCTGCTTGTACTTTTTCAGATAGGGCCCTAACATGGTGGAATGGCCATGTTAAGTCACTGACTTTGATAGTGGCTAATACTATAAGCTGGGAGAACCTAAAAACCATGTTGATGCGGGAATACTGCCCGCGAAGGGAAATTCAGAAACTGGAACAAGAACTTTGGGGTCTTACCATGGCCGGTGCAGACATAACAACTTACACGAATTGGTTCTGTGACTTGGCGATTCTGTTTCCGAAAACGGTTGCTCTAGAGAGCAAAAAGATTGAAAGGTATATTTGGGGACTGTCGCCCCAGATACAGGCAAGTGTCATTGCATCTAGGCCTGTTACCTTTGACAGTGCCAAGGAATTGGCACAGTTACTTATTGACCACGGAAATCGTCAAAACTCCATTGTTACTGCCCCATAACAACTTAGGGAGAACAACAACAACAACAACAAAAAGAAGGTTTGGAACAAAAGGAAGGGCAAATCTCCTCTAGAACCTTCAAAGAAGCAACAAATAGTGGCAGTCCATGCTACTACTGTACCTGCTACCGTACCTACTATTGTGCCTGCTGTTGCCCCTAACAACCTAGCACCAACTAAACCCTATGTTGGTAACCTCCCTAAATGCAACAAGTGCAATTTTCACCACACTGGAAATTGCCCAGATATGCAGTGTCATAACTGTAACAGGAAAGGGCATACTGCCCGATTCTGTAGAACACCACCTCAACCCCTTAACCAAGTACCTGCCACTGGAGTAGGTCGAGCATGCTACCAATGCAGTGATGTGGGGCATTTCAAGAGAGATTGTCCAAAAGCTAGAAATGGCGGTGGGGTTGGGAGAATTCTAGCACTGGGTCACGAAGAAGCGATGACATACCCTACAGTGGTCACGGGTACGTTCCTTCTCAACAATACTTATGCATGCATTCTGTTTGATTGTGGTGCTGAGAGGAGCTTCGTGAGCCATAACTTTAAATATATACTAAATCAAAACTCCCAACCACTAAAGGAAACTTTCATAGTAGAAATGGCTAACGGGAAATCCGAATCCACCAATGATATATACATAGGATGTACCCTTACCTTAAATGACTTTTCTTTCTCAATATACCTTATGCCGGTCTCTATCAAAAGTTTTGACATCATAATAGGCATGGATTGGTTGTGCACCAACCATGTCGACATCCTATGCTATGAAAGAGCTATTCCTTTGAACTTGCCAACTAACGAAACTCTTATTATTTATGGCGACAAACCTGGAACGAACCTTCAGATCATTTCTTGCATCAAGGCACATAAATACCTTTGCAAGGAGTACTGTGCATTCTTAGCTCACGTGGTAGACAAAAAGCAAGAAGTGAAAGACATCGCGAGCATTACCGAGGTCTGCAACTTTTCCGATGTATTTCCTGATGATCTTCCAGGGGTACCTCCCGAACGACAAGTCGAATTCCGAATCGACTTAATCCCTGGAGCTACCCCCGTAGCCAAATCCCCCTATCGTCTTGCACCTTCTCAAATGCAGGAATTATCCAGCCATCTTAACGAACTCCTAAGAAAAGGTTTCATAAGACCAAGCTTCTCACCTTGGGGAGCAGCGGTTTTGTTCGTAAAGAAGAAGGATGGATCATTCTACATGTGTATAGACTACTGCAAGCTGAATACGCTTACAATCCAGAATCGATACCCTCTGCCTCACATTGATGATATGTTCGACCAACTTCAAGGGGCGAACTACTTCTCAAAGATAGACTTAAGATCTGGGTATCACCAGTTACGAATTTTGGAGGAAGATGTTCCCAAAACCGCGTTCAGAACTCGTTATGGTCATTACAAGTTTATAGTGATGCCATTCGGATTGACGAATGCACATGTAGTGTTCATGGACCTAATGAACAGACTGTGTCGTCCATTCTTTGACAAATTCGTTATAGTCTTCGTTGACGATATCCTTATCCACTCAAAAAGCAAAGAGGAACATGGCCAACATCTTCGTCAAATATTACAAACTCTTAGATCGGAGAAGCTCTATGCGAAGTTTTCAAAGTGTGAATTTTGGATCAGGAAGGTAGATTTCCTAGGTCACATGGTCAGTTCAGAAGGAATACACGTCGACCCTTCCAAAATAAAGGCAATTGAAAACTGGAAAGCACCCAAAACACCTACTGAAATCCGTCAATTCTTAGGTCTTGCTGGCTATTATCGCATATTCATTCAAAATTTCTCTCGAATAGCTAAGCCTCTTACTACTCTGACCTAAAGGGGTGTAACCTTTACCTGGGGAGAAAAGCAAGAGACATCGTTCCAAATGCTGAAGCGAGCCTTGTGTAGTGCACCGATCCTGTCTCTCTCTGAAGGGACAGAGGATTTCGTAGTGTACTGTGATGCTTCTAATCAAGGGATTGGATGTGTTCTTATGCAAAGAGGAAAGGTTATATCTGATGCCTCAAGACAGCTAAAGACACATGAAGTCAACTATACAACACATGACCTTGAACTAGGAGCAGTGGTCTTTGCTCTGAAGATATGGTGACATTACTTATATGGCACGAAATGCACAATATTCACGGACCACAAAAGTCTCCAACACATCTTCGATCAGAAAAGAGCTGAATATGAGACTATGACGATGGGTGGAGCTACTGAACGATTACGAGTGTGAAATTCTTTACCACCCTGATAAAACAAACGTAGTAGCTGACGTCCTTTGTAGAAAAGAATACTCGGGACGCCGGGTAAATTCATTAACCATGACAATCCATTCGCATCTATCCACACACATCAAGGAAGCTCAAGTTGAAGCCTTGAAACCCGAAAATGTGGCAGGTGAAACCTTGAGAGGAATGGATAAGAACTTCGAAATCAGGGATGATGGAGTCTATTATTTCATGAACCGGATCTGGACACCAAGGTTCGGTGCTTACCTAGATGTGGTTATGAATGAAGCACACAAAACCCGATACTCCATCCACCCAGGTTCAGACAAGATGTATCAGGACCTTAAGAAACTATATTGGTGGCCTAACATGAAGGCCGAAATCGCTACCTTTGTGGGCAAGTGCCTTACTTGCGCCAAAGTTAAGGTAGAGTACCAGAAACCTTCAGGTTTGTTACAACAACCTGAAATCCCTGAATGGAAGTGGGAGCGGATTACAACGGATTTCATAACCAAGTTACCCAAGAAATCAAGTGGTTATGGTACTATTTGGGTAATTGTCGATAGATTAACCAAATCCGCAGACTTCTTACCAATCAAGCAGACTGACAAGATGGAGAAGCTAAGAAGAACATACCTCTAGGAGATTGTTAGACTGCATGGTGTGCCAATATCTATTATTTCGGACCGAGATAGTAGATTCATCTCTCGTTTCTGGCAGTCTTTACAAAACTCTCTGGGAACTAGGCTCATAAGTACATCCTACCATCCGCAAACCAATGGACAAAGTGAGAGGACGATTCAAACGTTTGAAGATATGTTATGAGCTTGCGTGATAGACTTTGGAAAGGAATGGGATATTCATTTACCCCTTGTTGAGTTCTCTTATAACAACAGTTATCACACTAGCATAAAAGCTGCTCCATTCGAAGCCCTCTATGGTCGTAAGTGCAGATCCCCTCTGTGCTGGGCTGAAGTGGGTGACACGCAGCTGGCTAGAGGTCAAACTCCTGACAGTACCCTCAATGGTCCAGAAATTATTCAGGAAACTACCGAGAAATTGTACAAATTCAGGAGCGACTTAAAGCTTCCAGAGAAAGGCAAAAAAGCTATGCTGACAAAAGGAGAAAACCCTTGGAATTCCAGGTCGGTGACCGTGTTTTGTTAAAGGTCTCACCCTGGAAGGGCATGATACGCTTTGGAAAGCATGACAAACTAAATCCAAGGTACATAGGACCATTCGAGATTCTTTCCCGAGTCGACCCTGTAGCTTACAAACTTCGATTACCCCAAGAACTAAGTAACATTCATCCTACCTTCCACATTTCAAACTTGAAAAAGTGTCTATCCGACGAGACTCTTGTAATACCACTCGAGGAAATCGAGTTAAATGAGAGCCTAAATTTTGTTGAAAAACCCATAGAGATACGAGACAGGGAAGTTAAGAAAATCAAACAAAGCCGCATGCCGATAGTGAAGGTTCGCTGGAATGCAAAGCGGGGACCAGAATTCACTTAGGAGCGGGAGTATAAAATGCAACAGAAATACCCACAACTTTTTCCCTAGTCTATCTGTAATATAAATTTCGGGACGAAATTCTCTAACGGGGGGATAATGTAACAAACCATTATTTCAAACCTATGTAATAGTGTAGGTCAGTTTGTACTTCTTTTTAAATTAATAAAGAGAAATTTTGGCATACTGTGTATATTTATATAATTGACCCTCAAAAATAAATTATTAATTAATCTCAAATGGGATGAACCAAGTGATAGAGATTGTAACAAGGTTTCCAAAAATATAAAGAACACTAAAATCCGACTTATAACGAAGAAGTTATGACAAATCAAAAGTCTGCGACAAAACCGACAAAACATTGTTCAGTGTAAAAACTGAATTTTTAATAAAAGGCTTTTTAGCCTTAACAATCTAAATGAAAGTTTTAGTTTATGTTAAATCGAGAACTTTCATAAAAAGAACGCCAAAATCTGACTTCGTATGAGGAAGTTATGATTTTCCTAAGTTTCAGTATAGTAGTGTAGAGCTAAAAACTCAAAATAAATATCGAGTGGTTTTTAGCTGACACAACCTAAACGAGAATTCAAGGTCTCGTCATTAGTAGTACAACGGTAAAAAGACAGACAAAAACGGACATCGGATGAAGAAGTTATGAATTTTTAACGAATTTTCCTGTCCTGTTCTGTTAAAAATAATAAAGTTAAAAATAAAGTTAAAATTAGCCAACGAAGTCTAAACGAAAGTCGTAGAGCATAATTTTACCTACGCGTGCATATAAAGAATGTCAAAAACGGAGTTTGTATGCAAAAGTTATGAATTTTACAAGTTTTTGGCACAAAAATAAAGAAAAATAGGAAAAACCGGGAAATTTCGCATGAACAGTAATTGCCACGTCACCCTCGCATGAGAGCTTCCACGTGGCGTCTTCTGATTGGACCGCAACCTCACGTGTCACCTCCTGATTCGACCAAGTCCGAGGTCCAATAAGAACCGAACAGCCTCACATGAGACACACCGGACATCACCCTCACACGCTCCTCGGACACCCTCCTTCGCACGTGTCAGTCACCCATTGGACGGAAGTCTGGTCCAATCCAAGCCTGCCAGCAATGAGCCTCTGGTCCGAAGAAGCCCCCTCCCTTCGCCATCTGTTCGATGCATGGCAGCCTCGCATAGGCTCGGGTCCGAAACTTCGGCCTATATAAGGCATGCGACGGTAACCTCTCTCCTGTCAAAACTCTGTCCGATTCTCCATCTATCAAGTGAGTTCATACCCCCGTATTTTCATAATTTCTAGTGTTTTAAAGGGGGGGGGGGGGGAATACAAGTATAACACAAGAACTTTGTGTTATAAATAAATGATTTCAAATCACGATAAAACTATTTTAAAGCATCAAAAATACTCCAAATATTGAACTCTTATATAAACTTATATTTTTCCCAAATATTCATATTGGTATATATATATATATATATATATATATATATATATATATATATATATATATATATATTAATATAAATATGTTTTAAAAGGCTTAGGACTAATAACTCATTCTAGGTCCTTTTCCTTATTTGGATGTGGACTTATACTACCGGTTATTTGTCCGATGGTCGTTTAAATTTTACTTATATATAAAATTGTATATGTATATAAATATAAAATATTTCGTCAGCTTAATTACCCTTTGTAACATGTTGAGCAAAGGATTACATGCAAAAATTCTTATTTACCAATTCATAAAGTACATATAAATTATAATAGGTATAATTTATGATACATAGAACAATTATTCATGATTCAAGTATAGAAGAATACACTGTTTTACATGAAACAAGGGTTTTGATTCAAAACAAAACAAGGGTTTACACTTGTCAAATACATGTTCGGAATACTAATTCAAGAACATACCGTCAATCATTTATTTCCATATGATTGGGTTTTCATATCTAATATACATGTAACGTTTATATGCTTTTTATGAGACATTCAATTCAGGTTGGTTAATTCATTTTGGACAACCAAGGTAAAGTCCTGACATTATAACCAGAATCTCCAGCCCGGGGATCGAAACAAGTTATGTGTAGATCTATATCGGGATTGACAACCCCGCATTCAGGCTGCTAGCTACAGTCAGGCATACACGCCAATGAGTGGCAATTGTTATCAACAGTTTAAAGGCCCACAAGGCGTTTGTTTCAGGCGTTCATGTCTTAGTATGGTTATAATAACTCATTAAAAAGATAGTAACAACACGTTAGTGTATAAACAACTAAACATAAGTACATCTTCAAAGTACCAGTTTACAAAATACAAAGTACAATGGTATACTACAGTTTTCAATAACAGCTGGTGAAGCCAGGCACACTCTCAGTTACAAGTTTTACAAATACAAAACATTTGTTTACAAAATAGAACGGTTTTATGGGAATAAAACTACTTTTTATATACAACAGAAAATATGGGATTTTCTGGAACAATTTTCATAATCAAGATAGAAAGACACCCTTTCA
Source organism: Lactuca saligna (assembly GCF_052625555.1). Classification (NCBI taxonomy): domain Eukaryota; kingdom Viridiplantae; phylum Streptophyta; class Magnoliopsida; order Asterales; family Asteraceae; genus Lactuca; species Lactuca saligna. Next base: position 17,061,849 of record NC_136418.1, read on the forward strand.
AACATAAAGACTTATGTACTCACTCAACTTATTGTTGATACTCTCTTTTCAAATTACTTGTATTCTCATGGAAATAATAACAGGTACTCCCTGAGCTTTTTGAGAAGATGGAGCCATTATGAGTCATATCTTCTTCTTTTCTATAACTATTTTGGTTTCAATATACAATGATTGAACACATGTAAATACTTGTACTTTTTAAATACAATGGTTGTTTGTACTTTGATTACTATGATGCATGTGTTGTGATACTACAAATGAAGTCCTCCACCCCCGGATGTTTCCGCCGTCTGGTTTCGGGGTGTGACAACCGGGGTTCTACAGATGCGGGAAGTGTGCCCCTTCATGTTGCATCTATTGCAATGCAACTCTCAGCAACCTCTATGGTAATGGTAGTTGCACTTGCTGCAGTGTGGGAGGTTTCCTAAGTATGGCATGGTTGGTGTTGGAATAACAGGGCTGATGGGGGTGTTGACTGCCCCAGTTCGTTGCCCTCTGTTAGATTCTTGAGTTGAACAACTCCCTTTCTTGTTTTCAAACTTTCGTTTCAAGATATTATGCTTAAGGTTTGAAGTGTCCTTAAAAATAGATACTCATTGCTGTATTTCGTCATTACCACGGTAGGGATTTCCGATAGCATTACCACTAACATTTGCGTTGTTAGCATTAAGGTGTGACATGACAGCTGCTACAGCTGCTATGACTGTAGCTTGAAACATAGCCGCATCTATTTGAAGGATTGGTGTTATGATGGTGGGTTGGTTACATTTCTTCGGGGGCATGATTCTGTTACATGATAATAAAATGAGCTCGTGAGCGACTATCGTTGGCTCTAGATGTATTCTAATCATTTGTATATACATATAAATCTTTCATTTTGTTATATTGTTCTTAATGATTCGACCTGCATCCCTATGATGCAGTCCTGGTAAGGAGCAGAAATAAGTTTCTAGAATGAACCGAGTGTCATCTGAACTAAGTTACCTTCAATTGGTGGATATCGTTTTCCAGCTTTCGAAAATATTTGAAAATAATTCATAACAGTGTCCACATAAAAGAGACTTATGAATTTGAGAAGTGATCACTATCAATTGAGATTTCGTGATCCGATGCATTGTTATTAGTCGTGACAGGAAAAGAAGATAAGCTCAAAACCTAATGTTATTAATGTAAACACTAACTCACTAGGTTGTATTATTTATTAGTTATTACTTAGATGAAAAGGCGCTTAAACACTTCACATGAATCATGTGTGGTTTTCCTCCATTCTCAGTTCTATTCTGGGCAGTAATGATTTGTTCTCTGTTGGTATCTATAGGGTGTCCTTCTCCAATGTAGGTATATTGAATTCCCGAGCTGTCTTACTTCCTATTCTGATACTGATCCCCATTATTTCATAATGAAGATTTTGAATCTCGGAAGTTCATGCGAATCTCTCATTGGTGTCCTTAATAGGGTAAGGGCACTAAATGATTTCTATAGTTTCTTTACTTCTCATATATTTCTCTCTCAGAATTCTCCTAATGAAATTCTGTTGGATCCTCCTTAACTCTTCTATTGATTGCCAGAGTGACTATATCTACCTAGGGGTTTATACAAGAATGGGAATGTTTAAAGAGTCTATGAGAAAATTTAAATTTTTACGAAGGTGATCCTATCTGGTCCTTCTATAATCACATGGTTGTACCGATTATATATAATCCATATCAAATAGACCTTCGAATAAGTAATCCTACTATAGAACCACATCCAAACAAGGAAAAGGAAGTAGAGTGAAAATCACATATTCTGAGTCTATAAAATCTCAACTATATATAACCTTAACTGATACACTTAGTAATTATAGACGTACCAAAGAAGATCTTTTTAACATATCCCAAAAGTTTATTTAAAATACTTCCATGGTATTTTAATTATAAGTTTGTTTCTTGGACTTCTAGATATAAGAAGTTCATAAGTTTTCAATTTTCTTGTTATAGTATCCTAATATACTCCAATAGTATTTTAACCTTTATGTTTGGTTCTGGAATTCTTCTGGTACCTAGGTAAGTTTTAGACTTGTTGCAACACTACAATAATTCCCAAACAGATGTTGGTCATATGTCAAATGAATATAGTTGATCAGGCTATATTGATCCCAGATATGATTAAATAATTATCCACGTTCAAAAGTAATGTCCAACATCCAAATACTTTTGTTTTGTTCCTCTTGTGATACTCATTCTAGTATATATATTCTTCATGTACCTATACATTAAAATATTGTTATATTTTTAAAGTATAACTCTTGGTCATAGTGTTTTTAACCCAGTGGGTTTATAGTTGTATATCTTTTATGACTGTACTGAGTTCACTATAAACAATGCTCTGATACCAATCTGTCACACCCCGAAACCAGAATGGCAGAAACGTTCGAGGGTGGAGGACATCATGTAAGTATCTCAACACATGCAATATAATAATCAAAGTACAAACAACCATTGCTTTAATAAGTATAAGTTTTACATAAGTGTTTAAACATTACATATTCAAACACCAAAGTAGGTACAGTAGAAGACAAGAGTCACAGTACGATACTAGGTAGTCTTCTCAAAATCTCCGGGAGTGTACCTGTCTACTGGATTCCTGAGAATACAAGTTATTTTGAAAGAGTAGATCAACATTTAAGCTGGTGAGTCCATAAGTATTTTAGTTCTATAACGTATACTCTAAGTTCTTGGAAAAGTTCGTTGGTTCCTCCAGAAAATCCTGTATTTCCTGAGGTGATAAACTGATAACCTCAATAGTTCCCTCTGCAATTACTTAGTTTATACTAATTATATATAACCTAATATCGAATGGACAGTTAAATGGGTGTATTTGCGCTAAGCCTACAACCAAAGAAGGAACAGGAAGTAAGGCGGAAATCACATATTTCACTGTCAATCGGATATTACTTATGTATATCTCTGATGTAAAAACTAAGGAATTATAGAACTAACCACTAAAGGTCCTTTATGTTATACAATTTTATAGAGAGTAAATGACTAAGTTCCAATTGTTAAAGTAGTTTAATTCCATAAACCGTTTCATTTGTAAAAAAAAATTAATCCCATAAATTGTTTCTTTTGTAAGAGTAGTTTAATCCCATAAACCGTTTGATTTGTAAAAGTAGTTTAATCTCATAAAACGTTTCATTTGTAAAAGTCTTCTTAGTTATATCCGTTCTACGGTAAAACATTAGTACTAATCCTGGAAAATATTATATTATCCATAATACTGCTTTGTGGTTTTAAATGTTTCCAAAACCAGAAGTACAAGTATATTTGCCATACTTGATTTCATGATACGTAGTTTTACTGTAAGTAAAACGTAACAGAAGGTATATTTGGTCAGGGTGTAATTATCTTTTCAAACTGTTTTATGAGAAGTATATTACTAAGTAATTTACTCATTGTTTTATCCATGTGAGTTTTATTAACCATACTAATAAGACTAATGTGCCTAATGCGACGTTCTTCAGGCGTTAGAAACGATATGATATTTGACACCCTAGGCCTTCCGGCCAAACTGTAGCGAACAGTGAAGGTACGGGATTGTCAGTCCCATATAGATCTATACACAAATTTACGGCCTCCCTACAAGAGATTCTAGTTAATAAGTCAGGACTTAAGGTCGTACTTAGATAAGTACACCATGAAGAGTCTCACAGATTTATTGTTTCTATGAGATTTACGATGTATTATTAACCCGTGATTGCTAACACGGGTACGTTGTATTGTACCCATGTTAATGCAAACCTGATATGATGTATTATTACCACGTGATTGTTAACCCCGGTACTCTGTATTGTACCTTTGTTAATGCAAACCCAGTATGATGTATTACTACCCCGTGATTGCTAACCCTGGTACTTTGTATTGTACCTTTGTTAATGCAAACCCGGTATGATGTATTATTACCCCGGGATTGCTAACCCTGGTACTCTGTATTATACCTTTGTTAATGCAAACCCGGTATGATGTATTATTACTTCTTTAATATGTTATTCATATATTAAAGGTATTATACATATCCTGGTATAGTTAAATGAATTTTGGTAATTTCCTTGGAAAGTATACAATCGTGAATCATACTTGTATATGTAGTTTTGAATCATAAATTATACCTATTATAATTTATATGTTCTATCTAATTAGCATGATTTCTTATGGATGAACACCATTGCTCAGCATGTTAGAAAGGTAATGATACCGACACTACAAGAAAAATGACTTACAGTCACACCAAAAAAGTGTGACCATATGCGTATAGTGACATTTTATTTTTTCACTAAAAGTGTGACAGAAGGTGACGCCATCGTATGAGTCTTATAGTCAGTTTAAAATGTAGTGTCCGTATGATATGAAAAAATGTGACCGTATTATAAAAGTGTGGCTAATAGGTAGGGAATTTTGTTGCTAAAATCAATCATTTTATCCAATATTGTGGCGTTAAACCGTTAGTGGACACATTTATTTAGTAATTGTTTTAGTGTGGTGTTTTACTAATATATTGCCACACAGTTTAAAGTTTATTAAGACTATATAGTATCTTCTGTAAACATGTAATTATGCTGAACATCACAATGTTCGCTAAATGGTCACATGTAATTAATTTCATAAGTGGCGATTTACTAATAATTAGTCACAAAAATAATCTTTTATTGTGACTATTGCCTATCGTATAGAAACAATAGATAAACATGACTATTGTCTTCCATATTGGCACATTATATGTATATTAACATGTCGTTTGTTTTATATTCTGACACACAAATATTATCTAAACATGACGATATATGAATTATTAGTCACAGAGTATTGAATTTAGTGAAATGTCATTTATTTGACACATTATTTTTTTCGATGTTGTTATTGGTTAAGTTATCGTCACAAAAACTTGAGAAAAACATGATACTAAAACACATGTAGACACATATTTAGTTTAGATCATGGTTATTATTAACCTTTTAGCCACATGTCAAAAATAATGTAAAGTGACTATTGTATAATTTTAGAGACATTGAAAAACTTAAAAGCATGGCCACATTTATATTATAAACACAAGAAAATTTTCAAATGTGATTATTGTTTAACATTCGGTGACATTAATTCAATTTTTTATTGTTACTTTTGTTATATTTCATACACATCAAAACAATATAAACGAAAGTAACCATAAATCAACAATATGAAACAATAAAAAGAAATCAATATTATTAATAATTGAAATACAAATCCATACATAAGATCCCGAATTACAATAGCAAAAAGAACTTGTGCTTATAACAAGTCTAAAAATATGGTAAAGAAAACAAAAAAACCATAATTCAAAAGTATTTAACTTTCTACATCTAATAACCATTTATCCTTTTGAAACATTTCCTTAATGCAAATTGTGATAGAAAATATCAAATGAGAACACTCCTTTTCGTAGATACTCATAATCTGCATCTCTTAATTTTAGGGCTTCATATATGCTAATATGTTTGTGAATAGAAATTGGAAATAAACCATTTATAAGTCGAATCATACATGATCATATAAAAAGAATCTATAAAGAAGCATGTTATTGTATCAATTATTTATTAGTATATTACATGCGTAACATATACTATCAAAAAACTAACAGAAACCACAGTATACTACCTGTTGAAGCAACGATCTGTACCTGTGGCGAACTTGCATTAGAGGGTGTAATATGAACCTGAAATTTGGAAATATTTAATATTAATATACATTTCCAATTGGTTTGGTTTAACAACACCAACATCAACATCAATATATCATCTAACCTATCAATCTACTACTAGATTTGTAAAGAGATAATATGAAGTATATACCCCATATATAAAGTAGACAAGCAGACTGATGAAAATCTAAAATGCCACATGGTCGGATCAGTTAAAAAATAGATAAATAATACACTTCATATATTTTATAATAAAAAACTCTTAACTAGTGGTAAAATTTTAATGATAACTTGGTCAAGTGGAGTCATGATCCATTTATTTAAAATAATTAGCTTATAATCCATTTATTTAGAACAAATGAATCATTATCCATCCATTTATATTGTTCTTAGAACAATACCTGCAATTCACATAAGGAAAGAAGATGGCTTTACCGGTTCTTGGATAATTGAACCTACCGTAGCTAAGGTTCTTTAGGGCCTAAAAAATATATAAAAAATTAAGGTAAGAAAGATGTGACCAAAGTCAAGCTACGCAACAAAATTTACGATAATCATCCAGTTCAACAAAAGAAATAAAATTTATTGAAATCAAGGTACCTGGCAGCAAGATATATCAATATAAACCCTATACATATAAGTTAGATTCTTTGACTCGATTAATCAAACACCTTACTTGCATAAAAATAAGATGCAGGCTAACAAAATTAGATCATGTTAATCAAGAACACTAAAGTTAATCTAACTTTCTCCATTTTGTTAAATCCATAAGCATGCAACATTTCAAGTGCTACAAAAACACAATTAAAAAGCAAGCAACCCAACATTAGACTTTTTCATTGAATAAAGTTTACCAAAAGTGAATAACAATTGCCTGGCTCATAAACGTTGGCATCAACAGACCTTAACACACCCACAATTGTGATTGTTTACACCAACCACAAAGTTTGGGGTAAAAAGTAAAAATCTTAAATTATCAAAACAAAAAGTAAATATACCCAAACATCTTTTATCTAGAAGCGAGCACACCTAAGCTTACAACATCAATAGGCATAACCATGCCCAAAACCATCAAAGCTAGCACAAAAAAGGCAACCAAGAGCAAAACAATAATTCGACAGGGGAAAGCAGTCAAAACCATCATATGACAGAAAACACCAAATAAAAGGGAAAGAACTTAATAACATCAAGGGCTGTCATCAAACAAGATACCTGAAAGGGGTAAAAAGGTCAAATAGCAGAAATCTCTCTTAAAATATGTCACCATCACAGGAAAATTATTAAACTGCAATCAATAATCCAAAATATCATTCAAGACTTGACAAATCCAACAGACATCAGCTCACTTCCCTTATCTACAAACAGAAAAACCAAGAAGCTAAGAATCAAATATATATATTTTAATTATTAACTTACTTACAGGGCTGGATGGAAGCCGGTGGCATAAGTCTTGAGGCAGAAGTAAAAATTTTGAATCTGACTGGTAGTTGAAGGCTCGAAGATGTCGTCATCATGTAAAGGATATAAGAGGCGTCTTATACAGGCATACATGGTGGTATAGAGACAATCGATAGACACAATCGATATGATAATCAAATAAGAGTTAATCGATATGATAATCAAATAAAAAAAAAACAGTGATACCTTATACATGCATACATGGTGTCATAGAGACAACCGATAATAATGATGACAACGTAGGGCAACGGAGACACGATCAACAGCCAGAGACGGTGAAGGAACCTGATGACCTCGACTGGAAATTATCAATTTCTACATTATCTCGATTTCCCTTGGCCTAGTATTATTATATGATTCTCAGTCTAACAGAGTATTCACATAGTGCATGATGGTTGAATGTTAGCATCGATCCACCACCACCAGTCGAAATCTTAAATCTAACCGTCGGTTGAAGGCCCAACAATGTCATCATCGTGAAAAGGGGGTAAGAGGTATCTTATGTGCGTGGATGGAGAGAAAAATAATAGATTAGGTTTAAAGGATTTTAGGATTAAATCAATCTTATGCAATTTAGGGGGAAATCAAATTTCTCAAAATTGGAATTAGAGGGAATTGGGATTAAATCAATATTATGCGAATTTGGGGGGAATCCAAATTTCTTAAAATTGGAATAAGAGGGAATTAAATATTTAATTCTTCGACAAAGGTCAAAAATAAGTCAAAAAATCGGGTTCGTTTACAAAAAATTCAGATTTCTAAGACAATTTTTATACAGGAATATAACCCAAATAAAAAAAATTCCGCGCTGACCTGGCAACTCGACCCCAGCCAGGGGCTCTGCCCCTTAGACCCCACTTCCAGGGGCGCTGCCCCCGGACCCCCGTTCGTTTAGGGGCTTCGCCCCTAAATGACAATCTACTTTGAATCTTGAATAAATTTAAACAAGTGTGCACTCCGCACCTTCTTTACTTGTTTAATATTCATCAAGATTGATTTTTGGTCAACAAGTCAGTCCATTACACTTAAATACACATTGATGATACAAAATCACTAACATGGGTAAGGTTGGATGGGGTGTAAGGGTAGGGTAAGGATCTGAGTGTAGGAATGGATATGAGTATGAGATGATGGTGTGTGGGTAGTGTGTGTGGTGTGGAGGTGGATGTGGGATATGATATATGTTGGTGTGGGTTTGTGGGGGTAGGGTGTTTGTTGTAAAGATGGGGTGGATTAAGCATTAGTGTGGGCTTGTAGGAATGGGCGGATAAGTGTATATATATGGTAGGGTAAATATAGGGGTATAGGGTAAGCATGTTGGTGTGGGGTACGTGTGTCTATGTATAGGTCTTGTAGGTTATATTGAGTGAAAGTGGATGAGCATTAGAGTGTGGTTGCAGATGTGGGGTAGGGTGGGCGGTATAAGTATGGGTGGCCATAGTATTTTAATTATAACCCACAAGCCATAAAACCTAAGTCTAAGCCATAAACCCCAATCCCTAATCCATATGCCTTATGTCATGAGCCCTAACTTATAAGCCTTAAGACATAAGCCGTAAGGCATTAACCATAAGTCTTACAACTTAAGGCTTATACCTTATGGATTAGGGTTTATGGATTATGGCTGAAGGCTTATGGCTTAATCCACATAACCTATGGCTTATGGATTAAGGCTGAAGGCTTACGACTTTAGGCTTAACTCTTATAACTTATGTCTAATCCCTTGTGGATTAGGGATTAGAGATTATGACTCAGAGCTTAAGGCTTAGGGTTTAGGGATTATAGCTTATGTCGTATGCCTCAAGGGTTAGGGATTAAGACTTAAGGTTTGGGGATGCCTGCTTAAGACTTATGGCTTGAGGCTTATATCTTAGGTCTTAGTGCTCAAGGCTTAATACATGCTTAATGCTTAGTGCTTAGTGTTTAGGGCTTAAGGCTTCATACTTAAGGCTTATGGTTTAGAGCTTGTATTAGGGTTTATGCATTAGGACTTAAGGCTTAGGCTTAGGATATACACATACACATACACATACACATATACATATATATATATATATATATATATATATATACATACACACACATACATTATATATATATATATATATATATATATATATATATATATATATATATATTACTTATTATGCAAATTTGGTCAAATGCTGAAAATTAAGAGTTACAAATCCATTAGTGCATCACGTACAATCACTTTATGCATTAAAAGAATACTGAATCTTATCCGGTCAACATTTATGAAAAGGTCAAGAAAAATCAGAATCTTCCCTCCTCCCCCCCCCCCCCCAAAAAAAAAAAAAAAAATAGATTGAGTTTCTCCCTTTGAAATTGCCTAAAAACCAATATACATATCTCATAACCTAAACACCTTCGTTTAGCATCAACCGTAGCAACATCAATCACCATAAAAAATCCAAGAAGAGGAAGCAACGCGATAAATATAAGTTACAAGGTACGACTATTGCGATCAGATTTCCTAATAGATATCTTTTTTTTTCAACCAAATTATCACTCCCGTTTTTTCCTTCCTTGTCTCGGCATCAAAATACATGAGTTTCTTTATAATTTAACCTTTAGATATTATACTCTCAAATATCAACCTGTAATCTATCTAGTGGTTGATTTCTCTCTTCGTCACACATCGATGACATTACAATCGGTTGGCCACACCATCTCCATCACCACCTTCACTTCTGGTGGTATGAAATATTTTAAATATTAAAATGTATATATTTTTCCTAAATCCAAAATAAATCAAAATTAAAAAAAAAAATTATTTCCGAAAACCTTATTTTCATTCCCCCCTAAAACGTCTTCCCCAAAATAAATGTTTTGGGTTCCCACTAATAGCTTTTTAAATTTAAATTAAAATTACCAAAATACCCTTGTTCTCCCTCAATACTTGCAACACCCTCGTTCATGTCATTAGACCGATTCCCCTGACACGCTCCTTCATAATGTTCATCAGAGAGAAGAGTTGTGACCCTTCTCCGATCTCTCACACCGACGATCGTTCCCCGATCTTCGCTCCAGACTTCCTATCGCGACACCGGTTATTGCTTCTTCATCTAGTAAATCCGACTTTATTTACTTGGTTACACCTCCTGGATCTATACATGATTTTTGATTTCTGAAATTGATGAGGCATATGACTTTCTTGTACAATTTTGAATCTACAGTTCAATTCTTGTTCCCAATTTCTGGTTTAGAATCCCACTTTTTTTCCTAGTTTTTGCTCCTCGTGATAAGCTGATGATATTATTTTTGAATCAATAAAGCACTTAAATTTTAAGCACATGATTATTCTTGGAATCAATGACGCTTATAATCCGATTTGGTCTTATAATCTAATTTTTTTGATATAGTTTGGTGATTAATTTTCTGGTTTCATGTTAATAGTAAGCACTTTTGTTTCCTCTATAGGATGTTGATGAGGGCAAAACTATGAACGATAATACACAAAATCTTGTTAGATATATGCTTTCTTCAATCCAAGAGAAGTTTGTGGTTGGGATACCTAATCATGTCCATGTAAGTTGCTTTCAATCTCTGTACCTGTGTGATATTACATGGGTCTCTCTCTCTCTCTCTCTCTCTCTCTCTCTCTCTCTCTCTCTCCATTTTATTATTATAATACTCTAAACATGAAAAATTATAGTTACATCTTGTAGATTATTTAGTTGAATTTTTTCTAAAAATTTAATCTTATTGAATTAGTTTAAAGAAGGATGTCTGTTTCTGAAATTTTGAATGAAGGAAATGGGTTTTTTAATTTTTATTTTATCATAAGTATGATGTCATTAATCCTGTTTCCTTATGTTAGTTTATTGTTTGATTGTTAAAATCTAAGCATAAGGTGTGTTATCAGGTCAAGGCTTATCAGAACCCCCTTTAGCAATCATCATTCGAAGTGAGAAAGCTATATAATTTGTTCTTCATTTTGTTGGTAATTGGTAAGGAGCATCTACATCAAGGAAATTGGTAAGGTGATGATTGGTTTTAAGATTATCTATTTGGTTGTTGTTGCTTTACTCAGTTTCTTATATTATTTAGATGTCGATTATGGTGGTCTAGTTGAAGTGGATGATTGAAAATGCCGGAAGGTGTTGATTGAGTAATTTGGAGCAGAAACTATGTTTGGATCTAAGAAAGAGCCATTATGGTCAATATGGCACCAACACTGCATTACTATTCACACATCAGTCAACCTGGACCATACTTAATTCAACCATGGGTGATTCTGTCATTAGCCAATCAGTTTGTGATGAAGGATCAAGAACTAGAATCAAAGGGTCTGGAATATTGAACTCAATTGATATTAGTGGTGTTGGTGAACCAAGTAACAGTAAATAAAAGTAGTAAATAGAAGTCTAGAATTCATGTTCATGAGCCAAACTCTTTTACTCCTCTTTTTTATACGTTATACGATTGAAGATTTGAATTTTTAACATATTTAACCGATTATTGTGTGATCAGAAGCTGAAAAGGTGCATTTTAAAGATGAATGCTATTGTTGGTGAAACTATTTTGGTTTGTATTTTCATCTCTAAAATGGAATATAAGAAAATTGGAACAATTTTAATTTACTGCAAAAAGTAATATGGTCTTTTACTTTTTTGGGGGTTCTTGATGTAGAAATTGGTATAGACTGTAGTAACGATTTATGTCCCTTTAAAATGGTATTTTGGTGGACCTAAAGGAGCCCTTCAGATGCAAATTTAACCATTAGTTTTGTTCATGTTCACATTATTCCAACTGTTATTTGACAAAAATAGGTCCCAAAGTCAAATTGATATATAACCAAAAGTTATTTGATGTAGCTAATTCATCATTTTCTGGCATACATAATAAAAGGCATATGACCATAAACTACTAAAAGTAACTTTTTAAATTAATATTATAAAGATATTATTATTGTGGAGGATTTTGGTGATGAAGCACAACATACATTAATAATCATCAATAAATACTTACAACAACATAATTTCGTTTTATGAAGACTATTCTTTAAATCTAGACATATACTAGTATAAAAAGAGTGACCATTACATAATTATAATCACACAATCAATGACCATAATATAATTATACTGATCAGACATTATATTTCTTCTATAACTAGATTTACTTATAGACACCAATAACTGTAAACATAACCAAATACAACTTACACTCACAATATTTGATTTTTTAAAGCCAATTCATCATATTTTGACACACATTATTGTTCTTTTATAACTATATTTACATATAGACACACATAATAACTGTAATCATAACTAAATGCTACCTACACTCACAATATTTGTTTTCTCTCAAAGTCAATTCATCATATTTTGACACACCTAATAAAAGCTACATGACCATAAACAACCAATACTAACTTGTTTTCTTGCGTTTACTAAGTACAACTAGTACAGAACCGCCCTATGGACACACAAATATTTAGTGTGACCATATGTATCACCTTTTAGCTACTTTGTCTGTTATGTGTCTAAAAAGTCATCGGGTTATAAACACACATACAATTGTCTCATGTCACAATACGTTTATATATTGTCTCTTATAAAAAAGGTATTACAATGATAATCAATACCTGTGGTTGATTGTGATCTATGGCCTCAGTGTTCGAGTGTGACTAATATTTGTCACATTTGGTATAATTAAGTGTGGTTAAAGTTCTGATTGTCTATATAATTGTCACACAAACTTAAAGCCTCTCCGACCTCAATACTCCAATAATCTCTCTAAGATGCTCCTCGTGCTACTCTCTAGTTCTCAAATACACCAAAATATCATCGATGAACATGATCACCGATCGGTCCAACATAGGCCTCCACACCCAGTTCATTAGGTCCATGAACGCCGCCAGTGCATTGCTGAGCCCTAAAGGCATCACCACAAACTCGTAGTGCACATAACGAGTCCTAAAGGCCGTCTTCTGAATATCCTCCTCGCAAACTCTCATATTCAAATGTATCAAAAAACAATTTCTAAATTTTTTTAGTGACCTTTGGCCACACTTTTAATAAAAAGTGTCACTGGCCGTTTTTCGAAAAGTGTGACCGTAGGTCATTTTTGTACTAGTGCGAATGGAGTAACCTTTTATATATATATATATATATATATATATATATATATATATATATATATATATATATATATATATATATATATATATAATTAAGAAGGAAACGACCTTTGGACAAATAACACCACCTTAATTCCACATCCAAACAAGGAAAAGGAAATAAGATAATTCATTAGTCCTAAGCCCTTCAAATCTTATTTATATATTTATACATATATAAACCTAATTTTGGCAATTATAATTTGAAATAGTTTATAAAACCTTTTTCAAAGAATTTAACGTGGTTTACATAACTTTAAAGATTTAACATGGCTTTAAGTCATTTTGGAAGTATTTGGTAATCCTTAAAAGCATAAGGAAACCCTTTGTGTGATTATTATCACATAAAATTATTAACACAATTTATATTGTGTGAAACTTATACCCCCCCCCCCCCTTAAAGAGCATTTAAAAACCATTAAAAAGGCAAATTATAGGGGTTTAAAATCACTTGATAAGTGGTGATTTTAGGCAATGTTTCGTTTCTATAGATGATCTTTCTCGAAGAAACCACAAGTTTTTGAGTAAAAACCGGGCTTTATGTGGGCAGCACTTCGACTAGAAAGAGGTTAGCTTCTCGAGAATTCCGGGGCTTCGGGGCTTGCTTCGGGTTTTAGATATGATACCGGGTCCTTGGGGGGTCGTAAGAAAGTTTAGGGGGTGAAAAGGTGAAAAAGGGTGAAATTTTGGGTGAAAAACATCAAAAATCCGAGAAGTCTCGCACACTTTATATAGGGGTGCGAGGGTGCGGTCCGAGGGGTGAGTCAGCAACCACGCGTCATCAGCTACGAAGGCCATGAGGCCAAGGATCGGATGCGAGACAAAGAGTCAAGGCGCGTGTCGAATTGCTACTGGCCGAACTTCGGTCCAATCAGAAGCTGCCGCAAGGGTCCGAGGGGTATCCGAGGAGTGTCTCCTGCGAGGGTGTCCGAAGGTAAGTGGACCGCGAATTTGGTCGAATCAGAAGGCGCCACGCGAGACTACGGACCAATCAGAAGCGAACACGTGTCTGACACAGGGAGGCCTCGCATGCGAGGTGACGTGGCAGAAGGGTGAGCATGCGAGTTTTCCCGATTTTCAACATTTTTCGATTTCTGTGCCTAAAACTTGTGAAATTCATAACTTTCGCATACAAACTCCGTTTTTGACGTTCTTTATATGCACACGTAGGTAAAATTATACTCTAAGACTTTCTCTTAGATATCATCGGCTAATTTTGAACTTATTTTTAATATTATTATTTTTAAAAGACCGGGACAGGAAAATCCGTTAAAAATTCATAACTTCTTCATCCGACGTCCGTTTTTGTCTGTCTTTTTACCGTTGTAATACTATTGACGAGACCTTCAATTCTCGTTTAGGTTGTGTCAGCTAAATATCGATCAATTAATATTTCGAATTTTTAGTTGTCTACTATTAAACCGAAAGTTAGAAAAATCATAACTTGCTCATACGAAGTCGGATTTTTACGTTCTTTTTATGAAAGTTCTCGGTTTAACATATTCTACAACATTCATTTAGATTGTTAAGGCTAAAAAGCCTTTATCGAAAATTGAGTTTTTACATTGAATAGTGTTTTACCGTTTTGTCGTGGATCTTCGATTGGTCATAACTTCTTCATTATAACTTGGATTTTAGTGTTCTTTGTATTTTTGGAAACCTTGTTACAATGTCTATCACTTGGTTCATCGCAATCACGACTCTTGATCAATTTATTTTTTACCTAAATTTGACTGGTGTCACATAAACCGAATTAAATTAAATTGAAACAACAAAAGGTATAGAATAAATTAGCTGACTAAAACTCAACTTATTATTTGTATGTACTTCGTGTATGACGTTTTTGAGTGTCAAGAGGACGTATCCTTCACGTGCACTAGTCCTATGAATCTTTCTTTCACAAAGCCAAGACTATTGTCATAACTGGAAGAATTCTATATTTATTGGAGTCTAAACTTTACTTACGTACTAGTAAATTCATAATGGAATAGTCTAGAGCAACTATTGTAACTTATTTTGAAATAATAAAAATAGAAATTAATTGAGATGAAAAGTAGATTAAAAAATGAAGTGTTAAATAAACTTGCTTGGGATGAATAAAGTGGTAGAGATTTTAACAGAGATTCCAACAACATAAAGAACGCCCAAATTCAAGTTAAAATGAAGAAGTTATGATCAATCGAATATCCGCGACAAAACCGGCAAACATTGTTAAGCGTAAAAAGTGAGTTTTCAATCAAATGATTTTTAGCCTTAACTATCTGTAGTCTACGTTAAACCGTGAATTTTCATAAAAAAAAACGTCAAAATCTGACTTCATATGAACAAGTTATGATTATTTTCTAAGATTTGATATAGTAGTACATAGCCATAAATTCGAAATAAAGATCAAGCGATATTTAGCCAATACAACCTAAATGAAAATCGAAGGTCTTCATCAATAGTAGCAGAATGGCAAAAAGACATACGAAAACGGACATCGGATGAAGAAGTTAGGAATTTTTAACGAATTTTTCTGTCCCGGTCAGTTAAAAATAAAAATATTAAAAATAAAGTCAAAATTAGATGACGAAGTCTAAACGAAAGTCGTAGTATAATCTCGCCTACACGTGGATATAAAGAACGTTGAAAACAGAGCTCGTATGCAAAGGCCATGAATTTTTAAAGTTTTGGGCAAAAAAATCGAAAATCATCGCAAATAAAAGGCTCGAACTCGGCCACGTAGCCTCCTCGCATGTCCGAGGCGTGTACAAGGCGTGGCGCGTCGAAGCAAACCCACCTCTAGTTCCGACACATGTCCGACTCGTGCCCTGTTCGGTCGGAGCTTCCCCCTAACATCCGATGCCGCGTGTCACCTTCTCCTCCTGTCCGGTCCGAGCTTCACACCTATATAAGGATGGTGCGAACCATCCTGGTTCCTACACTAGTTTTTCATCATTTTTCAAATATTTCACCCCCATTAACCTCCTTACAACCCCCCGAAGCCCCGATAACATA
The DNA here is from genome assembly GCF_052625555.1 of Lactuca saligna. Lineage (NCBI taxonomy): Eukaryota > Viridiplantae > Streptophyta > Magnoliopsida > Asterales > Asteraceae > Lactuca > Lactuca saligna. The sequence goes on from NC_136418.1 coordinate 17,078,164, forward strand.
TCTAACACCCAAAGAACATCCTGAGGCACCTGAAGTCTGCAAGAAAAGAGTCTTTCGATTTCTAAATCCGACCCTTGCAAAGCCCGGTTTTCAACAATAAAGTCTTTTCTAGCAATGAAGTGCTGCTCAAATCACCACTACTATCAAGTGAATTTATACCCCTATATTTTCAATATCTTTCTAATATTTTAGGGGGAAAATACAAGTAAAATACAAGAAAATCTTGTATAAATAACAGAATTATTGAACTAGTTTACAAATGTTATAAACAAACTATTTTACCGGTTTAGAATTTATTACAAAAACAAACATATAAAATATAATAGGTATAATTTATGGGTCATACATATTTATCAATATACTTTATGGAACTACATATTGCTTTCCATATTCAGAGTAACTTACAAAAATAACCATATAAATTATATTAAATATAATTTATGAGATATTTACAATATATCTATTACAAAGATATTTTTCATTATTCTACATGTAACTATCAATATAGCATTTGTGAGACACGCTTCAAGTACTTATTTAAGTATAAAACAAAAGCCTTGATGATTATAACCATAGTCTTCTGGAAGGAGAGCGTAACACATGTGTATAGATCTATATAGGTCTGACAATCCCACATCCCTACTGTTTGCTACAGAAAAGCCGACGGACTTGGGATGACAATTGTCGTACCGAATTTTGATGCCTGAAGAATGTTGTGTTTCAGGCGAAGCTTAGGTCATCAAGCATGGTTATGATAACTCACAATTTAGTATTGAATAATGCATTTAGTGTATCAATAAGTAAACAACTACGCATAGTTTTAATAAATTAAAACTATAATATTGTAATTTACAATACATATGGTAAACTTAGGCATCTATATTTATAGAGAATTCATACTAGTATACTATTTTATTAAATGGAAAAGATTCATTTTATGGTTTTATGTGAATTAAAACTATATAATACTATTTCAGAACACAAATACATATACAACAGAAAATATAGGATTTTCTGGGTGAAAATACTTACCTTTTAAAGAAACAAATGACGGAGTTGTTTAACAAAAGTACAACGTACCGAGTTTATACTAAACGGGGTACAAATACAACGTATTGGGTTTATACTAAACGGGATACAAATACAACGTATTGGGTTTATACTAAACAAGATATAAATACAAAGTATTGGGATTATATTAAACAGGTACAAATACAACGTAGTGGGTTTCTACTAAACTGGGTACAAATACAAAGTATCGGGTTTACCATAACAGGGTACAAATACAAAGTACCGGTTTACAACAAAGAGAACATAAAAAAATAGAAAACATTATTTGTATAGTTTTAAACTAAAACGATGTTACACTATTTTATAATACAACAATAATTACAGAGAACGGTTTTATGGTATTAAAACTACTTTTCAGTTATATTAGAAAATATTGGATTTTCTGGAACAACAAACATGATTACTATTTCAAGAAATAAACAACAAGATTCTAAACATAAATACTTATGAACTCACCAATTAATTGTTGACACTCTTTTCAAAACTACTTGTAATTTCAGGGAATCGATAAACAGGTACCTACAAGTTTTGAGGAAGACAGTGTTTCATACAATTATGTATTTTAATTATACTTTTTGGTGTCAAATATACAATGATTTGAACACGAATGTAAAGTTATATTTTATCAATGTAATGGTTGTTGTTACTTTGATTACAATTGTGCATTGTTGTGATACTATACATGACGCCCTCCGCCCCCGAATGTTTCCAACGTTCCGGTTTGGGGGTGTGACAGATTGGTATCAGAGCATTGTTTATAGTGAACTAAGTATATCAACCCATAAAAATATACTATTATAAATACAATGGGACTAAAACACTATGACCAAGAGTTATAGTTTTAAATATAATAATATTTTTATAAATGTATATATGCATACATACATACATACATATATATATATATATATATATATATATATATATATATATATATATATATATACTAGAACAAGTAATTTAAATAGAAATGCATTAGTAATCTAATAGATTCTTTAGACACACCTATTCACGCACCAACAAATCTAGACATCGCAACCTTACCACAACAATCAAGTGAATAGTTGAGGAAGAACCAGAAGGGGGTTCAAGAGGAAGATTATGAGAAAGGATCAAACGAAGAGAAAGGCGCTAGTAAAATCATTAATCAACCTTATCTTACTAAAAAAAGGCATAAGACACTTTCACCTCTTTCTAAGATACATCTTTACGATATACGACCCATCTAAATGCATAGATTGGAAAAGGCAACCGATGATCCACATTCTGCATACACCCATTACACCTTGCTGTCTATAATTAAGCAATATCTCTAAATTTTACTATGAGAAACCCACCTAGACATTTGGATTCAAACTCTATATCACGAAGTAATGGGGATCGATGACGAAACCCAGGAGACGACGACGCAAAATTCAACACACCTACCAAAAACGAAGACACCATACGATTTCTATGCCAAACATACAGAAAAATCAGGATAATAATACGGATCACCTACACTCTTTATAGGAAGAAATAGCCATCTGGAGGCAACAAATCTGTACAACTGAAACTAGAGCAATCATAACATACAGAGAACAAAAAAGACCACTCGTGAGGCATTCGAAGTGGCAGAGCACCTTATTCGTCAGACTAATAAGTAATGAACTAATATAACCTAGTGAGTTAGTGATTACACTAGTCATGCTATATGTTAGGTTTATCTCGCTTAACGTATCAACTAATAACGATACATCAAGTCACAAGTATGCATTCAAGGGTAGTCGCTAAAATTCATAGGTTTATTTTATATAAACCTCTGTTATGAATTGAATACAAAAAAAATATAAAAGTTGAGACATGATACACTTGGGAACTAGGATAACTCAGTTCAAATAACACTCAACTTAAAACCACTACTAAAGACTAACCACTGCCTCATATTCGAAAACGATATAGTGGAAGGATATTTCTCCGTAGACCTAAAGGGTGTGGTCATACCAACACTAACGCACTGGATCCCATCAGAACTCAGCAGTTATGCATGTTTGGGCGAGAATAATTCTAGGATAGGTGAACGTAACACTCATACAATACTTACCTCTATTTACTGCCATAAATACATCTTAGGAATGTAGGTTGAAACATTGAGAATCGCACAACAAAATGAGAAATTTACATGTATATATAAATAGATAAAATACATCTAGAAACAACCATAATTACTTACTAACTCATTTCACATCATGCAACATAATCATGTATTCAAATGGAAGTAACTGGCCAATCGATGAAACACCGATTCTACATATAGATCCCGCTACATTCCAAGCCGTCGTAACAGCTCCCGTGACAGCTGTCATGGTACATCTCAATGCTAGAAATACAAATGAAAATGGAAACAGTATCGACAATTCAAACCGAAATAACAACCAAGGAAAACAACAAGTCTCGGTCATCAAGAGCACCCAATATCACAAACCTAAGAGTAAGAAATGAAAGTTGTGGAAACAAAAGGAGCGCAAATTATCTCAAAGACTTACCAAGAGACAACAACTTGTGGCAGCCCTTGTAGCCACAACGTCTGCCGCACAAGTACCAAACAGTCGATATGCTGGAAACCTCCCAAAATGTAAAAAGTGCAACTTCCATCATTATGGAACTTGACGAGGGTTGCATTGCAACAACTATAACAAGAAGGGGTACATCATCTGTTTTTGTAGAACTCTGGTCCGACACATCACTTCAACCACCAATACTAGTGTGAGCCCAATATGTCATCTATGTGGTGAAATAGGACATTTCAAGAGAGACCGTCCAACAGAGAAGAATGACAAAGGAGTGAGAGAAGTTTAACAACACAACCTAAAGAAGAAACGAGGAACCTTACTGAAAATTTTGGTATGTTTTCCAAATGACAATAATTAAACCTCAAAAATTTCATAAAATTTTTGACAATTAAAAACCAAAATCATAAATTGCCATCTTATTCAAATAAAACACAGTATTCATATAAAAACTAAGGATCCTTAAAGGTGAGCTATGATGACTTAGTGTAGACATTAGAGTCATACATAGTTAAGATTTTGTAGGCTTAGAGTGAGTGATTCTGCCTTATTTCCTGTTTCCTGTTTAATGGTGGATTTAGGGCAGATTTACTCAGTCAACTGTCTTCTCAATTTTAACAATATATGATTTTTATACACTAATCGATTATAGAGGGACTTAGTAGGGATCATATTACGAGATTTCATCACTAATTATTGGAACACTCTTACTACTAATACTCATTTAATGAGGTACAAATCGTTCGTAGTAGTAATAACAAGGATAAAACTGAAAAAAATAGAAAGAATACACAGAATGCACTATCACTTTAGCAATCACTTCTTCCAAAACTGACTTAACACATATTACCATAAGAAATTCCAACATCGTTATTCGATGTAGAATGACTTAGTCCTCACCATATCAATTTCCTATGCTACGAAAAGACCCTTTGCCATAATTGACCGCCTAACGAAATCTTTTCAAATTTATAAATGACAAACTCGACAAAAACCTCCAAATCATATCTTGCTTCAAAGCTCAGAAATACCTACACAAGGGATACTATGCCTTCCTATACCACACAATAGATAAGAAATAGAAAGCAAAAAACAACAAGGATATTCCAGAAGTCTGTAAACTTCATGAATTATTCCTAGTAGATCTTCTGGGAATACCACTCATATAGCAAGTCAAGATAGAATATCAAAAGCCTTCGGGTTTACATACAACAACTAGAAATACCCGAATATAAGTGATAGCAGATAACTATAGATTTCATAACCAAGTTACCCAGAACAACGGGTGGTCGTGACACTATTTGGGTGCTAATCGATAGTTTAACCAAATCCACACACTTTCTGCCACTATCCATTATCTCTAATCGAGATAATAGAGTTACCTCGCGGTGTTGGCAATCACTGCAAAATTCCTTAGGAACAAATCTTGATATGAGTGCAACATATCATCCTCAGACTAATAGGCAAAGTGAGAGAACCATACAAATGGTAGAAGATATGTTGGGAGCTTGTGTGATTGATTTTGGTAAAACTTAGGATATCCATTTACCACTAGTCGAATTTTCGTATAACAATAACTACCACATCAGTATCAAAGTAACTTCCTTTGAAGCTCTCAATAGCCGTAAGTGTAGATCCCCTCCAAGCTGGACTGAAGTAGGAGATACATAACTATCCAAGAAGCAAGTACCTAACAAAGTGAGAGAACCATACAAATGCTAGAAGATATGTTGGGAGCTTGTGTGATTGATTTTGGTAAAACTTCGGATATCCATTTACCACTAGTTGAATTTTCGTATAACAATAACTACCACATTAGTATCAAAGTTACTTCCTTTGAAGCTCTCTATGGCCGTAAGTGTAGATCCCCTCCAAGCTGGACTGAAGTAGGAGATACATAACTATCCAAGAAGCAAGTACCTAACAATACTCTAACTGGATCTGAGATCATTCGAGAGACCACAAAAAAGATTGTACAAAACTGGACCTGAGATCATTCGAGAGACCTGAGATCATCCGAGGTACATCAGACCATTCGAGATTCTTGTTAGAATCGATCCAATTGCTTATAAACTCAAACTACCACATGAACTCAGTAACATTCATTCAACTTTCCATGTATCTAATCTAAAGAAGTGTCCATCCATTGAAACACTTGTTATCTCACTCGATGAAATCGAGTTAAATGAAAGTCTACACTTCGTAAAAGAATTAGTAGAAATCATAGACAGGGAAGTAAAGAGTACTAAACAAAGCAGTATCCCGATAGTCAAGGTTTGGTGGAATGCAAAGCAGGGACCTGAATTCACTTGGGAGTGGGAGGATCAAATGAAACAAAAGTATCCACATATTTTTTTTCCTAAGTCCTAGAGTATCTCTATAGTTTTTAATTTCAGGATGAAATTCCCTCTAACGGGGGGATGATATCATAAATGGAATAATTCTATATTTATTGGAGTCTAAACTTTACCTATGTACTAGTAAATTCATAATGGAATAGTCTAGGTCAATTATTTTAACTTATTTTGAAATAATAAAAATAGAAATTAATTGACATGAAAAGTAGCGTCAAAATGGAAGTATTAAATAAAATTTATTGGGGTGAATAAAGTGCTACAGATTTTAACAAGGATTCCGAAAATATAAAGAACGCCCAAATCAGAGTTACAACGAAGAAGTTATAATCAATCGAAGATCCGCGGCAAAACCGGGGAAAAACTGTTAAGCGTAAAAAGTGAGTTTTCAATAAAAATGCTTTTTAACCTTAACTATCTAAATGAATGTTGTAGTATAAGTTAAATTGTGAATTTCCATAAAAAGACCGTCCGAGTCTGACTTCATATGAAGAAGTTATGATTTTCCTATGATTCGACATAGTCGTACATAGCCAAAAATTCGAAATAAAGATCAAGCGATATTTAGACAACACAACCAAAATGAAAAACGAAGGTCTCATCAATAGTAGTACAACGCTAAGAAGACAGATGAAAACGGACGTTGGATGAAGAAGTTATGAATTTTTAACGGATTTTACTGTCCCAGTCTATTAACAATAATAATATTAAAAATAAAGTCAAAATTAGCCAACAAAGTCTAAATAAAAGTCATAGTATATAATCTTGCCTACGCGTGGAAATAAAGAACGTTGAAAATGGAGCTCGTATAAGAAAGTTATGAATTTTTAAAGTTTCAGGCACAAAAACTGAAAATCTTCGCAAATACAAGGCTCAAACTCGGCCACGTAGCCTCCTCATATGTCTGATGCGTGTACAAGGTGTGGCGCATCCGAAACAAAGCCACCTCCGGTTCCGACGTGTGTCTGACTCTTGCCCTATCCGAAGGCGAGACGTGTACTGCCTGTGAGCTGCTGACGCGCGTCCCTCCCCCTCGCATCTGATGCCGCGTGTCACCTTTTCCTCCTCCCCGGTTCGAGCTTCACACCTATATAAGGAGGGTGCAAACCCTCTCGGTTCCTACACCACTTTTTCACCATTTATCACCCTTTTACACATATTTAACCCCCATAAACCTCTTTACAACCCCCCGAAGCCCCAACAACATATCCAACACCCGAAGAACATCCCGAGGCACCTAAAGTCCACAAGAAAAGAGTCTTTCGGTTTCTAAACCCGACCCTCGCAAAGCCCGGTTTTCAACAATAAAGTCTTTTCTAGCAACAAAGTGTTGCTCAAATCACCACTACTATCAAGTGAGTTTATACCCCTATATTTTCACTATCTTTCTAATATTTTAGGGGAAATGCAAGTAAAATACAAGGAAATCTTGTATAAATAACACAATTATTCAACTAGTTTACGATTATTATAAACAAACTGTTTTACCGGTTCGGAATTTATTACAAAAACAAACATATAAATTATAATAGGTATAATTTATGGGTCATGCATATTTATCAATACACTTTACGGAACTACATTTTTCTTTCCATATTCAGAGTAACTTACGGAAATAACCATATAAATTATATTAAATATAAGTTATGAGATATTTACAATATATCTACTACAAAGATATTTTTCATTATTCTACACGTAACTATCAATATAGCATTTGTGAGACACGATTCATGTACTTATTTAAGTATAAAACAAAAGTCCTGATGATTATAACCATAGTCTCCTGGAGGGAGAGCGTGACACATGTGTATAGACCTATACGGGACTGACAATCCCACATCCCGACTGTTAGGTACAGTCAAGCCGGCAGGCTTGGGATGACAATTTTGTCGTACCCAATTTTGACGCCTGAAGAATGTTGAAGAAGATTTGCAACGAGTAATCGAAAGTAAATCAGAGTAATTCAAGTAATGATTTAGAATGAACACACAATGTAAATATGATCTGGTTTCAGCTTTGATTACTTTCAGAAACTTGAGTACAAAAACAGATAGTAGAAGTTGTGTAAACTCTCCTTATCTACACTCAAGTTCATACCCTATTTATAGGATACTGAAAGTACAAAAAATACTAAGGAGTCAACATTACGTTTCGACTGAACATTTGCTTTAGTAAATACATACGAAATTACAATACAAACACTTCGATTCTTTATAACATTTCGACCCTAACAATCTCCCCCTTTGTAGGCGAGTCGAACTACTCAACTCGTTAGAATTTGAGCAGTGAAGTGCATCATTCTTCGAATCTCTGAGTACCAAGTTAACACCTTCTTTAACTCAGTCTTGTCTCCTTCATTATTCTTTGTACAATTGTTCATACGAACAATAAAGTTCGTATACCGAGCTGTCGTATACCTTTCCACTTCGCTCACTTGAAATAAAAACCTTTTAGCTTTGCCACTTTTATCTTTTCCTGCAAAGACTAATCCAAAAGGTTTTAAGCAGATTTCTCCATCAACATAGTTCTTTAACTCAGCTTGAGTTTTCGACAACTCCATTGCAACCTTCACATCTCTTCCCATTCCAGAAGCTAACTCTTCATCAATTAATGCTAGACAATCATAATAATTTTCTATGAAAGTCTTGATGTGTGCTAGGCCATGTTTAAACACATCTTTATCAGTTCCTTTTAGTTGAGAAGCTTCCATATCTTTGAGGATCAAAGCAACTTCAGTCAAATCGTTCAGGTTCATCAAAGGAAAATCCGCAATGGAAAAATCACATATTTGATTATTTGCACGAATGACATTATATTTGATGTTTTTAAGTAAATAAAGTCATCTTCGTTATCAAACTTTTCAACAATCTTGTATTGAGCCATGATGAACATCATCTCATTCACAGGAAAATCCAGTTGGCTCATGTCAGTTCTTGCAATCGAATAACTTTTCTTTGGCTTCTTTTCAAAAGCACACATTCGATTAAACGCTACCCTGGACTCAATGCTCTCATAGTTGTAGAGTTTTTTCGTGTAACAGCCCAGATTCCCAGGTATTATTTATTTATTTAACTATTTTATTTTTGATGATTTGTGAGGAGACTCGGCGAGTTGGAGCCTAGACTCACCGAGTATGATCGTGGATGTGGACGCGGGTTCGCGCCCGGAATCGGCGAGTCCGTGCTGTTTAATGAAACCCTAATTTCTCGGGTTTGGAGCCTACTTAAAGGGCCTTATGGCCGTCATTTGCGCTCACCAGTCCCTTGAGAGAAACCCTAATGAGCTTGAGCGTTTGGAGTAAGTCAAGTAGCCATTATTGACCTTGGAGGTGTTATCTAGCAAGGGAAAGGAAGCAATAGCCAAGGGGTAAACAAGAGGAGCCACTTCCTGAAGATTTCAGGTCCAGAACATCACGTTTGAGGTACTATTTTCGAGCCATTCTTTGTTATGTTGATGTTCATAATGATTTAGGGCTTATTGAGCCCTTTTGTGGCTAGATCTAGTGCTTCCTTGGTCCTTTAAGCGAGTTAGGTTCTGGATCTGGACCCTTGGAGGTCCAGAGTGTCCCTTTGTCCAACCTTTTTATGAATCCATGGGGGTTTTGGATTAGGGTCTTTGTGCTTGAGGTCAAAACACCATTTATGAGGCATGGGGTGTGTTATGAGCACCAAGACATGAACTTTATGTGATGAATGTGCTTGGGAGGGCCAGATCTATGAGTTGTTGGAGCGGATCTGACCTCAGAAGTGAGATTGAGTTGGTGCATGGCATGGACTCGCCGAGTCCGAAGAACAGACACGGCGAGTAGCATGAAGTTTGTCCTTGACCACTCAGTGAGTGGTCTTGCCGAGTTAAGGGTCGACTCAGTGAGTCAGGGAGAGTTAGGGAGGGTTGATAGTTTGACTGAGTCGAGCTGGGACTCGCCGAGTTGTTCTTCAGACTCGGCGAGTTGAGTCGTGGTGGCCCCGCGATTCATGCCAGGTGGAACTCGTCGAGTCAGGGGAGTACTCGACGTGTCAAAAGAGAATCCTAGAATGTAACAACGCAAATTTTCAAACAAATTTTTCATTTTTAAAAATATAATTATTTCCATTCAAAACAAGGCATAAATAGTTTAAGTATCCTGTCAAATACAAATATTCAAAATCCCAAGATCATAAAAGCATTCTTCAGTGTGTATCGATCACGCCGGCGCCTTCCCACGGTCCTCGCTAGTACCTGAAACACATTCATAACAACTGTAAGCATAAATGCTTAGTGAGTTCCCCAATATACAACTTACGCATGTACGCCTTTCCAGGCCCTGACCTTCCGGTCATCAACGCTACGCCTTCCGGCCCATAACATGTTCGCCTTCCGGCCCATAATATATTGCCTTCCGGCCCACATAACATACATAGCACATCTAACAAGTAACTTACCACATATAGCATACATATCACATATCATATCCGACCTTCTGGTCACACAGTCAAACACTTCCGGGTACAGTATAGTGAGAAGACTCACCTCGTAAAAGCTGAAAGCTAGCAAATCCTGAAATGACTACTGCACAATCCGACGAGCTACAACCTCCCTATAACATCACATATCTCATTAACACTTATATCTTCTAAGTGTGACTATCCCTAAGAAGTCAGACTTAGGTCAACTCTGGTCAACGGTCAACGGTCAACTCGACCGGACTCGGCGAGTGCCATGGCGACTCGGCGAGTCTAGACGTCCTCCAACTCTCTGAGATTCCCTATCTACTCGTCGAGTATCCTCCTCGACCCGACGAGTTACTCCTGGAAGAATCGCGGGGCCACCCCGACTCCACTCGCCGAGTCTGATGAACAACTCGGCGAGTCCCAATGAATCTTCAAGCTACTCGCCGAGTCTGAAGAACAACTCGGCGAGTCCATGCCATGCAGACGAGCAACTGCTCCCTAAATTACGTATGGTCCCGAGATATACAATCATGGGACTTTCTGGACTTCTAAACATCTTATTACTTGGGTATAAACGTCTGGGTAATAACATAATAACCCATCTAATCACTAAATGGGTTTCATAAACCCTAGATTTGTATACACATCAAAATAACAGAAATGGTCCGAGTATTACCTGAAAACGCACTCTCTGTGTCCCCCAAACCTCAGGACTCGATCCTCCTTGATATTCCTTTGGCCAAACTCTTCTTCTTCTTGCCTAACAAGTTCCTCCAAGTCCCAATAGCTTCCTCTCCTGCTCTAGACATCCACAACGATTAGGGTTCTTCTCAATCGACCAAAAGACGGACAATGACGGCCTAAGGGGCGTTATATACGATCCAAAACCAAACGGCTAGGGGTTCTGCTGAACAGCGTCGACTCGCCGAGTCCATATCTGGACTCGTCGAGTCCAGTCGCGAACCCGCGACCAAGTCTACGATCCTACTCGACGAGTCTAGGCTCCAACTCGCCGAGTCCCCTCTTAAATCACCCCGAAAAACATAATTTAATAATACTTGAGATTCCGGGCTGTTACATAGAAGAGTTGGTGAATACGTATAGACTCGCTGAGTCGCCCTAGTGCACTCGCCGAGTCCGGTCAAAGTTGACCGTTGATCGTTGACCAGAGTTGACCAGAGTTGACTTGATAGGGGTAGTCAACCTTAGTGGTAAAAGTGTTAATTAGAGATGTATGATGTTATAGGAGGATTATAGCTCGGAGGATCGAGCACGAGTGATTTCCAGGATTCGCGGGTTATCGAGATATACGAGGTGAGTCTTCTCACTATACTTTACCTTGAGTAGGTAATCAGAGTTATGTGTCAGAGTATGTGTATGATATGTGTTGTACTGCATGATGTCTATGTGATTTATGATGTGCATGTTTATAGAGATGGAACCGGAAGGTTCCTAGAGTTAGAACCTGAGGGTTCACAGAGTTTGGGTGCACGGACCCATAGAGTTATAGCCTCGAGTGGCTAATATGTGTTTATGTGGTATTTTGGGGAACTCACTAAGCTTTGTGCTTACAATGTTAGTGTTGTTTGTTTCAGGTACTAGTGATGACCGTGGGAAGGCGCCGACTTGATCTGTACACACGCAAGGGATTTTTGTGTGATATGATCTTGGGATTTTGTATGATGTGAATTGAAGATTTAAACTTGATGTTTTATGAAAATTAAATTAAAAATGTTTTTATATTTTGCGAAAAAATTATTTTAAAATTCACGGTGTTACAAGTTGGTATCAGAGCCTTGGTTTGAGGGATTCAAGTACACCATCGGGCGTATTTGAACTCAAACTGAGGATTTGAGAAGTATTTTCAAAAAGAGTAAAAGATTTTGAAAAGAAACGCAGAGCAGAGTTGTGTGTACAAACGGTGATTTCCCAAAATACCCTCATGTTATGTGCTATTGATATTGATATGATGTATTCACATGCTAGAGTAGGCAAAGTATTCCTATTAGGACTAGAGTGGCCTGATTGTGATGCCTTAGCCTAGGAAGGGGCTGAGCTGCTATGAGATGCTTGAGAGTGAGTAGGTAGCAGTGAGAGACTTATGAGGGATCTATTAGAGAATAGCCTGTGCATGATAGAGTAGTTGGAATTTGGGATCCGAAGAGGAGGACTTGGGGTGTATTCTGATACGATGCAGACAATAGTATTGGGCCCGTACTACTGAAAGCACCGGAGCGGTGTACAGCCCAAGTAAGAATCTTAGGAATACCAAGGATCAAGGAGGAATGAGTTGTCGAGTGTGATTATGCTCGAAGGGATTCTAATTTTTCGTATGTTGTATTTCAGAGGTAGATCATGGTGAGGACACGTTTGATGCCTGAGAGCAGTGATACCAGTGATGACGAGATCCGTCGGATCATCCACGAGGAGGTGGCTGTGGCCATCAGGGCAGAGATACCAGAGATGTTCGGGTCTATTAAGACCATGCTGATTGAGACCTTTGATGAGCGTTATGCCACTCTTTCTGAGGCTGCTGTTGCAGCGGCCACCGCAGCTATTGCTGCCGCGAGGCCGCAAGGTGGTGATGCGTTGCTGTTCCGGGAGTTCAGCAACACAAAATCGCCAGAGTTTGATGGGACCCAGGACCCGGTGGCAGCTATGAGGTGGATTTCTGATATAGAGGGTTGTTTCTTCACTTGCTCATCTCCTGAGCATTTGAAGGTTCGGTTCGCGCTAAACCAGCTTCGCTTGGGAGCGAAGGACTGGTGGAAGCTTGTGACGGCGCATTTTACGCCTGCTGAGCTTGCGGCAGTGACCTGGGAGAGGTTCACTGCCATGTTTCGAGATGAGTACGTTCCCCAGGTGGAGAGGGAGCGTTTGGCACAGGAGTTTCTGACCCTCAAGCAGGGTACTGAGTCAGTTACAGCGATCACCAGGATGTTCCATGAGAGGGCTATGTTCTGCCCTGAGCACGTGTCCACTGAGCAGGCATGTATGAGCCGATATTTGAGTGTTTTGAGGCGAGACATTTGGGAGTTCGCAGTGAACTCCTCGTACCAGACATTTGCCGAGCTTCAGGCAAATGCCCGGAAGAGGGAGATTGAGCTGGAGACTCAGGCCAGGGAGGAGGCGGAGTCTCAGGGGAGGGATCGGCGACCGGCACAGTCTCAGCCGGCAGCCAAGCGGGCCAAGCCCGCTGATCCCAAACCAAGGAGCCAGAAGGGCCGCACTTGTGGGAAGTGTGGCAAGTGTGACAACTGTCAATTCAGGTCATTCTTGGACTCATGCATATTTATAATAACCATTCATGCACAACATGCCATGACCTAGTAGTATAAATTAGGTCAAAAATCTTGCATAAACTAGGATCCAACTAAGGTCTAGGACTAATATACTTGATACTTACAATTCTAGTAAGTTGCTTAGCTACAATAGGAAATGCCAATACTATAATTAGAATAAGCTTCAAACTTTGTTATAATTGAAATAGGGTATAAAACTCTAAAAATAAATTAAAACACTCTAATTATACTTCAACATGTTGTTGAATATCAATCAATGTTCCAAAAACTCTAAACAGCCAAAAATCCAAATTTATAAATCTTAAAGCTTAAAAACTTTATAAAATTTGGCTATAAACTTTCTAATATCAAATTTTATTAATCAAATTATGGATTATACCAATGAAATAGAAATATAAATTACAAGTATTAATCATAATTTATTAGTTAAAAACAAGATTTTTAAATAAATCAAAAATTGCTTAAAGAATCACTTTTATAAAAATTAGATTTTTATAAAAATTAGATTTTTATAAAAATTAAGGAGGGATTTTTTATAAAAATTTGAATTTAGGAGAGAGGAGGCTTTAATGCCTCAAAAATCTGGCCATCTCCCCTCTCCCCATGCACTCTCTTCCCAAAACTCATGATTAAACTCAAACCCACACTCCACCTCTTCTCTCTTCACTCTTCTCACTTCACTCTCTTCACACACTTCACCCTCTTCCTCTCTCTCTCTAAACTCACGAAATTTCTCTCATTTCTCTGCCAAATTTCAAGACTTTGAAGACCTTGAAGTGTTCTTACTTCTCTCAAGATCATAACCAAGGTAAACAACATCATCTTCTTCCATAGTTTGATGATTCTACTTCTTTTCCTTCTTAGTTTTCTCTTCTTTTAGGATTCTATGCCTTTCCATGGCTAGAAATCTTTATTCTCCCCTTGTGGTTTGTAGATTCTCACCATAACACAATGCATGTGTTTGAAATGGTGAAAATCCGGGATCAAACCCATGCAAGGAGTGAAAAAGATGCACATATGATCATGTGACATCAAAATCTAATATTTCATGTTCTTCTCCATCTCTTTTATGTTCATGCATGACCAAAAGCATTTAAACCATTTCTAGTACATATTGAATCCTCATTCATTCCATGCATGTGTTAGAAATCGGATCTTACCAAAGACATGCATGATGTTCTTGTTGAAATACCCTAATAATGCACACAAGCAAACATGCAATCTGCCAGATTACTTTGTTCGACTTTGAACAGTCATAACTCAGTCATTTCTTAACCAAATCATGATATTCTTTTTGTATTGGTTAGTTCCACGAGTTAACTTTCAAACCCAACTGGTCTCACTGTAAAATATTAAATATCCGATTCTTAGCAGATTTTACAAAAAGGTTGCGCATACAGCTCTTTTTCTGTGATCACTATTTTTATCTTGCTTAAACAATGGCCTTAAACCCAACCATAAATATGAGGAAAAATACCTTAGAAACTTAACATATCTAGTGAATTATGGTTGAAATTTCGTGGCTTAAAACCTCACTGAATGGGCTACACAAATTCATGAACTTCAGCCACATTTACACTTCATGCATTATTGCATGCAACTTTTCTTAAATTGTTTGGAATCATTACCCTCATTTCTCTTCTGAATACATTTTTTTACATTTTTCCTTTTGAAAGCCCTTGCATGCATGAGATAATCTGGAAAATTTCAAGAGCTTTTGTTATTTATTTGATTTATTAGAATTATTGCTAAAACCAAGGGCATAAATCATATAAAATACTTCCAGAGGTCAATAAATCCTAAATAAATTCATGGATGATACTTATGGGGAATAATGACCCCTCACCAAATTTCAGTAATTTTTGTTACTGTTTAATACGATTTCTAATTTTCTTTTAATTAGAACATGATAAATTACAAAACCACTTTTTAGGATGTGAAAATTGTATCTAACAATTTTCGCATACCTTACCTGTGATGGGTGACTCAAGAAAATAATTTCAAGATTTTTCATCATGTCTAGCTATTTTTCCCAATTTTTGGTAATTATAATGGCTTAAAAATGGGAAAAATAGTTCTGATTATCCAAAATTCATGAAAATTTTCCAGGATATCATATTATATAGTAGGAGGTTACATAAAAATTTTGAATATTTTTCTCCACTGTAAACTATTTTTCCCTTATTTTCTAAAGTTAATTGCACTAAAATTCACTTAAATATACATAAATACCCAAAACCAGTTTATACATTATGAAAACCACTTTTGATATTTTTCCCAAGATATTTATACTGTAAATGATGTTACAAAAATTTATGGTAATTTATTTTAACTGTTTAATAATATTTCTTTAATTAATGACTATTTAAAGAAATAAAACAAGGAAAAATACAAATAACCACTGAAAAATATATTTTATATTTTTCCCAGCCTATTTATGTATAATAACAATTAAATAAAAAGTTTGGGTAATTTTGGAAACTGTTTACTATTTATTTCAATTTTTATTGAAATAAATGCTCAAAAATTATAAAATATAATTAAACAGCTTGGAAATCCATTTTTATAATTTTCCCAGCTTAGTGTTGTGTATTAACAGTTAAATAAAAAGTTTGAGAATTTTTATCCCTCGAATACTATTTTTCGTGAATTTATGTTGTTATTGAGACTTAAAATTTGGAAAATTAACCTTCCAAGGTTGTAATTAATCGCACGACTTGTAAAATTTCAATACATCAGAAAAAGTGTAACAAAATGATATAAATCCAATACTAAAACATAAATTGGCATTTCCCTATATGTAGAGTTTAGTATATTAGCATTAGATATCGACATGGAAACTCACTAGTGCGTGTGTTTGGTGTCGTAGGATCCCGGTAGTAAGACGTTGGTGCATCCCGAAGTACCGCTTGTGTCTACACAAAACATCGTGAGTATTCACGCACTCCCCTATTTTCGTTTTTTTTATGTTTTGGGGTGGAAAAGCATGTCCAGAAAAACTATTGTTTGCATGTTGTACTTAAATTGAATTGTATCAAACATGATTGCTATTGTATTGCTATGTTTCTTTATGTATGTCTATGCAACACGGAACATGAGAACTTATCGTACAAAGGCCCTTCCCTTATCTCTAACCATTAACTCTTTGAGTCAATGGTCGTTATGGATAGCGCTATTAGGAATTGACAACTCCTCACTCGCCCGAATCGCTGGAGTGCATGATACCATATTCATCTATGGAACGATAAGCATAGATCTCGATAGGGCTTCAGTCATAGGTTTGGTTGAGACTCATTGTTTGCTCATACACATACAAACTCGTTTCTCGTTATAGCAATAAACTTGTATTCATTAATAGCAATCAACTTGTTTATCATTGAAGCAATGTACTTGTATTTACGAAAAGCCTTATTGTACGCTTGATTTTATAAACTTGTGATACTCACCAACTATTTTCATAGTTGACGCTCGTTTTACATGCTTTTTCAGGAAATAATTAGTAAGTGGATGTAAAGATTCATCATCATAGAGCATGTTGCATCGTGTTGAAGCTATTATGAAGCTATATTTTGAACAATGTTATTTTGAAAAACTTGTATTTTGTTTCTTTTGAAGCTATGGGTTGTAAACTTTTAAATACTGCTATGGTGATGTATCTTTATCTTTTGCAATGAAACCGTTATCGCTGTCATACCTTGCGTTTCCGCTTTAGCGGGGTGTGACAGAAGTGGTATCAGAGCTAAAGTTATAGAGAACATCGGTTTTTCTTTAAGAAAACACAACCTATAACTAAAACTTACAAAGAAATTCTTTTTACATCAAACATATTACTAAGATAATTAGGTCGGGAGTTGTATTATTGGACCTTGATTAAACATAGCCTGATCACCTATGTTTAATTAAGAAAAGATTTATACAAAGCTTGAGCTAATTATAATGGGAATATGTTCAACAAAAATATTTGAGAAAACTTTATTTTAAAATTTCAGAAGGTTAATTTTGGTGTGTGTAAGCATTGCATATTATAGGCATGCATTGTCATTTATTTCATATCTCATTGAAACTATGTCACAGTCCACTATGTCAACATCGTCATCTTCCCGCGCTACCGCCTCAGCCGATGAATCCGGCTACGTCACTGTTATCCCTCGATGTAATCCCCCCGCCTCGGTAGAAGAAGACCCATCAGAGGATACGGAAGATACTGGGAACTCGGTGGAGATCAGCAATGACAACGCCCCGAGTCAACGACGCGAGGCATCACCGACATCGGTGTTGCCACAACCACCGCTCTATGGACTTCGCATTCGGAGGACAGCGAGGAAGAGTGTCCCCATTCCAGGAAGGATACCCGCCAGCACAGCAGGACATGGCACGGCAGGACCTAGCGGGGTAGGACCCAGCGATGCAGGACCAAGAGCATCCTCACCTCAGCAAGTCATAGGGATACCTGTCCGACAGCCAGGTATGACCCCGGAGGAGTCCCGGAGATTGCAGTCGATAGCAGCAGGCCTACGTCACAGTCTCGCTGCGATAGCTGGGCATCGAGAAGTTTTGGATGAAGTCTTGGCAGGAATGGAAATCCTGTATCAGCATTCGATGGAGACTGCTGACACTGCTAGTGCTGCTAGACGAGAGGCAGGTCATGCGATGACAGCATATTATGTGTTTGGTGGGCTGTTCCTGATTGTGATGTGATAAGGATGGGAGCATTGACAAAGGAAAGCTCTAGTAGCAAGAGGAAGCCAGCAGATCAGGGAGAGAAGAAGTATGGAGGCAAGTCAGGGAGGAAGTAGAAAGTCTCAAGAAAATTTATGTTAAGAGCCCAGGAGCAAGAACCAGTGAAAACTCAAGGACAAGAAGTGCAGGAGCAAAAGCAGTACTCAGGGCCGCTTCCGAAGTGCAATAAGTGTAACTTCCATCACAAGGGAGCTTGCCCGGTGTGCCAAAACTGTAAGCAAACAGGCCATTACTCGAAGTATTGTAAGGTGAATAAGGAGGGAAAAAGGACATGTTACGAGTGCGGGAGTAATGATCATCTCCGTAGAGCATGTCCTAAACTGAACAATGGACCTGGTAACAATGGACAAGGCCAAGCCAGGCAAAACTTTCAAGGAAATCAAGTTGGACAGCCAAGAGGTGTAGCCTTTGTGATTGGTGCAGAAGAAGCTTGTCAGGACCCTGAAGTGATAACAGGTACGTTCCTCCTGAACAACCATTTTGCATCAGTAATATTCGATGCGGGAGCAGATAGGAGTTTTGTTTCTTTAGCATTTAGACCGTTAATTGGCTTGAAATCGGTAAAGATGAGGAATGCTTATGCTATTGAACTTGCTGATGGGTATGAAATTAGGGCTAGTGATATAATTCCTGGTTGTACTTTGAATTTAGCTGATAAACTCTTTAGCATTGACCTAATTCCTATAGAGCTAGGTAGTTTTGATGTGATAGTAGGGATGGATTGGTTATCCAAAAATAGAGCGGACATTGGTTGTTATGAGAAAGTCATTAGAGTGCCTCTCCCTAATGGAGAAACCCTTATCATACACGGTGAGAAGCCAGGAAGAAGTTTAAACATAGTATCAAGCGTGAAGGTTCACAAGTACCTGAAGAAGAATTATATTGCATTCATGGCCCACGTGCTAGAAAGAGAACTAGAAGCTAAGCAACTCAAGGAGATTCCGGTGGTTCAAAACTATCCCGAAGTATTTCCGGAGGAATTGCCCGGTCTACCCCCTTATAGACAGGTCGAATTTCGGATAGACTTAGTTCCCGGAGCGGCACCGGTAGCAAAAGCACCATATCGCCTTGCACCATCCGAGATGCAAGAACTATCCGGACAACTTCAAGAACTTCTAGACAAAGGGTTTATTCGACCAAGTTCTTCACCTTGGGGAGCCCCAGTGTTATTCGTCAAAAAGAAAGATGGTTCGTTCCGAATGTGCATTGATTACAGAGAATTGAACAAGTTGACAATCAAGAATCGATATCCCCTCCCTAGAATAGATGACTTGTTCGATCAGTTGCAGGGCGCTTCCTACTTCTCAAAAATCGACCTTCGGTCAGGGTATCATCAGCTAAGAATTCATGAAGAGGACATTCACAAAACAGCATTTAGAACCCGTTATGGACATTATGAGTTCTTAGTTATGCCTTTTGGACTAACGAACGCACCCGCTGTATTCATGGATTTGATGAATAGGGTCTGCAGACCATACCTAGACAGGTTTGTAATTGTATTTATCGATGACATACTTGTTTACTCGCGGATCAAAGAAGATCACAATAGACATCTAAAGCTAGTGTTGGAGATGTTGAAGGAACAGAAATTGTATGCCAAGTTCACTAAGTGTGAATTTTGGATTCGGGAAGTACATTTTCTTTGTCATGTGATCGGTGAAAGAGGAATCCATGTAGATCCAGCTAAGATAGAGGCAATCAAGAAATGGGAGGCCCCCAAAACCCCGACAGAAATACGATAATTCCTAGGATTAGCTGGGTACTACAGACGCTTCATTGAGAATTTCTCTAGGATTGCTCAACCATTAACATCTTTGACCCAAAAGGATAGAAAATTTCTCTGGGAAGAGAAACACGAAGAGGCGTTTCAAATCCTGAAAAACAAGTTGTGCAATGCACCAATTTTGGCTTTACCAGAAGGATTAGAGAACTTTGTGGTGTATGGTGATGCGTCTCATCAAGGATTAGGATGTGTGCTAACGCAAAAAGATAAGGTCATTGCATATGCTTCCAGACAACTCAAACCGCACGAGAAGAATTATACCACCCATGATCTAGAACTAGGAGCAATATTTTTCGCCCTTAAGATATGGAGGCATTATTTGTACGGAACCAAGTGCACCATTTATACCGATCACAAAAGCCTTCAGCATATCCTGGATCAGAAAATGTTAAACATGCGGCAGAGAAGATGGGTAGAGTTGTTTAGTGATTATGATTGTGAGATACGATATCACCCAGGGAAGGCTAACGTAGTAGCCGACGCTCTTAGTAGGAAAGAAATAGTGAAACCTTCCCATGTGAGAGCTTTGGGAATGGTAATTCAGACAAGCTTGAAATCTCAAATCATTAATGCCCAGGAGAAAGCGTTATGCAAGGAAAATCTTCCAGGCGAAACTTTACATGGTTTGGAAGAAAGATTTGAAACCAAACCTGATGGAGTTCGTTATTTTAAAGACAGGGTCTGGATTCCAAGGGTTAACAACCTGAAATTCCCCAATGGAAATGGGAGCAAATATCTATGGACTTTGTTACCAAACTTCCTAGAACTGCTAAAGGTCATGACTCAATTTGGGTCATAGTGGATCGACTGACGAAATCTGCACACTTTCTCCCTATTCGAGAAGATTTCAAGATGGAAAAATTGGCCCAAATCTACATCGACAAAATTGTTTCTCTGCATGGTGTACCCCTATCTATCATTTCTGATAGAGATAGTCGTTTTACATCTCGATTTTGGTGGATGTTACAGAGGGCACTAGGAACCAAGATAGATTTGAGCACAGCTTACCACCCGCAGACAGATGGGCAAACAGAGAGAACAATACAAACATTGGAAGACATGCTACGAGCGTGTGTCATTGAGTTCAAAGGAAATTGGGATACTCATTTGCCCCTAATTGAGTTTTCCTACAATAACAGTTACCACACGAGTATCCAATGTGCTCCATATGAAGCATTGTATGGACGCAAGTGTCGTTCGCCCTTATGCTGGACAGAAATCGGTGACAGACAGTTGACTAGAGTCGAACTTATCCAGGAAACATCTGACAAGATTACTATCATCAAAGATAAGCTTAAAGCTGCTAAAGATCGTCAGAAAAGTTATGCGGATAATCGTCGAAAACCATTAGAATTCCAAGTAGGAGACAAGGTACTTTTAAAAGTGTCGCCTTGGAAAGGGCTTGTGCGTTTTGGTAAGAAAGGAAAACTAAGCCCGAGATATGTTGGACCCTTTGAAATCCTTGAAAGGATTGGTCCGGTAGCGTATAAACTCCAATTGCCCCAAGAGTTAAGCGCCATTCACGACACATTCCACGTCTCCAACCTTAAGAAATGTCTAGCCGACGAAACATTAATAGTACCCCTGGAGGAAATTAAGATCAATGATAAGCTGAGCTTCGTTGAGGAACCGATAGAAATCCTTGACAGGGAGGTAAAACAACTTAAGCGGAGTAAGATCCCGATTGTGAAAGTTCGATGGAACTCAAAACTCGGGCCGGAGTACACCTGGGAGCGCGAGGATTACATAAAGGAAAAGTATCCGCAACTATTCCCATGCGATGACAAGCGATGATATAGAATGAATTTCGGGACGAAATTCTTTTTAAGTGGGGGATACTGTGACAACTGTCAATTCAGGTCATTCTTGGACTCATGCATATTTATAATAACCATTCATGCACAACATGCCATGACCTAGTAGTATAAATTAGGTCAAAAATCATGCATAAACTAGGATCCAACTAAGGTCTAGGACTAATATACTTGATACTTACAATTCTAGTAAGTTGCTTAGCTACAATAGGAAATGCCAATACTATAATTAGAATAAGCTTCAAACTTTGTTATAATTGAAATAGGGTATAAAACTCTAAAAATAAATTAAAACACTCTAATTATACTTCAACATGTTGTTGAATATCAATCAATGTTCCAAAAACTCTAAACAGCCAAAAATCCAAATTTATAAATCTTAAAGCTTAAAAACTTTATAAAATTTGGCTATAAACTTTCTAATATCAAATTTTATTAATCAAATTATGGATTATACCAATGAAATAGAAATATAAATTACAAGTATTAATCATAATTTATTAGTTAAAAACAAGATTTTTAAATAAATCAAAAATTGCTTAAAGAATCACTTTTATAAAAATTAGATTTTTATAAAAATTAGATTTTTATAAAAATTAAGGAGGGATTTTTTATAAAAATTTGAATTTAGGAGAGAGGAGGCTTTAATGCCTCAAAAATCTGGCCATCTCCCCTCTCCCCATGCACTCTCTTCCCAAAACTCATGATTAAACTCAAACCCACACTCCACCTCTTCTCTCTTCACTCTTCTCACTTCACTCTCTTCACACACTTCACCCTCTTCCTCTCTCTCTCTAAACTCACGAAATTTCTCTCATTTCTCTGCCAAATTTCAAGACTTTGAAGACCTTGAAGTGTTCTTACTTCTCTCAAGATCATAACCAAGGTAAACAACATCATCTTCTTCCATAGTTTGATGATTCTACTTCTTTTCCTTCTTAGTTTTCTCTTCTTTTAGGATTCTATGCCTTTCCATGGCTAGAAATCTTTATTCTCCCCTTGTGGTTTGTAGATTCTCACCATAACACAATGCATGTGTTTGAAATGGTGAAAATCCGGGATCAAACCCATGCAAGGAGTGAAAAAGATGCACATATGATCATGTGACATCAAAATCTAATATTTCATGTTCTTCTCCATCTCTTTTATGTTCATGCATGACCAAAAGCATTTAAACCATTTCTAGTACATATTGAATCCTCATTCATTCCATGCATGTGTTAGAAATCGGATCTTACCAAAGACATGCATGATGTTCTTGTTGAAATACCCTAATAATGCACACAAGCAAACATGCAATCTGCCAGATTACTTTGTTCGACTTTGAACAGTCATAACTCAGTCATTTCTTAACCAAATCATGATATTCTTTTTGTATTGGTTAGTTCCACGAGTTAACTTTCAAACCCAACTGGTCTCACTGTAAAATATTAAATATCCGATTCTTAGCAGATTTTACAAAAAGGTTGCGCATACAGCTCTTTTTCTGTGATCACTATTTTTATCTTGCTTAAACAATGGCCTTAAACCCAACCATAAATATGAGGAAAAATACCTTAGAAACTTAACATATCTAGTGAATTATGGTTGAAATTTCGTGGCTTAAAACCTCACTGAATGGGCTACACAAATTCATGAACTTCAGCCACATTTACACTTCATGCATTATTGCATGCAACTTTTCTTAAATTGTTTGGAATCATTACCCTCATTTCTCTTCTGAATACATTTTTTTTACATTTTTCCTTTTGAAAGCCCTTGCATGCATGAGATAATCTGGAAAATTTCAAGAGCTTTTGTTATTTATTTGATTTATTAGAATTATTGCTAAAACCAAGGGCATAAATCATATAAAATACTTCCAGAGGTCAATAAATCCTAAATAAATTCATGGATGATACTTATGGGGAATAATGACCCCTCACCAAATTTCAGTAATTTTTGTTACTGTTTAATACGATTTCTAATTTTCTTTTAATTAGAACATGATAAATTACAAAACCACTTTTTAGGATGTGAAAATTGTATCTAACAATTTTCGCATACCTTACCTGTGATGGGTGACTCAAGAAAATAATTTCAAGATTTTTCATCATGTCTAGCTATTTTTCCCAATTTTTGGTAATTATAATGGCTTAAAAATGGGAAAAATAGTTCTGATTATCCAAAATTCATGAAAATTTGCCAGGATATCATATTATATAGTAGGAGGTTACATAAAAATTTTGAATATTTTTCTCCACTGTAAACTATTTTTCCCTTATTTTCTAAAGTTAATTGCACTAAAATTCACTTAAATATACATAAATACCCAAAACCAGTTTATACATTATGAAAACCACTTTTGATATTTTTCCCAAGATATTTATACTGTAAATGATGTTACAAAAATTTATGGTAATTTATTTTAACTGTTTAATAATATTTCTTTAATTAATGACTATTTAAAGAAATAAAACAAGGAAAAATACAAATAACCACTGAAAAATATATTTTATATTTTTCCCAGCCTATTTATGTATAATAACAATTAAATAAAAAGTTTGGGTAATTTTGGAAACTGTTTACTATTTATTTCAATTTTTATTGAAATAAATGCTCAAAAATTATAAAATATAATTAAACAGCTTGGAAATCCATTTTTATAATTTTCCCAGCTTAGTGTTGTGTATTAACAGTTAAATAAAAAGTTTGAGAATTTTTATCCCTCGAATACTATTTTTCGTGAATTTATGTTGTTATTGAGACTTAAAATTTGGAAAATTAACCTTCCAAGGTTGTAATTAATCGCACGACTTGTAAAATTTCAATACATCAGAAAAAGTGTAACAAAATGATATAAATCCAATACTAAAACATAAATTGGCATTTCCCTATATGTAGAGTTTAGTATATTAGCATTAGATATCGACATGGAAACTCACTAGTGCGTGTGTTTGGTGTCGTAGGATCCCGGTAGTAAGACGTTGGTGCATCCCGAAGTACCGCTTGTGTCTACACAAAACATCGTGAGTATTCACGCACTCCCCTATTTTCGTTTTTTTTATGTTTTGGGGTGGAAAAGCATGTCCAGAAAAACTATTGTTTGCATGTTGTACTTAAATTGAATTGTATCAAACATGATTGCTATTGTATTGCTATGTTTCTTTATGTATGTCTATGCAACACGGAACATGAGAACTTATCGTACAAAGGCCCTTCCCTTATCTCTAACCATTAACTCTTTGAGCCAATGGTCGTTATGGATAGCGCTATTAGGAATTGACAACTCCTCACTCGCCCGAATCGCTGGAGTGCATGATACCATATTCATCTATGGAACGATAAGCATAGATCTCGATAGGGCTTCAGTCATAGGTTTGGTTGAGACTCATTGTTTGCTCATACACATACAAACTCGTTTCTCGTTATAGCAATAAACTTGTATTCATTAATAGCAATCAACTTGTTTATCATTGAAGCAATGTACTTGTATTTACGAAAAGCCTTATTGTACGCTCGATTTTATAAACTTGTGATACTCACCAACTATTTTCATAGTTGACGCTCGTTTTACATGCTTTTTCAGGAAATAATTAGTAAGTGGATGTAAAGATTCATCATCATAGAGCATGTTGCATCGTGTTGAAGCTATTATGAAGCTATATTTTGAACAATGTTATTTTGAAAAACTTGTATTTTGTTTCTTTTGAAGCTATGGGTTGTAAACTTTTAAATACTGCTATGGTGATGTATCTTTATCTTTTGCAATGAAACCGTTATCGCTGTCATACCTTGCGTTTCCGCTTTAGCGGGGTGTGACAGCAAGGGTCACGATGGAGTCTGTAGAGCAGGATCTTCCTACAAATGTGGCAAAGAGGGGCATATGGCCAAGGATTGCCCCAAGGGGTTTGCAGTGTGCTTCCACTACAATCAGACCGGACACCGGAAGGCAGAGTGTCCGCACTTGTGAGGGTCATCTCAGGGATCTGCCCCTGCCGCCATCAGAGCTACAGAGAGTCGGCCAGTGAAGGTCGAGGCGCCGAGGGCACGAGGGAGAGCCTTTCAGCTGACCGCGGAGGAGGTCCGCGCAGCGCCTGATGTCGTGGCTGGTATGTATTCTTTCATGTATTTATTTTGATGTTGTGATATTATGCTTATGTGATGTTATACGTAGGTACTTTTCTTGTGAATTATGTACCTGCCTTGGTGTTATTTGACTCGGGTGCGAGTCGGTCTTTTGTATCTTTGGCTTTTAGTCAGCATATCAGTGTTAGTCGTGAGGCGTTGAGTCAGGCTCTGAGAGTTTCCATAGCTGATGAGAGGGTGATATATGCCACGGAGGTTCTCCGAGGTTGCGTAGTCGAGATTTTCGGTGTTAAGTTCCCGATTGATCCGGTTCCTATTGCGATGGGTGATGTCTATGTCATTGTGGGCATGGATTGGTTGAGTAGATTCGGTGCGGTTATCGACTGTGAGCGCCAGCTGGTAACCATACGAGACCCTAGTGGGGGAGTTCTTTCGGTGTACGGTGAGGGTACACGTTCAGGATCAGCGTTTTGTTCGGCCGCTAGAGCGAGGCAGTGTCTACAGCAGGGCTGTAAGGATTTTGTGGCGTATGTGATGGATACGCGGGTGGATTCCGAGAGGCCGAGTTTAGTTGAGGAGGTTCCGGTGGTGCATGAGTTCCCAGATGTGTTTCCCGAGGAGTTGCCGGGTGTGCCTCCTGTGAGGCACGTGGAGTTCAGTATCGATTTGGTTCTGGGGGCCGCGCCTATCGCCAAGGTGCCTTATCGCCTTGCACCTCCAGAGATGCAAGAGTTCTCCTCGCAGCTTCAGGAGCTGCTGAGGAAGGGGTTTATTCGGCCGAGCAGCTCGCCGTGGGGAGCGCCTATCCTGTTCGTCAAAAAGAAGGATGGCTCACACCGGATGTGTATTGATTACCAGGAGTTGAACAAGCTGACGGTCAAGAACCGTTACCCGTTACCGAGGATCGACGATTTGTTCGATCAGTTGCAGGGAGCATCTTGGTTTTCCAAGATCGATTTGAGGTCTGGATATCATCAGGTGAGGGTGCGGGATGAGGACGTCCAGAAGACAGCGTTTAGGACGCGCTATGGGCATTACGAGTTTGTGGTGATGCCTTTCGGGCTCACCAATGCCCCGGCAGTGTTCATGGATCTCATGAACCGAGTGTGTAGGCCGATGCTGGATCGGTCGGTGATTGTATTTATCGATGACATTCTGGTATATTCGAGATCTAGAGAGCAGCATGAGGAGCATTTGAGAGAGGTTCTCGGAGTTATGAGATCGGAGAGGCTTTATGCCAAATTCTCCAAGTGTGATTTCTGGTTGCGGGAGGTCTAGTTTTTAGGACATCTCGTTAACCAGGAAGGGATATTGGTCGATCCGGCCAAGGTTGAGGTGGTGATGAGTTGGGAGGTGCCGAAGTCACCCTCCGAGATCAGGAGTTTCCTAGGGTTGGTAGGGTATTATCGGAGGTTTATTAAGGATTTCTCCAAGATCGCAGTGCCACTCACCAGATTGACCCGGAAGGGTGTTGTTTTTTTATGGGGCCCTGAGCAGCAGGCCTCCTTTGAGACACTTCGCCAGAGGTTGTGCGAAGCCCCAGTGTTAGCTCTCTCGGAAGGGATGGAGGACTTTGTTGTATACTCTGATGCATCGATTTTGGGATTGGGAGCGGTGCTGATGCAGAGGGGGCATGTGATAGCGTATGCATCGAGGCCAATGAAGCCTCATGAGACGAGATATCCCACCCATGATCTAGAGTTGGGGGCAGTGGTGTTCGCCTTCAAGATTTAGCGTCACTACTTGTATGGGGTTCGGTGTACGATATACACGGACCATAAGAGTTTGAAGTATTTGATGGATCAGCCCAACCTAAATATGCGTCAGAGAAGGTGGTTGGATGTGGTCAAGGATTATGATTGTGAGATCTTGTACCACCCAGGCAAGGCCAATGTGGTAGCCGATGCGTTGAGCCGCAGGGCGGAGAGCACGCCGCTGAGGAGGTATGTTTGAGATTGACCGTGATAGCTCTAGTATTGGACGCCATTTGTGGGGCACAGGCCGAGGCTGTGCGACCTGAGGTGCAGAAGAGGGAACGGGTTGTTGGTTTGGTTTCAGAGTTTGTTACCGATGGTCGGGGGCTTATAACATTTCAAGGGCGTATCTGGGTACCGTTTGTGGGAGGAACGTGTACCATTTTGATGGAGAAGGCGCATCGGTCGAAATTTTCGATCCATCCGGGGGCCACTAAGATGTATTTGGATTTGAGAAAGGAGTATTGGTGGCGCTGTATGAAGAGGGATGGCGCGTGGTTCGTTGAGAGGTGCTTGACCTGTCGTAGGGTTAAGGCTGAGCACCAGAGGCCGCATGGTAAGTTGCAGCCCTTGGAGGTTCCCGAATGGAAATGGGAACAAATCATTATGGATTTCATCACCAAATTGCCAAGGACTGCCAGAGGAGTTGACGCAATTTGGGTGATTGTGGACAGATTGACGAAGAGCGCTCACTTCCTTGCTATCAGCGAGAGTTCTTCAGCAGAGAAATCGGCGGAGGTGTATGTGAGGGAAGTGGTATCTCGGCATGGGCTGCCGATCTCGATTGTTTCAGACCATGATGTGCGTTTCACTTCCAGATTCTGGAAGAAGTTTCATGAGGAGTTGGGTACTAGGCTGCATTTTAGTACCGCATATCATCCCCAGACAGACGGTCAGAGTGAGCAGACGATTCAGACGCTCGAGGATATGCTCCGAGCATGTGTGTTGGATTTTGGGGGTAGCTGGGATGCATATTTGCCCTTGGCAGAGTTTTCCTACAACAACAGCCATCATTCGAGCATTGGTATGCCACCCTTTGAGTTGTTGTATGGGAGGAGGTGTCGGACCCCCATTTGGTGGGGAGAGGTTGGTCAGCGGGTGATGGGCAGTACAGAGATCATACTTTAGACGACAGAGCAGATTCAGCAGGTCAGACAGAAGTTGTTGACCGCTCAGAGCCGACAGAAGAGTTATGCAGACAGACGCAGGTCCGAGCATGAGTTTCAGGTCGGCGACCTTGTACTCCTAAAGGTCTCTCCTTGGAAAGGAGTGATTGGATTCAGGAAGAGGGGCAAGTTGGGACCCCGATATATTGGTCCTTTCGGAGTGATCACGAGGGTAGGCCGGGTAGCCTATCGTTTGGATTTGCCAGCAGAGTTGGGGCAAATTCACGACACTTTTCATGTGTCGCAGCTGAGGAAGAGTATAGCCGATGAGTCGACAGTGGTTCCATTAGAGGATATTCAGGTGGATGCGAGCCTGAATTATGCCGAGAGACCAGTGGCCATCAGGGATCGGAAAATCAAGGTTTTGAGGAACAAGGAAGTACCCCTGGTGTTGGTTCAGTGGCAGCATCGGAGGGGATCGAAGATGACCTGGGAGCCGGAGCGTGAGATGCATGAGCAGCATCTGGAGCTATTTGCAGAGCGGGACTTCGAGGGCGAAGTCTAGTTCTAGTGGGGGAGAATTGTAACAACCCGGATTCCCAGGTATTATTTATTTATTTATCTATTTTATTTTTGATGATTTGTGAGGAGACTTGGCGAGTTGGAGTCTAGACTCGCCCAGTATGATCGTGGATGTGGACGCGGGTTCGCGCCCGGACTCGGCGAGTCCGCGCTGTTTACTGAAACCCAAATTTCTCGGGTTTAGAGCCTATTTAAAGAGCCTTATGGCCGTCATTTGCGCTCACCAGTCCCTTGAGAGAAACCCTAGTGAGCTTGAGCGTTTGGAGTAAGTCAAGGATCCATTATTGACCTTGGACGTGTTATCTAGCAAGGGAAAGGAAGCAATAGCCAAGGGGGAAACAAGAGGAGCCACTTCTTGAAGATTTGAGGTCTAGAACATCACGTTTGAGGTACTATTTTAGAGCCATTCTCAATTATGTTGATGTTCATAATGATTTAGGGCTTATTGAGCCCTTTTGTGGCTAGATCTAGTGCTTCCTTGGTCCCTTAAGCGAGTTAGGTTCTGGATCTGGACCCTTGGAGGTCCAGAGTGTCCCTTTGTCCAAGCTTTTTATGAATCCATGGGGGTTTTGGATTGGGGTCTTTGTGCTTGAGGTCAAAACACCATTTATGAGGCATGGGGTGTGTTATGGGCACCAAGACATGAACTTTACGTGATGAATGTGCTTGGGAGGGCCAGATCTATGATTTGTTGGAGCGGATCTGACCTCAGAAGTGAGATTGAGTTGGTGCATGGCATGGACTCGCCGACTCTGAAGAACAGAGTCGGCAAGTAGCATGAAGTTTGTCCTTGACCACTCAGCGAGTGGTCTTGCCGAGTTAAGGGTCGACTCAGTGAGTCAGGGAGAGTTAAGGAGGGTTGACAGTTGGACTGAGTCGAGCTGGGACTCGCCGAGTTCTTCTTGAGACTCGGCGAGTTGAGTCGTGGTGGCCCCGCGATTCATGCCAGGTGGAACTTGTCGAGTCAGGGGAGTACTCGACGTATCAAAAGAGAATCCTAGAAGAGTTGGTGAATACGTATAGACTCGCCGAGTCGTCCTAGTGCACTCGCTGTGTCCGGTCAAAGTTGACCGTTGACCAGAGTTGACCAGAGTTGACTTGATAGGGGTAGTCAACCTTAGTGGTAAAAGTGTTAATTAGAGATGTATGATGTTATAGGAGGATTATAGCTTGGAGGATCGAGCACGAGTGATTTCCAGGATTCGCGGGTTATCGAGATATACGAGGTGAGTCTTCTCACTATACTTTACCTTGAGTAGGTAATCAGAGTTATGTGTCAGAGTATGTGTATGATATGTGTATGCTATGTGTTGTACTGCATGATGTCTATGTGATTTATGATGTGCATGTTTATAGAGATGGAACCGGAAGGTTCCCAGAGTTAGAACCTGAGGGTTCACAGAGTTTGGGTGCACGGACCCATAGAGTTATAGCCTCGAGTGGCTAATATGTGTTTATGTGGTATTTTGGGGAACTCACTAAGCTTTGTGCTTACAGTGTTAGTGTTGTTTGTTTCAGGTACTAGTGATGACCGTGGGAAGGCGCCGGCTTGATCTGTACACACGCAAGGGATTTTTATGTGATACGATCTTGGGATTTTGTATGATGTGAATTCAAGATTTAAACTTGGTGTTTTATGAAAATTAAATTAAAAATGTTTTTATATTTTGCGAAAAAATTAATTTAAAATTCACGGTGTTACATTTCGGATCACTTTCTCTTGACCTCAAAATGATTTATATTTGTCTTTGCTTCTCTATTTATGCTTCCACTTCTGCCTTCTTTTCTTCCTTGGTCTTTTCATATGCAACACCTTTACCGTTATCACCTTCCGAAGGGTTTGCCTTAGCTGAGCTTGAACTCCCTCTTTCTGTAGAAGAACCAACAACAATTCCCTTAATAGGTTTTACTGTTGTTTTGATTGCTTTTGTTACAACCTTCTTAACAATCGGAGTTGAGATTTGCTTAGAAACAATCTTGGCTAGAATTCCTGAAACTTTGCTTTTGCCTTCATTGGCCTTCTTTTCTCCCACTTCCACCCCTGTGACATCAAGTGGGGCATTCGATGGCAGCATTTGAGCAAATTTCATTATAGGAGCAACAACCCTCTGAATGAATTGATAAAGAACATTCAACTTCTGAGTAAGAAACTCAGTAGTTAAAAAGGATTGTGGGGCTGGCTTCGAAACAATGCTCTTGAGTTCATCAAGCAATTCCTTCAACTTAGCAAATTCTTCTTTATCTTCTGAGGCCTTGGCTTCGACAATGGGAACTGTAGCTTGAAAAGTTTGAATGAAATTCGTCACTACCCCAACAATAATATTCACCTTCTCTTGAATGGAATTATAACGATCATTGACTTCACGAATTTCCTGAGAAACTTCTTTCTTCAGTTCTTCCAACTTTAGATTGACATCTTCACGAACCTTTTTAACATCTTGTATGAACATCACAAGCCTTTCTTTTGCAACATTGCAAAGTTCTTTGATTTCATAATTAATCAAATCTCCTTGAGCTTTCATCTGTTTCACATTGCTCTCATCATTTGTATCTATCTTCGTGTGCAACCAAAGCTCAGCAGCTTTTATCATAACATCAACCTTAATCCCAAAAACCTAATTCTTAGCTCCTGAATCAGCTTGAGATTGAAAAATCGAATTAAGCTTTCGATTTAAGATCTTGAATTGTCATGACATCAGCATGTGATCAGGAACATCTTCTTCTTCAGAATCAAAATTAATATCATCAAATGTTCCTCTGAAACCTCCTCCGTCTGTTTCATCATCGGAATTTGGCTTTGGTGAATCAGTAGATTGTTATTGGAAAAGGGTTGTGATAGGTTGGTTAAGAATGTTATCAAATGTGGGTGATGTGGTGATAGTTTGAGTTTGAGTGAAGAAAGGGGGTCAGGAAGTATCTATATTTGAAGAAACTATAGCTGAAGTGATAAGAGGAAGGGCTTGAGAAACAAGATTCATATTGTCGATACTCATAATGACTTTGACACCCGTATCAGATACATTTGTACGAAAATAGAAAATGGGTACCGCCTCAGAAACTGATTGGGTAACACGAATTTAGAGTGGAGTTGAAATAGTAGAAAAATGGTGGTGATGGGTAAAGATAAGGAAGAGATGATAGGAGTAGATACCTTTGAGGAAGATGATCCCAAAGGAGTATCAGGTACAACTTCACTGTCTGACGACTCATCATGAACCACTAATTTTTGTTTCTTGCGTTTCTTGGAAATGTGTTTGACAACATCCTCAGCTCTTCTCTTTTTCGACTCTGGAGATACAAGAGTTGGTATTTCACGAATCTTTAACCCTTTACGGTTTAACTGAGCCGTTCGTACGAATGTATAAGAAATATCAGATGACCTCCTCAATCTTTTCAAAATACAAGATTTTGAAGGTACTAATTCCTTCGATGAATCAAAAGTAATCAACTCCTTTTCACTTCCATCTTTCTTCGAACTCTTTACTTTATCAGAAGCAATTTTCTTTGGAATTTTAGGCTTAGAAGGACTTTAATAAAAAAGAACAACATCATCATTTTTCTTCGATTTCTTTGACTGTTTAGAAGTCCCAGCATTAACTTCAAGCAACATTCCAGTTTCAACAGTAGGGTTGATGGTCTTCAAATAGTTTACCAACACGGGAGTTGTTGGATCAACCTTCTTGAACATACCATCTGGAATTCTGGCAATGGATGGGAAAACTTTTGAAGTATCCTCAACTGACTTCGGAAATTGATACTTTGTAAATTCTACTGTTTCTTCATTATCAGGAACTTGAATTCCCTCTTTTTCTTAAATCTTCTAATGAATGAGACTCCAATACCATGCACATGAAATACCCTTCACCATAGTTGTATTCTCCAAACTTTTCACGAATTCCTTCCATAGTTGAGTCGCATAATCGACATGGATATTATAGTATAATCCCATTACCATAGCATAGACTTCAAGTCTACCTTTGTCGAGACCAACACTCCTTCCAGTTAAACACCTAAGATAGACGCCAAAGAAGAAATTCCACATACAGGGTAATCCTGACGTTTTGAAATCACTAATTTTGGTGAGGGAAGGCTGTTGTCCCATCTCGTTAAACATAAACACGATTTGATCATTGTTGGGTTTGAAAAAGGGTGGAGAATCGGGGATATTCAAGAATTGAGTAAAATTCTTCTTTGTCAGACGAATCCGTTTTTCATTTATAATATTGAAGGTAATCACATCAGTAACCTTGCTATAAGAAGCAATTGAAGTAGCCATGGATAACCATGTTAGCGGAACAACGAAGGAGTTAAACATCACAGTAGCAAGACCAAAATTTTGAAGAGCAACGATCAGCATCTTCAATTTCTCAGGGTATAAAGAAACATTACCCTCAACCTGGTATTAGTACTCTGGATCTTCATGATTGGTTGTGAGAGAACGTCATCAGTAGAGGTGTTTTGAGTAGCAGCTTGAAGAGAATTTGAAGAAATTGAGAATTAGGGCTTTTGTTCATCGGAGAGTACTTGAAAGCGTAATGATCAAAGGAAAAATAATTTCCTTTTATATGTAACCCCAAAAGAATTGCAAACGTTTTCATTACTGAGTTTGCCGCGTCCCTCCTTGAAAATCACACAACTAGCCGGTATATACGCCATGTCAGATAAAGTGCCTTGAAACTCGGAATAAGTTGCCAAACAATTACATCAAGACTATTCTTGAGTACCAAGAGGATAAGAAGGAAACCCTTCGGTATGGAAATTGGTCTCTTTCGTTTTTAGGCTTATAAACAAAGTCATTTTCCAGACTTGTGAAATCTTCAGCCTGAGTTGGAATTACTCAAAACCTCAAGGATTTCGTGAGTGTTGTGTGCAAATGAAAAAAGATAAGAATCAATTTTAACAAAAAATTTAGATTTGTGATGTCAAAAAATAAAATCTTGACACGAAAGTAGTTAAACCCTAGGAAAAGGTTACTTCGTTAATTATCAAGAGAGATAATCAACCACTTGTGTGGTGTCCCGTGAATTACAATCAAAAACTTATAGAGAAGTTTCGAAGGGCTTCTTTTCCAAGGCTTCCTGGGTGGCTTAAAAATTTCGTTACATATCATCCTTAACATAAGGTGAGTAATTGTAATCGAAATTACCTGTTTGACCAGTGTAGTCAGTGACAAGTATGCTATGGATTAATTTTGAAAGTGACTTAGAAATCAAATAAAACTCACACGGAAATCATATTCATAAAAAAGTATTTGTGATGGATCATGTTGGGTAACAAACATCACGGGTTTCGATAGTTTGAAAAAGATCACTCATAAGAATGAATATGATTTGGAGATTCGAAAATTGGTACTGAAACAAATGTTTCATTAAAATCTGGAACAAAGTTCCCTATCAATTCCTTAATAAGGTTTAGAAAATTGGGTTTCACTTTCATCACGGTCTCATGATGTCTGATCATTAACATAGAATGTTGATATGTCTAAGACTTCGACAGCTTTGATCAAAGACCTCTTGGACACATGTCACTGTGTGCTCGTGCAAGAAGTTTCGGATGAAAAAGATTGTTTCACGAAGACAATTGTACCTATGTTATTTTGAACCATATAGAAAACTCTTAACTCATTTGAGAAGAGTTAGGTAGCTCAGGAGACTAATGTGAGTGCAAGTCTGATTGGGAAGAAATTTTCATAATGAAAATTTTCATTAAGGCTTTCGAAAACACACATTGAGTAAATGGAGGCTTTGATCGACATGCAGCAACATGCTTCTAGGGACATACTAACTAGTACAAAAAAATGTCGAAATTTTACCTTTCCCTTGAAGCAAAAGCATGACCCTTTTAAAACCTTCGTGAAATCTGTACTTAATAAAGAAAAACAAAATACAAAATAACAAAAATCTTTTTGGAATTTTATATTTTTGAAAAGAGAGAAAAATATTTTTGTGATTTCATGTTTTTCGAAAATTAAGACAAATAACAAAAGAAAATGTTTTTGTATTTTTTTTTAATTTTTTCGAAAATAAAAACAAACTAACGAAAATATTTTTGTGTTTTTCATTTTTTTTTGAAAATAAAGAAAAACTAACGAAAATATTGAGAATGTACCAAACACACAAAATTTTCAGCTCCTATTTACAAAAACGAAGCATGTCGAAGCGCTTCACGTGAACAGTAACTTCTGAACGATTAATACTGTAAAGATCTGAATCATCCTGCACCGCCTTTGAATCAACATATTTTTAACCTCCTTCTTTATCACACTTTCGAAAGTAGGCCGGGAACTGAAATTGATTAAATCATGCCCAAACCTGTCAAAATTCGAACAAATAATTTTTCATCAAATGGTTTTGTGAAAATATTAGCAAGCTGATCAGTTGTTTTCACAAAATGAATTTCAATATTGTCATCTTCCACATGATCCTTAATAAAATGATAACGAAGTGCAATATGTTTAGTTTTCGAATGTTGTAATGGATTATGACAAATGCGTATAACACTTTCTGAATCACAATACAATGGACTCTTCTTGTTGATTGCATAATCACGCAATTGGCTCTGGATCCATGTGATTTGCGAAGTGCAAGCGGTGGCTGCAATATACTCTGCTTCAGTAGTTGAATTGCAACACATGTTTGCTTTTTCGATTCCCAACTTACAAGCTTCCCATATAGTAATTGGCATCCTACACTTGTACTCTTCCTATCAAGAGTACATCCTCCAAGATCCGAATCAGAAAAAGCTTGAATGAAAAAACCTGATTTCGAAGGATACCATAATCCTAAAGAAATTATGCCCTTAAGATAACGAATAATATTTTTCACTGCATTCAAATGAGGTTCTCTTGGATTTTCTTGGTACCTAACACAATTACATACAGAAAACATGATATCAGGTCTACTTACTATAAAATAAAGCAATGAACCAATCATACTTCTGTATAAAGTAAGATCAACATTAGGTTTGTCTAACGAAGGTGTTAGCCATCTTTAACAACTAATCGTGCTTTGTTTCGAACAATATTCCCATCTTTTTCGGTTTTGTTTTTAAAGATCCATTTTAATCTGACAATAGAAACATCATCAGGCTTAGGAATTAATCTCCAAACCTTGTTTTGTTCAAATTCAGCCAATTCAGATTGCATTGCAACAACCCAATCAGAGTGTTCCATTGCAACCTTAACTGTCTTTGGTTCTATTTTGGACATGAAAAAAATTAAACATGGAAAATTCTTGATGAGTATTTAGTATCTCCTTCTTCACATGAATTTGAGCTCTTATCAAAACTCCATCTTGTGGATTTCCAATGACTTGTTCCTTCGGATGATTCCTTGTCCACTTTTCCAAAGGTGGATATGCTGGATCAAAGTCCAAAGGTGCATCTCTGTACATATCTTCATTTTCGGATCCTGCAATAGATAAGTTATCATTTAGATCATGAAATTCATCATTTTGATCAAGATTTATGGTTTCATTATTATCATGCCCCCCTCGGCAAGATTATCATTCTGACGCTCCCCCTCGAAACTTTCATTTACCCTGCTATTCTCCCCTCGAAAGGATGCTCCCTCTCAACATGTGATGGATTGTGTAAAGACTCCCTCTCCACATGAGTAACTTGCATTCTTTCTCCATTAGCAAATGCATCTAATGTAATTGTTGAATCATCAGAATGTTTTGATGATTCAGGAATTTGATTATCAGCAGTAAGAACTTCAGCATCAACAACCCTGTTTGGAACACCAAAAATTAAATCATAATCAAAGTCTGATGAATTAGATTCTTCTATTGCATCAGTTGATTCATTAAGAATTGGTTTGTGTTCAAAAAAAATTCAACTTGTTTCACGAAGTAATCATCAAAAGTGAGATTAAACGTTTCTTCTATTTTACGAGTTCGTTTGTTTAACACTCTATATGCAACCAAAAACATGAAAGAATTTGACATTAGGTTTTCGGTTATAGAGTATTTCATACGGAGTTATATTGAAACGTCTATGAATGAAAGATCTATTTTGAGTAAAACATGATGTCGAAATTGCTTCTGCCCATAAGTATTGAGGAAGATTCGCATAAGTCAACATTGTCCTCGCTGCTTCGCACAGAGACCTATTTCTCCTTTTGGCCACTCCATTTTGTTGAGAAGTATAGGGCGAAGAAAAATTATGTGAAATTCCTTGTTCTATTAAGTACGAATCCAACACTTTATTTTTAAACTCAGACCCATTATCACTTTTGATTTTTCAAACTTCCTTTTTCAGACTTATCTCAATTTTCTTGATAAATTCAATCATTGTTTGAGCGACTTCAGATTTTCACCTGAGAAAATACACCCACATAAATCTTCAAAAATCATCAACAATAACCAAAATGTACTCTTTCTTGTTGAGAGTTTCAATAGTTGATGGTCCACAAAGGTCAATATCAAGAAGTTCCAACGGTTCAACAATTTCTGAATCAATAACAATTGGATGCCCTTTACAATACTGTTTTCCTTGTTCGCAAGTTGCACATAAAGTATCATTATCAAACTTTAGAACAGGTGAACCTGAAACAAGATTTTCTGTAACCAATTTATTTAAATTACGAAAGCTTAAATGAGATAAACTTCGATGCCATAACCAGTAACATCTGTGGGAGCTTTCGAAATAGACAAATAGAGGGTTTGCCAACTATGGGTTTGATATCGAGGGTAAACATATCTCCATATCTTTTTGATTTCAACAATACTTCATTTGTCACAACTTTTGAAATTATGCTTCCTTCTTCGTTAAACACAACTTGATTGCCAATGCCCACAACAAGCTGTGAAACACTTATCAAATTATGTTGAAGACCTTCAACATAAGCAACACGATTCACTGTAAATTGACCATTCGTCACTTTGCCATAACCTTTAACTTTACATTTATGATTAATTCCAAACTTCACTACACCAACATTTTCTAAAGTTCTAAAATCACGCAAATTCTCCTTCCTTCTAGTCATGTGACGTGAGCAACCACTATCAATATACCATTTCCCATCATATTTCTCGTCACATTGTACCTGCAATTGTTGAAAGAATTTAGGTACCCAAGGCTGTTTGGGTCCTTGGTTATTAGCTTGTAAGTGAGAATGAATTTTAAAATTTAAAGCCCAGTTTCGAACTTTAGTTTTGAAAGAATCAATTATGTCTACATCATAAGTTAAAGATATCGAAATATAATTTTTCGATAGTTTTGGACTTTCACCAACTTCCTTCTCATGTTTAGTAGATTGTTTTTTTTTTTGAGATTGGTTGCCATCTTTGAATTGGAGTATTTGATTCTTTTGAAGATGAACGTCCATCTAATGTATCATTGAAATACTGTTCATAAGCCTTTTTGATTTGTTGTTGTGAAAATTTTCCAGATTGATACTTTTTCCATTGTTTTCAAGCCAATGATTCATGGTTTCCACTTCAGATGTGTCTTTTGTGTATGAAACTTTGGTCACTTTTTGTGTAGGTTGATTTGGAAAATTTGCTTTTTGTAGAATGAACTTTGAAGTTTTTTTGGAAATTCCATTAACAAATGTTTGATGCTTTTTAGACTCTCGAACGTTTTCGTATTTTCGAATATTCTCAAACTTTTGATTTGTTCTTTTTGAAGAAAATATGTTGTTCACATGATTTTGTGAAAGGCGAATGTGATTTTGAAAATTTTTTATAACTGTTTGAAGAAAATTGCTTTTGAGAAATATTTGTTTGAGAAATCTTTGGTGATGTTGATTTTGAAAACTTCCTTGGAAAATCCTTTGAATTTGATTTTGGATATTCATGCGAAATTAATAGAGCGGGATTTTTCTTTGTTGGTTCATTTGATTGCTTTTAATTTGTCACAACATGCCAAAACATTCTTTTTCTTGCTTTTCTTTTCGAAATTCCTTCTTTTTTTTTAATATTTTTCAACAAGATCTTTAAATGCTTTTGAATTATGTTTCACATTCACATTTGGTTTACTTGATTCTTGTTTCAAAATTTCTTTTGCAACTTCTTGTTTTTCAACCCATTTTCGATTTGGTTTTTGTCTTTGAAAAACATGCGACTTCTTTGTTAGATTATTTTTGACAGTTCTTTGATTTGAAAAGAATCCTTCGTCTGATGTGTTCTTGTTATCTTCTTCAACCATTTTGTTGAACTTTGGCTTTATGTTTTCAACATTCCCAGTAGTGACAAACACTTGATTCGGAAATACAACATCATCTATGCACTTGAAATTCAAATAAACCATGGTGTTGGTTTCCAAACAGTGAGAACCTTTGTCAGAAAACACTTTGTCGAAATTTTCAGTGTCTCCAAACACTTGATCAAAAACAATTCGTGGAATTTTCGTTTCATTAGAAACATTATTTTCTTTTTCGAAATTGTTCGACACCTCATTTTCATTCTCATCTTCACTATCATTAGTTTGACTCTCTCGTACCTTCACATAATCAAAATCACAAACTTTTGAAGTAGAAGGTCTATCAGTGTCATCCTCAACCATCGAATCATTATAAATTTATTTATCTTTTGACTTAGATGTGACATTAATGATTGATAACTGAGAACAATTGACACTTTCCTCCTCCTCAATTTCATTGATTTCGCTAACACAATTAGAATTGTCTTAGATATTTGCAAAATTAGATTGAGAATAAATTTTCGAATTCTCAATTCTTTTCAAAATTTTGAGTTGTTCACTTTTTGTCAAACTTTCATTCACAAACTCAACAAGTTCATCAGCATTTAGAAATTCATCTATTTTAACAATACCATAAGCAAATCCATCATCAGACACTTTGTTAAAGTCTGATATGGTTTGTTCACAATCATAGGACAAAATATCAACCTTCTCTCTCTCTCAAAAGTAAGAAAAGGTAATAATTTCCAATGTTGTTCTTTAGTAATATCACACGAATGATGCAAAGTAGTCAATTTAGCATAGAGACGTTTAGCTGAATTAGAATATATGTTTCTTTGTGCAAGCAACATCCTTACATCTCTATCCAAATTTTCCCTATCATTATTGACATTTTTTTATTTGTAATTCTAAATACACTACCCTGCTACATTTCGAATCTAGAAGTTTTTGAGTCTCTAGCAGTTGAGTATTTACTTTATTGGCTTCGTTACTAGCTGATAGAACAATAGTATCAAAATAAGCAACAATGTCATGAAATGCATCTATCTCAGAATCATATGCGTTTAAAGGAATATTAAAATATTGAAGAATATTACATACCATTGTTGTGATTGGAGTCTTATCATCAGACTTTTATATGAAACATCGGCCCGTTACCTCTTCATCCGAATCTTCCTCTAGCTATACATGGCACCATGCGTAGGATTACACATTTCTTCATCATCTGATCCTGAAGACCAGATTTGATAAGTGCCATCATCCTTTTGTTCCCCTCTAGCCACCACATACAAACTTTTTGTCTTAGCCCTCACTTCCACTAGCTTCTCTGTGTAGTATGCTTCGTCCTTCACTTTAGTCTTTTTCTCATCTTTCTTGCAAAGCATGCAATCATTTGCTAGATGATTAGCTCCGTTACAATAATGGCAATCCACACCCGAATATCATTTCAATTTCTTCTCTTTCATTACCTGAGTAACTTTCCCATCATTCTTCTCAAGCCTCTTCTTCTCCTCTCCAGCATCCTTGTTCACGAAACTTCCTTTT
Source organism: Lactuca saligna (assembly GCF_052625555.1). Lineage (NCBI taxonomy): Eukaryota > Viridiplantae > Streptophyta > Magnoliopsida > Asterales > Asteraceae > Lactuca > Lactuca saligna. The sequence continues at coordinate 17,119,408 of NC_136418.1, forward strand.
CTCTCACTTTGCTTCACTTTTGGATTGAACGGTTTCTTGGAAAACTTTTTGACTCAGTTGTTCGAATAAAATATTGCCTCATCATCCAAATTCATGATAAACCTCTATTCATCATCAGAATCACCTTTTTCGACTACTTCCTTTTCAGACACTTTAGAGACAAGTGCTAGTGGACCTCCTAAACTAAGCTTTGACTCTTCTGCGATTTCATTCAGTTCACTTTCGTGAGTTGTCAGTTGATTGTACAAATCATTTAGAGAAGATGTGTCAAAACTCTATTGATTCTTCACCATCATGCTTACACTTCTCCACTCCTTACGAAGTCCCATCACAAATGTAAGATTGAACTCCATGGAAGACCTTTTAATCCCATAGCGATTACACCTATAAATCAACTCATTTAGATGATTACAACAAACTTCAATTGTTTCATTCTCTTTCTGTTTGAAGTCCTTTAGCTTAACGAAGCATTGTTTAAAAGAGTTGATCTTCGTTTTCTCACTCCCCTTATATTTCTCTTTAAAAGTATTCCAGATCTCTTTTGCGGTTTTACAACCACGGATCTAGTTGTAAGCAACAGGTGGCAAAGCACCTCTCAGCTCTCTCATACAACATTTCTCATTGTTTTTCAGCCTTGTTGCTTGTTCTTCTACAGCAGAGGTTGAACCAGATGTTCCTAAATTTTGTGCAATCGGTGGTGGTTGAACACTTCCTTTGATACATTTCCATAACTCTTCATCCAATCCATTGAGATAGTCTTCTATACGATCAGCTCACTAATCATAGTAATCTGGAATCAGCATTGGAATTTTTGTTGATGATCCAAGCAGACGAGAATACGATGCCATAGTTTTCATGTTGAAGTTCGCCATTGTTGTACAGATGACGATTTTTAGAAAATTTTGAGAAACATGAAGATTGAAATAATGAATTGATCAGAAACTTTTAATCGATCACTCGATTATACAATTCGAACACAGAATCTAAACAAAGTTGTAGATCTAAGACGATTTTCAAAATCGAAATGTACGGAATCTTTTGAGACAAACTTTTGACTCAAAAATGAACGATTCAAATGAAAATCAGATCATTGCAGTTTGAATCCTGCTCTAATGCCAATTGAAGAAGAATTGCAATGAGTAATCGAAATTAAATCAGAGTAATTCAAGTAATGATTTAGAATGAACACACTATTTAAATATGATCTGTTTTCAACTTTGATTACTTTCATAAACTTGAGTACAAACACAGATAATACAAGTTGTGTAAACTCTCCTTACCTACACTCAAGTTCATACCCTATTTATAGGATACTGAAAGTACAAAAAATACTAAGGACTCAACATTATGTTTCGACTGAACACGTTCCTTAGTTTTGGAAGTGTGTCGAAGATCATTAACTAGTTGGTGATATTTCTAATAATAACAGGGTCCTCTTGGGTTGCCCTCAAGACTCAAAATTGAGAAGAATATATAATAGGAGTAATTAGTTTATTAATTATTATGGTTTAATAATTAATTGGAAACTAATTGGAAAACAATTTGGGAATTAATTAACAGTTTAATTAATAGAAGGGTTGAATGTGAATTAATCAATAGTTGATTGATCAGGGAACATTCCAGAATCCTAGAAGGAAGGGGGTTGGACGAAAATTCCCTTTGGATAAAGGGAATTTCGTTCATAGCATATCCCATCCCACATGGGTGGAAGGATAAAACCCAAGGAGGTATCCAAGGCTATAAATAGGGCCTTAGGGATTCATTCCTCCTTGCTCATTTTCTGGCTTGAGTATTCGCCACCTTCTTTCTCCCTCATTGTGGAAGAACTTTTCGTGAGTTCATCCCTCCTAGTTTATATTTGTTTCTACTCTTTTGATTTCATTAGGTGTGAACCAAGAGAGGGATTCTGGTTTGGATCCTCATCATCCAAACAAGGTGGCACACACAAGGAGTCAAGCTCGAAGATCATTAGCTGCTAAAGAGGTTAGTATTCTTCTTATATTTTCGGTTTTCCTAGGGTAGAAGTAATAGTATGAAGCCATAGATCCATAGGGTGCATGTACACTTAGGTAAATCGTTTTGTTGTTTCGATTATTCCACTACCTAGTTATAGAGTGTATTTGATGCATATGTTACCCAACAGTGGTATCAGAGCCATTGGTTGATGGTTACAATCACCCTACATCCATGTTTTCTGAAAATATTGCTTTGGAACTGAATGATGAATGTTTAATTGAAAAATTCATAATTTGATAAAAAAAAAAAAAAAAACCTAATTCACGACGTGACAGAGTTGTCCACGTCGTGAGCAGCAGCAGATCAGGATTGTCGTTTTTTTAAATTAAGACTTTATCTTGCATGGATAATTTCCTAATTGGATTAGATCTGGAAAATTTGAAATGTATGAAACCCTAATCACAGCTGACGACGTGAAAAGAGTAGTCCATGATGTGAGCTCAGTAGATTCGGGATTTTTGTTCCATTTTAAATTTGAAGTTTTTGTTTAATATGGATAAATGTCAAATTTCAATTATGTAAATCTGAAAATAGATAAATATTATTTAAATGGTGTTTTTAAATATTTTAATATTGTTTATAATATAGTTTTATGAATTTGAATATTAATCCCCCATGTTTTATTAATTGTTATATTGCATCCTTTTGATTAATTTGAATTAATAATAGACAACTAGATTTAAAGAGTTTTAAATTTGGCCCTTATATATGTAAGATACATATATTGTATGTATAAGAAAATTACAATATGCGTCCTCGCGTATTTTAAATATTGACATTGTCGGTCTTACCTCGACTAGGCTCACCCGTTCTAATGTAGGGGTTTAAGGAGGTCTCTATTATTCCTAATGAGGTCGGTTTTTAATATGCTTCGCGCTTACCACCCTCACCGCCCTATTGCATTTTGTGAATGGAGTTACCGAAAGGGGTTGGTAGTGATAATGGTCAATCTAAAAGTATTTTAAATACAAGTATTAAACAAAATCCCGTTTTATTTAATCAAAGTGAATCTTATGTTGTCCGTAAAAATTGCACATTCTCTTTATAACTTGTTGATGGAGCTTGTGTGGTTAACCGGCACGTTAATTTGAGAGTATAAGTAGAGAATGATGTGAGACTCGCGAATCTCAAGCATAACTGGAGTCGGGGACCACGCAATTTTGTATGGGTGATTTACCATCTATTCAATGATCAGCGGCATCCCCATCATTGAATTTGAGATGAACATAATCCGAGATGAACATGCCATTCATAGTCAATGAATCTCAAAGATCTAGGAATTTCATGGTGATTGAAATTGACAAAGAGCTTTGTCTACCTAAATAACTTTGTGGTGTGTGTACGGCATCCCTTTACGCATCATGAAGCCAAACATGGATCCTCGCCTTAATCCAATAATTCATTTAGGGTAATTATTAATTAAGGACTTATATCAAACTAATTGGGATCTTATCTTTTATAGATGTCGAACCAAGCAAACAACAACAACAACAACAATTTGCCTCCTCCCCCTCCTCCTCCTCCAACTCAAAACTCAAGCTTCTATCTCATGCCGGTTCTTAATAGGGAGAAACTCAAGGAGGATGGATCCAACTATCTTGATTGGATCAGAACCTTGAGGATCACGTTATGATATGAGAACAAGGAGTATGTTCTCGAAGAAGATGTCCCGGTGCTTGGAGAAAACCCTACCCCAGAAGAAGTTACTACCTACAACAAGCATTACGATGAATCGACCAAATTGGCTTGCCTTATGTTAGCAACCATGGGTTCTAGTCTCCAAAAGAACTTTGAGACATGGGGTACTTTTGATATCAACTAGCAGCTCGAGGAAATGTTTCAAGAACAAGCAAGGCAAGAACGATTCGAGATCATTAAATCCCTCATGGCATGTAAGCTACAAGAGGGAGATTCTGTGTGTGCACACGTCCAAAAGATGAAGTCATACATAGACAGACTTGGGAATCTAGGTGTTGAGCTGCCTAAGGAGTTGTCCATTAACATGGTCTTGAACTCGCTTACTAGTTCATATTCTCAGTTCATCATGAACTTCAATATGAATGGCCTCGACAAGACCTTGATGGAGTTACATGGCATGCTTAAAACTGCTGAAGCAAGCAAGAAGAAGCCTAACAACTCTAACCCTACTGCTCCCGTGCTGGCTATTGACCGTGGTTCTGCCAAAAGGAAAAGGGCGCCTCAACCCAAAGAGAAGGGTAAGGGTAAGGTCGGTCAGTCTGGTCCTCCTCCCAAGAAAAAGGCCCAAGGTGAAATAACTCCTTCTTCAGATCCAAGTGAGGCCATTTGTGTTTACTACCAGCAAAAGGGACACTGGAAGCGTAGTTTCCCTAAATACCTCGAGGACCTTAACAAGGGCAAAGTCAAGGTGGCTAGCACCTCAGGTATGTTCATGATAGAACTCCATAGCACACTTACTTCTAACTCTTGGATTCTTGATACAGGATGTGGTACTCACATTTGCTCTGATATGCATGGTGAGCTCAACCTAATCATGGGAAACAGGCACAAGTCAGTTGTTACAAGGATTGGGAACTATGAGCTAATGCTTAGTGGTAGTGTTTGTCTTAGTTTATTAAATTGTTGCTACTCGCCTGATATGGCACAGAACATTATTTCTTTTCATGCACTTTATAAGGATGGTTGTCGATTTTCTTTTAATAATGATAATGGTGACATTTTGGTTTATAAGAATGGTTGTTTTATTTTCAAAGCTAGTCCTTGTAAAGGTGTGTATGAAAGTATTGTTTGTGATGGTGATATTGATAAACTAATTATGAATGTTGGTTCATCTAATAGTGAATTAGATAAATTGTGTTTTTGGCATTGTCGACTTGGCCATATAAACAAGAAACGCATTGCCAAGCTCCAATCTGATGGAATCTTGGAATCATTTGACCTCAAATCAGATGATGTATACGAATCTTGCTTACTTGGCAAGATGACAAAGGCGCCATTCACAGGACACTGTGAAAGAGGCAAGGATTTGTTAGATCTCATCCACACAGATGTTTGTGGACCCTTAAAATCTGCCACGAGACATGGAGAAAGATACTTTGTGGCTTTTACCGACGACTTTAGTAGATATGCATATATCTATTTAATCAAGCATAAGTCGGAAATCTTTGAGGTGTTCAAGGAGTTTCAAAACGAAGTAGAAAACCAATTGGGCAGAAAGATCAAGATGCTCCGATCCGATAGGGGTGGAGAATATTTAAGTCATCAATTCTACGATCATCTTAAGAATTGTGGTATAGTTTCACAATTGTCTCCTCCTAGAACACCGCAGTTGAATGGTGTAACTGAGAGGAGAAATCGATCATTGTTAGACATGGTTCGATCTATGATGAGTCGAGCTACACTTCCGATATCTTTTTGGGGGTATACCTTAGAGACAGTCGCCCATATCCTAAACCTTGTACCTACTAAGAAGGTTGGTAAAACACCCTCTGAAATGTGGAGTGGGACATGTCCTTCTCTAGCACATGTAAAGGTTTCGGGATGCGAAGCTTTTGTTCATCACGAGGCGAATGACAAGCTTGAACCCCGATCAGAGAAGTGTTACTCCATTGGCTATTCAGAAAAATCGTTTGGATACTTGTTCTACAAGCCTTCGGAAAACAAGGTGTTTGTTGCTCGAAGGGGATTCTTCCTTGAGAGGGATCTCATTTCCAAAGAGGACAGTGGGAGCCGCATAGATCTTGAAGAGTTTCAAAAATTGAATGAAGAAGAACCTTTAGTAGACACTAGCACTCAACTTGAGGTGCACCAGCCCGTGGAGGAAACTCAAACTGAGGCTGAGCGACCTGTTGAACAAAATTATATATCTCCACCTCCTCTTCATAGATCCAATAGAGTTCGTCTTCCTCCTGAATTCTATGGTTTCCATGTGAGTACAGAAGGAGACGTATTGATCAGTGATCGTACACTGATTAATATGGATGAGCCATCCAACTATAGGGAAGCGATGGCAGGCACTGAAGCTGCTAAGTGGAAGGAAAGCATGGAGAGCGAGATTCAGTCTACGCATGACAACCAAGTTTGGAATTTGGTTGATCCTGCACCTGGCACTAAAATAGTTGGGTGTAAATGGATCTTCAAGAAGAAGACATGCATGGATGGGAATGTGCACACATTCAAGGCTAGGTTGGTTGCAAAGGGTTACACTCAGACTCAAGGAATAGAATATGAGCAAACCTTTTCACCAGTAGCGAAGATCAAGTCTATTAGGATATTACTTTCCATATAAGCCTTTCATGATTATGAAGTGTGGCAAATGGATGTGAAGACCGCTTTCCTTAATGGAAAACTCACAGAGGAAGTGTATATGGCACAACCTGAAGGTTTCATAGATCCAAAATATCCAAATAGAGTGTGTAAGCTTGAAAGGTCCATATATGGACTAAAGCAAGCATCTCGCAGCTGGAACCTCTACTTTCATGAAAAGGTCAAGGAGTTTGGATTTTCAAGAAGTGAAGGGGAATCCTGTGTATATATCAAAGCTAGTGAGAGTAATGTAGTCTTCCTAGTATTGTATGTGGATGAAATACTCCTTATAGGAAACGATATCCCGACGTTGCAAGGTGTTAAGACGTGGCTTAGGAGTTGTTTCACCATGAAGGATCTAGGAGAGGTTGCATACATACTTGGTATAAGGATCTATAGAGATAGATCAAAGCGTCTAATAGGGCTAAGCCAAAGTACATACTTGGATAAGATCTTGAAGAAATTCAAGATGCAGGACTCCAAGAAAGGGTATCTACCTATGCAACATGGCACAAAATTGAGTAAAACTCAATGTCCTGAGTCTAGTGATGAACAGGAAAGAATGAGTCGAGTCCCGTATGCTTCTGCTATAGGATCGATCATGTATGCCATGACATGTACTCGTCCCGACTTCTCATTTGCTTTGAGTATGGTGAGCCGCTTTTAGGACAACCCAGGCGAAAGTCATTGGACGGCAGTGAAGAACATTCTGAGATACCTAAGAAGAACAAAGGATATGTTCTTGGTATATGGGGGTAAGGATGACTTGAGAGTTACAGGTTATACAGATACAAGTTTCCAAACAGATAGGGACAACTCATGTTCGCAGTTAGGACGGGTATTCTTGCTTAATGGAGGAGCAGTCACTTGGAAGAGTTCCAAGCAGTCGGCAGTGGCAGAATCTACATGCGAGTCAGAGTATATAGCAACTAGTGAAGCTGCAAAAGAAGCTACATGGTTGAAGAATTTCATTGATGATCTTGGTGTCGTTCCGAGCATCAAGGATCCTTTGGAAATCTTTTATGACAATGAGGGTGCAGTCGCGTTGACTAAAGAACCTAAAGACCATGGTAACTCAAGAAATATACTTAGAAAGTTCCACTATGTAAGACATCGAGTCGAGGATAGAGATATTATTGTGAGCAGAGTATCGTCAGAGGAGAATCCAGCCGATCAGTTAACTAAACCACTATCAAGGATCAAGCATGATAGTCATACGAGATCTATAGGCATAAGATTTGCTGAAGATATGAAATAGTTGTTTAGTTGTTTAATCTGATAATCCTTGAAACATTGAGCAGTATGAATTTTTAATAGAAGTGATGTTTGTTTTGTAGAGACTTAATAAACTGCTGGATTGCTATCATTTATGTTTATTTATTACTGTGTTTCACTTTTGCATGTTTAGAACCCACTTCCCGAGTTTGAAATACTTAAACCTCCACAGTCGGTCATACTCTTGGAAGTAAGTAGTGATTCAAGACTATCATGAGTGTTGGTGGATTGACCATTTTGATTGGCATAACATAGTGATTTTGTCAACACTCATGAGTGCTTAATGGATTTAGTCACAACTAATTCTAAGATGATAATATCCTCTGTTCTTCAAACCAAGATACATGTGGGGCTTTGCTTTATGATTCTGTTATGCATTGGTGTACTTCAACGCTATTCGTAACTGATGGCTATAACGGGTGCATTCATGTGTGATATGATGAAATAGACAAGGACTATGTAGTCAATGTTTATTTGTCCTTTCTGCCTTAATAAGAGAAGCGATATCTATGGGCCCCTCGATGATTTGGTGCTGACATCTTAAAACCTGGCCGGGTACTAACTACAATTGATGTGTTTGATTTAGTAGTCAGATTTAGTCGTCACAAATCTATATCGGGAATCATAATTTTGAATTATTGGATTGACCATTATCCATGTCTCGGATTCATACATATATCACTAGGATGAAGGAATAGTTGATCACTTATCTCAGGGCTGATACTGATTAGATAAAAGTTCGGCAGATGCGTTGGATGGCATTCTCTCTGTTGATTATTTGAGAAATATAGAACCATGCATATCTAGTTGATGACTTTTCCAAGTGGGAGACTGTTGGAAGTGTGTCCAAGATCATTAAATAGTTGGTGATATTTCTAATAATAGCAGGGTCCTCTTGGGTTGCCCTCAAGACTCAAAATTGAGTAGAATATATAATAGGAGTACTAAGTTTATTAATTATTATGGTTTAATAATTAATTAGAAACTAATTGGAAAACAATTTGGGAATTAACTAATAGTTTAATTAATAAAAGGGTTGAATGTGAATTAATCAATAGTTGATTGATCAGGGAACATTCCAGAACCCTAGAAGGAAGGGGGTTGGACGAAAATTCCCTTTGGATAAAGGGAATTTCGTTCATAGCATATCCCATCCCACATGGGTGGAAGGATAAACCCCTAGGAGGTATCCAAGGCTATAAATAGGGCCTTAGGGATTCATTCCTCCTTGCTCATTTTCTGGCTTGAGTATTCGCCACCTTCTTTCTCCCTAATTGTGGATGAAGTTTTCGTGAGTTCATCCCTCCTAGTTTATATTTGTTTCTACTCTTTCGAGTTCATTGGGTGTGAACCAAGAGAGAGATTCTAGTTTGGATCCTTATCATCCAAACAAGGTGGCACGCATAAGGAGTCAAGCTCGATGATCATTGGGCTGCTAAAGAGGTTAGTATTCTTCTTATATTTTCGGTTTTCCTAGGGTAGAAGTAATAGTATGAAGCCATAGATCCATAGGGTGCATGTACACTTAGGTAAATCGTTTTGTTGTTTCGATTATTCCGCTGCCTAGTTATAGAGTGTATTTGATGTATATGTTACCTAATACTTAGTAATAGATATGAAATTATAATACAGACACTTCGACTCTTTACAACATTTCGACCCTAACAAACGTTGTGTTTTAGGCAAGGCTTACGTCATCAAGCATAGTTATGATAACTCACAATTTGGTATTGAATAATGAGTTTAGTGTATGAATAAGTAAAAAACTTCTCATATTTTTAATAAATTAAAACTATAATACGGTAATTTGCAATACAAATGTAAACATAGGCATCTATCTTTATAGAGAATTCAAACTAGTATACTATTTTATTACATGGAAAGGATTCATTTTATGGTTTTATGTGAATTAGAACTATATAATACTATTTCAGAACACAAATACATATACTGCAGAAAATATAGGATTTTCTAGGTGAAAATACTTACCTTTTAAAAAAAAATGATGGAGTTATTTAACAAAAATACAACGTACCGTATATATACTAAACGGGGTACAAATACAACGTATTGAGTTTATACTAAACGGGGTACAAATATAATGTATTGGGTTTATACTAAATGGGATATAAATACAAAGTACTAGTATTATTCTAAATGGGGCACAAATACTGATGGGTTTTGAGCAATACATCATTCCTATGGTGTACATGCAAACCTTAATAGGTTTTGGATCTAGTTTGTCTAATGAACATGCAATTGAATATCCAAAGCTATAAACCTTAGATTTAGCATACAATTAATCATATTAACACCAAGTAGGGTTTCTATCTAACCTTTGATTGTTATATAGCAATAAGAATCTAATCCTTGGCTTCAAAAAGCTTAGTGCCTCAAGTGTTGCACCTCTAATGGAGTCACAAACACCACTAAGCAACTTGGATGAAGAGAGAAGAGAGAGGAGCACCAAAAGTTGTCCATAAACCCTAAGGGAATCATTCCCCACGTTTTTGGGGATTAGGGGCTCCTTAAATAGGAAGGCAATTAGGGTTATCGAACAAGGAAACCCTAATTTGACTGCCTTAGCTCTAAGCAGTCCATGGACCCCTTTTGGAACATGCCTTAGATGATTTCTAATGGGCTTCCCCATAGAATTCGTCCAACCTATTACTCCAATGTTATCCATAGCCCAATTGCAATTATATTATAATTACAATTCTAGTCCCCTAAATTTAATTAATCTCTTTTAGCCACAAGATTAATTATTTATTATTTCTTGACTAATATTAATTAAACAATATGATTTCTCCTTTAATATATTATTCTCATAATATATTAATAAATCATAATTAAACCTTTCTCTCCTTAATTCAACCTACATATTGCTATGGTGAAGGCAACCCAAAAGGACCATGGTCATAATCGGATCAAGTACATACCAAAATAGTTATGGACTTAGACACTAATCTAACAGTCTCCTACTTGGATAAGTCTAATAACTATTTTCCGTATGACTTTAGAACCTGATCAACAATCGTAGCTTTCAAAAGCCACTATAAACTCTGATCTTATCAGATACGCGTGTCCTTTAGATAAGGGATCATATATTCCTCCATTCTCAAGATATCGTATAGACCTAAGACACGAATTTTAATCTTTCTCTCTATACTGTTTCCCGACATCCGATTTATGACAACTGATAACAGAATACAATTGAGCACATCAACTTAGTCTCGGCTTGGCCAACCGCTTAGGTGTCATCACTAAATCATCGAGGGGCCCACATATATCGCTTTTATCCCACTTTGGGTAAAAGGAATGGATAAACTCCACTCATATGCTCGCTTGCATTCACTAATCGAATCACACACAACAATAAGTTTTATAACACGAAGTTACTGATGCGTTTAATTATCATCAATGTGTAACCGACCAGCAAGTAACAACTCACACGTCTCGGTTTCAAGAATATACAATATTATCGACTCACAATCACTCGTGATAAAATCCATGAAGTGATTCTTGTGAGCGTGGGTTTAATCCAATACTTTAATCTTATCAAAGCACTCATGAATCCTGCAGCAAACTTGTGCTATGTCTAAACTCTTTAGACAATCTGCAGACTCTTCATGATAGTCTTTCTTCATACCTACTTCCAACGTATAACTGAATATGGAGGTTCGAATAACCCAGTTATTCTGGAAGTCAAAACATGCAAAATTTAAACACAATAATAATACTTAATCCTATATGGCCCCAAACTTGTGAGAGTAAATAAAACACTTCTATTTAACCACCATATTGATTACTCATTATTTATCGTTTACTGTTTCAGAAAATCAACTTATTACTCAAATCAAAACAATAGTTGTCCCATGCACAAAGCATTCACAGTATGTTTCCTAAGGTCCTTACTTTGTGAAATAGATCAATTGAAAACCTTTTCTAATGATTCTCATTTCACAATTCCCAATCCTTATCATTAGTGTTTGAACACAAGGTTCTTGCCACTACTAGAATATGCTAGATTCTAACATTTTTTGCAGCGATCCTTTCGCAAAGTCATAACACAAAAGTTACCATGACTTGGCCAATGAAATTACAAAATACTCTATCAGAAATTGTTACAAGACAATTCCATAGATGTAAAGTCTCACATTCAAAGTACATTCCTTTGAACATCCTTCTTGCATAAAAGTTTCTAATCTAGAAATAGACTCTCAATCTCCAACTCCTAATATTGAAAGATTTCCATATTTGCCATATGACAACTCATTCTTAATAGAATCTTATCTATTCATTATAATGTTGATATGGTCCATCCAATACCATACTTCCAACTATTCACAAGCGACCAATCCTCAACAAACTTTGGATCGTCCTTTGATAGTTGTTTAATTATTTTAGTCAAAACCGATTCTAGTCCTTCTTCCCTCTTAATGCGCTAGACATTTGGAAAATTTAAGAATGGTCAAATATTATAGCATTTACAATTGATCCTATACCCGAAGCGTATGGGACATGATGCATAATGTCTTACATAAAGATATTATACTTTATCAATCTTTTGCCATAATATTTTATGTGTCAGGTTCTCAAAATTCGAACTATGAAGAGGGATGTCGTAATCATAATCGAAATTTGAGAACACACTATGTATCCTTTGACAATATTTATTAAAATTTCTCAATCTAAGCTTGAGATTTTAAAAGAAGTATAATATTCTCTCCCTTAATTATAGCAAAACAACTCTTCAACACATGCAACTTTGCAAATTGAATCTTTGTTTTTCTATAATTAATATTGCTAACTTGCAATACTTTCCATAATAATCATACAAGCATAACACTTATGCTCCCACTATCATGATGATTATTATCATATAAGTATAACACTTATTCTCCCCCTAGCTTTGACATGTATTCAGAAAATAGCTGAACTTCCAGAAAACAATGCATATTGAATTTCTGAAATTCATATTCCTAATACCAGATGCTTCGATAAGCCTTTATCTAAGCTTCTTAAACTTATACACATTTGCCTTAGATAGCTCATATGTGTGTCTAAACAATTCAGAACTTATTTCAATAAGTCCCAAATGTTAGACTAATTGCCAAATCTCACAATTCGAACTATGGAAAGGGATCTCGTAACCATAATCGAATTTGAGAATACAATTTTCACAATTGCTATCTTCTTAAAACCTCTCTTAGTGAAAGCATTTCCTCACAGTCATTTTCATGAAGGAGGGAATCTTATGACACTTAAATTTTATAGTGTATGAGTTCCTATCCATGTGAATTTACCAAAACCAAGTTTGAGACAAATCCAAACTCATTTGGATTGAGCTTTCTTGATTTCTAGCCTTATGGTAACACGAGTGTCCACCATGTATTCCAAGTAGTTTAGCAACTTATCCTTACATATCAATGTACTTTCCATCGATCAAGGTGCTTTGTCTTTATGCATTCAAATGAGAACTCATAGAACTCACATACATAATTAACTCAACTGGAATGGCACGGAAACAAAATAATGTCAACATGATAGGTTGTAAACCTCAAGTCGTGTGCTGGTGATGATTGATAAGGTTTATTCTTGATTTGTTCTTGAAACCTTTTTCAACGTCATTAAAACTCCCACTGACCTCTTGACATATATGATTCTCTTGTCAGGAAACTTTCCTAGACAAAACAAATATTCAAGAGTTAGTGTAGTTCTTATCAAGACAAAACACTTCACATAATTGGTTCTAGTTGGTCTTTGTCTTATCCAAGACAACACAATTTACCAATTTCAAATGTGCACGAATAAGAAAACTTTTCCAAATTCCACATTTGTTGAGGGTTATAAACCTACTAAAGACGTGATGTGTCACTAAATTCGCAATCTTGGAGTATGACTCTAAGATTCAACATTGGAACGAAGTATGATTGACTTCTTGATTTAACCATTTCCACAATTCCTGATTCCTCTACTTAGACATACAAATGAACTAAGACTCACTTAGAGGACCAATTGAGATATGGTTCTTAATCATTAGGACTTTATCATAAAACACAATAAAAAGTACTCTCCTTTCTTCTTAGAATAGAGAAACTTTTATCTTTCTGCCTACTTGATCCTTCTTTATTCGTTTTGCTATTCATTGAAACTTTTTCAATCAACTTAGAGTTACACTTAATCTTATAGGTATAATAATATTTACTAAACTTTAGTAAATCATGAAGAACATCTTTATCACTCTTGTGGTGGACTTGATTGATGCACAACATTGCGAACTCGATCTCCTACTCCTTCACTTGACTCATTGTCAATGAATTAGTCTAGAATTTCCAATTATAAAGTTTCTCATTCATCACACAACCAAGTTGTATGATTCCAAGTTTTTGTCCAATTGAAACTTGGGCGATGAGAAACTCTCCATGTTTGGCAAATTTTTCAAATTTCCACAAATTTCATAATTAAGAATCAAATCCATTATTGCTAATAATAGAAACCTTCAAACATCAATTTTTCATACATGACATTGCAAGGATAAATAAATAAGATAAAATCAAAATTTATTTTATTGCAGAAAAACTTATCCTTACAATGCAATTCAACTGAAAAACTATGCTATTACATATTTCTTAGCAATCTAACCTAACTCTAATGTAGCAGCTCAAAAATCCGATCTTTGAATCCATGCGATCGAATTCCATTTCTTCGTGATCAGATTCAACACGCTTCTTCCTTAAGCTTCCTTTCTTTTCTTCGATCCTGCAAAACATTAAAATGTAATCATATCACATCATGTATTAAGAATCAAAAATAGGAACTTATAGAGTTAGTTAATGGATTTTACCTAAAGTAGATCCATACGTCTTGACTCTCCCATCTATTAGATCTCTCAGGTAAACATCGCAGCTTCGTCTCCAATTCCGCTTCTCTTGGCAATAAAAGCGAATGGACTCCCTTGGCAAATTACATAGGTCAATCTCATGGTCAGTCCTTTCTAGACTTTCAATGTTGCCAGTGTCCAATGAAGTATAAGAGTTTGATCGACCAAACAAGTTTTCCTAACCATTAAGCCAAATCATCGCTGATTCAGCAGAAATAAGCAAATAGGTCAAATTAATGAGGGGCATGTCGTGAACCATCGTATAGTACTCTCTTACGAACTCACTATACGAATCAGGAAATGACTGAAGAACCGAGTCAACAGCCAACATCTCTGAGATATCGACACCCAACATCCTTAACCTATCAATGTGTGACTTCATCTCTAAGACGTGTGCACACACAGGTTTCCCATGTTCATGTTTACTTGCCAAAAGGGCTTGAGTGAGCTTCAACTTTTCCAGCCTTTGAACTTGTAGGTCAGGGAGAACAATTGGAGGAGGTGGAGGAAGTGAAGCATGACTCTCATTTCCTTGATCGTATCTCGGAATGTCATCTTCATTTGGAAAGCTTGTTCCAAAGGATTTGGGAAGACCATTGTAAGATTCATACATCTACAAAACGGGAGAAAATTCAAGTTAAGTTGATTAAGTCCTTAATAAAACACCAAAATGAGTTATTAAGGCTAGGATCCAACACAATATTCTACAACCTAGAAGAGGGATGTGGTAATCTAGTTGCAGAATATTTGAAGGTAGGTAAATGACAATTAACCAATTTCCACCATGAAAAACAAAAACGAAGTTTAAGATTTAAATGAATTGAAACTCCTAGATCTTTTGAGATTCATTGAACTTTTCAATGGCATGTTTAAATCTCGATTATGCGCTTCTATTTGTGACTGGGATGCCGAGGATCACAAATAAGGTGTGAATAACCATACGAATCATGTGGTTCAATCAATGCTACAATCACCTAATCAATGTGTCGATTAGCCACACACGCTCGATTGATCTATGATAAACATCGAGCCACCCTTCGCTACCAATGTCATCCCCAAATTAGTGTGTCGGTTAATCACACACGCTCCACTAACGTTTGACAAGGGTACAAAGTGTAATTCCTCGTTTGACAAGGGTACGAAGTGTAATTCCATGGATTAGCATACAAATTCACATTTTTCCTAAAGTAACTATGATTTGGGAATTTGTAAAATCATTATTTACTTTGTACTTCATTATACTTATAATAGAAGGTTTCTGTCATATCCTACCCGTTCGGCTAACGACCCTCCACTAGTCAAGAGTGCGGTGGGTAAGAGTGGATACCCATTCAATTGCCATTTTATAGGCAATTTCCTTAAAGACCCCTTATAGATCAGCTTCGTGAATGGGCCTAGTAACGGTAAGACTGGCTCTTTACTCATATATATATATATATATATATATATATATATATATATATATATATATATATATATATATATATATATATATATATATATATATATATATATATATATATATATATCAAGGTTGTAAAAATCGCTTGGCAGTAGCTCGGCGGTGGACTGGTGTTAAGGGGTTAATCGGTTTTTGTAGGGATTAATCGGGGACCATAGATTATTAATAAAATAATAAAATTAATTAAATCTTAATATATATTAAGAAAAACAAGTACTTCAAAATTAGAAAATAAGAAAGTTTGTAATTTGAAAATTTGAAAATACAAAAATATGAACATTCTGGTATAATATTTGAATTTTGAAAATTTGAAAATTTTGGAATAAAAAAAAAGTTTATTCTTTGAAAAAAAAAATGACATTTTTTTGACTTTTGTTGACCGATTAATCCCTCCAAGACCGATTAATGCCGCCAAACCCGATTAATCCTAAATTTCCGATTAATACCCTAATCCTCGACGGTTGGATAACGCCAAGGGATTAATCCACGATTAATCATCGATTAATTCCGATTTCTGCAACCATGATATATATATATATATATATATATATATATATATATATATATATATATATATTAGACTTTTAATGTTTCATATATATAGTATAGGGTGTATTTTAAACTTTTAAAATACTAGGTGGTTTTATTAACTATCTCTTTTAATTAAACCTTTATTTAATTTAACAAAACCATGAGGGTGTAATTTGAACATTTTCAAAATACTAGGGTTTTAGAATTTAACATTTCAAAATTAAACTTTTAAATAACCTTTAAATTCCAAAACTTGAGGGCAAGTTTTGAAACATTTCAAAACATTAGGGTTTAGAATTTAAATATTTCAAAATTAAACTTTTAATCAAAAATTTAAATTCCAAACCTTAAGGACAAGTTTTGAAACCTTTCAAAACATTTAGGTTTACCTATTTAAATTTCAAAAACAAAACTTTTAAGTTCAAATTTAAACTATAAAACCTAAAGGGTGCAAATTGAAACTTTTCAAACTTACTAGGTCAAATATTTATCTAATAATATTCCTATGTTATCCATATTTAACCAAATCCATTAATTTTGATAAGGATAAACATTCCAAACATAAAAAATCGATTTTAGGCAATAAAAACGAGTTTTGGTAATTATCCTTAACAAAATCTGGCAAAAAAATCGAAAATCCTGGCAACTGATCCTTGGACTCGTCGAGTCCACCACGGAACTCGTTGAGTTGGGCCAACTCATCGATTCCATGAATGGTCTCAGCAAGTAAACCTGTCAAAAAGCAAAAAATTTGATTTTTCTGATCTTTGGCAGTCTAATTATGCATCTATTAGATAGAAAAAACGACTTAGGCTTTGATACCACTGATGGGTTTTGAGCAATACATCATTCCTATGGTGTACATGCAAACCCTATTAGCTTTTGGATCTAGTTTGTCTAATGAACATGTAAATGAATATCCAAAGCTATAAACCCTAGATCTAGCATACAATTAATCATATTAACACAAAGTAGGGTTTAGATCTAACCTTTGATTGTTATATAGCAATAACAATCTAATCCTTGGCTTCAGAAAGCTTAGTGCCTCAAGTGTTGCACCTCTAATGGAGTCACAAACACCACTAAGCAACATGGATGAAGAGAGAAGAGAGAGGAGCACCAAAAATCGTCCATAAACCCTAAGGGAATCATTTCCCACGTTTTTGGGGCTTAGGGGTGCCTTAAATATGTAGCCAATTAGGGTTATCTAACAAGGAAACCCTAATTTGACTGCTTAAGCCCTAAGCAGTCCATGGACACCTTCTGGAACATGCCTTGGATGATTTCTAATGGGCCTCCCCCTAGAATTCGTCCAACCTGTTATTCCAATGTGATCCATAGCCTAATTGCAATTATCTTATAATCACAATTCCAGTTCCCTAAGTTTTAATCTCTTTTAGCCACAAAATTAATTGTTTATTAATTCTTGACTAATATTAAATAAACAATATGATTTCTCCTTTAATATATTATTCTCATAATATATTAATAAATTATAATTAAAACTTTCTCTCCTTAATTCATCCTACATATTGTTATGGTGAAGGCAACCCAAAAGGACTATGCTCATAATTGGGTCAAGTACATACCAAAATAGTTATGGACTTAGAAACTAATCCAACAAATACAACATACTGATTTTATACTAAACAGGGTACAAATACAAAGTACTGGGTTTACCATAACGGGGTACAAGTACAAAGTACCGGTTTACATCAAAGAGAACATAACAAAATAGAAAACATTCTTTTTATAGTTTTAAGCTAAAACTATGGTACATTATTTTATAGTACAACAATAATTACACAGAACGGTTTTATGGTATTAAAACTACTTTTCAGGTATATTAGAAAATATTTAATTTTCTAGGACAACAAACATGATTACTATTTCAAGAAATAAACAACAAGCTTCTAAACATAAATACTTATGAACTCATCAACTTAATTGTTGATACTATTTTCAAAACTACTTGTATTTTCAGGGAGTCGATAAATAGGTACCTACAAGTTTTGAAGATGACAGAGTTTCATATAATTATGTTTTTAAAATATACTTTTTGGTGTCAAATATACAGTGATTTGAACAGGAATGTAAAGTTATATTTTATCAATGTAATGGTTGTTGTTACTATGATTACTATTACGCATTCTTGTGATACTGTATATGACGTCCTCCACCCCAAAATGCTTTCGTCGTTCCGATTTGGGGGTGTGACAACTATCGACATAACGCAAAACAATAGCCATTTGTTTCTTTTTTGAAACATCACTAGATTCATCAACTAGTAAAGCAAACACATCTTGACCAATCTCTTCACGAATACTCAAAAGTACTTATTGCACAAGTTCTTTTTGAATTATAGGGGAAATTAGTTGATTGATTTTAGAAGCATTTTCTAAAGTATTTTTTAAAATATCTTCACTAGTCTCTCGAATGGATTTTAACACTTCAATGTAAAGTCCTCTATTTTCCGAGTTAACCGACTCATCATGAACGCGAAACGGTAAACCGGTTTTCAATAAACATCTAACAAAAATAATAGAAACACATAATCATGCTTTATATTTATGGTCCTCTGCTTCAGTTTGCCTCCTCAAGACTACATTAATAGCTTGTTTTTCCCTCATTAAAAACTGACACTTTTCTTTTACTTTGTTGTGAAAACTATCAACACCACCCACATGAGTCCGAAATTGCATCTTTTTTATTCCAAGTATCAAAACCTTGGGAAACAAATGCATCTCTCCCTCATTTTTCCAATGAGGTCTCCACACACATAACAATATAAACATTACGCCTTTACTTGACAAGGTCCTTGAAGAAAATACGCTCTTCTTACATCATCTCTTATATTTGATTTTAACGTGTAATCTTTGGCTTATCCACCGGGTCCTTTGGAAGATCTTTCAAGTCAACATTATCATTAAGTTGGTTAGAGCATGGTGTTTGTAGAATTGCATTAGAAACCGAAGGGATTGATTGATTGGTGATTGGTGTTTGTGGAGTTGCACTAGAATTAGAAATGGAAGGGATTGATTGATTAGTGATTGGTATTTGGGAACATTCTTCACCACATTTTTCACCACTTTCATTAGGATAAGGACTTTGTCTTTTGGTAAAAAAAACACTTTGTTTAACATATAAAAACATAACAATTACACCTAATCAAACAATGACTTCAATAAATCAAGTTGCTTTCACCTAATCAAACAATAAATTCAATAAAACATAACAATTTCACCTAATCAAAAAATAAATTCAATAAAAACATAGCAATATAACCTAAGCAAACAATATAACTTCAATACAACAAATTAATTACACCCAAGCCAATCAATAACTTCAAAAAAAAAACATATCAATTTCAAATACCTAAATGAATTGGTAAAACTTACTTTCTTCATTCTAGGGCTTTGAAGTCAATTTTGTTAACCAAGAAAGTAGAAATCTAAGGAAGTCGATTTTGTTACTTGCTTCATTCGATTGCTGATCGATCGAACAATGGAAGGAAGCCTTGTGCGTACAACCGAAGAGTAGGTCACGAGCCAAGGAATGATGTCTACTGATCAATTCTGTAGTCATTATTTTTTTTCCTTTCTTGTACCGATAACACATTTAGTCAATTAATTAGGTTTGGTCTATTTTTTTTACAAGCAATTAGCCCAATTGCTAATTTATCCAATTATTGTTTTATTTTGGGCTTTGGGCAATTCGGCTATGAGACAATAATTGATTAAAACACTGGGTTCATTATTATTATTTTTTTCGTTTGGTATTTCCCGATAGAGTGAGAATTTTTTTTTTCGTAGTTGCACAAAAATTTTTTAGTAGTTGCATGATTTTTTTACATAGTGGCACAATAGGTCAAAATTTAAAACAAAAAAAAACGAAAATTTTTCTACTACGTGCGTGAAAGCTAGGTGTGGTCGGTGCCACACCGGACACCTAGCTAGGACCGCCCTTGACATACTCATGGAACCCCACAAAAATTAAGATATGATGTTTGTACCTTGGTCACCTTCGAGACACCTTCAGAAAATCTTTTAGGCTTGAACTCGCTCACATTATCACCCAATATATCATGATCATGGTGTATAAGCATAATTTGCAAATGGAGGAAAGTTCCAGCTGGTTATTTTATGTCCCCTAATTTGGTTTCCTCATGTGTCATTCGTCCTAGTCCTACTGCTGGTGGGTATAGCCTATGAACCTCATGAAGAATCATGTTAATCTGACAAACATAAATGGAAAGAAACAAATGTATGGAATCATAGGAGCATGTATGGTTTTATTAAGGTATTGAAAGGCTGACAATTTTTAAACAATTCCACCCATTGATTTTTGGTTTTTCATTCCCAAATACTTTTGAAAATTCTTCTCTGGCACACTCTTGCCAATTTGTGTGTTGAGCCAACAAAATCATAGTCCAAACTAATAAAATTCCAGTGGTCTTTTATCCAGCAAAAATAGAAAACCTTGCACTCATCGGTCACTTCATCAATTGTTAATCTAGAGTTCCTATTCCCATGTTTAATTTCCTTGTAATTTGAATCCTAGAGTATGCCCAAAAAGTTTATATAATAAAGCATTAATTACCACTTCCTTTATAAAGCGTTAACTACCACTTATTTATATAATAAAATGATAGTTTTGTCCTTACTTTGCATTTAATGTTCCATTAATTGTTTAGTTGGTTAAGTAATAATAAGGGGATATTTTGATAAAAATCTTATTTATTTTTAGAAGTAGACTATTATTTTGGGATAAACTAAAACGGAAAGATAGACTATAATTTTCGGACGAAAGGAGTAGTTTCTCCATCTTTCATTGTGATTATTATTGTGTCAATGATAATCCTAATCGTAGCCTTCACTTCTCGGTCAATTTTCTTTATCGTGTTATTGTTTTTTGTTGGTAAAAACCTAAAATTTGTGTTTGAATTAGACCAATCGTCTCTAGATCAACATAAAAACGACGTTATAAAATATTTATTCGGAAAGATAACCTGGATCAACGAATGTAGAGTGATTGCATAGCGTTTATAACTAACACTATTAGTGCACGTTGTAGTTCAAGTATACGCTTCCCTTCTTCAGTGTTATTACCAAATGTTGTACATGAAATAAAAATCACTGGATAACTTTTGAAGATAGGGCCACACATCCACTTCAAACGAGTTTTACTTCTTTAACCTTTCTTCCCATTTGTTGATCATCTCAGCACAACTCACATAGATTGCAGGCATTATATTCTATATAAAGTTCTTTCATCCATGGTGCAATCGGAAAAACATAAGAAAAGGAAAACCAACCATGGGCTTATCGACATGAAAAGTAGGATTGACTATTTCTCTGTGTTTGCTCCATTGATCACCATCAGCATCTCTTAGACCTGGTCCTAGCATCCTTATTAATGGGTTACCTCCTCTTGGCTTTTGAAACTGATAGTTATTTGCGAATACCTCCCTTACCATAGTCGGATCAGTTATTTGCACTTTAGGCCATGTGAAACAAATCTTGCTTATACGATTAAAGCAAAAATTGCTTTCTATGATCACATGGAAGAATCAAAATTCACAACTATGATATGTAAACAATTAGACAAAGGAAAGAAAAAGAAAAATACTTACCATAAGCAGTGTGCAATTTATGGTCAAAGGGCAAGACTCGGAGAACAGTTTTTTCATTTAGATTTACAGTTGTAGATTTTGCATCTCTTAACATGTTAACCACCTCTTTTAATTACCCAAACCAGAACTATAGGAGCTTTCATTCAGGTTTTGGTCTCTTAGACATTTTTCGTTCTTCTTTGGTTTTAGCCATCCCAATTCAGCTATCTTAAAGCATAACAAACCAGGATTATATATTAACACTTCCATCCCACACCATACTATACTGACTTCCATGATAGGGGAGAGTAGTTTGAATCTTGTGACATTGCGAAGGAGGAAAAGGATAATTATTGATGGGTGAATTTCACTTTAACTCCCCTATACTTTTCAGTGAAGTGCAATTTTGCCTATGTGTTTGGTATTTTTTTGTTAGAGCCCCAATATACTTAAAGACTAATGAGATACTCTTCACACCTGACCATATAATGGAAGATTGTATGATATTCGAAGGTGGTGTCAATTGCATGGACACACTAGTCACTATATATACCAAATATGTACTAGGAAATTAATGAATCCATGTCACTCGAAGTTATCACTAGTACAAAAATGGATTTCGATGAAGCAAAAAATTTGTCACTAACAATTTATGATGCTTTTTTCACTCAATGTGTAAGAAAAGTTTGCGTCATTAACGATAAGTTATGGTGATGTTTAATTGTGGTGAGTATAACCCATTAAAACTCGGTTGTAGGTTAACCACCTCAATATATGATAGAGAGATTTTAGAGTTATTGCCACTTGTCATTCTGTCATTTAATTTGCCACATGTAATTTTGTTATAATTTTGAAATATATTTATTTTCCACTCGTCAATTACATCATTATTCATTTCCACTATATCATTAATTTAGTTTCCATAAATTAAACTTACTATAATAACTATTAATTTCAAATTTGAAATTTGAAATTTCAATTTCAATTTCAAATAAATTTACACTTTAAATCATTGTATTTAACATTTTATTATAATAACTCATTTAGTACACGGATCTAACAATTAAACACATAATTTTAATTAATTTATTTTTTGCATGTTTTTTTTTTCATAATTTTCACTTATTTCATATTTCAAACTCAAATAAACTTTTCATTTAATCGCTCTTATTTAACATTATGTTATAATTAACCCGTATAATATACGGGTTTCACAACTAGTATTTTTATAGAATAACTATTGTGTAGAGGAGGGTCATACGGCCGAATGGATCATTGATGAAATTGTCGAGTATTATCCTAAACTGGATTTTTATCTTGATAGTAGGTCTATTGGGAGTAAAATCGTTTTTGTAAATTTATAAAATGTCTTTAGGCAAAACTTTATGGTAACTGTGAATGTAAACACTTTGTTTTTTGGGTTTCTTTTTGTTGATAAATGTAAAGTTGAAATATGAATATGTAATACGATTATACTAATGTATAAATGCAACTAAATATATTATTATAGTACAAATGCATGTGTTTTAACTGGTTATAACATTTAACAAACCTAAAGTTAATGAATGGCCACATAAAACAACCATTGTGAAATAAATTCTCACATTACTTTTATATTTTAATGGCTTTATGGTATCATCGATTTAACCTATCTCGAGATATATATATATATATATATATATATATATATATATATATATATACATATATATATATATATATATATATATATATATATATATATATATATATATATATATATATATATATGGGAAAAGTTAATATGTGGCTATCATATATGTAATATTAAATATAGAATAATCAAAATTGACTTCATTTTGATTAAAAAACACATTTTTTTTCATTGTTAGCTTCTTTCTATTGCTTTGCAGCTCATATTAATTTTGATTTCATAATTTATCCCCAACATCTATGTATTTCTCGAATGTGTTGTTTGTATTAGACCTCTAGTAGGTTTTATAACATTCTTTGACACCTACCATATGTATACTTTCAAGGTTCTTTTTGAACTGTTATGGTAAGTAGTTTATTGGGTTCTTAATAAATAATTTCAATTTTTTACTATAGTTTTTATATTAAGTTTGAATATGAAGACTTATAGATAGTTGATAATGTATTCTTGAGCATAGTTTGTGGTACAAAATTAAATATTTAAAACTCCATAATAATATGTACAAAGCCTATCATTTAGTCCTATAGAGGATATAAGAAGGACCGAAGAGAGATTTAATTGCATTTTGTTAAAACTAGGTATTTTTTTGATGGTTCTATACCTAATATTAGGTACACAACAACCATATATATATATATATATATATATATATATATATATATATATATATATATATATATATGTTATTTGCACAATATATAGATCAAAATATACTTTCCAAAACAAATATTACCTATTTACTAGCTTAATATTAATAATCATCTGAAATAAATAATAGAGGGACCAAAATGTAATTTTTTTTCTTAAATTTGTTCTGGTTTGACTTGCCTTATATT
Source organism: Lactuca saligna (assembly GCF_052625555.1). Lineage (NCBI taxonomy): Eukaryota > Viridiplantae > Streptophyta > Magnoliopsida > Asterales > Asteraceae > Lactuca > Lactuca saligna. The sequence continues at coordinate 17,143,999 of NC_136418.1, forward strand.
AAAGACGTACATCAAAATTCAAACACATTTCATGATTTAGTTACATGATATGGGCGGATCAAGAGGAATCGATTTTGATATTCTCCACAGAGCAGGCATTTTATAATGAATCGCCTTTGCCACCTTCTCAGATCATAATATTATGACTACTTTTTACTTTGTCATGAGTTTTTTCATGTGACCAATTTTAATACAAGAATTAATCACTTAAAATTAAACTTTGTCATCTTATATGTCTTTAAATCTCATTTAAAAAGGTAAAGATACATATCAAATAAAAACTCAGTTATTAAAAATTACATTTGGACACTGTTTTTTATCGTGGTCATGGGGGATACTGAGAGAAAGGCAAAGTGGGCAGTTGCATATGACCCAATATTTTTGAGGGATCAATTTTTTTAATATATTATATAAGTATATATATTTATTTAAAAATAAACTAATTAAAATAGCAATAGCGGTCCTTTTTTTCTAGCCCGTCCATGACATTTAAGGATATTTAAATCCTCATGATAGGTCCTGACTCTGGTACTAGTTGTCAATACTCTGACGCAAAATCGATGTTCATATGTGATGTTTGATTTGCAATGGTGACGTGTTTTGAGTAAATTGTCATGGAAACAATATTGGAAATTAGTGTATGACCTTTAGTGATGAGAAATATAAGACCGACACCTCCTTGTTTTTAGAAATTGTCACTAAAAGACAATTTGTATTTGTGAACGATAAAATTGTAAACCTCTAATGAGGGCATGCGAATGAAAACCTAACTTGATTTTTGAAGAATAATGTTCAATTATGGTAATGTGATGAATGAAATAGAAACAAAATATACACACAAAGAACATAATGTATGTGTGGAAGCCCTTTCAGGAGATGGGAGTATTTGGGCAAAAATGGAACGTTCTATTTACTTTTTGAGACTTGCTTTTTCATCTGAAAGTTTAAGAGGGATCTTTTAAATTAAGAGGCATAAATTTATATGCAATCAAACAGTCTACATCTGAAAAATTAAGAGGTTATCTTTTATTTTTTCAATTAAGAGGCTACCAAACAGGGTCTAAGGCACATGCTAAAAACTTTTATAAACAAAATTAAAGAATTAGAATGGGTTTTAAATTGTTAATAGGAAGAATAATATATATATGAGTCGATAAGATGCAATGAAAAGAACAAACAAATACAGAATCTAAACAGATTTATTTAGGCGGGAGCATATAGGTCACTTCTTGATCCATAGTAAATTTTTTCCACATCATCCTCCACATTACACCATTTTTTTTACGCACATACCCACCACACCGCCATATAGGTAAAAACCTTTTTTATTGTTTTTTTAATCTAAGGTCCAAGGACCGTTTCTTTGATTTTCGTTGATATGCATCGAGCAAGCAACAAAAATTAACATAGCTAGTAGGTATAGTAGTGATTCTTCATCCTTAAAATCGTGGAGGCATTCCAACTCAGACTCTTAACACAGTTGAGAGACCCATATCGAGCAACCTTATAGACTTACAAACAGAGTTATAACAATATACGTGAATAACTCTTAATAGTAAGGAATCATTCCAAACTATTGTGCTACTTGATAATCAATTAATCAACTAATATTTTACGTCAGAATTGGATCACACAGTAAAACCCATGCACCATTAAAAGAAATGGTGCATTCAAATTAGAACCTGCAATGTTGCATAAAGCGACGTCTTAGAAAATGTAGGTTTCAATACATCTTCAACAAAACTCCACCTTGAGATGAATCCAATCTTTAGAAAAATGTAACACTCATGTTTTTGTGTTCAGAATTTCATAAAAGAATCACAAGTTACGTTAGTTAATAAAGTAAATTTCTATATCCCCTAATCCAATAAATAAGTACTAACCTGCCATGTGGCAGTCACTGAGCACCCTCCCATGTAATTTTCCCGCTCAAAAAACCAATATGAATTTCCAGCTTTTCCCTTTCTTTTTTTCCTGCTCATTTTACTTTGATGTCATCTCTCTTTCTTCGGATAAGATAGCATGAATTAAGGAGTTGATTGTTAATTTCAATTTTGAGTACTATAACAATCATCCTCCATAAATAACGTTGCATCCCTTATCAAACCCTAGAAATTAGCAAAACAAAAATGTTTCCCCTCACTCATGTCCCATCTCTCGTAAAACCAACCCACAATCCATGGGGAATGGGATTCCGTTGTCTCAACTGATGGCGACAACTTGATCACAAAAAATCAGCAACAATTTTCTCCAAATCACAAAAGAAATTAACAACGAGATTATCTCCCAAATCGAATCATATAAACCTAGTCTTTAATCGATCTCCATCGACGCTGATAATCTACATTGAAGCTTGTATTTGAAGTGTATTTTGTTGCTAGGCTCTAGCGATTTCTCAAGGTTACTGCTTCATTATGATAATTCTAAGTATTTGTTAATGTTTCTTATGTTTTACTTTGAATGATTTGAAGCATTGAAGTTGAGATTAATATCAATCCGAAGGAAAATGAGAGATCTTTCTGTAACTCATTCCCAAAATCAAATATATCAAATATGATGATTAGCAAGAAATCAGGAATAAATTTCTCAATTACCGATTGTAGCTATTCCAAAAAATCAACAACATAGTTTGAATTCGATTCCATTAGCAAGAATTCAAGAATCTGTGACCAATATCAAATTTAAATTCGATGGTCTATATATACCTCCATCGTTCTTGATTTTATTATATTCTCATAACAAAGATTGATAAAAGGCTTGAATAAGTACATAAGGTTAGTAATTAATGCCCAATCTATCTATTTTTACGATTTGGTTCTAGCTTTTTACCTATCGATTCTATGGAAGCTTTACTCTAGGCAGTCATGTACAATGTTTGTAGACATTCAATGAATGAGTTTTTACCTATAACGATGTTTTCTTTATTCTGGAAAATAATATGTGATTCAATTATGTGTATTATGTGTATTGATGTGTGTAGTAAGTATGTGTTTTATATGTAATCCAAAGATTCAAGTGATTAATGTTATGGTTATTTCAAGGTTTGTAATTTTCAAGTTCGTATTAATCTTCTTGATAGCAATTATTTCTTCAATGAATTCTACATCAAAATTTGAAGCTTTGTATTTGATGCTTAGATTGAAAAACTAAATGATAGTATGGATAAGGAAAAAAATCAATGATACATTTTTTTTTAAAATGTGACAAGCTTGATTATGCGCACTTAGTGTTTGATGAAATGTTTCAACAAGATCTTATAGATTTTTCAATCTATTGTTGAATCATTTCATTTCTCACAAATATATTTCTAATTTAGGAGTGAGAATTAATCAGATATACTCCAGGTAAAAGCAGGGTTGTATGTGATTCCTCCAATGGATATAGTGATTGGAGGGCTCAACTGCAAGCAACATGTTCACTATGAGACATCGTGAATACTTTGTCTATCTTTCCATCGTTCTCTTAATTTTCTATTTTCATGTTCCTTAATAATTTGAAATTTGTAGTTTTGTTGATGCATCTTATACAAATCAAAATTGTTAACTTTGCATCTATTTTAGGAACCGGTTATCAGATGAAAGAAGATAGTATCTTATTTTTTCTTTTACATTTATATATTACGCCAAATGGGAGGAAGTTGCGCCATCATTTAGACTCTGTCGACTAATTATCGACCGATCTCAAATTTAACAGTAGGAGGCATTTAGCCTGTTAAATGACCGCGAAGGATTCGTAACTTCTTCATATGGACTCCGCTTTTGTCTATATTTTTACCATTGAGTTCCTATTAATGAGATCTTCAACTCTCAGTTAGGTCGCGTAAGCCAAAAAAACAGTTGAACTAAAATTCGAGTTTCGGGTCGTGCACTGCTAAGCCGAATCTTAGAAAAATCATAACTTCCTCATACGAAGTCAGATTTGGGCGTTCTTTTTTTGTATGTTCTTGGTTTAACATATACTACAACTTTCTTTTAGATTTCTAAGGCTAAAAGTCGCTTCATCGTAAATTTGCTATTTACGCTTCTTCGTGTCGTGCCGGTTTTGTCGTAAAACTTCGACGGGTCATAACTTCTTCGTTATAACTCGGATTTCGGCGTTCTGTATATGTACGGAAACCTTGAGACATATTATACAACTTGGTTAAGACTATTTATTATAAATAATATTTTGTTGAAAATTCATTTTCGACACTTATTTCCTCTAAATTGACTAGCCTGAATCTACGGGCGTTACAATTATCTCCCTCTTAGGATGATTACGTCCCTGAATCATCAACGAAACAGGGCTCGTATAATGACTCCATACGTCATCTCTTCATCCTAGGTAATAATTATAACTTCTATATTTCTTCAAGTCTATCTCTTAGACTCATTGACTGTAAGTAGTACTCGATCGTGCACCTGCTCTCTACCTCAGGCTAGACTCCAAATTATGACCTTCAAGTCACAATATCGATCCTCACTAGATAAGAACTTGAGATAAGTTCTTTTATTACTACTATGGATCGATGTGTCATATTCTAATGACCTATCATCGTATGTTGTAATGCTTAGACTTAGGTCTCTTAGAGTCAAATTCCGGAATGGAATATGCCTTCCTTCATGGTCTGATGTGATATAATCACATTTTAACATGTAGCATTTCTAGCTACCAACTTCTTTAACAACGAGTGTGATGCTTCTATTGATCACTTTGATTTCAATCGTTTGGTTTAGTCGGACGCTACATCAAACTTGGTTCTCTAAACCACGTAAACTACTCATCGTAGTCGGACTCAATGTGATATGACCACTAGGGTCGGGATAACAACAATTTCCTTAGTCATTACCGAAACAATGGTAACGACATACTTGAATAAAACGAAATCAATTACTAGCTTCTTGGTAACCTTGTGACTTTCCCTGATCTAAGTGTGAGTCCTGTGCTTCCGGTAGTATAGGCCTCTACTACCATTCACACCTACTCATACTCGTCCCAAGTATTATCTCCCAGTTTTCAAAGTCAACATACAGGAAAATCACATAACAGTTTAACACATCAGATAACAAAACGAGGGCTTTATTATTTCTCGAAATTATTACATAGGTGTTAAAGTTCGCACTAGACTATGCCTCTAATAGGCTACATCATACGATACTATGGCTACTGCATAACTTGATCTTCGGATATGAAGTCCTCATCCTTTATTCCTCACATGGTTTTCTGCTTCGTCGAGGATCATGTGGAATGCCCTTGGTTTTGGCGGTGCATTTGGTCTTGTTGCTTCGTTTTTCTTTGGACAGTCCTTTGAAATATGCCCATTACTTCCACATTCGTAGCACTTCTTGCTGTCGAATGTGCAATCTTTGGAATAGTGGCCGGTCCTACCACACTTATAACACGTCACTTCTCCATCGCATCTTCCGAAGTGCTTCTTCTTACACTTCTCACACCACTTAGCTCCATTCCTTCGGTCGTCAAGGTTAGATTTCGTGAACTTTCCCTTATTATCACGTCTTGAGGATCCTTCAAACTTCCTCTTTTCACCAACTTCAGCTTTCTCCAGACCCTTTTCCCTTATTTGGGTCTCAACATTCTTAGCTGCCCATATGGCAGCTTTCAAAGTGGTTGCTTGTTTGACCATTGGAACAAAGTCCGCTGGTAATCCATTCGCAAACCTGTTGACCTTGGAAAGTTCCGTTGGAACTAGGTAAGGAACAAGCTTCATCTTCTTCGTAAAACTTGCAGCGTACTCGGTGACACTCATTTTCTTTTCTTTAGGTTCTGAAACTCGTTGTTGATCTCTAGTAGATCCTGCTCAGAGCAGTACTGCATTTTTAGTTGCTTCTGGAAATCTTCCCAAGACATCTTTCTTGCTTCTCCCTTGGGCATCGTATCTGCCAATAACTTCCATCAGCTCAAGACTCCGGTCTTTAGTTGTCTGACCGCAAAGACGGTTTTCTGCTTGTTGCTATAGTCGCAACTCTCAAACACCATCTCCATCTCGGAGATCCAGTCTATAATTTCCACAGGCTTCGGGCTCCCGGAGAGACTTGGTGGTCTTGTACTTAATAAATTTTTGTACATTCGCCCATCCTTGTGGTTTCTCCTCTCCGGGCCATCCCTTCGTTCACCTTGAGTCCCTACTTGACTCACTTGGCGGCTGTAGTTCCCTTCCTCAGATTGCTCGGGAATTGGCTTGGTCGGCTCAGCATGTAAGGTACATTCATCCCTATTTTCGTGGAGCATCTGTCTCATTTCTTCCCTTTGTTCAGCTAGCATAGCCCGAATCATGGCTTGAACTCCAGCCGTGGTGATTGGCTCGGGTACATTTTTACTACGACATGTATTTGCTGAATCACCGGGGGTTGATTCCTATTCTCATTGGCATTGGCGTTTCCGCTACGGGTCCTTGCCATCTTGATCTATACATCGAAAAAGGTGAATCTACATCTTTATTTTGGATAGACGTTTAAATCATCCTCATCACTCTGAAACGTTTACATGCTAGTTCTAATATCGTAGTCTTACGTTTAGAATCCTAAACACATAAGGTTTCCAGATCCGTTAGGCAACAGACCATCGATCCAAATAAATAACAGCATATAAGGCATAAAGCATTTAGCACATAAAAGCATTTTAGGCATAATTCCTAAAATAAGCTAGTGCTCACACATCACAATCATCGCTTAGCATTCTAAGTTTATGTCTAGAAATTTCCTACAAATTCCTAGTTTGCTTAAACTAATGCTCTGATACCAACTGTGACATCCCCATTTTCACGGCCAGAAAAGATCGATGTTGTTTATGCTTTATAAAAATCAGAGTACTTCTTTTCATAAAAATTTTGCGGAATTTGTTCCCAGAAAATATGATAAATATGTTATCAAAACATTTTCGAAGAAACGTATTTTATTCATTTTAAAACGTTTGGGATGTCATTGTCAATACAGGAACATAAGCATAAACAGAACTGACATTTATTTACACTAGTGATCTACATCTCTTTAATCTCTCAGTGTAATGTCACTTCATATCGACACCTATGATATAAATAAGCTGGAGTGGGTCAGGTTGGCAAACCTGGTGAGTACATAGGGTTTTCAACCAAAAATAATATAATTATTATGTTTAATCATCAAACATTTAACCCAATTACCTATCCCCATTATCTTCTTTTTTCCTAAGTACCATCCCTAAGGATTTATCCTAAGGGTCGTCTCCTACATCATATTTACCTCTCATCTCCTTACATCGCATTTCCTTATATGTTTGTTCCTAAGGACTCTCCCTAAGGATCATCGCCTACATCGCATAGACAATATTGATTCAGGGATTACTCCCTCAATACGTGCCCAACAAGGGTTAGGGTATCATCGCATGAATACGTAGTTACAACATCGCCTGAACTCATGATTCATAGTAAGGGTTAGAGTATCATCACATGAATACGTAGTTACAACATCACCTGAACTCGTATTTCATCACCTACAGGTTATGAGCTGCTGGTGTTTTCACGGGGTTGTCTATATTAGTCCGTGGTCTCCATTTATACTCTGATAGACGACTACATCTCCAAATTGTCGGACAAGGTTATAGTATCTTTCATCCTACATCACCGGTTCATCATCACTTATCTATCCTCACCTAATTATCATCACCTTCCTATCATCACCTATCTCTTATCATTTTATTTCTTCACACATTAACTATTTTATCTACCCATGTTTTACCCAACACATTTTGTAGATATAAAAGACATATACACACATAGCACATAATTTATATAAAATACTTCATATCTATGTGTAAGCTGAAAGTATTCAGACATTATACACACATAGCACATAATTTATATAAAATACTTCATATCTATGTGTAAGCTGAAAGTAACTATGCACTCACCTGATTAGGTGGTAAGTCGGCACTCGGACAGTACTTCGTTACTCTTAAAACAATTTCCTCGACAAAACCTAGTATCAATATGACTAGAGTTTAGTCTAATGTTAACCGCGACTAATTAATAGTCTAGCCATTATTATTATTATATAACAATTAAATAACGCTCAATATAACTCATAATAATAGCCAAAATACTTATTATAAGGTCCTAATAACATTACTATATTAAAACATAAGCTATACTAAAGATAGGGTAGGCATAGCTCACTTAGAGCGGGTTTTCTCGAAAACCGGGCTTCGATGGAGCAGCGTTTCCGAGCCGAAAGGCTCTTTTCTCGGGGCTTCGGGAGCCTTGGGCTTCCTTCGGGTGCTAGGGGGTTTACCTAGACAGCACTTCGTTACTCTTAAAACAATTTCCTCGACAAAACCTAGTATCAATATGACTAGGGTTTAGTCTAATGTTAACCGCGACTAATTAATAGTCTAGCCATTATTATTATTATTATTATTATATAACAATTAAATAACGCTCAATATAACTCATAATAATAGCCAAAATACTTATTATAAGGTCCTAATAACATTACTATATTAAAACATAAGCTATACTAAAGATAGGGTAGGCATAGCTCACTTAGAGCGGGTTTTCTCGAAAACCGGGCTTCGCTGGAGCAGCGTTTCCGAGCCGAAAGGCTCTTTTCTCGGGGCTTCGGGAGCCTTGGGCTTCCTTCGGGTGCTAGGGGGTTTACCTAGGCTTTAGGGGGCTTAAGGTAGGCTAGAGAGAGAGAGAGAGTGTAGAGAGAGAAAGAAGTGGGGAAAGGTGTGAGAAATGAGAGAAACCCGACACTTCTATTTATAGGGTGAAATCCTAACGAACTCGCCGAGTAGGAGGACCTACTCGCCGAGTTGGTGCCATGTGTCATCATCTGATGGCTTTCCTTGGAGAGAAAGCAATGGGTGTGATCGCGCCATGTCACCAAATATCGCGTATCATCCTTCAAACTTAGAAAAATCTTAACTCTTGCATACAAGCTCCGTTTTCGACATTCTTTTTTTTTTCAACGCGTAGGTAAAATCAAGATCTACAACTTTCATTTAGACTCTGTCGACTAATTCTCGACCGATCTCAAATTTAACAGTAGGAGGCATTTAGCCTGTTAAATGACCGCGAAGGATTCGTAACTTCTTCATATGGACTCCGCTTTTGTCTATATTTTTACCGTTGAGTTCCTATTAATGAGATCTTCAACTCTCAGTTAGGTCGCATAAGCCAAAAAAACACTTGAACTAAAATTCGAGTTTCGGGTCGTGCACTGCTAAGCCGAATCTTAGAAAAATCATAACTTCCTCATACGAAGTCAGATTTGGGCGTTCTTTTTTTTTATATGTTCTTGGTTTAACATATACTACAACTTTCTTTTAGATTTCTAAGGCTAAAATTCGCTTCATCGTAAATTTGCTATTTACGCTTCCCCGTGTCGTGCCGGTTTTGTCGTAAAAGTTCGACGGGTCATAACTTCTTCGTTATAACTCGGATTTCGGCGTTCTTTATATGTACGGAAACCTTGAGACATATTATACAACTTGGTTAAGACTATTTATTATAAATAATATTTTGTTGAAAATTCATTTTCGACACTTATTTCCTCTAAATTGACTAGCCTGGATCTACGGGCGTTACAATTATCTCCCTCTTAGGATGATTACGTCCCTGAATCATCAACGAAATAGGGCTCGTATAATGACTCCGTATGTCATCTCTTCATCCTAGGTAATAAATATAACTTCTATATTTCTTCAAGTCTATCTCTTAGACTCATTGACTGTAAGTAGTACTCGATCGTGCACCTGCTCTCTACCTCAGGCTAGACTCCAAATTATGACCTTCAAGTCACAATCTCGATCCTCACTAGATACGAACTTGAGATAAGTTCTTTTATTACTACTATGGATCGATGTGTCATATTCTAATTTATATAAAATACTTCGTATCTATGTGTAAGCTGAAAGTAACTATGCACTCACCTGATTAGGTGGTGAGTCGTCACTCGGACAACACTTCGTTACTCTTAAAACAATTTCCTCGACAAAACCTAGTATCATTATGACTAGGGTTTAGTCTGATGTTAACCGTGAATAATTAATAGTCTAGCTATTATTATTATTATTATTATTATTATTATTATTATATAAGCATTAAATAACGCTCAATATAACTCATAATAATAGCCCAAATACTTATTATAAGGTCCTAATAACATAACTATATTAAAACATAAGCTATACTAAAGATAGGGTAGGCATAGCTCACTTACAGCGGGTTTTCTAGAAAACCGGGCTTCGCTGGAGCAGCGTTTCCGAGCCGAAAGGCTCTTTTCTCGGGGCTTCGGGATCCTTGGGCTTCTTTCGGGTGCTAGGGTGTTTACCTAGGCTTTAGGGGGCTTAAGGTAGGCTAGAGAGAGAGAGTGTAGAGAGAGAAAGAAGTGGGGAAAGGTGTGAGAAATGAGAGAAACCCGACACTTCTATTTATAGGGTGAAATCCTGACGAACTCGCCAAGTAGGAGGACCTACTCGCCGAGTTGGTGCCACGTGTCATCATCTGATGGCTTTCCTTGAAGAGAAAGCAATGGCTGTGATCGCGCCACGTCACCCAATATCGCGTATCAGCCTTCCAACTTAGAAAAATCATACCTCTTGCATACAAGATCCGTTTTCGACATTCTTTTTTTTCAACGCGTAGGTAAAATCAAGATCTACAACTTTCATTTAGACTCCGTCGGCTAATTCTCGACCGATCTCAAATTTAACAGTAGGAGGCATTTAGAATGTTAAATGACCGCGAAGGATTCGTAACTTCTTCATACGGACTCCGTTTTCGTCTATATTTTTACCGTTGAGTTCCTATTAATGAGATCTTCAACTCTCATTTAGGTCGCGTAAGCCAAAAAACGCTTGAACTAAAATTCGAGTTTCGGGTCGTGCACTGCTAAGCCGAATCTTAGAAAAATCATAACTTCCTCATACGAAGTCAGATTTGGGCGTTCTTTTTTTTTATATGTTCTTGGTTTAACATATACTACAACTTTCTTTTAGATTGCTAAGGATAAAATTCGCTTCATCGTAAATTTTCTATTTACGCTTCCCCGTGTCGTGCCGGTTTTGCCGTAAAACTTCGACGGGTCATAACTTCTTCGTTATAACTCAGATTTCGGCATTCTTTATATGTACGGAAACCTTGAGACATATTCTACAACTAGGTTAAAACTAGTTATTATAAATAATATTTTGCCGAAAAGTCATTTTCGACACTTATTTCCTCTAAATTGACTAGCTCGGATCTACGGGCGTTACAGAGTACACCGGTGAACACATCGTTCACAAACACCTACAGGTTGCGAGCCAGCAAGCTTTCCACCGGACTGTCTAGAAGAGTCCGTGGTCGTCATCCGTACTCCGCTAGATGCTAGATTCAACAACAACAATATCGAGGCCTCTCGTTATTTTATCACACATCGTCTATTACGTCTACCCATGTTTTACCCAACATTTTTGTAGATATAAAATACATATACAGTTTAAATGATTTAAAACACGTATAAAAATCTTTCATCAGCATAGACAACAAATTTTCAGACAATATTCACTCTTAGCATGCAGTTTATATTAAATACTTCATATCTATGTGTAAGATGAAAGTAACTATGCACTCACCTGGTAAGGTAGTGACTTGGTACTCGGACAACACTTCGTTTACTCAAAACAATTTTTCTTGGACAAAACCTAGTAACATTACCACTAGACTTTAGTCTAATATCCACCGAGACTAATTAATAGTCTAACTATTATTACTATTATATAAGCACGAAAAAATATTTCTCAACCACTATGTACAGACACGTGCCATACACGAAACACCGAGCTTATTATAAGGTACTAATAACAATACACGAAAAAATATAACTCATAATAATAGCCCAAATACTTATTATAAGGTACTAATAACAATACTATATTTAAATAAAATCTATATTAGAAATAGTGTAGGTGTAGCTCACTTACAGTTGGTTTTTATTAAAAACCGAGCTTCGCTAGAACAGCTTTTCCTAGCCGAAAGTCTTCTTCTCGGAGCCGTGGGGCGCTCTGGGGCTTCCTTCTCGTGCTAGGGAGGTTCCCTAGACTTGGGAGGGGTTTAGGAAGGCTAGAGATAAGTTGGAGAGACAAAACAAAGGCTTATGGTGTAAAGAAATTATAAAGAGTTCATCTCTTATTAATAGGAGTTTTATCGTAGAGTAGTCTCTAAGTTTCATCCGTATCTTCCGCGTATGAGCTCCGTTTTCTATGTTCTTTATATCCATGTGTTGGTATTTACGATTAATACAACTTTCATTTACACCCCGTCGGCTAATTCTCATTCTATCTCAGATTTACAAAAATTATATCATATTTATCACGCTCGAAGAGTAGAGACTAAGCTTCGTCCATATCTTTCGCATATGAGATCTAGTTTAGACGTTATTTATATCTACACGTTGGTATTTACGAGTACTACAACTTTCATTTAGACCCCATTGGCTAATTCTCATTCTATCTCGGATTTACAAAAACGTATCGAATTCGTCGTGCTGCAAAAGTATAGATTAAGCTTCATCCGTATTTTTCACATACGACGTCCGTTTTCATCGTTATTTATATCCACGCATAGGTAAAAACAAGATCTACAACTTTTCTTTTAACTATGTTGGCTAATTCTCGACCGATTTTAAATTTAACAGTATGAGGAGATTATACTGTTAAATGACCGCATAAAATTCATAACTTCTACATACGGACTCCGTTTTCATCTGTATTTTTGTCGTTGAGTTCCTATTAATGAGATCTTCAATTCTCATTTAGGTCGCACTGACCAAAAACCGCTCGATCTAAAATTCGAATTCCGGATTGTGCACTACTATGCCCAATCTTAGAAAAATCATAACTTCCTCATACGAAGTCAGATTTGGGCATTCTTTTTATGCATACTCCCAGTTTAATGTATACTATGAATTTTGTTTAGATCACTAAGGCCAAAATGTCTACTATCGTAAATTCACTATTTACGCCGCATTGTGTCGTGCCGGTTTAGTTGTAAAACTTCGAAAGGTCATAATTTCTTCGTCATAACTCGGATTTCCGCATTTTTTATATCCCCGGAATCCTTGTTTTGACCACTAAAACTTTATGTAAAGATATCGGGTTTATTTTACACTTTAATTTTGATGCTTATTTGTATCCTTCATTTATTATACATTTATAAATAAGAAATAAGCACAAAAATACACATAATTCACATAATACTAAAATAATTCATCTTTATTACTTCAAAAAGAGTTACAATAGTTAACCTAGACTATTTCATTTGGGTGTTATATTAAGGACTTAATAGGATGGACTTTTGAGAAGAGGTTACATATGATTTATTAATATATTATAAGTTATAATATATTCATATGAAATCATATGATTTAAATAGTATTGATCAAGAATTAATTTGTGTAACGCCCCGTACATAGAAGTACTTATTTATGAGTCCCTGGGATTTAGGAGGAAGGGTATTTTGGTCCTTTTGTGGGAAAAGTGGAAAAAGAGGGTCAAATATGAAAATTGGGACACGCCGAGTACGCCCAACGTAGGCTGGGTTACGCCCACCGTAAGTGTATGAATGGACGCGGGTGCGAGGTTGAGTACGCCCAGCGTACTAGAGGTATGCCCAACGTACTCTCAGAGTCCTAAAACCCTAATTTTAGGGTCAGCCACTATAAAAGGAACATGTTGGTTCTTACCCTAGCCTCCATAAGCACTCTCTTAACTTCAGAAACCCTAGATAGCCATTCCACCTCCATTGTTGGGTGTGTTTGGCCTTGGAAAGCTTGTTTTGGCAAAAGAGAGGCTAGAAGAAGAAAGAGGAAGTTGTCAAGGAAGGAGTTGAGTGGCCGGAGCTTATAGATCTGGAAAGATATCATCCTTTGGAGCCTATCTGAGGTATAAAGCTTCTTGCTTGCCATTTATATTGCATAGATCTAAGTGTTGTGAAGTTTTGACATCATTCTTGTCCCAAAAGTCCTCATCTTGATGCATGTTTTGAGTTGGTCGAGATTATCTGTCCTTTCAGACCTTTGGAGAGGTCTTGAGTGAGAAAAATGAGGTCCCAAGGGTTGTGGTTCTTCCATGTGTGAGATAAGTAGGTCTTAATGGATTAAGACCTTGGATTAAGAGCTTTATGGACGTCCCAAGTGATAAAGTTTGAGACTTTATGAATCTTAGGCATATTTGGCCTAAGGATCTGAAGTTTGGGCTTAAGAGCTTAAGCCATTAAGAAGTTATGTCGACTTGTTGAGCAGCGAGGTTACGCCCCGCTTAACAGAGGAGTACGCCCCGCGTAACGGGTCAGTGCCCCGATCCCCAATTCCAAATCAGCGTTGTACGCCCAGCATACTCCCTCTGTTGGGTTTTCATTTTGGGCCTTAGGGAATGGGCTGTTATTGGGCTGCTGGATTTTGGGCCGGATTGAGTTAAGGGTAAATTGGTCAATTTACCCTTGGAAGGGTATTGTGCTTAGCCTAATGATTATTTTGCTATGTTGGCTAGTTCGGGAGTTTCGGTGAGTCGGTGATTGGAGAATATGCTTCCTCAGTTCAGAGTTTCGGCAGTGGCAAGGTGAGTTATCGTCACTATATCAACAGGGTCTAAGGCACCAAGGCCGACCCTTTATCGGATTGAGATCGGGGTATTTGTTGTTATGTTATTGCTTTGATATGTTGCATCCTGGTAGCTAGGATGGTATATGTTAGAGACCTGGTTAATGTCGGCATCCTGGTATGTAGGATGATGCTATGCTAGTGACCGGTTAGGTCGGTATCCTGGTTAGGATGATGATATGTTATGTGATCTGCTAGATCGGCTTGTTGACTGTGGATTGTTATATGATTATATGTTTATGTGCACATGGTTGTTGGACTGGGGTTGGGTTGAGGCTGGTCCTGCTTTGTGCTGTAGGCCAAGATACCCAAGGCGGACCGGTTGTCCCGAAGGCCCAGCGAGCGGTCCGGATAGGCTGTAGGCCACAAGAGGGCGGACCAGACGTGCCGAGGCTCGGAGAGTGGACCAGGCCGACTGAAGGCCTAGTGCGGGCGGACCAGTCACACTGTAGACTCAGAGAGTGGACCAGGTGGATTAAAGGCCCGGTGCAGGCGGACCAATCACACTGCAGACTCGATGTATGTGACACCCAATTATTTTTTTTTGCAAAAATTTTAAACTTTTAAAACCCATCTTAAATTAAATTAAAACAACTGAAATAGTCATAACATAATCCATCAACTTAATAATCATATAAAATAAGTGCGGAAGTAATAATAATAATAAGGTCCCAACAAAATAACTAGTAGCGATGTCCCGATGCTCCATGTCAAGCCTTAGCCTCTTTAATCTTAACACCTGAAAAGTTATAAGGGAAAAACGTAAGCACGGAGCTTAGTGAATTCAAACACAGACATTGTACTAACATTCATATTTACTAGCCCTAATCCATTTTCCAATTATAATGATAAAGGCAAAGAACGAATCAATGTCTATATTACGAGAAGGACTTGTAGGTTTGAACCGCACCGGGAAGATCCCGTATCATTTGGCCCTAATAACCGCACCTCACGAAGAGTATTACGTTGGTGATCTTACCTACCCACCGCATCGGTAAATCCGTATCCTTTGGTGGTGTCCGCATATCCGTAATTAGTTACATACAGTGCACATGTACGAATTAAAACAATACTTATATAGCATGCTTTTATAATAAATTCAAATAATCACACACGAGCTAACTAGCCAACACAATCATCAATACAACGGTGTGAGAGAACTCACCTTGAGTGAGTATTAAGGATGGCTAACAATCAAATAATGCTACCAAGCTTGAGCAAACTTCAAAACCTCACCTAAGAAGGACTGAAGGTTAGAAAGGAGAAGTAATGAAGCTATGAGTTGAGAAAAGAGTAATCACAGCAAGGTCTTTGAAACAGACCTGCTGTTCAAAACGGATTTACTCCAAAATCTAAAACAGAAACATCGCTTTAACTAAATTTTATAGGAAACTATGATTGCTCTGGATTCAACAACTATAAAGAACTCATTCTAACTCCAAAAGATGAATTAAATATGAATTTTACAAAATGGTGTATCACTTCTGTCTCCAACAATACGGTCAAGTGATGTTGGCCAATTCTACCCAACTTGTGAGTAGAATTCGTCCAAAAGAAAATTAAGAGAAGTAAAGGAGATACAAGTGAAAGTCTCAGAGTTGGAATTGAATGAAAAGCTTCTCTCAAACTCCAGATATAAAATTCACATTGTGGACAATCACAGCACTAGCAAAAGCTGGTGACTGTCCACTGACCTGGAGTGTGGATCCATTCTAACAAATTTATAATTGTAAATAACACCCCATATTCTCCAGATCTTAAACTTATATTAAAAGGAACATATAGAAACTTGGAATCACTCTGGATCCTTTTCCAAGCCTTAGAAATGATGAAAACAAAATGACATATCAGAACAGACCCGGATCAGAGCTAACAGCAAAGATGCCATTCTTTCACATAGATAAAGCCGTTATCAGTGAGGTTGGCCTTCTTAAGAAAGTTAGCCAACTCAATTTGTGAACTTTTGGAACTGGTTTGGGGTCCGTTTGAGTTCTAGAGCTCCAGATATGGTTTTTACAAAATGACTACAGATCTGATGGAAAACAGAATCGTAGCCACCCGTGATTCCTTTTTGGCTTATCCATCCTTCTCCTTTTGAAACACATTTTAAGATGTGTTCATCATCCCAATTCAGTCCCCATGATAATGGTGGTACTAAAAAAGGTTAGGGATCATTAGGATTTCATTTAGCCACACGATGTAATAATAATCAACATGAAAATAAACATAAGCACATAAAATCATCATTCTCCTTTTAGGGTTTCCATGATCTTTTGCCACATGTAATCCCCTAGATCCATCATCCACCATATATGGGGTGAAGATAGGATCTTGAGATGATGTATAACATATAATTACAAATCAAATAAGAAGGAGAAGAGGTGAAGATGAAATCATAAAACTAGAACAAGGTTATGAATCAAGTTGTAAGAAAGGATAAGGAGGTTCATACCAATACGAATCAAGGCTGGAAATGAACAAGAATTAAGCTCCAAACAGCCCCTTGGCTGCTCTTGATCCCAAAGAGAGAGAGAGGGACGATTTTTGAGAGAGAGGGAGGGTTTAGAGTGTTTTCCTTGTGTGTGTTCCAAATGATTCAATTTACACATTAAGTACTATTAACTAGATGGACTTTGCAAATAGGCCCATAGCCCATGGACTTCAATAAAAGGAGTTTACAAGATGATCAAAAGAGTCCAATAACATAAGAAATCAGACAATGGTTAAATAAATTAACCCAAGGTTACAAGGATAATTAAATTAAAATAACCAAACGTACCGAGAAAACCCGGGGCGTTACAACTCTCCCCCACTAAGAACGGACTTCGTCCTCGAAGTCAACACCTAGAAACAGATCCGGATAATGAGCCTGCATCTCGCATTCCGGTTCCCAAGTCCATTCCGAACCCTTCCTATGTTGCCACTGCACCTTAACCAGGTTTATAGTCTTCTTGCGGAGAGCTTTCGTCTTTCGTTCTAAAATAGCGATTGGTTTCTCAACATAATTGAGACGCTCGTCAATTTGTATGTCCTCCAGTGGTATCACAGCGGTCTCATAAACAACGCATTGTCGTAACTGAGACACGTGGAACGTATTATGAATTAGACTAAGCTTGTCAGGAAGCTCTAAACGGTAAGCCACCTACCCCACACGAGCTATGACCTTGTAGGGTTCAATGAATCGGGGTCCGAGCTTTCCCCGCTTCCGAAATCGAATCACACCTTTCCAGGGGGAGACTTTAAGCAACACATAATCTCCCACCTGGAACTCAAGATTGGAGCATCTTTTGTCAGCATAACTTTTCTGACGACTGCTCGCTGTGACCAAATGATCCCGAATCACTTGGATTTTCTCCGTAGTCTGTAGCACGATATCGGTACTCCCAATTACCCTCTGCCCAACCTCGCCCCAACAAACGGGTGTCCTGCACTTCCTCCCGTACAAGGCTTCATACGGAGGCATTTTAATGCTCGAGTGATAGATGTTGTTATAAGAAAACTCAGCTAGATGTAGATGGTCATCCCAACTACCCCCAAAATCAATCGCACACGCCCTAAGCATGTCCTCCAAGGTCTGAATCGTCCGCTCACTCTGCCCGTCTGTCTATGGATGGAAGGCGGTACTAAAATGTAATCGTGTGCCCAATTCTTCTTGAAACTTCCTCCAGAACCGAGAGGTAAATCGGGTGTCTCGATCGGAGACGATAGAAACGGGCACCCCATGTAATGAGACAATCTCCCGAACAAAGATCTCGGCTAATTTCTCCGCGGATGAGCTCTCCTTTATAGCCAGAAAGTGAGCACTCTTAGTCAAACGATCAATAATCACCCATATCGTATCTGATCCTCGGGCAGTTCTAGGAAGTTTTGTAATGAAGTCCATGGTTAGATGCTCCCATTTCCATTCAGGAATCTCCAATGGTTGCAACTTCCCATGCGGTTTCTGGTGTTCCGCCTTGACCTTCCGACATGTCATACATTCACAAATCGAGCCACATCATTCTTCATTCCATGCCACCAGTAAGCCTCATGAAGGTCCCGATACATTTTAGTAGCATCAAGATGGATAGAAAATTTTGACTTATGAGACTCATCCATTAGGGTTTTCCGATTTCCCCCGGTATATGGAACCCAAACCCTACCGTAGCGAGTCAGCAAACCCCGCCCGTATCGTTCCATCTTAGGCAACTCTTTCCCAATCTTCTCACGCCTGATTTTTTCCTCCAGTATTGCCGTCTTTTGGGCGTCCCGGATTAGAGCTAACAAAGACGACACCATCGTGATCCGGAGACACTTAGCTCGAATCGGTTCGGCAGATTGTTTACGACTGAGAGCATCAGCTACCACATTAGCTTTACCGGGGTGGTAGTGAATTTCACAATCATAATCTTTTACCACATCCAACCATCGGATCTGCCTCATATTCAAATCTCGCTGCTCGAACAAATATTTTAGACTCTTATGGTCAGTGTATATGATAAACTTCACTCCATAGAGATAGTGTCTCCAAATCTTAAGAGCGAAAACAACAGCCCCAAGCTCCAAATCATGAGTGGGGTAGTTTCGTTCGTGGGGTTTCAGCTGTCGGGAGGCATAGGCTATCACCCTATCTCGTTGCATTAACACGACACCAAGACCTTGAAGCGATGCATCACAGTAAACCACCATATCCTCAACCCCATTAGGTAAGGCCAAAATCAGAGCTTCACACAATCGTTTCCTTAACTCATCAAACGCCAGTTGCTGCTCCGGGCCCCAAACGAAATTCATTGATTTCTTGGTCAATCGGGTGAGTGGTAAGGCGATTTTAGAGAAATTTTCAATGAACCTCCGGTAATAACCGGCTAAACCAAAGAAACTGCTAATTTCAGAAGGTGTTTTCGGAATATTGTTTAACCGCATCAACCTTGGCATGATCGACCTTGATACCGTGTTTGTTTACCACATGCCCCAAGAACTGAACTTCTTCCAACCAAAATTCAAATTTTGAGTATTTAGCATAAAGCCTTTCTCTTGCCAGAGTTTCCAGAATCTCCCGAAGGTGTTGCTGATGCTCCTCTTTGCTCTTAGAATAGACTAAGATATCATCTATGAACACTATGACCGAACGGTCAAGCATCAGGCTACACACCCGGTTCATGAGATCCATGAACGCTGCGGGTATATTGGTGAGCCCAAAAGGCATCACCACGAATTCAAAGTGCCCATATCGAGTACGGAATGCTGTTTTCTCAATGTCTTCTTCACGAACACACATCTGATGGTAACTGGAATGTAAATCAATCTTGGAAAACCAAGATGCAGCCTGAAGCTGATCGAAAAGATCGTCAATACGTGGCAACGGGTACCTATTCTTTATCGTGCGCTTGCTTAGCTCCCTATAATCAATACACATTCGCTGGGATCCATCTTTCTTCTTCACAAAGAGAATAGGAGCACCCCAAGGTGAGCAGCTTGGCTGTATAAACCCTTTATCACTTAGTTCTTGAAGTTGATCTTGGAGCTCTTTCATATCAGGTGGTGCCAAGCGATAAGGAGATTTTGCTACCGGAGTCGCACCTGGCACCAAATCAATGCGAAACTCCACTTGCCGAACAGGTGGCAAGCCAGGGAGTTCCTCTGGAAAGACATCGCTGAAGTCGGAAACGATAGGAACGTCGTCTAGTGCTATAGCAGAAGAGCAAGAAGCCATAGCCAGGCGGGGAATGTCCCCCTGAATAATAAGTTGTCCACCTCTAGGGTTTCGAACACGAACTTGCTTCTTACGACAGTGGATTTCCGCATCAAACGCATCAAGCCAATCCATGCCTACGATAACACAGAGCTCTCGCAGCGCAATAGGGATAAGATCGATAGGGAATTAAACTCAATAAAACTCGAGAGTGCAACCCCGATAGACATCGGTGACATAAATAGTGCGGTTGTCGGCAACTTCGACAACCATTGGGAGAGCCAATTTTCCGATACTACACCCCAGACGATTAATAAACGTGCGAGATACAAAAGAATGCGTAGCACCGCTATCAAACATAACAACAGTAGGCTCGGAATCTTGCAAATAAGTGTCTGATTTACCACATACGATCATGTAAACAATTCTACCTACCATTTATTAAATAATGGCAGGAGAGAAAAGAAAAAAAAAAAGAAATTTACCTACCACTGTCGCGGTAATCACCGGCTCATCCACAGTCATCTGGTGAGCACGACCTCGTGTCACCATAGTGGGTCCCTTAGAAGACGATGCAATTGCAGGATTTGTACCCCCGCTTCCTTTACCAGCCTTCAACTTCGGGCATTCGGGCTTCTTGTGTCCCGTCTCGTTGCAGTGATAGCAGACGGGAGCAGCAGAAGTAATCTGAGGAACTGCACTCGCAGGGGGAGCCCTACAATTCTTCCAATGACGCCCTGGCTTTTTACAGTTGTAGCATATCAACGGATTTTTCTCGCCCTGACCTGAAGACGGCCTGTACTCATACCTTGACTTACCACCCTGCTTTTGCTTTTTCTGGGCATCTCCGGATGTCTTGGAGGAGGTGTCATTGGCCTTCCTCTTGGTCTGGGTCTGCAACTCGATTTCCCTCCTCCTCGCTGCATCCATGATCGCGGATAAAGTCGGGAACTCCTGCATGCTAACGAATTCCCGAATCTCGGTACGTAGAATGGTAGTGTATTGGTTGACCAACCAGGCCTCGTTCCCAGCAAATGAGGGACAAAAAGATAGCATCTCCAAGAACTTGGCGTTCAGGTCGCTAACAGACTCGGTAGTTTGCTGTAAGGCCATGAACTCTTGCTGCATCCGCTGCTGCTCCACCTTGGGCACATATTGTGCCTCGAACCTCTCCACAAATTTAGCCCAAGACATGGCCCTCACTTCTTCCTCGTTTAATAGAGCGGTGATGGTGTTCCACCATGTCTTTCCCCTTTTTCGCAGCTGATTCATGGCGATCACAACTTTGTACTGGTCCGGACATCCAACAGTGATGAAGGCGCCCTCAACATCTGACACCCAATTCTTAGCAGCAACTGGGTCGGATTCACCATTCCAAAGAGGAGGGCTACACTTGCTGAACTTCTCGAAGTAGTATGCCGAATCCCGAACGGGCGGAGCCGATAACGCTCCCCCGGGAATAGCTGCGAGGCGCTCATCCAGAAGAGCTTTGACCTGGTTGATAATGTCATTGGTCATGCCCAGGATTAGTTCATTGAAAGCATTATTGAATTCCTCAGCGACAATATTCCTAACTTGCTCCATTTGGAGCTGATTAAGGCGAGCAGGCGGAGCCATCTGTATCCGTAGAAGGAGGAAAATATTTAGAAATAATTCAGCCTAGATATTTCTAGGAAGACGAAACACTCATCTTGCCGAAAATTTCTCAACCTTGCCCCGACCCGAAACCGGCACCGATGTTTCAAATAGTAGGGGCCCTTCTGCTATCTTCCACACAAGTTCCAATTTCGCAATCGCGTCTAGTTTCAAAATTTCCAGCTCGCTCTAGTCGTTAATTTTACATCTCTCTCACATGTTAACATTAAATAAGTGTGTAATCTAGCATTTTAAGACTAGTAGAATCCAATTCATAGTCAACAATTTAACATAAACATTTAACATAAGAAATAAGGCTTACTTGGCTGGCCGACTGGCACACCGCGACATCTTTCACTACTAGTCTTCAGAAAGTTTGAAAAATCTTTTAAAAAGAGAATAAACTATTATAGAGCCTCAAATTTGAGTCTAGAACATCCACAAGAATTCCTAGTTCCCTCAAACTGTGGCTCTGATACCAACTTGTGACACCCAATTTTTTTTTTTGCAAAAATTTTAAACTTTTAAAACCCATCTTAAATTAAATTAAAACAACTGAAATAGTCATAACATAATCCATCAACTTAATAATCATATAAAATAAGTGCGGAAGTAATAATAATAATAAGGTCCCAACAAAATAACTAGTAGCGATGTCCCGATGCTCCATGTCAAGCCTTAGCCTCTTTAATCTTAACACCTGAAAAGTTATAAGGGAAAAACGTAAGCACGGAGCTTAGTGAATTCAAACACAGACATTGTACTAACATTCATATTTACTAGCCCTAATCCATTTTCCAACTATAATGATAAAGGCAAAGAACGAATCAATGTCTATATTACGAGAAGGACTTGTAGGTTTGAACCGCACCAGGAAGATCCCGTATCATTTGGCCCTAATCACCGCACCTCACGAAGAGTATTACGTTGGTGATCTTACCTACCCACCGCACCGGTAAATCCGTATCCTTTGGTGGTGTCCCCATATCCGTAATTAGTTACATACAGTGCACATGTACGAATTAAAACAATACTTATATAGCATGCTTTTATAATAAATTCAAATAATCACACACGAGCTAACTAGCCAACACAATCATCAATACAACGGTGTGAGAGAACTCACCTTGAGTGAGTATTAAGGATGGCTAACAATCAAATAATGCTATCAAGCTTGAGCAAACTTCAAAACCTCACCTAAGAAGGACTGAAGGTTAGAAAGGAGAAGTAATGAAGCTATGAGTTGAGAAAAGAGTAATCACAGCAAGGTCTCTGAAACAGACCTGCTGTTCAAAACGGATTTACTCCAAAATCTAATCAAAACGGATTTACTCCAAAATCTAAAACAGAAACATAGCTTTAACTAAAATTTATAGGAAACTATGATTGCTCTGGATTCCACAACTATAAAGAACTCATTCTAACTCCAAAAGATGAATTAAATATGAATTTTACAAAATGGTGTATCACTTCTGTCTCCAACAATACAGTCAAGTGATGTTGGCCAATTCTACCCAACTTGTGAGTAGAATTCGTCCAAAAGAAAATTAAGAGAAGTAAAGGAGATACAAGTGAAAGTCTCAGAGTTGGAATTGAATGACAAGCATCTCTCAAACTCCAGATATAAAATTCACATTGTGGACAATCACAGCACTAGCAAAAGCTGGTGACTGCCCACTGACCTGGAGTGTGGATCCATTCTAACAAATTTATAATTGGAAATAACACCCCATATTCTCCAGATATTAAATTTATAACAAAAGGAACATATAGAAACTTGGAATTACTCTGGATCCTTTTCCAAGCCTTAGAAATGATGAAAACAAAATGACATATCAGAACAGACCCGGATCAGAGCTAACAGCAAAGATGCCATTCTTTCACATAGATAAAGCCGTTATCAGTGAGGTTGGCCTTCTTAAGAAAGTTAGCCAACTCAATTTGTGAACTTTTGGAACTGGTTTGGGGTCCGTTTGAGTTCTAGAGCTCCAGATATGGTTTTTACAAAATGACTACAGATCTGATGGAAAACAAAATCGTAGCCACCCGTGATTCCTTTTTGGCTTATCCATCCTTCTCCTTTTGAAACACATTTTAAGATGTGTTCATCATCCCAATTCAGTCCCCATGATAATGGTGGTACTAAAAAGGGTTAGGGATCATTAGGATTTCATTTAGCCACAAGGATGTAATAATAATCAACATGAAAATAAACATAAGCACATAAAATCATCATTCTCCATTTTAGGGTTTCCATGATCTTTTGCCACATGTAATCCCTTAGATCCATCATCCACCATATATGGGGTGAAGATAGGATCTTGAGATGATGTATAACATACAATTACAAATAAAATAAGAAGGAGAAGAGGTGAAGATGAAATCATAAAACTAGAACAAGGTTATGAATCAAGTTGTAAGAAAGGATAAGGAGGTTCATACCAATACGAATCAAGGCTGGAAATGAACAAGAATTAAGCTCCAAACAGCCCCTTGGCTGCTCTTGATCCCAAAGAGAGAGAGAGGGACGATTTTTGAGAGAGAGGGAGGGTTTAGAGTGTTTTCCTTGTGTGTGTTCCAAATGATTCAATTTACACATTAAGTAGTATTAACTAGATGGACTTTGCAAATAGGCCCATAGCCCATGGACTTCAACAAAAGGAGTTTACAAGATGATCAAAAGAGTCCAATAACATAAGAAATCAGACATTGGTTAAATAAATTAACCCAAGGTTACAAGGATAATTAAATTAAAATAACCAAACGTACCGAGAAAACCCGGGGCGTTACAATGTATATGGCTAGACTCGGAGGGTGGACCAGGTGGACTATTGGCCGGTGCGGCGGACCAGTCACATAGTAGACTCGAAGGGCATGGCTGTTCTATGTTCTGATATGATATGGCATGTTATGCGTGTATGATATATGTGGTTGGTAATTTGGGGGTATCTCACTAAGCTTTCGGGCTTACAGTTGTGGTTTAATGTTTTTTTTCAGGTTCTTCAGGAGACTGTGGCAAGGAAAAGGCGTGATCATACCGCTCCACATGATTATGTTTTATGATGTGATTATGGGAAGACTCTGATAATAATTGTATTGAAAACCTTTTTGTAATAACATTAAGAAAATGGGTTGTTTTTGAAAAGTTAAAATTGGTTGAAATTTTATTGTCGTTACAAGTTGGTATCAGAGCCTTGGTTTGAGTGAATTGGAGGAACATTCGGGTGAATCCAGTCTCAAATCAGGGAGAGTTTTTAAAAGAGAATTTAAAATGGTTTTCAAAATGAGTAAAAGGAGGACGCGGAGGTACGATCAGCCGGAGCCAGTAAGTAACCGCAAAATACCATGCATGATATTTGTTTTTGAGCTTTGATAGAACAACATGCTAGTATTAGGCTAGAGATCTTCAGGATTTCATGATAGTGTTGCCTGATGTATGATGCCTGCTAGCCTAGGGTTCCTCTGTGGGAGATTGTCGGTGTTCCTCTAGGAGTGAGGGATTGAGCGCTTGTTTTGTATGTTTTTCACTAGGGTGTTGTGGTAGTACTTCATACAAATATGGGTAGGTGTGGAAGGTAGTATGGGCCTGTACTACTGAAAGCATAGGACCCATACACGTATCAGGGAAACGATGACCTCTAGGGTTGGGTTGGGAGTTGGTTCCCAGATAGTGGGAAGTGTCTGAGATCTTGTGGTGTTTTTTTTTTCAGTATGGTGGTCATGAGACATGCTGGGAGCGGATCCGGGTCAGGATCGGGAGCAGGAGAAGGAGGTCAGGGCGGGTCGATACCGCCCGAGGTTATTGGTAAGATGAGCATAGGCGAATTGGATGCTAGGATTTGTGAGATCCTGCACGATGAGGTTGCTGCATTGTTCTGGGCCGAGCTGCTGGAACGGTTTGGGTCAATCAAGACTGCCATGGTTGAGTATTTTGATGAGCGCTATTCGGCTCTCACTGAGACGGCTGCCGCGACGGCTACAGCGGCTGTAGCAGCGGCCGGGGGAGGAGACAGTCGAGGTTTTCAGTATCGGGACTTCGATAATACGAAGCCTCCTACCTTCGATGGGGTACACGATCCGATTGTTTCTATGAGATGGTTGTCGGACGTGCAGGGGTGTTTCTTCACGTGTTCATGCCCTGCTGATCAGAGGGTGAGGTGTGCTCTGAACCTGTTGAGGCTCGGGGCGAAGGATTGGTGGAGATTGACCACGGGGTCATATTCGGATGCGCAGAGGGCTGCGGTTTCATGGGATTAGGTCAGAGAGATGTTCAGCACTTGTTATGTTCTGCAGGTTGAGAGGGAGAGATTGGCTCAGGAGTTCCTTGAGTTGAAGCAGGATTTGGAGTTGGTGACAGAGATCACCAGGATGTTCACTGAGAGGACGATGTTTTGCCCTGAGTTCGCTTCGGAGCAGGCTCAGATGTCCCGATATCTGATTATGCTCAAGAGGGATATCATATAGCTTGTGTCTACGCAGAGGTGCGAGACCATGTTGGATTTGCAAGAGGCCACCAGGCGGCGAGAGTTGGAGATTGAGTTGCAGTTGCGAGAGCTAAGGCAGGCTCCGGTGCAGTTGCAGCCGGCGTCGAAACTGTCCAAGACCGTTGATTCTAGATTGGGAGATCAGATCAGTCACACTTGTGAAAAGTGTGGGAAGAGTCACACCGAGGTTTGTATGTCCGGTGGTGCATGCCGCAAGTACGGGAAAGAGGGGCACTATGCTAGGGATTGTCGGCAGGCAGCCCCAGGTCGGGATTTGAGGATTTGTTGTCATTGCCATCAGGTTGGACACTTGAGAGTCGACTGTCCACAGCTTGTTGCAGGACCGGTGCAGGCTGCAGCACCAGCCACTTTGAGGATCATGGGTGGAGGTCAGGGTGGAGCGGAGCCCCCAAGGGATCAGGGTCGTGCTTATCAGTTTGCAGAAGTGGAGGTCAGAGCAGTGCCGGATACAACTGCGGGTATGTTTCCTCCTTGATGTCTTATTATCCTATGTTTGTTGTGGAGTGTTGTTTATCTGTTAGTCTCATTGTGTGGTTTTCAGTATGGTATTCGTTGTTCTTTGACGGTTGGTATGGTTATGGGTTTAATGTTGGGAATCTCGTTGGTTATCATGTATGAGGGTTATTAGTGGAAATCTAGCGTTTCGTTTGAATGTCGGGGAGCATCTGCAGTCTGAGGAGTGGTTAGCTGAAGATCGAGTTTCTTTCGAGCTCGGGATGATCAGTGTTGATATGTGATTTCGTGAAGGTTGCTCGTGTTAGTGGGAAGCAGTTCGCGTGTAAGCGTTTGTGTGTGTAGGGTTATTGAGGGAGGTCGGTGATGGCGACCGGTGGTTGATAGTCAGTGCTATAAGTGGGGGAGAATTGGAAAATTCTCCGGAAGATCGATGAGCTTGTGAGGTTGTTTAGCTGCTTGGGATTCAGTAGTGTTTCTTCAGCCAAGAGCGTAGGCTGGTGTGAGTAAGTGGCAGGTGCGGGGTGGGATACAGACCAAGGGTATTTGGTTGTGGAGGGCCTGGGATCAGACCGGGATTGAGTATGTATGATGGAGATAAAGTTTGGAACCCCTAGAGGGCTAGAACAGTATGCATGGTAGGGTTTCCGGGGGGGGGGGGGGGGGGGATAACTCGGAAGGATTAATGCTAATTGAGCGGTCCGGATAGACTGAACGCCAGTAGGTGTACCAGTCAGGCCGAAGTATCGGAGAACGGTCCAACCAAGCTGAAGGCCCTAGAGGGCGGTCCAGATCGGCTGAAGGTTCTGAGAGTGGTCCAGATTGGCTGAAGGCCTGTTAAGGCGGTCCAATCATGCTGAAGAATCTACAGGTATTGTTAGATCGATTCGAGGAAATGGATTGAGTATATCGCGATGTGTTAGCATTAGAAGGTCTGGCACCGGGTATTGATCTCGATTAGTGGAGTTAGTGCATGGACTCGAGGGTCCTTGCGAGCAGATTTAGAGCATGTGTGTTGCATAGGATAACGGTTATGCTATAGGGGAGTGGTGTAGCGTTGGGCGAGCACTGTGGCCCTTGTCGTAGTGACAAGGCGGCCAAGTGGATTTCCTTGGTAAGGAAAGATAGAGAAATGTAGCTCCGAGAGGGAGTGTAAATTCACGGAAGTGAAAGTAGCAGCGCAAAGTTGTGATTGGAGTGGTCCAATTATGGTCATCGAGCAGTGTGTTTGTGGCATTGGTATGG
The DNA here is from genome assembly GCF_052625555.1 of Lactuca saligna. NCBI lineage: Eukaryota > Viridiplantae > Streptophyta > Magnoliopsida > Asterales > Asteraceae > Lactuca > Lactuca saligna. Next base: position 17,172,123 of record NC_136418.1, read on the forward strand.
GATCACATCCGGATTGGGTGTCTGCTGAGGTCGCAGAAGGAATTTCGCGGGTGTAGAGCCAAGAGGCTCGGAAGGGATGCAGAGATGGAGTCTTGGACTCCCAGTTTGATTCGGATCAAGGAATCGTGTATGTTGTGGTGATTCATCCGGGGGATGTTTGGAGGTGTCATCAGTATGACGGGTTTTCCCAACCCGAGGGTGTTAGAGCTAGTGCAACATGTGCATGCGATTGCAAGAGGAGAACTCATGGGAGTTGCTTAGAGGCTGAAGAACGTGTCCTTCTGTCAGCATGGAGTGGATAAAGTTGGACTCGGATCGGGAACCCGGTGGTTCAGAGTTGTATCTAGCTCGTAAGATTCAAGTGATTGTTGAGATCAGGATCGAGAAAAGTGCCATGGAGTGGTACTCGGTTGATAAGTGTAGAATCTGATAGGTGTGGTTATTAGAGGGTAAAGCCGGTGGCCGGCTTGAGGCGCTAGTCAGGACACCGCAAGAAAGGAGAAAGTGAGTTTCGGGTTTCGATGTTGTGTCTTAAGGAACCTGGTCTGGTTAATGCCAGGTGGTGAGTTGCGGGAGAAGTTCTGGAGTCGAGTTGCCGCAGGCTTCGAGGGCGAAGCCTAATTTAAGTGGGGGAGAATTGTAAATCCCTGTCCTTAGAAGTACTTATTTATGAGTCCCTGGGATTTAGGAGGAAGGGTATTTTGGTCCTTTTGTGGGAAAAGTGGCAAAAGAGGGTCAAATATGAAAATTGGGACACGCCGAGTACACCCAGCGTAGGCTGGGTTACGCCCAGCATAAGTATATGAATGGACGCGGGTGCGAAGTTGAGTACGCCCAGCGTACTAGAGGTACCCCCAGCGTACTCTCAGAGTCCTAAAACCCTAATTTTAGGGTCAGCCACTATAAAAGGAACATGTTGGTTCTTACCCTAGCCTCCATAAGCACTCTCTTAACCTCAGAAACCCTAGATAGCCGTTCCACCTCCATTGTTGGGTGTGTTTGGCCATGGAAATCTTGTTTTGGCAAAAGAGAGGCTAGAAGAAGAAAGAGGAAGTTGTCAAGGAAGGAGTTGAGTGGCTGGAGCTTATAGATCTGGAAAGATATCATCCTTTGGAGCCTATCTGAGGTATAAAGCTTCTTGCTTGACATTTATATTGCATAGATCTAAGTGTTGTGAAGTTTTGACATCATTCTTGTCCCAAAAGTCCTCATCTTGATGCATGTTTTGAGTTGGTCAAGATTATCTGTCCTTTCAGACATTTGGAGAGGTCTTGAGTGAGAAAAATGAGGTCCCAAGGGCTGTGGTTGTTCCATGTGTGAGATAAGTAGGTCTTGATGGATTAAGACCTTGTATTAAGAGCTTTATGGACGTCCCAAGTGATAAAGTTTGAGACTTTATGAATCTTAGGCATATTTGGCCTAAGGATATGAAGTTTGGGCTTAAGAGCTTAAGCCATTAAGAAATTATGTGGACTTGTTGAGCAGCGAGGTTACACCCCACGTAACGGGACAGTACCCCAGTCCCCAATTCCAAATCAGCGTTGTATGACCAGTGTACCAAGGAGGGTACGCCCAACATACTCTCTTTGTTGGGTTTTCATTTTGGGCCTTAGGGAATTGGCTGTTATTGGGCTGCTGGATTTTGGGTCAGATTGAGTTAAGGGTAAATTGGTTAATTTACCCTTGGAAGGGTATTGTGCTTAGCCTAATGATTATTTTGCTATGTTGGCTAGTTCGGGAGTTTCGGTGAGTCGGTGATTCGAGAATCTGCTTCCTCTGTTCAGAGTTTCGGCAGTGGCAAGGTGAGTTATCCTCACTATATCAATAGGGTCTAAGGCACCAAGGCCGACCCTTTATCGGATTGAGATCCGGGTATTTGTTGTTATGTTATTGCTTTGATATGTTGCATCCTGGTAGCTAGGATGGTATATGTTAGAGACCTGGTTAAGGTCAGCATCCTGGTATGTAGGATGATGATATGCTAGTGACCGGTTAGGTCGGTATCCTGGTTAGGATGATGATATGTTATGTGATCTGCTAGATCGGCTTGTTGACTGTGAATTGTTATATGATTGTATGTTTATGTGCACATGGTTGTTGGACTGGGTTTGGGTTGAGGCGGGTCCTGCTTTGTGCTGTAGGCAAAGATACCCAAGGTGGACCGGTTGTCCCGAAGGCCCAGCAAGCGGTCCAGATAGGCTGTAGGCCCCAAGAGGGCAGACCAGACGTGCCGAGGCTCGGAGAGTGGATCAGGCCGACTGAAGGCCCAGTGGGGGCGGACCAGTCACACTGTAGACTCAGAGAGTGGACCGGGTGGATTGAAGGCCCGGTGCGGGCGGACCAATCACACTGCAGAATCGATGTATATTGTTAGACTCGGAGGGTGGACCAGGTGGACTGTTGGCCGGTGCGGCGGACCAGTCACACAGTGGACCCGAAGCGCATGGTTGTTCTGTGTTCTAATATGATATGGCATGTTATGCGTGTATGATATATGTGGTTGGTATTTTGGGGGTATCTCACTAAGCTTTCGGGCTTATAGTTGTGGTTTAATGTTTTTTTTTCAGGTTCTTCAGGAGACCGTGGCAAGGCAAAGGCGTGATCGTACCGCTCCTCATGATTATGTTTTATGATGTGATTCTGGGAAGACTCTGATAATAATTGTATTGAAAACCTTTTTGTAATAACATTAAGAAAATGGGTTGTTTTTGAAAAGTTAAAATTGGTTGAAATTTTATGGTCGTTACAATTTGGAATTACTTTAGTGATCAAAAGAGACTAATTAAATTAATGGGGACTAATTGTGTAAATTAGTTATATACATGGTTTGGGATTATGATACATGATGGACTAAGTTTATGGGAGAATCCATAAAAAGTTAGCCCACTTGAATCCTGGATCATGGATAATTAGCCCAAGAGTATGGATTAGGGTTTACCCATGACTCTTCAATTCTTAAAAGATATATACTTGACCCTATAGGTAAAATCAGAAACCCTAATGTTCTATGAGTTCATATGAGCCGATTTGTGAGCAAGACATCCTCTCTCAAAATTCATCCGTTGTCCAAGGTGTGTTGTGAACCGTTTGAGGTGCAACATTTCAGGCACTAAGTTCTTAAAGGCCAAAACTACAAGCTACAAAAAAGAGGTAAATCTATAATTCAATTCTATGTTGTTTATTTCAATTATATGTTAGTTGTAGGCTTCAAGATTTGGAAACAATATTGTATGTATAATTAAAGAAAACATAGATGAAAAGCTTTTAGGGTTGTATATGCACCATAAGATGTTGTAGTATACAAAACCCAATAGTGGTATCCGAGACAAGGGTTGTTTTCTATTATATTTGATGCATAGCTAATTGTTCAACGCTGGAAAACCAAAAAACAGCAATCTGGCAGGTTGAACTCGCCGAGTCCAAAGATGAACTCGACGAGTTGCATGATCAGACGCAAATTTTCGGGGTTTTTGGCCATAGTTGGTTTAGGATTATTACCACAAACTATTTTGAATCATTAAATCTATTTTTTATTGTATAGTAGCGTGATGGGTTTTGATCATTACATCAATCCTATGGTGGACATGCCAACCCTAAAGCTTTGGATCTAGTTTGTCTAGTCGTACATGTAATAATCATCCAAAGCTCATAAACCCTAGATCTAGCATACTATAGTCAAAATAAACATATGAAAAGGGTTTAGATCTTACCTTGATTGTTATGTAGCAGTAAAAACCATAAACCTTCTTGATCTTGACTTCTTGAAGCCTAGTGTCCTAAGTGTTGCACCTCTAATGGACTCATAAAAACCACTTAGCAAAAAGATGGTTTAGCAAGAAGAAGAGTTAGGCAGGTTTTTGGAGACATAAAAGGGTTGCTTTTATTGTTCGGTTTCTAGGGTTATCAAGTTAGAAACCCTAATCCAGTTGTTTAGTCCTTAAGCAACCCAAAGATCCTTCCATAAGGCCCCTTGGACGATTTCTATATGGACTCTCATATAGAATTCGTCCATTGCTTCTTTATGGATCCTAAGCCCAATTTTGTAACTATCTTATAACTACAGTATCAGTCCCCTTTATCTAATTAATCTCTTTTGACCAAAGAATTAATTCTAAATTAATTATTGATCAATATTAATTAAACAATATGATTTCTCTTTTAATATATTATTCTTATAATATATTAATAAATCATAAGTAATCCTCTTTTTCCTTTATTCATCATATCAGTTTGGTATGGTGAAGGCAACCCAAAAGGACCATGCTCATAATCAGGTCATGTACATACCAAAATAGTTATGAGCTTAGACACCTAATCCAACAGTCTCCCATTTGGATAAGTCTAATAACCATTTTGCAGGTACAACTTCAGAACCTGATCAGCAATCTTAGCTTTCAAATGCCGTTGTCAAACTTTGATCTTATCAGTAACATGTCCTTTAGATAAGGGATCATATATTCCTCCATTCTAAAGATATCGTATAGACACGAGACATGCATTTTAATCATTCTCTCTGTTTATGTGTTGTTTCCTGATTTCCAATTTATGACGACTGACTAATTGAACAAATCAAATCAGCCTAGGTTTGGCCAAGAGCTTCAAGGTGTCATCACTAAATCATCGAGGGGCCTATAGATATCGCATTTATCTAACTTTAGATAAAAGGAACTAATAAACTTCGACTCAAATGCTTGGTTGTACTTACTCATCAAATCACACACAACAATATGGTTTATAACACCAAGTTACTGGTGCGTTTACATATGTCAATGTGCAACTGACTTGTGAATTACAACTCGCATGTCTTGGTTTCAAGAATGTAAGATATTATCGTCTCACCAATCACTAATTTTAAAATCCATGAAGAGATTCAAGTCAGCATGGGTTTAATACAATACTGTAATCTTATTATAGGTGCACTCATGAACTCTGCGACAAACTTGTGCTTTGTATAAACACCTTAGAAAATCTACAGACAGATTCATGACAGTCTTTCCTCATACCTACTTCCAACGCATGACCGACCATAGATGTTTTGAATAACCTAGTTATTCTGGAAGTCAAAACACGCAAAGTGAAACACAAGAATAATATTAATCCTATATGGCCCCAAAACTTTTGAGTATAAATAAAAACACCTTTAATTTAATCACCATATTTATTACCCATTATTCATTTCACAATGTTTTGGATAATCAACTTATTACTCGAATTATAACAACAGTTGTCTCATGCTCCAAGCATGCACACTATGTTTACACATAGTCCATACTTTGTGAAATAGATCACTTGAAAACATTTCTAATGGTGCACATTTCACAATTCCTAATCCTTATCATAAGTGTATGATTGCCAAATTCTTGCCACTATTAGAATATATTAGATTCTAATGTTTTATGCAATGATCCATTTGTAATGCCATAGCACAAAAGTCACTGAGACTCTGCCAACGAAATTACAAAGTGCTCTATTGGATATTGTTACAAGACAATTCCATAGACATGAGGTCTCACATTCAAAGTACATTCCTTTGAACATCCTTCTTGCATAAAAGATTCTAATCTACATAGATTCTTAATATCCAACTCCCATTATGGAAAAATTTCCATATTTTCCATATGACAACTCATTCTAAATAGATTCCTATATATTCATAATAAAGTCAATATGGTCCATTCATTACTATACTTCCAATTGCCCACAAGTGACCAATCCTTGGCGAACCTTAGATTGTCTTTGACAGTTGTTTAACTATTTTAGTCATGAACAGTTCTGGTCCTTTTCCCCTCTTAATGCCCGAGGCATTTAGAAAATCAGAACGGTAGAATACTACAGCATATGCAATTGATACTATACACGAAGCGTATGAGACACGATTCATAGTAAAAAAGTGATACTTTACCAGTTTTTTTCTATAATATTGCCATATATATAATTTCCTTATGTTGAATCTTTACAACATAACATTTATATATGTCCTATGAATAATTTTGATTAAAATTTCTTGATCTAAGCTTTTAGATTTTAAATAAAGTATAATATTCTCTCCCTTAATTATAGCAAAACAACCTGTGACATCCTCATTTTCACGGCCAGAAAAGACCGATTTTGTTTATGCTTTCTTTAAAAACCAGAGTAATATTTTAAATAAAAGTGTTGCGGAATAGGTTCCCAAAATAAAATATGATAAAGATTAACAAAGAATTTCTGTAGAAATGTATTTCATTAAAAACCTCGGTATGTCATGTTCGATCAGTTCAAAAGCATAAATAGTACAATATAATCCTTACGGCATTTATTCATAACTGCAGGCTAGTATTCGTAATCTGTCATCCCAAACATCATGTCTATGCTCGTGCGCCACTACCTATAATAAAAGAAACTGAGTGGGTCAGGCTTCGGAGTGTGGGGAGCACATAGGGTTTTCAACCCACAATAAATAAATTTATTAATTTCATCAACCAACAAGAACCTGATTACCCATTTCCATTATCCTCACATTACGTCGCTAAAACACCTATCACAAGGGATCTAGATTAAGGATCAACATCGGGATGGACACTACTACCAAGGGGGTTCCTTAGAAATAAATGAGCTATAGGCAACCATGATGGGGATGGAGTAGACCGGCGAACACATCGTTCACAAACACCTACAGGTTGCGAGTCTGCTACGTTCCGCAAGATGCCAGAATCAACAACAACAATACCGAGGTCTCTCATCATTTTATCACACATCATCTATTACATCTACCCATGTTTTACCCCAACATTTTTGTAGATATAAAAAACATATAAAGTTTAAATCATTTAAAACATGTATAAAAATCTTTCATCAACATAGACAGCAAGTATTTAGACAATATGCACACATAGCACATAGTTTATATTAAATACTTCATATCTATGTGTAAGATGAAAGTAACTATGCACTCACCTGGTAAGGTGGTGACTTGGTACTGAGACAACACTTCGTTTACTCAAAACAAATTTTCTTGGACAAAACCTAGTATCATTACCACTAGGGTTTAGTCTAATATTCACCGAGACTAATTAGTAGTCTAACTATTATTACTATTATATATGCACGAAATAATATTTCTCAACCACTATGTACAGATAGGGGCCAAACATAAAACACCGAAGGGCAGGATCATTTATATATGTCCTATGACTAATTTTGATTAAAATTTCTTGATCTAAGCTTTTATATTTTAAATAAAGTATAATATTCTCTCCCTTAATTATAGAAAAACAACCCGTGACATCCTTATTGTCACGGCCAGAAAAGACCGATTTTGTTTATGCTTTCTTTAAAAATCAGAGTAATATTTTAAATAAAAGTGTTGCGGACTAGGTTCCCAAAATAAAATATGATAAAGATTAACAAAGAATTTCCGTAGAAATGTATTTCATTAAAAACCTCGGTATGTCATGTTCGATACAGATCAAAAGCGTAAATACTACAATATAATCCTTACGACATTTACTCATAACTGTAGGCCTGTATTCATAATCTCTCATCCCAAACATCATGTCTATGCTCGTGCGCCACTACCTAGAATAAAAGAAACTGAGTGGCTCAGCTTGGGAACCTGGTGAACACATAGGGTTTTCAACCCACAATAAATAAGTTTATTAATTTCATCAACCAACAATATCCTGATTACCCGTTCCCATTATCCTCACATTACGTCTCTAAAACATCTATCATAAGGGACCTAGATTAAGTATCAACATCGGGATGGACACTACTACCAAGGGGGTTCCTCAGCAATAAATGTCCTAAAGGAAACCATGAGGGGGATGGAGTACACCAGTGAACACATCGTTCACAAACACCTATAGGTTGCGAGACTGCTACGTTCCGCTGGACTGTCTAGAAGAGTCTGTGGTCGTCATCCATACTCCGATAGATGCCAAAATCAACAACAATAATATCGAGGTCTCTCATCATTTTATCACACATCGTCTATTACATCTACCCATGTTTTGCCCCAACATTTTTGTACTACAACTCCTTTTTCTACGTCTTTATATCCACACATTGGTATTTACGAGTACTACAACTCTCATTTAGACCCCGTCGGCTAATTCTCATTCTATCTCAAATTTAAAAAAACTGTATCGTATTTATCGCGCTCGAAGAGTAAAAACTAAACTTCGTCCATATCTTTCGCATACGAGCTCGGTTTTCAACGTTATTTATATCCATTCGTTGATAATTATGGGTACTACAACTTTCATTTAGACCCTGTTACCTAATTCTCATTCTATCTCAGATTTACAAAACTGTATCGAATTCGTCGCGCTCGAAAAGTAGAGACTATGCTTCGTCCATATCTTTCGCATACAAGCTCCGTTTTCATCGTTCTTTATATCCATGCGTAGGTAAAAACAAGATCTACAACTTTTCTTTTGACTCTATTGGCTAATTCTTGACCGATTTTAAATTTAACAGTATACTGTTAAATGACGGCGTAAAATTCATAACTTCTACATACAGACTCTTTTTTCTTCTGTATTTTAGTCGTTGGGTTCCTATTAATGAGATCTTCAATTCTCATTTAGGTCGCGTTGGCCAAAAACCGCTCTATCGAAAATTCAAATTTCGTGTTGTGCACTGCTATGCCCAATCTTAGAAAAATCATAACTTCCTCATACGAAGTTAGATTTGGGCGTTGTTTGTATGCACGCTCCCGGTTTAACGTATACTTTGACTTTTGGTTAGATCACTAAGGCTAAAAAGTCTTCTACCATAAATTCACTATTTACGTCGCACTGTGTCATGCCGGTTTTGCTGTAAAACTTCCACAGATCATAACTTCATCGTTATAACTCAAATTTCAGTGTTCTTTATATCTCTGGAATCCTTGTTTTGACAACTACAACTTTATGTAAAGATATCGGGTTTATCTAAAACTTTAAATTTGATACTTATTTTTATCCTTTATTTGTTATACATTTATAAATAAGTAATAAGCACAAAATGCATATAATTCACATAATACTCAAACAATTCATCTTTATTACTTCGAAAAGAGTTACAATAGTTGACCTAGACTATTACATCATCTACTAATGCTTAGCCCATAAACACAGGCATTATAATTCTTTCCCGCTTAGGATGATTCCGTCCCAGAATCATGCGCCAGCAAACAAATATGGGTAGTGATTCATCATGTCACTCTCTGTTTCCCAAGTGAGATTCGACCCATTCGTATGTTTCCAATGAACTAGCACTAAGTCGACCATCTTGCCTCGTAACTTCTTAGTCTTATGGTCAATAATCACCTCGGACTCTTCGATTAGCCTCTTGTTCTCATCCATCCTTAATTCTGAGATTGGAATTATGTTGGGAACTTCTCCCGTGAACTTCCTCAACTAACACACATGGAAGGTGTTATGAATACCATCTAGTTCTTAGGGTAATTCGAGCTTGTAAGCTTGGTTCCTAATCTTCTAAAGAACTTTGAATGGTCCAATAAACCTTGGACTCAACTTTCCTCACTTTCCGAATCTTATAAGTCCCTTCCATGGTGAGACTTTAAGCAAAACGGAATCTCCAAATTCAAAAGTCATTGTTTGTCTTTTTTTGTCAGCATAGCTCTTCTGACGATCTTGAGCTGCTAACATACTTTCCCTGATCACCTTCAGCTTTTCAGCAATCTCATGGACTATCTCGGGGCCATAAACTACTTTTTTCCGGCCTCAAGCCAACAAGACAGAATACGAGACTTTTGTCCATACAAAGCTTGATAGGGTGCCATCTTGATGCTCGAGTGGAAACTGTTATTGTAGGAAAACTATACCAAAGGTAAGTGTTCATCCCAGTTTCCTTGGAATTCCAGGGTACATGCTCTCAGCATATCTCCCAATGTCTGAATCATTCTTTCACTCTTACCATCAATCTGCGGATTGTAAGCTGTACTCAAGTACAACTTCACACGCAATTCCTCTTGTAGGCTTCTCCAAAACCTTTATGTGTAACGACTATCATGATCCGATACAATCGTTAGAGGAACACCATGAAGTCTTACTACTTCCTTCACGTAAGCATTTGCAAGCTTATCCATAGACCACCTCTCGTTGGCTGCGATGAAGTGTGCACTCTTAGTGAAACGATCCATGACCACCCAAATCATGTTGTGACTGTTCTTCGTTCTAGGCAGTTTATTCACAAAATCCATGGTGATGTCTTCCCATTTACCCACGGGTACAGGTAAAGGTTCTAAACTCCCGTACGGTTTCTGATGTTGCGCTTTAACTCTTGCACATGTCACACACTCGACCACATACTTTGCAACATCGAGCTTCGTCGTTGGCCACCAGTAGTAGCGTTTTAGGTCCCTATACATTTTATTGCTACCAGGATGAATCAAGTACATGGTCTTGTGAGCTTCTTCCATTATAAGATCTCTTATGTCTACCGTCTTAGGTACCCAAATCCGATCTTGAAATACCTTCAGTCCATGACTATATGTATCAAACTCTAACGTTTTGCCCAAACGTTCTTCCTTTCGGTCATTCTTCTCTGAAGCTTCTTCTTGAGCTTTCTTTATGCATTCCACAATCGTCGAGACAACTTAATTTCTCAATGCTCTTGGCCTTTTTCTTTCAAGGTTGACTTTTCGACTTAGAGCATCGGTGACGATATTTGCTTTACCAGGGTGGTAAAGAATCTCACAATCGTAATCCTTGGGTAATTCCAGCTAGCGTCGTTGCCTCATATTCAATTCCTTTTGATTAAATAGATACTGGAGACTCTGTGACAACCTAAATTTGTTACCGTTACAAAATCCCGTCTTCACTAACGGAATTCGTCATTATATACTATTTTCTGTAATGTTTGGAGTCATCAATAAACAAATATCTAGTTATTTATATTTCTTGATATTATCATAAGTAATTATAACTTGTAAGTGTTAACCCCGTTTAACTAAATAGAGTTATATTACTTTTCAACCACTTCACCCGGGTAAAAAGTTTTAACCCTGCTAAACTATAGCATCGGGTAGCCGTGTATCGGGTGCAGTACCCAAGGCATATGAAATGAGAGTGAACACCATTTGGACACTCTTTTACCACCCATTCACTCTCTCTCACTACTTTCTCTCTCTAGACCCGAACCCGACTCCAAAACCGCGAATTCCGGCTTCCAAACGTAAGGATTTATTCCCTATCTTATTATAAACATACTTCATTGTATTTAGAGGTCAAAAATCATAGGATTTAGGGGATTAAAGGGAGTTTACGGCCTAGGAAGCCCCTTAGGCTATAAACACCTAAAACCTTACAAAAAACCCCATTTTTCCTTCCTTTAAGCTTGTGTACTAATTAAGGGATTTACCTAGGTGAGTTTGGACATGAAAACTTAAGATTTTGAAGCCTAAAAAGGAGTTTACGGCCCAAGCTTATGCTTAGGCCGTAAACACCCAAAAACTCTTGATAAATGTCCCAAAAACTCATCTAGGGCATGTAGGAATTTAGCTATGACCCTAGGAAATGTTTAAGGCCATTAAGCATCTCATTTTGAAGCCAAAAGAGGATTTTACGGCCAAGGCTATACTTGGGCCGTAAACTCCCCAATTTCTATGCCAAAATGTCCCAAAAACCCACCTAAGGCCTTCTAGAATTTAACTAAGACTTAAGGAAGTGATTTGGACCATTTAAACATCCATTTTGACGGACTAAATGGAGTTTACGGCCCAAGCACATTATTGGACCATAAACTCCCCAAAATGTCACAAAATGAGGGTTTTAACCCTCCAAATTAGTCCAAGACACTTGCTAGTAAATTAGGGAAGTGAAATAAGGCCTTAACTTACAATTTTGGAGAAATACATGAGTTTACGGCCAAGCCTTGGGGGATTACGGCCGTAAACTCCCAAGGAGTGGCCTTTGGGCCGTAAACTCCAAGGGAGTGAACTCACGGACTTCTCCGCAAACCCCTCTTGGCCTTATACCACTCCCGGGAACCCCTTCTAAGCCCTAAAACCCCGAATCGATGCTATAATGCCTAATTACTTTAATGAAAAGCATAAAATGACTAATTTATTGAAAAATACATATTTAATATGACATTAGGATCCTAAAAGGTGCACAAGTCGTTATTTGGTACAAAACGCTCAATCGACACTTTTACCCGATTTACCCGATTCACCCGATTTACGTGATTTCAGGTGAGTTCATACCCCTTTAATGAACCTTTCAAATGTTTTATATGTTTTAGGGGTGGATAAAAGTCAATTATACATGTTTATGCAAATTCATACAAGTCATTTATACATGTTACGGAAATTAATCACATGTGATTCACTATCCGTAATTCAAATCACATGTGATTTACCACTATGCTTTATAAAAAGGATTTTCGTTTTCAAAACCATTTCGGATAAAGATCAATTTTCTAAATATTCCCTTTTGACAACATTTTTATTAAATAAATTCCTTATAAAATGTAACCGCACCAATATATTTATATAAATAAGGCTTAAAGGACTTAGGACCGATAGCTCGCCTTATTTCCTGTTCTTGTTTGGTTGTGGGCTTAGGGTAGTTGTTATCCGTCCGACTGTCATTGAGTTCTTAGTTATATATCATATATATTAGTGTTGGATACGAGTATTTTCAATTCATTCGATGTTTAAACCACTAAATTGACAAGAATCATACGCACTAAGTTAACTATAATAGGTATAGTTAAGGCCACTATTACTCGCTATAGCTACTACTCTACACACTATAATACACTCTATAATGTTATTATACACTAATACGAGAACACACTACGAGTATACAAAGACTACTACACTATAATACAAGGGAAAGCAGTAATCAGGAGATAACACACTAACCCACTACGAGATACTCTATTCGCTACGCACTACGCCCAGAGTCTTCTGACAGGGAGACGACGCTATATGTATAGATCTATACGGGGCATTACATCTCGACTGTTAACTTCAGTCGGAGCCGTACAGGTCCAGGGATGCCACTACTTCACTACACTGTGCATGACCGGGAAGGTCATGGGGTCCTCTACCTCTCACACTATCGGTAACATACAATAAATGCTCTATAACCACACTAAAATACTAACTAAAGGTTAAGTTAATATCCCGAAGTAATCAAGAATCTAACACTAAAGAAAGTTTGCACCACCATTATTGACTTCAGGCATAAACTATCACATTGCATTACTTATTGGAGATTTAATATTATACTTTTACAATAAATGGATTTCAAAGATGAAAGTTTCATGTTTCTTAAAGATTTTCATTCACAATGTATTTCTGGAAAACATAGGATTTTCTAGGTTTTTCTACTACTTAAGAATGTAAAATGCAGCTTTTCATACTATCGGTTCTAATGCTTTTTATACAAAAATCTCACACTAAACTCTTATGAACTGACCAGATTTATGCTGATATTCGTTTTCAAAATAACTTGTATCCTCAGGTCAAAGGTAGACAGTTACAGGTGCAGCTTTTTGGAGAAGGTGGAGCTTACAAGATCTATCTCATATTTTTGATTTACTTTTGGTGTTTGTTGAACATTACAAAACACACTTGTAATTAAACTCGCTATGTAATGCAATGGTTGTATGTTTCTTGTTTTTACTATTATGCAATTGTGATGATACTATACATGACGTCCTCCACCCCGAAATGTATTCCACCGTTATCGGTTTTGGGGTGTGACAGATTGGTATCAGAACATTGTTTATAGTGAATCAAGTATATCAACCTATAAAAGATATACGAACTATAAACACTTCGGGACTAAAACACTCTGACCAAGAATATATACTGTTAAGTATCTAAAAGATTTAATTAAGTATATATATACACTCATCACTATAAAACATAGAAGTCAGTATCACCCTAGAACAAAACAAAAGTATTAAGATTGTTGGATAGCACAATTGGGCTTAGAGACATATAGTCACATTTGGGGGGATGTAGCCTGATCAACTACGTTTTCCTGGGAGTGAATAGCATGTGCCTAAGCTTGGTTGTGGTGTTGCAATAAGTCTAAAAACTTACCAACAGTACCACAATGACGTTACCATAAGAATACTATAGGAGTATTCTGTGTCTCTAAAACATACGTATGTGATAACTAAAAGGGTCGTTACTAGTAGGAAAATAGTTGCTAAGTGGATACACCATGGTTACATGTGACTAGGGCACTATAGACTCAGAATCTGAAGCCTTTGCTTCATTCCCTGTTCTTGTTTGATTGGGGGTCTGAAGTTAGGGTTGCTTATTCGAAGGACTATCTTGCTTCGGTTACATGTAATCGGTATGCACTACGCAAGTATTGGGTCGACTAATAACGATTCGTCCTATAAGTATCTTAGAATAGTACGTCTATTAACCTCTCTTTTCCCCTTTCTCGCATAGATAGCATGGCTGGCTTCCACCATCCCGACGATCCGTACTATCCGAACGAGGGCAATGGAGGATGGCTCGACGAGGAGTCAGACGATGATCACCCGATCCCTTTAGATGATCATCATGCTGAAGGCTTCTTGGATAGCTCGAGCTCCGAACCAGAAGTTAAAAACCAACCTCCTGAAGCCTCGAACCCTAACCCCCATCCGGCATTTCAGGGTCCCACTCCTATGTGGGCCATATCCTTGCACCGATGGAGCGAGGAGCAGGGTCATCCCTTGCCTTACAATGGAGATCGAAGCTTCTACAACATAAGCAAAGGAGGATCAGCAGATCGGTTTCTTCCCATCATGATCCGAAGGATTGCCAGGAATGTCGAGCAGGGCCAAGCTGCTATTGGTCGAGTTGTGGAAGTGGATGCCCACTCGAACCTCAACACGGTTCGCAACCGCCAACTCGAAGAAGCCATGGACAGGACAAGGAGGACCAATGAGGCTCTGCAGCATCAGTTGGCTGCAACTCGAGCCGAAGTTAGGGAACTCCGAGCACGCCAAAGGACTCATGATCGACACCTTCAAGAAGTTATGCGTCAGCTAGCGGATCTGAGGATTCGCCCAACAAGTAACCGTCGCCAGTAGGAGACGTCTAGTTACCCCACTCTTTTGTTTAAAGGGCTAGCCTTTTTCTCTCTATGTTCCGTAGGTCTCTTGTCTGTAAACATTCCTAGCTTAAAGTACTCTAGTTAAACCTCTAAACTGCCAACATTTTACTCTATGGTTTGATGTAAGACCTACTGTTAGGTCAATTTTCATGAACTTGTGTTGCATCATTAATACCAGCATATTGGCAGTTAATTAATCTATTGCTATGAATCTCATTCTGATCTTGAATTATGTGATTCAATCCATGAGACACTCTATTCATATTCGCAATAGGCTCTTACTATTGCTATCATTTCTATGATCTTCCAGTGAAGGATGCCTCCACGAAAGCGTCCAAGCAGAGGAAGACCAGCAACTCAAACCCCTACTCCACCACCTCCTCCTCCGCAGTTCGACCCGGTGTTGTTCCAAACAGCAGTGACCGCGGCTGTGACAGCAGCCATGGCCCAAATGAACTTTGGGGACGCGAGCGGTGGAAACTCTAGGTTTGGGGAAGTCCACCAAAGAGTGCAGGGATGCACTTATAAGGAGTTCATGAACTGTAAACCTACCTTCTTCAACGGTACAGGAGGAATTCTGGCACTATCTCAATGGTTCGAAAGAACCGAAGTTGTGTTTGAAATGTGCTCTTGCCCCGAAGAGAGCAAAATCAAGTTCGCAACTGCTACCCTCACTAACAGGGCCTTGACATGGTGGAACGGCCATGTCAGTGCACTCTCCTTGGTCACAGCCAATGCCATGGGCTGGGACACTCTAAAAGATCTCATGAGAGGGGAGTACTGCCCTAGGGGCGAAGTTCAGAAACTTGAGGAAGAACTTTGGAACCTCAAGATGAAAGGGACTGACATAACAGCTTACATGGCCAGGTTTTGCGACTTGGCGGCTATGTGTCCCAATATGATCATGTCCGAAAGAAAGAATATTGAACGGTACATCTGGGGTTTAGTGCCCCCGTATCGGGGAAATGTTCTAGCCTCACGCCATACCACCTTCGACAGCGCCAAGGAATTGGCCCCGAGCCTGATCAACCACGAAATCTCCTCCACTCCAGCAACAGCAACCACAGCGACCACTGCACCGCCCGATGCATCTGATAGAAAGAGGAAGCGATGGGATAAGAAGAAAGGCAAGAAAACTCAAACCTCCTCCAAGGACCAGCAAATCGTGGCGGTCCATGCTGCCACCACCCCAGCCACTCCAGCCACACCAGCCCCGCCAAAAGCTTATAGCGGGAATCTGCCCAAGTGTCCCAAGTGCCCTTTCCACCACAACGGCCCCTGCCATGAATTGCAGTGTTCCAACTGCGGACGGAAGGGCCATACGGTGCGATTCTGCAAGGCCCCTCCCAAACCTATTTCTCAAGTTCCGGGTTCGGGAGTGACCCCGACATGTTATGGCTGCGGCGAAGCTGGCCATATCAAGAGGAACTGTCCGAAGGCTACAAATGCTGGGGGAACTGGAAGGTTACTCGCTATCGGTCACAATGAAGCGGTAGCGGATCCCACAGTGGTCACGGGTACGTTCCTTCTCAACAACTCTTATGCCTGTGTCTTATTCGATAGTGGTGCAGAAAGAAGCTTCATAAATCAAAACTTTAAACAATTACTCAAACAAACCCCTTAACCACTAAAAGAAACATTTGTCGTAGAAATGGATAATGGGAAGACAGAAAGCTCTAACGAAATCTACATAGGTTGTACCCTCACGTTAGACGATCACCCATTTCCAATCGATCTTGTACCAGTCTCAATCAAAAATTTCGATGTCATTGTTGGTATGGACTGGTTGAGTCTTCATCGCGCCAATATCCTATGCTCCGACAAAGCCATTCGCCTAAATCTTCCAAATCACGAAACCCTATTGATCTATGGAGATAAACCGAGTACGGGTCTTCGTATCATCTCTAGTATTCAGGCTCAGAAATACTTGCTCAAGGAATATCGCGCCTTTCTTGCTCACGTCGTCGACACTAGTTAGAAATCAAAAGATCCAAAAGACATTCCCGTTGTATGCGAATTCTCTGATGTTTTCCCCGAAGACCTTCCAGGCCTACCTCCCAAACGTCATGTTGAGTTCAGAATCGACCTAGTCCCAGGAGCTACTCCTGTAGCAAAGTCGCCCTATCATTTAGCGCCTTCCGAAATGCAAGAACTATCCGATCAACTCAACGAACTGCTCAACAACGGTTTTATAAGACCGAGCTTCTCACCTTGGGGAGCTCCGGTCTTGTTCGTGAAGAAGAAGGACGGATCATTTTGGATGTGCATCGATTATAGGGAACTCAATAAACTCACGGTCAAAAATCGCTACCCTCTCCCTCGAATCGACGACCTATTCGACCAACTATAAGGAGCAAGTTACTTCTCCAAGATTGATCTTAGATCCGGGTATCACCAATTACGAGTGCTTGAGGAAGATGTCCCGAAGACAGCCTTCCGAACTTGTTACGGGCATTTTGAGTTCGTAGTGATGCCCTTTGGACTGACTAACGCCCCCGCAATATTCATGGACTTGATGAATAGGGTGTGTCGTCCATATCTAGATCAGTTCTTCATCATCTTCATCGACGATATACTCGTCTACTCTCGGAGCGAGGAAGAACATAGGGATCATTTACGACGAGTCCTAGAAAAGTTGCGATCCGAAAAGTTATATGCGAAGTTCTCTAAGTGCGAGTTTTGGATCCGAAGAGTTGAATTCTTGGGTCACGTGGTTAGTGAAGAAGGAATCCACGTGGATCCCTCCAAAATTAAAGCTATTGAGAACTGGTCAGCACCGAAGACGCCTACATAAATTCGTCAATTTCTAGGCCTCACTGGCTACTACCGCAGATTCATCCAAAACTTCTCTCGGATTGCGAAGCCTCTCACTATGCTAACACAGAAGGGTGTATCATTCGACTGGGAAGAGAAACAGGAGAAGGCATTCCAGACCCTGAAGCGAGCCCTATGCACCGCACCAGTATTATCCCTTCCCGAAGGGACAAAAGACTTTGTTGTATATTGCGATGCATCAAATCAGGGGCTCAGTTGTGTCTTGATGCAACGAGGAAAGGTTATCGCCTATGCCTCGAGGCAGCTAAAGACCCATGAAGTGAACTACACTACTCACGACCTCGAGTTAGGAGCGGTCGTCTTCGCGCTAAAAATCTGGAGACACTATTTGTATGGGAAGAAGAGCGTGGTGTACACTGATCATAAAAGCCTCCAACACATACTGAACCAAAAAGAACTTAATATGAGGCAGCGTCGATGGGTCGAGCTACTTAACGATTACGACTGTAAAATTAGATATCACCCGGGGAAGGCCAACGTAGTAGCAGACGCCCTGAGTAGAAAGGAGTATTCTGGTCGAAGGACCAAGTCGTTAACGATGACTATCCATTCGCATCTATCCAAACAGATCAAAGAAGCTCAGCTGGAAGCCTTAAAGCCTGAGAACGTGACGGGACAATCCCTGCGCGGAATGGATAAAAATTTGGAGGTTAAGGGTGACGGAGCCTACTACTTCATGGACCGAATCTGGACTCCACGCCATGGAGGTTTCAGAGACTTGGTCATGAGGGAAGCACACAACACTCGCTAATCCATCCACCCAGGTTCAGATAAGATGTATCTGGATCTCAAAAAGTTGTACTGGTGGCCTAACATGAAAGCGGAGATCGCTACCTTTGTGAGCAAGTGCCTTACTTGCGCGAAGGTCAAGGTCGAATATCAAAAGCCATCAGGACTCCTCCAACAACCTGAGATACCAGAATGGAAGTGGGAGCGGATCACAATGGACTTTATAACCAAACTGCCCAAGACAGCGGGCGGATTAGATACCATTTGGGTCATCGTAGACAGGATGACCAAGTCCGCACACTTCCTACCCATCAAAGAAACGGACAAGATGGAGAAACTCACAAGAACATACATAAAAGAAATAGTGCGACTGCATGGCGTCCCTATATCTATTATCTCAGACAGAGATAGTAGATTCACCTCTAGGTTTTGGCAATCATTGCAAAAGGCACTAGGGACGAGGCTGGACATGAGTACAACCTACCATCCGCAGACCGACGAACAAAGTGAGAGGACGATCCAAACCTTAGAAGATATGCTGCGAGCTTGTGTGATCGACTTCGGGAAATTGTGGGATACACACTTACCTCTTGTGGAGTTTTCCTAGAACAACAATTATCATACGAGCATCAAGCCAGCTCCATTCGAAGCCCTCTACGGTCGGAAGTGCAGATCCCCTCTGTGCTGGGCTGAGGTGGGTGACACTCAGTTAGCTAAAGGACAAGTTCCTGATAGCGCTCTCACTAGTCCGGAGATTATTCGAGAAATGGCCGAAAAGATTGTACAGATTCACGAACGACTAAAAGCCGCTAGGGATCGACAGAAAAGCTACGCGGACAAACGGAGAAAACCCTTGGAATTCCAGGTGGGAGACCGAGTCCTTTTGAAGGTCTCGCCCTGGAAAGGGACGATACGCTTCGGAAAGCGTGGAAAGCTGAACCCAATGTACATAGGGCCTTTTGAGATTCTCTCCAGAATCGGCCCTGTAGCTTACAAACTCAACTTACCCCACGAACTAAGCAACATACACCCTACCTTCCAGGTCTCAAACTTGAAGAAATATCTGTCTAACGAGACTCTCGTGATCCCCCTCGACGAGATCGAGGTCAATGAGAGCCTCAACTTCGTGGAAGAGCCTGCGGAGATTATGGATCGGGAAGTAAAACGAACGAAACAAAGCCGCATCCCAATCGTGAAGGTTCGGTGGAACGCCAAGCGGGGACCAGAATTCACTTGGGAGCACGAGGATCAAATGAAACTCAAATATTCTCATCTCTTTGCATAGTGGTATTGTAATAACTTATATGTTTGAATTCTAAATTTCGGGACGAAATTCCCCTATCGGGGGGATGATGTGACAACCCAAATTTGTTACAGTTACAAAATCCCGTCTTCACTAACGGAATTCGTCATTATATACTATTTTCTGTAATGTTTGGAGTCATCAATAAACAAATATCTAGTTATTTATATTTCTTGATATTATCATAAGTAATTATAACTTGTAAGTGTTAACCCCGTTTAACTAAATAGAGTTATTTATATTTCTTGATATTATCATAAGTAATTATAACTTGTAAGTGTTAACCCTGTTAAACTGTAGCATCGGGTAGCCGTGTATCGGCCGTAAACACCTAAAACCTTGCCAAAAACCCCATTTTTCCTTCCTTTAAGCTTGTGTACTAATTAAGGGATTTACCTAGGTGAGTTTGGACATGAAAACTTAAGATTTTGAAGCCTAAAAAGGAGTTTACGGCCCAAGCTTATGCTTAGGCCGTAAACACCCAAAAACTCTTGATAAATGTCCCAAAAACTCATCTAGGGCATGTAGGAATTTAGCTATGACCCTAGGAAATGTTTAAGGCCATTAAGCATCTCATTTTGAAGCCAAAAGAGGAGTTTACGGCCAAGGCTATACTTGGGCCATAAACTCCCCAATTTCTATGCCAAAATGTCCCAAAAACCCACCTAAGGCCTTCTAGAATTTAACTAAGACTTAAGGAAGTGATTTGGACCATTTAAACATCCATTTTGAGGGACTAAATGGAGTTTATGGCCCAAGCACAATTTTGGACCGTCAACTCCCCAAAATGTCACAAAATGAGGGTTTTAACCCTCCAAATTAGTCCAAGACACTTGCTAGTAAATTAGGGAAGTGAAATAAGGCCTTAACTTGCAATTTTGGAGGAATACATGAGTTTACGGCCAAGCCTTGGGGGCTTACAGCCGTAAACTCCCAAGGATTGGCCTTTGGGCCGTAAAATCCAAGGGAGTGAACTCACGGACTCCTCCGCAAACCCCTCTTGGCCTTATCCCACTCCCGGGAACCCCTTCTAAGCCCTAAAACCCCGAATCAATGCTAGAATGCCTAAATACTTTAATGAAAAGCATAAAATGACTAATTTCTTGAAAAATACAAATTTAATATGACATTAGGATCCTAAAAGGTGCACAAGTCATTATTTGGTACAAAAGGCTCAATCGAGACTTTTACCCGATTTACCCGATTCACCCAATTTACGCGATTTCAGGTGAGTTCATACCCCTTTAATGAACCTTTCAAATGTTTTATATGTTTTAGGGGGGGATACAAGTCAATTATACATGTTTATGGAAATTCATACAAGTCATTTATTCATGTTATGGAAATTAATCACATGTGATTCACTATCCGTAGTTCAAATCACATGTGATTTACCACTATGCTTTATAAAAACGATTTTCGTTTTCAAAACCATTTCGGATAAAAGTTCAATTTTCTAAATATTCCCTTTTGACAAGATTTTTATTAAATAAATTCCTTATGAAATGTAACCACACCAATATATTTATATAAATAAGGCTTGAAGGACTTAGGACCGATAGCTCGCCTTATTTCCTGTTCTTGTTTGATTGTGGGCTTAGGGTAGTTGTTATCCGTCCGACTGTTGTTGATTTCTTAGTTATATATCATATATATTAGTGTTGGATACGAGTATTTTCAATTCATTCGATGTTTAAACCACTAAATTGACAAGAATCATACGCACTAAGTTAACTATAATAGGTATAGTTAAGGCCACTATTACTCGCTATAGCTACTACTCTACACACTATAATACACTCTATAATGTTATTATACACTAATACAAGAACACACTACGAGTATACAAAAGACTACTACACTATAATACAAGAGAAAGCACTAATCAGGAGATAACACACTAACCCACTACGAGATACTCTATTCGCTACGCACTACGCCCAGAGTCTTCTGACAGGGAGACGACGCTATATGTATAGATCTATACGGGGCAGACGCTATTACATCCTGACTGTTAACTTCAGTCCGAGCCGTACAGGTCCATGGATGCCACTACTTCACTACACTGTGCATGACCGGGAAGGTCATGGGGTCTTCTACTTCTCACACTATCGGTAACATACAAGAAATGCTCTATAACCACACTAAAATACTAACTAAATGTTAAGTTAATATCCCGAAGTAATCAAGAATCTAACACTAAAGAAAGTTTGCACCACCATTATTGACTTCAGGCATAAACTATCACATTGCATTACTTATTGGAGATTTAATATTATACTTTTACAATAAATGGATTTCGAAGATGAAAGTTTCATGTTTCTTAAAGATTTTCATTCACAATGTATTTCTGGAAAACATAGGATTTTCTATGTTTTTCTACTTCTTAAGAATGTAAAATGCAGCTTTTCATACTATCGGTTCTAATGCTTTTTATACAAAAATATCACACTAAACTCTTATGAACTGACCAGCTGTATGCTGGTACTCGTTTTGAAAATAATTTGTATCCTCAGGTCAAAGGTAGACAGTTACAGGTGCAGCTTTTTGGAGAAGGTGGAGCTTACAAGATCCATCTCATATTTTTTATTTACTTTTGGTGTTTGTTGAACATTACAAAACACACTTGTAATTAAACGCGCTATGTAATGCAATGGTTGTATGTTTCTTGTTTTTACTATTATGCAATTGTGATGATACTGTACATGACGTCCTCCACCCCGAAATGTATTCCGCCGTTATCGGTTTTGGGGTGTGACAGACTCTTATGATCAGTGAAAAGTTTGCACTTCGTGCCATAAAGGTAATGCCTCCATACCTTTAGGGAAAATACTATCGCTGCCAACTCCAGATCATGAGTGGGGTAGTTCTTTTCATGCTCCTTCAATTGTCGAGATTCATACGCTATCACCTTTTCACTTTGAGTTAGTACACATCCTAACCCAACTCCCGACGCATCGCTATATACTGCGAAGTCTTCAATTCCATTGATTAGAGAAAGAATCGATGCTTCAAATAACTTCTTCTTCATGCTTCTCACTCCACGTATTTGTAGCTCCTTTGTGGGTTAAAGCTGTTAATGGAGCAGCTATTGAAGAAAATCTGTCGATAAACCTTCGGTAATATCCAGCTAATCCTAGAAAGCTTCGGATCTCCGTTGGACTTTTTGGTCGTTCCCACTTCATCACAACTTCGATCTTTGCTAGGTCAACCATTATTCCCTCCTGGTTAACCACATGACCCAAGAATTGGACTTCTCGGATCCAAAAGTAACACTTGGAGAACTTTACATACAGTTTCTCCTTCTTCAGGACATCTAGCACTTCTTGCAAGTGTCTACCATGCTCCTCCTTACTTTTCAAGTAAATCAGAATGTCATCTATGAATACTATCACTGATTTATCGACGAATGGTTTACAAACCCTATTCATCAAATCCATGAATGTTGCTGGAGCATTCGTTAGTCCAAACGACATAACAAAGAACTCGTAGTGTCCATATCTAGTTATGGACGTAGTCTTCTCGATATCCTTCTCTCTCACCTTTAGCTGATGATATCCTGACCTAAGATCGATCTTTGAGAAATAGCTCGAACCTTGCAGGTGATCGACTAGGTCATCAATCCTTGGCAATGGGTACTTGTTTTTCACCATTGCCTTATTCAGCTCTTTGTAATCTATGCACATCCGCATGCTTCCATCTTTCTTCTTCACAAATAGCACCGGAGCTACCCAGGGTGATGAACTAGGCCAAATGAAACCATTGTCCAATAACTTCTGAAGTTGCGTCATGAGATCCTTCATCTCTATCGGTGCTAATAAGTAAAGTGCTTTTGCTATCGGTGTTGTTCCTGGTAACAAGTCTAGTCGGAACTCCACTTGTCTATCAGGCGGTAATCCGGGAAGATCTTCGGGAAAGACTTCCGGATAACCACACACCACGGGTATGTTTTTCACCTTATTTTTCTCTTTCTTAGCATCGATCACGAATACCAAGTATGATGTGCATCCTTTAGACAAACATTTTTTGGCTTTCATCAGGGAGATGATTCCAGAATTTACTCTGCATTTATCCCCGTACACCATAAATGACTCTTTTTTGGCTGGGTTTAACCTTATTATCTTCTTCCTGCATAGTATCTCGACATCATTGGTGCTAAGCCAATCCATTCCCATAACGATGTCGAAACCGTTCAACTCCGTGGGTAACAGCTCTTTGTGGAATTCTTCCCGTTTAAGTCTATGACAATGTTCTTAATACGATCACTAACAAGTACGAACTTGCCAACTTCCACCACTAGGGCATTATTAAATTTTTCTACAGGTAATGCTAGTTTTAATATCGTAGTCGTACGTTTAGAATCTTGAACACAAAGGTTTCCAGATCCGGTCGGCAACAGACCATAGATCCGAACAAATAATAGCATATAAGGTATCCTTACAGCTATAACATTAAACATTTAGCACATAATATTTTAGGCATCTTTCCTAAAATAAACTAGTGTTCGTGTATAAAATATAGTAAACACTCATCTCATAATCATCACTTAGCATTCAAAGTTTAAGTCTAGAAATCCTAAAAATTCCTAGTTCGCTTAAACTAATGCTCTGATACCAACTGTAACATCCCCAATTTCACGACCAAAAAGGACCGATTTTGTTTATGCTTTGTTTAAAAATCAGATTAACTTTTAAATAAAAGTGTTGCGGAATTTGTTCCTAAAATAAAATGTCATAACGATTTATAAAAGCATTTCCATAGAAATGTATTTCATTAAAAACCTCGGGATGTCATGTTCGATATAGATCAAAAACATAAACAGTACAATATAAGTTTATTAATTTCATCCCAAACATCATATCTATGCTCGCACGCCACTACCTGTAATAAAAGAAACTGAGTGGGTCAGGCCTGGGAGCCTGGTGAGCACATAGAGTTTTTAACTCACAATAAATAAGTGTATTAATTTCATCAACCAACAATAACCCGATTACCCGTTCCCGTTATCCTCACATCACGTTCCTAAAACACCTATCATAAGGGACCAAGACTAAGGATCAACATCGGGATGGACACTACTGCCATGGGGGTTCCTCAACAATAAATGTCCTAAAGGAAATCATGAGGGGGATGGAGTACACCGGTGAACACATCGTTCACAAACACCTACAGATTGCGAGCCTGCTAGCGTTCCATTGGACTGTCTACAAGAGTCTGTGGTTGTCATCCATACCCCGCTAGATGACAGAATCAACAACAACATTGAGGCCTCTCATCATTTCATCACACATCGTCTATTACATCTACCCATGTTTTACCCCAATATTTTTGCAGATATAAAAAACATATACAGTTTAAATCATTTAAAACATGTATAAAAATCTTTCATCAACATAGACAACAATTTATTCAGACATTATTGACACATAGAACGTAGTTTATATTAAATAATTCATATCTATGTGTAAGATGAAAGTAACTATGCACTCACCTGGTAAGGTGGTGACTTGGTACTCGGACAACACTTCGTTTACTCAAAACAATTTTTCTTGGACAAGACCTAGTATCATTACCACTAGAGTTTAGTCTAATATTAATCGAGACTAATTAATAGTCTAACTATTATTACTATTATATAAGCATGAAACAATATTTCTCAACCACTATGTACAAACTTGGGGCCAGACATGAAAAACCGGAGGGCAGAATCATTTTGCCATATAACACTTCTGAATCCAGCAATCCAAGCGGCCCTCCAAACCAGATTCCCCGTACCGCGAGTAGTTAAAAATATATTATAACGACACTTGTATAACTCATAATAATAGCCCAGATAATTATTATAAGGTCCTAATAAACTTACTACATTTAAATAAAAGCTATATTAGAAAGAGTGTAGGCGTAGCTCACTTACAGTGGGTTTTTATTGAAAACCGGGCTTCGCTGGAGCAGTGTTTCCGAGCTGAAAGCTTTTCTTCTCGGAGCCATCGAGCGCTCCGGGGCTTCCTTCTCGTGCTAGGGAGGTTCCCTAGACTTGGGAGGGGTTTAGGGAGGCTAGAGCAAAGTTAGAGAGAGAAACAAAGGCATATGGTGTGAAGAAATCATGAAGAGTTCATCTCTTATTAATAGGAGTTTTATCGTAGACTAATCCCTAAGTTTCGTTCGTATCTTCTGCATACGAGCTCCGTTTTCTACGTTCTTTATATCCACGCATTGGTATTTACGAGTACTACAACTTTCATTTGGACCCCATCGGCTAATTCTCAATCTATCTCAGATTTACAAAAATGGTATCATATTTATCGTGCTCGAAGAGTAGAGATTAAGCTTCGTCTATATATTTCGCATACGAGCTCCATTTTCAATGTTATTTATATCCACGCGTTGGTATTTACAAGTACTACAAGTTTCATTTAGACCCCGTTGGCTAATTCTCATTCTTTCACGGATTTACAAAACTGTATCGAATTCGTCGCGCTCGAAAAGTACAGACTAAGCTTCGTCCATATCATTCGCATACGAGATTCATTTTCATCATTCTTTATATCCACACGTAGGTAAAAACAAGATCTATAACTTTTCTTTTGACTCTATTGGCGAATTCTCGACCGATTTTAAGTTTAACAGTATGAGGAGATTATATTGCTAAACGACCGCGTAAAATTTATAACTTCTACATACGGACTCCGTTTTCATGTGTATTTTTTTTTGTTGAGTTCCTATTAATGAGATATTCAATTCTCATTTAGGTCGCGTTGGCCAAAAAGTGCTCGATCTAAAATTCAAATTTCGGGCTGTGCACTATTATGCCCAATCTTAGAAAAATCATAACTTGCTCATACGAAGTCAGATTTGGGAGGTCTTTTTATGCACGCTCCCGGTTTAATATATACTAAGACTTTCGTTTAGATCACTAAGGCAAAAAATTCTTCTAACATAAATTCACTATTTACGTCGCACTGTGTCGTACCGGTTTAGCTGTAAAACTTCGACACGTAATAACTTTTTCATTATAACTCGGATTTCGGCGTTATTTATATCCCCGGAAACCTTGTTTTGACCACTACAACTTTATGTAAAGATATTGGGTTTATCTAAAACTTGAATTTTGATGCTTATTTTTATCCTTTATTTATTATATATTTATAAATGAGTAATTAGCACATAAATGCACATAATTCACATAATACTCAAATAATTGATCTTTATTACTTCAAAAAGAGTTACAATAGTTAACCTACACTATTACATCATCTACTAATGCTTAGCCTAGAAACATGGGCGTTACACAACCTTTTAGACCCTGTAACTTTGCAAAGTGAAACTTTTGTTTTCTATAATTAATATTGCTAACTTGCAACACTTAAAATAATAATCATGCTCCCCTAACATGACGATTATGTGCTTACCAGCATAACAATTATGCTCCCACTAGCTTTGACATGTACCCAGAAATTAGCTAAACTTCTAGAAATAAATACTTATTGACTTTTACCAAAGTTCAAATTTATTATACGAGATGCTTCGATTAACCTTTATCTAAGCTTCTCAAACTCATACACCTCTCCTTAGATAACTTACATGTGTGTCTAAACTATTCCAGAACTTATATCAATAAGTCCCAAATGTTCAAACTAATTGCCAAATCTCACAATTCGAACTATGAAGAGGGATTCCGTAATCATAATCGAATTTGAGAATGCAATTTTCACAATTACTATCTCCTTAAAATATCTCTTAGTAAAAGCATTTCCTCACAATCATTTTCATGAAACGGAGAGAAACCTTATGACACTTAGATAATACGGTGTATGTGTTCCTATCCATGTGAATTTGTCATAACCATAATTACAAGATAAAGTTTGTGACAAACCCAAAATCATATGGACAAAACTAGTTCATCTTAATTTCTTGCCTCATGGTAGCACGAGTGCCCACCATTGCTTCCAGGTTGTCCACCATTGCTTCCAGGTTGTTAAGTAGCTCTCCTATACATATCAATGTATTTTCCATTGATCAAGGTGCTTTTCCTTTATGCAGTCAAATGAGAACTCATAGAACTCACATGCATAGTTGACTTAAAACTAGAATGGCACATAAACAAACATATGTCAACACGATAGGTTACAAACTTCAAGTCGTGTGCTAGTGATTTACTATAGGATTACACTTTATTAGCTCTTGAACCTTTTCAAGATGTTTAAGACTCCTACTGACCTCTTGACATATATGATTCTCTTGCCAAGAACCATTCCTTGACAAAACAAGTATTCAAGGGTTAGTGTGAATTCCTATCAAGACCAACACTTCACACAATTGGTTCAAGTTGGTCTTTGTCTTATCTAAGACATCACAACTTACCAATTTCAAATGTGCAGAATTAAGAAACTTTTCCTATTCCACATTTGATGAGTGTTACAAACCTACTAAATATGTGTCACTCAATGTCACAATCTCGAAGTATGACGCTAAGACTCGATTTGGAACAAAGTATGATTCATCCTTTGATTTAACCATTTCAACAATTCACGATTCATATACTTAGCCATACTAGTGCACTAAGTTTTTCCTAGAGGATCAATTATGATATGGTTCTATAATCACTAAGACGATCATAAAACATGATACAAAGGTACTCTCCCTTCTTTTCAGAGTGGAGAAACTTTTATCTTTCTACGTAAATGATTCTTCTTATTCGTTCTGCCATTCATTTAAACTTTTCAATGATTCAGAATTATACATAATCTTGTAAGCTTGACTACATTTACTAAAATTTTAGCAAATCATGATGAATATTTTTTATCGTTCTTTGTGTTGGACTTAACAAGTACACAAACATGTGTACCAGTTCTCGTAGTCCTTTACTTAACTCTTTGTCAAGGAATTAGTCTTAATTTTCCAAATATGAAGATTCTCATTCCTCGCACAATACAAGTTGTATGATTCCAAGTTTCTCTCCAATTGAGACTTGGGCGATGAGAATCTTTCGATATTCGGTAAATTTTTGACACTACCACAAATAACATAACTAGAATTACATCCATTTCAATATTGCTAATAATACAAACAAACATCAATTTTCACAAATGACATTTCAAGGATAAATAAATAAGACAAAATCAAAATTTCATTTTATTTATAAAACATGGAAAAAAACTTGTCCTTACAACGCAATTCAAATGAAAACTATGCTACTACATATTCCTAAGCAATCTATCGTAACTCTATGCAGCAACTCAAAAATCCGATCTTCAAACCATGCGATCGAAATCCATTTCTTCGCGATCAGAATTAGCTTACTTTTCCTTTAAATTTCCTTTCTTTTCTCCGATCCTACAAAACATCAAAATGCAATCTTATCACATCATGTATTAAGAATCTACAAATAAGAACTTAATAGAGTCAGATAGTGGATTTTACCTGAAGCAAAGTCATACATTTTGACACTCCCATCTCTTAGATCTCGCAGGTAGTCAGGGCAGCTTCGTAACCAATGCCCCTTCTCTTGGAAGTAAAAGCAAACAGACTATTTTGGAGTAGCACATGGGACAATCTCAGATTCAGTCTTTCACTTTACCATCCGGTTAAACGGTTTGACCATGGCAATCCCTTTCCATTGGGAAGTGAAAAATTTTATGGACTTCCAGTGTTGCCAGTGTCAATGGAAGTTTTGGAAGTTGATCTACCAGACAAATTGGGTTGACCAGTGTGCCAAATCATCACTGATTTGACAGCAATAAACAATAGGTGAGATCAATGAGGGTCACGTCATGGTCCATCATATAGTACTCTCTAACGAACTCACTATATGAGTCAGGAAGTTATTGAAGAACCCAGTCAACAACCAGCTTCCTAGAGACAACAACACCCATCATTCCCAACCTATCAATGTGTGACTTCATCTCCAAGACTTGTGCACATATAGACTTTCCATCTTCGTGTTTACTTGCCAAAAGGGCTTGAGTGAGCTTGAACTTTTCAAGTCTTTGAACACGAAGGTCAGGGAGAACAGTAGGAGGAGGTGGAGGAAGTGAATAATGATCTTGTGTTCCTCTATCGAATCGTGGAATATCATCTTCATGTGGAAAGCTTGTTCCAAAGGATTTGGGAAGACCACAGTTAGAATAAGACATCTACAAACCGGGACATAATTCAAGTTAGTTGATTGAGTACTTAATAAAACACCCAAATGAGATATTAAGGCTAGGGCCCAACACAATATCCTACAACTCGAAAGAGGGATGTCGTAATCCAGTTGTAGAACATTTAAAGGTAGGTAAATGACGATTTACCAATTTCCACCATGAAAAATGAAAAGGAAATTTAAGTTTTAAACGAATTGTACCTCCTAGATCTTTTGAGATTCATTGAACTTTACAATGGCATGTTTAATCTCAATTATGCCCTTCAAGTTTGTGTATGGGATAACGAGGATCACAAACAAGGTGTGAATAACCATGCAAATGTACTTGGTACACCCAATGTTACAAATCACCTAATCAATGTGCCAGTTAACCACACACGCTCCATTGATTTCTGATTAACATCGAGTTACCCTTTTCCACCCTTACCAGTCCCAAATTAGTGTGTTGGTCGCTCCACATTCAAATAACTAAATTTTATCATATAAGGCAATGATTATCCAACTAAATGACAATTATCTTCTATTTTGGAAAAGACAATCACTTCATATCAATAAAAATCGGATTTTATAAATGAAAAACGTTTTAGGTAATTATCCAAAGCCAAAACAGGTCAAAATCTCGAAAACTTTGGCATCTGACTCTTTGAATCGTCGAGTTCCAAGTGGATTCAGCGAGTTCACATATGCACTCACCGAGTCCATGCTTCAGAGTGGATTTTTCGCGATTTTCAGCCTTGAACGATCATGTAAAGCATCAAATACATTAGATAAACAGCCAAGGCTATTATACAACTAATGGTTTTTGAGCAATACATCAATCCTATGGTGCACATGCAAACCCTAAAGCTTTGGATGTAGTTTGTCTAATTGTATATGCAATAATCATCCAAAGCTCATAAACCCTAGATCTAGCATCCTATAATCAAAATTAACATATGAAAAGGGTTTAGATCTTACCTTGATTGTTATGTAGCAATAGCAATCATAAACATTCTTGATCTTGAATACTGAAAGCCTAGTGCCCCAAGTGTTACACCTCTAACAGAGTCATAAACCCTAAAGGATTCCTTTTATATTTAGGCTTCTAGGGTTATCAACTTGGAAACCCTAATCCAATTGCTTAGTGCTTAAGCAACCCAAAGATCCTTCAAGAAGGCCCCTTGGATGATTTCTATATGGACTCTCATATAAAATTCGTCCATTGCTGCTTTATGGATCCTAAGCCCAACTTTGTAGCTATCTTAGAATTATAGTATCAGTCCCCTTTATATAATTAATCTCTTTTGACTACAAAATTAATTCTAAATTAATTCTTGATCAATATTAATTAAACAATATGATTTCTCTTTTAATATATTATTCTTATAATATATTAATAAATCATAATTAATCATCTTTCTCATTTATTCATCCTATCAGTTTGCTATAGTGATCATCCTAATCCAATTAAAAGATAATTGTCAAAATTTCAAGTTTATAGTTAGTTTATAAGATAAGCTAATTTTTATGGAAATTGTTGATATGAATTATCTTGGCTTATGAGTTTAATAAGATCATAGAAAATTATTTGTAGTTTTTGTTAGTGAAATAATTGATCTCAATGCCTATAATGAATTCGATAACTTGTCCTCGAGTTATGGAAAATGAAAAGTCTTATTTTTAAAAGGTCATTAAACTCATATGTTAGGGAAACCAAAAGTTTTTTTAGAGTTCAAAACTTGCCCTCAAGTTTTGGAATTTGTAAAGTCACACTTATGAATACGTTAATTCCAAACACTAGAATTTTAAAAGTTAAAATTCAACCCTTCTACTATTATAATATTAAAGTTAATACTTATATATATATATATATATATATATATATATATATATATATATATATATATATGTATAAGAATAAGTCAGCCTTACCTTTAGTAAACCTCATTCAGGAAGCCAGTCTATGAGTGGGAATAAGCCTACTCCCTATAAAATGATTATGTAATGGGTGTCCACTCTCACCCACCGCTTCATTGACTGGTGGAGGGTCGTTAGCTGAATGGGTAGGATAGGACACCAATTCTCATTATAAGTATAATGATAATTAATTGAAGTAACTAAACTTTTATTAAATTCTCGATCTTAGTTACTTAGGAAAAATGTGAATTTGGTTTTATCCCATGAAATTGCACTTTGCACCTTGTTAAGTCGTTAGTGGAGCATGTGTGGTTAACCGACATACTAATCTAGGATTGGCAGTGCATGGCAAAGGGTAGCTTGATGTTAATCATGGATCAATGAAGCATGTATGGTTAACCGACACATTGATTGGATGATCTGTAACATTAAGTGTACCAAGATAATTTGCATGGTTATTCACACTTTATTTGTGATCCTCGACATCCCAGTCACAAACCTGAAGGGCATAATCGAGATTTAAACATGCCATTGGAAAGTTCAATGAATCTCAAAGAATCTAGGAATTTCACTTCATTTAAAACCTAAAATTCTTTTTGTTTTTTTATGGTGGAAATTGGTAAATCGTCATTCACCTACCTTCAAACATTTTGCAATTGGATTACGACATCCCTCTTCCAAATTGTAAAATATTGTGTTGGGTCCTAGCCTTAATATTTCATTTGGGTGTTATATTAAGGACTTAAATCAAGTAGCTTGAATTTCTCCCTCATAGATGTCTAGTTCTGACAACTATGGTCTTCCTTATCCTCTTGGAAAAAGCCTTCCTGGTGTAGATGATATCCCACATGGCGATCAAGGTGAAGGATTAATCCCTTTATCGTACATTAATGGGACTGGAAATAATATTGCACTTCCTCCACCTTCTCTAAATTATTCTCCCTAACCCACAAGTTCAAAGACTTGAAAAGTTTAAGGTCACACAACCCCTATTGGCAAGCAAACACAAATATGGAAAGTTTGTGTGCACTCATTTCCTGGAGATGAAGTCACATATTGATAGGCTAGGAGAGTTGGGTGTCGAAGTCTCGAGGAAGTTGGCTATTGACTGGGTGCTTCAATCACTTCTTAAGTCATATAGCGGGTTCATTAAGGACTACTATTTGACAGACTACGACACGACCCTTTTTCGATCTTACCTATTTGCTTGTTGCTGCTGAATCAACAATGATTTGGCGCATTGGTAAAGCAAATTTGATGGAAGATCTACTCCCCAAACTTCCATGGAAATTAACAATGGTAACATTGAAAGTCCCGAAAATCTTTCTCTTCCTAATGGAAAGGGATAGACCATGGTCAAGTCATTTGACAAAATGGTAAAGAGAAAGGCTAAGTCTGAGATAGACTCGTGTACCATTCCCAAAGAGTCCATATGTTTCTATTGCCAAGAAGGGGCATTGGTTGCGAAGAAGTCCTATTTACCTGAAAGATCATAAGGATGGTAAAGTCAAAAACTTTGACTTTGTTTCAGGTAAGTCCACTATCTAATTCTATTAAGTTCCTATTTGGAGATTCTTAATACATGACGTAATGTAATTACATTTTGATGTTTTAAAGAATCAAAGAAAAGAAAAGCATCTTAAAGAAAGAGTAAGTTGATTCTGATCGCGAGGAGATGGACTTCGATTGCATGGTTCGGTGATCAGAATTTTGAGTTGTTGCTTAAGAGTTGTGATAGATTGCTTACGCATAGATAACAACATAGTTCTCATTTGTAATTGCATTGTAAGGAAAAGTTTTCTGCAATTTTAAAAATAAAAGAAAATTTTTGTTTTTTATTTTATTTTCGTTTGGTAATTCCCATTAGAGTGACAAATATTTTTTTCCGTAGTTGCAAAAAAAAATTTTAGTAGTTGCATGATTTTTTTATGTAGTGGCACAATAGGTCAAAATTTTAAAAAAAATGAAAATTCTTCTACTACATGCACGAAAGCTTCTACTATGTGCACGAAAGCTGGGTGTTGCCCGTGCCACACCGGGCACCTAGCTAGGATCACCCTTGACATACTCATGGTCCCCCACTAAAAGTGAGATATGATGTTTGTGCCTTGGTCACCTTCGAGACGCCTTCAGAAAATCTTTTAGGCTTGAACTCGCTCACATTAGCACCCAATATATCATGATCACGGTGCATAAGCATAATTTGCAAATGGAGGAAAGTTCCAGCTGGTTATTTTACGTCCCCTAATTTGGTTTCCACATGTGTCATTCGTCCTAGTCCTACTGCTGGTGGGTATAGCCTAAGAACCTCATGGCACACAATTTTTAAACATAAATGGAAAGAAACAAATGTATGGAATCGTAGGAGCATGTATGATTCTATTAAGGTATTGAAAGGCACACAATTTTTAAAATATATATATATATATATATATATATATATATATATATATATATATATATATATGTTATTTGCTCAATATATAGATCAAAATATATAATCATCTGAAATAAATAATACAGGGACGAAAATGTAAATTTTTTTTATTAAATTTGTTTTCGTTTGTCTTGCCTTATGTTAATGACGAACTTCAAAATTCAAACACATTTCATTATTTAGTTACATGATATGGGCAGATCAACAGGAATTGATTTTGATATTCTCCACAGAGCAGTCGTTTTATAATGAATCGCCTTTGCTACCTTCTTAGATCATAATATTATGACTCCTTTTTACTTTGACATGAGTTTTTTCATCTGACCAATTTTAATATTAGAATTAATCACTTAAAATTAAAATCTGTCACCTCTTTGAATCTCACTTAATAAGGTAAAGATACATATCAAATAAAAAACTCATTAATAAAAATTACATATGGACACTGTTTTTTAACGTGGTCATGGGGATGCTAAGAGAAGGGCAAAGTGGGCAGTTGCACATGTCCCAATTTTTTTAGGATCAATTTCTTTATTATATTATCTAAGTATATATATATATATATATATATATATATATATATATATATATATATATATATATATATATATATATATATATATATATATATATATATAGGGTTAGGTTCATTTGAGACCACCTATATTTTGTGAGACCGTGGGACGCAATTTTTTTTTAATTAATTCAAATTCCGAAAATAATATTTAAAAAAAGAATTTTTGGATTTTTCCATTTATTTTTCATTTTAAAATTATTTTTTAGAATATGTACAGTGTAATATTCTATTAGAATATTTCACGTATTTTTAAAAAAAAAAGGGATTTTTTTTTTATTTTTTTAAGTTAATTCATGTTCTGAAAATAATATTTAAAAAACGAATTTTTAGATTTTTCCATTTATTTTTCATTTTAAAATTATTTTTTAGAATATGTACAGTGTAATATTCTACTAGAATATTTCACGTATTTTTCAAAAAAAAAACGGGATTTTTTTGTATTTTTTTTAGTTAATTCAAGTTCCGAAAATAATATTTAAAAAAAGAATTTTTAGATTTTTCCATTTATTTTGCATTTTAAAATTATTTTTTAGAATATGTACAGTGTAGTATTCTATTAGAATATTTCACGTATTTTTCAAAAAAAATGAGATTTTTTTTATTTTTTTTTAGTTAATTCAAGTTCCGAAAATAATATTTAAAAAAAAAAAGAATTTTTAGATTTTTCCATTAATTTTGTATTTTAAATTTATTTTTTACAATATGTCAGTGTAATATTGTATTAGAATATTTCACGTATTTAAAAAAAAATGAGGTTTTTTTTTATTTGTTTTTATTTTTTATTTTTATTTTTTTTATTCTTTTTAGTTAATTCAAGTTCCGAAAATAATATTTAAAAAAGGATTTTTGGATTTTTCCATTTATTTTGCATTTTAAAATTAGACAAAAATGCAAAAATGGTCCCTATGGTTTGTCATTTTTTGTGGATATGGTCCAAACCTTTTGAAAATTAGATTTTTGGTCCTTATTGAGAGGTTTGTGTGTGGAAGAGGTCCCTGGAGTTAACCGCCGTTTGTTTTTGGCTGTTAAACCCCACATGTGCATTGCACACGAGGGCATAAATGTCTTTTTACTCAAGAGGAAACAATGGGCATAAATAATTATGTACATCACAATTAAAAAGATTACGTTAACAGTTTCTTCAACCCAAATCTCAATCAAAACAACAATCAACCACAAATTAACAATGATAAAATCCCCAATCCAAACAACCAACAACAATTGAACCCTTACAGTAAAAATTGATTGATTCTTTGTGTCTGTTTGCATCTTCATTCCCAGCCAAGAACAAATTGGTTCTCATTCTCGTGTATTCCTGCAACAAAACAAGAAGGAACCTCATGGAATCCCCCTTTCCCTCACGACCACACAACAAACCCAACACCACCAGTCGTCTCCCACAACTCCACCACCATCTTCCTTCCATTATTGTGACCGGAAAAGAAAGAGACGGAACAATTGGATTAAACCTGTAACAACCCTTTCAACCCACCCTCGGCCTCCCTCGCTGTCACAGAACACCAGACCGACGAGACCCCCCGCTACTTCCATTCTTCTTTTTCTCTTCGGTCCAGCCAAGCACCACCGGTAGTTGCGGTTTTGTGGTGAACCATCGACGAGCTACCCCTCCTCATCCTGCTGAAAAATATCGCCCCAAAACACCCCTGATATCGTTGTTCTCCATCCCTCTTTCCTCTTCATTTGCAATCGAAGAACCTCCACCTGAGGCGAGTGGAGGTTTGTCGGCGATCAGGAGGGAGATGACCCTCTTAAGTTTCCTGATGCTCCTAGTCAGCTCCATAACATCAAACACCCCCAAAATCATCGACAATATGCCCTATTCCTTCCCCTCTCATGATGTGCTCGCCGATTTACCTGTTCGTCTTTTTCATTCCCGATCAGACGACGATTAAGCCCACAAGGGTCGCCGGAGATCGACGCCCTTCCCTCCCCTCGTGATATCAGCCACCGATGGAGCTTCCATCGATGAATTTGGTTCATCTGTATCCTCTTGAGTAAAAATACATTTATGCCCTCGTGTGCAATGCACGTGAGGGGTTTAACAGCCAAAAACAAACGGTGGT
This sequence comes from Lactuca saligna, assembly GCF_052625555.1. Lineage (NCBI taxonomy): Eukaryota > Viridiplantae > Streptophyta > Magnoliopsida > Asterales > Asteraceae > Lactuca > Lactuca saligna. The sequence continues at coordinate 17,209,187 of NC_136418.1, forward strand.
TAACTCCAGGGACCTGTTCCACACACAAACCTCTCAATAAGGACCAAAAATCCAATTTTCAAAAGGTTGGGACCATATCCACAAAAAATGACAAACCACAGGGACCATTTTTGCATTTTTGTCTTAAAATTATTTTTAGATTTGGTCTCACGGTCTCGCAAAATTAGAATGGTCTCAAATGAACCTGAACCTATATATATATATATATATATATATATATATATATATATATATATATATATATATATATATATATATATATATATATATATATAACTAGTTAAAATAGAAATAGCGGTCCTTTTTTTCTAGCTCGTCCATGACATTTAAGGATATTTAAATCCTCAGGATAGGTCCTGACTGTGGTACTACTTGTCAATACTCTTATATAAAGTCGATGTTAATATGTGAAGTTTGATTTGCAATGGTGACGTCTTTTGAGTAAATTGTCATGGAAACAATATTGGAAATTAGTGTATGGCCTTTTGTGATGAGAAATATAAAACCGACACCTACATGTTTTTAGAAATTGTCACTAATAGACAATTTGTATTAGTGAACTATAAAATTGTATACCTATAATGACGGCATGCCAATGAAAACCGAAATTGATTTTTGAACCATAATGTTTAATTATGGTAATGTGAGGAATGAAATAGAAACAAGATATACACACAAAGAACATAATGTATGTGTGGAAGCCCTTTCAGGAGATGGGATTATTTGGGCAAAAAGGGAACGTTCTATTTACTTTTTCAGACTTTCTTATTCATCTGAAAGTTTAAAAGGGATCTTTTTAACTAAGAGACATAAATTCATATGCAATCAAACAGTCTACATTTGAAAAATTAAGAGGTTGCCTCTTATTTTTTCAATTAAGAGACTACCAAATAGGGCCTAAGGCACATGCTATAAACTTTTATAAAAAAAATTAAAGAATTAGAATGGGTTTTAAATAGCTAATAGGGAGAATAATATATATGAGTCGATAGGATGCAATGAAAAGAACAAACAAATATAGAATCTAAACATATTTATTTAGGCTGGAGCATGTAGGTCACTTCCTCATCCATACTAAATTTTTTCCACATCATCCTCCACATTACACCATTTTTGTTATGTAAATACCCACCACACCGCCATATAGGTAAAACCCTTTTTTATTGTTTTTTTAATCTAAGGTCCAAGGACCGTTTCTTTTATTTTCATTGATGTGCATCGAGCAACCAACAAGAATTAACACAATGAGCAGGTATAGAAGTGATTCTTCATCCTTAACATCACGGAGGCGTTCCAACTCAGACACTCAACACAGTTGAGAAGCCCATACCGATCAACCTTATACGTGAATAACTCCTAATAGTAAGGAAGCATTGCTAACTATTGTGCTACTTGATAATCAATAAATCAACTAATATTTTAGGTAAGAATTGGCTCATACAGTAAAACCCATGCACCATTAAAAGAAATGGTGCATTCAAATTAGAACCTGCAATGTTGCATAATGCAACGTCTTAGAAAATATAGGTTTTGATACATCTTCAACAAAACTCCATCTTGAGATAAATCCAATCTTTAGAAAAATGTAACGCTCATGTTTTTGTGTTAAGAATTTCATAAAAGAATCTTAAGTTACGTTAGTTAATAAAGTAAATTTTCATATCCCCTAACCTAATAAATAAGTACTAATGTGCCATGTGGCAGTCACTGAGCACCCTCCCATGTAATTTTCCCGCTAAAAAAACCAATTTGAATTTCCAGGTTTTCCATTTCTTTTTTTTTCCTGCTCATTTTACTTTGATGTCGTCTTCTCTTTCTTCGGATAAGATACCATGAATTAAGGAGTTGATTGTTAATTTCAATTTTGTGTCCTGTAACAATCATCTTCCATAAATAATGTTGCATCCCTTATCAAACCCTAGAAATTAGCAAAACAAAAACGTTTCCTCTCACTCATGTCCGCTCTCTCGTATAACCAACCCACAATCCATGGTGAATGGGATTCCGCTATCGCAACCTGATGGTGACAACTTGATCACACAAAATCAGCAACGATTTTCTCCAAATCACAAAAGAAATTAACTACGAGATTATCTCCCAAATCGAATCATATAAAGCCGGTCTTTAATTGATCTCCATCGAAGCTGATAATCAACATCGAAGCTTGTATTTAAAGTGTATTTTGTTGTTAGGCTATATCTATTTCTTAACGTTACTGCTTCATTATGATAATTCTAAGTATTTCTTAATGTTTCTTATGTTTTACTTTAAATGATTTGAAGTATTGAAGTTGAGATTAATATCCATCCGAAGGAAAATGAGAGATCTTTCTGTAACACATTCCCAAAATCAAATATATCAAATATGATGATTAGAAGGAAATTAGGAATAAATTTCCCAGTTACCGATTGTAGCTATTCCAAAAAATCAACAACATAGTTTGAATTCGATTCCATTAGCAAGAAATCAAGAATCCATGATCAATTTCAAATATAAATTCGATGGTCTATATATACCTCCATCGTTCTTGATTTTATTACGTTCTCATAACAAAGATTAATAAAAGGATTGAATAAGTACATAAGGTTAGTAACTAATGCCCAATCTATCTATTTATACGATTTGGTTCTAGCTTTTTACCTATCGATTCAGTGAAAGCTTTACTCTAGGCAGTCATGTATAATGTTTGCAGACATTCAGTGAATGAGTTTTACCTATAATGATGTTTTCTTTATTCTGTAAAATAATATGTGATTCAATTATGTGTATTATGTGTATTGATGTGTGTACCGAGTAAGTGTTTTATATATAATCCAAAGATTCAACTGATTAATGTTGTGGTTATTTCAAGGCATGTAATTTTCAAGTTCGCATTAATCTTCTTGACAGCAATTATTTCTTCCATGAATTCTACTTCAAATTTTGAAGCTTTTTATTTGAAGCTTAGATTGAAAAATTGAATGATACTATGGATAAGGAAAAAAATCAATGATATATATTTTTTTTAAATGTGACAAGTTTGATTATGCACACTTAGTGTTCAATGAAATACTTGAACTAGATCTTATAGATTTTTCTATCTATTGTTGAATCATTTCATTTCTCACAAATATATTTCTAATTTAGGAGTGAGAATTAATCAGACATACTCCAGGTGCAGACATACTCTAGGTAAAAGCAGGGTTGTATGTGATTCCTCCAACGGATATGGTGATTGGAGGGCTAAACTGCAAGCAACATGTTCACTGCGAGACATCATGAATACTTTATGTATCTTTCCATTGTTCTCCTAATTTTATATTTTCATGTTCCTTAATAATTTGATATTTGTAGTTTTGTTGATGCATCTTGTACAAATCAGTATTGTTAACTTTCCATCTATTGTAGGAACCGGTTATTGGGTGAAAGAAGATATTATATTTTTTTTCTTCTACATTTATATGTTACGCCAAATGGGAGGAAGTTGCGCCATCCTTGTATGAAATGGACCATCTTTAAGAAAGCTACACCATCTTGGTGCAAGGTGCACTTTGATTAGTCACATGTACTATGAAGTCCTCTATGATCCTCGGAAGTTAGAGATGGTCAAGGAAGATGCTCTGTATGGCTGATGTGCCATCTTCATAGTAGGTGCATCATCATGATGTGACATGCTGGCTCATGATGCGTCATCATGGCCCATGATGCTCCATCATGTATCTAGTTAATGCTCATGAAGTTAAAGGTTCTAGAAGCACCTGTACGGCATTCCGTAATTGGTTAGAAATTAGGGCATCACCTTAAAGCGTTATTAATTAAATCCTTTCTCCCTCGTTCGCCCGTGGACGTACGTCACCTTACCTTAACCACATTAAATATTGTGTTCCTTTTTGGATTACGTTTTTCAGAAGTTTTATTTTCGTGAATTTCACCAAAACTTGTTTGATATTTGTTTGAAGTGTTTAACTTGTTTTGTTGTCACCCAACAATTCATGGAAGATATGTAGAGCACAAAGAGATATGAAAAGAGAGAGAGAGAGAGAGAGAGAGAGAGAGAGAGTAGATCTTATGGGTACATTAGTAGAAATAAAAACATTGGCGGTTATTGAAATGAAACATATTTATGCCGACAAAGATCGAAAGGGGTAGGGAAGACACTTGTGGGGGGATTCGATTGAAGCTATTTACATTCGAGTGGTGACTAGTGGTGATGAATATATGAAATCTTTGTCCCTGAATGTCAACAAAGACGAGTGATGGTGGTCGGAGAAGACAAGGCTCGGGTATAAAGGAAGAGATAAAGAGAAAGAAGACGGAGGGGTCGTTAATAGAAAAAAGTAGTCGGTAACAGAAAAAGAGGGGGATACATGAGGGTGGGGTTGAGTTACTTTAGATGTGTGTTAATTTAAAATCATTAAAATCCAAAACTGAAATCAATATATATTTAAAGTGTAAATAGTCATTTCAAGTTTAATATCAAATCCAAAAAATAAAAATAAAATAAAAAATAACATCCTATGACTGTTTTAACTAAATGCAACCAAAACAATAGACACGGGGACCCTCTTTTGTAATTTTACCATAATAAAGTGCAAAAATAATTAAAATGAAATGAATAAGAAGAAAGTTAACCACACATACTGTGACATCCCGAATCCCCCAATTCATTCTCAACTTCTTAAATTCTACTACTTTCAGCTTGAATCTCCTGATTGGCCTTCTCAATATCGTTTTCATTGTTAAATAATTACGCTTCTGATCATATGTTGTATGTATGTAAAATTAAATTATGTAATGAAGGGTTTTGGGTCAAAATTATGGTGTATATACATGGAAGAATGACAAGTCGTCCAAATGGCATATTTTTTTCCTCGTTATTTCCAAATCAAATGAGAACAATTTTTTTTGTTCACCTTAAAGGTTATTAGAAATACAAATGAGCTCCCTTCTTTCATGAAATTTCACATATTGTATTTCCAAATCTCCTATGAACTTATTTTGATAACTCGTTTATTTGTTTTCATTGGCGCAAATAATTATTTATATGGATTTGTGATCAAAATTCATATTTATATTAATTTTTTAACCTTTATCATTCATATCATTTTCCCTTTATTATTCTTATTAGATTTGATTAAATTGTTAAATGAATACTTGATATCTCAAATATTATTAACTAAAAAATCTCAATGTTCAAAGTTTGAGCATGACATATTTATTTTATTAAATTTAGTTTTAGGCGCCATTAAAGAAAAAGAAAAAAAAAAACTCGGGTAATACCCAAATTATCCAAAACTGACCCACTATCTGAATTTAATTTGGGTTGGGTAACGGGTAATTTTTTTAACATGAAAACTCGAATTACCCGAAACCCGAAAAATTTACCTGAACAACACCTCTACTTTAGATGTGTATTAATTTAAAATCATTAAAATCCAAAACTGAAATTAATATATTTAAAGTGTAAATAGTCATTTCAAGCTTAATATCAAATCCAAAAATATAAAAAAAAAATAAATAAATAAGTAAAATAAAAAATAACCTCTTATGGTTGTTTGAACTAAATGCAACCAAAACAATAGACACAAGGACCCTTTTTTGTAATTTTACCTAGGCATGAGCAAAAGGATCGAAACGGCCACAACCACCTTGACTCGGGAACCGGCTTTGGCTAAAATCAAGAACAAAACCGGCCCGGCGGTTCTACCAGTTCCAGTTCCGTTTCCGGTTCCGGCTCTGGTTTTTGTCGGGTTTTCGAGTTTGGAACTGGTCTGATTTGACAAGCTTCCTTGCATGGCTTGTAACTCATTAAATTTTTAACCAAATCAAACGTTTTTATAGTCTAAGCTTAACTACAAAACCTAAACTACGTGTAGGAAAAAGATTCAGGTAAAAAAAAACTTAAATTGAGTGAGTTTTGCACATTTGAACAACAAAGTCAGATTATGTTTAATTGCTATAACGTAAAAAAATTCTGCTTTGACACCCTTCCTTGTGGGGCTTGTAACTCATTCAATTTTAACTAAATCAAGGGTTTTTTTAGTCTAAGCTTAATTACAAATCCTAATCTACATGTAGGAAAAAGATTCAAGTCAAAAGAAGTTAAATTAAGTGAATTGTGCACATTTGAAAAACAAAGTTAGATTACATTTAATTGTTGAAACATTAAAAAAATTCTGATTCGACACCCTTTCTTGCGGGGCTTATAACTCATTTAATTTTGTAACCAAATTCAACGTTTTTATAGTCTAAACTTAACTACAAATCATAATCTACATGTGAGTTATGCAACTTTCAAAATTTGAGTGAGTTATACGCTCCGGTCCCGGTTTTGGGCCGATTACAACGACCGGTTCTTACCAAGTCCCGGTTCAAAAAATTAACGAAATTATAGTATCGGTCCTGGCCCGATCGGTTTCATCGGGTTCCGGTTCTGGTTCCGGAACCGGTTCCAGCCGGTTCCTCGGTCCATATGCTCATCCCTAATTTTATCATAATAAAGTGCAAAAATAATTAAAATGAAATGAATAAGAAGAAAGTTAACATAAATAAATCGAATGGGAGCCACAATATATGGTCTTATCACTTTTGGGAACGGTTTTCCACAGTTTCAAATTGTTAATGAAGATTACATAAACAAGTATCTTTAAAAAAAATGGTTTGCAATACACATGCATAGCGTGGCAAGATGACCACGCCAGAATATGATGTCTTAGATCAAACATATATTGGAAGTCAAGACAAATTAAACCGCAGAGACAAAGTTCAGGAAATGAGCAAGAAGGTAGGATTTCTTAGGCGGCTATAGCTAACAACTGCGCGCCACACTCTTTTCTTACCAATTTCCTTTACTCGGACTATATCGTTGACTAAAACAATTGGACACTGTTTGAACAAACCATTGGGGAATGATCGTGTATAAATGGATCTTTCATCAATGGTTACTCACACATCCATATTCATTAAATCATTAAAAAAATGGCCTCGATCTTAAAAGGAGGGAGACTTACCTTGGCTCTTATCATCCTCATCGTCATTAGTTCATCATCTCACATCATTACAACCACCGCTACTGCTCGGACTCCATACAAGCATGTCCGCCAACTAGGTTCGGTTTTCTCTAAACATCTCACAGTTAATAATAAAAAAACGCTAATAGAAGCTGCTCCAGTATTACTTATAAATTAACTAAGTTTGCATTGTAAATACGTGTAGTTATTTATTTTTTTATAAGAAAACAGTTTTATTTTATCTTACTTTTGGTAGGGTTATATTCTTATGATTTTGTTTTCTCACATGTTATTTTGTAGTTATTTTGAATTAATTTTTATTCCATGTGTAATTTTGTGGTTTTCTATTTTATTAAATTTCATATGATATTTAAATCCTCTCTAATAAATGAAGATTTTTTTTGCTACTTTGTCACTTTTATTCATTTTGCGACATGTTATTTTATGGTTATTTTGAATTATTTTTTTTCCACATATAATTTTGTGGTTTTCCTTTTTTATTAAATTCCATATGATATTTAAATTTAATAATAAATGCATATCAATTTCATTAATATACTTTTCTTATAATTTCAAAATTACTAAAATAAAGTTTCATTAATTTGCTTTGGTTATTAATCTAAACTATTTGTTTAAATTTAAAAGAGAAAAAACAGGACTTTAATTCTAATAATTCAAAAAATTTCTCATTTTTCTTATAAATTCAAATTTCTCAAATGTTATATATATATATATATATATATATATATATATATATATATATATATATATATATATATATATATATATATATATATAACTGTTTTAAATATACTCATGTAATACACATGCGGCTCACACCTAGTTTACTATCAATAGTCTATAGTTAATTTGTTTTCCAGTCATCACCGATTTCTAGATTTTCTGATCAAACTAACCTTAAATATAATATATAGGAGTGCATATACAACTTGTCCTTCCCTAAAGATTAAAAATATTTGAAACTGATGTATGCAGCTACAAATTGCGTTGATGAATATGTACAACAAATAGATGGACCCGACGGGTGTGGTAGTGGAAGTCGAACTGGAAGTGGAAATGGAAATGGAAATGGTAGTCGAAGTGGAAGTGGAAGTGGCGGATCATTAAAACCACAACCATGTGGTTCAACACCAGGTGGGAGCCTTTGTAGGAAGGGTTGCTGTGGAATAAATAAAATGCAAAGAGCCATATGTTGCTTGTAGTACAACCTCCTGGAGGTTGTACTACATCAAATAATACATCTGAATCCCTTATTTAGATGAGAAAATAATAATTAAAATCATTTCCAACCTTTTTTACTATTTTTCCTTAAAGTTCTATATGTATGAGTATGTCAACAATAAGTTTATATATAGATGTTGTTCGAAATGTTGTTTGAATCTCGAGGAAAAGATTATATTACATTTATGTATTCTAAATAAAATCCAATATCTTTACTTATTAAAAAAATAATAGCTCGTTCATTTACACTTGAGTGAAATTTCACGAAGAACTAATAACATGTTGTATCCTCTAATTACAGATGTGGGGTGAGTCTTGTCTTTTACTATCTTAAAATAAACTATAGTAGTACATATCCTATTTCTTTATCTTGAAGCTTAACCAATTCCACAAGAACCTATATAATTCAACATATTTAATTAAACAAAAGTAATAAGTAGCTATATAGAAATTGAAAATAACATAAAAGATATAATTTTACATGTGTCACCTTGGAAGCGGGATATGCTCAAACATCTAACATCTAGAGAATTTCAACACCATCATTTGCTGTAACATTTGGTCCAAGTATAAAACATTTATCAAAATATTAGAAATCATGGTTAGAACTCGACGAGTTGGGGAGCTCCAACTAATCGTGTTGAGAATATTGTGGTTGCAAGTTTTAATGACCCAACTCGACGAGTTGGCGACTGGGATGAAACCCTAATTTAGGGTGTTGCATCCTATTGAAAGGACTTAAACCCCATTGGTTGCCTCCTTACCTACCTCCTTTGTCCAGAAACCCTAAGTTTATATATCACCTTGCAAGTTTGAGTGTGTGAGTTGTGGTGAGCTTGGAGAATTGATTTTGGTGATCCTTTGGAAGGAGCTTAGAAGTTGGAAGCATCTAGCTTGGAAGAAGGATTGTAGATCCAGAAACTCTTCACCAATAACAGTCTTCTTGAGGTATAAAGTCGACATATTGCCTTGCATTCATCTAGATCTCTTTGTTTGAAGTTTTAGCATGATTTTGGGATTTTCATTAGGTTGTCAAAGATGTTGAGGTTTCCAGTGTTAATAAGTTAGATCTGACACCTTCATGACTCCTCTTGACTTAAAGTTGCAAACATTATTAGTTTTTAAGTTCCATTCATGCAATAAGTCCCTCATTAAGACTATATTAAGCCCTAGAGTGTATTTTAGCTTGCATGGATGTAAAGTTTGACATTTTACTAGATTTTCCAACCTTTGGACACCAGATCTAGGTTTTGGGACTATGTCGTGAAAGTTTAAGGGGTTAATGTATTAAGACTCACTCTAATAAAACTAGAGATTGGGTTTGACTCATTATGGATGGTACTTACGGGAAAAGTTGGAAACTTTACTCTTTTATTTTGGAAGAGATATGAGATTTGGAGTCCGTGGATTCGATGGAATCAGATTAATGCATTAAGACGTTGGATTTTTGGCCAACTCGACAAGTTCATTAGTGAACTCGATGAGTTAATGGGAATTTTTTGTTGGAATAGGTGTCTAAGCCCATAACTATAACTGGTATGTACTTAACCCGAGAGTAGCATGGTCCATTTCGGGTTGCATATCACCATGGCAATTTGATAGGATGGACTTTTGAGAAGAGGTTACGTATGATTTATTAATATATTATAATTTATAATATATTAATATGAAATCATATGATTTAATTAGTATTGATCAAGAATTAATTTGGAATTAATTTAATGATCAAAAGAGACTAATTAAATTAATGGGGACTAATTGTGTAAATTAGTTATATACATGGTTTGGGATTATGATACATGATGGACTAAATTTATGGGAGAATCCATAAAGAGTTAGCCCACTTGAATCATGGATCATCGATAATTAGCCCAAGAGTATGGATTAGGGTTTACCCATGACTCCTGGATTCCTAAAATATATATACTTGACCCTATAGGTAAAATCGGAAACCCTAATGTTCTATGAGTTCATATGAGCCGATTTGTGAGCAAGACATTCTCTCTCAAAATTCATCCTTTGTCCAAGGTGTGTTGTGAACCGTTTGAGGTGAAACATTTCAGGCACTAAGTTCTTAAAGGCCAAAACTACAAGCAACAACAAAGAGGTAACTCTATAATTCAATTGTATGTTGTTTATATCAATTATATGTTAGTTGTAGGCTTCAATATTTGGAAACAATATTGTATGTATAATTAGAGAAAACATAGATGAACAACTTTTAGGGTTGTATATGCACCATAAGATGTTGTAATATACAAAACCCAATAGTGGTATCCGAGACAAGGGTTGTTTTCTATTATATTTGATGCATAGCTAATTGTTCAACGATGGAAAACCAAAAAACTGCAATCTGTCAGGTTGAACTCGCCGAGTCCAAAGATGAACTCGACGAGTTGCATGAGCAGACGCAGATTTTCGGGGTTTTTGGCCATAGTTGGTTTAGGATCATTACTACAAACTGTTTTGAATCATTAAATCTATTTTTATTGTATAGTAGCATGATCGGTTTTGATCATTACATCAATCCTATGGTGGACATGCAAACCGTAAAGCTATGGATCTAGTTTTTCTACTTGTACATGCAATAATCATCCAAAGCTCATAAACCCTAGATCTAGCATACTATAATAAAAATAAACATATGAAAAGGGTTTAGATCTTACCTTGATTGTTATGTAGCAGTAACAACCATAAACCTTATTGATCTTAATGCCTTTAATGAATTCGATAAGTTGTCCTCAAGTTATGGAAAATGAAAAGTCTTATTTTTAAAAGGTCATTAAACTCATAAGTTAGGGAAACCAAAAGTTTTTTAAGAGTTCAAAACTTGCCCTCAAGTTTTGGAATTAGTAAAGTCACACTTATGAATACGTTAATTCCAAACACTAGAATTTTAAAAGTTAAAATTCAACCCTTCTGCTATTATAATATTAAAGTTAATACTTATATATATATATATATATATATATATATATATATATATATATATATATATATGTATAAGAATAAGTCAGCCTTACCTTTAGTAAACTTCATTCAGGAAGCCAGTCTATGAGTGGGAATAAGCCTACTCCCTATAAAATGATTATGTAATGGGTGTCGACTCTCACTCGCCGCTTCCTTGACTGGTGGAGGGTCGTTAGCCGAACGGGTAGGATAGGACACCAATTCTCATTATAAGTATAATGATAATTAATTGAAGTAACTAAACTTTTATTAAATTCCCGATCTTAGTTACTTAGGAAAAATGTGAATTTGGTTCTATCCCATGAAATTGCACTTTGCACCTTGTTAAGTCGTTAGTGGAGCGTGTGTGGTTAACGGACATACTTATCTAGGACTGGCAGTGCATGGCAAAGGGTAGCTTGATGTTAATCATGGATCAATGAAGCGTGGATGGTTAACCGACACATTGAATGGATGTTCTGTAACATTAAGTGTACCAAGTTAATTTGCACGGTTATTCACACTTTGTTTGTGATCCTCGGCATCCCAGTCACAAACCTAAAGGGCATAATCGAGATTTAAACATGCTTTTGAAAAGTTCAATGAATCTCAAAGAATCTAGGAATTTCACTTCATTTAAAACCTAAAATTCTTTTTGTTTTTTTATGGTGGAAATTGGTAAATCGTCATTCACTTACCTTCAAATATTTTGCAATTGGATTACGGCATCCCTCTTCCAAATTGTAAAATATTGTGTTGGGTCCTAGCCTTAATATTTCATTTGGGTGTTATATTAAGGACTTAAATCAACTAACTTGAATTTCTCCCTCATAGATGTCTAGTTCTGACAACTATGGTCTTCCTTATCCTCTTGGAAAAAGCCTTCCTAATGTAGATGATATCCCACATAGTGATCAAGGTGAAAGATTAATCCCTTTATCGTCCATTAATGGGACTGGAAATAATATTGCACTTCCTCTACCTTCCCTAAATTATTCTCCCTAACCCACAAGTTTAAAGACTTGAAAAGTTTAAGGTCACACAAGCCCTATTGGCAAGCAAACATAAATATGGAAAGTCTGTGTGCACTCACTTCCTGGAGATGAAGTCACATATTGATAGGCTAGGAGAGTTGGGTGTCGAAGTCTCGAGGAAGTTGGCTATTGACTGGGTGCTTCAATCACTTCTTAAGTCATATAGCGCGTTCATTAAGGACTACTATATGACAGACTACGACACGAACCTTTTTCGATCTTACCTATTTGCTTGTTGCTGCTGAATCAGCAATGATTTGGCGCACTGGTAAAGCAAATTTGATGGAAGATCTACTCCCCAAACTTCCATGGACATTAACAATGGTAACATTGAAAGTCCCAAAAATCGTTCTCTTCCCAATGGAAAGGGATAGACCATGGTCAAGTCATTTGACCAAATGGTAAAGAGAAAGGCTAAGTCTGAGATAGTCTCATGTACCATTCCCAAAGAGTCCATATGTTTCTATTGCCAAGAGAAGGGACATTGGTTGCGAAGAAGTCCTATTTACCTGAAAGATCATATGGATGGTAAAGTCAAAAAGTTTGACTCTGTTTCAGGTAAGTCCACTATCTAATTCTATTAAGTTCCTATTTGGGGATTCTTAATACATGATGTAATGTAATTACATTTAAAGAATCGAAGAAAACAAAGGAATCTTAAAGAAAGAGTAAGTTGATTCTGATCGCGAGGAGATGAATTTCGATGGCATGGTTCGGTGATCAGAATTTTGAGGTGTTGCTTAAGAGTTGTGATAGATTGCTTACGTGTAGATAAGAACATAGTTCTCACTTGTAATTGCATTGTAAGGAAAAGTTTTCTAGAATTTTATAAACAAAAGAAAATTTTTGTTTTTTATTTTATTTTCGTTTGGTAATTCCCAATAGAGTGACAAATCTTTTTTTTCGTAGTTGCACAAAATTTTTTTAGTAGTTGCATGATTTTTTTTATGTAGTGGCACAATAGGTCAAAATTTAAAAAAAAAAACGAAAATTCTTCTACTACATGCACGAAAGCTGGGTGTTGCCAGTGCCACACCGGGCACCTAGCTTGGATCACCCTTGACATACTCATGGTCCCCCACTAAAAGTGAGATATGATGTTTGTGCCTTGGTCACCTTCAAGACACCTTCAGCAAATCTTTTAGGCTTGAACTCGCTCACATTAGCACCCAATATATCATGATCATGGTGCATAAGCATAATTTGCAAATGGAGGAAAGTTCCAGCTGATTATTTTACGTCCCCTAATTTGGTTTCCTCATGTGTCATTCGTCCTAGTCCTACTGCTGGTGGGTATAGCCTAAGAACCTCATGAAGAATCATGTTAACTTGAAAAACATAAATGGAAAGAAACAAATGTATGGAATCATATGAGGATGTATGATTTTATTAAGGTATTGAAAGGCACACAATTTTTAATATATATATATATATATATATATATATATATATATATACACACACACGGTAGAGGAACGAAAGTGGCCGGCGGCGGTGTAGAGCTATAGCTATAAGGAGCGAAGCTCACACACACCGGCTGATGTAGGGTGGGATAAAGTTGCCAATGCGAGTCACGCGCAGAGTTGGACACTTTTTTTGAAGCGTGATGCTGATAAGTCCACTCGATAAGATACAACTTCCGGGGCCTTATGGGGGAGGGCCGACCTTGGTTTTAGCCCGGTGGTGTGGTACGTAGTGGGTTTAGTACGCCCCGCCAAAATGGCTCCGAAACAAACAAAAAGGTGCGTGCTGCACTCACGAAGGACTGCCAGTGATATAGTGGAGGGTGTTGCCAGCTGGTAATAGCCGAAGGCAAAAAAAAAAGGGGAGATAGAGAAGAGGAGATTCAATATATATATATATATATATATATATATATATATATATATATATATATATATATATATATATATATATGTTATTTCCTCAATATATAGATCAAAATATATAATCATCTGAAATAAATAATACAGGGACCAAAATGTAAATTTTTTTTCTTAAATTTGTTTTCGTTTGACTTGCCTTATGTTAATGATGAACTTCAAAATTCAAACACATTTCATTATTTAGTTACATGATATGGGTGGATCAACAGGAATTGATTTTGATATTCTCCACAGAGCAAGCGTTTTATAATGAATCGCTTTTGCTACCTTCTCAGATCATAATATTATGACTACTTTTTACTTTGACATGAGTTTTTTAATGTGACCATTTTATTATTAGAATTAATCACTTAAAATTAAAATTTGTCACCTTATATGTCTTTAAATCTCACTTAACAACGTAAAGATACATATCAAATAAAAAACTCTTTAAATCTAAGTTAATAAGGTAAAGATACATATCAAATAAAAAACTCGTTAGTCAAAATTACATTTGGACACTGTTTTTTATCGTGGTCATGGTGATGCTAAGAGAAGGGCATAGTGGGCACTTGCACATGACCCAATTTTTTTGAGGGATCAATTTCTCTATTAATTCAAGTTCAAAAAATATTATTTAAAAAAAGAATTTTTGAATTTTTCCATTTATTTTGCATTTTAAAATTATTTTTTAGAATATGTACAGTGTAATATTCTATTAGAATATGTACAGTGCAATATTCTATTAGAATATTTCACGTATTTATAAAAAAAACGGGATTTTTTTTTATTTCTTTTAGTTAATTCAAGTTCCGAAAATAATATTTAAAAAAAGAATTTTTAGATTTTTCCATTTATTTTGCATTTCAAAATTATTTTTTACAATATGTACAGTATAATATTCTATTAGCATATTTCATGTATTTTTCAAAAAAAAAAGAGATTTTTTTTATTTTTTTATTTTTTTTAGTTAATTCAAGTTCCGAAAATAATATTTAAAAAAAGAATTTTTAGATTTTTCCATTTATTTTTCATTTTAAAATTAGTTTTTAGATTATGTCAGTGTAATATTGTATTAGAATATTTCACGTATTTTAAAAAAAAACGAGATTTTTTTTATTATTTTTTTTTGTTAATTCAAGTTACGAAAATAATATTTAAAAAAACAATTTTTGGATCTTTCTATTTATTTTGCATTTTAAAATTATTTTTTGATTTGGTCTCACGGCCTCACAAAATTATATATATATATATATATATATATATATATATATATATATATATATATATATATATTTAAAAATAAAGTACTTAAAATAGCAATAGCGGTCCTTCTTTTCTAGCTCGTCCATGACATTTAAGGATATTTAAATCCTCAGGATAGGTCCTGACTGTGGTACTACTTGTCAATACTCTTACATAAAATCGATGTTAATATGTGAAGTTTGATTTGCAATGGTGACGTGTTTTGAGTAAATTGTCATGGAAACAATATTGGAAATTAGTGTATGGCCTTTTGTGATGAGAAATATAAAACCGACACCTCCTTGTTTTTAGAAATTGTCACTAATAGACAATTTGTATTAGTGAACGATAAAATTGTATACCTCTAATGAGGGCATGCCAATGAAAACCGAAATTGATTTTTGAACCATAATGTTTAATTATGGTAATGTGAGGAATGAAATAGAAACAAAATATATACACAAAGAACATAATGTATATGTGGAAGCCCTTTCAGGAGATGAGATTATTTGGGCAAAAAGGGAACGTTCTATTTACTTTTCCAGACTTGCTTTTTCACCTGAAAGTTTAAGAGGGATCTTTTTAACTAAGAGGCATAAATTCATATGCAATCAAACAGTCTACATTTGAAAAATTAAGTGGTTGCCTCTTATTTTTTCAATTAAGAGGCTACCAAACAGGGCCTAAGGCACATGTTAGAAACTTTTATAAATAAAATTAAAGAATTAGAATGGGTTTTAAATTGTTAATAGGAGAATAATATATATGAGTCAATAGGATCAGTGTTCTAAAAGGCACGCCATGGCGCGCGCCAAGGCGCGCCATGGCGTGAGGCGTGGCTTCGCCGTTACGAAAAGCTTCATAACGTTGCTGTTAGGCGTGGCGCGTGGCAAAGCGTGATATGGCGCGCCATGGCGCGTTATGGCGTGTTATGGCGCGTGTTTTTTCATTTGAGACACAGTTTTTTGCACTTTGTTATGTCTTTTCAAATCGGAGATACAAGTATTGTGGTTTTTGTTAACTTTTTGTTATTAGTTATTGATCTAACACTTCTAAAAAGTAGTTATGTTTAATATAAATTTATATTTATGTGGTAATATAATTTTAAATTAATACAAAATCGCTGCCTTACATCACGTCTTGAAAAACGCCATGGCTCGCCATGGCTCGTTAAGCTCGAGGCTTGACCTTGCCGCCACGCCACACCTCACGCCATTTAGAACCTTGAATAGGATGCAATGAAAAGAACAAACAAATATAGAATCGAAACATATTTATTTAGGCTGCAGCATGTAGGTCACTTCCTGATGCATACTAAATTTTTTCCACATCATCCTCCACATTACACCATTTTTTGTTATGTAAATACCCACCACATCGCCATATAGGTAAAACCCTTTTTATTGTTTTTTTTTTAATCTAAGGTCCATGGATCGTTTCTTTTATTTTCATTGATGTGCATCGAGCAAGCAACAAGAATTAACACAATGAGCAGGTATAGAAGTGATTCTTCATCCTTAACATCGCGGAGGCGTTCTAACTTAGACACTCAACACAGTTGAGAAGCCCATACCGATCAACCTTATACATGAATAACTCCTAATAGTAAGGAAGCATTGCTAACTATTGTGCTACTTGCTAATCAATAAATCAACTAATATTTTAGGTAAGAATTGGCTAATGCAGTAAAACCCATGCACCATTAAAAGAAATGGTGCATTCAAATTAGAACCTGCAATGTTGCATAATGCAACGTCTTAGAAAATGTAGTTTTCGATACATCTTCAACAAAAGTCCATCTTGAGATAAATCCAATCTTTAGAAAAATCTAACGCTCATGTTTTTTTGTTAAGAATTTCATAAAAGAATCTTAAGTTACGTTAGTTAATAAAGTAAATTTCCATATCCGCTAACCTAAATATAAGTACTAATGTGCCATATGGCAGTCACTGAGCACCCTCCCATGTAATTTTCCCGCTCAAAAAACCAATTTGAATTTCCAGCTTTTCCCTTTCTTTTTTTCCTGCTCATTTTACTTTGATGTCATCTTCTCTTTCTTCGGATAAGATACCATGAATTAAGGAGTTGATTGTTAATTTCAATTTTGTGTCCTGTAACAATCATCTTCCATAAATAATGTTGCATCCCTTATCAAACCCTAGAAATTAGCAAAACAAAAACATTTCCTCTCACTCATGTCCCCTCTCTCGTATAACCAACCCACAATCCATGGTAAATGGGATTCCGCTATTGCAACCTGATGGTGACAACTTGATCACACAAAATCAGCAACGATTTTCTCCAAATCACAAAAGAAATTAACAACGAGATTATCTCCCGAATCGAATCATACAAAGCCGCTCTTTAATTGATCTCCATCCAAGATGATAATCTACATTGAAGCTTGTATTTAAAGTGTATTTTGTTGTTAGGCTATATCTATTTCTTAACATTACTGCTTCATTATGATAATTCTAAGTATTTCTTAATGTTTCTTATGTTTTACTTTGAATGATTTGAAGTATTGAAGTTGAGATTAATATCCATCCGAAGGAAAATGAGAGATCTTTCTGTAACTCATTCCCAAAATCAAATATATCAAATATGATGATTAGAAGGAAATTAGGAATAAATTTCCCAGTTACCGATTGTAGCTATTCCAAAAAATCAACAACATAGTTTGAATTCGATTCCATTAGCAAGAAATCAAGAATCCATGATCAATTTCAAATTTAAATTCGATGGTCTATATATACCTCCATCGTTTTTTATTTTATTATGTTCTCATAACAAAGATTAATAAAAGGATTGAATAAGTACATACGGTTAGTAACTAATGCCCAATCTATCTATTTATACGATTTGGTTCTAGCTTTTTACCTATCGATTCAGTGAAAGCTTTACTCTAGGCAGTCATGTATAATGTTTGCAGACATTCAGTGAATGAGTTTTACCTATAATGATGTTTTCTTTATTCTGTAAAATAATATGTGATTCAATTATGTGTATTATGTGTATTGATGTGTGTACCGAGTATGTGTTTTATATATAATCCAAAGATATTAATGTTGTGGTTATTTCAAGGTTTGTAATTTTCAAGTTCGTATTAATCTTCTTGATAGCAATTATTTCTTCCATGAATTCTACTTCAAATTTTGAAGCTTTTTATTTGAAGCTTAGATTGAAAAACTGAATGATACTATGGATAAGGAAAAAAATCAATGATATATTTTTTTTTTAAATTTGACAAGTTTGATTATGCACACTTAGTGTTCAATGGAACGCTTGAACTAGATCTTATAGATTTTTCTATATATTGTTGAATCACTTGATTTCTCACAAATATATTTCTAATTTAGGAGTGAGAATTAATCAGACATACTCCAGGTACAGACATACTCTAGGTAAAAGCAGGGTTGTATGTGATTCCTCCAACGGATATGGTGATTGGAGGGCTAAACTACAAACAACATGTTCACTGCGAGACATCATGAATACTTTGTGTATCTTTCCATCGTTCTCTTAATTTTATATTTTCATGTTCCGTAATAATTTGAAATTTGTAGTTTTGTTGATGCATCTTGTACAAATCAGTATTGTTAACTTTCCATCTATTGTAGGAACCGGTTATTGGGTGAAAGAAGATATTATATTTTTTTCTTCTACATTTATATGTGACGCCAAATGGGAGGAAGTTGCGCCATCCTTGTATGAAATGGACCATCTTTAAGAAAGCTACACCATCTTGGTGCATGGTGCACCCTGATGAGTCACATGTACTATGAAGTCCTCTATGATCCTCAGAAGTTAGAGATGGTCAAGGAAGATGCTATGTATGGTTGATGTGCCATCTTGATAGCAGGTGCGCCATGATGATGTGCCATGGTGGATCATGATGCGTCATCATGGCCCATGATGCTCTATCATGTATCTAGTTGATCCTCATGAAGTTAAAGGTTCTAGAAGCGCCTACACAGCATTCCGTAATTGGTTAGAAATTTGGCATCACCTTAAAGGGTTGATTATGAATGGGCATGGCCCATGAACATTAGCGTTTCCCATGCTTGCCTATAAATAGACTCATATCTCCATCATTGTAAATCACTATAACTTTATGAGCGCTCAAAGTGAGAACAATTTTAAGTGCTTGTAATAGTTCTAGAAAATTAATTAAATCATCTATCCCTCGTTTGCCCGTGGACGTATGTCACCTTGACTGAACCACGTTAAATATTGTGTTTCTTTTTGGATTACGTTTTTCAAAAGTTTTATTTCCATGAATTTCAACAAAACTTGTTTGATATTTGTTTGAAGTGTTTAACTTGTTTTGTTGTCACCCAACAATTTATGGAAGATATGTAGAGCACAAAGAGATGTGTAAAGAGAGAGAGAGAGAGAGTGTGTGTCTGTGGGTGTGTGTGAGAGAGAGAGAAAGAGAGAGTAGGTCTTATGGGTACATTAGTAGAAATAAAAACATTGGTGGTTGTTCAAATGAAACACATTGACGCTGACAAAGATCGAAAGGGGTAGGAAAGACAATTGTAGGGGGATTCGGTTGAAGCTATTTACATTCGAGTGGTGACTTGTGGTGATGAATATATGAAATCTGTGTACCTGAATGTCAACAAAGACGAGTGATAGTGGTCGGAGAAGACAAGGTGAGGGGTATAAAGGAAGAGATAGAGAGAAAGAAGACGGAGGGGTCGATAATAGAAAAGGAGTCAGTAATAGAAAAGAGGGGGATGCATGAGGGTGGGGTTGAGTTACTTTAGATGTGTATTAATTTAAAATCATTAAAACCCAAAACTGAAATCAATATATATTTAAAGAGTAAATAGTCATTTCAAGTTTAATATCAAATCCAAAAAATAAAAAATAATAAAATAATAATAAAATAAAAAATAACCTCCTATGGTTGTTTGAACTAAATGCAATCAAAACAGTAGACATAGGGCCTTTTTTGTAATTTTAACATAGTAAAGTGAAAAAATAATTAAAATGAAATGAATAAGAAGAAAGTTAACCACATATACTGTGACATCCCCAATCACCCATATACTTACATGTTGATACATACATAACCACACAGTTGTGACATCCCCCAATTCATTCTCAACTTCTTAAAGTCTACTACTTTCAGCTTGAATCTCCTGATTGGCTTTCTCAATATTGTTTTCTATGTTAAATAACTGTGCTTCGGATCATATGTTGTATGTATATAAAATTAAATTATGTAATGAAGGGTTTTGGGTCAAAATTATGGTGTATATACATGGAAGAATGACAAGTTGTCAAAATGGCATATTGTTTTCCTCGTTATTTCCAAATCAAATGAGAACAAAGTTTCTTGTTCACCTCAAAGGTTATTAGACATACAAATGAACTTCCTTCTTCTTTCATGAAATTTCACATATTGTATTTCCAAATCTTCTATGAACTTATTTTGATAACTCGTTTATTTGTTTTCATTGTCACAAATAATTATTTATATAGATTTGTGATCAAACTTCATATTTATATTAATTCTTTAACCTTTGTCATTCATATCATTGTCCCTTTATTATTCTTATTAGATTTGATTAAATTGTTAAACGAATAGTTGATATCTCAAATATTATTGACTAAAAAATCTCAATGTTCAAAGTTTAAGTATGATATATTTATTTTATTAAATTTAATATTAGGCGCCATTAAAAAAAGAAAAAAAAAAATCTCGGGTAATACACAAATTTTCCAAAACCGACCAACTACCCGAATTTAATTTGTGTTGGGTAACAGGTAATTTTTTTAACATGAAAAAACTCGAATTACCCGAAACCCATAAAATTTACCTGAACAACACCTATACTTTAGATGTGTATTAATTTAAAATCATCAAAATCCAAAACTGAAATTAATATATTTAAAGTGTAAATAGTCATTTCAAGCTTAATATCAAATCCAAAAAATAAAAATAAATAAAAAATAACCTCCTATGGTTGTTTGAACTAAATGCAACCATAACAATAGACACATGGACCCTTTTTTGTAATTTTACCTGGGCATGAGAAAAAGGACCGAAACGGCCAGAACCACCTCTACTCAGGATTCGGGTTTGGCCAAAATCAAGAACAGAACTGGCCCGGTGGTTCTACCGGTTACGGTTGCGGGTCTGCTTTTTGTCGGAGTTTCGATTTTTGAACTAGCCGGTCTGATTTGACATGCTTCCTTGTAACTCATTAAATTTTTAACCAAATCAAACGTTTTTATAGTCTAAGCTTAACTACAAAACCTAAACTACGTGTAGGAAAAAGATTCAGGTAAAAAGAAACTTAAATTGAGTGAGTTTTGCACATTTGAACAACAAAGTCAGATTATGTTTAATTGCTATAACGTAAAAAAATTCTGCTTTGACACCCTTCCTTACGGGGCTTGTAACTCATTCAATTTTAACTAAATCAAGCGTTTTTATAGTCTAAGCTTAATTACAAATCCTAATCTACATGTAGGAAAAAGATTCAAGTCAAAAGAAGTTAAATTGAGTGAATTGTGCACATTTGAAAAACAAAGTTAGATTACATTTAATTGCTGAAACATTAAAAAAATTCTGATTTCACACTCCCTCCTTGCGGGGCTTATAACTCATTCAATTTTTAACAAGATTTAACGTTTTTATAGTCTAAACTTAATTACAAAGCATAATCTATGTGTAGGAAAAGATTCAGGTAAAAAAAAGTTAAAGTTAGTAAGCTATGCAACTTTCAAATTTTGAGTGAGTTATACGGTCCCGTTCCCGGTTTTGGGCCGATTCCAACGACCGGTTCTTACTGCGTCCCGGTTCAAAAAATTGACAAAATTATAGTTTCGGTCCCGGCCCGACCGATTCCATCCCGGTGCCGATTCCGGGACCGATTCCATCCGGTTCCCGGGTCTATATGCTCATCCCTAGTTTTATCATAATAAAGTGCAAAAGTAATTAAAATGAAATGAATAAGAAGAAAGTTAACATAAATAAATCGAATGGGAGCCACAATATATGGTCTTATCACTTTTAGGAACGGTTTTCCACAGTTTCAAATTGTTAATGAAGATTACACAAACAAGTCTCTTTAAAAAAAAATGGTTAGCAATACACATGCATAGCGTGGCAGGATGACCACGCCAGAATATGATGTCTTAGATCAAACATATATTGGAAGTCAAGACAAATTAAACCGCAGAGACAAAGTTCAGGAAATGAGCAAGAAGGTAGGATTTCTTAGGCGGCTATAGCTAACAACTGCGCGCCACACTCTTTTCTTACCAATTTCCTTTACTCGGACTATATCGTTGACTAAAACAATTGGACACTGTTTGAACAAACCATTGGGGAATGATCGTGTATAAATATGTCTTTCATCAATGGTTACTCACACATCCATATTCATTCAATCATTAAAAAAATGGCCTCGATCTTAAAAGGAGGGAGACTTACCTTGGCTCTTATCATACTCATCGTCATTAGTTCATCATCTCACATCATTACAACCACCGCTACTGCTCGGACTCCATACAAGCATGTCCGCCAACTAGGTTCGGTTTTCTCTAAACATCTCACATCTCACAGTTAATAATAAAAAAAACGCTAATAGAAGCTGCTCCGGTATTACTTATAAATTAACTAAGTTTGCATTGTAAATACGTGTAGTTATTTATTTTTTATGAGAAAACAATTTTATTTTATCTTACTTTTGGTAGGGTTATATTCTTGTGATTTTGTTTTCTCACATGTTATTTTGAATTAATTTTTATTCCACGTGTAATTTTGTGGTTTTCTATTTTATTAAATTTCATATGATATTTAAATATTCTCTAATAAATGAAGATTTTTTTGCTACTTTGTCACTTTTATTTATTTTGCGGCATGTTATTTTATGGTTATTTTGAATTATTTTTTTCCACATGTAATTTTGTGGTTTTCCTATTTTATTAAATTTTATATGATATTTAAATTTAATAATAAATGTATATCAATTTCATTAATAGACTATTCTTATAATTTCAAAATTACTAAAATAAAGTTTCATTAATTTGCTTTGGTTATTTATCTAAATTATTTGTTTAAATTTAAAAGAGAAAAAACAAGACTTTAATTCTAATAATTCAAAAATTTTCTCATTTTTCTTATAAATTCAAATTTTCTCAAATGTTTGTATATATATATATATATATATATATATACATATATATATATATATATATATATATATATATATATATATATATACACACTCATGTAATACACATGCGGCTCACACCTAGATTACTATCAATAGTCTATAGTTAATTTGTTTTCCAGTCATCACTGATTTCTAGATTTTCTGATCAAACTAACCTTAAATATAATATATAGGAGTGCATATACAACTTTTCCTTCCCTAAAGATTAAAAATATTTGAAATTGATGTATGCAGCTACAAAATGCGTTGATGACTATGTACAACAAATAGATGGACCCGACGGGTGTGGTAGTGGAAGTCGAACTGGAAGTGGAAATGGAAATGGAAATGGTAGTGGAAGTGGAAGTGGAAGTGGCGGATCATTAATACCACAACCATGTGGTTCAACACCAGGTGGGAGCCTTTGTAGGAAGGGTTGCTGTGGAATAAATAAAATGCAAAGAGCCATATGTTGCTTGTAGTACCACTACATCAAATAATACATCTGAATCCCTTATTTAGATGAGAAAATAATAATTAAAATCATTTCCAACCTTTTTTTTACTGTTTTTCCTTAAAGTTCTATATGTATGAGCATGTCAACAATAATTTTATATATAGATGTTATTCGAAATGTTGTTTGAATCTCGAGGAAAAGATTATATTACATTTACGTATTCTAAATAAAATCCAATATCTTTAGTTATTAAAAAAATCAATAGATCGTTCATTTACACTTGAGTGAAATTTCACCAAGAACTAATAACATGTTGTATCCTCTAATTACAGATGTGGGGTGAGTCTTGTTTTTTACTCTCTTAAAATATACTATAGTAGTACATACCCTATTTCTTTATCTTGAAGCTTAACAAATTCAACAAGAACCTATATAATTCAACATATTTAATTAAACAAAAGGAATAGGTAGCTATATAGCAATTGGAAATAACATAAAAGATATAATTTTACATGTCTCACCTTGGAAGCGGGATATGCTCAAACATCTAACATCTTGAGAATTTCAACACCATCTTTTGCTGTAACATTTGGTCCAAGTATAAAACATTTCTCAAAATATTAGAAATCATGGTTGGAACTCGATGAGTTGGGGAGCTCCAACTAATCGTGTTGAGAATATTGTGGTCGCATGTAACAGCCCGGAATTTCAGGTATTGTTATAATTATGTTTTGAGGTGTTTTAAGAGGGGACTCGGCGAGTTGGAGCCTAGACTCGCCGAGTAAGATCGCAGACCTGGTCGCGGGTTCGCGACTGGACTCGACGAGTCCGGATATGGACTCGGCGAGTCTGCGCTGTTTAGCGAAAACCCTAACCGTTCAGGTTTGGGACGTATAAGAGGGACTTATTGGCCGTCATTGTTCATTTTAGCCTTCTGAGAGAAACCCTAAATCGATTGTGTGCATCTGGAGCAAGGTTAAAGGCCATTGTTGATTTTGGAGGAGTTGTTGTGCAAGGAAGAGAAGGGCTTGGCTAAGGGAACAACAAGGGAGTCACGTTCTGAAGATTGGGGACACAGAAGAGTACATCATCCAGGTAAGAATTCGAGTATACTCTGTTATGTTGATGTGTTTATGGATTTAGGGTTTATGGAATCCTTTTGTGACTAGATTGAATGTTACCCTAGTCCCCCAAACGATTGGAACCCTGTATTGGGACCTTTGGAGGTCCAGAATGTCCCATGCCTGAGCATTTCGGGAATTGATGGAGGTTTTGGATTGGAATCCTTATGCCTTAGGTCAAAATGTAAATTATAAGTCATGGGGTGTATCATGAGCACCGAAATGAGGACCTTACGTGATGGATCAGTCTAGGAAGGCCAGACCTATGAATGGTCGGAGCAGTTCTGACCTTAGGAAGCAGTTTGAGCGGTTGCATGGCATGGACTCGCCGAGTTTGATGAACAGACTCGGCGAGTAGCTTGAAGATTAACTGGGACTCGTCGAGTTGTTCTTCAGACTCGGCGAGTTGAGTCGGGGTGGCCCCGCGATTCTTCCAGGAGTAACTCGTCGGGTCAAGGAGGATACTCGACGAGTAGAAGGGGGATCTTAGAGAATTGGAGGATGTCTAGACTCGCCGAGTCGCCATGGCACTCGCCGAGTCCGGTCGAGTTGACCGTTGACCGTTAACCGTTGACCAGAGTTGACCTATGTGTGACTTCTTGGGGGCAGTTAAACTTAGAAGATAAAAGTGTTAATAAGAGATATATGATGTTATAGGGAGATTGTAGCTCGGCGGATCGAGCACGAGTAACTTCAGGATTTGCTAGCTTTCAGTATTCACGAGGTGAGTCTTCTCACTATACTGTACCCAGAAGGGTTTGACTGTATGACCGGAAGGTCAGATGTGATATGCGATATATGTGCTATATGTGGTAAGTTATTTGTTATATGTGCTATGTATGTTATGGGCCGGAAGGCGATTATGTTATGGGCCGAAAGGCATTATGTTATGGGCCGGAAGGCGAATATGTTACGGGCCGGAAGGCGTTGTGTTATGGACCGGAAGGTCGGCGTGGGTAGGACCGGAAGGTTTACCCAGCAGGGACGGAAGTCCCCTGAGACACATGGACCGGAAGGTCAGGGCCTGGAAAGGCGTATGTGCGTAAGTTGTATATTGGGGAACTCACTAAGCATTTATGCTTACAGTTGTTATGTATGTGTTTCAGGTACTAGCGAGGACCGTGGGAAGGCGCTGGCGTGATCTGTACACACTGAAGGATGTTTTTATGATCTTGGGATTTAGACGATTTGTATTTTGACATGACACTTAAAATGTTTATGCCTTGTTTTGAATGAAAGTACTTTATTTTTAAATGAAAAATTTGTTTGAAAATTTGCGTTGTTACATCGCAAGTTTTAATGACCCAACTCGACGAGATGGCGGCTGGGATGAAACCCTAATTTTAAGGTGTTGCATCCTATTTAAAGGTCCTAAACCCCCCTTTGTTGGCCTCCTTACCTACTTCCTTTGTCCAGAAACCCTAAGTTTGTATATCACCTTGCAAGTTTGAGTGTGTGAGTTGTGGTGAGCTTGGAGAATTGATTTTGGTGATCCTTTGGAAGGAGCTTAGAAGTTGGAAGCATCTAGCTTGGAAGAAGGATTGTAGATCCAAAAACTCTTCACCAATAACAGTCTTCTTGAGGTATAAAGTCGACATATTGCCTTATATTCATCTAGATCCCTTTGTTTGAAGTTTTAGCATGATTTTGGGATTTTCATTAGGTTGTCGAAGATGTTGAGGTTTCCAGTGTTAATAAGTTAGATCTGACACCTTCATGACTCCTCTTGACTTAAGGTTGCAAACTTTATTAGTTTTTAAGTTCCATTCGTGCAATAAGTCCCTCATTAAGACTTTATTAAGCCCTATAGTGTATTTTAGCTTGCATGGACGTAAAGTTGGACACTTTACGTGATTTTCCAACCTTTGGACACCAGATCTGGGATTCGGGACTATGTCGTGAATGTTTAAGGGATTAATGTATTAAGACTCACTCTAATAAACCTAGAGATTGAGTTTGACTCATTATGGATGGTACTTAAGGGAAAAGTTGGAAACTTTACTCTTCTAGACATCATTTTGGAAGAGATCTGAGATTTGGAGTCCGTGGATTCGATGGAATCAGATTAATGCATTAAGACGTTGGATTTTTGGCCAACTCGACAAGTTCGTTAGTTAACTCGACGAGTTAATGGGAATTTTTTGTTGGAATAGATGTTTAAGCCCATAACTATAATTGGTATGTACTTAACCCGAGAGTAGCATGGTCCATTTCGGGTTGCATATCACCACGACAATTTGATATGATAGACTTTTGAGAAGAGGTTACGTTTGATTTATTAATATATTATAATTTATAATATATTAATATGAAATCATATGATTTAATTAGTATTGATCAATAATTAATTTTGAATTAATTTAGAGATCAAAAGAGACTAATTAAATTAATGGGGACTAATTGTGTAAATTAGTTATATACATGGTTTGGGATTATGATACATGATGGACTAAATTTATGGGAGAATCCATAAAGAGTTAGCCCACTTGAATCATGGATCATGGATAATTATCCCAAGAGTATGGATTAGAGTTTACCCATGACTCTTGGATTCCTAAAATATATATACTTGACCCTATAGGTAAAATCGGAAACCCTAATGTTCTATGAGTTCATATGAGGCGATTTGTGAGCAATACATTCTCTCTCAAAATTTGTAACATCCAAAGTTTCAAAACAATTAAAACTTTTCGAAAATCACTCATTTTAATAACGTTGTTACAAAAAGGTTTTCAATACATTATTTAACAGAGTATTTTCCCAGGTTCATATCATAAACACCAACGCGAGGAACGGTACGATCACGCCTTTGCCTTGCCACAGACTCTTGAGAACCTGAAACATAAAACCACAACTGTAAGCCCGAAAGCTTAGTGAGATACCCCCAGAATACCAACCACATATACGCCTTTCCAGGCCCTGACCTTCCGGTCCATCACACAACATAATCGCCTTCCGGCCCATAACATATCGCCTTCCGGCCCATAAGCATAAAATGCATATATAACATAACAAATAATCATATAGCAGTTCATAGACAACAATCGATCAACAGATCACATATCATAGCATTACTCTAACAAGATACCGGTCTAGCCGGTCACTATCATAACATTACCCTATGAATCAGTCAACATACTAAATGCATACATACGCCTTTCCAGGCCATGACCTTCCGGTCCACATAGTAATGCCTTCCGGCCTGTAACATATATTGCCTTCCGGCCCATAACATATAACAACTGACAACTGCCCGGATTTCCATCCGATAAAAGGGTTGGCATTGGTGCCATAAACCCTAGCGATATAGTGAGGATAACTCACCTCGAAACTGCCGACTGAACAGATAGCTCAAGCTGCTCCGATCACTGATACGATCTCCACCTCTGGACAGTCACCAATGCACTGAACTCAAACAATAACAACAATTACCAAAATACCCCTGGAACCACTGGTCAATCCTTGGTCAAAGACAAGGTCAAAGTCAACCCCTGACTGACCCTACTCGTCGAGTCAACCCTGTGACTCGTCGAGTCCCCATACTCAGAACTTCACTTAACCCGCAACCTAACTCGCCGAGTCACCCCAAGACTCGCCGAGTTCAACGACTCTGAGTCCACTCGCCCTTGACTCACCGATTCCTTAAGATTCCCTTTCTACACGTCGAGTATCCCCTTTTTACTCGACGAGTTCCTCCTGGAAGAATCGCGGGGCCACCCCGACTCAACTCGCCGAGTCTGAAGAACAACTCGACGAGTTCCAGTTATTCTTCAAGCTACTCGCCGAGTCTGTTCGTCAGACTCGTCGAGTCCATGCCATGCAGTCGATCAAACTGCTTCCTGAGATAAGTATTGTCCCGAAATACACAAGCATGGGACCTTCTGGACCTCTAAGGTCCTAATACAGGGTTATAGTCGTTTGGGTAACAAGGGTAACACTTAATCTAATCACAAAGGGGTTCCATAAACCCTAATTCCATGACACATCAACATAGCAGAGCATAATTCGAGTTCTTACCTGAATAATGTGCCCTCTGCGTCCCCAAATCCTCAGAATGTGACTCCCTTGCTGTTCCTTTAGCCAAGCCCTTCTCCTCCTTGCACCATAACCCTTCCAAGATCAACAATGGCCCTTAAACTTTGCTCCAGATGCACCCAATCGATTTAGGGTTCTTCTCAGAAGGCCAAAATGAACAATGACGGCCAATAAGTGCCTCTTATACGTCCCAAACCTGAACGGTTAGGGTTTTCGCCAAACAGCACAGACTCGCCGAGTCCATATCTGGACTCGTCGAGTCCAGTCGCGAACCCGCGACCCGGTCTGCGATCCTACTCGGCGAGTCTAGGCTCCAACTCGCTGAGTCCCTTCTTAAAACACCCCCAAATCATAATTATATCGATATTTGAAATTTCGGGCTGTTACAACTCTCCCCCACTAGAACTAGACTTCGCCCTCGAAGTCTCACTCTGAAAATAGCTCTGGATGCTGCTCCCGCATCTCACGTTCCAGCTCACCGGTCATTTCCGGCCCATCCGGTGCTGCCACCGAACTAATACTAGAGGTATCTCCTTATACCTCATAGCCTCGATCTTCCGATTTCTGATGACCACTGGTCTCTCAGCATAATTCAGGCCCGCATCCACCTGAATGTCTTCTAATGGGACCACTGCCGACTCATCAGCTAAGCACTTCCTCAATTGCGACACATGAAAGGTGTCGTGGATCTGTCCCCACTCCGCTGGCAACTCCAACCGATAGGCTACCCGGCCTATCCTTGCAATCACCCGAAATGGCCCAATGTACCGGGGCCCCAACTTGCCCTTCTTCTTGAATCAAATTACTCCTCTCCAAGGAGAGGCCTTCGGGAGTACGAAGTTGCCGACCTGAAACTCAAGCTCGGATCGGCGTCTGTCTGCATAACTTCCTGTCGGCTCTGGGTGGTCAATAACCTCTGTCTCATCTGCTGAATCTGTTTTGTCGACTGAAGCGCAATCTCTGTACTACCCATCACTCTCTGTAACCGAGAATTACCCAAGATGCAACTCTGCTCTAAATCTCAACAATCACTCGACCCATAAGGGTTAGGAAACCAGAAACCACCGGATCCTCGATCCAAAGCCCACTTTGCCCATACCGGACCGACTGAGAGACCCATTCTCACTCTCAGAGCAACTCTCACGAGTTCTCCTCTTGCAATCACCTACACCTGCTGAACTAGCCTCCAACATCCGTAGGTTGGAAGACCCGATACTCTGATGATATCCTCGAACATCCCCCAAGATGAACCACTACATCCACCCTACACTCTGATCAGAATCACACTGAGAGTTTAAGATTCTCTCTCTCCCTGCATCCCTTCTGAGCCTCAACAGACATCCCAAACCGGATGGGTTCCTACTTTGCTGCCGCGAACACGATGCTCGAAGCCATACTTGAAATACTCTAATCATAACCCTGCTCTGCAGCTTTCATTCTCGTGAACTTGCACTCCCCTTCGGAGTTACACACCTTTCTCTTTTCCTTCCAAGGGACCCTCTTGGCCATAATGCCACTCCAACTGGTGCCACGGTGCTTGCCCCAAGCGACACCACCCTTTTTGCGTAACCGCTATTCACATACTCTGGTTCTCATTGCAGGGGCTCTCAATCCCATGCACTCTCTCCATTCATCAAAATCACTGCCTCAGCTAAACAAGATCACTAACCCGGGGCCAGACCTTCCAATGCAATCATACTGCAACATACACGATCCGCAATCTCAAACTGATCCAGCAATACCAACAGAGTCGCCAGCATGACTGGACCGACTCTCATCACATACTAGCCACTCGAGGCTATATCTCTGTGGGTCCGTACACCCAACCTCTGCGAACCCTCAGGTTCTAACTCTGGGAACCTTCCGGTTCCAGCTCTAGAAACATGCACAACATAATCCCGTGGGATTAATGCAGTACAACCCATCACGTACCTCCAACATACCAATACTCTGATCGTATAACCCCAGTTACTTACTCAAGCTTGATCCCGGCCATCTCTCAGGCCTCCATAATCAAATGCCCTAGGTCTGTATCCCGCCCCGCGTACTCGACAATCGCTCTTGTCAGCCTATACTCTGAGCTGGTAGAACACTGCTGAATCACAACAGCTAAGCACCCTCACATACTCAATGATCTCCCGGAGAATTCTCCAATTCTCCCCCACTAAAGCGCTGACTAACTGCCACCGATCGTCATTAACGACCTTTCAGAACAATCATGCACAAAGAGAACATTTACACACTGACTGCTTCCCACCAGCATAAGCGACCCTCAGCAAAACACATCTCCTCCCTGATCAATCCACTCAAAAGAATCCGATCTTTCCATTATCCCCTCTACGACTGCAAATGCTACCCGACATTCAACCAAGTTTCGCATTTCCACTAACAATCCTCACGAACGATAACCAACGAAATTCCCAAACAATAACCCATAACCAACCCACAACCTGCCAAAGGATGAATACCACATCGAAAACCGCACAAGACTACCGGCACCAAAACACCAACTATAACCATACCAAACCATCAGGGAACAACGAATGCCAAAGCGAAAACTTGAAGTACCAATCCATAACCATGCCCAACCCGCGAAACAACGAATACCGCATTAAAATCCACACAAGATACCAGCACGAACAATAAATCACAATCAACACAAGCCAATCAAGACATCAAGAAAGCCTCATACCCGCAGCTGCCTCCGGCACTGCTCCGTCTCCCTCCGCCGCAAGCCGATAAGCACGACCCTGAGCCCTTGGGGCTCCACTCCATTCTGTCCTCCTCCCGAACTCCTCGAGGTGGCCAGTGCTAGAGCCTGCACCGGTCCTGCAGAAAGCTGTGGACAGTTGACCCTCAAATGTCCAACCTGCCGACACTGATAACAAATTCTCAAATTCCGAATTGGCACTGAATGCCGACAATCCCATGCACCGTGCCCCTCCTTTCCGCACTTGCGGCATGCACCACCAGACCAGCAAGCTCCGGTGTAACCCCTCCCACACTTCTCATAAGTGTGGTCGCTCCGATCCCCCATTCTAACATCTACGGTCCTGGACCGTTTCGGCGACGACTGCGACTGCATCGGGGCCTGCCTCAACTCACGCAACTGCAACTCAACCTCTAACTCACGCCACATGGCGGCCTCCTGCAACTCCAACAAGGTCTCACACCTCTGCGCAGACACGAACTGTCTGATATCCCCCCTTGAGCATACTCAGGTATCGGGACATCTGAGCCTGCTCCTAAGCGAACTCAGGGCAAAACATCGCCCTCTCAATAAACATCCTGGTGATCTCAGTCACCGACTCCAAATCCTGCTTCAGCTCAAGGAACTTCCGAGCCAATCTCTCCTTTTCATCCCGCGGAACATAGCGAGTACTGAACATCTCTCTAACTGATCCCCTAAAACCGCAGTCCTCTGCGCGTCGAAATATGACCCCGTGGTCAATCTCCACCAATCCTTCGCCCCGAGCCTCAATAGGTTCAGAGCACACCTCACACTCTGATTAGCAGGGCATAAACTCGTGGAGAAATACCCCTCCACGTCTGATAACCATCTCATAGCAACAATCGGGTCATGAACCCTATCGAATGTGGGAGGCTTCGTATAATAGAAGTCCCGACACTGAAAACCCCGACTAGCTCCTCCCCTTGCCGCTGCTACAGCCGTTGTAGTCGTCGCGGCAACCGTCTCTGCGAGAGCCGCATATCGCTCATCGAAATACTCAATCATGGCGGTCTTGATCGACCCAAACAACTCCGGCAACTCAGCTCGAAACAATGCAACAACCCCATCACGCAGGATCTCACGAATCCTCGCATCCCGCTCGCTCGTGCTCGTCCGATCGATAACCTTCGACGGCACTGATCCACCCGGAACTTGCTCTCCAGCTCCCGATCCTGATCCGGATCCACTATCATCATGCCTCGAGATCTCCATAATGAAGACACCCTACCAATCTCAGACACTTCCCAAAATCCTGGGATCCAACTCTCGCAACCCTACCCTAGAGACCATGGTTTCCCTGATACGCGTATGGGTCCTGTGCTTTCAGAAGTACGGGCCCATACTACCTTCCACACCTACCCATATTTGTATGAAGTACTACCACAATACCCTAGGGAACATGCATAACAACTATCAACCCTCACCACTAGAGGAACACTGAGAACATCCCATAAGGGACCCTAGGCAACAGGCATCACATATCAGGCAACATTATCATGAATTCCTGAAGATCCCTAGCCTAACTCTAGCATGCTGTTCTATCAAGCTCAAATAAACAAATATCATGTATGGTATCTTGGGGTTACTTACTGGCTCCGGCTGATCGTACCTCCGCGTCCTCCTTTTACCAAATTTGAAAACCATTTTAATTTCTCATTTTAAAATCCTCCTCGATTTGAGACTGGAGTCACACGAATGTTTCCCCAGTTCACTCAAACCAAGGCTCTGATACCAACTTGTAACATCCAAAGTTTCAAAACAATTAAAACTTTTCGAAAATCACTCATTTTAATAACGTTGTTACAAAAAGGTTTTTAATACATTATTTAACAGAGTATTTTCCCAGGTTCATATCATAAACACCAACGCGAGGAACGGTACGATCACGCCTTTGCCTTGCCACAGACTCTTGAGAACCTGAAACATAAAACCACAACTGTAAGCCCGAAAGCTTAGTGAGATACCCCCAGAATACCAACCACATATACGCCTTTCCAGGCCCTGACCTTCCGGTCCATCACACAACATAATCGCCTTCCGGCCCATAACATATCGCCTTCTGGCCCATAAGCATAAAATGCATATATAACATAACAAATAATCATATAGCAGTTCATAGACAACAATCGATCAACAAATCACATATCATAGCATTACTCTAACAAGATACCGGTCTAGCCGGTCACTATCATAACATTACCCTATGAATCAGTCAACATACTAAATGCATACATACGCCTTTCCAGGCCATGACCTTGCGGTCCACGTAGTAATGCCTTCCGGCCTGTAACATATATTGCCTTCCGGCCCATAACATATAACAACTGACAACTGCCCGGATTTCCATCCGATAAAAGGGTTGGCATTGGTGCCATAAACCCTAGCGATATAGTGAGGATAACTCACCTCGAAACTGCCGACTGAACAGATAGCTCAAGCTGCTCCGATCACTGATACGATCTCTACCTCTGGACAGTCACCAATGCACTGAACTCAAACAATAACAACAATTACCAAAATACCCCTGGAACCACTGGTCAATCCTTGGTCAAAGACAAGGTCAAAGTCAACCCCTGACTGACCCTACTCGTCGAGTCAACCCTGTGACTCGTCGAGTCCCCATACTCAGAACTTCACTTAACCCGCGACCTAACTCGCCTAGTCACCCCAAGACTCGCCGAGTTCAACGACTCTGAGTCCAATCTCCCTTGACTCACCGATTCCTTAAGATTCCCTTTCTACACGTCGAGTATCCCCTTTTTACTCGACGAGTTCCTCCTGGAAGAATCGCGGGGCCACCCCGACTCAACTCGCCGAGTCTGAAGAACAACTCGACGAGTTCCAGTGATTCTTCAAGCTACTCGCCGAGTCTGTTCGTCAGACTCGTCGAGTCCATGCCATGCAGTCGATCAAACTGCTTCCTGAGATAAGTATTGTCCCGAAATACACAAGCATTGGACCTTCTGGACCTCTAAGGTCCTAATACAGGGTTATAGTCGTTTGGGTAACAAGGGTAACACTTAATCTAATCACAAAGGGGTTCCATAAACCCTAATTCCATGACACATCAACATAGCAGAGCATAATTCGAGTTCTTACCTGAATAATGTGCCCTCTGCGTCCCCAAATCCTCAGAACGTGACTCCCTTGCTGTTCCTTTAGCCAAGCCCTTCTCCTCCTTGCACCATAACCCTTCCAAGATCAACAATGGCCCTTAAACTTTGCTCCAGATGCACCCAATCGATTTAGGGTTCTTCTGAGAAGGCCAAAATGAACAATGACGGCCAATAAGTGCCTCTTATACGTCCCAAACCTGAACGGTTAGGGTTTTCGCCAAACAGCGCAGACTCGCCGAGTCCATATCTGGACTCGTCGAGTCCAGTCGCGAACCCGCGACCCGGTCTGCGATCCTACTCGGCGAGTCTAGGCTCCAACTCGCCGAGTCCCTTCTTAAAACACCCCCAAATCATAATTATATCGATATTTGAAATTCCGGGCTGTTACAAAATTCATCCTTTGTCCAAGGTGTGTTGTGAACCATTTGAGGTGCAACATTTCAGGCACTAGGTTCTTAAAGGCCAAAACTACAAGCTACAACAAAGAGGTAACTCTATAATTCAATTCTATGTTGTTTATATCAATTATATGTTAGGTTTAGGCTTCAAGATTTGGAAACAATATTGTATGTATAATTAGAGAAAATATAGATGAAAAGCTTTTAGGGTTGTATATGCACCATAAGATGTTGTAGTATACAAAACCCAATACTGGTATCCGACAAAAGGGTTGTTTTCTATTATATTTGATGCATAGCTAATTGTTCAACGCTGGAAAACCAAAAAACAACAATCTGGCAGGTTGAACTCGCTGAGTCCAAAGATGAACTCGACGAGTTGCATGATCAAACACATATTTTCGGGGTTTTTGGCCATAGTTGGTTTAGGATCATTATCACAAACTGTTTTGAATCATTAAATCTATTTTTTATTGTATAGTAGCGTCATGGGTTTTGATCATTACATCAATCCTATGGTGGACATGCCAACCCTAAAGCTTTGGATTTAGTTTCTCTAGTTGTACATGTAATAATCATCCAAAGCTCATAAACCCTAGATCTAGCATACTATAATGAAAATAAACATATGAAAAGGGTTTAGATCTTACCTTGATTCTTATGTAGCAGTAAAAACCATAAACCTTCTTGATCTTGACTTTTGGAAGCCTAGTGTCCTAAGTGTTGCACGTCTAATGGAGTCACAAAAACCACTTAGCAAAAAGATGACTTAGCAAGAAGAAGAGTTAGGAAGGTTTTTGGAGACATAAAAGGGTTGCTTTTATTGTTAGGCTTCTAGGGTTATCAAGTTAGAATCCCTAATCCAGTTGTTTCATCCTTAAGCAACCCAAAGATCCTTCGAGAAGGCCCCTCGGATGATTTCTATATGGACTCTCATATAGAATTCGTCCATTGCTTCTTTATGGATCCTAAGCCCAATTTTGTAACTATCTTATAACTACAGTATCAGTCCCCTTTATCTAATTAATCTCTTTTGACCAAATAATTAATTATAAATTAATTATTGATCAATATTAATTAAACAATATGATTTCTCTTTTAATATATTATTCTTATAATATATTAATAAATCATAATTAATCCTCTTTCTCCTTTATTCATCATATCAGT
Source organism: Lactuca saligna (assembly GCF_052625555.1). Taxonomy (NCBI): domain Eukaryota; kingdom Viridiplantae; phylum Streptophyta; class Magnoliopsida; order Asterales; family Asteraceae; genus Lactuca; species Lactuca saligna. The sequence continues at coordinate 17,245,716 of NC_136418.1, forward strand.
TTGCTATTATGAAGGCAACCCAAAAGGACCATGCTCATAATCGGGTCAAGTACATACCAAAATATTTATGAGCTTTGCCACCTAATCCAACAGTCTCCCATTCGGATAAGTCTAATAACTATTTTGCAGGTACAACTTCAGAACCTGATCAACAATCGTAGCTTTCAAATGCCGTTGTCAAACTTTGATCTTATCAGTAACATGTCCTTTAGATAAGGGATCATATATTCCTCTATTCTGAAGATATCGTATAGACACGAGACATGCATTTTAACCATTCTCTCTGTTTATGTGTTGTTTCCTGATTTCCAATTTATGACGACTGACTAATTGAACAAATCAAATCAGTCTAGGCTTGGCCAAGCGCTTCAAGGTGTCATCACTAAATCATCGAGGGGCCCATAGATATCGCTTTTATCTAACTTTAGATAAAAGGAACTAATAAACTTCGACTCAAATGCTTGGTTGTACTTACTCATCAAATCACACACAACAATATGGTTTATAACACTAAGTTACTGGTACGTTTACATATGTCAATGTGCAACCGACTTGTGAATTACAACTTGCATGTCTTGGTTTCAAGAATGTAAGATATTATCGTCTCACCAATCACTCGTTTTAAAATCCATGAAGCGATTAAAGTCAACGTGGGTTTAATACAATACTCTAATGTTATTACAGGTGCACTCATGAACTCTGCGACAAACTTGTGCTTTGTCTAAACACCATAGAAAATCTACAGACGGATTCATGACAGTCTTTCCTCATACCTACTTCCAACGCATGACCGACCGTAGATGTTTTGAATAACCTAGTTATTCTGGAAGTCAAAACATGCAAAGTGAAACACAAGAATAATATTAATCCTATATGGCCCCAAAACTTTTGGGTATAAATAGAAAACACCTTTAATTTAATCACCATATTTATTACCCATTATTCATTTCACAATGTTTTGGATAATCAACTTATTACTCGAATTATAACAACAGTTGTCTCATGCTCCAAGCATGCACACTATGTTTACCTATAGTCCTTACTTTGTGAAATATATCACTTGAAAACATTTCTAATGATGCACATATCACAATTCCTAATGCCATAGCACAAAAGTCACCGAGACTCTACCAACGAAATTACAAAGTGCTCTATTGGATATTGTTACAAGACAACTCCATAGACATGAAGTCTCACATTCAAAGTACATTCCTTTGAACATCCTTCTTGCATAAAAGATTCTAATCTACATAGATTCTTAATATCCAACTCCCATTATGGCAAAATTTGCATATTTTCCATATGACAAATCATTTTAAATAGAGTCCTATATATTCATAATAAACTCAACATGGTCCATTCATTACTATACTTCCAACTGCGCACAAGTGACCAATCCTTGGCGAACCTTAGATTGTCTTTAACAGTTGTTTAACTATTTTAGTCATGACCAGTTCTGGTCCATTTTCCCTCTTACTGCCCGAGACATTTGGAAAATCAGAAGGGTAGAATATTACAGCATATGCAATTGATATTATACCCAAAGCGTATGGGACACGTTTCATAGTAAAAAAGTGATACTTTACCAGTTTTTTTCTATAATATTGCCAAATATATAATTTCCTTATGTTGAATCTTTTGAACATAGCATTTATATATGTCCTATGAATAATTTTGATTAAAATTCCTTGATCTAAGCTTTTAGATTTGAAATAAATTATAATATTCTCTCCCTTAATTATAGCAAAACAACCCGTGACATCCTCATTTTCAAGGCCTGAAAAGACCGATTTCGTTTATGCTTTCTTTAAAAATCAGAATAATATTTTAAATAAAAGTGTTGCGGAATAGGTTCCCAAAATAAAATAAGATAAGGATTAACAAAGAATTTCCGTAGAAATGTATTTGATTAAAAACCTCGGTATGTCATGTTCGATACAGATCAAAAGCATAAATAGTATAATATAATCCATACGGCATTTATTCATAATTGTAGGCCTGTATTCGTAATCTCTCATCCCAAACATCATGTCTATGCTCGTGCGCCACTACCTATAATAAAAGAAACTGAGTGGGTCAGGCTTGGGAGCGTGGTGAGCACATAGGGTTTTCAACCCACAATAAATAAGTTTATTAATTTCATCAACCAACAATAACCTGATTACCCGTTCCCATTATCCTCACATTACGTCGCTAAAAGAACTATCATAAGGGACCTAGATTAAGGATCAACATCGGGATGGACACTACTACCAAGGGGGTTCCTCAGCAATAAATGTGCTAAAGGAAACCATGAGGGGGATGGAGTACACCGGTGAACACATCGTTCACAAACACCTACAGGTTGCGAGCCTGCTACGTTCCGCTGGACTGTCTAGAAGAGTCTGTGGTCGTCATCCATACTCCGCTAGATGCTAGAATAAACAACAACAATATCGAAGTCTCTCATCATTTTATCACACATCATCTATTACATCTACCCATGTTTTACCCCAACATTTTTGTAGATATAAAACACATATACAGTTTAAATCATTTAAAACATGTATAAAAATCTTTCATCAGCATAGACAGCAAGTATTCATACAATATTCACACATAGCATGTAGTTTATATTAAATACTTCATATCTATGTGTAAGATGAAAGTAACTATGCACTCACCTGGTAAGGTGGTGACTTGGTACTCAGACAACACTTCGTTTACTCAAAACAAATTTTCGTGGACAAAACCTAATATCATTACCACTAGAGTTTAGTCTAATATTACACCGAGACTAATTAATAGTCTACCTATTATTACTATTATATAAGCACGAAACAATATTTCTCAACCACTATGTACAGATAGGGTCAAACATGAAACACCGGAGGGCAGGATCATTTTGGCATATAGCACTTCTAAATCCAACAACCCAAGCGGCCCTTCAAACCAGATTCCCCGTACCGCGAGTGGTTAAAAGGATATTATAATGACACTTATATAACTCATAATAATAGCCCAAATACTTATTATAAGGTCCTAATAACAATACTATATATAAATAAAAGCTATATTAGAAATCGTGTAGGCGTAGCTCACTTACAACGGGTTTTTATTAAAAACTGGGCTTCGCTGGAGCAGCGTTTCCAAGCCAAAAGCTTTTCTTCTCGGAGCCGTCGGGCACTGCGGGGCTTCCTACTCGTGCTAGGGAGGTTCCCTTGACTTCGGAGGAGTTAAGGGAGGCTAGAGAGAAGTTAGAGAGAGAAACAAAGGCTTATGGTGTGAAGAAATTATGAAGAGTTGATCTCTTATTAATAGGATTTTTATCGTAGAGTAGTCCATAATTTTCATCCGTATCTTCCACGTACATGCTCCTTTTTCTACGTCTTTATATCCACACATTGGTATTTACGAGTACTACAACTCTCATTTAGACCCCTTCGGCTAATTCTCATTTTATCTCAAATTTACAAAAATTGTATCGTATTTATCGCGCTCGAAGAGTAAAGACTAAGCTTCATCCATATCTTTCGCATACGAGCTCAGTTTTTAACGTTATTTATATCCATTCGTTGGTAATTATGGGTACTACAACTTTCATTTAGACCCTGTTAGCTAATTCTCATTCTTTCTCAGATTTACAAAACTGTATCGAATTCGTCGCGCTCGAAAAGTAGAGACTACGCTTCGTCCATATCTTTCGCATACAAGCTCCGTTTTCATCGTTCTTTATATCTATGCATAGGTAAAACAAGATCTACAACTTTTCTTTTGACTCTATTGGCTAATTCTTGACCGATTTTAAATTTAACAGTATACTGTTAAATGACGGCGTAAAATTCATAACTTCTACATACAGACTCTTTTCTCGTTTGTATTTTTGTCGTTGGGTTCCTATTAATGAGATCTTCAATTCTCATTTAGGTCGCGTTGGCCAAAAACCGCTCGATCTAAAATTCAAATTCCGTGCTGTGCACTGCTATGCCTAATCTTAAAAAAATCATAACTTCCTCATACGAAGTTAGATTTGGGTGTTGTTTGTATGCACGCTCCCGGTTTAACGTATACTATGACTTTTGGTTAGATCACTAAGGCTAAAAATTCTTCTACCATAAATTCATTATTTACGTCACACTGTGTCGTGCCGGTTTTGCTATAAAACTTCCACAGATCATAACTTCATCGTTATAACTCAAATTTCAGCGTTCTTTATATCTCTGGTATCCTTGTTTTGACAACTACAACTTTATGTAAAGATATCAGGTTTATCTAACACTTTAATTTTGATACTTATTTTTATCCTTTATTTATCATACATTTATAAACAAGTAATAAGCACAAAAATGCATATAATTAACATAATACTCAAACAATTCATCTTTATTACTTCAAAAAGAGTTACAATAGTTGACCTAGACTATTACATCATCTACTAATGCTTAGCCCACAAACACGGGCATTATAATTCTCTCCCCCTTAGGATGATTCCGTCCCGGAATCATGCGCCAGCAAAATGATGTGGGTAGTGATTCATCATGTCCCTCTCTGTTTCCCAAGTGAGATTCGACCCATTCGTATGTTTCCAATGAACTAGCACTAAGTCGACCATCTTGCATCGTAACTTCTTAGTCTTATGGTCAATAATCACCTCGGACTCTTTGATTAGCATCTGGTTCTCATCCATCCTTAATTCTGAGATTGGAATTATGTTGGGAACTTCTCCCGTGAACCTCCTCAAATAACACACATGGAAGGTGTTATGAATATCATCTAGTTCTTAGGGTAATTCGAGCTTGTAAGCTTGGTTCCTAATCTTCTAAAGAACTTTGAATGGTCCAATAAACCATGGACTCAACTTTCCTCACTTTCCGAATCTTATAAGTCCGTTCCATGGTGAGACTTTAAGCAAAACAAAATCTCCAACTTCAAAAGTCATTGTTCGTCTTTTCTTGTCAGCATAGCTCTTCTGACGATCTTGAGCTGCTAACATACTTTCCATGATCACCCTCAGATTTTCAGCAATCTCATGGACTTTCTCGGGGCCATAAACTACTTTTTTCCGGCCTCAAGCCAACAAGACGGAATACGAGACTTTTGTCCATACAAAGCTTGATAGGGTGCCATCTTGATGCTCGAGTGGAGACTGTTATTGTAGGAAAACTCTACCAAAGGTAAGTGTTCATCCCAGTTTCCTTGGAATTCCAGGGTACATGCTCTCAACATATCTCCCACTGTCTGAATTATTCTTTCACTCTTACCATCAATCTGCGTATTGTAAGCTGTACTCAAGTACAACTTCATACCCAATTCCTCTTGTAGGCTTCTCCAAAACCTTGATGTGAAACGACTATCACGATCCGATACAATCGTTAGAGGAACACCATGAAGTTTTACTACTTCCTTCACATAAGCATTTTCAAGCTTATCCATAGACCACCTCTCGTTAGCTGCTATGAAGTGTGCACTCTTAGTGAAACGATCCACGACCACCCAAATCTTGTCGTGACCGTTCTTCGTTCTGGGTAGTTTAGTCACAAAATCCATGGTGATGTCTTCCCATTTACCCATGGGTATAGGTAAAGGTTCTAAACTCCTGTACGGTTTCTGATGTTACGCTTTAACTCTTGCACATGTCACGCACTCGGCCTCATACTTTGCAACATCGAGCTTCGTCGTCGGGCACTAGTAGTAAGGTTTTAGGTCCCTATACATTTTATTGCTACCAGGATGAATCGAGTACATGGTCTTGTGAGCTTCTCCCATTAGAATATGAGCTTCTTCCATTAGAAGATCTCTTATGTCTACCGTCTTAGGTACCCAAATCCGATCTTGAAATACCTTCAGTCCTTGACTATTTGTATGGAACTCCAACATTTTGCACAAATGTTCTTCCTTTCGGTCATTCTTCTCTGAAGCTTCTTCTTGAGCTTTCTTTATGCTTTCCACAATCGTCGAGACAACTTCAATTATCAATGCTCTTGGCCTTTTTATTTCAAGGTTGACTTTTTGACTTAGGGCGTCGGCGACGATATTTGCTTTACCAGGGTGCTAAAGAATCTCACAATCGTAATCCTTGAGTAATTCCAGCTAGCGTCGTTGCCTCATATTCAATTCCTTCTGATTAAATAGATACTGGAGACTCTTATGATCAGTGAAAAGTTTGCACTTCGTGCCATAAAGGTAATGCCTCCATATCTTTAGGGCAAATACTATCGCTGCCAACTCCAGATCATGAGCGGGGTCGTTCTTTTCATGCTCCTTCAATTGTCGAGATGCATACGCTATCACCTTTTCAATTTGAGTTAGTACACATCCTAACCCAACTCCCGAAGCATCGCTATATACAGCGAAGTCTTCAATTCCATCGAGTAGAGAAAGAATCGATGCTTCACATAACTTCTTCTTCATGCTTATCACTCCACGTATTTGTAGCTCCTTTGTGGGTTAAAGTTGTTAATGGAGCAACTATCAAAGAAAATCCTTGGATAAACCTTCGATAATATCCAGCTAATCCCAGAAAGCTTCGGATCTCTGTCGGACTTTTTGGTCATTCCCACTTCATCACAACTTCGATCTTTGCTAGGTCAACCATTATTCCCTCCTGGTTAACCACATGACCCAAGAATTGGACTTCTCGAATCCAAAATTAGCACTTGGAGAACTTTACATATAGCTTCTCCTGCTTCAGGACATCTAACACTTCTCACAAGTGTCTGCCATGTTCCTCCTGACTTTTCGAATAAATCAGAATGTCATCTATGAATACGATCACTGATTTATCGAGGAATGGTTTACAAACCCTGTTCATCAAATCCATGAATGTTGCTGGAGCATTCGTTAGTCCAAACGACATAACAAAGAACTCGTAGTGTCCACATCTAGTTCTGAATGCAGTCTACTCGATATCCTTCTCTCTCACCTTTAGCTGATGATATCCTGACCTAAGATCGATCTTTGAGAAATAGCTCGAACCTTGCAAGTGATCGACTAGGTCATAAATCCTCGGCAATGGGTACTTGTTTTTCACCATTGCCTTATTCAGCTCTTTGAAATGTATGCACATCCGCATGCTTCCATCTTTCTTCTTCACAAATAGCACCGGATTTACAAAACTGTATCAAATTCGTCGCGCTCAAAAAGTACAGACTAAGCTTCGTCCATATCTTTCGCATATGAGATTCATTTTCATCGTTCTTTATATCCACACGTAGGTAAAAACAAGATCTATAACTTCTCTTTTGACACTGTTGGCGAATTCTTGACCGATTTTAAGTTTAACAGTATGAGGAGATTATATTGTTAAACGACCGCGTAAAATTTATAACTTCGGTATACGGACTCCGTTTTCGTCTGTATTTTTTTCGTTGAGTTCCTATTAATGAGATATTCAATTCTCATTTAGGTCGCATTGGCCAAAAAGCGCTCGATCTAAAATTCTCCAAAATCTTAATTTCTTGCCTCATGGTAGCACGAATGCCCACCATTGCTTCCGGGTTGTTAAGTAACTCTCCTATACATATCAATGTATTTTCCATTGATCAAGGTGCTTTTCCTTTATGCAGTCAAATGAGAACTCATAGAACTCACATGCATGGTTGACTTAAAACTAGAATGACATAGAAACAAACATATGTCAACACGATAGGTTATGAACTTCAAGTCGTGTGCTAGTGATTTACTATAGGTTTACTCTTTATTAGCTCTTGAACCTTTTCAAGATGTTTAAGACTCCCACTGACCTCTTGATATATATGATTCTCTTGTCAAGAACCATTCCTTGACAAAACAAGTATTCAAGGGTTAGTGTGAATTCCTATCAAGACCAACACTTCAAACAATTGGTTCTAGTTGGTCTTTGTCTTATCTAAGACATCACAACTTACCAATTTCAAATGTGCAGAATTAAGAAACTTTTCCTATTCCACATTTGATGAGTGTTACAAACCTACTAAATATGTGTCACTCAATGTCACAATCTCGGAATATGACGCTAAGACTCGATTTGGAATGAAGTATGATTCATCCTTTGATTTAACCATTTCAACAATTCACGATTCCTATACTTAGCCATACTAGTGCACTAAGTTTTTCCTAGAGGATCAATTATGATATGGTTCTATAATCACTAAGACGATCATAAAACATGATACAAAGGTACTCTCCCTTCTTTTCAGATTGGAGAAACTTTTATCTTTCTTCGTAAATGATTCTTCTTATTCGTTCTGCCATTCATTTAAACTTTTCAAGGATTCAGAATTATACATAATCTTGTAAGCTTGACTACATTTACTAAAATTTTAGCAAATCATGATGAATATTTTTTATCGTTCTTTGTGTTGGACTTAACAAGTACACAAACATGTGTACCAGTTCTCGTAGTCCTTCACTTAACTCTTTGTCAAGGAATTAGTCTTAATTTTCCAAATATGAAGATTCTCATTCCTCACACAATACAAATTGTACGATTCCAAGTTTTTGTCCAATTGAGACTTGGGCGATGAGAATCTTTCGATATTTGGTAAATTTTTGACACCAACACAAATAACATAACTAGAATTACATCTATTTCAATATTGCTAATAATACAAACAAACATATATTTTCACAAATGACATTTCAAGGATAAATAAAGAAGACAAAAATCAAAATTTCATTTTATTTATAAAACTTGCAAAAAACTTGTCCATACAACGCAATTCAAATGAAAACTATGCTATTACATATTCCTAAGCAATCTATCGTAACTCTAAGCAGCAACTCAAAAATCCGATCTTCAAACCATGCGATCGAAATCCATTTCTTCGCGATCAGACTTAGCTCACTTTTCCTTTAAATTTCCTTTCTTTTCTCCGATCCTTCAAAACATCAAAATGCAATCTTATCACATCATGTATTAAGAATCTACAAATAGGAACATAATAGAGTCAGATAGTGGATTTTACCTGAAGTAGAGTCATACATTTTGACTCTCCCATCTCTTAGATCTCGCAGGTAGTCAGGGCAGCTTCGTAACCAATGCCCCTTCTCTTGGAAGTAAAGGCAAACAGACTATTTTGGACTAGCACATGGGACAATCTCAGATTCAGTCTTTCACTTTACCATCCGGTTAAACGGTTTGACCATGGCAATCCCTTTCCATTGGGAAGAGAAGACTTTTATGGACTTCTAGTGTTGCCAGTGTTAATGGAAGTTTTGGAAGTTGGTCTACTAGACAAATTGGGTTGACCAGTGTGCCAAATCATCACTGATTCGACAAATAGGTGAGATCAATCAGGATCACGTCATCGTCCATCATATTGTACTCTCTAACGAACTCACTATATGAGTCAGGAAGTGATTGAAGAACCCAGTCAACAGCGAGCTTCCTAGAGACAACAACACCCATCATTCCCAACCTATCAATGTGTGACTTCATCTCCAAGACTTGTGCACATATAGACTTTCCATCTTTGTGTTTACTTGCCAAAAAGGCTTGAGTGAGCTTGAACTTTTCAAGTCTTCGAACACGTGGGTCAGGGAGAATAGTAGGAGGAGGAGGAGGAAGTGAATAATGATCTTGTGTTCCTCTATCGAATCGTGGAATATCATCTTCATGTGGAAAGCTTGTTCCAAAGGATTTGGGAAAACCACAGTTAGAATAAGACATCTACAAACCGGGACATAATTCAAGTTAGTTGATTGAGTACTTAATAAAACACCCAAATGAGATATTAAGGCAGGGCCCAACACAATATCCTACAACTCGGAAGAGGGATGTTGTAATCCAGTTGCAGAACATTTGAAGGTAGGTAAATGTCGATTTACCAATTTCCACCATGAAAAACAAAAAGGAAATTTAAGTTTTAAATGAATTGTACCTCCTAGATCTTTTGAGATTCATTGAACTTTACAATGTCATGTTTAATCTCAATTATGCCCTTCATGTTTGTGTCTGGGATACCCAGGATCACAAACAAGGTGTGAATAACCATGCAAATGTACTTGGTACACCCAATGCTACAAATCACCTAATCAATGTGCCAGTTAACCACACATGCTCCATTGATTTCTGATTAACATCGAGTTACCCTTTGCCACCCTTACCAGTCCCAAATTAGTGTGTTGGTTAACCACACTCGCTCCACTAACGTCTCGACAAGGTGCAAAGTGTAATTTCTTGGTTTAGCATCAACTTCACATTTTTCCTAAAGTAACTAAGATTTGGGAATTTTATAAAAACATTTAGTTACTTCGTGTTCATTATACTTATAATGGAAGGTTGTGTCCAATCTTACCCAACGGCTAACGACCCTCCACTAGTCAAGCATGTGGAGGGTAAGAGTGGATACCCAATGGCGGTCATTTTATATGCTAGCTCCTTAAACACCCCTTACGGACTAGCTTCGTGAATTAGGTCTACTAACGGTAAGATAACTCTTTTCCCATACATATATAATATTAGACTTTTAGTTTTATATATATTATAAGGGTGTATTTTACATTATGGATTTACTAACTCTCTTTTAATTACACACTTAATTAACTTAATAAAACCATAAGTGTTGAATTTTAGACTTGTAAAATTCTAGGGTTTAGAATTTAAATATTTCAAAACTAAACTTTTAATCAAAAATTTAAATTCTAAAACTTGAGGGCAAGTTTTGAAACATTTCAAAACCATCTAGATCAAATTACAAATAATTCATTTAATCAAATAATTGGTGGTTATCAAAATTTGACCTAATTTAATTTTCTTGCAAGATCATTCAATCAAACAATTCAAATAACTAAATTTTATCATATAAGGCAATGATTATCCAACTAAATGACAATTATCTTCTATTTTGGAAAAGACAATCACTCCATATCAATAAAAATCGGATTTTATAAATGAAAAACGTTTTAGGTAATTATCCAAAGCCAAAACAGGTCAAAATCCCGAAAACTTTGGCATCTGACTCTTTGAATCGTCGAGTTCCAAGTGGACTCAGCGAGTTCACATATGGACTCACCGAGTCCATGCTTTAGAGTGGATTTTTCGCGATTTTCAGCCTTGAACGATCATGTAAAGCATCAAATACATTAGATAAACAGCCAAGGCTATTATACAATTAATGGGTTTTGAGCATTACATCAATCCTATGGTGCACATGCAAACCCTAAAGCTTTGGATGTAGTTTGTCTAATTGTACATGCAATAATCATCCAAAGCTCATAAACCCTAGATCTAGCATCCTATAATCAAAATTAACATATGAAAAGGGTTTAGATCTTCCCTGGATTGTTATGTAGCAATAGCAATCATAAACCTTCTTGATCTTGAATACTGAAAGCCTAGTGCCCCAAGTGTTACACCTATAACAGAGTCATAAACCCTAAAGGGTTCCTTTTATATTTAGGCTTTTAGGGTTATCAACTTGGAAACCCTAATCCAATTGCTTAGTCCTTAAGCAACCCAAAGATCCTTCCAAAAGTCCCCTTGGATGATTTCTATATGGACTCTCATATAAAATTCGTCCATTGCTTCTTTATGGATCCTAAGCCCAACTTTGTAGCTATCTTAGAATTATAGTATCAGTCCCCTTTATATAATTAATCTCTTTTGACTACAAAATTAATTCTAAATTAATTGTTGATCAATATTTGTTAAACAATATGATTTCTCTTTTAATATATTATTATTATAATATATTAATAAATCATAATTAATCATCTTTCTCATTTATTCATCCTATCAGTTTGCTATGGTGATCATCCTAATCCATTTAAAAGATAACTGTCAAAATTTCAAGTTTATAGTTAGTTTATAAGATAAGCTAATTTTTTTGGAAATTGTTGATATGAATTATCTTGGCTTATGAGATTAATAAGATCATAGAAAATTATTTGGTAGTATTTGTTAGTGAAATAATTGATCTTAATGCCTTTAATGAATTCGATAACTTGTCCTCAAGTTATGGAAAATGAAAAGTCTTATTTTTAAAAGGTCATTAAACTCATAAGTTAAGGAAACCAAAAGTTTTTTAAGAGTTCAAAACTTTCCCTCAAGTTTTGGAATTTGTAAAGTCACACTTATGAATACGTTAATTCCAAACACTAGAATTTTAAAAGTTAAAATTCAACCCTTCTGCTATTATAATATTAAAGTTAATACTTATAGATATGTATAAGAATAAGTCAGCCTTACCTTTAGTAAACCGGCCTCATTCACGAAGCCAGTCTATGAGGGGGAATAAGGCTACTCCCTATAAAATGATAGTTTAATGGGTGTCCACTCTCACCCACGGCTTCCTTGACTGGTGGAGGGTCGTTAGCCGAACGGGTAGGATAGGACACCAATTTTCATTATAATTATAATGATAATTAATTGAAGTAACTAAACTTTTATTAAATTCTAGATCTTAGTTACTTAGGAAAAATGTGAATTTGGTTCTATCCCATGAAATTGCACTTTGCACCTTGTTAAGTCGTTAGTTGAGCATGTGTGGTTAACCGGCATACTAATCTAGGACTGGTAGTGCACGAAAAAGGGTAGGCTAATGTTAATCATGGATCAATGAAGCGTGTATGGTTAACCAACACATTGATTGGATGTTCTGTAACATTAAGTGTACCAAGTTAATTTGCATGGTTATTCACACTTTGTTTGTGATCCTCGGCATCCCAGTCACAAACCTAAAGGGCATAATTGAGATTTAAGCATGCTTTTGGAAAGTTCGAGGAATCGCAAAGAATCTAGGAATTTCACTTTATTTAAAACCTAAAATTCTTTTTGTTTTTTTATGGTGGAAATTGGTAAATCGTCATTCAGTTACCTTCAAATATTTTGCAATTGGATTACGACATCCCTCTTCCAAATTGTAAAATATTGTGTTGGGTCCTAGCCTTAATATTTCATTTGGGTGTTATATTAAGGACTTAAATGAACTAACTTGAATTTCTCCCTCATAGATGTTGTCACACCCCGCTAAAGCGGAAACGCAAGGTATGACAGCGATAACGGTTTCATTGCAAAAGATAAAGATACATCACCATAGCAGTATTTAAAAGTTTACAACCCATAGCTTCAAAAGAACAAAATACAAGTTTTTCAAAATAACATTGTTCAAAATATAGCTTCATAATAGCTTCAACACGATGCAGCATGCTCTATGATGATGAATCTTTACATCCACTTACTAATTATTTCCTGAAAAAGCATGTAAAACGAGCGTCAACTATGAAAATAGTTGGTGAGTATCACAAGTTTATAAAATCGAGCGTACAATAAGGCTTTTCGTAAATACAAGTACATTGCTTCAATGATAAACAAGTTGATTGCTATTAATGAATACAAGTTTATTGCTATAACGTGAAACGCGTTTGTATGTGTATGAGCAAACAATGAGTCTCAACCAAACCTATGACTGAAGCCCTATCGAGATCTATGCTTATCGTTCCATAGATGAATATGGTATCATGCACTCCAGCGATTCGGGCGAGTGAGGAGTTGTCAATTCCTAATAGCGCTATCCATAACGACCATTGGCTCAAAGAGTTAATGGTTAGAGATAAGGGAAGGGCCTTTGTACGATAAGTTCTCATGTTCCGTGTTGCATAGACATACATAAAGAAACATATCAATACAATAGCAATCATGTTTGATACAATTCAATTTAAGTACAACATGCAAACAATAGTTTTTCTGGACATGCTTTTCCACCCCAAAACATAAAACTGAAAATAGGGGAGTGCGTGAATACTCACGATGTTTTGTGTAGACACAAGCGGTACTTCGGGATGCACCAACGTCTTACTACCGGGATCCTACGACACCAAACACACGCACTAGTGAGTTTCCATGTCGATATCTAATGCTAATATACTAAACTCTACATATAGGGAAATGCCAATTTATGTTTTAGTATTGGATTTATATCATTTTGTTACACTTTTTCTGATGTATTGAAATTTTACAAGTCGTGCGATTAATTACAACCTTGGAAGGTTAATTTTCCAAATTTTAAGTCTCAATAACAACATAAATTCACGAAAAATAGCATTCGAGGGATAAAAATTCTCAAACTTTTTATTTAACTGTTAATACACAATACTAAGCTGGGAAAATTATAAAAATGGATTTCCAAGCTGTTTAATTATATTTTATAATTTTTGAGCATTTATTTCAATAAAAATTGAAATAAATAGTAAACAGTTTCCAAAATTACCCAAACTTTTTATTTAATTGTTATTATACATAAATAGGCTGGGAAAAATATAAAATATATTTTTCAGTGGTTATTTGTATTTTTCCTTGTTTTATTCCTTTAAATAGTCATTAATTAAAGAAATATTATTAAACAGTTAAAATAAATTACCATAAATTTTTGTAACATCTTGGGAAAAATATCAAAAGTGGTTTTCATAATGTATAAACTGGTTTTGGGTATTTATGTATATTTAAGTGAATTTTAGTGCAATTAACTTTAGAAAATAAGGGAAAAATAGTTTACAGTGGAGAAAAATATTCAAAATTTTTATGTAACCTCCTAATATATAATATGATATCCTGGCAAATTTTCATGAATTTTGGATAATCAGAACTATTTTTCCCATTTTTAAGCCATTATAATTACCAAAAATTGGGAAAAATAGCTAGACATGATGAAAAATCTTGAAATTATTTTCTTGAGTCACCCATCACAAGTAAGGTATGCGAAAATTGTTAGATACAATTTTCACATCCTAAAAAGTGGTTTTGTAATTTATCATGTCCTAAATAAAAGAAAATTAGAAATCATATGAAACAGTAACAAAAATTGCTGAAATTTGGTGAGGGGTCATTATTCCCCATAAGTATCATCCATGAATTTATTTAGGATTTATTGACCTCTGGAAGTATTTTATATGATTTATGCCCTTGGTTTTAGCAATAATTCTAATAAATCAAATAAATAACAAAAGCTCTTGAAATTTTCCAGATTATCTCATGCATGCAAGGGCTTTCAAAAGTAAAAATGTTAAGAATGTATTCAGAAGAGAAATGAGGGTAATGATTCCAAACAATTTAAGAAAAGTTGCATGCAATAATGCATGAAGTGTAGATGTGGCTGAGGTTCATGAATTTTTGTAGCCCATTCAGTGAGGTTTTAAGCCACGAAATTTCAACCATAACTCACTAGATATGTTAAGTTTCTAAGGTATTTTTCCTAAGATTTATGGTTGGGTTTAAGACCATTGTTTAAGCAAGATAAAAATAGTGATCACAGAAAAAGAGCTGTATGCGCAACCTTTTTGTAAAATCTGCCAAAAATCGGATATTTAATATTTTACAGTAAGACCAGTTGGGTTTGAAAGTTAACTCGTGGAACTAACCAATACAAAAAGAATATCATGATTTGGTTAAAAAAATGACTGAGTTATGACTGTTCAAAGTCGAACAAAATAATCTGGCAGATTGCATGTTTGCTTGTGTGCATTTTTAGGGTATTTCAATAAGAACATCATGCATGTCCTTGGTAAGGCCCGATTTCTAACACATGCATGGAATGAATGAGCATCCAAGATGTACTAGAAATGGTTTAATGCTTTCGTTCATGCATGAACACACAAGAAATGGAGAAGAACATGAAATATTATGTTTTGATGTCACATGATCATATGTGCTTCTTTTCCACTCCTTGCATGGGTTTGATCCCGGATTTTCACCATCTTTAACACATGCATTGTGTTATGGTGAGAATCTACAAACCACAAGGGGAGAATAAAGATTTCTAGCCATGGAAAGGCATAGAATCCGAAAAGTAGAGAAGACTAAGAAGAAAAAGAGGTTTAACCATGAAACTATGGAAGAAGATGTTGTTGTTTACCTTGGTTTTGATCTTGAGAGAAGTAAGAACACTTCAAGGGATTCAAAATCTGGAAATTTTGCAGAGGATTGAGAGGATTTTCGTGAGTTTAGAGAGAAGGAAGAAGAGAGTGAAGTGAGAGAGTGAAGTGGAAGAGGTGGAGTAAGGGTTTAGGCTTGATGATTGTGTTTTGGGGAAGAGAGAGGGCATGGGGAGAGGTGATGGCCGGTTTTTGCATGCCTTTTGGCCTCCTCTCTCCTAAATTTTAAACTTTATAAACTTCCCTCCCATATTTTATATAAAAACATTCATTTTTATAAAATGTTTATTAAGCAATTTGATTTATTTAAAAATCTTGTTTTCAACAAATAATTTATGATTAATACTTGTAATTTATATTTCTAGTTCATTGGTATAATCCATAATTTGATTAATATAATTTGATACTAGGAAGTTTATAGCCAAATTTTATAAAGTTTTTAAGCTTTATATTTTATAACTTTGGATTTTTGGCTCTTTAGGGTTTTTGGAACATTGTTTGGTATTCAACAACATGTTGAAGTATAATTAGAGTGTTTTAATTTATTTTTAGAGTTTTATACCCTATTTCAATTATAACAAAGTTTGAAGCTTATTCTAATTATAGTATTGGCATTTCCTATTGTAGCTAAGCAACTTACTAGAATTGTAAGTATCAAGTATATTAGTCCTAGACCTTAGTTGGATCCTAGTTTATGCAAGATTTTTGACCTAATTTATACTACTAGGTCATGGCATGTTGTGCATGAATGGTTATTATAAAGATGCATGAGTCCAAGAATGACCTGAATTGACAGTTGTCACAGATGTCTAGTTCTGACAACTATGGTCTTCCTTATCCTCTTGGAAAAAGCCTTCCTGATGTAGATGATATCCCACATGGTGATCAAGGTGAAAGATTAATCCCTTTATCGTCCATTAATGGGACTGGAAATAATATTGCACTTCCTCCACCTTCTCTAAATTATTCTCCCTAACCCACAAGTTCAAAGACTTGAGAAGTTTAAGGTCACACAAGGCCTATTGGCAAGCAAACACAAATATGGAAAGTCTGTGTGCACTCACTTCCTGGAGATGAAGTCACATATTGATAGGTTAGGAGACTTGGGTGTCGAAGTCTCGAGGAAGTTGGCTATTGACTGGGTGCTTCAATCACTTCTTAAGTCATATAGCGTGTTCATTAAGGAATACTATATGACAGACTACGACACGACCCTTTTTCAATCTTACCTATTTGCTTGTTGCTGCTGAATCAGCAATGATTTGGCGCACTGGTAAAGCAAATTTGATGGAAGATCAACTCCCCAAACTTCCATGGACATTAACAATGGTAACATTGAAAGTCCCTAAAATCTCTCTTTCCAATGGAAAGGGATAGACCATGGTCAAGTCATTTGACCAAATGGTAAAGAGAAAGGCTAAGTCTGAGATAGTCTCATGTACCATTCCCAAAGAGTCCATATGTTTCTATTGCCAAGAGAAGGGGCATTGGTTGCCAACAAGTCCTATTTACGTGAAAGATCATAAGAAAGGTAAAGTCAAAAAGTTTGACTCTGTTTCAGGTAAGTCCACTATCTAATTCTATTAAGTTCCTATTTGGAGATTCTTAATACATGATGTAATGTAATTACATTTAAAGAATCGAAGAAAAGAAAGGAATCTTAAAGAAAGAGTAAGCTGATTCTGATCGCGAGGAGATGGATTTCGATCGCATGGTTCGGTGATCAGAATTTTGAGGTGTTGCTTAAGAGTTGTGATAGATTGCTTACGCGTAGATAAGAACATAGTTCGCACTTGTAATTGCATTGTAAGGAAAAGTTTTCTGCAATTTTATAAATAAAAGAAAATTTTTGTTTTTTATTTTATTTTCGTTTGGTAATTCCCAATAGTGTGACAAATCTTTTTTTTTCGTAGTTGCACAATTTTTTTTTGTAGTTGCATGATTTTTTTTATGTAGTGGCACAATAGGTCAAAATAAAAAAAAAAAACGAAACTTTTTCTACTACGTGCATGAAACCTTTTACTACGTGCATGAAAGCTTCTACTACGTGCACGAAAGTTGGGTGTTGCCAGTGCCACACCGGGCACCTAACTAGGATCACCCTTGACATACTCATGGTCCCCCACTAAAAGTGAGATATGATGTTTGTGCCTTGGTCACCTTCAAGACACCTTCAGAAAATCTTTTAGGCTTGAACTCGCTCACATCAGCAGCCAATATATCATGATCATGGTGCATAAGCATAATTTGCAAATGGAGGAAAGTTCCAGCTGGTTATTTTACGTCCCCTAATTTGGTTTCCTCATGTGTCATTCGTCCTAGTCCTACTACTGGTGGGTATAGCCTAAGAACCTCATGAAGAATCATGTTAACTTGAAAAACATAAGGAGCGAAGCTCACACACACCGGCTGATGTAGGGTGGGAAAAAGTTGCCAATGCGAGTCACGCGCAGAGTTGGACACTTTTTTTGAAGCGTGACGCTGATAAGTCCACTCGATAAGATACAACTTCCGAGGCCTTATGGGGGAGGGCCGACCTTGGTTTTAGCCCGGTGGTGTGGTCCGTAGTGGGTTTAGTACGCCCCGCCAAAACGGCTCCGAAACAAACAAAAAGGTGTGTGCCGCACTCACGAAGGACTGCCAGTGATATACGGGAGGGCGTTACCAGCCGGTAATAGCCGAAGGCAAAAAAAAGGGGGAGATAGAGAAGAGGAGATTCAATATATATATATATATATATATATATATATATATATATATATATATATATATATATATATGTTATTTGCTCAATATATAGATCAAAATATATAATCATCTGAAATAAATAATACAGGGACCAAAATGTAAAATTTTTTTTCTTAAATTTGTTTTCGTTTGACTTTCCTTATGTTAATGACGAACTTCAAAAGTCAAACACATTTCATTATTTAGTTACATGGTATGGGCGGATCAACAGGAATTGATTTTGATATTCTCCACAGAGCAAGCGTTTTATAATGAATCGCTTTTGCTACCTTTTCAGATCATAACATTATGACTACTTTTTACCTTGACATGAGTTTTTTCATGTGATCAACTTTATTATTAGAATTAATCACTTAAAATTAAAATTTGTCACCTTATATGTCTTTAAATCTTACTTAATAAGGTAAAGATACATATCAAATAAAAAACTCTTTAAATCTAACTTAATAATGTAATGATACATATCAAATAAAAAACTCGTTAATCAAAATTATATTTGGACACTGTTTTTTATCGTGGTCATGGGGATGCTAAGAGAAAGGCAAAGTGGACACTTGTACATGGCCCAATTTTTTTGAGGGATCAATTTCTTTAATATATTATCTAAGTGTGTGTGTGTGTGTATATATATATATATATATATATATATATATATATATATATATATATATATTAGGGTTAGGTTCATTTGAGACCAACTATATTTTGTGAAACTGTGAGTCGCATTTTTTTATTTTTTTATTTAATTTTTTTAGTTAATTCAAGTTCGGAAAATAATATTTAAAAAAAGAATTTTTGGATTTTTACATTTATTTTGCATTTTAAAATTATTTTTTAGAATATGTACAGTATAATATTCTATTAGAATATTTCACGTATTTTTCAAACAAATGAGATTTTTTTTATTTTTTTTAGTTAATTCATGTTCCGAAAATAATATTTAAAAAAACAATTTTTAGATTTTTTCATTTGTTTTGCATTTTAAAATTATTTTTTAGATTATGTACAGTGTAATATTCTATTAGAATATTTCACTTATTTTTCAAAAAAAATGAGATTTTTATTTATTTTTTTTAGTTAATTCATGTTCCAAAAATAATATTTAAAAAAATAATTTTTAGATTTTTCCATTTATTTTTCATTTTAAAATTATTTTTTAGAATATGTCAGTGTAATATTTTATTAGAATATTTCACGTATTTAAAAAAAAAACGGGATTTTTTTTATTTTTTTTTATTATTTTTTAGTTAATTTATGTTCCGAAACTAATATTTAAAAAAAGAATTTTTGGATTTTTTCATTTATTTTGCATTTTAAAATTATTTTTAGATTTGGTCTCACGGCCTCACAAAATTAGAATGATCTCAAATGAACCTGAACACAAATATATATATATATATATATATATATATATATATATATATATATATATATATATATATATATATATATATATATATATATTTATAAATAAAGTACTTAAAATAGTAATAGCGGTCCTTCTTTTCTAGCTCGTCCATGACATTTAAGGATATTTAAATCCTTAAGATAGGTCCTGACTGTGGTACTACTTGTCAATACTCTTACATAAAATCGATGTTAATATGTGAAGTTTGATTTGCAATGGTGATGTGTTTTGAGTAAAATGTCATGGAAACAATATTGGAAATTAGTGTATGGCCTTTTGTGATGAGAAATATAAAACCGACACCTCCTTGTTTTTAGAAATTGTCACTAATAGACAATTTGTATTAGTGAACGATAAAATTGTATACCTCTAATGAGGGCATGCCAATGAAAACCGAAATTGATTTTTGAACCATAATGTTTAATTATGGTAATGTGAGGAATGAAATAGAAACAAAATATATACACAAAGAACATAATGTATTTGTGGAAGCCCTTTAAAGAGATGAGATTATTTGGGCAGAAAGGGAACATTCTATTTACTTTTTCAGACTTGCTTTTTCATCTGAAAGTTTAAGAGGGATATTTTTAACTAAGAGGCATAAATTCATATGCAATCAAACAGTCTACATTTGAAAAATTAAGAGGTTGCCTCTTATTTTTTCAATTAAGAGGCTACCAAACAGGGCCTAAGGCACATGCTAGAAACTTTTATAAATAAAATTAAAGAATTAGAATGGGTTTTAAATTGTTAATAGGAGAATAATATATATGAGTCCATAGGATGCAATGAAAAGAACAAACAAATATAGAATCTAAACATATTTATTTAGGCTGGAGCATGTAGGTCACTTCCTGATGCATACTAAATTTTTTCCACATCATCCTCCACATTACACCATTTTTGTTATGCAAATACCCACCACACCGCCATATAGGTAAAACCCTTTTTATTGGTTTTTTAATCTAAGGTCCAAGGACCGTTTCTTTTATTTTCATTGATGTGCATTGAGCAAGCAACAAGAATTAACACAATGAGCAGGTATAGAAGTGATTCTTCATCCTTAACATCACAGAGGCGTTCCAACTCAGACACTCAACACAGTTGAGAAGCCCATACCGATCAACCTTATACATGAATAACTACTAATAGTAAGGAAGCATTGCTAACTATTGTGCTACTTGATAATCAATAAATCAAGTAATATTTTAGGTAAGAATTGGCTCACAGAGTAAAACCCATGCACCATTAAAAGAAATGGTGCATTCAAATTAGAACCTGCAATGTTGCATAATGCAACGTCTTAGAAAATGTAGGTTTCGATACATCTTCAACAAAAATCCATCTTGAGATAAATCCAATCTTTAGAAAAATGTAACGCTCATGTATTTTTGTTAAGAATTTCATAAAAGAATCTTAAGTTACGTTAGTTAATAAAGTAAATTTCCATATCCCTAACCTAATAAATAAGTACTAATGTGCCATGTGTCAGTCACTGAGCACCCTCCCATGTAATTTTCCCGCTCAAAAAACCAATTTGAATTTCCATCTTTTCCCTTTCTTTCTTTTCCTGCTCATTTTACATTGATGTTGTCTTCTTTTTCTTCGGATAAGATACCATGAATTAAAGAGTGGATTGTTAATTTCAATTTTGTGTCCTGTAACAATCATCTTCCATAAATAATGTTGCATCCCTTATCAAACCCTAGAAATTAGCAAAACAAAAACATTTCCTCTCACTCATGTCCCCTCTCTCGTATAACCAACCCACAATCCATGGTGAATGGGATTCCGCTATCACAACCTGATTGTGACAACTTCATCACACAAAATCAGCAACGATTTTCTCCAAATCACTAAAGAAATTAACAACGAGATTATCTCCCAAATCGAATCATATAAAGCCGCTCTTTAATTGATCTCCATCGAAGCTGATAATCTACGTCGAAGCTTGTATTTAAAGTGTATTTTGTTGTTAGGCTATATCTATTTCTTAACGTTACTGCTTCATTATGATAATTCTAAGTATTCCTTAATGTTTCGTATGTTTTACTTTGAATGATTTGAAGTATTGAAGTATTGAAGTTGAGATTAATATCCATCCGAAGGAAAATGAGAGATCTTTCTGTGACTCATTCCCAAAATCAAATATATCAAATATGATGATTAGAAGGAAATTAGGAATGAATTTCCCAGTTACCGATTGTAGCTATTCCAAAAAATCAACAACATAGTTTGAATTCGATTCCATTAGCAAGAAATCAAGAATCCATGATCAATTTCAAATATAAATTCGACGGTCTATATATACCTCCATCGTTCTTTATTTTATTATGTTCTAATAACAAAGATTAATAAAAGGATTGAATAAGTACATAAGGTTAGTAACTAATGCCCAATCTATCTATTTATACGATTTGGTTCTAGCTTTTTACCTTTCGATTAAGTGAAAGCTTTACTTTAGGCAGTCATGTATAATGTTTGCAGACATTCAGTGAATGAGTTTTACCTATAATGATGTTTTCTTTATTCTGTAAAATAATATGTGATTCAATTATGTGTATTATGTGTATTGATGTTTGTACCGAGTATGTGTTTTATATGTAATCCAAAGATTCAACTGATTAATGTTGTGGTTATTTCAAGGTTTGTAATTTTCAAGTTCGTATTAATCTTCTTGATAGCAATTATTTCTTCCATGAATTCTACTTCAAATTTTGAAGCTTTGTATTTGAAGCTTAGATTGAAAAACTGAATGATACTATGGATAAGGAAAAAAAATCAATGATATAATGTTTTTTAAATGTGACAAGTTTGATTATGCACACTTAGTGTTCAATGAAACGCTTGAACTAGATCTTATAGATTTTTCAATATATTGTTGAATCACTTCATTTCTCACAAATATATTTCTAATTTAGGAGTGAGAATTAATCAGACATACTCCAGGTATGTCTCCAGACATACTCTAGGTAAAAGCAGGGTTGTATGTGATTCCTCCAACGGATATGGTGATTGGAGGGCTAAACTGCAAGCAACATGTTCACTGCGAGACATCATGAATACTTTGTGTATCTTTCCATCGTTCTCTCAATTTTATATTTTCATGTTCCTTAATAATTTGAAATTTGTAGTTTTGTTGATGCATCTTGTACAAATCAGTATTGTTAACTTTCCATCTATTGTAGGAACTGGTTATTGGGTGAAAGAAGATATTATATTTTTTTCTTCTACATTTATATGTTATGCCAAATGGGAGGAAGTTGCGCCATCCTTGCATGAAATGGACCATCTTTAAGAAAGCTACACCATCTTGGTGCAAGGTGCACCCTGATGAGTGACATGTACTATGAAGTCCTCTATGATCCTCAGAAGTTAGAGATGGTCAAGTAAGATTCTATGTATGGTTGATGTACCATCTTGATAGCAGGTGCACCATCATGATGTGCCATGGTGGCTCATGATGCGTCATCATGGCCCATGATGCTCTATCATATATCTAGTTGATGCTCATGAAGTTAACGGTTCTAGAAGCGCCTACACAGCATTCCGTAATTGGTTAGAAATTTGGCATCACCTTAAAGGTTTGATTATGAATCGGCATGGCCCATGAACATTAGCGTTTCCCATGCTTGCCTATAAATAGACTCATATCTCTATCATTGTAAATCACTATAACTTTATGAGCGCTCAAAGTGAGAACAATTTTAAGTGCTTGTAATAGTTCTAGAAAATTAATTAAATCCTCTATCCCTCGTTCGCCCATGGACGTATGTCACCTTGACTGAACCACGTTAAATATTGTGTTTCTTTTTGGATTACGTTTTTCAAAAGTTTTATTTCCATGAATTTCAACAAAACTTGTTTGATATTTGTTTGAAGTGTTTAACTTGTTTTGTTGTAACCCAATAATTTATGGAAGATATGTAGAGCAAAAAGAGATGTGTAGAGAGAGAGAGAGAGTGTGTGTGTGTGTGTGTGTATGTGGGTGTGTGTGTGTGAGAGAGAGAGAAAGAAAGAGAGAGTAGGTCTTATGGCTACATTAGTAGAAATAAAAATATTGGCGGTTGTTCAAATGAAACACATTGACGCTGACAAAGATCAAAAGGGGTAGGAAAGACAATTGTAGGGGGATTCGGTTGAAGCTATTTACATTCGAGTGGTGACTTGTGGTGATGAATATATGAAATCTGTGTACCTGAATGTTAACAAAGATGAGTGATGGTGGTCGGAGAAGACAAGGTGAGGGGTATAAAGGAAGAGATAAAGAGAAAGAAGACGGAGGGGTCGATAATAGAAAAGGAGTCAGTAATAGAAAAGAGGGGGATACATGAGGGTGGGGTTGAGTTACTTTAGATGTGTATTAATTTAAAATCATTAAAACCCGAAACTGAAATCAATATATATTTGAAGAGTAAATAGTCATTTCATGTTTAATCTCAATTCCAAAAAATAAAAAATAATAAAATAATAATAAAATAAAAAATAACCTCCTATGGTTTTTGAACTAAATGCAACCAAAACAGTAGACATAGGGCCTTTTTTGTAATTTTACCATAGTAAAGTGAAAAAATAATTAAAATGAAATGAATAAGAAGAAAGTTAACCACACATACTCTGATATCCACAATCACCCATATACTTACATGTTGATACATACATAACCACACATTTGTGACATCCCCCAATTCATTCTCAACTTCTTAAAGTCTACTACTTTCAGCTTGAATCTCCTGATTGGCTTTCTCAATATTGTTTTCTATGTTAAATAACTGTGCTTCGGATCATATGTTGTATGTATGTAAAATTAAATTATGTAATGAAGGGTTTTGTGTCAAAATTATGGTGTATATACATGGAAGAATGACAAGTCATCAAAATGGCATATTTTTTTCCTCGTTATTTCCAAATCAAATGAGAACAAAGTTTCTGGTTCACCTCAAAGGTTATTAGACATACAAATGAACTTCCTTCTTCTTTCATGAAATTTCACATATTGTATTTCCAAATCTTCTATGAACTTATTTTGATAACTCGTTTATTTGTTTTCATTGTCACAAATAATTATTTATATAGATTTGTGATCAAACTTCATATTTATATTAATTCTTTAACCTTTGTCATTCATATCATTGTCCCTTTATTATTCTTATTAGATTTGATTAAATTGTTAAACGAATAGTTGATATCTCAAATATTATTGACTAAAAAATCTCAATGTTCAAAGTTTGAGCATGACATATTTATTTTATTAAATTTAATATTAGGCGCCATTAAAAAAAGAAAAAAAAATCTCGGGTAATACATAAATTTTCCAAAACCAAGCAACTACCCGAATTTAATTTGTGTTGGGTAACAGGTAATTTTTTTAACATGAAAAACTCGAATTACCCGAAACCCGAAAAATTTACCAAAACAACACCTATACTTTAGATGTGTATTAATTTAAAATCATCAAAATCCAAAACTGAAATTAATATATTTAAAGTGTAAATAGTCTTTTCAAGCTTAATATCAAATCCAAAAAATAAAAATAAATAAAAAATAACCTCCTATGGTTGTTTGAACTAAATGCAACCAAAACAATAGACACATGGATTCTTTTTTGTAATTTTACCTGGGCATGAGAAAAAGGACCGAAACGGCCAAAACCACCTCTACTCAGGATTCGGTTTTGGCCAAAATCAAGAACAGAACTGGCCGACGGTTCTACCGGTTCCGGTTCCGGGTCTGCTTTTTGTCGGAGTTTCGATTTTTGAACTGGCCGGTCTGATTTGACATGCTTCCTTGCGTGGCTTGTAACTCATTAAATTTTTAACCAAATCAAACGTTTTTATAGTTTAAGCTTAACTACAAAACCTAAACTACGTTTAGGAAAAAGATTCAGATAAAAAAAACTTAAATTGAGTGAGTTTTTGCACATTTGAACAACAAAGTCAGATTATGTTTAATTGCTATAACGTAAAAAAATTCTGCTTTGACACCCTTCCTTACGGGGCTTGTAACTCATTCAATTTTAACTAAATCAAGCGTTTTTATAGCCTAAGCTTAATTACAAATCCTAATCTACATTTGGAAAAAGATTCAAGTCAAAAGAAGTTAAATTGAGTGAATTGTGCACATTTGAAAAACAAAGTTAGATTACATTTAATTGCTGAAACATTAAAAAAAATTCTGATTTCACACTCCCTCCTTGCGGGGCTTATAACTCATTCAATTTTTAACCAAATTCAACGTTTTTATAGTCTAAACTTAATTACAAAGCATAATCTATGTGTAGGAAAAGATTCAGGTCAAAAAAAGTTAAATTTAGTAAGCTATGCAACTTTCAAATTTTGAGTGAGTTATACGGTCCCGTTCCCGGTTTTGGGCCGATTCCAACGACCGGTTTTACTGGGTCCCGGTTCAAAAAATTGACGAAATTATAGTTTCGGTCTCGGCCCGACCGATTCCATCCCGATGCCGATTCCGGGACCGATTCATTAAATCATTAAAAAAAATGAAATGAATAAGAAGAAAGTTAACATAAATAAATCGAATGGGAGCCACAATATATGGTCTTATCAATTTTAGGAACGGTTTTCCACAGTTTCAAATTGTTAATGAAGATTACACAAACAAGTCTCTTTAAAAAAAAAATGGTTAGCAATACACATGCATAGCGTGGCAGGATGACCACGCCAGAATATGATGTCTTAGATCAAACATATATTGGAAGTCAAGATAAATTAAACCGCAGAGACAAAGTTCAGGAAATGAGCAAGAAGGTAGGATTTCTTAGGCGGCTATAGCTAACAACTGCGCGCCACACTCTTTTCTTACCAATTTCCTTTACTCGGACTATATCGTTGACTAAAACAATTGGACACTGTTTGAACAAACCATTGGGGAATGATCGTGTATAAATGGATCTTTCATCAATGGTTACTCACACATCCATATTCATTAAATCATTAAAAAAATGGCCTCGATCTTAAAAGGAGGGTGACTTACCTTGGCTCTTATCATACTCATCGTCATTAGTTCATCATCTCACCTCATTACAACCATCGCTACTGCTCGGACTCCATACAAGCATGTCCGCCAACTAGGTTCGGTTTTCTCTAAACATCTCACATCTCACAGTTAATAATAAAAAAAACGCTAATAGAAGCTGCTCCACAGGGACGGACGCAGGAATTGATAGTAGGTGTTGCCGAATTTTTTTTCCGGTCAAACATAATATAAAACCAAAAGCTAATTCATTATGTCTAATACAAATAAGCGATCCAGTACATAAAAGTTAAAACCATAAAAACAATCTATCATCTATTACAATTTAAATTTGTCCTCTTCGTGCGGACATCTTTTGAAACCGTTCCATTACCTTTTCATTCTCAACTTTCACAAGTGCTTCGGTCTCAACATAGCAAAGCAACGCATCGTTCAAAAACTCATCGCCAATCTTGTTGCGCAAGTCGGTCTTCAGGAGCTTTATCTTCGAAAAACATCTTTCTACACTAGCGGTTGCTACAGGTAATATGAAAGCTAACTTTAATAGCTTATAAACCAAAGGATAAGACTGATGTTTCCCCGTACTAACCATCAAATGAGAAAGCTCGAAAATTCCTTTCAAAGTGGTAAAACGCTCATCTTTAATGGAAGAGTGATAAAATATCTCAAGTTGTCCTTCAAGATCTATCAAATCCGAATCATCAAAGTCATACTTGTACAACTTAGCCAACTTCAACAACTTTGATTTGTCAAATTGTGAAAATGAATCACAAGGGCTTAAAGCACCCATGTATTCTAGTAACTGGGTGCTTGTTTCACTAAATCGATCCCGATATTCTGTCAGTTGCATATCTACCACCGTGTTGAAGATTTCAACCTCAAAGTGAAATCTATTAGTCTTTGTGGTCGTACGGTTTCTCGCACCAATATAAAAATCCTGCATTTGTAGAGTAGCAATATTGTGTGTTTGACAAAAAGAGGATACCTTTGGCAAAATGGTAGCAAACCCCGTGTCTCTTAAAGATTGCAATGCGTCCATTGTCCCTCTAACCATCGAAGCCGCTTCTAAAATGTCTAGATCTTTTTTTTGAAGTTGCTTTGATAATGTACCCGTGAGGTGTAAAATGTCATACATCATATACAAGTAAAACACGAACTTATAAGATTGAAAATATGCTAAAATTCCGGACGCTTGTTGGCGGTTTGTCAGTGACCCTCCATCCACTTTCACAAATTCTAAAACCAAAAGAACATCCGCAAACAACTTCATCAGACTTGTGAGTGTGTTGAAATGTGAACCCCATCTTGTATCTCCCGCCCGAACAAGTGTAGTCTCTTGATTTAACCCTCTTCCCGTTTCAAGTTCACCACTACATAAGCCTTTTTGCACCCTTTGTCTTGCTTGTTCCCATAGCATGTCTTTTCTTTTACACGAGGCACAAACAACATTAACCACCAACGAAATTTGCTCAAAAAAGTCACTAACACCATCATGCTTTTTTGCTACAGCTACAACCACCAATTGAAGTTGGTGTGCAAAGCAATGTACATAAAAAGCTGTGTCATTCTCTTGTAATATCAAAGCTTTCAAACCATTGAATTCCCCTCGCATATTGCTCGCCCCATCATAACCTTGTCCTCTTATCTATTTAAAAAATTGAAAAATATATAAATAATATAACACAAAGCTAATTAAATTAAATTAAAGTAACAAAAAAGTAAAGAATAAATTACCTGACTAAAACTCAACTTATTACTTATAAGTACTTCATTTAAGGCGTTTTTGAGTGTCAAAGAGGATGTATCCTTTACGTGCACAACTCCAATGAATCTTTCTTTCACAAAGCCAAGACTATCAACATATCGCAAAACAATAGCCATTTGTTCCTTTTTTGAGACATTGCTAGATTCATCCAATAAAGCGAATACATCTTGACCAATCTCTTGACGAATACTCAAAAGTACTTCTTGTGCAAAACATTGCACAAGTTCTTTTTGGATTTTAGGGCAAATAAGTTGATTGTTCTTAGGAGTATTTTCTAAAGTATTGTTGAAAATATCTTCACTAGTCTCTCGAATGGCTTTTAACACTTCAATGTAAAGCCCTCCATTTTCCGAGTTAACCGACTCGTCATTACCACGAAACGGTAAACCGGTCTTCAATAAAAGTTTAACAACAATAATAGAAACACGTAATCGTGCTTTATATTTATGGTCCTCTGCTTCGTTTGCCTCCTCAACACTACATTAATAGCTTGTTTTTCTCTCAATAAAAAGTCACACTTTTCTCTTGCTTTGTTGTGAAAACTATCAACATTACCCATATGAGTCCGAAATGCATTTTTTTTATTCCAAGTATCAAAACCTAGGGAAACAAATGCATCTCTCCCTCCTTTTTGTCCCATGAGGTCTCCACATACATAACAATATAAACAATATTCTTTTTTATCTTTCACACTATATTCTAACGAATCAAAATCGTAAACCATGAAGGAACGAAGCTTCTTAATCTATCACCTATTTTCTTTTTTGGAAACTTATGTAGCCTTATTTGACAAGGTCCTTGAAGCAAATATGCCCTTCTTACATCATCTCTTATATTTGAGGCATAACTTGTAATCATTGGCTTATACGCCAGGTCCTTTGGAAGATCTTTCAAATCAACACCATCATTAGTTTCATTAGAGCATGGTGTTTGTGGAATTGCATTAGAGACCGAAGGAATTGATTGGTTGGTGATTGGTGTTTGGGAAGACCCTTCACCACTTTCATTAATATTAGGTCTTGGTCTTTTGGTAAGAAAACCACCAAGGGTAACCTACAATTCAACATTAAGCTAAATAACTAATAATTTCACCAAATCATCCAATAGCTTCAATCAAAAGTCAAAACATAGAAATTACACCAAATCAAAATTGAATTTCAATAAAGACAATATGACGTAGCAATTTTATTTCACCAAATCAATCAATAAGTCAATAACATCAATGAAAATATAGCAATTTCATCAATTCAAGATAAAAACATAGCAATTTCAACCTAAATAAATTGGTAAAATTTCACCAAATCAATCAATAAGGCAATAACATCAATGAAAATATAACAATTTCACCAATTCAAGATAAAAACATAGCAATTTCAACCTAAACAAATTGGTAAAATTTCACCAAATCAATCAATAAGGCAATAACATCAATGGAAACATAGCAATTTCACCAATTCAAGATAAAAACATAGCAATTTCAACCTAAACAAATTGGTAAAATTTCAATTTTCAAACACTTACTTATTTCATTCTTAGCTAGGGCTTGGTCAATTGGAGTCGAATTGAACAATTGGGAATCGATTTTTGCTACTCAATCAACAAGATACTCAAGAAATTAGAAGGAATTAGCAATGGAAGTATCAAGCACCAAGTAAGTCTTCGTGAATCATGAGGGCTGAGGCGTCACAGTCGAACTCTCCAAGTCGACTTCACTGTGTCGATTTTTTTTTCTTTTTTTTTTTGCTTTCTGTTTTGCTACTCATCTTGGCCGCAAGTTTTTTTTTACCCTTCTTCCAATTGGATCAAAAGATCCAATTATCCAAATGAGCTTTGGGCTACACTAGTTTTTTTTTGGGCTAAAATTAATAGACTTTTTGGACTACTAATTGATAAATCTAAGTTATAAATATATTTTTGGGCTTAGTTGATCCAATTGGGTGGCAAATTTTTTTTTGTAGTTGCCAATTTTTTTTACATAGTTGCCGATATATAAAAAAAAAATTTTGAAAAAATTTACAATACATATACGAAAATTAGGTGTTGCCGGTGCCACACCGGGCAACACTACAAAACCGTCCCTGCTGCTCCGGTATTACTTATAAATTAACTAAGTTTGCATTGTAAATACGTGTAGTTATTTATTTTTTTATAAGAAAACAATTTTATTTTATCTTACTTTTGGTAGGGTTATATTCTTGTGATTTTGTTTTCTCACATGTTATTTTGAATTAATTTTTATTCCACGTGTAATTTTGTGGTTTTCTATTTTATTAAATTTCATATGATATTTAAATATTCTCTAATAAATGAAGATTTTTTTTGCTACTTTGTCACTTTTATTTATTTTGCGACATGTTATTTTATGGTTATTTTGAATTATTTTTTTCCACATGTAATTTTGTGGTTTTCCTATTTTATTAAATTTCATATGATATTTAAATTTAATAGTAAATGCATATCAATTTCATTAATAGACTTTTCTTATAATTTGAAAATTACAAAAATAAAGTTTCATTAATTTACTTTGGTTATTTATCTAAATTATTTGTTTAAACTTAAAAGAGAAAAAACAAGACTTTAATTCTAATAATTCAAAATTTTTCTCATTTTTCTTATAAATTCAAATTTCTCAAATGTTTATATATATATATATATATATATATATATATATATATATATATATATATATATATATAATTGTTTTAAGTATACTCATGTAATACACATGCGGCTCACACCTAGATTACTATCAATAGTCTATAGTTAATTTCTTTTCCAGTCATCACTGATTTCTAGATTTTCTGATCAAACTAACCTTAAATATAATATATAGGAGTGCATATACAACTTGTCCTTCCCTAAAGATTAAAAATATTTGAAATTGATGTATGCAGCTACAAAATGCGTTGATGACTATGTACAACAAATAGATGGACCCGACGGGTGTGGTAGTGGAAGTCGAACTGGAAGTGGAAATGGAAATGGAAATGGTAATGGAAGTGGAAGTGGAAGTGGCGGATCATTAAAACCACAATCATGTGGTTCAACACCGGGTGGGAGCCTTTGTAGGAAGGGTTGCTGTGGAATAAATAAAATGCAAAGAGCCATATGTTGCTTGTAGTACAACCTCCTGGAGGTTGTACTACATCAAATAATACATCTGAATCCCTTATTTAGATGAGAAAATAATAATTAAAATCATTTCCAACCTTTTTTTACTGTTTTTCCTTAAAGTTCTACATGTATGAGTATGTCAACAATAATTTTATATATAGATGTTGTTCAAAATGTTGTTTGAATCTCGAGGAAAAGATTATATTACATTTACGTATTCTAAATAAAATCCAATATCTTTAGTTATTAAAAAAATCAATAGATCGTTCATTTACACTTGAGTGAAATTTCACCAAGAACTAATAACATGTTGTATCCTCTAATTACAGATGTGGGGTGAGTCTTGTTTTTTACTCTCTTAAAATATACTATAGTAGTACATATCCTATTTCTTTATCTTGAAGCTTAACCAATTCAACAAGAACCTATATAATTAAACATATTTAATTAAACAAAAGTAATAAGTAGCTATATAGCAATTGGAAATAACATAAAAGATATAATTTTACATGTCTCACCTTGGAAGCGGGATATGCTCAAACATCAAACATCTTGAGAATTTCAACACCATCATTTGCTGTAACATTTGGTCCAAGTATAAAACATTTCTCAAAATATTAGAAAATCATGGTTGGAACTCGACGAGTTGGCGGCTGGGATGAATCCCTAATTTTAAGGTGTTGCATCCTATTTAAAGGTCCTAAACCCCCCTTTGCTGGCCTCCTTACCTACCTCCTTTGTCCAGAAACCCTAAGTTTGTATATCACCTTGCAAGTTTGAGTGTATGAGTTGTGGTGAGCTTGGAGAATTGATTTTGGTGATCCTTTGGAAGGAGCTTAGAAGTTGGAAGCATCTAGCTTGGAAGAAGGATTGTAGATCCAGAAACTCTTCACCAATAACAATCTTCTTGAGGTATAAAGTCGACATATTGCCTTATATTCATCTAGATCCCTTTGTTTGAAGTTTTAGCACGATTTTGGGATTTTCATTAGGTTGTCGAAGATGTTGAGGTTTCCAGTGTTAATAAGTTAGATCTGACACCTTCATGACTCCTCTTGACTTAAAGTTGCAAACGTTATTAGTTTTTAAGTTCCATTCATGCAATAAGTCCCTCATTAAGACTTTATTAAGCGCTAGAGTGTATTTTAGCTTGTATGGACGTAAAGTTGGACACTTTACGTGATTTTCCAACCTTTGGACACCAGATCCGGGTTATGGGACTATGTCGTGAAAGTTTAAGGGATTAATGTATTAAGACTCACTCTAATAAACCTAGAGATTGATTTTGACTCATTATGGATGGTACTTAAGGGAAAAGTTGGAAACTTTACTCTTCTAGACATCATTTTGGAAGAAATCTGAGATTTGGAGTCTATAGATTCGTTGGAATCAGATTAATACATTAAGACGTTGGATTTTTGGCCAACTCGACAAGTTCATTAGTGAACTCGACGAGTTAATGGGAATTTTTTGTTGGAATAGCTGTCTAAGCCCATAACTATAATTGGTATGTACTTAACCCGAGAGTAGCTTGGTCCATTTCGGGTTGTATATCACCATGGAAATTTGATATGATGGACTTTTGAGAAGAGGTTACGTATGATTTATTAATATATTATAATGTATAATATATTAATATGAAATCATATGATTTAATTAGTATTGATCAAGAATTAATTTGGAATTAATTTAGTGATCAAAAGAGAGTAATTAAATTAATGGGGACTAATTGTGTTAATTAGTTATATACATGGTTTGGGATTATGATACATGATGGACTAAATTTAAGGGAGAATCCATAAAGAGTTAGCCCACTTGAATCATGGATCATAGATAATTAGCCCAAGAGTATGGATTAGGGTTTACCCATGACTCTTGGATTCCTAAAATATATATACTTGACCCTATAGGTAAAATCGGAAACCCTAATGTTCTATGAGTTCATATGAGCCAATTTGTGAGCAAGACATTCTCTCTCAAAATTCATCCTTTGTCCAAGGTGTGTTGTGAACCGTTTGAGGTGCAACATTTCAGGCACTAAGTTCTTAAAGGCCAAAACTACAAGCTACAAGATTTGGAAACAATATATGTTAGTTGTAGGCTTCAAGATTTGGAAACAATATTATATGTATAATTAGAGAAAACATAGATGAAAAGCTTTTAGGGTTATATATGCACCATAAGATGTTATAGTATACAAAAACCAATAGTGGTATCCGAGACAAGGGTTGTTTTCTATTATATTTGATGCAGAGCTAATTGTTCAATGCTGGAAAACCAAAAAACAACAATCTGGCAGGTTGAACTCGCTGAGTCCAAAGATGAACTCGACGAGTTGCATGATCAGACGCAAATTTTCGGGGTTTTTGGCCATAGTTGGTTTAGGATCATTACCACAAACTGTTTTGAATCATTAAATCTATTTTTTTATTGTATAGTAGCATGATGGGTTTTGATGATTACATCAATCCTATGGTGGACATGCCAACCCTAAAGCTTTGGATCTAGTTTGTCTAGTTGTACATGTAATAATCATCCAAAGCTCATAAACCCTAGATCTAACATAATATAATGAAAATAAACATATGAAAAGGGTTTAGATCTTACCTTGATTGTTATGTTGCAGAAAAAACCATAAACCTTCTTGATCTTGACTTCTGGAAGCCTAGTGTCCTAAGTGTTGCACCTCTAATGGAGTCACAAAAACCACTTAGCAAAAAGATGACTTAGCAAGAAGAAGATTTAGGCAGGTTTTTGGAGACATAAAAGGGTTGCTTTTATTGTTAGGCTTCTAGGGTTATCAAGTTAGAAAGCCTAATCCAGTTGTTTAGTCCTTAGGCAACCCAAAAATCCTTCGAGAAGGCCCCTTGGACGATTTCTATATGGACTCTCATATAGAATTCATCCATTGTTTCTTTATGGATCCTAAGCCCAATTTTGTAACTATCTTATAACTACAGTATCAGTCCCCTCTATCTAATTAATCTATTTTGACCAAAGAATTAATTCTAAATTAATTATTGATCAATATTAATTAAACAATATGATTTCTCTTTTAATATATTATTCTTATAATATATTAATAAAATCATAAGTAACCCTCTTTCTCCTTTATTCATCATATCAGTTTGCTATGGTGAAGGCAACCCACAAGGACCATACTCATTATCGTCTCACCAATCACTCATTTTAAAATCCATGAAGTGATTCAAGTCAGCGTGGGTTTAATACAATACTCTAATGTTATTACAGGTGCACTCATGAACTCTGCGACAAACTTGTGCTTTTTCTAAACACCTTAGAAAATCTACAGACGGATTCATGACAGTGCTTCCTCATACCTACTTCCAACGCATGACCGACCATAGATGTTTTGAATAACCTAGTTATTCTGGAAGTCAAAACATGCAAAGTGAAACATAAGAATAATATTAATCCTATATGGCCCCAAAACTTTTGGGTATAAATAGAAAACACCTTTAATTTAATCACCATATTTATTACCCAATATTCATTTCACAATGTTTTGGATAATCAACTTATTACTTGAATCATAACAACAGTTGTCTCATGCTCCAAGCATGCACACTATGTTTACTTATAGTCCTTACTTTGTGAAATAGATCACTTGAAAACATTTCTAATGATGCACATTTCACAATTCCTAATTCCATATCACAAAAGTCACTGAGACTCTAGCAACGAAATTACAAAGTGCTCTATTGGATATTGTTACAAGACAATTCCATAGACATGAAGTCTCACATTCAAAGTACATTCCTTTGAACATCCTTCTTGCATAAAGGATTCTAATCTACATAGATTCTTAATATCCAACTCCCATTATGGAAAAATTTCCATATTTTCCATATGACAAATCATTTTAAATAGAGTCCTATATATTCATAATAAATTCAATATGGTCCATTCATTACTATACTTCCAACTACGCACAAGTGACCAATCCTTGACGAACCTTAGATTGTCTTTGACAGTTGTTTAACTATTTTAGTCATGACCAGTTCTGGTCCATTTTCCCTCTTATTGCCCGAGTCATTTGGAAAATCAGAAGGGTAGAATATTACAGCATATGCAATTCATATTATACCCTAAGCGTATGGGACACGATTCATAGTAAGAAAGTGATACTTTACCAGTTTTTTTTCTATAATATTGCCATATATATAATTTCCTTATGTTGAATCTTTTCAACATAACATTTATATATGTCCTATGAATAATTTTGATTAAAATTTCTTGATCTAAGATTTTAGATTTTAAATAAAGTATAATATTCTCTCCCTTAATTATAGCAAAACAACCCGTGACATCCTCATTTTCACGGCCAGAAAAAACCGATTTCGGTTCCCAAAATAAAATATGATAAAGATTAGAAAAGAATTTCCATAGAAATGTATTTCATTAAAAACCTCGGTATGTCATGTTCGATACAGATCAAAAGCATAAATAGTATAATATAATCCTTACGGCATTTATTCATAACTGTAGGCCTGTATTCGTAATCTCTCATCCCAAACATCATGTCTATGCTCGTGCGCCACTACCTATAACAAAAGAAACTGAGTGGGTCAGGCTTGGGAGCGTGGTGAGCACATAGGGTTTTCAACCCACAATAAATAAGTTTATTAATTTCATCAACCAACAATAACCTGATTACCCGTTCCCATTATCCTCACATTACGTCGCTAAAAGAACTATCATAAGGGACCTAGATTAAGGATCAACATCGGGATGGACACTACTACCAAGGGGTTTCCTCAGCAATAAATGTGCTAAAGGCAACCGTGAGGGGGATGGAGTACACCGGTGAACACATCGTTCACAAACACCTACAGGTTGCGAGCCTATTATGTTCCGCTGGACTGTCTAGAAGAGTCTGTGGTCGTCATCCATACTCCGCTAGATGCCAGAATAAACAACAACAATAACGAAGTCTCTCATCATTTTATCACACATCATCTATTACATCTACCCATGTTTTACCCCAACATTTTTGTAGATATAAAACACATATACAGTTTAAATCATTTAAAACATGTATAAAAATCTTTCATCAACATAGACAGCAAGTATTCAGACAATATTCCCACATAGCACGTAGTTTATATTAAATACTTCATATCTATGTGTAAGATGAAAGTAACTATGCACTTACCTGGTAAGGTGGTGACTTGGTACTCAAACAACACTTTGTTTACTCAAAACAAATTTTCGTGGACAAAACCTAATATCATTACCACTAGAGTTTAGTCTAGTATTACACCGAGACTAATTAATAGTCTACCTATTATTACTATTATATAAGCACGAAACAATATTTCTCAACCACTATGTACAGATAGGGTCAAACATGAAACACCGAAGGGCAGGATCATTTTGGCATATAGCACTTCTAAATCCAACAACCCAAGTGGCCCTTCAAACCAGATTCCCCGTACCGCGAGTGGTTAAAAAGATATTATAATGACACTTATATAACTCATAATAATAGCCCAAATACTTATTATAAGGTCCTAATAACAATACTATATATAAATAAAAGCTATATTAGAAATCGTGTAGGCGTAGCTCACTTACAGCGGGTTTTTATTAAAAACTGGGGTTCGCTGGAGCAGCGTTTCCAAGCCAAAAGGTTTTCTTCTCGGAGCCTTCGGGCACTACGGGGCTTCCTACTCGTGCTAGGGAGGTTCCCTTGACTTGGGAGGAGTTTAGGGAGGCTAGTGAGAAGTTAGAGAGAGCAACAAAGGCTTATGGTGTGAAGAAATTATGAAGAGTTCATCTCTTATTAATAGGAGTTTTATTGTAGAGTAGTCCATAAGTTTCATCCGTATCTTCCACGTACAAGCTCCTTTTTCTACGTCTTTATATCCACACATTGGTATTTACGAGTACTACAACTCTCATTTAGACCCCGTCGGCTAATTCTCATTCTATCTCAAATTTACAAAAATTGTATCGTATTTATCGCGCTCGAAGAGTAAAGACTAAGCTTCATCCATATCTTTCGCATACGAGCTCGGTTTTCAATGTTATTTATATCCATTCGTTGGTAATTATGGGTACTACAACTTTCATTTAGACCCTGTTGGCTAATTCTCATTCTATCTTAGATTTACAAAACTGTATCGAATTCGTCGCGCTCGAAAAGTAGAGACTACGCTTTCATCGTTCTTTATATCCATGCGTAGGTAAAACAAGATCTACAACTTTTCTTTTGACTCTATTGGCTAATTCTTGACCGATTTTAAAGTTAACAGTATACTGTTAAATGACGTCGTAAAATTCATAACTTCTACTTACAAACTCTTTTCTCATCTGTATTTTTGTCATTGGGTTCCTATTAATGAGATCTTCAATTCTCATTTAGGTCGCGTTGGCCAAAACCCGATCGATCTAAAATTCAAATTCCGTGCTGTGCACTGCTATGCCCAATCTTAGAAAAATCATAACTTCCTCATACGAAGTTAGATTTGGGCGTTGTTTGTATGCACGCTCCAGGTTTAACGTATACTATGACTTTTGGTCAGATCACTAAGGCTAAAAAGTCTTCTACCATAAATTCACTATTTACGTCGCACTGTGTCGTGCCGGTTTTGCTATAAAACTTCCACATATCATAACTTCATCGTTATAACTCAAATTTCAGTGTTCTTTATATCTCCGGTATCCTTGTTTTGACAACTACAACTTTATGTAAAGATATCAGGTTTATCTAACACTTTAATTTTGATACTTATTTTTATCCTTTATTTATTATACCTTTATAAACAAGTAATAAGCACAAAAATGCATATAATTCACATAATACTCAAACAATTCATCTTTATTACTTCAAAAAGAGTTACAATAGTTGACCTAGACTATTACATCATCTACTAATGCTTAGCCCATAAACACGGCCATTATAATTCTTTCCCCCTTAGGATGATTCCGTCCCGGAATCATGCGCGAACAAACAGATGTTGTTAGTGATTCATCATGTCCCTCTCTGTTTCCCAAGTGAGATTCGACCCATTCGTATGTTTCCAATGAACTAGCACTAAATCGACCATCTTGCATTGTAACTTCTTAGTCTTATGGTCAATAATCACCTCGGACTCTTCGATTAGCCTCTTGTTCTCATCCATCCTTAATTCTGAGATTGGAATTATGTTGGGAACTTCTCCCGTGAACTTCCTCAAATAACACACATGGAAGGTGTTATGAATACCATCTAGTTCTTAGGGTAATTCGAGCTTGTAAGCTTGGTTCCTAATCTTCTAAAGAACTTTGAATGGTCCAATAAACCTTGGACTCAACTTTCCTCACTTTCCGAATCTTATAAGTCCCTTCCATGGTGAGACTTTAAGCAAACAGAATCTCCAACTTCAAAAGTCATTGTTCGTCTTTTCTTGTCAGCATAGCTCTTCTGACGATCTTGAGCTGCTAACATACTTTCCCTGATCACCTTCAGCTTTTCAGCAATCTCATGGACTATCTCGGGGTCATAAACTACTTTTTTCCGGCCTCAAGCCAACAAGACGGAATACGAGACTATTGTCCATGCAATGCTTGATTGGGTGCCATCTTGATGCTCGAGTGGAAACTGTTATTGTAGGAAAACTCTACCAAAGGTAAGTGTTCATCCCAGTTTCCTTGGAATTCCAGAGTACATGCTCTCAGCATATCTCCCACTGTCTGAATCATTCTTTCACTCTTACCATCAATCTGCGAATTGTAAGCTGTACTTAAGTACAACTTCATACCCAAT
Organism: Lactuca saligna; assembly: GCF_052625555.1. Lineage (NCBI taxonomy): Eukaryota > Viridiplantae > Streptophyta > Magnoliopsida > Asterales > Asteraceae > Lactuca > Lactuca saligna. The sequence goes on from NC_136418.1 coordinate 17,285,343, forward strand.
TCCTCTTGTAGGCTTCTCCAAAACCTTCATGTGAAACGACTATCACAATCCAATACAATCGTTAGAGGAACACCATGAAGTTTTACTACTTCCTTCACATAAGCATTTGCAAGCTTATCCATAGACCACCTCTCGTTGGCTGCTATGAAGTGTGCACTGTTAGTGAAACGATCCACGACCACCCAAATCTTGTCGTGACCGTTCTTCGTTCTGGGCAGTTTAGTCACAAAATCCATGGTGATGTCTTCCCATTTACCCATGGGTATAGGTGAAGGTTCTAAACTCCTGAATGGTTTCTGATGTTACGCTTTAACTCTTGCACATGTCACGCACTCGGCAACATACTTTGCAACATCGAGCTTCGTCGTCGGCCACCAGTAGTAAGGTTTTAGGTCCCTATACATTTTATTGCTACCAGGATGAATCGAGTACATGGTCTTGTGAGCTTCTCCCATTAGAAGATGAGCTTCTTCCATTAGAAGATCTCTTATGTCTACTGTCTTAGGTACCCAAATCTGATCTTGAAATACCTTCAGTCCTTGACTATTTGTATCGAACTCCAACGTTTTGCCCAAACGTTCTTCCTTTCGGTCATTCTTCTCTGAAGCTTCTTCTTGAGCTTTCTTTATGCTTTCCACAATCGTCGAGACAACTTCAATTCTCAATGCTCTTGGCCTTTTTCTTTCAAGGTTGACTTTTTGACTTAGAGCGTCGGCGATGATATTTGCTTCACCAAGGTGCTAAAGAATCTCACAATCGTAATCCTTGAGTAATTCCAGCTAGCGTCGTTGCCTCATATTCAATTCCTTCTGATTAAATAGATACTGGAGACTCTTATGATCAGTGAAAAGTTTTCACTTTGTGCCATAAAGGTAATGCGTCCATATCTTTAGGGCAAATACTATCGCTGCCAACTCCAGATCATGAGCGGGGTCGTTCTTTTCATGCTCCTTCAATTGTCGAGATGCATACGCTATCACCTTTTCAATTTGAGTTAGTACACATCCTAACCCAATTCCCGACGCATCGCTATATACTGCGAAGTCTTCAATTCCATCGAGTAGAGAAAGAATCGATGTTTCACATAACTTCTTCTTCATGCTTCTCACTCCACGTATTTGTAGCTCCTTTGTGGGTTAAAGCTGTTAATGGAGCAGCTATCAAATAAAATCCTTGGATAAACCTTCGGTAATATCTAGCTAATCCCCGAAAGCTTCGGATCTCTGTCGGACTTTTTGTTCGTTCCCACTTCATCACCACTTCGATCTTTGCTAAGTCAACCATTATTCCCTCCTGGTTAACCACATGACCCATGAATTGGACTTCTCGAATCCAAAAGTAGCACTTGGAGAACTTTACATATAGCTTCTCCTTCTTCAGGACATCTAACACTTCTCGCAAGTGTCTGCCATGCTCCTCCTGACTTTTCGAGTAAATCAGAATGTCATCTATGAATACGATCACTGATTTATCGAGGAATGGTTTAAAAACCGTGTTCATCAAATCCATGAATGTTGCTGGAGCATTCATTATTCCAAACGACATAACAAAGAACTCATAGTGTCCATATCTAGTTCTGAATGTAGTCTTCTCGATATCCTTCTCTCTCACCTTCGGTTGATGATATCCTGACCTAAGATCGATCTTTGAGAAATAGCTCGAACCTTGCAGGTGATCGACTAGGTCATAAATCCTCGGCAATGGGTACTTGTTTTTCACCATTGCCTTATTCAGCTCTTTGTAATCTATGCACATCCACATGCTTCAATCTTTCTTCTTCACAAATAGCACTGGATTTACAAAATTGTATCAAATTCGTCGCGCTCGAAAAGTACAGACTAAGCTTCGTCCATATCTTTCGCATACGAGATTCATTTTCATCGTTCTTTATATCCACACGTAGGTAAAAACAAGATCTATAACTTTTCTTTTGACTCTGTTGGCGAATTCTCAACCGATTTTAAGTTTAACAGTATGAGGAGATTATATTGTTAAACGACTACGTAAAATTTATAACTTCTACATACGGACTCCGTTTTCGTCTGTATTTTTTTTTTCATTGAGTTCCTATTAATGAGATATTCAATTCTCATTTAGGTCTCATTGGCCAAAAAGCGCTCGATCTAAAATTCAAATTTCGGGTTGTGCACTATTATGCCCAATCTTAGAAAAATCATAACTTCCTCAAACAAAGTCAGATTTGGGCGTCCTTTTTATGCACGCTCCCGGTTTAATATATACTAAGACTTTTTTTTAGATCACTAAGGCAAAAAATTCTTCTATCATAAATTCACTATTTACGTCGCACTGTGTCGTGCCGGTTTAGCTGTAAAACTTCGACAGGTCATAACTTCTTCATTATAACTCGGATTTCGGCGTTCTTTATATCCCCGGAAACCTTGTTTTGACCACTACAACTTTATGTAAATATATTGGGTTTATATAACAATTTAATTTTGATGCTTATTTTTATCCTTTATTTATTATATATTTATAAATGAGTAATAAGCACATAAATGCACATAATTCACATAATACTCAAATAATTCATCTTTATTACTTCAAAAAGAGTTACAATAGTTAACCTAGACTATTACATCATCTACTAATGCTTAGCCTAGAAACATGGGCATTACATAGCCTTTTAAACCCTGCAACTTTGCAAAGTGAAACTTTTGTTTTCTATAATTAATTTTGCTAACTTGCAACACTTAAAATAATAATCATGCTCCCCTAACATGATGATTATGTGCTTACTAGCATAACAGTTATGCTCCCACTAGCTTTGACATGTACCCAGAAATCAGCTGAACTTCTAGAAATCAATACTTATTGACTTTTACCAAAGTTCAAATTTCTTATACGAGATGCTTTGATTAACCTTTATCTAAGCTTCTCAAACTCATACACCTCTCCTTAGATAACTTACATGTGTGTTTAAACAATTCCAGAACTTATATCAATAAGTCCCAAATGTTTAGAATAATTGCCAAATCTTACAATTCGAACTATGTAGACGGATTTCGTAATCATAATCGAATCTGAGAACACAATTTTCACAATTAGTATCTCCTTAAAATATCTCTTAGTAAAAGCGTTTCCTCGCAATCATTTTCATGAAATGGAGAGAAACCTTATGACACTTAGATATTACGGTGTATGTGTTCCTATCCATGTGAATTTGTCATAACCATAATTACAAGATAATGTTTGTGACAAATCCAAACTCATATGGACAAAACTACTTCATCTTAATTTCTTGCCTCATGGTAGCACGAATGCCCACCATTGCTTCCAGGTTGTTAAGTAGCTCTCCTATACATATCAATGTATTTTCCATTGATCAAGGTGCTTTTCCTTTATGCAGTCAAATGAGAACTCATAGAACTCACATGCATGGTTGACTTAAAACTAGAATGACATAGAAACAAACATATGTCAACACGATAGGTTATGAACTTCAAGTCGTGTGCTAGTGATTTACTATAGGTTTACTCTTTATTAGCTCTTGAACCTTTTCAAGATGTTTAAGACTCCCACTGACCTCTTGATATATATGATTCTCTTGTCAAGAACCATTCCTTGACAAAACAAGTATTCAAGGGTTAGTGTGAATTCCTATCAAGACCAACACTTCAAACAATTGGTTCTAGTTGGTCTTTGTCTTATCTAAGACATCACAACTTACCAATTTCAAATGTGCAGAATTAAGAAACTTTTCCTATTCCACATTTGATGAGTGTTACAAACCTACTAAATATGTGTCACTCAATGTCACAATCTCGGAGTATGACGCTAAGACTCGATTTGGAATGAAGTATGATTCATCCTTTGATTTAACCATTTCAACAATTCACGATTCCTATACTTAGCCATACTAGTGCACTAAGTTTTTCCTAGAGGATCAATTATGATATGGTTCTATAATCACTAAGACGATCATAAAACATGATACAAAGGTACTCTCCCTTCTTTTCAGATTCGAGAAACTTTTATCTTTCTACGTAAATGATTCTTCTTATTCGTTCTGCTATTCATTTAAACTTTTCAATGATTCAGAATTATACATAATCTTGTAAGCTTGACTACATTTACTAAAATTTTAGCAAATCATGATGAATATTTTTTATCGTTCTTTGTGTTGGACTTAACAAGTACACAAACATGTGTACCAGTTCTCGTAGTCCTTCACTTAACTCTTTGTCAAGGAATTAGTCTTAATTTTCCAAATATGAAGATTCTCATTCCTCACACAATACAAGTTGTATGATTCAAAGTTTCTGTCCAATTAAGACTTGGGCGATGAGAATCTTTCGATATTTGGTAAATTTTTGACACCACCACAAATAACATAACTAGAATTACATCCATTTCAATATTGCTAATAATACAAACAAACATATATTTTCACAAATGACATTTCAAGGATAAATAAATAAGACAAAAATCAAAATTTCATTTTGTTTATAAAACTTGCAAAAAACTTGCCCTTACAACGCAATTCAAATGAAAACTATGCTATTACATATTCCTAAGCAATCTATCATAACTCTAAGCAGCAACTCAAAAATCCGATCTTCAAACCATGCGGTCGAAATCCATTTCTTCGCGATCAGACTTAGCTCACATTTCCTTTAAATTTCCTTTCTTTTCTCTGATCCTTCAAAACATCAAAATGCATTCTTTTCACATCATGTATTAAGAATCTACAAATAGGAACATAATAGAGTCAGATAGTGGATTTTACCTGAAGTAGAGTCATACATTTTGACTCTCCCATCTCTTAGATCTCGCAGGTAGTCAGGGCAGCTTCGTAACCAATGCCCCTTCTCTTGGAAGTAAAGGCAAACATACTATTTTAGACTAGCACATGGGACAATCTCAGATTCAGTCTTTCACTTTACCATCCGGTTAAACGGTTTGACCATGGCAATCCCTTTCCATTGGGAAGAGAAGACTTTTATGGACTTCCAGTGTTGCCAGTGTTAATGGAAGTTTTGGAAGTTGGTCTACCAGACAAATTGGGTTGACCAGTGTGCCAAATCATCACTGATTCGACAAATAGGTGAGATCAATGAGGATCACGTCATCGCCCATCATATTGTACTCTTTAACGAACTCACTATATGAGTCAGGAAGTGATTGAAGAACCCAGTCAACAGCGAGCTTCCTAGAGACAACAACACCCATCATTCCCAACCTATCAATGTGTGACTTCATCTCCAAGACTTGTGCACATATAGACTTTCCATCTTTGTGTTTACTTGCCAAAAAGGCTTGAGTGAGCTTGAACTTTTCAAGTCTTCGAACACGTGGGTCAGGGAGAATAGTAGGAGGAGGTGGAGGAAGTGAATAATGATCTTGTGTTCCTCTATCGAATCGTGGAATATCATCTTCATGTGGAAAGCTTGTTCCAAAGGATTTGGGAAAACCACAGTTAGAATAAGACATCTACAAACCGGGACATAATTCAAGTTAGTTGATTGAGTACTTAATAAAACACCCAAATGAGATATTAAGGCAGGGCCCAACACAATATCCTACAACTCGGAAGAGGGATGTTGTAATCCAGTTGCAGAACATTTGAAGGTAGGTAAATGTCGATTTACCAATTTCCACCATGAAAATCGAAAAGGAAATTTAAGTTTTAAATGAATTGTACTTCCTAGATCTTTTGAGATTCATTGAACTTTACAATGTCATGTTTAATCTCAATTATGCCCTTCATGTTTGTGTCTGGGATACCCAGGATCACAAACAAGGTGTGAATAACCATGCAAATGTACTTGGTACACCCAATGTTACAAATCTCCTAATCAATGTGCCAGTTAACCACACATGCTCCATTGATTTATGATTAACATCGAGTTACCCTTTGCCACCCTTACCAGTCCCAAATTAGTGTGTTGGTTAACCACACTCGCTCCACTAACGTCTCGACAAGGTGCAAAGTGTAATTTCTTGGTTTAGCACCAACTTCACATTTTTCCTAAAGTAACTAAGATTTGGGAATTTTATAAAAACATTTAGTTACTTCGTGTTCATTATACTTATAATGGAAGGTTGTGTCCAATCCTACCCAACGGCTAACGACCCTCCACTAGTCAAGCATGTGGAGGGTAAGAGTGGATACCCAATGGCGGTCATTTTATAGACTAGCTCCTTAAACACCCCTTACGGACTAGCTTCGTGAATGAGGTCTACTAACGGTAAACCAACTCTTTTCCCATACATATATAATATTAGACTTTTAGTTTTATATATATATTATAATGGTGTATTTTACACTTTTAAAATACTAGGTGGTCTAACTTAATAAATTATACTGTTAATTTAATTAAATATAAACCATTACATTATGGATTTACTAACTGTCTTTTAATTACACACTTAATTAACTTAATAAAACCATAAGTGTTGAATTTTAGACTTGTAAAATTCTAGGGTTTAGAATTTAAATATTTCAAAACTAAACTTTTAATCAAAAATTTAAATTCCAAAACTTGAGGGCAAGTTTTGAAACTTTTCAAAACCTTCTAGATCAAATTACAAATAATTCATTTAATCAAATAATTGGTGGTTATCAAAATTTGACCTAATTCAATTTTCTTTCAAGATAATTCAATCAAATAATTCAAATAACTAAAGTTTATCATATAAGGCAATGATTATCCAACTAAATGACAATTATCTTCTATTTTGGCAAAGACAATCACTCCATATCAATAAAAATCGGATTTTGTAAATGAAAAACGTTTTAGGTAATTATCCAAAGCCAAAACAGGTCAAAATCCCGAAAACTTTGGTATCTGACTCTTTGAATCGTCGAGTTCCAAGTGGACTCGGCGAGTTCACATATGGACTCGCCGAGTCCATGCTTCAGAGTGGATTTTTCGCGATTTTCAGCCTTGAACGATCATGTAAAGCATCAAATACATTAGATAAACAGCCAAGGCTATTATACAACTAATGGGTTTTGAGCATTACATCAATCCTATGGTGCACATGCAAACCCTAAAGCTTTGGATGTAGTTTGTCTAATTGTACATGCAATAATCATCCAAAGATCATCAACCCTAGATCTAGCATCCTATAATCAAAATTAACATATGAAAAGGGTTTAGATCTTCCTTTGATTGTTATGTAGCAATAACAATCATAAACCTTCTTGATCTTGAATACTGAAAGCCTAGTGCCCCAAGTGTTACACCTCTAACAGAGTCATAAACCCTAAAGGGTTCCTTTTATATTTAGGCTTCTAGGGTTATCAACTTGGAAACCCTAATCCAATTCCTTAGTCCTTAAGCAACCTAAAGATCCTTCCAGAAGGCCCCTTCGATGATTTCTACATGGACTCTCATATAAAATTCGTCCATTGCTTCTTTATAGATCCTAAGCCCAACTTTGTAGCTATCTTAGAATTATAGTATCAGTCCCCTTTATATAATTAATCTCTTTTGACTACAAAATTAATTCTAAATTAATTTTTTATCAATATTAATTAAACAATATGATTTCTCTTTTAATATATTATTCTTATAATATATTAATAAATCATAATTAATCATCTTTCTCATTTATTCATCCTATCAGATTGCTATGGTGATCATCCTAATCCAATTAAAAGATAATTGTCAAAATTTCAAGTTTATAGTTAGTTTATAAGATAAGCTAATTTTTATGGAAATTGTTGATATGAATTATCTTGGCTTATGATTTTAATAAGATCATAGAAAATTATTTGGTAGTTTTTGTTAGTGAAATAATTGATCTTAATGCCTTTAATGAATTCGATAATGTCACACCCCGAAAACCAAAGGCGGAAACATTTCTGAGGTTGACTCCACGTTGAGTATCAAATCCAATGCACATAGAAAAGCGGTAATCACAAAACATTACATTACATAATATTGTTTACATCTATTTGAAAGTAAAGTTGTACAAGTGTTTTACATATGTAATATGAACAAAAGTAAAGACGAGTCTTCGGAACGCTCCGTCTTCTTCAAAAGGTTGTGATGTACGTGTCTAACGCCGACCTAAGAATACAAGCGGTTTGAAAATCAGCATAAAGCTGGTGAGTTTATAAGCGGTTTAGTTTTGAAAGAACGAGTTTCCTTTGCTTTCTGAAAAAGTTGTTGTTCAAGAAAATCCCATATTTTATTATAAAAACAGTTTGGTTATCCTTTGTTACAATTTCGAAAACGGTTGGTTATATCATTCCAGGAAAATCCCAAATTTTCCTTATAGTTTTAGTTATTCGTTTGTGACTTTATCCGTTTATGTTTTGATGTGCTACCAGGAAAATCCCATATTTTCCTATGTGTTGAGTTGTCTATTTGATTCTAAGTTCGTTACTAATTGTTATGTTATCCCAGGAAAATCCCATATTTTCCTATGTGTTGAGTTGGTTCTTAGGTTTGATTTCAAAGTACTAGTAATTACCAGGTGTATAGTATTAGTTAAGTATTCTAAACCCTTAATTATTCTACATTCGAATGACTATTATCTACTAACTTAGTTGTATTTTCGAATATTTGGAATCACACAGAAGCGTACATTATAGTATTTTTGAAGTTCTGTTGAGTTCCAAAAGAGTACAATAGTTGTGTAATCGAAGCTCTGTCGACATTTTGAGGCGGATATATTCGAAACTCAGTAGAGGTCCAGAGGCGTATTTTCGTATTTAATTCGAAACTCTGGTGACACTCAAGGGTTACACTAGTTGTATATTCGAAGTCTTGGTGTCATCCAAAGGCGTTAATTCGCATTCGTAGTCCTATTTCTATCCGTATTCGTTCTATCCTATTTGTTATATTCTTATTTGCATTCGTATTCGTACTATGCTATTGGATAGATTCGTATTCGTATTCGTTCTATCCTATTAGTTATATTCGTATTCGTACTAACCTAATAGTTATATTAGTATTCGTTCTATCCTATTAATTATATTCGTATTCGCATTCGTATTCGTACTAACCTAATAGTTATATTCGTATTCATTCTATCCTATTAGTTATATTCGTATTCACATTCGTTTACTATTAATCTTAGTTATGATTAGTATGATTTATTTTACAAAAAGTAATATAGTTTATAACACTTTAAAAGAAATTTGTATTTAACCTGCAATTCGAAACATTAGTTATCTCAATCTTTGGAAATCAAGATATTTAGAAACTGAAACCATTAATTTGAAAATCAGTTTAAGTACAAGATACACTTGTACCATTGAAAACACGGAAAAAGGGTAGGGGTATGAACTCACCGGACTCGGAAATGCGACGATTTCGGACACTAAATGTCGGTTCGGGGTCTGATTACTCGCGATGTCCCTATGTAAAATGAAATAATGTCCATATATATCTAATTAGATTTACAGTCACTAATTATATAGAACATTATACTCCAATGAGATTAAACACCTCAAAACGAGTGTTTGGAGTGACCCGGGTGACATCTACGGACGTGTAATGGTACTAAGGACTTGGGATTTGAGTTTACTCCCCAAGAGTAAACATTTTAGGGAGTTTACAACCATAAAACACATACATACATGAGTTCACGGTCGTGAACTCATGTTGGTGTGATTTTGAGTGCTTAATGGCTTGTTTGGACTTGGGAATTGTTGGAATGGACTTCTAAAATGCCTTGGATTAATTTAAGGGGACTTATACCATGTTTAAGGGAGTTCACGGCTGTAAACTTGGAGTTTACGGCCGTAAACTCTGTTATGGTCAAGAATAATTATTTTGGGGCACAAGGAACAATCACATGTGATTCTAGTTAATTTTCCAAGCCTTGTTATGAATTTAGGGCACCATTTAACTCACATTTAGGAGTTTATGGCCTAAGAGCATGATCTATGGCCATAAACTCTTATTAAGAGGATGTTTGATGTGTTTAAGACCCCCAAACTCTTTTTAGATGGTCCTACGATTTACCACAAGGCTATTGGTTGAGTTTCAAGGCATTTGGACATGTTAAAAGGGGTTTACTCTCCTTTTTTGAGGGGTTTACGGCCCAAGCATGTGCCTTCGCCGTAAACTCCCATTTACTCCTCAAAAATTATGTTTGTGATGTTCTAAGGCCATTACCAGTATTCTAAATGTCATATCTAAGCCTTGTTTGAGTCTTGGAAGGGTTTAAGGGCTTAAAATCCTTTTAACTTAGTGTTTACGGCCTAGGCACCTTCCTGGGCCATAAACTCTTTCAAATCCCTCAAAATCCTTGTCTATAATGTTCTAAGTCCAATCCATGAAGTCATTTAGCCATATCTAAAATCTAGTTGTGGTTTGGAAGGGTTTTGTTACTCAAACCCCCCCCCCCCCTTTAAATGAGTTTATGGCCTAGGATAGTTCTAGGGCCGTAAACCCATGATAATGGTCCTAATCCATGGTTTAAACTCGAATTTGAAGGCTAGAGGGGTTGTATAGCAAGTTAGGGAAGTTACCTCAAAGATTTGAAGCCTTAAATTGATGATTTGGACCCTTAAACTTGGATTTAGGAGAGAGGTTAGAGAGAGATAGTTGTGAAATGAAGCAAAAGATTCAAATGAAAGTTTGGATCACTTTAAATAGTATCCAAGTTCAGGACATGGTGGAATTCTACCCGATACCGGCACTAAACGGGGCTTTTGGTTGCACCCGATTAAGTTTCCGTAACCCGACGGGGACGTTTCTAAAATGTTTGAAATAAGTATTTTGGGCTAATTTCATGAGTTCCTAAGGGGTTTGGACAATCCTTAGAATATAATAAACATAGATGTTTAAATAATTTAACCCAAAACGAAAATGGAACGAATTTGATAAACGGCGAATTTTTCGGGTAGAACAGTTTTCGGCGATGGAAAACTTCGGGTTGTTACATTATCCCCCCGTTAGAGGGAATTTCGTCCCGAGATTCAAAGGTCACGTTACAGCTCATGAAATGAAAAGAGATGCAGATGGATCAACTGCTCCTGGTTTTCACACTCCCATGTGGCATCGGGTCTCCGCTTGACGTTCCAGCGAACCCTCACTATCGGGACGCGTCTTGGTTTCGTTGGGTAGATACTTCTTAAGGACCGAGACGTGAAGTATAAGATGGGTGTTACTAAGTTCCAAGGGTAACCGGAGTTTGAAGGTTACGGAATCGATTTCACAAGGGTCGTGAAGGGTCTTATGTACCATGAGGGAAGTCTTTCGCTTTTCCAAAGCATTCCATGTTTTCCCTAGGATAAGGCTTCCAACAGAAAACAAACTCCAACAAGAAGATACATCTTCATGTGGCAGAGTAACTAAGGGTTTGATGATCCTGAAAGAGAATTCTGGGACCTGTGGGTTATGGGCCCACGGGTATGGCTGCTTTGTTTACTACAAGATCAAGGAAAATGATTTGACTGAAGGGTACCACTACGAACTCGTGGTGATCACATCAGGTCCTGGTCGCTGTATTGGATACATCATCTTCCGGAGGTTCGGCTACGAGGTAGCTCTAGGAACTAGATTAGTACGAGACTTGACTAGACGTTCGGAAAAGAATTCTCGAGGATTCTTGGAAAGGCATCAGGGAAAAAGTTACAGACTTCCCGTTTTCCCGAATATCATACGGATGGGGAATGGATGGAAAAACTTTCTAAGATTTGATGTACGAAGAATATGAGAGTTGGGTCAAAGGAAAGATACGAACAGACGACCCTTTCGAAGACAAGACTAACCGCATGAATGAGACTAAGTCATTCCATGCTGAGTTTGCATCAAAGCTTTCCATGAAAGGTTTACCTTTAGATCAAATGGAAAGGGATAACCATCCGAATTGAGGATACGATCTAAGGGTATGACGTTAACACTTTCTTTCTCACTGGTTGGTCATCTCGACGGTGCACGTTTCGATTATTAACGAAGGATTTAATTTAGAAAGATATTTCAATGAATGGTTAGCAAATCCTTTCATTATTAGAATCGAAAAGGATTACGGGCACAAGATTTATCGAAAAGAAGTATACCTGTGGCAACGGTGGGATCAGCGACTGTCCTTTCTTGCCCCATAGTTAGGACTCTCCCGGTGTTGCCAGACGTTACTGTCTTTGGACAGTTTCACTTATAGTGCCCGACCTCTCCACAGCTGTAGTAGGTTTGACCGATACCAGCTCCGGAAGCTTGACTAGTTGATGGGGTTGGGGTTTTTCAGGTCCGTGTGAGGTGACCTTCCTGGACACAGCTTCTACAGAACTTTACACGACAAGGGCCAGGGATGCGATGGTGGTAGTTACATCGGTAACACCACGGGAGGGTACCGACATATCCGGTAATAGGTACTTGAGATGTGGAATTGACAACAGAAACAACAACAGGAATAGTGGCAGCGTGGACTGCCACTATTTGCTGTTTCTTCGAGGGTTCTGGGGAAGACTGAATCTTCTTCTTCTTTTTCCAAAACTTTCTTTTCTCGCCACTCTTTTCTGTTGGCTCGGGAGTGGTGTTTGCTTCTTCTTGGTCATCATTGTGATCGATCAAAGTTTGTGCCAGACACTTGGCGCTATCATAGGTATCTGGCGTTGCTGTTATAACGTTCCCTTTGGTCGGCTGAGTTAATCCCCAGATGAACCTTTCTACCTTTTTGCTTTCCGGGGTAACCATTCCCGGAAAAAGAAGTGCCAAGTCATCAAACCTTGAAGTGTAAGAGGTGATATTGGAACCTTTCATCTTCAGGTTCCATAGCTCATGTTCCAGCTTCTGAATTTCACCCCAAGGGCAATACTCCGCACGTAGTAGTTCCTTCATAACTTCCCATCCCATAGCATTTGCTACAGGTAAAGTCAGGGATTTGACTCGGCCGTTCCACCAAGTCAAAGCCTTATCGGTGAGCGTATAGGCGGCAAATTTCACCTTATCAGATTCCGAACATGCACAAATCTTGAAGATAGATTCGATTTTCTCTAACCACCGAGTTAGAGCAATGACACCCCCTGTGCCATCGAAGAATGTCGGTTTTGCGTTCATGAAGTCTTTATAGGAACACTCCTTCCGGTGTCCCTGATTACCTTCTTGGTTTTGGTTTTGGGAACCACCTCCTGAACCATTGGGGTTTAGTTGAGGTAGGAGAGCTGATATGGTGGCAGAAATGGTTGCCTGAAGTGTTTCTAGATCGATTTGAAGAGGAGGTGGTGGCGGCGGAGGGTTGTTGGTGTTCTTTGAGCTGGCTCTTTTCCTTGGAGGCATCTTGATCTAAAAAGATCAGGAAAGAGAGGATCATAAGTCCTCTGAATTGAATCAAGAGATATGGATCAGGGGATATCTCATCGAGACAGATATAAAATTATATTAAGCGACAAAGCAGGAAAGAGTGATCAAGGCAGAAAATTTTATCGCTAGAGGAATGATCAAGGAACAACACGTATACGAGGATTTCTACAAAGGATCGGCTCGAGAAATACTCCCATAGTATTTCATGGTTCGCTGCAGCGACGACTCATTGTTTGGGATATTAGGTAAGTTTTAGGTATGCTGCGTACCACAGTCACTCCCAAGCACATGTTGGCCGTGTCTCGAATGAATATAGTTGGCCAGGCTATATTGATCCTAGACACGACAACATAACTGCCCAGGTTTAACCGCAGTGTACAACACCCATTTACTTATATTTTGTTCTACTTGTAGTTACGGATTTCGACGGTCGGTATACTTGTATACTTTAGAAAATACTTATATTCATAGAGTATACTTTTAGTTCAGAGCACTTAGGCCCTTTAATGTTTATAGTCTTATACCATGTAAGCTTTGGTATACCAGTTCACTATAAACAAGGGCTCTGATACCAATCTATCACACCTCGAAAACCAAAGGCCGAAACATTTCTGGGGTTGACTCCACGTTGAGTATCAAATCCAATGCACATAGTAAAGCAGTAATCACACAACATTACATTACATAATATTGTTTACATCTATTTGAAAGTAAAGTTGTACAAGTGTTTTACATATGTAATATGAACAAAACTAAAGACGAGTCTTCGGAACGCTCTGTCTTCTTCAAAAGGTTGCATGTAGTTCCTGGTTCCTAATATGTAAATCTTATTTGAGTATTTCTCTTCTTTTAGCCTTGGACTCGGCGAGTCATAGGTCCGACTCGCCGAGTAGATGCGGGACCCGGGACACGTTTAAGTTGGCGACTCGGCGAGTCCATATCCTGGACTCGGCGAGTCACGGCTGTTGGATGAAACCCTAAGTTTCAGGGGTTTGCACCCTATTTAAACAACATATCTGCCCCAAGCCAGCCCCCATTCCCCCCCCCCCCCCCAGAGCTTCCAACCCTCGTTCTAAGTCGTTCATTTAGAGTTTGAAGCAATTGTTGTGTGATCTTGAAGGTTTTGAGGCAAAAGGGAAGTAGATCAACAGGAAGGGAAGGAATCCAAGCATCTTTGTGCCCTCTCAGCAGTTCCTTTGAGGTATAACCCGTTTTCCCCATGTTTCTAATTTTATTACTTCATTTAAGTCATTCTTGAGCCAATCCCCAAGCTTGTATGTGCAATATAAGTCGTAATAAGTTGATTGGCCTCTAGATCTAGGCAAGATTGAGCTCTAGGAGCTCAGATCTGTTACCTTTATGGACCCATATTGCTTGTTCACCGTAGATCTACCCTTTTGAGGCATTTTGAGCCCTAAATCCCTCATTGGTGAGTATCTACACGTAAATTTGGAAACTTTACGTGTCATTCATGCTCTAGGAACTCAGATCTATAAATGGCATGGGCTGGATTCAAGCAGAATCGACCATATAATAATTGCATGGTAACGACTTGGCGAGTCGTTCATCTGACTCGGCGAGTCGGTTCGCGAGTCTCCGAGTTTGTCCCCTTTTCGTAGTGTCGAGTGAGCAGTGAGTCACGGGGTGTGACTCAGTGAATCGGAAGCTGAACTCATCTATGGAGGAACTCGGCGAGTCAATGCCCTGACTCGGCGATTTCAACGAAATCTCCTTAGATCAAGAACAGACTCGGCGAGCTTTTCATACAACTCGGCGAGTCTTAGCATAAGTGTTCTTCGGATGAAGATGAACTCGACGAGTTGTTCATACAACTCGGCGAGTAGGATGAAGGATTTTAATATCAGTTTAGAAGGAAAACTCGTCCAGTTGTCGCATTACTCGATGAGTAGTAATGGGATTCAGGACAATCGTTGGGTAGGGACTCGGCGAGTTGGAAAGCCAACTCGTCGAGTCGGGTCAACTGAAAGTTGACTCAGACTTTAACTTAGGGCATGATCAGGGGTAAAATGGTCATTTTACCCAAAGGACAGTTATTAGTGTTTGATTGAGTGTGTTGTGGGAATTGCAGCCGAAGGATTTCCGGAGCAGCAGCAGCAGCAATAGACAGTCAGTTCCCGATCAGATCAGCAGCTACTTCGAGGTGAGTTACCTTCCAGTAGCGGTGGGTCTACGACCACAATGCCGGCCCACCAGTAGGAGTTGTATGTAGATGATTGTCTCTGTGATATTCATCTAGGGATTACTACTACCTGTGTTATGTTTATGCGCTAGTATGATATGAGGCTATGTGCTAGTGACAGTAGGGGAGATAGTCCCCGAGATATCCGGTCGGTAGGGCCGAAGGGGTAGTCATACCCAGCCATGATAAATAGATTCTGATATTGTGATACATGTTATGTGGTAGTAGTAGAGGGGAGAAATAGTTCCCCAGTATCCGGTCGAGAGGACCGAAGGGGAGGCCAGCACCCAGATATGCTAGGTAGTATCCGGTCGAGAGGACCGAAGGGGAGGCCAGCACCCAGATATGCTAGGCAGTATCCGGTCGAGAGGACCGAAGGGGTAGGTCGGGCACCCAGATATGCCTGAAAATATATGTATGTTATGAGTTTATATGGTATGTGGTACAGTGGGGGAACTCACTAAACTTCGTGCTTATGGTTTTCATTTTTGATTTCAGGTACCTCCTCAGCTTGGGGAAAGGAGCCGGCGCGGTAGCAGCATGTCACACACACACACACACTCTCTTGTTTCCGTAGTTATTAGTTTATTCTAGGATTGATACTCTGATATTTGATTGATCGAATATTGTGGTTTTCAATTTGGTTTTCGATGTGAAATGGTTTAATCAAACAATGTTTTAACTATTAATGCTTTCATGTAATGTTTTATAACGAAATTTTTGGACGTGAAAATTGGGTCGTTACAAGTTGGTATCAGAGCCCTGGTTTCAGGGATCCGGACACACCTTCGGGGGTGTCTGGACTCAAATCAAGGGATTAAAAGATTTCCTAAAAGAAAAAGTTTTCTAAAATTGAGAAAGAGTTTTGAGAAAGAACGAAGTGTGTGATGTGCGCGACCGGCCGAGCTCAAATAAGTATTCCCCAAAGTACCCATACAAGTTTATGTTATGCTTTATCAGCTTTTGTAGAATAGCATGCTAGAATAGGACTAAGGATCTAGGAGTGATGCCTTATGTGCCTGCTTTATGTGTTTCAGTTGTATGAGAATTGCATGCTACATATTGAGTAGACAGTAAGTAGGATAGCCTGATTAGGTTATGCCTGATAGTATGAGTTTAGCACTTTATGCTAGCTCAGTTCCTGTAAGCGGATAGAGTTGATTGAGATTGTTACCCTTGTCTGAATGCTGCTTGCTTCGTGCTATGTGGGACTCTGAATAATGGGAGTTAGCCATTAGGCGAATACGTCACGTCACATGTGATCAGGGTTGAATAATCTTAGAGTGCCGGATTTGATCCTACTGCGCAACTCTCGTTTGAGTCCAACCGTTGTAGGGACGAGTCGGGTACTCGAAGGATTATCTGAGCCTCGTCACATGTGATGGTATTCGGGTAATGGCGAATTGGCATTACAAGGAGGCCTGCAGCAGCTAAGGACTGGATAGAGTAGAATCAGAGATTTTCCTAGGGCAAGCCTAGGATGAGTATAGCAGTGATCAGCAGTAGTGAAAGGGATCTGGTGGAGTCGAGGCATTCCATGAAGAAGGTACGGATAGATGTGGAAGGTAGTATGGGCCCGTACTACTGAAAGCAGAGGATCCGTACCCGAACCAAGGAAGGCCAAGATAAGACCAGGGAACTTGTAAGTAGCAGTGAACCCTCCGGAAGTATCAATATCACTAATGATTGTATTATGTATTGCAGAATGGTGGTACTTCAATCGAGGCTGGTAGACGGCGGTTCAGGAGAGGGGTCAGGTTCGGGATCAGGTTCCGAGCCGGTAGATGAGGGACTACGCGAGTTCATCGCGTCAGAGATCACCTGAGGCATCCTTGAGTCGACCCCCATCCTCTTTGGGTCGATCAAGGAAGGGATCATCGAGTTGATGGAGGATCGCCTTCGGGCATTCAGGAGTGATATGGTATCTAGCCAGTCGGGATGTCGCACACTATCCTTCAAGGACTTCAGGGGCAGTGGTGCGCCGAATTTCCATGGGGTGAAAGACCCCATTGCTGCCAGGCGATGGATTGCAGACATCGAGTCTGCACAATTGACTAGCTTCTGCCCCGAGGGGTCGAAGGTGAGGTATGCAGCAGGGTGTTTACGGGACCGAGCCCGGGATTGGTGGGAGTCAGTGGGTGACTCGTTGGGAGCCTCAACTATGGAGGCTATGAGCTGGTCGGACTTTGTGACCAGGTTCAGGGCAGAGTTTGCGCCGGCTGTCGAGCTTCAGCAGCTGGCCAGGGAGTTTCTAGACATGAGACAGACGACGGAGACTGTGGCGGAGATCACCGCCAAGTTCCGGGAGAGGGCTTTGTTGGTACCTCAGTATGCTGGTGATGAGGATATGAGGAGGACCCGTTATCATGACATACTACGAGCTGACATCTGGGAGCATGTTAGCTTTTCGGCTTGCCCTACCCTGGACTCCATGATTGCTAGGGAGAGGGAGATAGATTTGGAGCACAACCGGAAACAGAAGGCAGAAGAGGGTCAGTTAGGAGGGGCTTCGGGGAAGAAGCCCAAGGGATCAGATGCGGGGCCGAAAGGCCAGCAGGGACGGGGACGCTGCAGGAAATGCGGCAAGACGCACGAGGGAGCGTGCCGGTTGGGATCATCAGGCTGCTACAAGTGCGGCAAGCCTGGGCACTTTAGCAGGGATTGCACTGCTCCGACAGCAGTTATTCAGACATCGGAGTTGTTGTGTTTCCACTGCAACCAGAGGGGCCACAAGAAGGCCAATTGCCCCCAGTTGACAGTTTTAGTGCCGGTGAAGGCGCCAGCTCCAGCGACCCTGCGGATCACGGATGGCCGGCAGGGCAAGGCAGAGGCTCCGGTGGTGAGGAGCCGAGCATTTCAGTTGACTACCGAGGAGGCACGCACCGCACCCGATGTGGTGACGGGTATGATTCTTTCCCTCTATCTTTTATTTTTATGATGTTATGATATTGATATGTGCTCCGTATGTATATATATGTTTTAGGATCGTTCCATGTGAACGGTATCCCAGTTCAGGTGTTATTCGATTCGGGTGCATCCCGATCATTTGTGTCTCTTGCGCTTAGCAGGAAGTTTCCTGAGTCTTTGGGTATGTTGGATTGCCCTCTGGAGGTAGAGATTGTTGATGATCGATCGGTGCGAGCATCGATGGTGTTTTGGGATTGTGTATTGCGTCTGTTCGAGGAGCGCTACTTAGTAGACCTGGTTCCCATTCTGCTGCGTGGGAACAAGGTGATTATTGGCATGGATTGGTTGAGCCCTAACGGGGCGGTGATAGATTGCACGCAGCAGCTAGTGCGGGTCAGGACCCCAAGTGGGGGAGAGTTAGTGATTCATGGCGAGAAGCCGCAGTGTGGAGCCGCAGTATGTTCAGCAGCAAGGGCGAGACGCTATCTTCAGCAGGGATGCGCAGGATATGTCGCGTATGTGATGGATACTCGAGAGGCGGGTAAGGCGACAGTGAGCGAGGTTCCGGTGGTTCGAGATTTTGCAGATGTTTTCCCGGAGGAGCTTCCTGGGATACCTCCGGAGCGACAGGTGGAGTTTCGGATTGACCTTGTTCCTGGTGCGACTCTGGTAGCCAAGACACCGTATCGGTTGGCTCCTCCTGAGATGCAGGAGTTGTCTACATAGCTACAGGAGCTGTTAGACAAGGGATTCATTCGACCGAGTAGTTCACCCTGGGGAGCCCCGATTTTGTTCGTGAAGAAGAAGGATGGGTCGCATCAGATGTGTATAGATTACCGGGAGCTGAACAAGGTAACGGTGAAGAACCGTTACCCGCTCCCGAGGATTGATGACCTCTTTGACCAGCTTCAGGGAGCATCTTGGTTCTCCAAGATTGATTTGCGTTCGGGTTATCATCAGATGAGGGTCAGGGAGGAGGATACGCAGAAGACCGCGTTTCGAACGCGCTATGGCCACTATGAGTTTGTGGTGATGTCGTTTGGGCTCACCAATGCTCCTGCCGCGTTCATGGACCTCATGAACCGCGTATGCAGACCAATGCTGGATCGGTCTGTGATAGTCTTTATCGATGACATCTTGGTTTATTCCAAGACTCAGGAGGAGCATGAGGATCATCTGGGAGAGGTGTTCGAGACCCTGAGGAGGGAGAGCTTGAATGCCAAGTTCTCCAAGTGTGAGTTTTGGTTGCGCGAGGTGCAATTTCTCGGACACCTTGTCAACCAGAACGGGATTCTGGTCGATCCGTCCAAGGTCGAGGCCGTGATGAGATGGGAGGTTCCGAAGTCTCTATCTGAGATTTGGAGTTTCCTGGGATTAGCGGGCTACTATCGGAGATTTATTCAGGATTTCTCCAAGATAGGCGTACCCTTGACGCGGCTGACGAAGAAAGCCGTGGTCTTTCGGTGGGGACCCGAGCAGCAGGCTGCGTTTGAGACACTGAGACAGAGACTGTGCGAGGCGCCGATCTTAGCCCTGCCAGAGGGCGTAGAGGATTTTGTGGTATACTGCGACGCGTCTATTTCTGGGTTGGGCGCGGTACTGATGCAGAGGGGGCACGTCATTGCCTACGCTTCGAGGCAGCTCAAGCCTCACGAGGCAAACTACCCGACACATGATTTGGAGTTGGGGGCGGTGGTTTTTGCCCTCAATATTTGGCGGCATTACCTCTACGGGGTTCGATGTAACATCTACACAGACCACAAGATTTTGAGGTACCTCATGGATTAGCCGAATCTGAATATGAGGCAGCATCGGTGTTTGGACGTGGTAAAGGATTATGATTGCGCGATCCTCTACCACCCGGGGAAGGCCAATGTGGTGGCCGATGCGCTTAGCCGCAAGGCAACGCCGACCAGGGACGTTTGCATGAGGATGACCATGGTGACTCCCCTGTTGGAGCGAATTCGGGAGGCTCAACAGGAGGCTATCAAGGAGGAGCATCGGAAGAGCGAGCGTGTGGTGGGTCAGGCTTCCTCCTTTGATTATGATAGCCGGGGACTATTGACACTACACCGTAGGGTGTGGGTGCCGTATCACGGAGGCGTGCGCCAGATTTTGATGGAGGAAGCGCACAAGTCCCGATTCTCTATTCATCCCGGGGCGAAGAAGATGTATAGGGATCTTCTTCTAGATTATTGGTGGCCCTGCATGAAGCGGGATGTGGCATCGTACGTTGAGCGCTGCTTGACCTGCAGGAAGGTCAAGGCCGAACATCAGAGGTCGCATGGCAAGATGCAGCCGTTGGATATTCCACTGTGGAAATGGGAAGATATCACGATGGATTTTATCACAAAGCTTCCCAGGACCGCGCGTGGAGTGGATTCGATTTGGGTCATCGTGGATCGATTGACCAAGAGTGCTCACTTTATCCCGATTCAGGAGAGCATATCGGCCGAGAAATTGGCCGACATCTATATCAAGGAGATCGTGGCGCGGCACGGGGTGCCAGTATCGGTGATCTCGGACAGGGATGTGCGTCTTACTTCCAGATTTTCGAAGAGATTTCATGACGAGTTGGGCACTCGTTTGCATTTTAGCACCGCCTTTCACCCACAGACGGATGGTCAGAGCGAGCGGACCATCCAGACTCTGGAGGATATGTTGCGAGCATGCGTGCTAGACTTCGGTGGTAGCTGGGATACCTATCTTGCCCTGGACGAGTTCTCCTACAACAATAGCTATCACGCGAGTATCGACCCCGATATGTTGGGGTGAAGTTGGCCAGAGAGTCATGGGGAGCACCGAAGTGGTGCTCAAGATGACCGAGAGGATCCAGCAGGGTCGGAGCAGGCTTCAGACTGCTCAGAGTCGACAGAAGAGATACGCCGACAAGCGTCGATCCGACTTGGAGTTCCAAGTCGGGGATATGGTCCTCCTGAAGGTGTCGCCTTGGAAAGGCGTCATTCGATTCAGGAAGTGGGGCAAGTTGGGCTCGAGATTCATCGGACCGTTCAGGGTCGTAGCCCGGGTGGGCAAGGGGGCATATAGGTTGGATCTGCCAGCCGAACTCAGCCAGATCCACAGCACTTTCCATGTTTCTCAGCTGCGAAAGTGCCTAGTGGACGATTCAGTGATTGTGCCGTTAGAGGACATTCAGGTTGATGACAGCCTGAATTACATTGAGCGCCCAGTCGCAATCCTCGACAGGAAGTCGAAGGATTTGAGGAACAAGAGGGTGGAGCTAGTGAAGGTGCAATGGCAACACCGCAAGGGTTCGGAATGGACTTGGGAGCCGGTGGACGAGATGATGGAGCATTACCCCGAGCTGTTTCAGGATCAAGCAGCAGACGTCGAGGACGAAGTCTAAAATAAGTGGGGGAGATTTGTAACACCTGGTACGTAAATATTATTTGAGTATTTCTCTTCTTTTAGCCTTGGACTCGGCGAGTCATAGGTCCGACTCGCCGAGTAGATGCGGGACCCGGGAAACGTTTAAGTTGGCGACTCGGCGAGTCCATATCCTGGACTCGGCGAGTCACAACTGTTGGATGAAACCCTAAGTTTCAGGGGTTTGCACCCTATTTAAACAACATATCTGCCCCAAGCCAGCCCCCTTCCCCCCCCCCCCCCCCCCGAGCTTCCAACCCTCGTTCTAAGTTGTTCATTTAGAGTTTGAAGCAATTGTTGTGTGATCTTGAAGGTTTTGAGGCAAAAGGGAAGTAGATCAAGAGGAAGGGAAGGAATCCAAGCATCTTTGTGCTCTCTCAGCAGTCCCTTTGAGGTATAACCCATTTTCCCCATGTTTCTATGCTTATTACTTCATTTAAGTAATTCTTGAGCCAATCCCCAAGCCTGTATGTGCAATATAAGTCGTAATAAGTTGATTGGCCTCTAGATCTAGGAAGGATTGAGCTCCGGGAGCTCAGATCTGTTACCTTTATGGACCCATATTGCTTGTTCACCGTAGATCTACCCTTTTGAGGCATTTTGAGCCCTAAATCCCTCATTGCTGAGTATCTACACGTAAATTTGGAAACTTTACGTGTCATTCATGCTCTAGGAACTCAGATCTATAAATGGCATGGGCTCGATTCAAGCAGAATCGACCATATAATAATTGCATGGTAACGACTCGGCGAGTCGTTCATCTGACTCGGCGAGTCGGTTCGCGAGTCTCCGAGTTTGTCCCCTTTTCGTAGTGTCGAGTGAGCAGTGAGTCACGGGGTGTGACTCAGTGAATCGGAAGCTGAACTCATCTATGGAGGAACTCGGCGAGTCAATGCCCTGACTCAGCGATTTCAAGGCAATCTCCTTAGATCAAGAACAGACTCGGCGAGCTTTTCATACAACTCGGCGAGTCTTAGCATAAGTGTTCTTCGGATGAAGATGAACTCGACGAGTTGTTCATACAACCCGGCGAGTAGGATGAAGGATTTTAATATCAGTTTAGAAGGAAAACTCATCCAGTTGTCGCATAACTCGATGAGTAGTAATGGGATTCAGGACAATCGTTGGGTAGGGACTCGGCGAGCTGGAAAGCCAACTCGTCGAGTCGGGTCAACTGAAAGTTGACTCAGACTTTAACTTAGGGCATGATCAGGGGTAAAATGGTCATTTTACCCAAAGGACAGTTATCAGTGTTTGATTGAGTGTGTTGTGGGAATTGCAGCCGGAGGATTTCCGGAGCAGCAGCAGCAGCAGTAGACAGTCATTTCCCGATCAGATCAGCAGCTACTTCGAGGTGGGTTACCTTCCAGTAGCGGTGGGTCTACGGCCTCAATGCCGACCCACCAGTAGGAGTTGTATGTAGATGATTGTCTCTGTGATATTCATCTAGGGATTACTACTACCTGTGTTATGTTTATGCGCTAGTATGATATGAGGCTATGTGCTAGTGACAGTAGGGGGAGATAATCCCCGAGATATCCGGTCGGTAAGGCCGAAGGGGTAGTCATACCCAACCATGATAGATAGATTCTGATATTGTGATACATTTTATGTGGTAGTAGTAGAGGGGAGAAATAGTTCCCTAGTATCCGGTTGAGAGGACCGAAGGGGAGGCCAGCACCGAGAGGACCGAAGGGGAGGCCAGCACCCAGATATGCTAGGCAGTATCCGGTCGAGAGGACCGAAAGGGTAGGTCGGGCACCCATATATGCCTGACAATATATGTATGTTATGAGTTTATATGGTATGTTGTACAGTGGGGGAACTCACTAAGCTTCGTGCTTACGATTTTCAGTTTTGGTTTCAGGTACCTCCTCAGCTAGGGGAAAGGAGCCGGCACGGTAGCAGCATGTCACACACACACACACTCTCTTGTTTCCACAGTTACGAGTTTATTCTGGGATTGAGACTCTGATATTTGATTGATCGAATGTTGTGGTTTTCAATTTGGTTTTCGATGTGAAATGGTTTAATCAAACAATGCTTTAACTATTAATGCTTTCATGTAATGTTTTATAACGAAATTTTTGGATGTGAAAATTGGGTCGTTACATTGCGATGTACCTGTCTAACGCTGACCTGAGAATACAAGCGGTTTGAAAATCAGCATAAAGCTGGTGAGTTCATAAGCAGTTTAGTTTTGAAAGAAGGAGTTTCCTTTGCTTTCTGAAAAAGTTGTTGTTCAAGAAAATCCCATATTTTCTTATAAAAACAGTTTGGTTATCCTTTGTTACAATTTCGAAAACGGTTGGTTATGTCATTCCAGGAAAATCCCATATTTTCCTTATAGTTTTAGTTATTCGTTTGTTACTTTATCCATTTATGTGTTGATGTGCTACCAGGAAAATCCCATATTTTCCTATGTGTTGAGTTGTCTATTTGATTTTAAGTTCGTTACTAATTGTTATGTTATCCCAGGAAAACCCCATATTTTCCTATGTGTTGAGTTGGTTCTTAGGTTTGATTTCGAAGTACTAGTAATTACCAGGTGTATAGTATTCGTTAAGTATTCTAAACCCTTAGTTATTCTACATTCGAATGACTATTATCTACTAACTTAGTTGTATTTTCGAATATTTGGAATCACACAGAAGCGTACATTACAGTATTTTTGAAGTTCTGTTGAGTTCCAAAAGAGTACGTTAGTTATGTAATCGAAGCTCTGTCGACATTATGTGGCGGATATATTCGAAACTCAGTAGAGGTCCAGAGGCATATTTTCGTATTTAATTTGAAACTCTGGTGACACTCAAGGGGTACACTAGCAGTATATTCGAAGTCTTGGTGTCATCCAAAGGCGTTAATTCGCATTCGTAGTCCTATTTCTATCCTATTAGTTATATTCGTATTCGCATTCGTATTCGTACTATGCTATTGGTTAGATTCGTATTCGTATTCGTTCTATCCTATTAGTTTTATTCATATTCGCATTCGTATTCGTACTAACCTAATAGTTATATTAGTATTCGTTCTATCCTATTAGTTATATTGGTATTCGTATTCGTACTAACCTAATAGTTATATTCGTATTCGTTCTATCCTATTAGTTATATTCGTATTCGCATTCGTTTAGTATTAATCTTAGTTATGATTAGTATGATTTCTTTTACAAAAAGTAATATAGTTTATAACACTTTAAAAGAAATATGTATTTAACCTACAATTCGAAACATTAGTTATCTCAATCTTTGGAAATCAAGATATTTAGAAATTGAAACCATTATTTTGAAAATTAGTTTAAGTTCAAGATACACTTGTACTTTTTCTTGTATTCCCCCCATGAAAACATAGAAAAACCATTGAAAACACGGAAAAAGGGTAGGGGTATGAACTCCCCGAACTCGGAAATGCGACGATTTCGGACACTAAACGTCGGTTCGGGGCCTGATTACTCGCGATGTCCCTATGTAAAATGAAATAATGTCCATATATATCTAATTAGATTTACAATCACTAATTATATGGAACATTATACTCCAATGAGATTAAACACCTCAAAACGAGTGTTTGGAGTGACCCGGGTGACATCTACGGACGTGTAATGGTACTAAGGACTTGGGATTTGAGTTTACTCCCCAAGAGTAAACATTTTAGGGAGTTTACAACCATAAAACACATACATACATGAGTTCACGGTCGTGAACTCATGTTGGTGTGATTTTGAGTGCTTAATGGCTTGTTTGGACTTAGGAATTGTTGGAATGGACTTCTAAAATGCCTTGGATTAATTTAAGGGGACTTATACCATGTTTAAGGGAGTTCATGGCTGTAAACTTGGAGTTTACGGCCGTAAACTCTGTTATGGTCAAGAATAATT
Organism: Lactuca saligna; assembly: GCF_052625555.1. Lineage (NCBI taxonomy): Eukaryota > Viridiplantae > Streptophyta > Magnoliopsida > Asterales > Asteraceae > Lactuca > Lactuca saligna. The sequence goes on from NC_136418.1 coordinate 17,310,940, forward strand.
ATTTTGGGGCACAAGGAACAATCACATGTGATTCTAGTTAATTTTCCAAGCCTGGTTATGAATTTAGGGCACCATTTAACTCATATTTAGGAGTTTATGGCCTAAGAGCATGATCTATGGCCATAAACTCTTATTAAGAGGATGTTTGATGTGTTTAAGACCCCCAAACTCTTTTTAGATGGTCCTACGATTTACCACAAGGCTATTGGTTGAGTTTCAAGGCATTTGGACATGTTAAAAGGGGTTTACTCTCCTTTTTTGAGGGGTTTACGGCCCAAGCATGTGCCTTGGCCGTAAACTCCCATTTACTCCTCAAAAATTATGTTTGTGATGTTCTAAGGCCATTACCAGTATTCTAAATGTCATATCTAAGCCTTGTTTGAGTCTAGGAAGGGTTTAAGGGCTTAAAACCCTTTTAACTTAGTGTTTACGGCCTAGGCACCTTCCTGGGCCGTAAACTCTTTCAAATCCCTCAAAATCCATGTCTAAAATGTTCTAAGTCCAATCCATGAAGTCATTTAGCCATATCTAAAATCTAGTTGTGGTTTGGAAGGGTTTTGTTACTCAAACCCCCCCCCCCCCCCTTTAAATGAGTTTACAGCCTAGGATAGTTCTAGGGCCGTAAACCCATGATAATGGTCCTAATACATGGTTTAAACTCGAATTTTAAGGCTAGAGGGGTTGTATAGCAAGTTAGGGAAGTTACCTCAAAGATTTGAAGCCTTAAATTGATGATTTGGACCCTTAAACTTGGATTTAGGAGAGAGGTTAGAGAGAGACGGTTGTGAAATGAAGCAAAAGCTTCAAATGAAAGTTTGGATCACTTTAAATAGTATCCAAGTTCGGGACATGGTGGAATTCTACCCGATACCGACACTAAACGGGGCTTTTGGTTGCACCCGATTAAGTTTCCGTAACCCGATGGGGACATTTCTAAAATTTCTGAAATAAATATTTTGGGCTAATTTCATGAGTTCCTAAGGGTTTTGGACACTCATTAGATTATAATAAACATATAAGTTTAAATAATTTAACCCAAAACGAAAACGGAACGAATTTGATAAACGGCGAATTTTTCGGGTAGAACGGTTTTCGGCGATGGAAAACTTCGGGTTGTTATAGATAACTTGTCCTCAAGTTATGGAAAATGAAAAGTCTTATTTTTAAAAGGTCATTAAACTCATAAGTTAGGGAAACCAAAAGTTTTTTAAGAGTTCAAAACTTGACCTCAAGTTTTGGAATTTGTAAAGTCACACTTATGAATACGTTAATTCCAAACACTCGAATTTTAAAAGTTAAAATTCAACCCTTCTAATGTTATAATATTAAAGTTAATACTTATATATATGTATAAGAATAAGTCAGCCTTACCTTTAGTAAAGCTCATTCACGAAGCTAGTCTATGAGGGGGAATAAGGCTACTCCCTATAAAATGATAGTTTAATGGGTGTCCACTCTCACCCACCGCTTCCTTGACTGGTGGAGGGTCGTTAGCCGAACGGGTAGGATAGGACACCAATTCTCATTATAAGTATAATGATAATTAATTGAAGTAACTAAACTTTTATTAAATTCCCGATCTTAGTTACTTAGGAAAAATGTGAATTTGGTTCTATTCCATGAAATTGCACTTTGCACTTTGTTAAGTCGTTAGTGGAGCATGTGTGGTTAACAGGCATACTAATCTAGGACTGGCAGTGCATGGCAAAGGGTAGCTTGATGTTAATCATGGATCAATGAAGCGTGTATGGTTAATCGACACATTGATTGGATGATCTGTAACATTAAGTGTACCAAGTTAATTTGCATGGTTATTCACACTTTGTTTGTGATCCTCAGCATCCCAGTCACAAACCTGAAGGGCATAATCGAGATTTAAACATGCCATTGAAAAGTTCAACGAATCTCAAAGAATCTAGGAATTTCACTTCATTTAAAACCTTAAATTCTTTTTCTTTTTTTTATGGTGGAAATTGGTAAATCGTCATTCACCTACCTTCAAACATTTTGCAATTGGATTACGACATCCCTCTTCCAAATTGTAAAATATTGTGTTGGGTCCTAGCCTTAATATTTCATTTGGGTGTTATATTAAGGACTTAAATCAACTAACTTGAATTTCTCCCTCATAGATGTCTAGTTCTAACAACTATGGTCTTCCTTATCCTCTTGGAAAAAGCCTTCCTGATGTAGATGATATCCCACATGGCGATTAAGGTGAAAGATTAATCCCTTTATCGTCCATTAATGGGACTGGAAATAATATTTCACTTCCTCCACCTTCTCTAAATTATTCTCCCTAACCCACAAGTTCAAAGACTTCAAAAGTTCAAGGTCACACAAGCCCTATTGGCAAGCAAACACAAATATGGAAAGTCTGTGTGCACTCACGTCCTTGAGATGAAGTCACATATTGACAGGCTAGGAGAGTTGGGTGTCGAAGTCTCGAGGAAGTTGGCTATTGACTGGGTGCTTCAATCACTTCTTAAGTCATATAGTGGGTTCATTAAGGACTACTATATGACAGACTACGACACGACCCTTTTTCGATCTTACCTATTTGCTTGTTGCTGCTGAATCAACAATGATTTGGCGCACTGGTAAAGCAAATTTGATGGAAGATCTACTCCCCAAACTTCCATGGACATTAACAATGGTAACATTGAAAGTCCCGAAAATCTTTCTCTTCCCAATGGAAAGGGATAGACCATGGTCAAGTCATTTGACGAAATGGTAAAGAGAAAGGCTAAGTCTGAGATAGTCTCGTAGCATTCCCAAAGAGTCCATATGTTTCTATTGCCAAGAGAAGGGGCATTGGTTGCGAAGAAGTCCTATTTACCTAAAAGATCATAAGGATGGTAAAGTCAAAAAGTTTGACTCTGTTTCAGGTAAGTCCACTATCTAATTCTATTAAGTTCCTATTTGGAGATTCTTAATACATGATGTAATGTAATTACATTTTGATGTTTTAAAGAATCGAAGAAAAGAAAGGAATCTTAAAGAAAGAGTAAGCTGATTCTGATCGCGAGGAGATGGATTTCGATCGCATGGTTCGGTGATCAGAATTTTGAGTTGTTGCTTAAGGGTTGTGATAGATTGCTTACGCATAGATAACAACATAGTTCTCACTTGTAATTGCATTGTAAGGAAAAGTTTTCTGCAATCTTAAAAATAAAAGAAAATTTTTGTTTTTTATTTTATTTTTGTTTGGTAATTCCCGATAGAGTGACAAATCTTTTTTTTTGTAGTTGCACAAATTTTTTTTAGTAGTTGCATGATTTTTTTTATGTAGTGGCACAATAGGTCAAAATTAAAAAAAAAAAAAAAAACGAAAATTATATTCTACTACATGCACGAAAGCTTCTACTACGTGCACGAAAGCTGGGTGTTGCCAGTGCCACACCGGGCACCTAGCTAGGATCACCCTTGACATACTCATGGTCCCCCACTAAAAGTGAGATATGATGTTTGTGCCTTGGTCACCTTCGAGACACCTTCAGAAATTCTTTTAGGCTTGAACTCGCTCACATTAGCACCCAATATATCATGATCATGGTGCATAAGCATAATTTGCAAATGGAGGAAAGTTCTAGCTGGTTATTTAACGTCCCCTAATTTGGTTTCCACATGTGTCATTCGTCCTAGTCCTACTGCTGGTGGGTATAGCCTAAGAACCTCATGAAGAATCATGTTAACTTGAAAAACATAAATGGAAAGAAACAAATGTATAGAATCATAGGAGCATGTATGATTTTATTAAGGTATTGAAAGGCACACAATTTTTAATATATATATATATATATATATATATATATATATATATATATATATATATATATATATATATATATATATTATTTGCTCAATATATAGATCAAAATATATAATCATCTGAAATAAATAATACAGGGACCAAAATGTAATTTTTTTTTCTTAAATTTGTTTTCGTTTGACTTGCCTTATGTTAATGACGAACTTTAAAATTCAAACACATTTCATTATTTAGTTACATGATATGGGCAGATCAACAGGAATTGATTTTGATATTCTCCACAGAGCAGTCGTTTTATAATGAATCGCCTTTGCTACCTTCTTAGATCATAATATTATGACTACTTTTTACTTTGACATGAGTTTTTTCATCTGACCAATTTTAATATTAGAATTAATCACTTAAAATTAAAATTTGTCACCTCTTTAAATCTCACTTAATAAGGTAAAGATGCATATCAAATAAAATAACTCTTTAAATCTCACTTAATAAGGTAAAGATACATATCAAATAAAAAACTCATTAATAAAAATTACATTTGGACACTGTTTTTTATCGTGGTCATGGGGATGCTAAGAGAAGGGCAAAGTGGGCAGTTGCACATGGCCCAATTTTTTTGAGGATCAATTTCTTTATTATATTATCTAAGTATATATATATATATATATATATATATATATATATATATATGTATATATATATATATATATATATATATATAGGGTTAGGTTCATTTGAGACCACCTATATTTTGTAAGACCGTGAGACGCAATTTTTTACTTTTTTATTTATTTTTATTTTTTTTTTAGTTAATTCAAGTTCCGAAAATAATATTTAAAAAAAGAATTTTTCGATTTTTCCATTTATTTTTCATTTTAAAATTATTTTTTAGAATATGTACAGTGTAATATTCTATTAGAATATTTCACGTATTTTTTAAAAAAAAAGGGATTTTTTTTTATTTTTTTTAGTTAATTCAAGTTCTGAAAATAATAATTAAAAAAAGAATTTTTAGATTTTTCCATTTATTTTGCATTTTAAAATTATTTTTTAGAATATGTACAGTGTAATATTCTACAAGAATATTTCACGTATTTTTCAAAAAAAACAGGATTTTTTTTTATTTTTTTTAGTTAATTCAAGTTCCGAAAAGAATATTTAAAAAAAGAATTTTTAGATTTTTCCATTTATTTTGCATTTTAAAATTATTTTTTAGAATATGTACAGTGTAATATTTCACGTATTTTTCAAATAAAATGAGATTTTTTTTTATTTTTTTTATTTTTTTTAGTTAATTCAAGTTCCGAAAACAATATTTAAAAAAAAGAATTTTTAGATTTTTCCATTTATTTTGTATTTTAAATTTATTTTTTAGAATATGTCAGTATAATATTCTATTAGAATATTTCACGTATTTAAAAAAAACGGGTTTTTATTTATTTATTTTTATTTTTTGTTTTTATTTATTTATTTTATTCTTTTTAGTTAATTCATGTTCCGAAAATAATATTTAAAAAAAGGATTTTTGGATTTTTCCATTTATTTTGCATTTTAAAATTATTTTTAGATTTGGTTTCACGGTCTCACAAAATTAGAATGGTCTCAAATGAACCTGAACCTATATATATATATATATATATATATATATATATATATATATATATATATATATATATATATATATATATATATATATAAACTACTTAAAATAGCAATAGCGATCCTTTTTTTCTAGCTCGTCCATGACATTCAAGGATATTTAAATCCTCAGGATAGGTCCTGACTGTGGTACTACCTGTCAATACTCTTACATAAAATCGATGTTAATATGCGAACTTTGATTTGCGATGGTGACGTGTTTTGAGTAAATTGTCATGGAAACAATATTGGAAATTAGTGTATGGCCTTTTGTGATAAGAAATATAAAACCGACACCTCCATGTTTTTAGAAATTGTCACTAATAGACAATTTGTATTAGTGAACGATAAAATTGTATAACTCTAATGAGGGCATGCCAATGAAAACTGAAATTGATTTTTGAACCATAATGTTTAATTATGGTAATGTGAGGAATGAAATAGAAACAAAATATACACACAAAGAACATAATGTATGTGTGGAAGCCCTTTCAGGAGATGGGATTATTTGGGCAAAAAGGGAACGTTCTATTTACTTTTTCAGACTTTCTTTTTCATCTGAAAGTTTAAGAGGGATCTTTTTAACTAAGAGGCATAAATTCATATGCAATCAAACAGTCTATATTTGAAAAATTAAGAGGTTGCCTCTTATTTTTTCTATTAAGAGGCTACGAAACAGGGCCTAAGGCACATGCTAGAAACATTTATAAACAAAATTAAAGAATTAGAATGGGTTTAAAATTGTTAATAGGGAGAATAATATATATGAGTCGATAGGATGCAATGAAAAGAACAAACAAATATAGAATCTAAACATATTTATTTAGGCTGGAGCATGTAGGTCACTTCCTCATCCATACTAAATTTTTTCCACATCATCCTCCACATTACACCATTTTTGTTATGTAAATACCCACCACACCGCCATATAGGTAAAACCCTTTTTTATTGTTTTTTTAATCTAAGGTCCAAGGACCGTTTCTTTTATTTTCATTGATGTGCATCGAGCAAGCAACAAGAATTAACACAATGAGCAGGTAAATAAGTGATTCTTCATTGCTAACTATTGTGCTACTTGATAATCAATAAATCAACTAATATTTTAGGTAAGAATTGGCTCACACAGTAAAACCCATGCACCATTAAAAGAAATGGTGCATTCAAATTAGAACCTACAATGTTGCATAATGCAACGTCTTAGAAAATGTAGGTTTTGATACATCTTCAACAAAACTCCATCTTGAGATAAATCCAATCTTTAGAAAAATGTAACGCTCATGTTTTTGTGTTAAGAATTTCATAAAAGAATCTTAAGTTACGTTAGTTAATAAAGTAAATTTCCATATCCCCTAACCTAATAAATAAGTACTAATGTGCCATGTGGCAGTCACTGAGCACCCTCCCATGTAATTTTCTCGCTCAAAAAACCAATTTGAATTTCCAGGTTTTCCATTTCTTTTTTTTTCCTGCTCATTTTACTTTGATGTCGTCTTCTTTTTCTTCGGATAAGATACCATGAATTAAGGAGTTGATTGTTAATTTCAATTTTGTGTCCTGTAACAATCATCTTCCATAAATATTGTTGCATCCCTTATCAAACCCTAGAAATTAGCAAAACAAAAACGTTTCCTCTCACTCATGTCCGCTCTCTCGTATAACCAACCCACAATCCATGGTGAATGGGATTCTGCTATCGCAACCTGATGGTGACAACTTGATCACACAAAATCAGCAACGATTTTCTCCAAATCACAAAAGAAACTAACTACGAGATTATCTCCCAAATCGAATCATATAAAGCCGGTCTTTAATTGATCTCCATCGAAGCTGATAATCAACATCGAAGCTTGTATTTAAAGTGTATTTTGTTGTTAGGCTATATCTATTTCTTAACGTTACTGCTTGATTATGATAATTCTAAGTATTTGTTAATGTTTCTTATGTTTTACTTTGAATGATTTGAAGTATTGAAGTTGAGATTAATATCCATCCGAAGGAAAATGAGAGATCTTTCTGTAACACATTCCCAAAATCAAATATATCAAATATCACTACTAGAAAAAAGGCCTTTTACGACGCTCATTGCACGTCATAAAACGCTCAGACGACGCGAAAATGCGTGTCAATGAAGGCCCTGTCATAAAGAGAGACGACGCGCATTTACGATGCGCATTCATGACGCACATTTACGACACACAATGCGTATCAAGGAAGGCCCTGTCATAAAGGAAGACGATACGCATTCGCGTGTCGTAACCTTACGACGTGCGTGTTAATGACACGCAATGCGTATCAAGAAAGCCTCTGTCAAGAAAGGCCATGTCATAAATGAAGATGACACGCATGTTTTCGTATCATAGTTTTAAATGTTAAAAAAAATTATTTTTTATAGATTTACTAATTTTCAAATTAAATTTGCATTTAATGCCTCACAATATAAAATAAAATATCATATACAAAAAATATAATCCATTTCATAAAATTTAATGTCATACAAATAAAATACCATAAATAACAAAGATAATTCATTTCACTAATATGTCAAATACAAATAATTATTCCAATAGTGAGTAAATGTTATAAAAAAATGAACTCAAGAGAAGCAGAATATACAATTGCATTATCTAGCTTACTATCTGCCAACAACTCTGCGTGTGTTTGCTTTTTGTTTGAGTCTCGTTTCCTCCAAAACTACTAGATACAATGGCTTACCACTTCAGATGCATCAGGAGTGAGTTCAATAAAAGATCCAACATCCCTGTAACCCTTCTTTCTTCCCAACCCAGGGACTTTTTCTATTCTTCAGCAACCAAGCATCAATCATAGGATTTTCGACCAATTCCTTATCCTCTATCAATAACACCAAGAAATCCTACACAGATAAAACCATGATTCTGTTAACAATTACTGGTTTATAGTTGTATAAATATACTCTTACTCACCATAGAGGAAATATCATATTTAAACAAGTTGACTCTCTTTTTCTATTAACCAGTAATCAAGAAATGGGCCTACAAGTAAAAGGGATCCAGCCTGGATAGGTGTTGTATGTCCCAGCAGATTGAAAGACCTTAACAAGTATTTCCTTTTGAGATAATGATGGAAGACAAGTCATCATCTTGTATTCCTATAAGAAATCAGTTGATCACAAACTACATGTGCAACTGCAGGTATACACACACATACAGAGAGAAAGAGAGAGAGAGAGAGAGAGAGAGAGAGAGAGAGATAGAGAGAGAGAGAGAGAGAGATAACCTTGGCATGTGTCATTATCTCTTTAGCCCAAGAGAAGAAATTATTGTTGTTGATGTTGCACACCAGAAACAAGAGATTGTGAAGAAACCTCTCAGAGGAGCAAGTCCAAGAAACCTGCATAAACTTCAAAGTAAACATACATGTTATATTTTATATTGTGCTTCAACATCTACCAAAGGGTATTGTTGTCTTTTAACAACAAATATAGCGGAGATGATTAATAAATTTGACTCAAAAACCAAACATATTTGAAGTTGGATGATGATTAATAAAAACCAAACATATTTGAAGTTGGATGATGATTAATAAATTTGACTCAAAAACTAAAAGAAAACATATAATTAAAATGACCTTAATCATATTAGCTAAACAAAATACACTAATCCCATTAGTGAATAACCAAATAAAAATGAAACAAAATAGCCCAAATCCTTTTGATCTTCAATCCATATAAAGATTCAAATTAATACTCCATCTTAATTTCTAAGAGTACTATAATCCTATCAACAAAGAACTAACTAAAAACCAAGCAAAGTGGACCAACATTGAAGACAATCAAGAAATTAATAGTAAAATATTACAAAGCCTCATAAGTACAGTGGTGAGAGGATCGGATCCAAACTAATCATTCCTTAAGTCTTGTTTTTTTTTTAACTAAGAATCAACTTAAATTTATAATAAAGCTAATTTGTTAAATTTCATGCCCCCTTCATTGTTATGCCTTTAACAGCTCTTACATACATACATCAATTCATTGAAACAACTCATTTCATCCACACATCAGTATATTTGGTGTGTATGAAGGAAGAAAGAAAGTACCTCCTCATTAGACCAATTATCATTTAGACATTTTAAATCGTTACCCTTTGGTGACCAAATTAGTCCCTCTATCATGCCACTGAATTGATCCATTTTATTTCCCAATATAGCCAACTCTCTCCAGCCACGTTGTCCACACATCATCTCATCCATTCTGCATAATGATACCAATTTCTTCAGATAACAGACAATTTAAAACAGCCATGTATTTGGTTAGTGTGAATAGATAACATAGAAGAGTAACCTGAGAAAAGATTTCTGGGCAGCAGTTCCAATATCACCAGCAACATAAGCTTCCTGCTTCAGGACTTGCTGGTGAAGATACTTGGCACAGAACTTAGAGACTGCCTGACCTGAAAGATAAAAAAAAAAGCTTAGTGAGGACTCCTGGAACAGGTCCCAACCTTCTCACTCACACAACACAGATATATATGTATGCAGAAAGCAATTATAGAGATACGAAAGTACTTTGGACTCAAAGTTGCTGCACACTGACTTCTCATATTCAGAAAACAAAGGCTATATATATAGCCTGTAGTACATATCCAATGGAAACAAACTAAAACAGTCTACAAACTAGCTAACTACTCCTTAAGACTAGGATGCTTTAAAGACCAAGTATACCCACATGCACTTCTAGTGATCGCTTGTTGCTTCTTTCTTCTTTCTTTCCTGCTAACATGTCACACAGTTGTGTTGTTTTTTTTTCTTCTTCTTCTTCTTTCTTCTGATCACAAAGACCTAGCACCACCGAGTCCTTTTTCCTGCTTCACTCTCTACAATGAATCTATCTCTCGGCAATGGAGGTGATCGGCTCCAACAATGATCGACCTCTTCTCTCCTGTCTCTCTTCTTTCTTCTTTCTACCTAGAAAAGATTCTAGAAAAATTAATAATGAAGAAACTATAGGAAGACTGAAGATCAGAACAAGAACAAGATCAAATCATGGTCCTGTATTTGAGTAATAAATAACTTCCTTTCCCAAAATTTTAAAATAAAAAATGATAAAACAAACCTCAAGAAGCTTTGGCTCACTGTTGGAATGAAGATAATGAGACACTCTGTCCTTTTCTCTTTTTAAGCACTCCCCTGCCTAAAATTCCCAAAAAGATTCTTGCATTTTACAAAATATAATCGTTAAATATAAGTTTACTTTCAAGAAGAGGGAGACGAGAAGCTGCATCAATGTCATCTCTTCTTGGTCTTCCACTTTTTGTTGACTACAACATTTACCATCATTATCAATTCATAAATCATAAATGTTTATGTATTTACTTACTTCATCATGGTTTTTATGTGAATAAATAAAAGGTATTTCAAAAATGGCAATCTTGGTTTTTTCTACTAAAAATCAAAGTTCGACCCTGATGAATGTAAGGTTAAAAATTACTAGATCCTGGTTCGTTTATGAATAAAGGGTGTTTCAAAAGTGGCAATCTTGTTTTTTGTACTAAAAAATCAAGAATTGACCAGAAAGTCAAAGTTTGACTCGAAAAAGCCAATGCCTTGAACAAAAATGGTTTCCAAAAGTCAGAATTTGACACTAATATGAGTGCAGAAATGAAAATCTTGGTCTTTTGTACTTGACCAAAAAATTTTGATGAAAAACACATCGACAAAAAAGCCAAAAGGGTTTTCATAGATGCATAATGAAAAAGTCAAAAAAGTCAGAAACTACTTACGAGTCTAATCCCCCGATTAAGAGAATTAGTGTGGAGAAAAGACCAAGATCGTTGACCAAAGTAAGGTTCATAGATGCACAACGGTTGACCTGTTCTTTTAAGATCCCCATCATCCCTCTCATGCAAATCATTCTTATTTCTATCAGTTTTTTTCGCATTTTTGTACACTTCCTCCCATGTCCCCCTTGGTTGCTCACTTTTATCTCTCACCTACATAACAAAGGCCAAATAAGTAAATTCACATCAATCAAAATAAGGAAAAAGAGATTTTTTTCAATTTTCATCCCGTTACCTCATCGTCTTCTCTTGCCCTTCTAGCTTTCATTATCTGGTCTCTTTTTTCTTCTTCCCATAAATCGTATATAAAGGAATCATTTGTTGGAATTTCCGAAATTGCCCTTGGAGCACGGTTCCGTTGACTTCAACTTTGTCTAACAAATGATGAATCCTCAAAGTTCTATTTACGTATTCACGATCTTCAATAGCTTCAAAAAGATGCCATTGCCACTTTGTTTTGATATCGGAGGGAATTTCCGATATTTCCCTTGGAGATGCAACTTCCGAGGGAAGGTGAAGGATGTTTTCTATCAATGAAGCATACCCTTCAATGGAATCCAAAGCCATCATGTTTTTGGCAGTGTCTTCTCCGGTTGATGCAATATTGGTAGCTAGAGATGATAGTTTTCCTTTGGAAACCACTTGTAATGTTATTTGTGTTAACGCCTTTATGTTTTCCTTTGGAAAAAGAAGCCCATTTACCCCGTGATTAACCTGAAATGTGTTATGAAATTATTAGTTTGTATACTTTGACTTTTGAAGTCAAACAAACTTTTTTCTACTTCAAAAATAATGATATGAGTCTATAGAAGTTTGACATTAATTTGTCATACATTGACTTACAAAGTCAAACAAACTATTTTCGATTTCGAAAACGATATGAATCAGAACTTATTGAAGTTTTTGTGGAAAAAACAATAATTAGGTTTAAGAAATACAATTAGTGGTTTAAACAAAAAAAGAATACAAGATCATATAAATTTCACCCAAATAGAAGTTTGACTGAAAAAAGTCAAAGGATAATTTGTAATAGAGATAGGTTGACTTACATATTTCTTGATTATTGGTAAGTCAGGGGAAATTATTGGTTTCTCAAGACACATTGCACTTGTCAGAATATCAGGAAAAGATTGTTTCCAATTAGATCAAATGAGAATACGATAACAATTTCGCTGTGATGAAAAGTGGGATCACAATTTCGCTGATTTCATGGAATAGGTTTCCAATTAGGCCAAATGAGAATACGATAACAGGGACGTTGTGGGTATAATTACAATTTACAGGTGTTGTCGTTTTCATCTTCTGTAAAACTACATGAACAGGTGTGATTCCAAATAGAAAACAAATTGACCACAAGATTAGGAAAAAACTCATTTAAGAAACGAGTTGGGTGAAATTAAACGGAAAATAGAAAACAACTTCTGGTACATGTACAGATGAGAAATATATAATGTAAATTTTCAAAGAACATTGAGGAAGAGTAAAGATTAGTGAGAAAAACCTACCTCCAACGATGGATTTTCATGTGCATTCATCTTTTAGGTCACCTATTTCAATGCACTCTCATTTTAATTTTTAAAACCTGTAAGCACATACAAATTAGGGTTTTTTCGTATGGAGAAAGAGGAACGGTAGTGGTGGTGCGGTGTGCATTGCTAATGGTGATGGTGTAGTGGCTGGTGTGATGGTGGTCATAAATGAGCATTTTAGAAAGAGAGAGAGAAGGGTGGTTGCAGTGGTTTAAGAGAGGAGCAACAATGACGATTTGGAGTGGTAAGTGGGTCTAATGGTGGCGGTGCGGTCGTCTGACCTGTGAGGACCGACAACGGTGAGGGAGAGAGAGAGAGAGAGAGAGAGAGAGAGAGAAGAACGATTGAAAGAAGGTAGAGGAGAGGATGGCGGGGTTTTTAATTTTTTCAGAATTTCATTTCCCCCTTTCCCCCACTATTAAAGGATGGAACGCGCGTTCCATTAAAAAATATAAAGCGACATCCTTAGACGACGCACATTTTATTATAGGTGCCCTCCGTGTTTTTTTTAGACACTAATTTAAGGGCGCGCAATAATGCGTGTCTTCTATCCTTAAATTTTTTGAAGAGATGACATTTTTCTAATGTCACTCTCCTTTGCGTAACATAGATCAATGAGCGTCGTATTTTGCGCGTCGTAAAAGGCCTTTTTTCTCGTAGTGTATGATGATTAGAAGGAAATTAGGAATAAATTTCCCAGTTACCGATTGTAGCTATTCCAAAAAATCAACAACATAGTTTGAATTCGATTCCATTAGCAAGAAATCAAGAATACATGATCAATTTCAAATTTAAATTCGATGGTCTATATATACCTCCATCGTTCTTGATTTTATTACGTTCTCATAACAAAGATTAATAAAAGGATTGAATAAGTACACAAGGTTAGTAACTAATTCCCAATCTATCTATTTATACGATTTGGTTCTAGCTTTTTACCTATCGATTCAGTGAAAGCTTTACTCTAGGCAGTCATGTATGTGTTTTATATGTAATCCAAAGGTTCAACTGATTAATGTTGTGGTTATTTCAAGGTTTGTAATTTTCAAGTTCACATTAATCTTCTTGATAGCAATTATTTCTTCCATGAATTCTACTTCAAATTTTGAAGCTTTGTATTTGAAGCTTAGATTGAAAAACTGAATGATACTATGGATAAGGAAAAAAAATCAATGATATATTTTTTTTAAATGTGACAAGTTTGATTATGCACACTTAGTGTTCAATGAAATGCTTGAACTAGATCTTATAGATTTTTCTATCTATTGTTGAATCATTTCATTTCTCACAAATATATTTCTAATTTAGGAGTGAGAATTAATCAGACATACTCCAGGTACAGACATACTCTAGGTAAAAGCAGGGTTGTATGTGATTCCTCCAACGGATATGGTGATTGGAGGGCTAAACTGCAAGCAACATGTTCACTGTGAGACATCATGAATACTTTGTGTATCTTTCCATTGTTCTCTTAATATTATATTTTCATGTTCCTTAATAATTTGATATTTATAGTTTTGTTGATGCATCTTGTACAAATCAGTCTTGTTAACCTTCCATCTATTGTAGGAACCGGTTATTGGGTGAAAGAAGATATTATATTTTTTTCTTCTACATTTATATGTTACGCCAAATAGGAGGAAGTTGCACCATCCTTGTATGAAATGGACCATCTTTAAGAAAGCTACACCATCTTGGTGCAGGGTGCACTTTGATGAGTAACATGTACTATGAAGTCCTCTATGATCCTCGAAAGTTAGAGATGGTCAAGGAAGATGTTCTGTATGGCTGATGTGCCATCTTCATAGCAGGTGCATCATCATGATGTGACATGCTGGCTCATGATGCGTCATCATGGCCCATGATGCTCCATCATGTATCTAGTTGATGCTCATGAAGTTAAAGGTTCTAGAAGCACCTGCACGACATTCCGTAATTGGTTAGAAATTAGGGCATCACCTTAAAGGGTTATTTATGAATGGGCCTAGCCCATCAAAATTAGCGTTTCCCATGATTGCCTATAAATAGACTCATATCTCGATCATTGTAAATCGCTATAACTTTATGAGCGCTCAAAGTGAGAACAATTTTAAGTGCTTGTAATAGTTCAAGAAAATTAATTACATCCTCTCTCCCTCGTTCGCCCGTGGACGTACGTCACCTTAACTGAACCACATTAAATATTGTGTTTCTTTTTGGATTACGTTTTTCAGAAGTTTTATTTTCGTGAATTTCACCAAAACTTGTTTGATATTTGTTTGAAGTGTTTAACTTGTTTTGTTGTCACCCAACAATTTATGGAAGATATGTAGAGCACAAAGAGAGAGAGAGAGAGAGAGAGAGAGAGAGAGTATATTTTATGGGTACATTAGTAGAAATAAAAACATTGGCGGTTATTGGAATGAAACATATTTATGCCGAAAAAGATCGAAAGGGGTAGGGAAGACAATTGTGGGGGGATTCAATTGAAGCTATTTACATTCGAGTGGTGACTAGTGGTGATGAATATATGAAATCTTTGTACCTGAATGTCAACAAAGACGAGTGATGGTGTTTGGAGAAGACAAGGCTCGAGTATAAAGGAAGAGATAAAGAGAAAGAAGACGGAGGGGTCGTTAATAGAAAAAAGGAGTCGGTAACAGAAAAAGAGGGGGATACATGAGGGTGGGGTTGAGTTACTTTAGATGTGTGTTAATTTAAAATCATTAAAATCCAAAACTGAAATCAATATATATTTAAAGTGTAAATAGTCATTTCATGTTTAATATCAAATCCAAAAAATAAAAATAAAATAAAAAATAACATCCTATGACTATTTTAACTAAATGCAACCAAAACAATAGACACGAGTACCCTCTTTTGTAATTTTACCATAATAAAGTGCAAAAATAATTAAAATGAAACGAATAAGAAGAAAGTTAACCACACATACTGTGACATCCCCAATCACCCATATACTTACATGTTGATACCTACATACACATGCATGTATATACATACATAACCACACATACTGTGACATCATGAATCCTCCAATTCATTCTAAACTTCTTGAATTTTACTACTTTCAGCTTGAATCTCCTGATTGGCCTTCTCAATATCGTTTTCATTGTTAAATAATTGCGCTTCGGATCATATGTTGTATGTATGTAAAATTAAATTATGTAATGAAGGGTTTTGGGTCAAAATTATGGTGTATATACATGGAAGAATGACAAGTCGTCCAAATGGCATATTTTTTTCCTCATTATTTCCAAATCAAATGAGAACAAAGTTTTTTGTTCACCTTAAAGGTTATTAGAAATACAAATGAGCTCCCTTCTTTCATGAAATTTCACATATTGTATTTCCAACTCTCCTATGAACTTATTTTGATAACTCGTTTATTTGTTTTCATTGGCGCAAATAATTATTTATATGGATTTGTGATCAAAATTCATATTTATATTAATTTTTTAACCTTTGTCATTCATATCATTTTCCCTTTATTATTCTTATTAGATTTGATTAAGTTGTTAAATGAATACTTGATATCTCAAATATTATTGAATAAAAAATCTCAATGTTCAAAGTTTAAGCATGACATATTTATTTTATTAAATTTAGTTTTAGGCGCCATTAAAAAAAAGAAAAAAAACTCGGGTAATACCCAAATTATCCAAAACTGACCCACTACCCGAATTTAATTTGGGTTGGGTAACAGGTAATTTTTTAACATGAAACTCGAATTACCCGAAACCCGAAAAATTTACCTGAACAACACTTCTACTTTAGATGTGTATTAATTTAAAATCATTAAAATCCAAAACTGGAATTAATATATTTAAAGTGTAAATATTCATTTCAAGCTTAATATGAAATCCAAAAAAATAAAAATTAAATAAAAAATAACCTCTTATGGCTGTTTGAACTAAATGCAACCAAAACAATAGACACAAGGACCCTTTTTTGTAATTTTACCTGGGCATGAGCAAAAGGATCGAAATGGCCACAACCACCTTGACCCGGGAACCGATTTTGGCCAAAATCAAGAACTGAACCGGCCCGACGGTTCTACCAGTTCCGGTTCCGGTTCTGGTTCTGGGTCTGGTTTTTGTCGGGTTTTCGATTTTGAAACTGGTCTGATTTGACACGCTTCCTTGCATGACTTGTAACTCATTAAATTTCTAACCAAATCAAACGTTTTTATAGTCTAAGGTTAACAACAAAACCTAAATATGTGTAGGAAAAAGATTCAGGTAAAAAACTCTTAAATTGAGTGAGTTTTGCACATTTGAACAACAAAGTCAGATTACATTTAATTGATGTAACGTAAAAAAATTCTAATTTGAGACCCTTCCTTGTGTGACTTGTAACTCATTCAAATTTTAACTAAATCAAGTGTTTTTATAGTTTAAGCTTAATTATAAATTCTAATCTACATGTAGGAAAAAGATTCAGGTTAAAAGAAGTTAAATTGAGTGAGTTATGCACGTTTGAACAACAAAATCATATTACATTTAATTGTTGAAACATTAAAAAAATTCTGATTTGACACCCCTCCTTATAACTCATTTAATTTCGTAAACAAATTCAACGTTTTTATAGTCTAAACTTAACTACAAATCATAGTCTACATGTAGAAAAATATCCAGGTCAAAAAAAGTTAAATTTTGTGAGTTATGCAACTTTCAAAATTTGAGTGAGTTATACGCTCCGGTCCCGGTTTTGGGCCGATTACAACGACCGGTTCTTACCGAGTCCCGGTTCAAAAAATTGACGAAATTATAGTATTGGTCCCGGCCCGATCGGTTTCATCGGGTTCCGGTTCCGGTTCCGGAACCGGTTCCAGCCGGTTCCTCGGTCCATATGCTCATCCCTAATTTTATCATAATAAAGTGCAAAAATAATTAAAATGAAATGAATAAGAAGAAAGTTAACATAAATAAATCGAATAGGAGCCACAATATATGGTCTTATCACTTTTGGGAACGGTTTTCCACAGTTTCAAATTGTTAATGAATATTACATAAACAAGTATCTTAAAAAAAAATGGTTTGCAATACACATGCATAGCGTGGCAAGATGACCAAGCCAGAAAATGATGTCTTAGATCAAACATATATTGGAAGTCAAGACAAATTAAACCGCAGAGACAAAGTTCAGGAAATGAGCAAGAAGGTAGGATTTCTTAGGCGGCTATAGCTAACAACTGCGCGCCACACTCTTTTCTTACCAATTTCCTTTACTCGGACTATATCGTTGACTAAAACAATTGGACACTGTTTGAACAAAACATTGGGGAATGATCGTGTATAAATGGATCTTTCATCAATGGTTACTCACACATCCATATTCATTAAATCATTAAAAAAATGGCCTCGATCTTAAAAGGAGGGAGACTTACCTTGGCTCTTATCATTCTCATCGTCATTAGTTCATCATCTCACATCATTACAACCACCGCCACTGCTCGGACTCCATACAAGCATGTCCGCCAACTAGGTTCGGTTTTCTCTAAACATCTCACAGTTAATAATAAAAAAACGCTAATAGAAGCTGCTCCAATATTACTTATAAATTAACTAAGTTTGCATTGTAAATACGTGTAGTTATTTATATTTTTATAAGAAAACAGTTTTATTTTATCTTACTTTTGGTAGGGTTATATTCTTGTGATTTTGTTTTTTCACATGTTATTTTGTAGTTATTTTGATTTAATTTTTATTCCATGTGTAATTTTTTGGTTTTCTATTTTATTAAATTTCATATGATATTTAAATCCTCTCTAATAAATGAAGATTTTTTTTACTACTTTGTCACTCTTATTCATTTTGTGACATGTTATTTTATGGTTATTTTGAATTTTTTTTTTCACATCTAATTTTGTGCTTTTCCTATTTTATTAATTTTTATTAAATTTAATAATAAATGCATATCAATTTCATTAATAGACTTTTCTTAAAATTTCAAAATTACTAAAATAAAATTTCATTAATTTGCTTTGGTTATTTATCTAAATTATTTGTTTAAATTTAAAAGAGAAAAAACAAGACTTTAATTCTAATAATTCAAAATTTCTCATTTTTCTTATAAATTCAAATTTCTCAAATGTTTATATATATATATATATATATATATATATATATATATATATATATATATATAATTGTTTTAAATATACTCATGTAATACACATGCCTAGTTTACTATCAATAGTCTATAGTTAATTTGTTTTCAGTCATCACCGATTTCTAAATTTTCTGATCAAACTAACCTTAAATATAATATATAGGAGTGCATATACAACTTGTCCTTCCCTAAAGATTAAAAATATTTGAAATTGATGTATGCAGCTACAAATTGCGTTGATGACTATGTACAACAAATAGATGGACCCGACGGGTGTGGTAGTGGAAGTCGAACTGGAAGTGGAAATGGAAATGGAAATGGTAGTCGAAGTGGAAGTGGAAGTGGCGGATCATTAAAACCACAACCATGTGGTTCAACACCAGGTGGGACCCTTTGTAGGAAGGGTTGCTGTGGAATAAATAAAATGCAAAGAGCCATATGTTGCTTGTAGTACAACCTCGTGGAGGTTGTACTACATCAAATAATACATGTGAATCCCTTATTTAGATGAGAAAATAATAATTAAAATCATTTCCAACCTTTTTTTACTGTTTTTCATTAAAGTTCTATATGTATGAGTATGTTAACAATAATTTTATATATAGATGTTGTTCGAAATGTTGTTTGAATCTCGAGGAAAAGATTATATTACATTTACGTATTCTAAATAAAATCCAATATCTTTACTTATTAAAAAAATCAATAGCTCGTTCATTTACACTTGAGTGAAATTTCACCAAGAACTAATAACATGTTGTATCCTCTAATTACAGATGTGGGGTGAGTCTTGTTTTTTACTATCTTAAAATAAACTACAGTAGTACATATCCTATTTCTTTATCTTGAAGCTTAACCAATTCAACAAGAACCTATATAATTCAACATATTTAATTAAACAAAAGTAATAAGTAGCTATATAGAAATTGAAAATAACATAAAAGATATAATTTTACATGTCTCACCTTGGAAGCGGGATATGCTCAAACATCCAACATCTTGAGAATTTCAACACCATCATTTGCTGTAACATTTGGTCCAAGTATAAAACATTTATCAAAATATTAGAAATCATGGTTGGAACTCGACGAGTTGGGGAGCTCCAACTAATCGTGTTGAGAATATTGTGGTCGCAAGTTTTAATGACCCAACTCGACGAGTTGGCGGCTGGGATGAAACCCTAATTTTAGGGTGTTGCATCCTATTTAAAGGACCTAAACCCCCTTGGTTGCCTCCTTACCTACCTCCTTTGTCCAGAAACCCTAAGTTTGTATATCACCTTGCAAGTTTGAGTGTGTGAGTTGTGGTGAGCTTGGAGAATTGATTTTGGTGATCCTATTGAAGGAGCTTAGAAGATGGAAGCATCTAGCTTGGAAGTAGGATTATAGATACAGAAACTCTTCACCAATAGCAGTCTTCTTGAGGTATAAAGTCGACATATTGCCTTGTATTCATCTAGATCTCTTTTTTTGAAGTTTTAGCATGATTTTGGGATTTTCATTAGATTGTCGAAGATGTTGAGGTTTCTAGTGTTAATAAGTTAGATGTGACACCTTCATGACTCCTCTTGACTTAAAGTTGCAAACGTTATTAGTTTTTAAGTTCCATTCATGCAATAAGTCCCTCATTAAGACTTTATTAAGCCCTAGAGTGTATTTTAGCTTGCATGGACGTAAAGTTGGACATTTTAATTGATTTTCCAACCTTTGGACACCAGATCTGGGTTTTGGGACTATGTCATGAAAGTTTAAGGGATTAATGTATTAAGACTCACTCTAATAAACCTAGAGATTGGTTTTGACTCATTATAGATGGTACTTAAGGTAAAAGTTGGAAACTTTACTCTTTTAGACATCATTTTGGAAGAGATCTAAGATTTGGAGTCCGTGGATTCGATGGAATCAGATTAATGCATTAAGACGTTGGATTTTTGGCCAACTCGACAAGTTCATTAGTGAACTCGATGAGTTAATGGGAATTTTTTTGTTGGAATAGGTGTCTAAGCCCATAACTATAAGTGGTATGTAGTTAACCCAAGAGTAGCATGGTCCATTTCGGGTTGCATATCACCATGGCAATTTGGTAGGATGGACTTTTGAGAAGAGGTTACGTATGATTTTTTAATATATTATAATTTATAATATATTAATATGAAATCATATGATTTAATTAGTATTGATCAAGAATTAATTTGGAATTAATTTAGTGATCAAAAGAGACTAATTAAATTAATGGGGACTAATTGTGTAAATTAGTTATATACATGGTTTGGGATTATGATACATGATGGACTAAATTTATGGGAAAATCCATAAAGAGTTAGCCCACTTGAATCATGGATCATGGATAATTAGCCCAAGAGTATGGATTAGGGTTTACCCATGACTCTTGGATTCCTAAAATATATATACTTGACCCTATAGGTAAAATCGAAAACCCTAATGTTCTATGAGTTCATATGAGCCGATTTGTGAGCAAGACATTCTCTCTCAAAATTCATCCTTTGTCCAAGGTGTGTTGTGAACCGTTTGAGGTGCAACATTTCAGGCACTAAGTTCTTAAAGGCCAAAACTACAAGCTACAACAAAGATGTAACTCTATAATTAAATTCTATGGTGTTTATATCAATTATATGTTAGTTGTAGGCTTCAAGATTTGGAAACAATATTGTATGTATAATTAGAGAAAACATAGATGAAAAGCTTTTAGGCTTGTATATGCACCATAAGATGTTGTAGTATACAAAACCCAATAGTGGTATCCGAGACAAGGGTTGTTTTCTATTATATTTGATGCATAACTAATTGTTCAACGATGGAAAACCAAAAAACTGCAATCTGTCAGGTTGAACTCGCCGAGTCCAAAGATGAACTCGACGAGTTGCATGAGCAGATGCAGATTTTCGGGGTTTTTGGCCTTAGTTGGTTTAGGATCATTACCACAAACTGTTTTGAATCATTAAATCTATTTTTTATTGTATAGTAGCATGATCGGTTTTGATCATTACATCAATCCTATGGTGGACATGCAAACCCTAAAGCTATGGTTCTAGTTTGTCTAGTTGTACATGCAATAATCATCCGAAGCTCATAAACCCTAGATCTAGCATACTATAATCAAAATAAACATATGAAAAGGGTTTAGATCTTACCTTGATTGTTATGTAGTAGTAACAACCATGAACCTTATTGATCTTGACTTCTGGAAGCCTAGTGCCCTAAGTGTTGCACCTCTAATGGAGTCACAAAAACCACTTAGCAAAAAGATGACTTAGCAACAAGAAGAGTTAGGCAGGTTTTTGGAGGCATAAAAGGGTTGTTTTTATTGTTAGGCTTCTAGGGTTATCAAGTTAGAAACCCTAATCCAGTTGTTTAGTCCTTAAGCAGCCCAAAGATCCTTCCAGAAGGCCCCTTGGACGATTTCTATATGGACTCTCATATAGAATTCACCCATTGCTTTTTTATGGATCATAAGCCCAATTTTGTAACTATCTTATAATTACAGTATCAGTCTCCTTTATCTAATTAATCTCTTTTGACCAAAGAATTAATTCTAAATTAATTATTGATCAATATTAATTAAACAATATGATTTCTCTTTTAATATATTATTCTTATAATATATTAATAAATCATAATTAATCCTCTTTCTCCTTTATTCATCATATCAGTTTGCTATTATGAAGGCAACCCAAAAGGACCATGCTCATAATCGGGTCAAGTACATACCAAAATATTTATGAGCTTAGACACCTAATCCAACAGTCTCCCATTCGGATAAGTCTAATAACTATTTTGCAGGTACAACTTCAGAACCTGATCAGCAATCGTAGCTTTCAAATGTCGTTGTCAAACTTTGATCTTATCAGTAACATGTCCTTTAGATAAGGGATCATATATTCCTCCATTCTCAAGATATCGTATAGACACGAGACATGCATTTTAATCATTCTCTCTGTTTATGTGTTGTTTCCTGATTTCCAATTTATGACTACTGACTAATTGAACAAATCAAATCAGTCTAGGCTTGGCCAAGCGCTTCAAGGTGTCATCACTAAATCATCGAATGGCCCATGGATATCCCTATTATCTAAATTTAGATTAAAGGAACTAATAAACTTCGACTCAAATGCTTGGTTGTACTTACTCATCAAATCACACACAACAATATGGTTTACAACACCAAGTTACTGGTGCGTTTACATATGTCAATGTGCAACCGACTTGTGAATTACAACTCACATGTCTTGGTTTCAAGAATCTAAGATATTATCGTCTCATCAATCACTCGTTTTAAAATCCATGAAGCGATTCAAGTCAGCGTGGGTTTAATACAATACTCTAATCTTATTACAGGTGCACTCATGAACTCTGCGACAAACTTGTGTTTTGTCTAAACACCTTAGAAAATCTACAGACGGATTCATGACATTCTTTCCTCATACCTACTTCCAACATACGACCGACCGTAGATGTTTTGAATAACCTAGTTATTTTGGAAGTCAAAACATGCAAAGTGAAACACAAGAATAATGTAACGACCAAAAATTTCAACCAATTTAAAATTTTCGAAAACAACCCAATTCCATTAAAGTTATTACAAAAAGGTTTTCAATGCAATTTATTTTAAGTATTCCCAGAATCTCATCACAACATAAATACGAGGAACGGTACGATCACGCCTTCGCCTTGCCACGGTCTCCTGAAGAACCTGAAAAACATAAAACCATAATTGTAAGCCTGAAAGCTTAGTGAGATATCCTCAAAATACTAACCACATATACCATACACGCATAACATGCCATAACATATCCGGTCACAGAACAGCCATGCACTTCGGGTCTACTGTGTGACTGGTCCGCCGCACCGGCCAACAATCCACCTGGTCCACCCTTCGAGTCTAGCCATATACCTCGAGTCTGCAGTGGGATTGGTCCGCCCGCACTGGGCCTTCAATCCACCTGGTCCACTCTCCGAATCTAACCACAAACATTGAGTCTGTAGTGTGATTGTTCCGCCCGCACCGGGCCTTCAATCCACCTAGTCCACTCTCTGAGTCTACAGTATGACTGGTTCGCCCGCGCCGGCCTTCAGTCGGCCTGGTCTACTCTCCGAGCCTCGGCATGTCTGATCCGCCCTCTTGGGGCCTACAACCTATCCGGACCGCTCGCTGGGCCTTCGGGACAACCGGTCCGCCCTGGGTATCTTGGCGTACAGCACAAAGCAGGACCCGCCTCAACCCAACTCCAGTCCAAACAACCATGTGCACATAAACATACAATCATATAGCAATTCACAGTCAACAACCCGATCAAACAGATCACATAACATATTATCATCCTAACCAGGATACTGACCTAACCGGTCACTAGCATAGCATCACCCTGTTGATATAGTGAGGATAACTCACCTCGAAACTGCCGACTAAACAGATAACCCAAGCTGCTCCGATCACTGATACGATTTCCACCACTGGACAACCACCAAGGCACTGAACTCAAAACAATATCCAACAATTACCAAAATACCCTTGGAAACCACTGGTCAACCCTTGGCCAAAGTCAACCCCTGACTGACTCTACTCGCCGAGTCAACCCGATGACTCGCCGAGTCCCTATGCTCAGAAATTCCCCAATCTGTGACTCAACTCGCCGAGTCACCCCGAGACTCGCCGAGTTCAACAACTCTGAGTCCACTCACACACAACTCACCGAGTCATCCCCTTGACTCACCGATTCACGATTCAACCAGAAAAGATTGGGATTCTTCAACAAGACTCGCCGAGTCCAAGAACAGACTCGTCGAGTCTAAGGCTATCTTCAACCTACTCGCCGAGTTGTTCTTCCAACTCGTTGAGTTCCAGGCCATCCTCATCCAACTCGCCGAGATGTTCTTCCAACTCATCGAGTTCCATCCTATCTTCAAGCAACTCGCCGAGTCCCCCCATGTGACTTGCCGAGTACCACTGGGTCTGAATCCATACAGAGGCTTTCCAAGCCATGCAGATGATCCAAACCATAGATCTACCCTCCCTAAGGCCATCCATCACGTAAAATGGCAGACTTTATGTGAATCCAAGGAGATCTAGGAACTTTACACTTTAGGGCTAGGGTTTTGGACAAAATTGCTCCTTCAAACACTCATCAACAGGGACTTTTATGCACTCAAGCCTTTCTCCATTCCAGATATGAGGTAGCAACCTCAGATCTAACCTCTAAAATCCAATACACCCAAAAGATATAATATATAACACCCCCAAAAATGATGAATCTAGACAATAGCGGCTCAAACAATGAAATAATACCTCAAAAGGAAGCTACAAGAGAGGATTAATCTGGATCCTTGCAAAGCCCTTTGATCGAAGTCTCTTCTCCTTCAAGATTTCTTCAACAACCACTTCTCCAAGCTCTAATTCACTCAACAATGGGGTTTCCTCACGAAATTAGGGCTTCTGGAACTCGAGGGATGATAAGGAGGCTGGGGAGAAGTCATAATGTTCTTTATATAGGGCCCAACCTCCGGATTTAGGGTTTTCTCCACTCAGCACCAACTCGCCGAGTCCACCCATGCTACTCGCCGAGTTGGTCACTTAACACGCGACTAGAGTCGCGACCCTACTCGCCGAGTCCACTCGTGAACTCGCCGAGTCGCTCTTTCCCTTTTTACTCTTTTAGCTCTTCAACTTTACTCTTGCTATTCTGGGATGTTACAATTCTCCCCCACTTACATTAGGCTTCATCCTCCAAGCCTGCGACAACTCAACTCCATAAATACTCCTGTCACGCACCACCTGGCATTAACCCAACCAGGTTCCCAAAACACAACCTTAGAAACAGAAACTCACTTTGTTCTTTCTTACGGTGTCCTGACCACCGTCTCAAGCCGGCCACCGACTTTACCCTCTGATAACCCCACCTGACAACTGAGTACTACTCATGATGCAACACTGCTCCAAATCACAACCATCACTCGACCCATATGAGCTAGAAAATAACCATGCACCACTGGATTCCCGATCCGAGTCCAACTCTAATCATTCTGCTGACAGAAAGACACATTCTTCAGAGCAAGTCCCATGAGTTCTCCTCTTGCTATCACATACACTTGCTGAACTAACTCTAGCACCCTCAAGTTGGGAAAACCTGATACACTGATGACATCTCCAAACATCCCCCAGGATGAACCACTACTACATACACAATTTCCTGATCAGAATCACACTTAGAGCCCAAGACTCCCTACCTGCATCCCTTCCGAGCCTCTTGGCTCTACACCCGCGGAATTCCTTCTGCGACCTCAGCAGACATCCCAAACCGGATGTGCTTCCATTCCACTGCCGCAAACACGCTGCTCAATGACCATACTTGGATCACTCTAATCATAACTCTGCTCTGCCGCTTTCACTTCTGTGAACTTGCACTCCCTCTCGGAGTTACACTCCTCTTTCTTTCCTTTACCAAGGAAATCCACTGGCCCGCCTTGTCACTCCGACAAGTGCAACGGTGCTCGCCAAACGCTACACCACTCCTTCATAGCATAATCGCACACATGCTCTGACTCTGATCGTAGGGACTCTCAAGCCCATGCACAAAATCCACTAATCAAGATCAACACCTGGGGCCAGACCTTCTAATGTAATCATATCGCAACATACACAATCCATAACCTCGAACCGATCTAACAAGACCTGCAGAGTCTTCAGCATGACTGGAACGCCTCACCAGGCCTTCAGCCAATCTGGACCACTTTCAGAACCTTCAGCTAATCTGGAGCGCTCTCAGTGCCTTCAGTTTAGCTGGACCGTTCTCCGAGCCTTCGGCCTGACTGGTACGCCTACCGGCCTTCGGTCTATCCAGACCGCTCAACTAGCATTCATCATTCCGAGCTATCTCTCCGGGAATCCTCCCATGCATACCGTTCTTGCCCTCTAGGGGTTCCGAACTCTATCTCCATCACACATAATCGATCCCGGCCTGATCCCAGGCCCTCCACAATCAAATGCTCTAGGTTTGTATCCCGCCCCGCATGCCCGACACTTGCTCATACCAGCCTACACTCTGGGCTGACAGAATACTGCTGAATCCCAAACAGCTAAGCAACCTCACATGCTCATCGGTCTTCTGGAGAATTTTCCAATTCTCCCCCACTTATAGCACTGACTATCAAACACCGGTCGCCATTACCGAACACCCAAAACAACCCTGCACAAAACCAACACTTACACGCGGACTGCTTCCCACAAGCATAAACAACCTTAACAAAATCCAATATCAACACTGATTAACCCGCTCGAAAGAAACTCAATCTGCAGCTAACCACTCCTCAGAAAGCAGATGCTACCTGGCCTTCAGACCAATGCCAGGTTTCCATTATCAACCCCTCATAAATGATAACCACAAAATTCCCAATACTAACCCATAGCCATGCCATAACCCTCAAAGAACAACGAATACCACACCGAGAGCCACACAAAGATACTAGCACATAAACAATACTCCACAATAATCACAAGATAACAAGACATCAAGGAAGAAACATACCCGCAGCTGCATCCGGAGCTGCTCTGACCTCCTCTGCTGTAAGCTGAAAAGCATGGCCCTGAGCCCTTGGGGGATCCGCTCCACCCTAACCTCCACATGTGATCCTCAAAGTGGCCGGTGCTGGAGCCTTCACCGGTCCTGCAGCAAGCTGTAGACAGTTGACCCTCAAGTGCCCAACCTGATGACAATGATAACAAATCCTCAAATCCCGAACCGACGCTGACTCCCGACAATCCCTCGCATAATGCCCCTCCTTTCCGCACTTGCGACAAGCACCACCGGACCTACAAACTCCGGTGTGACCCCTCCCAAACTTCCCACAAGTGTGGCTGCTCAGATCTCCGATTCTAGCATCAACGGTCTTGGACTGTTTTGACGCCGGTTGCGACTGCACCAGAGCCTGCCTCAGGTCACGAAACTGCAACTCAATCTCTAACTCACGCCGCCTGGCGGCCTCCTGCAACTCCAACAATGTCTCGCACCTCTGCATAGACACAAACTGTCTGATGCCCTCTTGAGCATGCTCAGATATCGAGACATCTGAGCCTGCTCCGAAGCGAACTCTGGGCAGAACATCGCCCTCTCAGTGAACATCCTGGTGATCTCAGTCACCGACTCCGAATCCTGCTTCAGCTCCAGGAACTCCTGAGCCAATCTATCCCTCTCAACTTGCGGGACATAACGAGTGCTGAACATCTCTCTGAACTGATCCCATGAAACCGCAGCCCTCTGCGCATCTGAATATGACCCCGTGGTCAACCTCCACCAATCCTTCACCCCAAGCCTCAACAGGTTCAGAGCACACCTCACCCTCTGATCAGCTGGGCATGAACACGTGAAGAAACACCCCTCCACGTTCGATAACCATCTCATAGCAACAATCGGGTCCTGAACTCCATCAAAGGTGGGAGGCTTCGTATTATCGAAGTCCCGATACTGAAAGCCCCGACCAGCTCCTCCCCATGCCGCTGCTACAGCTGCTGTAGCCGCCACGGTAGCCGTCTCTGTGAGAGCTGCACAACGCTCATCAAAATACTCAACCATGGTGGTCTTGATCGACACAAACAGCTCCGGTAACTCAGCCCGGAACAACGCATCAATCTCATCACGCAGGATCTCACGAATCCTCACATCCAACTCGCGCATGCTCATCTGACCAATGACCTCGTGCGGTACTGACTCACGCATGCTCATCTGACCAATAACCTCGGGCGGTACTGACCCGCCTGGAACTCCCTCTCCTGCTCCCGATCCTGACCCTGATCCTATCCCAGCATGCCTCGGAATCTCCATACTCGAAAAACACCACAAAATCTCAGACACTACCCCTATCCCGGGAACCAACTCTCTCAACCCAACCCTAGGGGTCATGGTTTTTTTGATACGCGTATGGGTCTTGTGCTTTCAGTAGTACGGGCCCATACTACCTTCCACACATACCCATATTTGTATATAGTACTACCACAACACCCTAGTGAAAACATACAAACAAGCGCTCAACCCTCACCACTAGAGGAACACTGGAATTCTCACACAAGGAACCCTAGGCTACATGCATCACAATCAGGCAACATTATCATGAAATCCTGAAGATCCCTAGCCTAACACTAGCATGCTGTTCTATCAAAGCTCAAAAATAAATATCATGTATGGTATTTTGGGGTTACTTACTGGCTTCGGCTGATCGTACCTCCGCGTCCTCCTTTACTCATTTTGAAAACCATTAAAAATTCTCTTTTGAAAACTCTCCTCGATTTGAGACTGGAGTCACACGAGTGTTCCTCCAATTCTCTCAAACCAAGGCTCTGATACCAACTTGTAACGACCAAAAGTTTCAACCAATTTAAAATTTTCGAAAACAACCCAATTGCATTGAAGTTATTACAAAAAGGTTTTCAATACAATTTATTTTAAGTATTCCCAGAATCTCATCACCCCATAAACACGAGGAGCGGTACGATCATGCCTTCGCCTTGCCACGGTCTCCTGAAGAACCTGAAAAACATAAAACCACAACTGTAAGCCTGAAAGCTTAGTGAGATATCCCCAAAATACCAACCACATATACCATACACGTATAACATGCCATAACATATCCGGTCACAGAACAGCCATGCACCTCAGGTCTACTGTGTGACTGGTCCGCCGCACCGGCCAACAGTCCACCTGTTCCACCCTCCGAGTCTAGCCATATACCTCGAGTCTGCAGTGGGATTGGTCCGCCCGCACCGGGCCTTCAATCCACCTGGTCCACTCTCTGAATCTAACCACATACATCGAGTCTGTAGTGTGATTGGTCCGCCCACACCGGGCCTTCAATCCACCTGGTCCACTCTCTCAGTGTACAGTATGACTGGTCCGCCCGCGCCGGGCCTTCAGTCGGGATGGTCCACTCTCCGAGCCTCGGCACGTCTGGTCCACCCTCTTGGGGCCTACAGCCTATCCAGACCACTCGCTGGGCCTTCGGGACAACCGGTCCGCCCTGGGTATCTTGGCCTACAACACAAAGCAGGACCCACCTTAACCCAACTCCAGTCCAAACAACCATGTGCACATAAACATACAATCATATAGCAATTCACAGTCAACAAGCCGATCAAATAGATGACATAACATATCATCATCCTAACCAGGATACCGACCTAACCGGTCACTAGCATAGCATCACCCTACATCTCAAAATACCAATCTCAATCAGGTCTCTAACATATACCATCCTAGCTACCAGGACGCAAACATATCAAAGCAATAACATAAAAATAATTACCCGGATCTCAATCCGATAGGGGCCGGCCTTGGTGCCTTAGACCCTGTTGATATAGTGAGGATAACTCACCTCGAAACTGCCGACTAAACAGATAACCCAAGCTCCTCTGATCACTGATACGATTTCCACCACTGGACAACCACCAAGGCACTGAACTCAAAACAATATCCAACAATTACCAAAATACCCCTGGAAACCACTGGTCAAGCCTTGGCCAAAGTCAACCCCTGACTGACTCTACTCGCCGAGTCAACCCGAACACTCACCGAGTCCCCATGCTCAGAAATTCCCCAATCCGTGACTCAACTCGCCGAGTCACCCCGAGACTCGCCGAGTTCAACAACTCTGTGTCCACTCACACAAAACTCACCGAGTCATCCCCTTGACTCACCGATTCACGATTCAACCAGAAAAGATTGGGACTCTTTGACAAGACTCGCCGAGTCCAAGAACAGACTCGTCGAGTCTAAGGCTATCTTCAACCTACTCGCCGAGTTGTTCTTCCAACTCGTTGAGTTCCAGGCCATCCTCATCCAACTCGCCGAGTTGTTCTTCCAACTTGTCGAGTTCCAGCCTATGTTCAAGCAACTCGCCGAGTCCCCCCATGTGACTCGCCGAGTACCACCGGGTCTGAATCCATACAGAGGCTTTCCAAGCCATGCAGATGATCCAAACCATAGATCTACCCTCCCTAAGGCCATCCATCATGTAAAGTGGCAAACTTTACGTGAATCCAAGGAGATCTAGGCACTTTACATTCTAGGGCTAGGGTTTGGGAAAAAATAGCTCCTTCAAACACTCATCAACAAAGACTTTTATGCATTGAAGCCTTTCTCCATTCTAGATCTGAGGTAGCAACCTCAGATCTAACCTCTAAACTCCAATACACCCAAAAGATATAATCTCTAACACCCCCAAAAATGATGAATCTAGACAATAGCAGCTCAAACAAGGAAATAATACCTCAAAAGGAAGCTCCAAGAGAGGATTAATCTGGATCCTTGCAAAGCCCTTTGATCCAAGTCTCTTCTCCTTCAAGATTTCTTCTCCAAGCTCCAATTCACTCAACAATGGGGTTTGCTCACGAAATTAGGGCTTCTGGAACTCAAGGGATGATAAGGAGGCTGGGGAGAAGACATAAGGTTCTTTATATAGGTCGCAACCTCCGGATTTAGGGTTTTCTCCACTCAGCACCAACTCACCGAGTCCACCAATGCTACTCGCCGAGTTGGTCACTTAACACGCGACTAGAGTCGCGACCCTACTCGCCGAGTCCACTCGTGGACTCGCCGAGTCGCTCTTTCCCATTTTACTCTTTTAGCCCATCAACTTTACTCTTACTATTCTGGGATGTTACAAATAATATTAATCCTATATGGCCCTAGAAGTTTTGAGTATAAATAAAAAACACCTTTAATTTAATCACCATTTATTACCCATTATTCATTTCACAATGTTTTGGATAATCAACTTATTACTCGAATTATAACAACAGTTGTCTCATGCTCCAAGCATGCACACTATGTTTACCTATAGTCCTTACTTTGTGAAATAGATCAATTGAAAACATTTCTAATGATGCACATTTTACAATTCCTAATCCCTATCATAAGTGTAAGAATGCCAAATTCTTGCCACTATTAGAATATATTGGAGTCTAATGTTTTACGCAATGATCCATTTGTAATGCCATAGCACAAAAGTCACCGAGACTCTGCTAACGAAATTACAAAGTGCTCTATTGGATATTATTACAAGACAATTCCATTGACATGAAGTCTCACATTCAGAGTACATTTCTTTGAACATCCTTCTTGCATAAAAGATTCTAATCTACATACATTCTTAATATCCAACTCCTATTATGGCAAAATTTCCATATTTTCCATATGACAACTCAGTCTAAATAGAGTCCTATATATTCATAATAAAGTCAATATGGTCCATTCATTACTATACTTCCAACTGCCCACAAGTGACCAATCCTTGGCGAACCTTAGATTGTCTTTGACAGCTGTTTAACTATTTTAGTCATGACCAGTTCTGGTCCATTTTCCCTCTTAATGCCCGAGACAATTGGAAAATCAGAAGGGTAGAATATTACAGCATATGCAATTGATATTATACCCGAAGCATATGGGACACGATTCATAGTAAAAAAGTGATATTTTACCAGTTTTTTTCTACAATATTGCCATATATATAATTTCCTTATGTTGAATCTTTTCAACATAACATTTATATATGTCCTATGAATAATTTTGATTAAAATTTCTTGATCTAAGCTTTTAGATTTTAAATAAAGTATAATATTCTCTCCCTTAATTATAGCAAAACAACCCGTGACATCCTCATTTTCACGGCCAGAAAAGACCGATTTGTTTATGCTTTCTTTAATAATCAGAGTAATATTTTAAATAAAAGTGTTGCGGAATAGGTTCCCAAAATAAAATATGATAAGGATTAACAAACAATTTCCGTAGAAATGTATTTCATTAAAAACCTCGGTATGTCATGTTCGATACAGATCAAAAGCATAAATAGTAAAATATAATCCTTACGACATTTATTCATAACTGCAGGCATGTATTCGTAATCTCTCATCCCGAACATCATGTCTATGCTCGTGCGACACTACCTATAATAAAAGAAACTGAGTGGGTCAGGCTTGGGAGCATGGTGAGCACATAGGGTTTTCAACCCACAATAAATAAGTTTATTATTTTCATCAACCAACAATAACCTGATTACCCGTTCCCATTATCCTCACATTACGTCGCTAAAACAACTATCATAAGGGACCTAGATTAAGGATCAACATCGGGATGGACACTTCTACCAAGGGGGTTCCTCAACAATAAATGTGCTAAAGGCAACCGTGAGGGGGATGGAGTACACCGATGAACACATCGTTCACAAACACCTACAAGTTGCGAGCCTGCTACGTTCTGCTGGACTGTTTAGAAGAGTCTGTGGTCGTCATCCATACTCCGCTAGATGCCAGAATAAACAACAACAATATCGAGGTCCCTCATCATTTTATCACACATCATCTATTACATCTACCCATGTTTTACGCCAACATTTTTGTAGATATAAAACACATATACAGTTTGAATCATTTAAAACATGTATAAAAATCTTTCATCAACATAGACAACAAGTATTCAGACAATATGCACACATAGCACATAGTTTATATTAAATACTTCATATCTATGTGTAAGATGAAAGTAACTATGCACTCACCTGGTAAGGTGGTGACTTGGTACTCAGACAACATTTCGTTTACTCAAAACAAATTTTCTTGGACAAAACCTAGTATCATTACCACTAGAGTTTAGTCTAATATTCACCGAGACTAATTAATAGTCTAACTATTATTACTATTATATAAGCACGAAACAATATTTCTCAACCACTATGTACAGATAAGGGCCAAACATGAAACACCGGAGGGCAGGATCATTCTGGCATATAGCACTTCTAAATCCAACAACCCAAGCGGCCCTTCAAACCAGATTCCCCGTACCGTGAGTGGTTAAAAAGATATTATAATGACACTTGTATAACTCATAATAATAGCCCAAATACTTATTATAAGGTCCTAATAACAATACTATATATAAATAAAAGCTATATTAGAAATCGTGTAGGCGTAGCTCACTTACAGCGGATTTTTATTAAAAACTGGGCTTCACTGGAGCAGCATTTCCAAGCCAAAAGCTTTTCTTCTCGGAGCCATCGGGCACTGCGGGGCTTCCTACTCGTGCTAGGGAGGTTCCCTTGACTTGGGAGGAGTTTAGGGAGGCTAGAGAGAAGTTAGAGAGAGAAACAAAGGCTTATGGTGTGAAGAAATTATGAAGAGTTCATCCACTATTAATAGGATTTTTATCGTAGAGTAGTCCATAAGTTCCATCCGTATCTTCCGCGTACAATCTCCTTTTTCTACATCTTTATATCCACACATTGGTATTTACGAGTACTACAACTCTCATTTAGACCCTGTCGGCTAATTCTCATTCTATCTCAAATTTACAAAAACTGTATCGTATTTATCGCGCTCGAAGAGTAAAGACTAAGCTTCGTCCATATCTTCATTTAGACCCCGTTGGCTAATTCTCATTCTATCTCAGATTTACAAAACTGTATCAAATTCGTCGCCCTCGAAAAGTAGGGACTACGCTTCGTCCATATCTTTCGCATACAAGCTTCGTTTTCATCGTTCTTTATATCCATGCGTAGGTATAAACAAGATCTACAACTTTTCTTTTGACTCTATTGGCTAATTCTTGACCGATTTTAAATTTAACAGTATACTGTTAAATGACGACGTAAAATTCATAACTTCTTCATACAAACTCTTTTTTTGTCTGTATTTTTGTTTTTGGGTTCCTATTAATGAGATCTTCAATTCTCATTTAGGCCGCGTTGGCCAAAAACCACTCAATCTAAAATTCAAATTCCGTGCTGTGCACTGCTATGCCCAATCTTAGAAAAATCATAACTTCCTCATACGAAGTTAGATTTGGACGTTGTTTGTATGCACGCTCCCGGTTTAACGTATAGTATGACTTTTGGTTAGATCACTAAGGCTAAAAAGTCTTCTACCATAAATTCCCTATTTACTTCGCACTGTGTCATGCCGGTTTAGCTGTAAAACTTCCACAGATCATAACTTCTTCGTTATAACTCAAATTTCAGTGTTCTTTATATCTCCAGAATCCTTGTTTTGACAACTACAACTTTATGTAAAGATATCGGGTTTATCTAACACTTTAAGTTTGATACTTATTTTTATCCTTTATTTATTATACATTTATAAATAAGTAATAAGCACATAAATGCATATAATTCACATAATACTCAAACAATTCATCTTTATTACTTCAAAAAGAGTTACAATATTTGACCTAGACTATTATCATCTACTAATGCTTAACCCATAAACACGGGCATTATAATTCTCTCCCCCTTAGGATGATTCCGTCCTGGAATCATGCGTCAGCAAACAGATGTGGGTAGTGATTCATCATGTCACTCTCTGTTTCCTAAGTGAGATTCGACCCATTCGTATGTTTCCAACGAACTAGCACTAGGTCGACCATCTTGCATCGTAACTTCTTAGTCTTATGGTCAATAATCGCCTCAGACTCTTCGATTAGCCTCTTGTTCTCATCCATCCTTAATTCTGAGATTGGAATTATGTCGGGAACTTCTCCCATGAACTTCCTCAAATAACACACATGGAAGGTGTTATGAATACTATCTAGTTCTTAGGGTAATTCGAGCTTGTAAGCTTGGTACCCAATCTTCTAAAGAACTTTGAATGGTCCAATAAACCTTAGACTCAACTTTGCTCGCTTTCCGAATCTTATAAGTCCCTTCCATGGTGAGACTTTAAGCAAAACAGAATCTCCAACTTCAAAAGTCATTGGTCGTCTTTTCTTGTCAGCATACCCCTTTTGACGATCTTGAGCTGCTAACATCCTTTCCCTGATCACCTTCAGCTTTTCAGCAATCTCATGGACTATCTCGGGGCCATAAACTACTTTTTTCCGGCCTCAAGCCAGCAAGACGGCATACGAGACTTCTGTCCATACAAAGTTTGATAGGGTGCCATCTTGATGCTCGAGTGGAAACTGTTATTGTAGGAAAACTCTACCAAAGGTAAGTGTTCATCCCAGTTTCCTTGGAATTCCAGGGTACATGCTCTTAGCATATCTCCCAGTGTCTGAATCATTTTTTCACTCTTAGCATCAATCTGCGGATTGTAAGCTGTACTCAAGTGCAACTTCGTACCCAATTCCTCTTGTAGACTTCTCCAAAACCTTGATGTGAAATGGCTATCACGATCCGATACAATCGTTAGAGGAACACCATGAAGTCTTACTACTTCCTTCACGTAAGCATTTGCAAGCTTATTCATAGACCACCTCTCGTTGGCATCTATGAAGTGTGCACTCTTAGTGAAACGATCCAGTACATTACATGATACATGAGTACATTTATCTAGGATTACATGATACATGAGTACGTTTACATAACTGCATTTATCTGAATACGCTTATATGAATACCATACATGAGTACTGTTACATAGATATATTGTCCTGTATTCACTTACCTGGATACTTGTATCTCAACTTGTGAGGATGATTTATTAGTATTTTCTGTATAAATTATCTTTCTTATCCCTGTTCAATGGGATATCTCGGCGGGACTAACCATTCTGAATCCCATCTGATTAACACCAGTGGTAGATGACCATCTACGGAGGTCTAAGGTTATCATTTATATTAGGAAGATTTATTCGTACCTTCTGTGTAAATTTTCCTGCCTATCCTTGTTCGATGGGATGTCTAGACGGGACTAACCATTCCAGAACCCAGCTGTTAGCAACACTGGGTGATGAACATCTACGGATGTCTAAGGTTATCTCTTATAATAGATAGATTGATATCAGAACTAACCATTCCTCCATCCTGCTGTTGCAACAGAGGATGAGATGAAAATCTTCGGAGGATCATTAGGTTACCACTTGTATTAGGAGTCGGCTACGGGACTAACCCTTCCTCCAACTTGCTACTGCTACAGAGGACAATTGGACCATCTTCGGAGGTTCATTAGGTTATACATATCGCTTATTGTGATGGCGTGTTAGTC
This sequence comes from Lactuca saligna, assembly GCF_052625555.1. Lineage (NCBI taxonomy): Eukaryota > Viridiplantae > Streptophyta > Magnoliopsida > Asterales > Asteraceae > Lactuca > Lactuca saligna. The sequence goes on from NC_136418.1 coordinate 17,347,771, forward strand.
CTGGTATCCAGGGATAACACATACATGGTTATATTTTTCCTATTTACTTTATTTTGTGATATATTCACATAAACGACGAGTTAGACTAATTACTGTTTGTAGTAGTCAAAAAGAAGGAAAAACTAGCATTTTACTTACAAAACATTCGGGTGTTGGTAGAAGACTACATTGTCATAAAAAACATTCGGGTCTTGGTAGAAGACTACATTGTCATAACAAAACATTCAGGTGTTGGTAGAAGACTAAATTGTCATAACAAAACATTCGGGTCTTGGTTAAAGACTACATTTCATACTAGTAGGAAATAAGGGATTTCTTAGGGTTTTTCATACTTATATCAACTGTGTTAATTAACGGTTTTACATGACATTCATAATAAGTTTTCAAAGAAAGATAATGACACTTTAATACTTATGAATTCACCAGCTTTAAAGCTGATACTCTCTTTCAAAATAACTTGTATTCTCAGGTCATCAGTAGACAAGTACGGTGGCCAAGTTTTGAGAAGACGGAGTAGACAAATCTTGTCTTTTATTTTGATTATATATTTTTGGTGTCTTATTACAATGAAAGAACACACATGTATTAAAACTTTACTTATAATGCAATGGATGATGTTGTTGCATGTTTACTATTTTTCACTGTTGTGATACTGTACATGACGTCCTCCACCCCGGAATGTTTCCGCCGTTCTTGGTTTTGGGGTGTGACAGATTGGTATCAGAGCATTGTTTATAGTGAATATAGTATATCAACCCATAAAAGATATACTAACTATAAATACATGGGGATTAAAGCACTCTGTCTAAGAGTTATACTTTTAAATAATAAAATATTTAAGTAAGTATACGTGCCTGCATTCATACTAAAATCAGTGTCACAATGACAAGAACAAAAGTATTACGATTGTTGAATATCACAAGTAAGCCTTGGGATATATGGTCAGTCTTGGGAATGGCATAGCTTGATCAACTATGCTGGTCCAAGAAGTGATTAGCATATGCCCATGAATGGTTGTGATATGGCAACAAGTCTAAAAACTTACCAACACCACCATAAAGAAATACCATAGGGGTACTTGGTCTTACTGTAATTATCTTAGTCAGTTCGTCTATTTAGCTATTTCTTATATCTCTTTTCTCGCGTAGATTTTAATGGCTAGATTTCACCACGGCGATCCGTACTTCCCGAACCAAGGCAATGCTGGTTGGCTAGAGGTAGAACCAGAAGATGATCACCTAATCCCTTTGGATGATCAGCATGCTGAGGGTTTTTCCGATGGTTCTGACTCGGAGCCAGAAGTCAACAACCTACCCCCAAATGCTCAAAACCCAAACCTGAACCCCCGTCCCGCATTTCAAGGACCCACACCTCTGTGGGCCACTTACTTGACTAGATGGAGTCAGGAACAAGGTCAGCCCATTCCCTACAATGGAGACCGAAGTTTCTACAACCTCATTGAAGGAGGTTCTGCTGACAGGGTCCTACCCATCATGGTTCGTAGAATTTCCAGAAACACGATACTGGGTCAAACAACTATTGACCGGGTCGTGGAGATTGAAGCCAACTCTGGCGTTAACACTGTCCACATTTGCCAAGTAGAGACTGCTCATGAAAGGACTCTGGTCCGCAATGCAAATTTGCAGAGGGAACTTGCTGAAAATCAAGCTGAAGTTAGGGAACTTCGAGCTCAGCAAGTGAGAGCTGACAGGCGTATGAGGGACATGGAACGTCTACTATCGGGATCAAGAACTCATGGTAGCAGTTCTCGTCGCCGATAGAATCTCGTCGACTCATCTTTTGGATATAACTTAGTTTATGTAAAACTTTGGTCTAATTTCCTGTCTTTATATATCTTAGACCTGTTAGGTCTTGATCTAGTCTTAATTCTGTCAAAATTTTCCATCTTGGTTGATGTAAGGCCTACTTCTAGGCCATTTTTCCCGAACTTGTTACATTTGTAATTCCAGTATTATTGACAGATATCTAATCTTATGGAAATCATTATCCAAATGTTGTCATCTTCATTTAGCCATTCTATTCATTCTGTTGTTGGACTATGGGGAGTTAGTCCATGAGACACATTCATTAATCATTTATTCTTATCCATGTCGTCATCTTTTAAACATATAGTTAAAGATGCCGCCACGTAGAAATCCCAGGTGTAACCCAAACAACGAGGCACCGATACCACCACCTCCACCACCACCTGAACCTCTTAAACCACCTAACCCTTTTGATGCCAACATGTTCCAGGCAGCTTTCACAGTGGCAGTTGCAGCTGCTGTGTCAGCAATCAACGCCCTTGTCCCTAGTGGATCGGGAACAGGTGCACCTCCCTTGAACCACAGCGAAAGCCATGGACACCCTCGGGAATGCACCTACAAGGACTTCACAAACGCCAAACCCCACAGCTTCAATGGAACTGGGGGTGTTATGGTGTTGAGATATTGGATTGAGAAGATGGAATCTGTCTTCGAAATCTGTGGATGCCAAGAAGGCAACAAGGTCAAGTTCGCAGCTTGTACCTTCTCTAAATGGGCACTAACATGGTGGAACGGTCATGTTAAGTACTTGACTCTGGTGGTGGCATATTCCATCAGCTAGGAAAAGTTGAAGGACATGCTGATGAAAGAATACTATCCTCGAGGTGAAGTACAAAACTCGAGCAGGAATTTTGGGGTCTACAAATGGTTGGATCCAACATCACGACCTACACTAATAGGTTCTGTGATCTGGAAAACTTATGCCCTGATATGGTTCCTCTCGAGAGCAAGAAGATAGAGAGGTATATCTGGGGACTGTCGCCCCAGATCTAGTCAAGTGTGTTAGCCTCCAGGCCTATCACTTTTGATAGTGCCAAGGAACTGACACAATCTGTCATAGATCACAGGAAACCTCAGAACCCAACAATCCCTACACCCGTACCACAAAAGTCCAACCCCGACCACAACAGGAAGGGGTGGAATAAGAGGAAAAGGGGGCTTCGCAAGGATCCTCCAAGAAACAACAACTTGTGGCAATCAATGTTGCCACAGTGACTCCCATTGTCCCTGCGAACCCCTTACCAGCAAAAACATATGTTGTAAGCCTTCCGAAGTGCACCAAGTGCAACTTCCACCACCACAGACCTTGCAAGGAGATGCAGTGCTCTAAATACAACAAGAAGAGACACACAGTCCGTTTCTACAAGACTCCAACAACTCAGGCCGCCCAGGTTCCTAACGCCGGTATGGGCCAAACTTGCTACGGTTGTGGCGAGGTGGGCCACTACATGAGGAACTGCCCTAAAGCGGGGATGGCTGGAGGAGTAGGAAGAGTTATGGCCCTAGGCCACGAGGAAGCGGTAGCTGATCCTATGATAGTTACTGGTACATTTCTCCTCGATAACTCATATGCTTGCATACTTTTCGATAGTGGAGCAGGTAAAGTTTCGTAAGCCACAAATTTGCACACCTACTTAAACAAAAACCCTGTGCATTAGAAAATTCATTCACGGTAGAAGTGGCTAACAGGAAAACGGAGAGTACTAACTGCACATATGTAGGTTGTACTTTAACTTTATATGTTTCAAGATAGATCTCATGCCATTCCCAATTAAATGTTTCGACGTTATCATCGGCATGGATTGATTGAGTCTTCTTCGCGCCGACATCATGTGCTTTGAAAAAGCAGTCCGTCTTAACCTTCCTAACAACGAAACCTTAATTATCTACGGCAACAAACCTAGTACGAGCCTTCGCATCATTTCGTGCATTCAAGCTCAGAAGTGCTTGCGAAAGGAATATCATGCATTCCTCGCACACGTCGTCGATACCAGTCAAGAACTGAAAGACATACAGAACATCCCAGAAATACGCGACTTTCCCGACATCTTCCCAGAAGAACTTCCCGATTTACCACCACAACGCCAAATCGAGTTCAGAATCGACTTAGTGCCAGGAGCTACCCCAGTAGCCAAATCTCCTTATCGTCTGGCACCGGCCGAGATGCAGGTACTTTCCAGTCAACTTAATGAACTTCTCAAGAAGGGATTTATTCGACCAAGCTTCTCACTATGGGGAGCAGCGGTCTTGTTCGTGAAGAAGAAGGATGGATCATTTCGCATGTGCATCGACTATAGAGAACTCAACAAACTTACCATTAAAAATCGTTATCCTTTGCCCCACATTGGCGATTTATTTGATCAACTTCAAGGAGCCAACTACTTCTCGAAGGTAGATCTATGATCCGGATATCACCAACTACAAGTATTAGAGGAGGATGTTCCCAAGACAACTTTCCGAACTCGTTATGGACACTACGAGTTTTTGGTGATGCCGTTCGGATTAATAAACGCGCCCGCCGTATTCATGGATCTGATGAATAGGGTATGTCTTCCTTACTTGGATCAGTTCGTCGTCATCTTCATCGATGACATACTCATCTACTCTCGAAGAATGGAAGAGCATAGTCAATATCTCCGTAGAGTCTTAGAAACATTGCGAGCAGAGAAGCTCTATGCGAAGTTCTCCAAGTGCGAATTTTGGATTCAACGAGTCGAATTTTTGGGCCATGTTGTTAGCGAAGAAGGAATACACGTGGACCCTTCCAAAAAAAAGGCCATCCAGAACTGGTCAGCACCGAAGACACCTACAGAAATTCGCCAATTTCTAGGTCTGGCTGGCTACTATCTCAGATTCATTCAGAACTTCTCCTGCATAGCGAAACCTCTTACAACCCTGACCCAGAAAGGCGTAGCCTTTGACTGGGAAGAGAAACAAGAAAGAGCATTCCAAACGCTCAAACGAGCCTTGTGCACCGCACCGATACTATCCCTCCCTGAAGGGATAGAAGACTTTGTGGTCTATTGCGACACATCAAACCAAGGGCTCGGATGTGTTCTGATGTAGCGAAGTAAAGTCATAGCCTATGCCTCGAGACAACTGAAGACACATGAGGTTAACTACACCACCCACGATCTTAAGCTAGGAGCACTTGTGTTTGCTCTAAAGATATGGCGACATTACCTATATGGTACAAAAAGCACGGTCTTTACAGACTACAAGAGTCTACAATACATTTTCGACCAGAAGGAGCTCAACATGAGACAACGATGGTGGGTCGAGCTACTCAGTGATTACGAGTGCGATATTCGTTATCATCCGGGTAAAGCCAATGTAGTAGCCGACACCCTAAGTCGGAAAGAATATTCTGGTCGTAGGGTCAAATCTTTGACTCTAACTATCCATTCACACTTGTCCATGCAAATAAAGGAGGCTCAGCTCGACGCTTTGAAATCTGAAAATGTGGCTGGTGAATCACTTAGAGGGATGGATAAGAACTTGGAAGTCAAGGGTGGCGGACCCTTGTACCTCATGGATCGGATATGGACACCGAAACACGGTGGCTTCAGAGACTTGGTCATGAAGGAAGCTCACAACACTCGTTATTCCGTCCATCCGGGTTCAGATAAGATGTATCTGGATCTTAAAAAGTTATACCGGTGGCTTAACATGAAAGCATATATTGCTACCTTCGTGAGTAAATGCCTTGCGCAAAGGTCAAGGTCGAATACTAGAAACCCTCCAGTCTTCTACAACAACCGGAGATACCAGAATGGAAGTGGGAGCGGATCACTATGGACTTCATAACCAAGTTGCCCAAGACGACGGGTGGACTTGATTCCATATGGGTCATCGTCGATAGACTGACCAAGTCTGCACACTTCTTGCCAATCAAAGAAACAGACAATATGGAGAAAACTTACCCGAACTTACATTAGGGAGATTGTAAGGCTGCATGGTGTTCCTTTATCTATCATCTCGGACAGAGATAGTAGATTCACTTCAAGGTTTTGGCAGTCATTACAAAGTTCCATAGGAACTAGGCTTGACATGAGTACAGCCAACCATCCACAGACTGAAGGGAAAAGTGAGAGAACTATCCAAACCTTAGACGATATGTTGCATGCCTGTGTGATTGACTTTGGAAAATCTTAGGATACCCATTTACCCCTTGTCGAATTTTCCTACAACAACAGTTATCACACGAGCATAAAGGCAGCTCCATTCGAGGCCCTCTATGGCCGGAAGTGCAGATCCCCTCTGTGCTGGGCTGAGGTGGGTGATATCCAGTTAGCTAAAGGACGAATTCCTGAAATCACTCTCACGGGTCCGGAGATCATTCAGGAAACGATAGAGAAGATCGTTCAAATTCGTGAATGATTGAAAGCCTCTAGAGACCGACAGAAAAGCTATGCTGACAAGCGAAGGAAACCATTGGAATTCCAGGTGGGCGACCGAGTCCTACTAAAGGTCTCACCCTGGAAGGTCTTGATACGCTTTGGGAAGCGTGGGAAGCTCAACCCAAGATACATAGGGCCTTTCGAGATTCTCGCGAGAATCGGCCCTGTAGCTTACAAACTCAATCTACCGCAAAAACTCAGTAACATACATCCTACCTTCCACGTCTCGAACTTGAAAAAGTGTCTATCCGACGAGACTCTTGTTATTCCACTCGACGAGATCGAGATCAATGAGAGCCTCAACTTCGTGGAGGAAGCAGTAGAGATCATGGACTGAGAAGTCAAGAAAACAAAGCAGAGTCGTATCCCGATAGTGAAGGTGCGCTGGAGCGCAAAGCGTGGACCGGAATTCACTTGGGAACGAGAGGACCAGATGAAACTGAAATACCCTCACCTTTTCGCTTAGTTATTTGTAACTTCTTAATTGCTTAAATTCTAATTTTGGGACGAAATTCCTTCTAGCGGGGGATGATGTGACAACCCGAAATTCCCATTATGTACAAACTATATTACTTCAACATAAGTTATAGCAGTCACAGTTAATTTTCAGACTTTTTCGTGTAAGTTTGAGTAATTAAGCGTTTACACTTCAGGAGATATCAAGAGAGTGGATGCACTAGGGTTTAGTGCAACTCTATTATTCCATCACTCTATTATATTAGAGATCATTTCGGGAATAAAAATATTTTCTTCCAAAAATATCGCAGGACTATAAATAGAATTCTAAACCAAATTCATTCATTATTCGCATTTCCAACTAGAGAAAAGCCATTTTCTCTCTCACGGATCTTCAGGTTTTTATCCGAAAACGTGAGTATCTCTTGCTAGTAGTGTTAGTTAGCTTAATATGTGTTTATAACATGATTTAGATGGCTAACTCACTAGATTTAGGAGTTTACTCTCCAAGGTGTTCTTGGGCGGTAAACTCCCAAAACAAAGCCTAGGCCTTCCCTTGTGATATGATACTACCTTGGACTCATATATATGTGTATTAGGGACAAGAAAAAAACCAATAAACACACATGTTTGGGTGTTCACGACCCAAGATGATCTTGGACCATGAACTCCAAAATCTTGGATCAAAGGGTGCTTTTAAGGCACCTAAAGCATTAGACAATTACTAGGGATTGTTTCCACTTAAATGAAGGACCAAAACACATCAAAAACACCCCTAAAAGTGAGTTGACGGCCCTAATAAGGTTCTTGGGCCGTGAACATCAAACAAAGGCCCCAAAGTGTGCCTAAGGCCTTCATATGCTTAGGATAAAAGTCTAACACCTATACCACATGTGCAAGAGACTTGAAAGCATCAAAAACATCATTCCAAGGGAGTTTACGGTCGCAAAATCCAAAGGAATTGGCCTTGGGGCCGTAAACTCCTCAAAGGAGTGTTTCAATGCCCTAAACCCTTCCAAGAATTAAACCACCAAGTTGGAATACTTCTAGGGATCATTTAACACCTCAAAACAACCAAGGATATTAAGTCTTGGAGTTTACGGCCGTAAACTCAAGAGTTTACAACTGTAAACTCCATGTGTGAGGATATATGGAGAGTAAACTCATATATGGGGTCCTTTGGAACCCTAAACCCAAGTACCTTGTCCCACAATAGCTAAGATGCAATCCTTAGGGCTTATAACACTTATATAAAGTGTTTATTATGTTCTAGGATGTCTTAACATTATCAATTAGTAATTTGAGATTAATTGAGTGCATATATGTGTGATTATATGTTCATTAGGATCGTAGTGTGTGTACAAGTCCTCACTTGACACCTAACAATCCTACACCGTCCGGTTCATCCAAATCACCATCTACAGGTGAGTTCATACCCCTAAATAATGTTTTAAATGATTTTAAATGCTTTAACGGGGGGAATACAAGTAGAAAACAACATGTTATTAAATCATCTATATGTATTCTATAACTATTTTTTCGTTCAACAGATTTCACATACTACAAAATGTGATGCATGAAATGGTTTTCTATCTTTAAATACTTTGTTATCAAATGCATTACTATTGAAATGTTTATCAAAATGACATCAAGTCACTTTTATATTATTCAAAACTCTTAGATATCTTGCAAAACCATTACGTTTACCTTCATGAACAAACAATTGCCATTCAGTTAATTGTCATAGGGATAGTTATAAGATACAATACAATATTCCTATTACAAGGAATCACACAAGAGTCAGTTCATTCATGAGTCTATACCAGTACATTACATGATACATGAGTACATTTATCTAGGATTACATGATACATGAGTACGTTTACATAACTACTTTTATCTGAATACGCTTATATGAATACCATACATGAGTACTGTTACATAGATATATTGTCCTGTATTCACTTACCTGAATACTTGTATCTCAACTTGTGAGGATGATTTATTAGTATTTTTTGTATAAATTATCTTTCTTATCCCGATTCAATGGGATATCTCGGCGGGACTAACCATTCCGAATCCCATGTGATTAACACCAGTGGTAGATGACCATCTACGGAGGTCTAAGGTTATCATTTATATTAGGAAGATTTATTCGTACCTTCTGTGTAAATTTTCCTACCTATCCCTGTTCAATGGGATGTCTAGACGGGACTAACCATTCCGGAACCCAGCTGTTAGCAACATTGGGTGATGAACATCTACAGATGTCTAAGGTTATCTCTTATAATAAATAGATTGATATCGGAACTAACCATTCCTCCATCCTGCTGTTGCAACAGAGGATGAGATGAAAATCTTCGGATGATCATTAGGTTACCACCCTTATTAGGAGTCGGCTACGGTACTAACCCTTCCTCCAAGCTGCTGCTGATACAGAGGACAATTGGACCATCTTCGGAGGTTCATTAGGTTATACATATCGCTTATTGTGATGGCGTGTTAGTCCTGGTATCCAAGGATAACACTTACATGGTTATATTTTTCCTATTAACTTTCTTTTGTGATATATTCACATAAATGATGAGTTAGACTAATTACTGTTTGTAGTAGTAAAAAAGAAGGTAAAACTAGCATTTTACTTACAAAACATTCGGGTCATGGTTGAAGACTACATTGTCATAACAAAAAATTCGGGTCTTGGTAGAAGACTACATTGATTCTGGTCTTGGTAGAAGACTACATTGTCATAACAAAAGATTCGGGTCTTGGTAGAAGACTACATTTCATACTCGTAGGAAATAAGGGATTTCTTAGGGTTTTTCATACTTATATCAACTGTCTTACTTAACGGTTTTACATGACATTCATAACAACTTTTCAAAGCAAGATAATGACACTTTAATACTTATGAATTCACCAGCTTTAAAGTTGATACTCTCTTTCAAAATAACTTGTATTCTCAGGTCATCAGTAGACAGGTACGGTGGCTAGGTTTTGAGAAGACGGAGCAGACAAATCTCGTCTTTTATTTTGATTATATATTTTTGGTGTCTTATTACAATGAAATAACACACATGTATTAAAACTTTACTTATAATGCAATGGATGATGTTGTTGCTTGTTTACTATTTTACAATGTTTTGATACTGTACATGATGTCCTCCACCCCGGAATGTTTCCGTCGTTCTTGGTTTTGGGGTGTGACATTTTATCACACATCGTCTATTACATCTACCCATGATTTATCCCAATATTTTTGTAGATATAAAATACATATACAATTTAAATCATTTAAAACATGTATAAAAATCTTTCATAAACACATAGATCAATTTATTCAGACAATATTGACACATAGCACGTAGTTTATATTAAATAATTCATATCTATGTGTAAGATGAAAGTAACTATGCACTCACCTGGTAAGGTGGTGACTTGGTACTCGGACAACACTTCGTTTACTCAAAACAATTTTTCTTGGACAAAACCTTGTATCATTACCACTAGAGTTTAGTCTAATATTCAGCGAGACTAATTAATAGTCTAACTATTATTACTATTATATCAGCACGAAACAATATTTCTCAACCACTGTGTACAGACAGGGGTCAGACATGAAACACCGGAGGGCAAAATCATTTTGCCGTATAACACTTCTGAATCCAACAACCCAAGCGGCCCTCCAAACCATATTCCCCGTACCGCGAGTGGTTAAAAGTATATTATAACGACACTTATGTAACTCATAATAATAGCCCAAATAATTATTATAAGGTCCTAATAACATTACTATATTTAAATAAAAGCTATATTAGAAATAGTGTAGGCGTAGCTCACTTACAGGTGGTTTTTATTAAAAACTGGGCTTCACTGGATCAGCGTTTCCGAGCCAAAAGCTTTTCTTCTCGGAGCCGTCAAGCGCTCCGGGGCTTTCTTCTCGTGCTAGGGAGGTTCCCTAGACTTGGGAGGGGTTTAGGGAGGCTAGAGCAAAGTTAGAGAAAGAAACAAAGGCATATGGTGTGGAGAGATCATGAAGAGTTCATCTCTTATTAATAGGAGTTTTATCGTAGACTAACCCCTAAGTTTCGTCCGTATCTTCTATGTACGAGCTCTGTTTTCTACGTTCTTTATATCCACGCATTGTTATTTACGAGTACTACAACTTTCATTTGGACCCCATCGGCTAATTCTCAATCTATCTCAGATTTACAAAAACGATATCATATTTATCGCGCTCGAAGAGTAAAGATTAAGCTTCATCCATATCTTTTGCATACGAGCTCCATTTTCAAATTTTATTTATATTCACGCGTTAGTACTTACAAGTACTACAACTTTCATTTAGACCCTGTTGGCTAATTCTCATTCTATCATGGATTTACAAAAGTGTATCGAATTCGTCGCGCTCGAAAAGTACAGACTAAGCTTCGTCCATATCTTTCGCATACGAGATTCATTTTCATCGTTCTTTATATCCACACGTAGGTAAAAACAAGATCTATAACTTTTCTTTTGACTCTGTTGGCGAATTCTCGACCGATATTAAGTTTAACAATACGAGGAGATTATATTGCTAAACGATCACGTAAAATTTATAACTTCTACATACGGACTCCGTTTTCGTCTGTATTTTTTTCGTTGAGTTCATATTAATGAGATATTCAATTCTCATTTAGGTCGCGTTGGCCAAAAAGCGCTCGATCTAAAATTCAAATTTCAGGTTGTGCACTGTTATGCCCAATCTTAGAAAAATCATAACTTCCTCATACGAAGTCAGATTTGGGCGTTCTTTTTATGCACACTCCCGGTTTAATATATACTAAGACTTTCGTTTAGATCACTAAGGCAAAAAATTCTTCTATCATAAATTCACTATTTATGTCGCACTGTGTCGTGCCATTTTAGCTGTAAAACTTCTACAGGTCATAACTTCTTCATTATAACTCGATTTTTGGCGTTCTTTATATCCCTAAAAACCTTGTTTTGATCACTACAACTTTATGTAAAGATATTGGGTTTATCTAACACTTTAATTTTGATGCTTATTTTTATCCTTTATTTATTATACATTTATAAATGAGTAATAAGCACATAAATGCACATAATTCACATAATACTCAAATAATTCATCTTTATTACTTCAAAAAGAGTTACAATAGTTAACCTAGACTATTACATCATCTACTAATGCTTAGCCTAGAAACACGGGCGTTACACAACTTTTTAAACTCTGCAAATTTGCAAAGTGAAATTTTTGTTTTCTATAATTAATATTGCTAACTTGGCAACACTTAAAATAATAATCATGCTCCCGTAACATGACGATTATCTGCTTACCAACATAACAATTATGCTCCCACTAGCTTTGACATGTACCTAGAAATCAGTTGAACTTCTAGAAATCAATACTTATTAAGTTTTACCAAAGTTCAAATTTATTATACGAGATGCTTCGATTAACCTTTATCTAAGCTTCTCAAACTCATACACCTCTCCTTAGTAGAACTTACATGTGTGTCTAAACTATTCCAGAACTTATATCAATAAGTCCCAAATTTTCAGACTAATTGCCAAATCTCACAATTCGAACTATGAAGAGGGATTCCGTAATCATAATCGAATTTGAGAATGCAATTTTCACAATTACTATCTCCTTAAAATCTCTCTTAGTAAAAGCGTTTCCTGACAATCGTTTTCATGAAACGGAGAGAAACCTTATGACACTTAGATATTACGGTGTATGTGTTCCTATCCATGTGAATTTGTCATAACCATAATTACAAGATAATGTTTGTGACAAATCCAAACTCATATGGACAAAACTAGTTCATCTTAATTTCTTGCCTCATGGTAGCACGAGTGCCCACCATTGCTTCCAGGTTGTCCACCATTGCTTCTGGGTTCTTAAGTAGCTCTCCTATACATATCAATGTATTTTCCATTGATCAAGGTGCTTTTCCTTTATGCAGTCAAATGAGAACTCATAGAACTCACATGGATAGTTGACTTAAAACTGGAATGACATAGAAACAAACATATGTCAACACGATAGGTTACGAACTTTAAGTCGTGTGCTTGTGATTTACTATAGGTTTACTCTTTATTAGCTCTTGAACCTTTTCAAGATGTTTAAGACTCCCACTAACCTCTTGATATATATGATTCTCTTGTCAAGGACCATTCCTTGACAAAACAAGTATTCAAGGGTTAGTGTGAATTCCTATCAAGACCAACACTTCATACAATTGGTTCTAGTTGGTCTTTGTCTTATCTAAGACATCACAACTTACCAATTTCAAATTTGCAGAATTAAGAAACTTTTCCTATTCCACATTTGATGAGTGTTACAAACCTACTAAATACGTATCACTCAATGTCCCAATCACGGAGTATGACGCTAAGACTCGATTTGGAACAAAGTATGATTCATGCTTTGATTTAACCATTTCAACAATTCATGATTCCTTTACTTATCCATACTAGTGTACTAAGTTTTTTCTAGAGGATCAATTGTGATATGGTTCTATAATCACTAAGACGATCATAAAACTTGATACAAAGGTACTTTCCCTTCTTTTCAGATTGGAGAAACTTTAATCTTTCTACCTAATTGATTCTTCTTATTCGTTCTGCCATTCATTTAAACTTTTCAATGATTCAAAATTATACATAATCTTGTAAGCATAACAACATTTACGAAAGTTTTAGCAAATCATGACGAATATTTTTATATCGTTCTTTGTTGTGGATTTGACTAGTACACAACATTGTGTACCAGTTCTCGTAGTCCTTCATTTGAGTGTTTGTCTAGGAATTAGTCTTAATTGTCCAAATATGAAGGTTCTCATTCATCACACAATACAAGTTCTATGATTCCAAGTTTCTGTCCAATTGAGACTTGGGCGATGAGAATCTTTGCTTATTTGATAAAATTTTGACACTACCATATATAACATAACTAAGAATCACATCCATTTCAATATTGCTAATAATACAAAAAAACATCAATTTTCACAAATGATATTGCAAGGATAAATAAATAAGAAAAAAAATCAAAATTTCATTTATTTATAAAACGCGGAAACAACTTGTCCTTACAATGCAATTCAAATGAAACCTATGCTATTACATATTCCTAAGAAATATATCGTAACTCTAACCAGCAGCTCAAAAATCCTATCTTCAAACCATTCGATCGAAATCCATTTCTTCACGATCAGACTTACCTCACTTTTCCTTTAAGCTTTCTTTCTTTTTGATTTTGATCCTACAAAACATCAAAATGCAATCATATCACATCATGTATTAAGAATCTGCAAATAGGAACTTAATAGAGTCAGATAGTGGATTTTACCTGAAGCAGAGTCATACATCATGACTCTCCCATCTCTTAGATCTCTCAAGTAGTTAGAGTAGCTTTGTAACCAATGCCCCTTCCCTTGGCTAGTAAAATCAAACGGACTCTTTTGGACTAGCACATGGGACAATCTCAGATTCACTCTTTCTCTTTAGCATCTGGTCAAATGGTTTGACCATGGCCAATCCTTTTCCGTTGGGAAGAAAAGAATTTTTTGGACATCCAGTGTTGCCAGTGTCCATGGAAGTTTTGGAAGTTGATCTACCAGACAAATTTGCTTGACCAGTGTGCCAAATCATCACTGATTTGGCAACAATAAGCAAATAGGTGAGATCAATGAGGGTCACGTCGTGGTCCATCATATAGTAGTCTCTAACGAACTCACTATATGAGTTAGGAAGTGATTGAAGAACTCAGTTAACAACCAGCTTCCTAGAGACAACAACTCCCAACATTCCCAACCCGTCAATGTGTGACTTCATCTCCAAGACTTGTTCTATGACAACCAGCAAGTTTCTGGTCAAGTCAAAGTCAAGTCAAGGTCAATGGGTCAACCTGGTCAACTCACCTAGTGTTTATATGTTAGGGATTACATTATGTTTACTAATGTATGACTCTAAATCTTAATATGAAGTATCACTTGAAAGTTCAAATGTTCACAGATTCTAGATCCTAATCAGGATAAGGGAAGTAACAAATCAATAAAGCACTATTATGTACCCTGTAGGGGTGTATAATGCTCAAATAGGGTCTAACTAAGTCTAAGGTCCTTGTCCTACGAAGAAAAACATTAATAAAGGCCCCCGACAAAGTCTCTCTCAATCTCTCCCACTGTATCTGTGACATCCCCAATTTCACGGCCAGAAAACACCGATTTGTTTATGCTTTGTTTTTAAAATCAGAGTAATCGTTTAAAGAAAGTTGTTGCGGAATTTGTCCCCAAAAAAAAATATCATAAGAATTCATCAAAGCATTTCTTAAAGAAAAGTATTTTCATTATATAATAAAATTTCGGGATGTCATGTTCCGATACAAACACATAAGCATAAACAAAGGTTACATTTATTTACACTAATGATTTACATCTCCTTTAATCTCTCAGTGAAATATGTCTTAGTATTGATACATGCGATACAAAGAAAATTGAGTGGGTCAGGCTTGGGAGCCTGGTGAGCATATAGGGATTTCGACCCACAATAATATACTTATTATATTCAACCATCAAACAATCAACCCAATTACCCATCCCCATTATCTTCTTTATTTCTCAAGGTTTTACCCTAAGAATTCAACTATCATTCATTCATTCATTCCTAAGGGTTGACCTAAGGATTTGACACAAAATCCATTGCTACATAAGGTGTATCTACCAACATCATCCTTTAAGCGCCTCTGCTAGGATTACGTCATACACTATGAGGCGCGACTACCAGCTTTATGACATTCTCTTTTGGGCGAATCTACTGACATTATCCTATAAGCGCATCTGCTAGTATTATGACATTCTCTATTTGGTGCATCTACCAATATTATTCTCAAGCGCATCTGCTAGTATTATGACATTTTCTACTTGGTGCATCTACTAATATTATTCTTTAAGCATCTTACATTCCTCGTCATTTACCTCATCATTTTATCACATACCAACTATCTCATCTACCCATGTTTAACCCAACATATTAGTAGATATAAAATACATATACGGTTTATCTCATTTAAAAACCATATAAAACATCCATTCCACATTTCTCTCAAATAAACAATAGTATATAAAAACATAACATGCATTTCAAAGCAAATACTTCATATTTATGTGTTAGAAGAAAGTAACCACACACTAACACATATAAACAACAATATATATACACATAGCACGTATTTTATAAAATACTTCATATCTATGTGTAAGACGAAAGTGACTATACACCGACTTGATCAGAAGATAATCGGACAACACTACGACTTGTAGAAGTAGTATTCTTGGGTAGATCTGGAAGATCTTCACAAAAACCGGGCTTCTCGCGGGCAGAGCTTCGGCTTGGAAATTTCACTTCTCAGGATCTTCGGGGCTCGGGAATGATATGGAGGCTTCGGGATATGTCTTGTATGAAAATCGAGTAAAAATGGTAGAGAGAGAAGAGAAAATGAGCAAAGAAAATGGCTGATATCGGTTTCTGTTTATAGGCTGCTGGGTCTGGGATTACGTTGGGCGTACTCAGTACACTAGGCGTAATCCTGGTTACGTTGGGCGTACGCTTCGGATAAGCTTTGGTATGCATGCCAGGATCTTCAAAAATTCATAACTTTCGCATATGAGCTCCATTTTCGACGTTTTTATATCCATGCATAGGTGAGATTATGCTCTACAACTTTCATTTAGACTCTGTTGGCTAATTTTAACTTTATTTTTATTATATTATTTTTAGTAGGCCGGGACAGGAAAACTCCATTATAAATTCACAACTTCTTCATCCGATGTCCGTTTTCGTCTGTCTTTTTACCGTTGGACTAGTATCAACAAGATCTTCGATTCTTGTTTAGATTGTTTCGGCTAAAAACCGCTCGATCTCAAATCGAGTATTCGGGCTGTATACCGCTAAGTCGAAACTTAGAAAAATCGTAACTTCCTCATATGAAGTTAGATTCGGACGTTCATTTTATACACGCTCATGGTTTAACGAACTCTACGAATTTTGTTTAGATCATGAAGGCTAAATATCAATCTAACATAAATTCACTTTTTACGTCATTCAACGTTGTGTCGGTTCTGTCGCGAAACTTCAACAGGTCATAACTTCTTCGTTATAACTCGGATTTCGGCGTTCTTTATATGCACGGAAACCTTGTGACATATACTACAACTTAGTTAAGATTATTCATTCTAAATAATCTTATATCAAAAAGTCATTTTTGACGCTTATTGTCTCTAAATTGACTAGCCTTAATCTACTGGTGTTACAGTATCTCTATTTCTCACAAACCTATATAAGTATATGAAATCTCTCCCAAATCTCTCCCAAATCTCTCCAAGCATATGAAATCTCTCCTAAATCTCTCCAAGTATATGAAATCTCTCCCAAATCTCTCCTCGTATCTCAAATCTCTCTATGTACCTTCCTCAGTCGAAAACAGCTCAAAACTGAAGGAGAAAACTCAATAAGACCATCTTGGTCCTTAACCCTCTTAGTCCGGAACCCTCTTAGGCCAGAACCCCTCTCTACTTCGGAGAATCTGATGGATTCCGAAACGCCCTAGTTTGCTTCGGACTATCTCGCAAGCCTGAAAGATTGACATCTGAATAAGTCTCTCATCTGGACCACATCATTTTGGAGACTTCAGGATTTCTTCGGAACTTCCTAATCAATCTCGCACCTCCGGTCTGGATTGCTGGTTTCGCTTCGGACTGCGGAGACAAGGGGATACTCCAGATTCTCACCTGTTGACTCCAGAACTAAATGAATGACTCCGAAAATTAGAAGCCGACTTCGGACCCTCGTAGGCTCCGGACTCCACTCCGGATTTTTGTCCATTTTTCTAACTTTTTCTTCATTTTAAGGCATTTTGACGTCGGGAATTCCTCCAAACTCGTAATTTTCATGTCTTAAACCCCTATTTTAAGCCAAAATTGATTATTTTAAACATATTTATATAAAAAAATACCCAAGATTTTTAAAGAGATTTTAAGTAGATAAAGGGTTGACTTTATGATGTGATGTAAATCCCTCATTTCCCATGCAAATCTCAGTAAAAGACACATTATCCATAAATAATAGGGTTTATCCACCAGCCCTCCAAGTAAATCTCAAGTTACCCTTTATCCCCTCCTCTTGATACGTGAACTCCTCTTTTTCTCCCCATATTCCACTTCTCACTTTCACATCCAATAAACTTCTAAGAGTGCTCTCAACTAATTCAAGCTTCTAGCGTCATTTCTTCAAGGAAAATTCACAGAATTTTGTAAGTACTTCACCTTCTTTGACTAGTGATTTTCCACATTATTCCAAGGAGTTCATTAGATTTACACCAAAAATTATTATTATGATATTTCAAAAGTTCAAAGAACCTTTCAAGCATGGAACTTGGAAACTCCTTACACCTCTTCAAATCACCCAGCAAGCTAACCAAGGTGAGCTTCATACCCCACCTTTTTCTTTCAAAGTTTTTTATCGTTTTTTTTTTTTTGGGGGGGGGGGGGGGAATACAAGTAAAATCTTGTCTAAGTCCTTTGATAATTGCATGTATTTGTATGTTTAGTGTGAGTGTCGAAATATTATTAATTAAAGATAAATTCTCATGAACTTGAGATTTTCACAAATCTCCTGTGGTTTGGAAAATATTTTAATCCCAACATAAAGAGTACTCTGTTCCTAAAGAGCCTCCGAAAGTTTTTGGAGTGGGTCCAGCATACTCACTTATTCCATGACTTCATGCCTAGAAATGAAAGTTGCTGAAATAGACCTTGATAAATTGACACTATTTCTATAATTTTCGAAATTTGGAACTTTAAGCCATTTTAATGACTTGTTTGCAAACTACTAGTGATTATTTGTAAATACTTTATCTAAATAATTTCCTCAAGAAAATATACAA
The DNA here is from genome assembly GCF_052625555.1 of Lactuca saligna. Lineage (NCBI taxonomy): Eukaryota > Viridiplantae > Streptophyta > Magnoliopsida > Asterales > Asteraceae > Lactuca > Lactuca saligna. The sequence continues at coordinate 17,366,403 of NC_136418.1, forward strand.
ATAGAGCTCTTATGACAGAAATATTTGCATGTCATAAAGTTGTTGTCATAACTTCACACCAGTCATAGTTTTATATAAATCTCACTTTACAGCTTCTGACAAATGTGGGTTTCACTACTAATTTATAAAAGGAAGACCCATTTTGCCGACTTCGCTAATATTGGGTCGGTTGGATAAATATTCAAAGCAGATTATTTTCAAACTAATGAAACAAAACGAAACGTAACGACATATAAAGTCAACGAGTACAACTATTATTATTTATTTAGTAAATAATGGATTTCAACGATTTGCTAAAGAAACTTTTAGTATTCTAGTCAGAAAAATCTTCATAGTACACATATTTATATATATAATAGTGTACGCTTAAAGCCCTGTAAGAGTTATAACCAGAGTCTCCTAGAGGGGGAGTAGGAATTTATGTATAGATGTATACGCGGTTGACACCCCGCACTTTTGTTGTTCGCTACAGCTAGACCGGCCAGTCTAGGGTGACAAATGTCTTAAACAAAACCGACGCCTGAAGAACGTCATAACAGGCGTTTCATCATATTATTATGGTTATAACGACTCACTAGAATATATCAAAAATGTATTTATACAGATCTCACTTTTGGGTTACAATCAACTATGTTTTGATTACCTCAAATGAGACATTTTCCACACGAGTGTTATGGTTTTGTTAAATCTACTATGTTATTCATCATAAAAATATAGGATTTTCTGGAGGAAATGATTTTATACGACTTCTAAAACGACGAACTAAGACACATATGCAACCGTACTCGATTTGAAACAAGACTTAGAACTATTTTAATAAGAAAATATTGGATTTTCTGGATTTCTAAACTATCATCGAAGTTTTGTACCAAAATGCTTATAAACTCACCAACATATTTTATGTTGACGTTTTTCAAACGACTTGTATTCTTAGGAAACTAATAAGCAGGTTATGGATCACGGACTTAGGATTATTTTGTTGTATTTTGGAAATTGCTTACTGATGTCTCTTTTGTGTAAAATTTGAGAATATAAACATGATGTAAAATAGTGTAAGTTTTTTATATTGACGTGTAACGCCCGTAGATACGGGTCGAAATAACTTTTTGACAAAAGATTATTTAGAATAAATAATCTTAACCAATATATAGAATATATCTCAAGGGTTCCATACATATAAAGAAAACCGAAATCCGAGTTATAACGAAGAAGTTAGGGCCCGTCGAAGTTTCGCGACGGAACCGACACGACACTGGGAAGCGTAAATAGTGAATTTATGATAGAGCGATATTTAGCCTTAGCGGTCTAAACGAAAGTCGTAGAATATGTTAAATCAAGTGCGTGCATAAAAAGAATGACCAAATCTGACTTCATATGAGGAAGTTATGATTTTTCGAAATTTCGGCTTAGCAATGTACAGCCTGGAGTTCAAATATTAGATTGAGCGGTATATAGCCGACACAACCTAAATGAGAATCAAAGATCTCGTAAATAGTAGAGTAACGGTAAAAAGATAGGCGAAAACGAACGTCGGATGAAGAAGTTATCGATTTTTAACGGACCGATCATGTCCCGACCTGTTAATAATATAACTTTTAAAATAAATTCAAAATTAGCCAAACAAAGTCTAAATGAAAGTTGTAAAGTACGTTCCTGCCTACGCGTGGATATAAAGAATGTAGAAAATGGAGCTCGTATCAAAAGATATGAAAATTTTAAGTTGGTACTCGAATTTGCGAAGTCTGTGGCAAGAGCGATGATGTGGCGTGATCCTAGCCCTCCGTTGATGATCAGGGTACTCGCTTCGGATTAGGACACCTGGCTCTCGGTACGCCCAGCGTCCGAGCTCGGAACACCCAGCGTACAGCTGCATTGCTCGGACCACAAACCTCCATGTCGCATCATCCTAAGCTGGCCACCTAGATGCCTATGAAAAGGCTGCAATGGCAGCCACTTCTCCTGCATCTTTCAAAGCTTTCTCTCTTTCTCTCTATACACACTCTCTCTCTAGCTCCTAAGCCCCCCCCCCTAAAACCTACGTGCTATGTGTGCATATTGTCTGAATACTTTCTGTATATGCTGGATGAAAGATTTTTATACATGTTTTAAATGATTTAAACTGTATATATGTATCTTATATCTATAAAATGTGTTGGGTAAAACATGGTTAGATGAAATAGTTGTTGTGTGAAAAAAACAAAATGATGAGAGGTGATATAGACTATGAGATAAGGGGGAGATGTGAACAATGAGAGAAGCGTTTTACCCAAGTGTTGGCCATGTCATCTAGCAGAGTATGGATGACAAAAAAAAAATGATGAGAGGTGATACAGTGTGACAACCCCAAAGTTTATTCTGTTATTATGCCCCGTTACCGTTAAAGGAATATTCTGTTTTATAAAAGTTCTGTTAATTTTGGGTCGACAAATAAATAAATGTTTTATTTATCTATATGTCATGTTATTATCGTCGTCATAAAATAAATAAAATCACGTAAAATATCAATTCCATTTAGTTGGAAAGAGTTATTTCTATTTACGATCATTTAACCGGGTAAAAAGTTCAAAGCCTCGGTTAACATCAGTATCGGGTAGAATTCCACCGTGTCTCAACTCGAAACTATATTTAAAGTGGTTTTAAGCCTCATTTGAACCCTTCTTCACTCACTCACTAACCTCTCTCCTCAATCCAAGATCTAGGTCCAAAAATCATTCATTTCAAGCTTCAAATCACCAAGGTAACTATCCTAGCTTCTAGTATGACATCCTTAGCCTTCATTTTCGTGTTCAAATCATGGAATAGGACCATAAACATGTGTTTACGGCCCTGGAACACTATTGGGCCGTGAACACATATAAAGGGGGTTTTTGAGCCTTAAAACCCTTCCAAACCACCATTAGAGCTTAGATATGGCTTAAGGACTTATTGGATTGGACTTAGAACACCTTAAACTCAACATTTGGGGATTAAACATGAGTTTACTGCCCAAGAACATGCTTGGGCCGTAAACACCCTTTCATTGGTAGTAAACTCCTTTTTGGGTGTTAAAATGCCACTTACACACCTCATAATCCTGGGAATAAAGTCTAGAAGAAACCCCTTGGCTTGTAAAAATGAGTAGAATCACTTGTGATTAACCTATGACCTTCAAAAAACATAAGAAATGAGTGGGTGAGAGTTTACGGCCGTAAACTCATAGTTTACTGCCATAAACTCATCAAATGGTCCATATGTTTGATTAAGTCCCTTTCTGATGCCCTAGAACCAAACCTAGCATCACCCCTCAAATGATATAAGACCATTTAGCACTTAAGAACATCATCCATGAGTTTACGGCCATAAAATCATGGGGATGTGGTTTTTAGGGCCGAAAACTCTTCTAAGAGTTTACTCTTGAAGAGTAAACTCTAGACCCAAGCCATACATGCCCATAAATGTCACCCGGGTCACTCCAAACACTTGAATTGAAGTGTTTTCACGACTAGAAGTGTATATCCTCTATTAATTAGTGATTTAAATCTAATTAGATACATTTGTGTATCAATTAATATTACATAGGAACCTGTCATGTTTTCAAGCCTCGATCCGATGTTTAGCATCCTAGTCAGCACATTTGTAGTCCGGTGAGTTCATACCCCTTAATGAACCATTTTAAATGTTTTTACATGTTTTAGGTGGGGGGGGGGGGGATACAAGTATAAATTCTACAAGTTTTATTATTAAATCATATGTGATTCACAAATTATCATCTACAAAAGGGATTTTCTACACTTTTAACTGCTTTCCAATAAAACTGTTTTAGTGGATTAACAAAGGCTTTTTAAGATTAAGTTGATATTAAACTGCTTTTAAAACTATGATTAAATTACTCTTCTTTTTAAAATATATCTACACTAATATATTTATATAAGTAAGACTTGAAGGACTTAGGACCGATAGCTCGCCTTATTTCCTGTTCTTGTTTGATGTGGTCCTAGGTTATCTGTTAGCTATGAAAGTCTTCATCTCATACAATACCTTTGTTATTCAAAGGCCGGAAATCATACACTCTAGTTAGCTATAATAGGTATAGCTAAGACTACTACTTGTTACCTCTACTACTGCTATACTCACTATAACGTCTATTACGACAAGTTAATACACGTATAAGAGAACACTCTAAGAACTATACAAAAGACTATTATACTATAATACTGAAGAGTACAAGAATCAAGAGTATAACACACTATCCCTCTAAAAGATACTCTACTACACTTACACTATGTGACTAGGGTTTTCTAGATGGAAGGCATCACTACACGTATAGATCTTTACGGGACTGACACTAATACATCCCGACTGCTAGCTACAGTTCGAGCCGACTAGGCTCAGGGGTGGCACTACATCACTATACTACGCATGAATGGGAAGGTCATCGGGTTCTCTATTATCACTTCGGTTTGGTTACCTGAAGGGTTACACCTTTAACCAACATAATACACTAAGACTCAAGTCTAAGCTAACATCCTGAAGTAAGTAAATATCTATTACTAATGGAAGTTTTGCACCACTACTACTGTTAATAGGCATAACTTTTCCTCACCTATGCTACTCACATGAGATTTATTACTATACTTTTACGACCGAAGGTTTTCAATGATAATGCTTATACACAACTCAAAGGACTTAACATACAAAGTACTTTTCTGGAAAATATAGGATTTTCTAGGGATATCTACTACTTATAAACTTAAATTTCAATTTTATTCTATAAGTTTGAAAACACTTTTATACAACAAAGTCACTAAATTCTTATGAACTCACTAGCTTTATGCGGATACTCGTTTTCAATATAACTTGTATCCTCATGTCAAAGATAGACAGGTACTGGTGCAACATTTTTGGAGAACATGGAGCATGCAAGACCCATCTCTTATTTTTGAATTATTTTTGGTGTTTATTGAAACTTTACAGAACATGGTTGTAATTAAACTCACTATGTAAATGAAATGGTTGTTGTCTCTTGTGTTTACTATTATGCAATTGTTATGATACTGTACATGATGTCCTCCACCCTGGAACGTATTCCTCCGTTACCAGTTTTGGGGTGTGACATATAGTTGTATATGTTCGCATAGTAGTAAGTATTGACTCATGAATGAACTGACTCATAGTATGATATTGTGTTCTAGTAATAGTTCTAGTATCTTCCTAAACTACCCATATGGTAGTTTACTAGTAATCTAACTGGTACGTATGGACATGGATGTATACCCTTGCTACCCAAGGGCATGGGATGAACTGGAAGGGCCTTTATGACTATATATGTACATACGCTATATAACTAATATTTAAACGACCTTCGGAGGAGTACCCGACATCCAAATCGAGAAAAAGGAAATAGGGTGGATAGCCTTCCCAAGTCATTTAAACATTTCTTATATAACTATACATATAGAGGCATGCAATTTATAATATAAAAACATAAATAAGTTTTGTAAACCTTAGAACATAAATATTTTCTAAGAAAAGACCGACTTGATGCCGATCTATAAAATGGGTTTGAAGGCATGGGTTTGATAAAACAGTTTAGTATAAAGAACATTTGTTTGAAACACAATTGTAAATGTGTTTCAAATGTAATATACAGAGTAAAATGTACAATGTAATAAAGAGTTTTTAAACACATAAAGTGTTTATGAAAAACATTTGAAGGAAACTATTTGGTAAAACGGCTAATGAGTAGCGCATCATTTGAATGCTGCTTATTAATCACATGTGATTGATATAATAATTAGCATAATTATACTTTTATCCCCCCCATAAAACATTTAAAAACAGTTTAAAACATTGATTAAGGGGTATATGAACTCACCTACAGTAAGTGACTGGAATTTGAACGGACCGTTATCGTAAGGAAGGATCGGACAAGTGCTTCGTGTCAAGTGAAGACTTTAGACACACACAATAATCCTAATTACATATGAAGACATATTTATATAAATAATTAGTGATTCAAACACTAATTATACAAGTATAAACATTTTAACGCGAGGAAAACACTTTTGGTCGAGTGCTAGGAGGCTAATGGGTTGCAACAAAGGAGTGCAAGGCCTCTAATTGGAGGTTAAGGTCTAATGACCATTTGTTTTAGAGTTTACGGCCCAGGGGAGTAAACTCCTGGCCGTAAACTCTCCTTAGGGTCACTAAATGAAGCTTAGAATTACTACAACTCTAGTGGTGAATTGTTTCAAGGCTAAATCAAGTGTTTGGACTTCCTATTAACTCCATTAAGGAGTTTACGACCCTGGGACCATATTCCCTTGGAGTTTACGGCTGTAAACTCCCTTGGAGGGTGTTTATGGTGTTTTCAAGTCTCTAACATTTCAAGGTTATGATCTATGTTGGGTTCTAGGCATAAGGAAGGAGTTAGGGTGTCATTTACCCCTTTATAGGGGTTTACGGCCCAAGAACTTGTCTTGGTCGTAAACTCCTTAATACTTGTGATTCCTTATGTTTTCTAGGCTTCAAACACTTTAGGGTACATGTCAAAAATCAAGTCTAAGCTTTAGGTGCCTTAAAAGCACCATTTTGAGCATGCTTCTTGGAGTTTACGGCCTAAGATACTCTTGGGCCTTGAACTCCCAAACTTGGGTGATTCTTGTTTGATTTCATGTCCCTAATACACTCCTATACAAGTCCAAGGTAGTAGTATAGCACGGGGGACAATCTAGGCTTGGTTTCGGGAGTTTACCGCCCAAGAACACCTTGGGGAGTAAACTCCTAAATCGAATGATTTAGCTATGTAATCTATGTTATGAACACATTTAAAGCTTTCTAACACTACTAGAAAGAGTTACTCACAATTTAGGATAAACACCCGAAGATCCGTGAGAGAGAATTTTGACTTTTCTCTAAATGGAATTCAACTAATGAACCAATTTGGTTCATAATTCTATTTATAGTCCTGAGATATTTTTGGCAGAAAATATTTTTATTCCTGAAACGAATTCTAATGTCCTGGAGTATTGGAATAACGGTGTTGCACAAAACCCTAGTGCATCCACTCTCCTAATATCTCCTTAAGTGTAAAATCCTGAAAACTGCCAAACTTATACTCGAAATCTGAGTTTGCACTATAACTGTCCTACTTCTATTGGCTTCAAATGGTTTGTTCAGAATGGAAATTTCGGGTTGTCACATCATCGCCCTGTTGAAGGGAATTTCGTCCCGAAATTAGAATTTAGGCAAGGAAGTAGGTACGAATGATCGATTCTTGAGGAGGAAACTTCTTAATCGATTGGTTCTAGCACACCTAAGTGAAATCGGGTTCTCGGTTGGCATCCCAACGAACCTTCACTAATGGGCAATGGCGTTGCTTCGTCCGCTTGACCTCTCGGTCGATGGTCACTACGGTTCTAATACGAAGGCGAGGATCTCGACGAGTGGACTTACTAGAGTCCTAACGGAAAGGTATGGTTTCACGATCGAGACGCTAAGTGTATAATGTACGTTGCTGAGTTCGCGGAGTAGGTCAAGTTTGCGAGATACATGACTGATTCTGGTAAGAATCTCGGAGGTCCTGTCTATCTTGGATTTAGCTTTCCATGCTTTACGAAGTGTATTAATCCGTTCCCGAGTGAGACTTCCTAAAGAATTTGGTCTCTCACTTGGAATCTACAAAGGTTCTTTCTCTTGCTTAACTTCCCAGTCAAGGGCCAATCCTTGCTGGGTCAAGGTCGTATGGTTTCCTGTGATTTGCGAGGGTTTCTGGATGAACTATGATAGTAGGTCTGTAAGACCTAGAATTTGGCGAAAAACTGTCAGCGTCTCTGGTGTCGACAAATGCCCAACGGTTTTGACAAATTGAAAGAGTCCTCATAATTTCCCACATTACTAACAGTGTGTCATAGGAATTTGGCTTTTCAATTTCAAAACTCGTGCCTAGAGAACTTCGCTAAAAGTTCCTCTGTAGGAAATGTTTCCAAGGGTTTTCTTCTTACTACGATGCTAGATAAGTAAGTCATTACATGGAGAAATGACGAACTGATCCAAGTAAGAAAGACGTACCCTATTCGTTTAGCTCATGAAAGCTATGGGCGTATTGGTCCTATCCGAAGGGTATCACTACGGACTTGAAGTGTCCGTATCGAGTTCGGAAGATAGTCTTACAAACATCCTTCTCTAACACTCTAACTGGTGATATTCGGATCTCAGCTCCATTTCTGAAAGTAATTCTTTCCTTGCGTTTGCTCAACCATTTCATCTATACGAGGCAGAGATAACGATTTCTATGAAAATCTTGACGGAGTCCTCGATATCCGAGGCACATACGATGCAATCCGTCGATCTCTAGGAGAATAAGACTGGGGGTTCTCCAGGGTGAGAAGCCTAGTCTACTTATTCTAGCGCTGTGCAGTTTGTTAAGTTGTTTGTACTGTTCTGGTATCTCTGTAGGTGTTTAGACTATACGGTGATCTGTTTACAAGAGTCGTACTGGGTTCTATGTTTGTTCACATGATGATGTGATTACTCGTAGGCTTAAGCAGTTCTCCGTCCTGAAGTTCATATTAGAATTCATACATGGTTCACAATCACCATTTCGTGTATAAGAGTCGTATATAATTAAGATTGAAAAGTTAGTCGAATAACTGATTCTTCTTTAAGCTCACATCCCATTGGGAAAAAGAAGTTAAAGTAGAATCATCAATTCTAAACCCGTAGAGCCTTGATTATATATCACTCTTATGTATACATTCCTCAGTGATAGATCAATCATATAAATCCTTGGATTGAACTTGACGTACTGCACGAGTGGTACTTCGGGGGTTTCTTTGGAAAAATAACTAAGAGGCACTCTTGGCATGAGTACTTCGGTGTTCTAATGCGACGGCTTCGTTGGAAAAGTGATCTAGAAGAAAGAGATGTACGTATAAAGCTGTTTTTGTGAGGATCAAATTGAATCGAGTCGTATGATAATGTCGGAATCATACTGAAACTTAAAGACATTAGATTTGAACATAAGACGTTTTACAGACAAAACACAACCGTGCAACCATCAACGGAGTTACAATACTTTAGACTTACATCAAGACCATTGCTGCGAATAAGGTATACTACAAAAGACAAGTATACGCAGCATGAGCATCCTTATACAGACAGGATCTCACAAAAAGGTAAGACTCTAGTTGCACTAGTTATGGATAGTTTATAAGTCTGTTACAACGAAACGCCTTAATTACATTAACGTGGGTTCTGGAGCAGGCTCTCCTGCAGCTGTGATCCTGAGAATTTTCCCGTCTGTGCCAGAGTTCTGCGTTATCCGACAATCCTTCTTGAGGTGTCCAATTTCACCGCATTGGTGACATATGTGGACAACACCCACATTGGTGGTGGAAGTGAAGTGTTTAGTAGGAGTTATGGGGACGCGGGTTCTTTCCTTTTTCGGGCAATCTCTTTTATAGTTCCCAAACTCACCACAATGATAGCAACTCTGGCTGGCTCTAGCAGCGGTGGTCGGTAGTATAATTCCATTTGTACCAGCCTTTGGTGCCTCCGGGCAGTTCCTTTTGTAGTGCCCTACCTTGCCACAACTATAGCAAGTTTGGTTCCCATCGACGTTGGGCGAATTGTTGATCGGTCTTGTTAGGCTCTTGCAGTAACGTTTGGTGTGCCCCTTTTTGTTGCAGTTTGAGCACAGCATCTCCCGACAAGGTCCATGGTGGTGATAATTACATTTGATGCAACTTGGGAGATTTCCAGCATATTGTCGGGCTGGGTTAGGGACAACTGGTATATCCGAAGGGATGGTAGTAGGAGGTACAGATGTCATAGTTGTGAAGGTCGTTGCCGGTGGTTGTTTCTTGTTCGCCCCTCTAAGCGATTTGTCCTTCTTTCTAGCCCAAAACTACCGTTTATTACTCTTCATCTCGGAACTCGGGGTGTCGTGGTAGTTTGCTGCTTGTTGCGGTGTTTGATTGTTACTCAGATTGGAATTGTTGTTAACAATCCCGCTAACATTCGTGTTGTTAGCGTTAAAGTGGGTCAGAATAGCTGACACGGCAGCCGAGACTGCAGCTTGAAAGGTAGCTGCATCAATCTGAAGAGTTGGTGTTTGGTTGAGGGGTTGATCGTTTTTCTTGGGCGACATGATTCTGTTTCATGGAAAGAAAATGAATTTGTGAGCGATTCTGGTTGAACCTAGATGTACTTAGATTGTTCAAGTAAGGAGTAAGAGTATGTTCTCGAAATGTTGACCTATATCCCTATGATGCAGTCCTAGTATAGAATGGAAGTGAGTTTGTAGAATGGTCTCAAGACGTTTTTCGTTCAAGCCGAGGTATCGTGGATTGGTGAATAACAAGATCCAACCACTGAAAGAGACTTGGAAATGTCTCCGGATCTAACTTGCTATAGTCCAATGACTTGACTAAAGTAGGTTTCAGATACACTCCAATGAGAGTATGATAAGAGTACTTGAATAAAGAATGACACATAAGTTAGCCGGCTGTCAATATCTTTGATATTCACGATGTAAGGATTCGGGAAAATGACCTTGTAAAGGTCTTACATCATAACCAGAGAAGATAGTTCTTGACAGCGTAAAGACCTAACCAAGAGTACTTACAGTACAAGATAATTTCATAGAAAATGCCACATCAGGCATAGACAGAAAACGATTGCTTTTAATAAGGAAAATAAAGTAAAGAATCTACTACTGACAACAGTCATCCCTCAGGTGAACCCTCAGTTCAGCCAGTGCTTGCAGCAGGGTTTCATGGTTTCCCTCTGATCTCTCGCGAGTATCTTCTAGACGAATGGTGCAGAGGGTATGCATTCTCGTATCAGCGACAACTTCGGTAATCTGATGTAGGGCTGTCCTGCCTTGAATCTCATTTCGGGCCACTCTGCAGACCAAGATTGGCAAGACTCTATCTGCTGAGCCCCCATTGCTCAAGTCGTAAAAGCTTCGGTCGCCATTAAATGGCATAGGCTGATCTTGTCCTTGGCTCCATGTTTCCAAGCATTCCACTCACTCAGGGTCAGGCCATGAAAAGTCGGACGAGGGTTAGGAATTGGAAAGGGAGCTGCTTAGGGTAGGTTCTCAACCTTTGGTTCGGAATTAGCATCGTCCGAAGGGGTTTTCATCATGGTGATCATTCAAAGGGATAGGTTGATCATTCTCTGGTTCTTCTCCAAACCAACCAGCTATGACTTCGTTCGGAATATACTGGTTGCCATGGGGATGGAGTCCAGCTATGTTTTCTATGCGAGAATTTAGGGTAAGAGAATAATTATTAGACGAACTATCTAGATAATTATTTAGAAAACCTTCATTAGTTACATCGCTATTTGTGAAGTTCATACCAGCTATGTGTAATCTAAACAGGATAGACCTTTGAATAAGTGATCTTAACTCCAAATTCACACAGAATAGGGGTAAAGTATAATTTTCACAGATTCTCAGTCTATAATATCCTAATTACATATAGCCTTAGTGTATCCACTTAGCAACTATCAACTTAGTAATGAAGATCCCGTTTTAGTTCTCAAGTATAAAGTACTTATAGTAACACCAAATACTCCTATAGTATTTTAATTTTAATGTTATGTTCTATTGTTCTCATTGTGGTAGCGTTGGTAAGATTTTAGCATTGTTGCAACCACACAATTAAACTTAGGCACATGCTAGTCAACCCTCGGATAATATAGGTGATCGGGCTATATCTTCCCAGTTTTGACCATATGTCTCTAAGCCGACCTATGTTGCCCAACAATCGTAATGCTTTTGTACTGTCTTAGTGACATTGATTTTACTATGAATGCAGCACGTATACTTACTTAAATATTCTATTATTTAAAGTATAAACTCTTGGTCAGAGTATTTTTAATCCCTTATGTATTTATAGTTAGTATATCTTTTATGGGTTGATATACTTAATTCACTATAAACAATGCTCTGATACCAATCTGTCACACCCCAAAACCAAGAACGGCGGAAACGTTCTAGGGCGGAGGATGTCATGTACAGTATCACAACAATGAAAAGTAGTAAACAAGCAACAACATCATCCGTTGCATTAATAATATAATTATTACACAAGTGTTCTGTCAAATTTTGATAAACACTAAAGCATAAATCAAAATGAAAGATGAGTCTTGAACAAGTTCCATCTTCCTTTCTCCTTGCATCGGTACCTGTCTATGATGACCTGAGGATACAATTGATTTTGAAAGCGAGTATCAGCTTTAAAGCTAGTGAGATCATAAGTATTTAGTGTCTTAATTTGTATGTAAGAATTTATAAGTAAATGAATTGTGAGTATTGAAAATGTATATGAATTGTAAGTATGAAAATGTTTGTAAAACAACTATAAACGTTTGAAAAACTCTAGAAATCCCTATGATTCCTACTATTATGTAAGCGTGTCTTCTACCAAGAACTAACTGTTCTTAATGCAGTCTTCTACCAAGACTTAACTGTTCTAAATGTTCGTTTCATGTAAAAGGGTGTAATTTTCCCAAGTGTAACTATCATTAACAAAATATAGTTTTTACATTTAAAGTTTAAGTGAAAAGATCAATAAATATATGTATAGGGAAAATTAATGTAGTACTAAAGTGTAGCGCTATAAGAACTATTGCTGTACTAACTACCTTAAACCAGATTTATAGTAAGGCTTCATGTGATTAATTGTACGATACTATTGACTGGTAACAACGACATAAGAATGGTCGTAATAAGGAATGACGTTTGGCACCCGCAGACCTACAGGTGCCGCTGTAGCTAGCAGCAAGGTGTAGGATAGTCAATCCAGTATAGATCTATATGCAAACTCACGCTCTCCCTTCAAGAGACTCTGGCTACAACTCGGGCCATGACATTTAAGGCATGCTTCGATACACATCACAATAATTAACGTATTCATATATATGTAATGTAATGAACTGTTCTAGCTGTAATGTACGTGCTCTCTACCTAGCAAGTATAGCAATGTACTCGTTCTAGTATCGTTGTATATGTTCTCTTTCTAGTATAGTTATATATGTTCTTCTCTAGTATAGTTGTATATGTTCTCTCTCTAGCATAGTTGTATATGTTCTTCCCTAGTATAGTTGTATATGTTCTCATAGTAGTAAGTATTGACTCATGAATGAACTGACTCATCGTATGATATTGTGTTCTAGTAATAGTTCTAGTATCTTCCTAAACTACCCATATGGTAGTTTACTAGTAATCTAACTGGTACGTATGGACATGGATGTATACCCTTGCTACCCAAGGGCATGGGATGAAGTGGAAGGGCCTTTATGACTATATATGTACATACATTATATAACTAATATTTAAACGACCTTCAGACGAGTACCCGATATCCCACCAGACCACATCCAAATCGAGAAAAAGGAAATAGGGTAGATAGCCTTCCTAAGTCTTTTAAACATTTCTTATATAACTATACATATAGAGGCATGCAATTTATAATATAAAAACATAAATAAGTTTTGTAAACCTTTGAACATAAATATTTTCTAAGAAAAGACCGACTTGATGTCGATCTATAAAATGGTTTTGAAGGCATAGGTTTGATAAAACAGTTTAGTATAAAGAACATTTGTTTGAAACACAATTGTAAATGAGTTTGAAATGTAATATACAGAGTAAAATGTACAGTGTAATAAAGAGTTTTTAAACACATAAAGTGTTTATGAAAAACATTTGAAGTAAACTGTTTGGTAAAACGGCTAATGAGTAGCCAATCATTTGAATGCTACTTATTAATCACATGTGATTGATATAATAATTAGCATAGTTATAATTGTATCCCCCCATAAAACCTTTAAAAACAGTTTCAAACATTGATTAAGTGGTATGAACTCACCTGCAGTAAGTGACTGGAATTTGAACGGACCGTTATCGTAAGGAAGGATAGGACAAGTGCTTGGTGTCAAGTGAATACTTTAGACACACACAATGATCCTAATTACATATGAAGACATATGTATATAAATAATTAGTGATTAAAACATTAATTATACAAGTATAAACATTTTAACACGAGGAAAACACTTTTGGTCAAGTGCTAGGAGGCTAATGGGTTGCAACAAAGGAGTGCAAGGCCTCTAATGGGAGTTTAAGGTCTAATGACCATATGTTTTGGAGTTTACAGCCCAAGGGAGTAAACTCCTAGCCGTAAACTCTCCTTAGGGTCACTAAATGAAGCTTAGAATTACTACAACTCTAGTGGTGAATTGTTTCAAGGCTCAATCAAGTGTTTGGGCTTCCTATTAACTCCATTAAGGAGTTTACGGCCCTAGGACCATATTCCGTTGGAGTTTACGGCCGTAAACTCCCTTGGGTTCTATGATCTATGCTGGGTTCTAGGCATAAGGAAGGAGTTAGGGTGTCATTTACCCCTTTATAGGGGTTTACGGCCCAAGAACTTGTCTTCGCCGTAAACTCCTTAATACTTGTGATTCCTTATGTTTTCTAGGCTTCAAACACTTTAGGGTACATGACTAAAATCAAGTCTAAGCTTTAGGTGCCTTAAAAGCACCATTTTGAGAATGCTTCTTGGAGTTTACGGAATAAGATACTCTTGGGCCGTGAACTCCCAAACTTGGGTGATTCTTGCTTGATTTCGTGTCCCTAATACACTCCTATACAAGTCCAAGGAAGTAGTATATCACGGGGGACAATCTAGGCTTGGTTTCGGGAGTTTACCGCCCAAGAACACCTTGGGGAGTAAACTCCTAAGTCGAATGATTTAGCTATGTAATCTATGTTATGAACACATTTAAAGCTTTCTAACACTACTAGAAAAAGTTACTCACAATTTGGGATAAAAACCCGAAGATCCATGAGAGAGAATTTTGACTTTTCTCTAAATGGAATTCAACTAATGAACTAATTTGGTTCAGAATTCTATTTATAGTCCTGAGATATTTTTGGCAGAAAATATTTTTATTCCTGAAACGAATTCTAATGTCCTAGAGTATTGGAATAATAGTGTTGCACAAAACCCTAATGCATCCACTCTCCTAATATCTCCTTAAGTGTAAAATCCTGAAAACTGTCAAACTTATACTTGAAATCTGAGTTTTCACTATAACTGTTCTACTTGTATTGGCTTCAAATGGTTTGTTCCGAATGGAAATTTCGGGTTGCCACATAATAGGGGGAATTACACGCCGATCATAAAAAAAAGCTTCTCTATCTAAATTCTCGTCACTACACACCGAACGTTTAAATTGGATGTATAGATCGACATGGGAAGCCCTCAAAGTGGATTCAAAAGTAGTAACCCGCATCCAGAGTCACAAGTGATTGAGCGTGCACCAGAAGTAGCAGCCACAGCTGAGCCAATCCTGATGGAAGGAGTATAAGAAATGATATGGATGATACTGGATCAGCAGATGGAAGAGAAAAGACATTTATTTCAGCCAAGTAAGGACGAACTTACTGTGCCAGTACGCCAGACAGCCACTTTGGAGGTAGTCATCTGGGTTGAAGTTAGCAAGAAGAGGAAATTTGAAGGATCATCAAGGTCCAACAAGGAGAGAAAATTACCAAAGTCTAGAGGAGGAAGAGGAAGTGAAACAAGATGGTGCGGGAAGTGCAAAAAGAAACACTCTAGAAATTGCAGCAAGGAGGTGACTTGTTTCAAGTGTGGAATGTTTGTGCATTACGTCGATGAGTGTACATTTAACAAAAAGGTGTGTTATGAATGTAATGAGGAACAACACCTCAAGCAAGACTTCCCAAAGAGGAAAGGAGTTACAAATCCAAATGTACCGTTGAAGCACCATGGGAGATGCTACGAGGAAATGACGTGTTTCAAGTGTGGAAATAATGGACATTACGCCAATGTCATACATCAAATAGAGGTTATATTACAGATGCAGGGACAAGGGGCATATATCAAATGATTGTCAGAAGAAAAATGAAGCAGCAAGACCAAATGCACCTCCGAAGCCAAAAAGCATCCTTGATGAAGCAACTGACAATTTAAGGAATCAAGAGAGAGGATGGATAACCGAGGAACAAGTTATGAAGTAGTCATGTAGATAGTACCACGTGGTATAGCCTATTAGAGGTATAGTCTAGGGTGAACTTGAACATCTATGTAATAGTTTCAAGAAATAATAAGACCTTTGTTTTGTTATCTGGTGTGTTAAACTGTTATGTGATTTTCTTGTACTGTGACTTGGAGAACTGCGAGACAATACTTGGAACAAGTATGAGTACGTGTGAAAGGTAGTAGAGGCCTACACTACTGGAAGCACAGGAATTGCACTTGGATCAGGGAAAGTCACAAGGTTACCCAGAAGCTAGTAATTGGTTTCGTTTTATTCAAATATGTCGTTACCATCGTTTCGGTAATGACTAAGAGGATGATTTTTATTGCGACCCTAGTGGTCATATCGGAATGAGTCTGACTATGATAAGTATGTTACGTGGTTCAGAGAACCAAGTTTGATGTAGCATCTGACTTAAGCCGAAATATTGAAATAAAAGATAATCAAAGCGATCGATAGATGCATCACGATAGTTGCTTGTAGCTAGAAATGCTACATTTTAAGATGTGATTAGAACATGAAGAAATATATACTCTGTTCTGGAAGACTCTAAGAGACCTGAGTCTAAGCGTGGGAACATACGATGATTGGTCATTATAATATGACACGTCGGTCCAATGTAGTAATAAAATAACTTATCTTAATTTTGTTAAGAAGAAGAGGAAGTCTCTAGTAAGAATTGAGATTGTGACTTGAAGGTCATAATTTTGAGTCTAAAGTAAGATAGGGAGCAAGTGCAAGATCGAGCACCGCCTGCAGTCAGGAAGTCTTAGAGTTAGATACTCGTTCGAAAAACATCAAAGTTACGGTTATTACTTAGGATGAAGAAATTGTTGGATTAGTGTCTAAGTCCATAACTATTTTGGTATGTACTTGACCCGATGGTGCATGGTCCTTTTGGGTTGCCTTCACCAAAGCAACTTGATAGGATGAATTATGGAGAGAAAGGATTAAATATGATTTATTAATATATTATGAGAATAATATATTAAAGGAGAAATCATATTGTTTAATTAATATTAGTCAATAATTTTGGTAATTATTTTTGTGACTAAAAGAGATTAATTAAACAAGGGACTGGAATTGTAATTATAAGATAATTGCAATTTGGGCCATGGATGGCCTTATATTAAGGAGTGGACGAATTCTATGGGGAAACCCATAAAGAAATCGTCCAAGGCCTTAAGGAAAGGGGTCCATGGGTTGCTTAGGTCTTAAGCATCCAATTTAGGGTTTCCTTGTTAGATAACCCTAATTGCCTCCTATATAAATAGATCCGTTATGCCTCAAAAACGAAAACAAGACTTCTTCTAGGGTTAGAACACGTTTTGGGCAGCCTCCATCCTCTCTCCTCTTCATCCTCTTGCTTATGGTGTTTGTCAACTATTAGAGGAGTGACAATTGTGACTCTAAGCTTTCTAAAGTCATTACATGGAGATTTGGGATTGTTATTGCTACATAACAATCAAGGTAACATCTTAAATCTGTTCTCATGTTAATATGATTACTTGAATGCTAGAATTAGGGTTTATAGTCTTGGATAACTTGCATGTACAATAGAGAAACCTAGATCCAAGCATTAGGGTTTGTATGAGCACATAGGATGTTCTTAGGACCAAAACCCATCATAAATAACGTATGGAATCATTATACAAGCCCTGTTTCGTTGATGATTTCGGGACATAATCATCCTAAGGGGGAGATAATTGTAACGCCCGTAGATCCGGGCTAGTCAATTTAGAGATAATTGTAACGCCCGTAGATCCGAGCTAGTCAATCACGCTGCTCAATAACCTTACTCGAATTACTCTGATCATAACCCTGCTTTGCCGCTTTCACTTTCGTGAACTTGCACTCCCTCTCGGCTTACACACCTCTCTCACTTCCTTTTCCAAGGAACCCAGTTGGTCATCATGCCACTCAAACAAGTGCCAAGGTGCTCGCCCAATGCTACACCACCTTTTTAGCGTATCCGCTATCCATGCAACACACATACTCTAGCTCTCATAGCAGGGGCTCTCAAGCCAATGCGCTATCTCAACACATCAGATCACTACCCGGGGCCAGACCTTCTAAATGCAATCACACTGAAACATACATAATCCATATCCTCAAACTGATCCAACATTACCTCTAGAGTCTTCAGCATGACTGGACCACCTCACCAGGCCTTCAGCCCATCTGGACCACTCTCCGAACCTTCAGCCAATCTGGACCGCTCTTAGTGCCTTTAGTTTGGCTGGACCGTTCTCCGAGCCTTCGGCCTGACTGGTACGCCTACCAGCCTTTAGTCTATTCGGACCACTCAACTAGCATTCATCATTTCGAGCTATCACTCTCGGAAATCCTCTCATACATACTGTTCTAGCCCTTTAAGGGTTCCGAACTCTGTTTCAATTGCACATGCTCGATCATGGCCTGCTCCCTGGCCCTCCACAATCAAATGCCCTAAGTTTGTATCCCGCCCCGCATGCCCGACACTAGCTTCTATCGGCCTATACTCTGGGCTGATAGAACACTTGCTGAATCCCAACAGCTAAGCACTTTCTAATACTCATCAATCTTCCGGAGAATCCTCCAATTCTCCCCCACTTGGGCACTAACTATCAACCACCGGTCGCCATCACCGACCTCCCAGAACGACTCTTGCACAAAGAAAACACTTACACGCGGACTGTTTCCCCCAAGCATAAACAACCTCATCGAGATCTCACATCAACACCGATCAACCTGCTCGAAAGAAAACTCAGACTGCATCTAACCAGTCTTCGGAAAGCCGATGCTACCCGACCTTCAAACCCATGCCAGGTTCCCACTAAAACTCTCATGGAAGACAATCGACGAATTCCCAAAACAATAACCCATAACCAAAACCACAACCCGCAAAATGACGAATACCGCACCGAAAACCACACGAATACCAGCACAAAACAATACACCACTATAATCACAAGATAACAAGACATCAAGAAAGAAACATACCCGCAGCTGTCTCTGACACTGCCCCGACCTCCTCTGCTACAAGCTGAAAAGCACGACCCTGAGCCCTTGGGGGCTCCGCTCCACCCTGGGCTCCACCTGTGATCCTCAAAGTGGCCGGTGCTGGAGCCTGCACCGATCCTGCAGCAAGTTGTGGACAGTTGGGCCTCAAATGTCCAACCTGATGACAAAGATAGCAAATCCTCAAATCCTGAATTGGCGCTGACTGCCGACAATCCCTCGCATAATGCCCCTCCTTTCCACATTTGTAGCAAGATCCCGCTCTGCAGACTCCATCGTGACCCTTGCCACACTTCCCACAAGTGCGGCCCTTCTGGCTCCCTGGCTTGGGATCAGCGGGCTTGGCCCGCATGGCTGCTGGCTGAGAGTGTGGCGGTCGCCGATCCCTCCCCTGAGACTCCATCTCCTCCCTGGCCTGAGTCTCTAGCTCAATCTCCCTCATCCGGGCATTTGCCTGAAGCTCAGCAAATGTCCGGTATGAGGAGTTCGCCGCGAACTCCCGAATATCCCGCCTTAAAATTCTCAAATAACGGCTGATACGTGCCTGCTCAGTGGACACGTGCTCAGGGCAGAACATCGCCCTCTCATGGAACATCCTGGTAATCGCTGTAACTGACTCAGCACCCTGCTTGAGGGTCAGGAACTCCTGTGCCAAACGCTCCCTCTCCACCTGGGGAACATACTCATCTCAGAACATGACAGTGAACCTCTCCCAGGTCACTGCCGCAAGCTTAGTAGGCGTATAATGCGCCGTCACAAACTTCCACCAGTCCTTCGTTCCCAAGCAAAGCTGGTTCAGCGTGAACCGAACCTTCAAATGCTCAGGATATGAGTAAGTGAAGAAGCACCCCTCTATATCAGATATTCATCTCATAACTGCCACCGGACCCTGGGTCCCATCAAACTCTGGTGGTTTTGAGTTGCTGAACTCCCGAAACAGCAACGCATCACCACCTTGCGGCCTCGCGGCAGCAATTGCTGCGGTGGCCGCTGCAACAGCAGCCTCAGAAAGAGCGGCATAATGCTCGTCGAAGGTCTCAATCTGCGTGGTCTTAATAGACCCGAACATCTCTGGTATCTCTACCCTGACGGCCGCAGCTACCTCCTCGTGGATGATCCGACGGATCTCCTCATCACTGGTATCACTGCTCTCAGACATCAAACGTGTCCTCACCATGATCTACCTCTGAAATACAACATACAAAAAATTAGAACCCCTTCGAGCATACTCACACTCGACAACTCATTCCTCCTTGATCCTTGGTATTCCAAAGATTCTTACTTGGGCTATACACCGATCCGGTGCTTTCAGTAGTACGGGCCCAATACTACTGTCCACACCGTATCAGAATACATCCCAAGTCCTCCTCTTCGGATCCTAAATTCCAAGTACTCTATCATGCGTAGATCACTCTCTAATAGATCTCTCACAAGCCCTTCGCTGCTACCTACTCACTCTCAAGCATCTCATAGCAGCTCACCTCTTCCTAGGCTAAGGCATCACAAATCAGGCCACTCTAGTCCTAATAGGAATACCTAGTCTACTCTAACATGCGGATACATCATATCAATATCAATAGCACATAACATGAGGGTATTTTTGGAAATCACCGTTCGGGCGCGGAGTGATCGTACACACAACTCTACTCTGCGTTTCTTTTCAAAATCTTTTACTCTTTTTGAAAATACTGCTCAAATCCTCAGTTTGAGTTCAAATACGCCCGAAGGTGTACTCGAATCCCTCAAACCAAGGCTCTGATACCAACTTGTAACACCGTAAATTTCAAAATAATTTTTTGCAAATTATAAAAACATTTCTCATTTAATTTTCATAAAAACATTAAATTTAAATCCCAATTCACATCATACAAAATCCCAAGATCACACATATATATATATATATATATATATATATATATATATATATATATATCAAAAACCCCATGCGTGTGTACAGATCAAGCCGGCGCCTTCCCACGGTCATCACTAGTGCCTGAAACAACAACACTAACACTATAAGCACAAAGCTTAGTGAGTTTCCCCAAAATACCACATAATCATATATTAGCCACTCGAGGCTATAACTCTATGGGTCCGTGCGCCCAAGCTCTAGGAACCCTCAGGTTCTAACTCTGGGAACCTTCCGGTTCCAACTCTATAACATGCATAGCATAAATCACATAGACATCATGCAATACAACACATAGCATACACATAACATACACATACTCTGACACATAACTCTGATTACTTACTCAGGGTAAAGTATAGTGAGAAGACTCAACTCGTGTATCTCGATAACTCGCGAGTCCTGGAAATCACTCGTGCTCGATCCTCCAAGCTATAATCCTCCTATAACATCAGATGTCTCTAATTAACACGTTTACCACTAAGGTTGACTACCCCTATCAGGTCAACACTGGTCAGCTCTGGTCAACGGTCAACGGTCAACTTTGACCGGACTCGGCGAGTGCACTAGGGCGATTCGGCAAGTCTATACGTATTCACCAACTCTCTAGAATTCCCGTTTTGACACATCGAATACACCCCTGACTCGACGGGTTCCACCTGGCATGAATCGCGGGGCCACCATGACTCAACTCACCGAGTCCTAAGAAGAACTCGGCGAGTCCCAGCTTGACTCAATCCACCTGTCAACCCTCGCTAACTCTCCCTGACTCACTGAGTCAACTCATAACTCGGCTGGACCACTCACTGAGTGGTCAAGGACAATCTTCATGCTACTCGCCGAGTCTGTTCTTCAGACTCGGCGAGTCCATGCCATGCATCTACTCAAACTAGCTTCTAAGGTCAGGTCCGCACCATCCACTCATAGATCTAGCCCTCCTAAGCTTATTTACCACGTAAAGTCTATATCTTAGTGCTCATAACACACCTACAAGGCTCTTTTTGGAGAAATAACCTCTAAAATGGCAACCCTAGCCTCTAACCCAAACGAGAGGGAATAAAGCATGACATTAGGGACTCTCTGGACCTGCTAAGGTCCAGATCTAAGCACCATATCCCCATGGGACCTCTCACACTTCCAATACAAGGCAAATAAGGCATGAAGAAACCCTAGATTTGACCAAATCAACAAAAATACGGAAATAAGCTCTGAATGATACCTCAAGAAGCCTCCTCTGATGAAATGAAAGAAGATCCAAGCTCCCCAACTCCTCTAGCTTGACTTTCCTCTTCCTTGCTTGCAAAAACACACAAATTTGGTGAACAATAGCCTCTTATCTCACTCACACGAATCCCTCAGCTGCTTTGGTGCTCTCAAGATAAAGGTAGCCGCAATGATGGGCCATAAGGTCCTTTAAATAGGGCTTAGGTCCGGGAATTTAGGGTTTCATTAAACAGCGAGGACTCGCCGAGTCCATTCCTTGGACTCGTCGAGTCCGGGCGCGAACCCGCGTCCTGAACCGCGATCCTACTCGGCGAGTTTGAGCTCCAACTCGCCGAGTCCCCTCACAAAACTCCAAAAATATAAGCATAAAAGGTACATGGAGATCCGGGCTGTTACACCTTTGTTTTTGAAAATTGTTTCTACGAGTTGATTTCTTAATCGTTTGGTAAAGCTATTTTCCGTGTTAAAAGCATACTAAACATATAATTGTATTAAATGAATAATATACTTTCAGCACAAGTTTCCTTGTACTTTTGCTCGTATCTCCTCCCCCTGAAAACATGAAGAAAAAAAAACGTAGGGGTATGAACTGCCGAAATTCGAAAATACATCACAAATCATGGATTTGGAAAAAGATGGGGATACTTTTGTTTCATTGAATCCTCACGCTCCTAAGTGAATTCAGGTCCCCGCTTGGCATTCCAGCGAACCTTCACTATCGGGATGCGACTTTGCTTTGTTCGCTTGACCTCGCGGTCCAAGATTTTGATTGTTCTTCCACAAAGTTGAGGTTCTTGTTCATTTCAATCTCATCATGGGGAATCGTAAGAGTCTCGTAGGATAAGCACCTTTTAAGGTTCGAGACGTGGAAGACAGGATGAATGTTATTAAGCTCTTGAGGTAAACAGAGTTTGTATGCCACGGGACCGATCCTAGCGAGGATCTCGAAAGGTCCTATGTACCTTGAATTTAGCTTTCCATGCTTTCCAATGTGTATCATGCTTTTCTAGGGTGATACCTTCAACAGAACACGGTCTCCAACCTAGAACTCCAAGGGTTTTCGTCGTTTATCGGCGTACCTCTTTTGTCTGTCTCGTGAGGCTTTTAGTCGTTCTCGAATTTGTTTGATCTTTTCTGTTGTTTCGCGAATGATTTCATGGCCTAAGAGAGTGCTGTCGGGGACTTGTCCCTTGGATGACTGTGTGTCACCTACCTCAGCCCAGCATGGAGGGGATCTGCACTTAGGACCATATAGGGATTCAAACGGTGCAGTCTTGATACTACTGTGGTAGTTGTTGTTGTAGGAGAACTCGTCTAATGGCAAATGGGTGTCCCACGGCTTACCGAAATCGATGACACATGCTCTCATCATGTCTTCCAAGGTCTGGATAGTTCTCTTACTCTGTCCATATGTCTGAGGATGGTATGTTGTACTCATATCCAACTTAGTTCCAAGAGATATTTGTAGTGCTTGCAAAAATCTTGTGGTAATCCTACTATCTCGATCGGGGATAATGGGCACAAGCACACCATGCAGTCGAACTATCTCCTGAATGTAGATCCATGTGAATCTTTCCATGTTGAAATTTTCTTTGATTGGCAGCAAGTGAGCGTATTTTGTCAATCGGTCGACTATTACCCAAATGGTATTGTACCCACTCGGAGATTTTGGTAACTTAGTGATGAAATCCATGGTAATCCTCTCCCACTTCCACTCAGGATACCGACTGTTGGAGTAGATCTGAGGGCTTCTGATATTCGACCTTTACCTTGGCACAAGTCATACACTTGCCCATGAAGGTAGCGATCTCCGCCTTCATGTTTGGCCACCAATATAGTTTCTTGAGATCAAGGTACATCTTGTCCGAACCTGGGTGAACGAAGTATTTAGTTTTGTGAGATTCGTTCATGACAACCACTCCGTAACCACATACCATTGGAGTCCAGATCCGGTTCATGAAATGATAGACCATGTCTCCCTTGATCTTTAAGTTCTTTTCTATTCCTCTCACGGCTTCATCCGACACATTTTCTAGTTTTAAGGCTTCTATTTGAGCCTCCTTGATTTGTCCGAATAAGTGGGAATGGATGGTGATTGTCAGTGCCTTCACTTTATGACCTGAGTACTCCTTCTAGATGAAGGCATCTGCTACCACATTGGCCTTGTCGGGATGGTAGCGTATTTCGCACTCATAATCGTTGAGTAGCTCTACCCATCGTCGTTTTCTCATATTCAACTCCTTCTGGTCGAAGATGTGCTGCAGCCTTTTATGGTCAGTGAAGATTGTGCACTTGGTTCCGTACAGGTAATGTCTCCATATTTTCAATGTGAGGACCACTACTCCTAACTCCAGGTCGTGAGTTGTATAATTGACTTCTTGTGCTTTCAGGTGTCTCGAGGCATAAGCAATAAATTTTCCTCGCTGCAAGAGCACACAACCTAGGCCCTAATTGTATGGATCACAGTAGACAACGAAGTCCTCCGTCCCTTTGGGCAGAGACACGATAGGGGCGCTGCATAGGTCCTGCTTTAATGTTTGGAACACACTGTCTTGTTTTTCACTCCAACAAAAGGGTACACCTTTCTGAGTCATAGTGGTTAAAGGTTTGGCAATTCTGGAGAAGTTTTGGATAAACCTGCGATAATAGCTAGCAAGACCCAAGAATTGACGAATTTTTGTTGGAGTCTTCGGTGTTGACCAGTTCTCTATCGCCTTGATTTTGGAAGGGTCCACGTGAATGCCTTCCTTGCTTACCACGTAACCTAGGAAAGTTACCTTTCGAATCCGAAATTCGCACTTGGAGAATTTCGCGTATAGTTTTTCCATCCTC
Organism: Lactuca saligna; assembly: GCF_052625555.1. Classification (NCBI taxonomy): domain Eukaryota; kingdom Viridiplantae; phylum Streptophyta; class Magnoliopsida; order Asterales; family Asteraceae; genus Lactuca; species Lactuca saligna. The sequence continues at coordinate 17,391,427 of NC_136418.1, forward strand.
AGAGTTTCCAACACCAATCTCAAGTGTTGACTGTGATCTTCCTCACTTATGGAATAGAGAAGTATATCATTGATGAATATGATTACGAACTTGTCCAAGAAAGAACGGCACATCGGATTCATCAGGTCCATGAATACCGCTGGTGCATTGGTTCGACCAAAGGGCATTACTACGAACTCGTACTGACCATATCGAGTCCGAAATGATGTTTTAGGTACAACACTCTCATGGACTCGTAGCTGATGGTACCCTGATCTTACGTCTATTTTTGAGAAGTAGCGGGCTCCTTGAAGCTGGTCGAAAAGATCATCGATCTGAGGAAGAGGATAAAATTTTTTGACGGTGAGCTTGTTCAGTTCGCGATAGTCAATGCACATCCGAAAAGATCCATCCTTCTTTTTCTCAAATAAAATTGGGTCTCCCCAGGGTAAGGAACCCGGTCTAATGAATCCTTTGCTGAGCAGCTCGTTAAGCAGGCAGGATAGCTCCTGCATTTCTGTCGGCGCTAGGCGGTAAGGAGATTTTGCTACGGGGGTAGCTCCAGGGATTAAGTCGATGCGAAACTTGACTTGGCGCTCAGGAGGGATTCCCAGAAGCTCTTCGAGAAAGAGATCAGGCAAGTTGCAGACTTTGGGGATGCTCTCGAGGGATTTAACTTCCTGTTCCTCGTTAACGACATGAGCTAGGAATGCATGACACTCCTTTCGCAGAAATTTGGGCTTTGATGCACGAAATGATATGGAGGTTTGAAATGATTTTATCACCATAAACCATGATGGTTTCACCAGAAGAAATATTGAGATGGATAGCTTTTTCATAGCAAAGGACATCAGCACAATTGGGGCTCAACCAATCCATGCCGACGATGACTTCGAAGCTTATTATGGAAATTAGTATAAGGTCGATGGGAAATGAACAATCGTTTAAAGTAAGGGTACATCCCATGAATATGTCGTTAGTGCTCTCCTTCACACCGTTAGCCATCTCGAAGGTAAATGTTCCAGTTAGCGGTTAAGGTTTAGATTTGAGAAGATGTTTGAATGCATGGCTAACAAAACTTATCTCCGCACTAGAATCGAAAAGAATGCATGCATAAGAGTTGTCGAGGTGGAACATACCCATAACAACGGTAGGGTCAGCAACTACCTCCTCTTGCCCCATAGTCAGTACTCTCCCCGTGTTGCTGGTCGATGTTGCCATGGGGCAGTTTCTCCTATAGTACCCGACCTCACTACAGCCATAACAAGATTGACCGACACCTGCTCTAGATGTCGGATTGGTTGGTTGGACTGGAGTCTTGAAAACTCGAGTTGTGTGCCTCTTTTTACCACAGCTGGTGCATGACATTTCCCAGAACTGTCCTTGATGTTGGTAGTTGAACTTGTTGCACAGAGGTAGTTTCCCAGCATAGCGACTGGAGTTTGTTGGAGTAATGGGGACTGTAGCAGGAGTAGTAGCAGCGTGGACTGCCACAGTTTGTTGTTTCTTTGAGGGCTCCTGCGATGTCTGGCCCTTACGTTGCTTTCAGAACTTTCTTTTCTCTCCACTCCCTTTCGCTGGTTTAGGAGCGGCTGTGACTTTAGCCAGGTCAACCCCGTGATCTATGAGAGTCTGCGCGAGGCACTTGGCGTTGTCAAAAGTTATTGGCGTAGTTGCCAAGACATTTTCTTGAGTTGGGGGCATCAATCCCCAAATGTATCTCTCTATCTTCTTGCTTTCTGGGCTAACCATTCCCGGACAAAGAAGTGCTAGGTCTTCAAACCTAGAAGTGTAGGCAGCAATGTCGGAACCCTTCATTTTCAAGTTCCATAGCTCATGCTCCAGTTTCTGCATCTCGCCCCATGGGTAGTACTAAGCGAGCTAGAGCTCTTCAAGCTCTCCCAACTCACAACATTTGCTACTGGCAGGGTTTGGGATGTGACCCGACTATTCCACCAGGTCAACGTTCTGTTTGTGAAAGTGCAAGCGGCAAATTTCACCTTACTGGATTCAGAACATGAACATATTTTGATGATAGACTCGATCTTCTCGACCCATCAAGTCAAGGAAATAATGCCTCCATTGTCGTCGAAAGATGTGGGCTCGGCATTCATGAAGTCTTTATAGGAGCACTCCTTCTGATGCCCTTGACTACCTTCATGATTTTGGGAATGAATACCACTCCCGGAACCACCAGGATTTATCTGTGACAAAGGGGCAGTCACAGCGGCAGTAACAGCTTCCTGGAACATAGCAGGATCGAACTGAGGATGTGGTGGTGGGGTTGGATCCGTTGAGGAATTGTTGCTGTTTTTTTGTTGGGTCTTTTCTTTGGATCCATCTTTTTCTATATCAGGAAGAAGAAGATGATATGTTCCTTTGACTTTACAATAAGGAGATATGAAACAAGGTACATCTCTATCTGATAGATAAAGTGTTCTACTAAGCGACAAACAAGGAAGAATTACTAATGCAAGCAAACTATCGCAAAGAAACAATGAGTAGCAACACATGAAATGAGTCCCTCCATTGATATATCTTGGGGTAGGAATACTTGGTAAGTTTTAGGCTTGCAGCAAGACCACTGTCACTCCCAAGCATATGTTGGTCATGTCTTGAATGAATATAGTTGATTAGCCTATATTGACCCTATACATGATTACATAACTGCCTAGGTTTAACCGCAGTGTCCAACATCCAAATACTTTTGTTTTCTTCAATTAATGATATTGTTTCTGGTATGTAGGTATACTTGTATACTTCTTGTAAAAATACATATATTTTAAAAGTATACTTTTAGTTCAGAGCGCTTCGGCCCTTTTAGTGTTTATAGTTGTATACCATATAAGGTTTGGTATACTTAGTTCACTATAAACAATAGCTCTGATATCAAATCTTTCACACCCCACACCGTCAGAAATAATGACAGAAACGTCCGGGGGCGAGTGACGTCGTGCGTAGTATCACAATAGTTGTATCATAGGAAGCAAAGTAAACACAACCTTTACATTACAATATGATTATTTACATTTATATGAAAATATAGTTTAAACATAGTAGTATATAACAAAAGTGAAAGACGTGACTCCAAAATGCTTCGTCTTCTCCAAAAGTTGGCAATAGTACATGTCTATTGTTGCCCTGAGAATACAAGCAGTTTGAAAGAGTATCAGCATAAAGCTGCTGAGTTCACAAGTGTTTAAATTTGGTGAAAAATGTTTCTTTGATCCTTTTGAAAAGTGTTTCCCAAGAAAATCCTATATTTTCTTATAGAAAGTATGTTTGAACATCCGTTAGTTACTTGTTGAACAATCTGTTTATGAAAAGTCAAGGTATCTCGGGAAAATCCTATATTTTCCCTTAAATGTTGATGGTTGATTATCTGTTCTAGTCTGAGGTGTAGAAGTATCTACCATACTTTTATCGTTAGACGTAGTTTGCTTGAAAAACCTTGTTCGCTCCATGGGAGGTGTATTAGCCTTATTACATAAATAAAACTAATAAATATGTGGTGAACTAAATCCTAAGGGTATTCTTAATACTCTTTAGTAATCAAATCGGTTTTTACTTTGAGGTTAGTTCACCTATTTCATTATTACAAAAGTAAATTACTGTTATCTAGGTTGCGAGTTTCATAACCGTACTTACACTTGATATGGCACGTAGCGGGGCCATTATCTAGCAGTAAGGTGCGGGATAGTCGGTCCCGTATAAATGTATAGACAACAGTCATGTTCCCCTTCCAGGAGATTCTGATTACAAGTGCTAATCCTACACCCTGATTCTGCGGGGGTGTTACCAAGGACGTGTCTTCAACTTTAGACTAACAAATTTACAAGTATTAATTCTGAAAATCTTGTTTATGGGTTGGATGAATCCTTTATAAATAGCGTATTTTACGATATGTTTCACAAGTTTATTGCGTTAGTTTTTCAAAACTATTTCTACGAGTTGATTTCTTAATCGTTTGGTAAACTATTTTCCGTGTTAAAAGCATACTGAACATATAATTGTATTAAACGAATACTATACTTTCAATACTAATTTCCTTTTACTTTTGCTCGTATGCCCTCCCCCCTGAAAACACGAAAAACTTAAAAAAAAAGCATAGGGGTATGAACTCATTGATTCGAATGTACGTTCGGTGTGGATGCTGAATGTCAACTGATGTTTTTTATGTAAGTGGATCCTATTAACATATAGTAACACATGTATGTATTAGATTAGGGTATTTCATGACTAAACATGACGAGAAACCACCCTAAGGACCTATAAATGCTTGAACTAAGTGTCGGAACCATAAATGATCGACCGTATACGGCCACCCTAAAGGTGTGTACGGGCATGGCTGTACGGCCCATGAGTATACGACCATACACTCATGATGGGAAATGCTTTTGAGGAGTTTCCAATATTCTACAAGCATCCAAGGAGTGTTCTAGGTCCCATATTTAGTGGTTTTTGCCTGTTTAAGGCCAATTATGAGCATTAAAGTGGGTGTAAGGTCATAAGAGTGTGTGTGAGGTTGTACATAGGAGTGTGCAGCCGTACAGAGTGTGTGTGCGGCCATACATAGGGGTGTGCGACCATATACTCTTCATCTAAACCAAAAATGTCGATTTCCAAGTGATTCTAGGTTAATACCAAGTCCAAGCTACTAGATGAGGGCCAAACTCTCACTTTGTAGAAGCTTTTAGGTGTGTATGGCCACCTTATGAAGGTGTGCGGCCATACACCTTCAAAGGATGAAGAATATGAGGAGTTAAAGCTTAGATCAAGATGTTATACAAGTATATCAAGCTAGATGATAGAATACTCACGTTTTTAAGCCTTTGGAATGTTCTTGGATGAAGATTCTAGAGAGAGAAAGTAGAGTGCAGCCAAAGAGGGAAAAGAGTGAATGAAGGGGTCTCCCACTATTTATAGAGGTGAGTGTCCGGCTGGGGGGTGGGTGTGCGGCCGCACACCCGTGTCTACGGCCGTATACACCTCCCAAGAGGCTGTATGGCCCAGTTTTGTCCCTATCCGACTTGTTGACTCATTCATAATCTCATTCCCGGTTGAACTCAAGCTTAGAACACTTAAACGAGCCTTTAAACAGTGTTAAAAGGTAACGCAATCGAGTTTAATATTGATAGAATTGACCAATCTTAACAGAATAAAAGTTTCGGGTTGTTACATCATCCCCCCGGCGGAGTGAATTTCGTCCTGAAATTTGAAAATAGATCACAAATCATGGATTTGGAAAAAGATGGGGGTACTTCGGTTTCATTGAATCCTCGCGCTCCCAAGTGAATTCAGGTCCCCGCTTGGCATTCCCGCGAACCTTCACTATCGGGATGCGACTTTTATTTGTTCGCTTGACCTCCCGGTCCATGATTTCATTTGGTTCTTCCACAAAGTTGAGGTTCTCGTTGATTTCAATCTCATCGAGGGAATCATAAGAGTCTCGTCGGATAAGCACTTTTTAAGTTTTGAGATGCGGAAGACAGGATGAATGTTATTAAGCTCTTGAGGTAAACAGAGTTTGTATGCCATGGGACCGATCCTAGCGAGGATCTCGAAAGGTCCTATGTACCTTGGATTTAGCTATCCATGCTTTCCAAAGAGTATCATGCCTTTTCAGGGTGAGACCTTCAATAGAACACAGTCTCCAACCTAGAACTCCAAGGGTTTTCGTTGTTTATCGGTGTAGCTCTTTTGTCTGTATCGTGAGGCTTTCAGTTGTTCTCAGATTTGTATGATCTTTTCTGTGGTTCCACGATTGATTTCCGGGCCTCAGAGAGTGTTGTCGGGGACTTGTCCCTTGGCTAACTATGTGTCACCTACCTCAGCCCAGCGCAGAGGGGATCTGCACTTATGACCATATAGGGCTTCAAACGGCGCAGTCTTGATACTAGTGTGGTAGCTGTTGTTGTAGGAGAACTCGACCAAGGGCAAATGGGTGTCCCACGACTTACCGAAATCGATGACACATGCTCTCAACATGTCTTACAAGGCCTAGATGGTTCTCTCACTCTTTCCATCTATCTGAGGATGGTAAGCTGTACTCATATCCAGCTTAGTATCAAGAGCTTTTTGTAGTGACTGTCAAAATCCTGTGGTAAACCTACTATCTCGATCAGAGATAATATGCACAGGCACACCATGCAGTCGAACTATCTCCTGAATGTAGATCCGTGTGAGTCTTTCCATCTTGAAATTTTCATTGATTGGCAGCAAGTGAGCGGATTTTGTCAATCGGTCGACTATTACCCAACTGGTATTGTACCCACTCGGAGATTTGGGTAACTTAGTGATGAAATCCATGGTAATCCTCTCCCACTTCGATTCAGGTATCTCCGACTGTTGGAGCAGACCTGAGGGCTTCTGATATTCGACCTTCACCTTGGCACAAGTCAGACACTTGCCCACGAAGGTAGCGATCTCCACTTTCATGTGTGGCCACCAATATAGTTTCTTGAGATCAAGGTACATATTGTCCGAACCTGGGTGAACAGAGTATTTAGTTTTGTGAGCTTCGTTCATGACAACCACTCTATAACCACATAACATTGGGGTCTAGATCCGGTTCATGAAATGATAGACTCTGTCTCCCTTGATCTCTAAGTTCTTTTCCATTCCTCTCAAGGCTTCATCCGACATGTTTTCTAGTTTTAAGGCTTCCATTTGAGCCTCCTTGATTTGTGTGGATAAGTGGGAATGGATGGTCATTGTCAGTGCCTTCTGTTTATGAACTGAGTACTCCTTCCAGATGAAGGCATCTGCTACCACATTGGCCTTGTCGGGATGGTAGCGTATTTCACACTCATAATCGCTGGGTAGCTCTACCCATCGTCGTTGTATCATATTCAACTCCTTCTGGTCGAAGATGTGCTGCAGCCTTTTATGGTCAGTGAAGATTGTGCACTTGGTTCCGTAGAGGTAATGTCTCCATATTTTCAATGTGAAGACCACTGCTCCTAACTCCAGGTCGTGAGTTGTATAATTGACTTCTTGTGCTTTCGGCTATCTCGAGGCATAAGGAATAACTTCTCCACGCTGCATGAGCACACCGCTTAGGCCCTAATTGTATGCATCACAGTAGACAACGAAGTCCTCTATCCCTTCGGGCAGAGACAGGATAGGGGCGCTGCATAGGGCCTGCTTCAATGTTTGGAATGCAGTGTCTTGTTTTTCACTCCAACAAAAGGGTACACCTTTCTGAGTCAGAGTGGTTAATGGTTTGGCAATTCTGGAGTAGTTTTCGATAAACCTGTGATAATAGCCAGCGAGACCCAAGAATTGATGGATTTCTGTTGGCGTCTTCGGTGCTGACCAGTTCTCTATCGCCTTGATTTTTGAAGGGTCCATGTGTATGCCTTCCTCTCTTACCATGTGACCTAGGAAAGTTACCTTTCGAATCCAAAATTCGCACTTGGAGAATTTTGCGTATAGTTTTTCCATCCTTAGAGTTTCCAACACCAATCTCAAGTGTTGTTTGTGATCCTCCTCGCTTCTGGAATAGACAATTATATCATCGATGAATACGATTACCAACTTTTCCAAGAAAGAACGGCACACCGGATTCATCAGATCCTTGAATACTGTCGGTGCGTTTGTTAGACCGAAGGGCATTACTACGAACTCGTACTTACCATATCGAGTCTGAAATGCTGTTTTAGGAACATCACTCTCATGGACTCATAGCTGATGGTACCCTGATCTTAGGTCTATTTTTGAGAAGTAGCTGGCTCCTTGAAGCTGTTTGAAAAGATCATCGATCGGAGGAAGAGGATAACAGTTTTTGACGGTGAGCTTGTTCAGTTCGCGATAGTCAATGCACATCTGAAAAGATCGATCCTTCTTTTTCTCTAATAAAATCGAGGCTCCCCAGGGTAAGGAACTCGGTCTGATGAATCCTTTGCTGAGCAGCTCGTTGAGCTGGCTGGATAGCTCCTGCATTTCTACATTTCGATGGGAAATAAACAATCGTTTAAAGTAACGGTACAACCCATGAATATGTCGTTAGTGCTCTCCTTCTCATCGTAAGCCATCTCGACGGTAAATGTTTCAGTTAGTGATTGAGGTTTAGGTATGAGAAGATGTTTGAATGCATGGCTAACAAAACTTATCTCCACACCATAATCGAAAAGAATGCATGCAGAAGTGTTGTCGAGGAGGAACGTACCCGTAACAACGGAAGGGTCAGCAACTCCCTCCTCTTGCCCCATAGTTAGTACCCTCCCCATGTTGCCGGTCTTTGTTGCCTTGGGGTAGTTTCTCCTGTAGTACCCGACCTCACCACAGCCATAACAGGCCTGACCGACACCTGCTCCAGATGTTAGATTGGTTGGTTGGACTGGAGTCTTGCAAACTCGAGTTGTGTGCCCCTTTTTGCTACAGCTGGTGCATGACATTTCCCCGAGCTGTCCTTGATGGTTGTAGTTGCACTTGTTGCACAAAGGTAGTTTCCCAACATAGCGACTGGAGTTTGTTGAAGTAATGGGGACTGTAACAGGAGTAGTAGCAGCGTGGACTGCCATAGTTTGTTGTTTCTTTGAGGGCTCCTGCGAAGTCTGGCCGTTACGTTGCTTCCAGAACTTTCTTTTCTCGCCACTCCCTTTCACTGGTTTGGGAGGGGTTGTCACTTTATCCAGATCAACCCCGTGATCTATGAGAGTCTGTGCCAGGCACTTGGCGCTGTCTAAAGTGATTGGCCTAGCCGCCAAGACATTTCCTTGAGTTTGAGGCGTCAATCCGCAAATGTATCACTCTATCTTCTTGCTTTCCGGGGTGACCATTCCCGGGAAAAGAAATGCTAGGTCTTCAAACCTAGAAGTGTAGGAAGCAATGTCAGAAACCTTCATTTTCAAGTTGCATAGCTCATGCTCCAGTTTCTGCATCCCGCCCCGTGGGCAGTACTCAGCGAGCATGAGCTCCTTCAATCTCTCCCAACCCATAGCATTTGCTACTGGTAGAGTTAGGGATCCAACCTGACTATTCCACCAGGTCAACGCTCTATTTGTGAAAGTGCAAGCGGCGAATTTCACCTTACTGGATTTGGAACAGGAACATATTTCGAAGATAGACTCCATCTTCTCGACCCATCGAGTCAAGGAAATAACACCTCCAATGTCGTCGAAAGATGTGGGCTTTGCTTTCATGAAGTCTTTATAGGAGCACTCCTTCTGATGCCTTTGACTACCTTCATTATTTTGGTAATGAATACCACTCCCGGAACCACCAGGATTTATCTGTGACAAAGCGGCAGTAACAGCTGCCAGGAACATAGCAGGATCGAACTGAGGATGTGGTGGTGGGGTTGGATCCGTCGAGGAATTGTTGCTGTTTTTTGTTGGGTCTTTTATTTGGATCCATCTTTTTCTATATCAGGAAGAAGAAGATGATATGTTCCTTTGACTTTACAATCAGGAGATATGAAACAAGGTATATCTCTATCTGATAGATAAAGTGTTATACTAAGCGATAAACAAGGAAGAATTACTAATGCAAGCAAACTATCGCAAAGAAATAATGAGTAGCAACACTTGAATTGATTCTCTATAGTGTATTTGGCTCTGGCTAAAATACTCCTATAGTATTTTATGTGGAATGCTTTGTTCCATTGATATATCTTAGGGTAGGAATAGTTGGTAGGTTTTAATCTTGCGGCAACACTACAGTCACTCCCAAGCACATGTTGGTCATGTCTTGAATGAATATAGTGGATCAGGCTATATTGAGCCTTTACATGATTACATAACTGCCCAGGTTTAACCGCAATGTCCAAAATCCAAATACTTTTGTTTTCTTCTACTAATGATATTCTTTCTGGTATGTAGGTATACTTGTATACTTCGTGTAAAAATACTTATATTTTAAAAGTATACTTTTAGTTCAGAGCGCTTCGACCCTTTTAGTGTTTATAGTTGTATACGATGTAAGGTTCGGTATAATTAGTTCACTATAAACAATAGCTCTGATATCAAATTTGTCACACCCCCGAACCGTCAGAAATAACGGCGGAAACGTCCGGGGGAGAGTGACATCATGCGTAGTATCACAACAGTTGTATCATAGTAAGCAAAGTAAACACAACCATTACATTACAATATAATTATTTACATCTATTTGAAAATATAGTTTTTACATAGTAATATATAACAAAAGTAAAAGACGTGACTCGAAAATGCTCCGTCTTCTCCAAAAGTTGGCAAGAGTACATGTCTATTGTTTCCCTGAGAATACAAGCAGTCTCAAAGAGTATCAGCATAAAGCTAGTGAGTTCATAAGTGTTTAGTTTTGGTGAAAAATGTTTCTTTGATCCTTTTGATAAGTGTTTCCTAAGAAAATCTTAGATTTTCTTATAGAAAGTATGTTTGAACATCTGTTAGTTACTTGTTGAACAATCTGTTTATGAAAAGTTGAGTTATCCTGGGAAAATCCCATATTTTCCATTAGTGTTGAGGGTTGATTATCTGTTCTAGTCTAAGGTGTACAAGTATCTACCATACTTATATCATTAGACGTAGTTTGCTTGAAAAACTCTGTTTGCTCCCTAGGAGGTGTATTAGCCTTATTACATAAATAAAACTAATAAATACGTGGTGAACTAAATCCTAAGGGTGTTATTAATGCTCTCTAGTAATCAAATCGGTTTTTACTTTGAGGTTAGTTCATGTGTTTCATTATTACAAAAGTAAATTAATGTTATCTAGGTTGCGAGTGTCATAACCGTACATAGACTTAATATGGCGCATAACGGGGCCAGTATCTTTTTGTGACTTTGTCACCCCTGGACCTGTCGGTCCAACTGTAGCTAGTAGTAAGGTGTGGGATAGTTAGTCCCGTATAGATCTATACATAACAGTCACATTCCCCCTCCAACAGATTCTAGTTACAAGTGCTAATCCTACACCCTAATTCTGCAGGGGTGTTACCAAGGACGTGTCTCCAACTTTAGACTAAAAAATTTACAAGTGATAATTCTGAAAATCCTGTTTATGGTTTGCATGAATCCTTTATAAAATAACATATTTTACGATATGAGTCACAAGTTCATTGCCTTAGTTTTGAAAACTGTCTCTACGAGTTGATTTCTTAATCGTTTAATAAAACTGTTATCCTTGTTAAAATCATACTAAACATATAATTATATTAAATGAATAATATAGTTTGAGCGCATGTTTCCTTGTACTTTTGCTCATATCCCCCCCCCCCCCCACTAAAAACATGAAAAACTCAAAAAAAAAAAGTGTAGGGGTATGAACTCACTGATTCGAATGTACGTTCGGTGTGGTTGTTGAATGTCAACCGATGTTTTGTATGCAAGTGGATTCTATTAATATATAGTAACACATGTATGTATTAGATTAGGGTATTTTGTCACAATCCGAAAACCTTCCATCTTTGTAACCCGTTTTTTGTAAGTTAAGCCGTTACGTTCCAATTTTTCCGTTAACTTTGTTTAAATTAATAAAATTGGGACTTCTCATTTTTTAAGTCATAAGTGTCGGAACACATTAGAATTGCATGAAAACATTCCAAATATTTATTTGGAAAAATTTTAAGTTTCGACCACGTCGGGTTACGGTAACCAAATCGGGTACGACCAAAAGCCCCATTCAATGTCAGTATCGGGTAGAATTCCACCGAGCCCCAAATCCAAACCATATATAAAGTTGATTTGGGTCTCATTTGAAGCTTTTTTCCTCTCCCTCTCTACTCTCTCTCTAGAAACTCAAAGATTGATCCGAAATCACCCAAATTAAGCTCCAAATCGGTAAGATATCCATCCTAACTCATAGATTAACATCTTTAGCCTTCAAATTCGTGTTAAAATTATGAAATAGGACCATAAACATGAGTTTCCGGCACTGGAACACCCTTGAGCCGCAAACTCACTTGGATGGGGTTTTTAAGCCTTAAAACCCTTCCAAACCACATTTAGGGCTTAGATATGACTTAGGGGATTACATTACTGGACTTGGAACACCAAAAACTCATCATTTAAGGGGTAAACATGAGTTTATGGCCCAATCACGTTCTTGGACCGTAAGCACCAATTCATAGGCCGTAAACCCCTTTAAAGGTGTTCAAATGCCCCATAAACACCTCCTAAGCCTTGGAATAATGTCTAGAAGCAACCAAAAATGTGTTAGGGACCTTAAACTTGATAAAAACTACCCCCTTAGGAGTTCACGACTGTAAACCCCTCAAGTATGGGTTCCTGGGCCGTAAACTCCTATAAATGGGTCACATGGTGCCTTAACTTCATCCTATGAGTTGTAAAATGAGTTGGAATCACATGTGATTAATCTAGGACCACCAAAACACATTAAGACTTGGTACATAAGATTTTACGGCCGTAAACTCCTAGTTTACTGCTGTAAACTCCTCAAATGGTCTTTAAGTTGTTCAAATTACCTTCCAATGCCTTAAAACCAACCCTAGCATTACCCCACAAGTGTTTTAAGGCCATTTAGCAACCAAGAACACCCCACCATGAGTTTACGGCCATAAAATCATGGGGAGTTATTCATTTGGGCCGTAATCTCCTTTAGGAGTTTACTCTTGAAGAGGAAACTCCATATCCAAGCCTTACACACCCTTAGATGCTACACGGGTCACTCCTAACCCTTGAATTGAAGTGTTTTCACCCCTCGAAGTGTTAATTCATGTTAATTAGTAAATCAAGGTCTAATTAGATACAATTTATGTATCTCTTCATATTACATAGGAACCTCGCGTGTAATCAAGTCTCGAACTGACGTTTAGCATCCAAACCGACACGTTTCTTGACTGGTGAGTTCATACCCCTACATATTTTCTATGTTTTTCAATGTTTTCAGGGGGGAATATAAGCAAATTATAAATGTTTTCGAAACTTGAAACTAATGAAATTCTATAAATATCTGGCAAAATTTTAGATATCTTTACCCCTTATGTATTATGTGGAGCATAAGGGATGTTTTATCGAATATAACTACATGGATTTCAATTATAATAAAGGAAACAATCAAACCAATCAAATTATTATGTGAATAATTTGGGATCTTCATTTCTTGTTTTATGGACACAGATTTAATGCAAAGTTAATAGATAAACTATGTCTGATTCAGTTTATCTCTGTTTAATTTAGAGTATCATGCCAGATAATTTCATTGTATTAAACTGTTTTTACTGTATTATGTCTCAAAACGACTACGATGTTTGATAACGACTGAGTACACCGTGAATAATTTAATACTAGCTTGTGAGATTTATCTTCATTAAACCCTTCGGGTTATCAGTAAATCCCCCCCAGAAGTAGAACCAAAGTCTCCTGGAGGGAGAGCGTGGAATTTGTGAATAGATCTATTCAGGACTGACAATCCCACACCTTAATTGCTAGCTACAGTTAGGCGGGCACGCCTGGGGTGACAAATTCTGGATATCGTCCGACGCCTGAAGAACGTCAAGGAGGTCTCGTATCATATTAGCATGGTTATCCGACTCACAATACGTATTAAACCAAATAATTTTATTCACGAATTTATTTTCTTTCTTTCCTCTATAGTCTTATTTATGTAATAAGACTACCTACTTTCGTACTGGATGGTAGTCCAATGATCTCAACTTATGGTTTTCTTATCGTACTAGTGATAATCAGGGTCTATCTTATGGAAATCGACAAACATGTTAGAAAACATGGGATTTTCCTTAATAACAACTTTTCAAAACAACCAAAGGAAACATGATCTTTTTACATAAACAAACAGCTTATGAACTCACCAGCTTTATGCTGATTTTCAAACTGCTTGTATTCTCAGGTCCACATTAGCCATGTACCCGCAATCTTTTGGAGAAGACGGAGTGTTTTAGAAGACACGTCTTGTAACAAACCGTTATTTCAAACCTATGTAATAGTGTAGGTCAATTAGTACTTCTTTGTAAATTAATAAAGAGAAGTTTTAGCATACTATGTATATTTACATAATTGACCCTCAAAAATAAATTATTAAATAATATCAATTGGGTTGAACCAAATGATAGAGATTGTAACAAGGTTTCCAAAAATATAAAGAACATTAAAATCCGAGTTATAACGAAGAAGTTATGACCAATCGAAAATCTGCGTCAAAACCGACAAAACACTGTTCAGTGTAAAAACTGAATTTTTAATAAAAGACTTTCTAGCCTTAAAAATCTAAATGATAGTTATAGTTTATGTTAAACCGAGAACTTTCATAAAAAGAATGACAAAATTTGACTTCGTATGAGGAAGTTATGATTTTTCTAAGTTTCAGTACAGCAGTGTACAACTAAAAACTCGAAATAAAGACCGAGTGGTTTTTAGCCGACACAACCTAAACGAGAATTGAAGGTCTCGTCATTAGAAGTACAATGGTAAAAAGACAGACAAAAACGGACATCGTATGAAGAAGTTATGAATTTATAATGGATTCCCGTCCCGATCTGTTTAAAATAATAATATTAAAAATAAATTCAAAATTAGCCGACGAAGTCTAAACAAAAGTCGTAGAGTATAATTTTACCTACGCGTGCATATAAAGAACGTCAAAAACGGAGTTCGTATGCCAACGTTATGAATTTTACAAGTTTTGGCACAAAAATAAAGAAAAATAACAAAAATCGGGAATTTTCGCATGAACAGTAACGCCACGTCACCCTCGCATGCGAGGCCTCCACGTGTCAGCTGCTGATTGGACCGATGCCTCACGTGTCGCCTTGTGATTGGACCGCAGCCGAGGTCCACTTAGAATCGGACAGCCTCGCATGAGACACACCGGAGACGCCCCTCACATTCGCTCCTTCGCACGCGTCTTCTTTCCGTTGGACCGAGGGTTGGTCCATTCCGAACCAGCCAGCAGCGAGCCTCTGGTCTGAAGAATCCTCCTCGCCTTGCCACCTGTCAGACGCATGTCACCTTCGCGCAGCTTCGGGTCCGAACCTTCGGACTACATATAGCTTGCGAGAGTTCCAACTATTTTTCAATTTTTCACCCTAAATTTTACCCTCTTTCACATTCTCCACTCCCCTAAGTTCATATACAACCCCTAAAGCCCCGGTATCAAGACTCGAGCCCGAAGTAAGCGGTGAAGCCCTGAAATTCTCGAGAATTCATCCTCTCTCCTGTCAAAACTTTTCCCTTTTAAGCCGGTTTTTCGGCAAACAAACTAATTTCCGGGAAACGAAACGCTGCACGTATTACCACCTATCAAGTGAGTTAATACCCCCGTATTTTCATAATTTCTACTGTTTTAAGGGGGGAATACAAGTATAACACAACTTTGTGTTATAAATAAATGATTTCAAATCACGATAAAATGATTTTAAAGCATCAAAAATACTCCTGTAGCCAAATTAATCGCTGGAGCTACCCTGTAGCCAAATCACCCTATCGTCTTGCACCTTCTGAAATGCATGAATTATCTAGCCAACTTAATGAACTCCTAAGCAAAGGTTTCATAAGACCAAGCTTCTCACCTTGGGGAGCACCGGTTTTGTTCGTAAAGAAGAAGGATGGATCATTCTGCATGTCTATAGACTACCGGGAGCTGAATACACTTAACGTCAAGAATCGATACCCTCTGCCTCTCATTGACGATCTATTCGACCAACTTCAAGGGGCGAACTACTTCTTGAAGATAGAATTAAGATCCGGGTATCACCAGTTACGAATTTTGGAGGAAGACGTCCCAAAACCGCGTTCAAAACTCGTTATGGTCATTACGAGTTTATAGTGATGCCATTCGGATTGACGAATGCACCTGTAGTGTTCATGGACCTAATGAATAGAGTGTGTCGTCCATTCTTGGACAAATTCGTTATAGTCTTCATTGACGATATCCTTATCTACTCAAAGAGCAAAGAGGAACATGGCCAACATCTTCGTCAAATATTACAAACTCTTAGATCGGAGAAGCTCTATGCGAAGTTTTCAAAGTGTGAATTTTGGATCAGGAAGGTAGATTTCCTAGGTCACGTGGTCAGTTCAGAAGGAATACACATCGACCCTTCCAAAATAAAGGCAATTGAAAACTGGCCAGCACCCAAAACACCTACAGAAATCCATCAATTCTTAGGTCTTGCTGGCTATTATCGCATATTCATTCAAAATTTCTCTTGAAAAGCTAAGCCTCTTACTACTCTAACCCAAAAGGGTGTAACTTATAGCTAGGGAGAAAAGCAAGAAACAACGTTCCAAATGCTGAAGCGAGCCTTGTGTAGTGCACCGATCCTGTCTCTCCCTGAAGGGACAAAGGATTTCGTAGTGTATTGTGATGCTTCTAATCAAGGGCTTGGATGTGTTCTTATGCAAAGAGGAAAGGTTATATCCCATGCTTCAAGACAGCTAAAGACACATGAAGTCAACTATACAACACATGACCTTGAACTAGGAACAATGGTGTTTGCTTTGAAGATCTGGAGAAATTACTTATATGGCACGAAATACACAATATTCACGGACCATAAAAGTCTCCAACACATCTTCGATCAGAAACAGCTGAATATGAGACAATGACGAAGGGTGGAGCTACTGAACGATTACGAGTGTGAAATTCTTTATCACTCTGGTAAAGAAAACATAGTAACTGACGCCATTAGTAGAAAAGAATACTCGGGACGCCGGGTAAAGTCGTTGACCATGACAATCCATTCGCATCTGTCCACGCAGATCAAGGAAGCTCAACTTGATGCCTTGATACCCGAAAACGAGGCAGGTGAAACCCTGAGAGGAACGGATAAGAACATTGAAGTTAGGGATGATGGAGTCAATTATTTCATGAACCGAATCTTTACACCAAAGTTTGGTGGTTATAGAGACGTGGTTATGAATGAAGCACACAAAGCCTGATACTCCATCCACCCAGGTTCAGACAAAATGTATCTGGACCTTAAGAAACTATATTGGTGGCCTAACATGAAGGCCGAAATCGCTACCTTTGTGGGCAAGTGCCTTACTTGCGCCAAAGTTAAGGTAGAGTACCAGAAACCATAAGGATTATTACAACAACCTTAAATCCCTGAATGGAAGTGGGAGCGGATTACAATGGATTTCATAACCAAGTTACCCAAGACATCAAGTGGTTATGACACTATTTGAGTAATCATCGATAGATTAACCAAATCCGCACACTTCTTACCAATCAAGGAGACTGACAAGATGGAAAAGCTAACAAGAACATACCTCAAGGAGATTGTTAGACTACATGGTGTGCCAATATCTATTATTCCAGACCGAGATAGTAGATTCAACTCTCGTTTTTGGCAGTCTTTGCAAACCTCTCTAGGAACTAAGCTAGACAAGAGGACAGCCTACCATCCGCAAACCGATGGACAAACTGAAAGGACTATTCAAACGTTAGAAGATATGTTACGAGCTTGCGTGATAGACTTTGGGAAGACATGGGATATTCATTTACCCCATGTTGAGTTCTCATATAACAACAGTTATCACACTAGCATAAATGGTGCTCCATTCGAAGCCCTTTTATGGCCGCAAGGGCAGATCCCCTTTGTGTTGGGCTGAAGTGGGTGACACGCAGCTAGCTAGAGGTCAAACTCCTGACAACGCTCTCACTGGTCAAGAAATTATTTGAGAAACTACTGAGAGGATTGTACAAATTTGGGAACGACTTAAATCTTCCAGAGATAGACAGAAAAGCTATGCAGACAAAAGGAGAAAACCCTTGGAATTCCAGGTTAGCGACCGAGTTTTGCTAAAGGTCTCACCCTGGAAGGGCATGATACGCTTTGGAAAGTATGACAAGCTAAATCCAAGGTACATAGGACCATTCGAGATTCTTGCCCGAATCGACCCTATAGCTTACAAACTTCGATTACCCCAAGAACTAAGTAACATTCATCCTACCTTCCATGTTTCAAACTTGAAAAAGTGTCTTTCCGACGAGACTCTTGTGATACCACTCGAGGAAATCGAGTTAAATGAGAGCCTCAATTTTGTGGAAGAACCCGTAGAGATATTAGACAGGGAAGTTAAGAAAACCAAACAAATCTGCATCCCGATAGTGAAGGTCCGCTGGAATGCAAGTCAGGGACCTGAATTCACTTGGGAGCGGGAGGATCAAATGAAACAGAAGTACCCACATCTTTTTCCCTAGTCTATCTGTAAAGTAAATTTCGGGACGAAATTCTCTCTAACGGGGGGATAATGTAACAAACCGTTATTTCAAACCTATGTAATAGTGTAGGTCAATTTGTACGTCTTTGTAAATTAATAAAGAGAAATTTTAGCATACTATGTATATTTACATAATTGACCATCAAAAATAAATTATTAAATAATCTCAATTGGGTTGAACCAAGTGATAGAGATTGTAACAAGGTTTCCAAAAATATAAAGAACACTAAAATCCGAGTTATAACGAAGAAGTTATGACTAATCGAAAATCCGCAACAAAACCGACAAAACACTGTTCAGTGTAAAAACTGAATTTTTAATAAAAGGTTTTCTACCCTTAACAATCTAAATGAAAGTTATAGTTTATGTTAAACCGAGAACTTTCATAAAAAGAACGCCAAAATCTGACTTCGTATGGGGAAGTTATGATTTTTCTAAGTTTCAGTATAGCAGTGTACAACTAAAAACTGGAAATAAAGATTGAGTGGTTTTTAGCCGACACAACCTAAACGAGAATTGAAGGTCTCATCATTAGTAGTACAATGGTAAAAAGATAGACAAAAACGAACGTCGTATGAAAAAGTTATGAATTTATAACGGATTCTCGTCCGGGTCTGTTTAAAATAATAATATTAAAAATAAATTCCAAATTAGCCGACGAAGTGTAAACGAAAGTCGCAACATATAACTTTACCTATGCGTGCATATAAAGAACATCAAAAACGGAGTTCGTATGCAAAAGTTATGAATTTTATAAGTTTTGGCACAAAAATAAAGAAAAATAACAAAAATCGGGAATTTTCGCATGAACAGTAACGCCATGCCCTCGCATGCGACGCCTCCACGTGTCAGTTGTTGATTGGACCGATGCTTCGCGTGTTGCCTTCTGATTGGACCGCAACTGAGGTCCACTTAGAACCGGACAGCCTTGCATGAGACACACCGGAGACGCCCCTCGCACGCCCCTTGCACCCGCTCCTTCGCATGTGTTTTCTTTCCATTGGACCGAGGGTTGGTCCAATCCGAACCAGCCAGCTGCGAGCCTTCGGTCCGAAGAATCCCCCTCGCCTCGCCACCTGTCAGATGCGTGTCACCTTCGCGCAGCTTCGGGTCCGATCCTTCGGACTATATATAGCTTGCGAGGGTTCCGACTATTTTTCACTTTTTCACCCTAAATTTCACCCTCTTTCACATTCTCCACTCCCCTAAGCTCATATACAACCCCTAAAGCCCCGGTATCAAGACTCGAGCCCGAAGTAAGCCGTGAAGCCCCGAAATTCTTGCGAATTCATCCTCTCTCCTATCAAAACTCAGCCCGATTTAAGCCGGTTTTTCGCCAAACAAACTAATTTCCGGGAAACGAAACGCTGCCCGTATTACCACCTATCAAGTGAGTTCATACCCCCGTATTTTATAATTTCTACTGTTTTAAGGGGGGAAATACAAGTATAAAACAACAACTTTGTGTTATAAATAAATGATTTGAAATCACGATAAAACGATTTTAAAGCATCAAAAATACTCCAAATATTGAATTCTTTTATAAACTTATATTTTTCCCAAATATACATATTTGTATATATATATTAATATAAGTAAGATTTAAAAGGCTTAGGACTAATAATTCATTCTTGGTCCTTTTTCTTGTTTGGATGTGGACTTATAGTACCGATTCTTTGTCCGAAGGTCGTTTAAATTTTACTTATATATAAAATTGTATATGTATTTAAATATAATAAGTTATCTCATCAGTTTAAATACCCTTTGGAATATGTTGAGCAAAGGATTACATGCAAAAATAGTTATTTACCAATTCATAAAGTACATATAAATTATAATAGGTATAATTTATGATACATAGAGCAATACTTCATGATTTAATTATAAATGAATACACTGGTTTACATGAAACAAGGGTTTTAATTCAAAACAAATCAAGGGTTTACACTTGTCAAATACATGTTTGGATCACTATTTCAAGAACATACTATCAATCGTTTATTTCAGAATGATTGGGTTTTCATAACTAATATACATGCAACGTTTATATGCTTTTTATGAGACATTCAACTCAGGTTGTTTAATTCATTTTAGACAACCAAGGTAAAGCCCTGACATTATAACCAGAATCACCAGTCCGGGGATCGAAACAAGTTGTGTGTAGATCTATATCGGGATTGACAACCCCGCACTCAGACTGCTAGCTACATTCTGGCATACACGCCAATGAGTGGCAATTATTATCAACAATTTAAGCGTTCACAAGGCGTTTGTTTTAGGCGTTCACGTCTTAGTATGGTTATAATAGCTCATTAAAAAGATATTAACAACACATTAGTGTATAAACAACTAAACATAAGTACATCTACAAAGTACCAGTTTACAAAATACAAAGTACAATGGTATACTACAGTTTTCAATAACAGCTGGTGAAGCCAGGCACACTCTCAGTTACAAGTTTTACAAATACATTGGTTTACAAATAGGACGGTTTTATGGGAATAAAACTACTTTTCACATACCACAGAAAATATGGGATTTTCTAGAACAGTTTTCATATTCAAAATACAAAGATACCCATTCAAACATAAAGACTGATGTACTCACTCAACTTATTGTTGATACTCTCTTTTCAAATTACTTGTATTCTCAGGGAAATTATAACAGGTACTCCCTGAGCTTTTTGAGAAGATGGAGCCATTATGAGTCTTATCTTCTTCTTTTGTATAACTATTTTGGTTTCAATATACAATGATTGAACACATGTAAATATTATACTTTTAGATACAATGGTTGTTTTTACTTTGATTACTATGATCTATGTTTTGTGATACTACAAATGAAGTCCTCCACCCCCGGACGTTTCCGCCGTCTGGTTTGGGGGTGTGACACGTTTTTACTTTTGTTCAAACTATTGTATAGATAAACATGTATTACTTTACTTTCAAACAAATTTAATTAATCATATGTAATATAATTTTCTGTGTTTACTATGCTTACTATGTACATTGGTTGTGATACTACACATGACGTCCTCCGCCCCGGAACGTTTCCGCCATCGGTTTCGGGGTATGACAGATTGGTATCAGAGCCCTTGTTTATAGTGAACTAGTATACCAAACCTTACATGGTATCAGACTATAAACACTAAGGGGACAAAGTACTCTGAACTAAAAGTATACTTTAAAATATAAGTATTTTCAAAAGTATACAAGTATACCTAACCACCGGAATCCATACCTATGAGTAGAACAAAACATAAGTAAATGGGTGTTTTACGCTGCGGTTAAACCTGGGCAGTTATGTAGTCATGTCTAGGGTCAATATAGCCTGATCAACTATATTCATTCGAGACATGGCCAACATGTGCTTGGGAGTGACTGTGGTGTGTAGCATGCCTAAAACTTACCTAAGATCCAAACAATGATTCATCGATTCAGCGAAACATAAAATACTATGGAAGTATTTTAGCCAGAGCCGAGTACATTGAAGAAATTCATTCCGAGTGTTGCTACTCACTCTTTTCTTAGCGATAGTTTACCTGCTTTGATAACTGTTTCCTGTTTATCGCTTACTAGAACCTTATATCTGTCATAAAGAGATATTTCTTGTTTCATATCTCTTGATTCAATTCAGAGAACTTATGATCCTCTCTTTCCTGGCTATTATAGATCAAGATGCCTCCAATGAAGAGACCCAACTCAAAGGAAAACAACCCTCCGCCACCACCACCTCCTCCTCAATTTGATCCTGTGATGTTCCAGGCAGTTGTTACTGTCGTAGTGGCAGCCACCATGTCTCAAATGAACTCCGGTGGCTCCGGTGGTTCAGGAGGTGGTACCCAATCTCAAAACCAGGACGGTAACCAGGGACACCGGAAGGAGTGTTCCTATAAAGACATTATGAACGCGAAACCCACATCTTTCGATGGCACTGGAGGTGCCATTACCCTAACCCGATGGTTCAAGAAAATCGAATCTATTTTCAAAATTTGTGCCTGCTCTGAATCGGATAACTTGAAGTTTTCCACCTGCACATTCACCGATAAAGCCTTGACTTGGTGGAACGGCCAAGTCAAATCCCTAACCCTACATGTAGCCAATGTTATGGGTTGGGAAGCCATGAAGGAGCTTCTGCTTCCTGAGTACTACCCGCGGGGCGAGATGCAGAAATTGGAGCATGAACTTTGGAATCTAAAGATGAAGGGTTCCGACATCGCCGCTTATACCTCGAGATTCGAAGACCTAGCGCTTCTCTGTCGGGGAATGGTTAACCCGGAAAGTAAAAAGATTGAAAGATTTATCTGGGGGCTGACCCAGCCAACAAAAGGGAATGTTTTCGCTGCAAAGCCAGACACTTTCGACAACACTAAATGTCTGGGGCAAACCCTGATTGATCACAGAGACAATCCCGATGAGGAGGTCACCACTCCTGAACCGGTTAAAAGTAGTGGTGGTAGTCAAACGAAATTCTGGAATAAACGGAACGCTCAAGGTTCACAAGGATCCTCAAAGAAGCAGCTAACTGTGGCAGTCCACGCTACTACTACCCCTGCTGCTGTTTCGGCCATTGGATCCGCTGCTCAGACTCCTACTAGCGGATACACTGGTACCCTTCCATGGTGCAGCAAGTGCAGCTATCATCATCATACTCCCAGGCCCTATCATGAAAGACTCTGCAACAATTATGGCAAGAAGGGCCACCTTGCTTGAAACTACAGAAAACCAGCCCAATCAATAAATCAATCTTCCGGAGTGGGTGTCGGTCAGGCCTGCTACGAATGCGGGGAAGTAGGGCATTTCAAGAGAAACTGCCCCAAGGTAGCTACAACGGGGAAAGTCCTAGCTGTGGGACGTGAAGAGGCAATTGCCGATCCCACCGTTGTCTCAGGTACGTTCCTCCTTGACAACTCTTATGCTAGTATCCTTTTCGACTCTGGTTTTGAACGTAGTTTTGTTAGCTATTCATTCAAACGCCTTCTTAAACATAATCCCCAACCATTAAACGGAACATTTACCGTCGAGATGGCTAACGGTGAGAAGGAAAGTGCTAGTGACATATTCATAGGCTGTACCCTTACCCTGAACGATCATTCCTACCCTATCAACCTAATGCCCGTTTCCATTAAGAGCTTTGATGTTATTATTGGCATGGATTGGTTGAGTCCCAATTATGCTGATATCCTTTGTTATGAAAAAGCCACCCATCTCAATCTCCCCTCTGGCCAGACTTTCATGATCTATGGCGATAAACTTAGCTCCAATCTTCGTATCATTTCCCGCATCAAAGCTCAAAAGCTTCTGTGGAAGGAGTGCCAAGCATTCCTAGCCCATGTCATCAATGAGAAACAGGAAGTTAAAGACCTTGAGAGCATCCCAAAAGTCTGTAACTTTCCTGATGTCTTTCCTAAAGAGCTCTCGGGAATTCCTCTCGAACGCCAAGTTGAGTTTCGCATCGACCTAATTCCTGGAGCTACCCCCGTAGCCAAATCTCCGTATCGCTTAGCTCCAGCATAAATGCAGGAGTTATCCAGCCAACTCAACGAGCTACTCAACAAGGGGTTCATCAGACCAAGTTCCTCAACTTGGGGAGCTCCGGTATTGTTTGTAAAGAAGAAAGATGGATCCTTCCGGATGTGCATCGACTACCGTGAACTGAATAAGTTGACCGATATGCTCTTCCTCGAATAGACGACCTCTTTGATCAACTTCAGGAAACTAGCTACTTCTCAAAGATAGACCTTAGATCAGGGTACCATCAGCTACGAGTTCACGAGAATGATGTTTCCAAGACAGCATTCAGAAGTCGGTATGGTCACTACGAGTTGGTAGTGATGCCCTTCGGTCTAACCAACGCACTGATAGTGTTCATGGACCTGATGAACCGAGTGTGTCGTCCTTTTCTGGACAAGTTCGTCATCATGTTCATTAACGACATACTTGTCTATTCCAGAAGCAAAGAAGATCACAAACAACACTTGAGATTAGTGTGGAAACCCTTAGATCCGAAAAGCTGTACATGAAATTCTTAAAGTGTGAATTCTGGATTCGGAAAGTAACTTTCCTTGGTCACGTGGCAAGCGAGGAAGGTATACACGTCGACCCTTCCAAGATAAAAGTTATCGCTTATGCCTCGAGACAGATGAAGGCACAGAAAGTCAACTACACGACTCGTGACTTGGAGTTAGGAGCAGTGGTCTTCGCACTAAAGATTTGGAGACATTATCTCTATGGAACTAAGTGCACGATCTTCAATGACCATAAAAGTCTGCAACACATCTTCAATCAGAAAGACTTAAACATGAGGCAGCGGCGATGGATAGGACTACTTAGTGATTACGAGTGCGAAATCCGCTACCATCCCGTTAAGGCCAATATGGTAGCAGATGCCCTGCGCCGAAAGGAGAGTTCAAGCCGCAAGGCGAAGACATTGACGATAACCATCCATTCTCACTTATCCACACAGATCCGAGAAGCTCAGTTGGAAGCCCTAAAGCCAGAAAACGTATTGATTGAATCCTTGAGAGGAATGGAGAAGAAACTTGAGATCAGAAGTGACGTAGTCTACTGTTTCATGGATAGAATCTGGACCCCAAAGTTCGGAGGTTTCAGAGACATCGTCATGACCGAAGCTCACAAGACCAAATACTCTGTTTACCCAGTTTCGGACAAGATGTACCTGGATCTCAAGAAACAATACTGGTGGCTGAACATGAAAGCCGAAATTGCAACCTTCGTGGGCAAGTGTCTGACTTGCACCAAGTTAAAAGTCAAGTACCAGAAGCCCTCGGGTCTGCTCCAGCAGCCCGAGATACCTGAGTGGAATTGGGAGATGATTACCATGGATTTCATCACCAAGTTACCCAGATCTCCGAGTGGGTACGATACCATTTGGGTAATTGTCGATCGTTTGACAAAATCCGCTCACTTCATTCTGATTAAAGAATCATTCAAGATGGAATGACTCACGCGAACTTACATCCAAGAGATAGTCCGACTGCACGCTGTGCCTGTGTCCATTATCCCCGATCAAGATAGCAGGTTTACCTCAAGGTTCTGCAGTCCCTTCAGAAAGATCTTGGAACTAAACCAGATATCAGTACGGCCTATCATGCTCAGACATACGGGTAGAGTGAGAGAACTATACAAACTCTGGAAGACATGCTTAGAACATGTGTCATCGATTTTGGAAAGTCGTGGGACACCCATTTCCCTTTGATCAAATTCTCGTATAACAACAGCTACCACACCAGTATCAAGGCTGCCCCGTGCAGTGGTGTTGATTATGATGGCATGTGCGGAATTAGAAAGATCTAGTGAATCATCATGTAAAATCAAGACCACATGGAGTAAATAAATCTTTGTAAGCTCTTATTAGATCTAGAAAGAATATACAAATGGGTTTGTACAAAGTTTCTCTCTGTAGTCTAACACTCCAAATGGTTCACTTACTTAATGGGAGTCACTCACTTTTTATTTATAGGAAAGACTCGACCCATTTACACATACAAAAGGGAAAGCCTAAAACACTACATCCAAGAGTGACTTTGCACCCTAACAGGGAGCGTAAGTGTTATGCTTGTATGGTAATAACCATCGTGTTAGTGGGAGCATGATTATTATTTCAAGTATTGCAAGTTAGCAATATCAATTATAGAAAAATAAAGATTTACTTGGATGAGTAGTAGGAGTTGAAAAGTTGTTTTTCTATAACTAAGGGAGAGAATATTATATTTCATTTCAAATCTAAAGGCTTAGATTGTGGAATTTTAATCAAATTTAGTCAAATATATGAATGTTGTGTAGGAATGGTTCAACATGAGGAAATTCTTTATATGGAAAGGATAATTGCATTCTCAAAATTTGGTTATGATTACGACATCCCTTTTCATAATCAAAATTGTGAGAACATGGCAATTAGAAATATTATAGCAAAAGACTGGTAAAGTATCACGTGTTTATGTAAGACATTATGGATCGTGTCCCATACCCTTCAGGCATAAGATCGATTTAATATGCTATAATTTTTTATCATTCTAAAATTTTCCAAATGCTTAGCGCATTAAGAGGGAAAAGGGACAAGAACGGTTTTTGACTAAAATAATTAAACAAACATCAAAGAAAGATCTAAGGTTCGCCAAGGATTTGTTGCTTATGAGTAGTTGGAAGTATAGTGTTGGATGGACCATATCGACAACATTATGAATAGATAAGATTCTATTAAGGATGAGTTGTCGTATGGCAAATATGGAAATGTTTCCATATTGGGAGTCGGAAATTAAGAATTTAGGTCTAGATTAAAAATTTTATGCAAAAAGTATGTTCAAAGGAATGTACTTTGAGTGAGAGATATCACATCTATAGAATTGTTTTGTAACAATTTTTGATAGAGAACCTTGTATTTTCATTGGCCAAGTCTTGGTGACTTTTGTGCTATGAATTTATGAAACGATCGTTGCATCAATTGTTAGAATCTAACATATTCTAGTAGTGGCAACAACCGTGTGTTCTTACACTAACGATGAGGATTAGGAATTGTGAAATGAGCATCATTGGAAAAGTTTTCAATTGATCTATTTCATGGACCATAGGAAACAAAGTGTGCATTCTTGGAGCATGGGACAATTGTTGTTTTAATTGAAGTAATGAGTTGATTATCCGAAACATTAAATGATAAATAATGAGTAATCAATATGGTGGTTAAATAGAAGTGTTTTATTTACTCTCACAACTTTGGGGCCATATAGGATTAAGTATTATTGTTGTGTTTCAGTTTGCATGTTTTGACTTTCAGAATAAGTGGGTTATTCAAACATCCACAGTCAGTCATAAGTTGGGAGTAGGTATGAAGGAAGACTATCATGAATTTGTCTGTATATTGTCTGAAGTGTTTAGACATAGCAAAAGTTTGCTGCAGAGTTCATGAGTGCTTTGATAAGATTAGAGTATTGGATTAAACCCATGCTCACGAGAATCACTTCATTGATTTTCTCACGAGTGATTGTGAGACGGTAATATTGTATATTCTTGAAACCGAGACGTGTGAGTTGTTATTTGTTGGTCGGTTGCACATTGATGATAAGTAAACGCACCAGTAACTTGGTGTTATAAAACTTATTGTTCTGTGTGATTCGATGAGTGAGTACAAGCGAGCATTTGAGTCGAAGTTTATCCATTCCTTTTACCCTAAGTGGGATAAAAGCAATATATGTGGGCCCCCTCGATGATTTAGTGATGACACCCTAAGTGCTTGGCCAAGCCAGGACTAAGTTGATGTGTTTAATTTTAGTCTGTTGCCAGTTGTCCTAAACTGGAAGTCGGGAAACAATATAGAGAGAATGATCGAAATTCATGTCTTGTGTCTATACAATATCTTGAGAATGGCGGAATATATGATCCCTTATCTAAAGGACACGCGTATCTGATAAGATCAGAGTTGACAACGGTTTTTGAAAGCTACGATTGCTAATCAGATTCTGAAGTGATGCAAAATAGTTATTAGACTTATCCAAGTGGGAGACTGTTGGATTAGTGTCAAAGTCCATAACTATTTTGGTATGTACTTGACCCTATTATGAGCATGGTCCTTTTGGGTTACCTTCACTATAGCAATATGTAGGATGAATTAAGGAGAGAAAGCATTAATTATGATTTATTAATATATTATGAGAATAATATATTACAGGAGAAATCATATTGTTTAATTAATATTAGTCAAGAATTAATTTTGTGACTAAAAGAGTTTAATTAATCTTAGGGGACTGGAGTTGTAATTAAAAGATAATTACAATTGGGCTATGGATCACCTAATAATATATAGCTTGGACGAATTCTATGGGAAGCCCATAAGGAATTCGTCCAAGGGATATGTTAAAGGAGTCCATGGGTTGCTTAGGGCATAAGCAGTCAGATTAGGGTTTCCTAGTTGCAAAGTCTAATAGCCTAAATGTATATAAAGGACCCCTATGCCCAAAAAACATGGTTAAGTGTTCCTTTAGGGTTTGCAGCCATTTTTGGTGCCTCCCCTCTCTTCTCTCCTTCATCCAATTGCTTAGTGGTGTTTGTGACTCCATTAGAGGTGCAACACTTGAGGCACTAAGCTTTCTGAAGCCAATCAAAGCAAGGAATTGGTTGTTATTGCTATATAACAATCAAAGGTAATTACTAAACCCTTATTTCAGTTCATGATATGTTAAATCTAGGGTTTGTAGCTTTGGATATTCAATTGCATGTTCATTAGACAAACTAGATCCAAAAGCTATTAGGGTTTGCATGTACACCATACGAATGATGTATTCCTCGAAACCCATCACGTACCCCATCAGCAACAACCCTAGCCATCTCATAACCCTCCAAAACCGTTGATAACAAGCAGAAATTCTAGGATGAAAAGAAGAATAACGATGCATAGAAAGCTGCCGAAAAACAGCCGATCGTAGTGGTTCATGCTGCGATAGCACCTACAGCTACTGCACCGGTAAAGCAGTACGCTAGGAGTTTGCCGACGTGCAACAAATGCAACTTCCACCACAACGGACCCTGTTGGGAAATGCAGTACTGCAACTGTAATAGGAAGGGGCACATTGCCCATTTCTGCAAAGCTCCAACAAGGCCAATCAACCAATTCCCCGACGCTGGTGTAGGCCAGGCTTGCTACGGTTGTGGCGAGGTCGGACACTACAAAAAGAACTGCCTGAAGGCAGGGAATGCTGGTGGAGTAGGAAGAGTTTTGGCTATAAGACATGAGGAAGCAGTTGCCAACCCATAGTGGTCACTGGTACGTTTCTCTTCAATAACTCTTATCCATACATTCTGTTTGATAGTGGAGCGGAGAGTAGTTTCGTGAACAAAAATTTTGCTCAATTACTTAGGCAAAAATTGTTGGGTTTTGAGCATTCTAACACTCCTAAGTGTACATGCAACCCTAAATACCTTGGATCTATGTTTTCTCTATTATACATGCAAATATAAACATCCAAGGTATTATCCTAATCTAGCATATAAAACAATGAATATAACAAGATAGAATACATACCTCTTTGGTGTGGAATGACCTCATGAAGCTTGAGTTCCTAGTGCCCCATGTGTGACACCTCAAATGGTTCACACAACACCAAATTCACTTGGAATAACTTGAGAAACACTGGAACACTTCTAAAATCGGCTAGCCCTTCTCTTCTTAACTTAGTCGCCGATTTTTCCAAGAGTATGATCTTTATAAAGTGTTACAATTAGTGTAAACCCTAATTGTCATGACTTTCCATTTTCCTTGGATCCATGGGTTCAAATACACCATGGAGCATCCATGGAGCATCTTATTGGTTTTAGCCCAACTTGATAATCCATGGAGCATTAGCCCAATATACAAGTATGGATGATTTACACAATCAACCCATATATTTAATTAGTCTTCTTTTGATCACTTAATTAATTCTAGATTAATTCTTGATCAATACTAATTAAATAATCTTATTAATATATTATAACTTATAATATATTAACAAACCTTAAGTGTTATTTCTCTCATTATAGTCTATCCAAATGCATGATGTTGTGCAACCCAAATGGACCATGCCGGGTCGGGTCATGTCTTACCAATTATAGTTATGGACTTAGACATTAATCCAATAGTCTCCCACTTTGATAAGTCTAAAACTATTATTGCGTTTGACTTCAAGAACCAACTGGCAATCGTAGCTCTCAAAACCTTCCGTCGAACTCTGACCTTGTAGATGAATTCTAACATTTGTCAATGACTTGTCCATTAGATAAGGGATCATATATTCCTCCATTCTAGATATCATTTGGACTGAGACATGGATTATAAATCATTCTCTCTGTCCATTTGTTGTTTCCTGATTTCCGATTTATGACGACTGACTGATTGAACAAATCAAATCAGTCCTGGCATGGCCAAGCACTTACATGTGTCATTGCTAAATCATCGAGGGGACCACACATATTGCTTTTATCCAGAAGGTAAAATGAATTGAAAAACTTCGACTCACATGGCTTGTTCTGCTACTTGTTGAATGATATACAAAGGCACGTTTTATAACATCGAGTTACCAATGCCGTTTCGCGCAATCAATGTATAACCAACTCGTTGTAACAACTCATATCTCTAAGTTTGAAGAATATAAGATATTATCGTCCCATGATCACTCGTGATAAAATCCATGAAGTGATTTAAATGAGCGCGGGTTGAATCCAATACTCAGAACTTATGAGCACTCATGAGCATTGTAGCACAACTTTGTCCACCAACTTGGACCTCTACAAGCCAACCCATGACAGTCGTGATTCATATCTACTTCCAACATATGACTGATTGTGGATGGTTTGAATAACTTAATCATTCTGAAAGAATAACCTAGTTATTATGGAAGTCAAAACATTCAAAGTGAAACACAAGAATAAATGGATCAAATATGGTATCAAACCCTATGAATATAAATAGACCACTTCTATTTATCACCATACTGATTTTTCAATATTCATTGTTTCGGTTTTATCAACTTTATACTTGAGTGAAAACACTAGGTATCCCATGCTCCAAGCATCTACACTATTTTTTACTAAACAATATCTTTTCCATACACCCAGTATGCACTCTATGTTTATCTATGATCCTTACTTTGTGAAATAAACCTATTGACCAAACTTTCAATGATTCTAATTTCACAATCCCAAATTGAAATCTATTAGATTTTAAACTTAAATGCACTACCCTCTTGCAATGAATGTGTAAAAAGTCACAAAGACTTGTCAACAACCATTACAGGGTATTCCAATGAAGACCTAATCCATGGAAAAAAAGCCTTATGTTCAAAGTATGCATTGCTTTGAACATGCTTCTTGCACTAAGTTCTTTCTAATCTTACACAGATTGCTTCTATCCATAGAGACACCTCTATACTCCCATTTTGACTATTACTTCTGAACAAGAGTTGGCTCTTTTCAGACTATGTCAATATGGCCCTTCCAAAATTCACACTATACTTCCAACTGTCCTTGAGCAACCAATCTTTGGTAAACCTTAGATTGTCGTCGACAATTGCTTAATCACTTTAGTCATATCCAATTCTAGACATTTTCCTCCTTAATGCCCCAAGGCATTTGGAAAATTCGTAAAGAATAAATATTATAGCATATGTAATCGATCTTCTACCCAAAGTAAATGGGACACGATTCATGATGTTTCAAATAAAGACACAGTTCTAGACCAGTCTTTTGCCATAATAATTTTTGTTTTCCATATTCTCAAAATTTTACTATGAAAAGGGATGCCGTAATCATAATCGAATTTTGAGAACGCAATATATAGAATTTTCTTAAGTTGAACCAATCCAACATGAAATTCATATATATATATATATATATATATATATATATATATATATATATATATATATATATATATATATATTCTTGACTAAAGGTGATTAAAATCTCAATATAAGCTCTTTAGAATGATTATAAACTCAACCTAAGCTTTTCATAAATGAAATGAAGTATAATTTCCTCTCCTTTAATTATAGCAAAAAAACTTTTTCAACCCCTGCAACCTCACGAATTGAAACTTTTGTTTTCTATAATTAACATTGCTAACTTGCAATACTTATCATAATTATCATGCTCCCACTAACATGATGATTATTAGCATAACACTTATGCCCCCACTAGCTTTGACACGTACTCAGAAATCAGCTATTTACTTTTTTACCAAAGTTCAGATTTCTGATAATAGATTGCTTTGATAAGACTTTATCAAAATCATACACCTTATCTTAGATAGCTCACAGGTGTGTCTAAACAATTTCAGAACTATGAAAAGGAATGCCGTAATCATAGTCTCAATTGGTTAGACATTTGCTATTACTCATAAGTCCATCTTAGTGTACAATACTAACGACTTTGAGAATCTAAAGATTACTATCTACTTAAAATCTACTTAGTGAAATTGTTTCCTCACCATCATTTTCATGAATCGGAGAGAAACCTTATGACACTTAGATTTTTTTTATGGTGTATGAGTTCCTACCCATATGAATTTGTCAAAACCTTAGTCACAAGACACAGATAATGACAAATCCAAACACATATGGAATGAACTTATGCAATTTGAATTTCTTTCCTCCTGGCAGTACAGGGCCTGCCATTGCTTCCAAGTAGTTGTGCAACCAATTAAGGACTCTAAGAACTCATATTCAAGCCAACTTTAACTAGAATGGGCACAGAATATGTCAACACGATAGGTTATAAACCTCAAGTCGTGTGCTAGTGAAGAACCTTAGGTTTTATTCTTGATTAGTTCTTGAGACTTTCAAGACCTTTAAGACACCCACTGTCCTCTTTACATATAAGACTTTGTTGTCAAATATTCTAGGGATAGTACGGATTCTTTATCAAGACAAACACTTCACACAGTTGGTCTAAGTTGGTCTTTGTTTTATCCAAAACATCACAACTTACCAACTTCAAATGTACAAGAGTAGGACACTTTTACTCTTACATTTGACAAGTGTTTTTAAACCTTCTTTAAGGTATGTCACTCAAGTTACAATCTTAAAGTATAACTCTAAGGATTGTTTTGGAACGATGTATGACTCGTCTTCTTGATTTAACCACTTCAACAATTCCTAGCTCCTCTTCTTAGCTGTCAGAATGCACTTAGAGGATGAATTGTGATAAGGTCTCTTAATCATTAAGATGATCATATATCATAAAGTACTCTCCCATCTTTTAGATTTGAGAAACTTTTATCGTTCTGCCTAATTTGATTCTTCTCATTCGTTCTGCCATACATCGAGACTTTTCCAATGCTTCAGAATTATACTTAGACTTATAAGTATAACCATATTTACTAAACTTTAATAAATCGTGACGAATAGTCTTGTCGATTATTTGTGGTGGGCTTAATCAATGCACAAGAATGTGTACTCGATCCCTTAGTCCTTTACTTGACATACACATCCATGTGCTCAAGTAATTAGTCTTAATTTTCCAATGCTTGAAAGTTCTCATTCATCATAGTATGCAACTTGCATGATTCCAAGTTTCAGTCCAATTGAAACTTGGGTGATGAGAATCTTTCCTTATTTGGTAAATTTAGACATTACCACAAATGAAAGAATTAATTTCATATTTCCAGTCTTGTTATTAATGGAATCTTATACGCAACAAAAATTTTCACAGATGCCATTGTAAGGATATTTTAAAATAAATAAAATCAGAAATTTTCCTTTTATTTTTAACACTTTGCGGAAAGATTAATCCTTACAATCCATATGAGAACTTGTTGTTATCTATTCCTAAGCAATATCTCATAACTCCTAAGAAGTAGCTCAAGAATCCAATCTTCAAACTATGCGATAGAAATCCATCTACGCGATCAGATTCAGCATATTCTTTCTTTAAGTTTCTTCAGTTCTCTTTGATTCTTAAAACATCAACATGTGACCCAGTCAAATCATGTATCAAAAATCTCATAATAGAAACTTAATAGAGTTAGACAATAGACTTTACCTGAAATAAAGTCAAACTCATTGACTTTACCATCCTTAGGTAAGTTTGGCAGTTTCATAATCAAAGCCCCTTCCTTTGGCAATAGAAACGTATGGACTCTTAGGTAATAGTACATAGGACTATCTAAGACTTAGCCTTTCTCTTTACCATTTTGACAACAAAGTTGACTATGGCCAATCCCTTTCCATTGGGAAGAGAATGCTTTTCTGGATTTCCTGTGTCACTATTGTCCCTATCCATAAAGTTTTGGGAAGTTGATCTTCTAATCAAATTTGCTTTACTAGCCTTCCAAATCATTCCTGATTCAGCAGTTCCAAGCAAATAGATAAGATTATTAAAGGGTCAAGTCATAGTCTGTTTCACAGGAGTCCCAAAAGAACTCACTATGTGACTTAGAAAGTGATTGAACCACCAACTTTCTCAGGACTTTGACACCCAACTCTCCCGGCTTGTTAATATGTGACTTCATCTCCAAGATGTGATCATACCTAGACCTTGCCTTGCCAATAGGGCTTGAGTGACCTTGAACTTGTGGGTTAGGGACAATAATTGGAGGAGGGGGAGGAAGTGAAGTTCCAAGAGATTTGGGAAGATCATAGATGTCTGAACTAGACATCTTTTGGGAGATATTCAAGATAGTTGATTAAAATTCCTTAATATAACACCCAATATGAAATATTAAGGCTAGGACCCCACAAACTATTTTATAACTCGGAAGAGGGATGCCGTAATCCAAGCTATGAAATAATTGAAGGTAGGTAAATGACAATTTACCAATTTCCACTCTGAAAAATGAAATATAATTAAGGTTTAATTGGATTTGAAACTCCTAGATCTTTTGAGATTCATTGAACTTTTCAATGGCATGTTTCAATCTCGAGTGTGCCTTTAGGTTTTGTGACTGGGATGCCGAGGATCACAAAACAAGGTGTGAGGTAACCATGCAAGTTACTTGGTACTCTTAAATGTTTATCACCCAACCGATGTGCCGGTAAACCACACACGCTCCACCGGCCTATGATTAAACTTTAAGAAAACCCTTTACCTACCTTGTTACATCAAGCCAGTGTGCCGATAAACCACACACGCTCCACCAACTGACTTAAGCAAAGTGCCAAGTGTAATTTCATGGGTTATCACCTTATTCACATTTTCCTAAGTAACTCAGATTGGGAATCCTAGGTGTTTAGTTACTTAGTATATATCATTAATACTTTTAATGAAGGGAGAACTTATAGTTTTTGTCCTACCCGTTTGGCTAACGACCCTCTACCAGTCAAGGAAGCGGTGGGTGAGAGTGGACACCCATTAAACTGCCATTTTATAGGCAGTAACCTTATACCGCCTTACAGATCGGCTTCGTCAATGAGGCCTACTAATGGTAAGACTGACTTTTACTCTTGTACATATATATAAATATTATTAACTTATAATATTATAAAGTAAAAGGATTGAATTTTAACTCTTTAAAATTCTAAGGGCTTAACTTGGAATTGAAGTATTAATAAGTGAAACTTTTCAAATTCCAAAACTTGAGGGCAAGTTTTGAAACTATTCAAAACTAATTAATTCCATAACTTATGTGTTTAAAGTAGTTTTAATTAAAAGACTCTTCAAGTTCCATAACTTGAGGACAAGTTATGGAAGACTTTAAACTAATAAAAGAATTAACTTTTCTTTATTTTTATAACTTATGGAATTAATTAAGGTTACACTTATTTTTTTTATTTATTTATTATTTAATGAAAAGAATCTTGGTCCTCCATAACTTGAGGACAAGTTATGGAGTGATAAAACCATTTAATTAGAACTAGACTCTTCATTTTTGTAACCTTTTCCAATTTTTATGAGTTTTATGATTCTTAAATGTGACTTTTCATATAACTTGAGGACAAGTTACAAAAACAGACTTTGCAATCAACTCTTAGATTAAAATGGATTGAAATCAACTATTTCACATATTTTTTCTATTAATCTAAGAACAAGATAATTCAAATCATCAATCTTCAAGAAATTAGCATGAACATACAAACTAATGCAAATCTTGAAATTATGATAATTATCTTAAAAATTGGATTAGCATGAACATTACCACATCAAAAACAAGTTGATAAGTTCAAAACATCTTAGGGTAGTGTTCCAAGTCCAATTCCAGCCAAAAAAAGTCGAATTTATGCTGTCTGGGGGTCCAACTCGTCGAGTGCATGAACCAACTCAGCGAGTTGGATCGTTTTTTATCACTTTTAGGCATGGACTCGCCGAGTCTGATGATCAAACAACAAACAACTTTGATTTTTTTGAGCAGTTTTGCATGTATAACAAGAAAACAAGCCTAGGCTCTGATACCACTGTTGGGTTTTGAGCATTCTAACACTCCTAAGTGTACATGCAACCCTAATCTAGCATATAAAACATCCAAGGTATTATACATGCAAATATAAACATCCAAGGTATTATCCTAATCTAGCATATAAAACAATGAATATAACAAGATAGAATACATACCTTTTTGGTGTGGAATGTCCTCATGAAGCTTGAGTGCCTAGTGCCCCAAGTGTGACACCTCAAATGGTTCACACAACACCAAATGCACTTGGAATAACTTGATAGAAGCTTGAACACTTCTAAAATCGGCTAGCCCTTCTCTTCTTAACTTAGTGGCCGATTTTTCCAAGAGTATGATCTTTATATAGTGTTACAATTAGTGTAAACCCTAATTGTCATGACTTTCCATTTTCCTTGGATCCATGGGTTCAAATACACCATGGAGAATCCATGGAGCATCTTATGGGTTTTAGCCCAACTTGATAATCCATGGAGCGTTAGCGCACTATACAATTATGGATGATTTACACCATCAACCCATATATTTAATTAGTTTTCTTTATGATCACTTAATTAATTCTAGATTAATTCTTGATCAATACTAATTAAATAATCTTATTAATATATTATAACTTATAATATATTAACAAACCTTAAGTGTTATTTCTCTCATTATAGTCTATCCAAATGCATGATGCCATGCAACCCAAATGGACCATGCCGGGTCGGGTCAAGTCTTACCAATTATAGTTATGGACTTAGACATTAATCCAACAAAAATCATGAGCACTTAAAGAACCGTTCACTGTAGATATGGCTAACGGGAAGACTGAGAGAACTAATAGTATATACATAGGATGTACTCTAACTGTAGATAGCCATTCATTTGCAATCGACCTCATGTTGGTCTCAATTAAATGTTTCGACGTCATTATCGGCATGGATTGGTTAAGTCTACATCGTGCCGACATCATGTGTTATAAAAAGGCAGTTCACCTTAATCTGCCGTCTAGTGAAACTTTAGTAGTCTATGCCGACAAATCCGGAATGAACCTTCGTTTCATCTCGAGTGTTCAAGCCCATAAGTACTTGCGAAAGGAACGTCATGCATTCCTTGCTCATGTTGTCGATGTGAGCCAAGAGTCGAAAAACATAAAGAACATCCCAGTGGTACGCGATTTCCCCAACATCTTTCCAGAAGAACTCCCAGGATTACCTCCGCAACGTCAAGTCGACTTCAGAATCGACTTAGGTCCAGGGGCTACCCAGTAGCCAAATCGCCCTATCGTCTAGCACCAGTTGAGATGCAGGAACCGTCCAGTCAACTTAACGAACTGGTCAGCAAGGGATTCATTAGCCTAAGCTTCTTACCCTGGGGAGCACTGATCTTGTTTGTCAATAAGAAAGACAGATCGTTTCGTATGTGCATCGACTATAGAGAACTAAACAAACTAACCATTGAGAAACGTTACTCTCTGCCTCGCATAGACGATTTGTTCGACCAACTGCAAGGGGCGAATTACTTTTAAAAGATATATCTTAGATCCAGGTATCACCAGTTAAGAGTGCTTGAGGAGGATGTCCTGAAGACAGCCTTCCGAACTCGTTACAGAGACTACGAGTTCGTAGTGATGCCATTCGGACTAACTATTGCGCCCGCAATATTTATGGACTTAATGAATAGGGTATGTCGTCCTTACTTGAATCAGTTCATCATTGTCTTTATCGATGACATACTTATCTACTCTCGTAGTAAGGAAGAGCATTGTAAGCATCTACGTCAGATCTTGGAAATATTACGATCACAGAAGCTCTACGCGAAGTTCTCTAAAATCTAGTTTTGGATTCGAATAGTCGAATTCATGGGTCACGTTCTTAGTAAAGAGGAAATTCATGTGGACCCTTCCAAAATCAAAGCCATTCAGAACTGGTCAGCATCGAAGATGCTTACTAAAATTCGTGAATTTCTAGGCCTCGCTGGCTACTATTGCAGGTTCATTCCGAACTTCTCTCGGATTGCGAAACCGCATACGACATTGACCCATAAGGGTGTGGCCTTTTGCTGGGAAGAGAAACAAGAGAAGGCGTTCCAAATGCTGAAATGAGCCTCATGCACCGCACCGATACTATCCCTCCCAGAAGGAATAGAAGACTTCATCGTCTACTGCGATGCATCCAAGCAAGGGCTCGCTTGTGTTCTGATGCAACGAGGTAAGGTCATCGCCTATGCCTCAAGACAGCTGAAGACGCACGAGGTCAACTACACCACGTATGATCTTGAGTTAGGAGCAGTTGTGTTTGCTCTAAAGATCTGGAGACACTACCTATACTATACAAACAAGACTATCTTTACAAACCACAAGATCCTACAACATATATTCAACCAGAAGGAGCTCCATATGAGACAACGAAGGTAGGTTGAGCTACTCAGTCACTACGAATGCGAAATTCGTTGTCATCCGGGTAAAGCCAATGTAGTAGTTGATGCTCTAAGTAGGAAAGAATACTATGGTCGTAGAGTCAAATCATCGACTATGACTGTCCATTCACACTTGTCCACACAAATTAAGGAGGCTCAGATCGAAGCCTTGAAACCTGAAAATGTGGCGAGTGAATCACTGAGAGGGATGGATAGGAACTTGGAAGTCAAGGGTGGCAGAGCCTTACATCTCATGGACCGGATTTGGACACCGAAACACGGTGGCTTCAGAGACTTGGTCGTGACCGAAGCAAACAACACTAGATATTGCGTCCACCCAGGTTCAGATAAGACGTATCTAGATCTTAAAAAGTTATACTGGTGGCCTAACATAAAAGCAGAGATTGCTACCTTTATGTGGAAATGACTTACTTTAGCAAAGGTTAAGGTCGAATACCATAAACCATCAGGGTTAATCCAACAACCGGAGAAACCTAAATGGAAGTGGGAGCGGATCACGATGGACTTCATAACCAAGTTGCTTAAGACAACGGGTGGTCTCGATACCATATGGATGATCGTAGATAGGTTAACCAAGTCCGCACACTTCCTGCCTATCAAGGTAACTGACAAGATAGAGAAACTTACTAGAACATACAGTAGGGAGATAGTACGACTGCATTGTGTTCCCGTATCCATTATCTCTGATAGAGATAGTAGATTCACTTCGAGGTCCTGGTAGTCGCTACAAAGTTCCCTAGGAACTAGGCTGGACATGAGTACAACCTATCATCCGCAAACCGACGGACAAAGTGAGAGGACTTTTCAAACTTTGGAAGATATGTTGCGAGCCTGTGTGATAGACTTTGGGAAGGCATGGGATACTCATTTCCCCCTTTTCGAGTTAGCCTAGAACAATAAGTATCACACGAGCATAAAGGATGCTCCATTTGAAGCTCTTGATGGCCGTAAGTGCAGATCCCCTATCTGTTGGCCTGAGGTGGGCGACACATAGTTAGCTAAATGATGAGTTTCTGACAGCACTCTTACAGGTCTATAAATCATTTGGGAAATGACAGATAAAATTGGTTAAATCTGTGAACGATTAAAAGCCTCTAGAAACCGACAGAAAAGCTACGCGGACAGGACAAGGAAAACTTTGGAATTCTAGGTTGGCGACCGTGTTCTATTGAAGGTCTCACCCTGGAAGGGCTTATTACGCTTCAGAAAGCGTGGAAAGCTAAATCCAGGATACATAGGGCCTTTTGAGATTCTCGCTAGAATCGGCCCTATAGCTTACAAACTCAAACTACCTTGCGTACTCAGTAACGTACATTCTACTTTCCATGTCTTGAACTTCAAAAAGTGTCTTTCCGGCGAGACTCTTGTAATCCCACTCGATGAGATCGAGATCAACGAGAGCCTCAACTTCGTGGAAGAACCTGTAGAGATCATGGACCGAGAGGTCAAGCAAACGAAGCAAAGTCGTATCCCAACAGTGAAGGTTCGCTGGAATGCCAAGCGAGGACCTGAATTCACTTGGGAGTGCGAGGATCAAACGAAACTGAAATATCCTCATCTTATCGCTTAGTTATTTGTAATAGCTTATTTGCTTAAACTCTAATTTCGGGACGAAATTCTCTCTAACGGGGGGATGATGTGACAACCCGAAATTTCTATCTTGTACATTTATTCAAATCAATCAAAGTAGACTCATTTTTGCTATCTTCTAGCCTTGTTTAGAGGCAATTTGAGAGTTCTAAGCCTAGTATAACCAAGGTATAAAGCAAGGGGTTAGTGTATTTGAGTTCAACACGTTTATATTGAGCCAAACACCCCTTAGTTTTATGCTATTTGGCTTCAAACTCATGTTCTATGCCAAAACTTGATTAAGAACACTTACGAGATGCAAGTTAGAGACTTGGAATATACATTTGACCATTTTTACATGATCATCAAAGGTGTACAGCCGTACACCCCTTGTGTGGCCGTACACACCCTTTTTAAGGTCCAAAATGACATTAAACTTCCCTTAAGGTTAATCATTGGTCAAGACACACTTCCTAGATGCTTAATAAGACTTTAAAATCACTCAATGGAATGTTTCACCATGAGTGTGCGGCCGCACACCCACTTGGGCCATACACTTTGGCCTTACACACACATGAAGCACACCATTATGGCCTTACACTCCTATGTGTGGCCTTACACCCATTATATGCAACGTTGGTGCTTCTAGCACTTGAATGTAAGTGTTTTCTATGTCCTAGGGTGTCTTTCCTTGCATAATTAGTTTTTTAAACACAAATTATATATATATATATATATATATATGTGTGTGTGTGTGTGTGAGTATATTCCAATTAGGATTTGTTGTGCTCAAGTTTTCACTTGACTCTTAACATCCTACAAACCGATCTTTCATTTATGTCACCCACTACAAGTGAGTTCATACCCCATAACTTATCTTTTAGATGATTTTAAATGCTTTTAGGGGGGGGGGGGAATACAAGTAGTAACTTTATAGTTATTATATCAATCACATGTGATTAAATAACTATCAAACAGACGGATTTACTATACTTCAAATTGTGTTATCAAACAAACTGCTTAAAATCGTTTTACAAATTCTTTTAAATGCAAAACTCTTTTAAACTTATATTTTCTAAATCATATATATATATATATATATATATATATATATATATATATATATATATATATATATATAGTCATAGTTATATAAGTAGGATTGGAAGGACTTAGGACTGCTAACTCGCCTTATTTCATGTTCCTTGTTTGGTTGTGGACTTAGGATATTCGGTTGTTTGTCCGATGGTCATTTGAATCTTAGTTATATATTATGTGTATGTATATGGATATTAATGTTCTACATTCAGTTCAATACCTTTGGGTAGCAAAGGTGTACAAACATGTTCATTTATATAAACAACTTTACTAGTAAACTAAAATAGGTATAGTTAAGGAAGTCACTACTTACTATTTCTAGTACAATGAAACATACAAGAGTCAGTTCATTCATGAATCAATACAAACATACTGTGATGAGAAACTAAGAGAACATACAATACACTACATTATACAAGAGAACATACTATGATGAGAAACTAAGAGAACATATACTACACTAGTACAGAGAGAACATAAAATACACTAGAGCATACTATAAAAGCACTAGAACACTATAACATTAATATGAGCCACTACTTCATGAATGGCAAGCAATTGCTATGTCATGATTTGCAACCAAAGTCTCCTGGAGGGAGAGCGTGAGTTGGTGTATAGATCTATAAGGGATTGACTATCCTACACCTTGCTGCTAGCTACAGTGGGACCTGCAGGTCTACGAGTGACTAATGTCATACCATTTCGATGCCTTAGAGCATCGTGTTTTAACTAGTCGATCAGGCATGGTTACAACTATATCACATTTTGCCTTAATTAAAATAATGGTTTTAAGGTAGTTAGTACAATAGTAGTAGCTATATACTAATACTACAAGTACATCATTATTATTTTCCCATTACATTCATATTGTGAGCTTCTCACATAAACGGTAATGTAAAGTATATTTCTGGTAAATGATAGTCTATCATTGGGAAAAATTACACACTTTTACAAACAAACAACATATAGAATATTCGGGCCATGGTATAAAGCTACTTTTAGTAGAAAATATCGGATTTTCTAGGAGATACAAACATTTACAAACAAACTTTTACATACAAACATTTACATATAAACATTAACGTACAAATTATTACAAACACTTTCATACAAGCAATGACACTAAAATACTTATGAACTCACCAGCTTTAATGTTGAACTATGCTTTCAAAATAACTTGTATTTTTAGGTCATCAGTAGATAGGTACCGATGCCAGATTTTGAGAAGATGGAGCATTCAAGACTCATCTATTATTTTGATTCATATTTTTGGTGTCTTATAAACTATACAGAACACACTTGTATTTAAATCATGATATTAATGCAATGGATGTTGTTGTTGCTTTTTTACTATTATGCATTGTTGTGATACTGTACATGATGTCCTCCACCCCCGAACGTTTCCGCCATTCAGGTTTTGGTGTGTGAAAAGATGGAACCACTAGCCACCGTCACTTCCACGCAGATGATAGAATTTATTACCAAGAACATCTTGGCATGTTTTAGCACCCCCCAGTATCCTCATAAGCGATAACGACACACAATTTGAAGGAAGTCTCTTCAAGGAGTGGTGTGAAGACTAGAAAATTCACTACCGGTTCATGTCAGTAGCACACCCTCAGGCCAATAGACAAACTAGGATATCAAACAAAACCATAACTAATGGTTTGAAGAAAGGGTTACTCAGGTCAAAGTCCGCCTAGGTGGATGAAATCCCAACAGTGTTGTGGTCAGATCGTACCACAGAAAGGTCAAGCACGAGAGAAATGCCTTTTAGCCTAACCTATAGGACAGAAGCAGTCCTGCCGTTGGACATAGTAGCCGGCTCCCTATAAATAAAGAGTTTTGAGGAAGCAGCCAAATAATAAGGATGATGTCAGGACCTGGACATGCATGATGAAAAGCGCGAGGTGGCACAAATGCGGCATGCACTATACAAATCACGAACTGAAAAATATTACAACCACCAAGTTCGGGTCAAGAACATCAAAGTTGGAGAATAGGTGCTAAGAAAGAATGAGTCCTACCATGCTGAACCATTGGGGAAACTCAATGTCACATAGGAAGGACCGTACAAAATCGTGGAAGCCCATAAGAATGGTGCTTATGTTATAGAAGCTCAGGACGGGCGTGTCATTCGAAGAACGTGGAATGCGCAGAGCCTGCGTCACTTTTACTCTTAAAACAAGTGTTAAAGGTAGATTCAATGCTAGCGAACGAATTGTGCATTAGTTTTAACATGTAAATGTAATCTGAAAAAATTACTTTACTACTATCATTCTTATTACACTCTAAACAAAACTAGATCAAATCAAAAGGGCAATTCATATGCTCCTTGTTAGGACATAATTTATGGTTTATACATTACTTTTGATGACTTTTAAAGTTGTCGGTCTAGGACTGAAAACACTATGTTTTTAGTGGTTTTTTGACCGATATCACCTTGAGATCTCCATGGACTTTATAAGGATTTCGTTTGGGTTTTAGCTTGGGCGTTTGTAACTAGGTGTATATATATATATATATATATATATATATATATATATATATATATATATATATATATATATATAGGGTGAGGTTCAATAGAGAACCATAATTAACAAGGAACCAATGAAGCAATCGTGAGCCTCAGAAATCATAATGATCAACGGCCAAGGAAACGGATGTACACTTTTTTATTGGACACACACATACCAGATTATACCAAAAAATCCACCTCTTTATCAAAAACCCATCTCTTTTTTTCATTTAAAATTTTTTTTTGGCCACATTTGTTATCAAAAAAAAAATGAATATACCGTTGTTCTCGATTTTTCGTCCTCTTTCCATAGAGATCTATATTGATATATAAAAAAATGAACTCTTTTTTTCGAAAAAAACCCACTTCATTTTGTTAGTTTTTTCAATATTGAAGTTTATTTATATAAAAAAAAACTAATTATACCAAAAATATTAATTTTTTGTGCTCTATTAATAAACATTAACGCCAACAAAAAAAAACA
Organism: Lactuca saligna; assembly: GCF_052625555.1. Lineage (NCBI taxonomy): Eukaryota > Viridiplantae > Streptophyta > Magnoliopsida > Asterales > Asteraceae > Lactuca > Lactuca saligna. The sequence goes on from NC_136418.1 coordinate 17,435,500, forward strand.
CAAACATTGTAGATTCACATTGTGATTCTAAAGTGTAAATATTTAAATTTTCAACATTTACAATGTGTAAAAGCTCGATCAGTTCAGATTCACATTGTGAATCTAACTTACTATTATACACACTATGAATCTGAGAAAGTTAAAAAAAATATCGATCAATATAGATTGACACTGTGAATCTAAACTGTAAATATTTCAAAATTCTACATTCACAATATGAAAAAACATGATAAGTTCAGATTCGCACTGTAAATCTAACTTATTATTATGCACACGATGAATCTGATAAGGTTCACAGTGTGAATCTGAACAGGTTTACAATATAAATCTGAACAGTTTCAAAATGTGAATCTGAACTGAAACATTGTTTTTTAAACCGAATATAAATCTATGTTTAAAAAGTATAAAAAACATGAATTTTGATATATTTACTATTTTTTTTATGTAAAAAAATAGACCTTAACTTTTCAACAAAGAAAATGAAGTGGGTTTTTTTCGTAAAAAAAGTATGTTTTTTATATATCATCATGGATCTCTTTAGAACGAGGACGAAAAATCATGAACAACGGCATACTCAACTTTTTTTCGATAAAAAGCATGGCTTAAAAAAAATTTACACAAAAAAAAGGAAGTGAGTTTTGTTATAATCTGGTGCATGTGCGTCCATTGTAAAAGTCTACAACCCTTCCTTTTGCCATTGATCGCTTTAAATTTTGATGTTTTGGATTAGTTCCTTGGTTCCTTGATTAACAATGGTTATCTATTGAACTTTTCCATATATATATATATATATATATATATATATATATATATATATATATATATTAAGAAGCTGAGACTGAGTTTACAGAGAAAGAGAGAACCAAGAGTAATTGAGAATTTTATGTTCTAGACTATTGTTCAAATAGTTTGCCTTGAAGATTTCATAATCATGTTCGTAGTTGGTTTTAAATGTTATGCATTAATCACTTGATTGGGATTCCACACCAATTCTAGTGATTTCGATTGATATTCAAGAACGAGTTTTACAATTATTATCAGAGTGAGGATTGGTAGCAATCGAATTGGCCTAAACATTAAACGTTAGAGATTTTGAGTTCTTCTTGATGAAATTTTTCCGCCGTTCCTCGTGTTCTTCACCACATTAGAGATTTTGATCAAAATTGGTCTTAATTAATTACCAATTTCATGTTTTTCGGCGTTTTCGGTCAACCCTCAGAGTTCTTGGCGCCAAAATTAAAGTTATCGGTTATGTTTAGGAGTCTTCGGCGTCCAGCTGATCGATTTTGGTTAGGGTTTGAAATAACATTCTCTCGGCCAGCTCCACGGACTCAACTTCGGAGCTCTCTGTCTCAGCCTCGGAGTTCTCGGCGACGACTCGGGGTTCCCGGCTAGTTCAACTTCACTTATTGGGTCTTCGATCAATGTATTTGGTCTGCATATTGGCTTCATAACTTTGGTTCAGCTTCTCGATTGTCGAGATTTCGGCTAAAGTTCTCGGTCAAGAATCCTCGTTCTCAGTCAGTTCTTTTTCGGACAAGAAGGTGACCTACAAGGTTATCGGTCAACAGGGTGTTGACTAGTGGTGTTTACGGTCAAAGGGTATTTATTTTTTCTTTGTTTTTGGTGAAAATCCAATTACAAAATCAGATTTCTTCTGTTGGTAAATAATGAGTTCCTACAACAATTTGAAGAAGGTAAGTGAAACCCCATGCTCTCAGTCCTGTGAAGATAAAATTAATAAATATTGTAAGCATAACGAGTTAGTAATTAGAGAGGTTTTCGATCTTAAAAATGCAATCTATGAGATTAAGAAAGTAAACAAGCCTCTTAAAAAAACTAGATGCTCAAAATAAATATTTAATTAGGATTAAGGAAGAATAAAGTAGCAAATGTGTCCATCATCATTATGCTAAAGAGAAAATTGGTATATTAACTACCGAACTTGATGTCTTGAAAGCTAAATTTCAAGATGCTGAATTTAAGTTTAAGAAATTTGATGTGTCAAGTGAGATAGTTGAATCTATGATAAAGAAACAATTAAAGTGGAAAGACAAACATGGTATGGGTCTAGGGTATCATAATGTTCCACCTCCTTTCAACGATAACTATACTCCACCCGTTGAAACCAAAGAGATAAATACACCAGCACAATATGGTCAGCCCCTTGTAACTGCCCCAATCAAGACTGAATAATCCGGCCCAACTGAGAGTATTGATGTGAATGAATCTAATGTTTCTACTTCATGTGCAAATAAGGTAACCGTGCAAGATGGGTTTGAGTAGAACAAAAATAATTCTAATTCTGCTGAATCTGATTGAAAAATTTATGATAATGATAATCCCACTGCCGAAAAGGTCAAGCCATAATAGTTTGTTAAATAGTCTAATAGATGTGCTTGTGCTTGTGGAAGGTCTTTGAAAAAAACTTCATTTGGATAAGGACCAAGTCACAATCTTATTTATTTGAAAAGACAAACTTGTTTTAACTATGGGACTCTCGGTCATATTGCTAGAAATTTCCCACATCGCTCATATGTTCCCTACTATAAACAAGGGTGGCAGAACGTGCCAAAGGGGGGATCTTCCAAAAGAAATCCTTCGAGGTCAAGTTCATTCAATGTTGATTGGAATGCAAAAAGGCCAAGAATCAAACTCCCAAGGATAAAAAGGGCATGTTGGGCAAGAAGCCTAATTTGAGAGATGGTTCTGCCAAATCGAAATCGATAAGGTCGAATTCATCGCAAGGATTGCGCTCTAGCTTACACTTGGGATTCAAGTCTGAATCAAAAGGCAGTCGCAACCCAAAGACATGTGAAAAAGGTCCCATTCGGCCCAACAAGAAAGTACACAAACCAAATTACCAATGGGTTCCTAAAGGTCACATTTCAAAATCGTCCAATTCATGTAACCTTTTTATGTTTCTTATCTGATAAACATGATATGTCATGGGAAAGAGTATATTGTGTTGATAGTAATGCTAAACCCATACTCAAAATGGACTAGGTTCCCAAAACCAATTAATCCCGCAAGTTTGTGCCGGAGCAACTAAGGAGGAATGTCAACATACTTCGGTATCTTGATAGTCATTGTTCCAGGCACATGACACGAAACCTCTCTCAACTGCACGGCATTCATAATTTTAATTGAGTGTTTGTGTGCTTTGCGGGAAGTGAGAAAGAAAAGATCACCCAAATGGGGACCGTACTTAACTGCATGATAAATTTTGAATATATTAACTTCGTTCCAGAATTGAAACATAGCTAAGGCTAAATACATTGTTGTTTATAAATATTGTTGCTCTCAGGTTATCTGGATGCATCTTCAATTGTTGAATTATGGTTTGAATTTTCTTGATACTTCTGAGTTTTCTTATAATGAATTGTTTTGAAGACTAAAAGTTTTTTGTTTTGTACATATTAAAACAAAGTAAAAATCGTAAAATTGAAAATTCCAAAAATATGCTTATTTATTTATGTTTTTATTTCTTTTTTAGAAAAATCAAAATCCAAAAATATTTTGACTGTTTTTTAATGTACTTAAATTTATTTTTATTCGTAGTTATTTTTTATTATGTGCTAAGTTTATTTTATTTTATTTTTATCTCAAAATTTCATTTGTCTTAAAACGTGAATTCAAAAGAAGAAGAGACTCAAGGAGACCGTGTCATATATATCTGTGCAAAATTAGATCTTGAAAGGATATGACTTAATTTCACTTCACACTACTTTCACAAGGAATTGAAGGCATGAAACTATACAAATTGTGAGTTAGGCAATTTCTCTCTAAAGAACTGTCGTATTCACGGAATTGAAGGCACTAAACTATACAAACTGTCAGTTAGGCAGTTTCTTTGTAAGAATTGTCGTATTTAAGGAATTGAAAGTTTGAAACTGTATAAATTGTCCAAATTGGTCTTGTCATTTATCTTTACCTAAGAACTGTCATGGCACCAACATGATTCACTAAATCGGGAAATAGATATCGATGAACATCCAGCCCAGGGTCTTGACATTCTCTTTGTCATGAAAAACTGCGGAGACTCAAATGTATTCTCGGATACATTCTTCGCATGTAAGGAATTAACGGTTGCTGACACTAGGGCGATGCACCTCCGAAGGCACGGTTATCATTGAATGTCCCATTAAAAGGGCCTTGACCTCGTATCATGCCAAACTATGGAAATGTGTCGTCAGATATTTTGTCACAAGATGGTTTTGTGAGTTATTCCTAATTAACTCTCACTGGCACTAGAATGGTACACTCAACTGAGATTCCGAAACCATTTAACGTCTCGCCAAGGGCCAAGTTAACTTGTTAACATGAAAAACTGTATTGAGATCTTTGATCTAGGAAATTTAGGGGCTAAAATCAAAAATAGCCACGTGTAGTTTTTCGATAATCAACAAATCGCACTGCTTTCCTCCGTATTCACGCAGATACTATGAGTAGTCTCTTTCTGAGCCAAGACTGGGTCCTTAAACAACTGTGGTGAGAAGGGTCTTTTTGACTATGTGATCCACATAGACTTTTTGGTTACAGTTACTTTTAAGACGCATCTATGATCAAAGAAGAATATTCATTCAAAAGAACAAAAAGTGAAGACTAATTTTCAACACACAATCTTTCAACCCCATAAGCAAGGTGCAACTATTTTTGAAGTTATGTGACAAATTGCATTGAAGCATCCTCAATAAACTTGATGCTATTTATGAACCTACTGAAGTGATCCAGAAGAATAGGTGTCTCTATAATCATCTCTGAAGTTTCTCAAAGTTGAAAGTGCTGATTTTCAAGAACTCATGCAAGAGGCCTCTATACCCAATGTGTATTCAAAGTCAAATTTTAAAGGGAATCTAATTATTCAAGATGAATTCATTCATGTAGAAATTCATATGTTAATCTTGAATTTGAAGCAATCGAAGAAAAAATTTGAACGTCAACATCAAAGAGAAGATTGAAAAGAAAAGAAAGCACTAAACCAAGGGGGAATTGTTAGGACATAATATATGGTTTATACATTACTTTTGATGACTTTTAGAGTTCTTCCTCTAAGTCTGAAAGCACCATGTTTTCGGTGGGCATTATAAGGATTTTGGTTGGGTTTTGGGTTGGGCCTTTGTAACTAGGTATAGTTATCTATATCTTATTGTTTCATCCTTGTAAGTGGCTAGTCATTCTAAGAAGATGAGATCAAGTTTAGAGAGAAAGAGAGAACCGAGTGTAATTGAGAATCTTATGTACTAGACTATTCTTCAATATAGTATGCATTGAAGATTCAATAATCGTGTTCTTAATTTTTTTTTTAACTATTTTGCATTAATCACTTGATTGGGATTCTGCACCAATTCTAGTGACTTTGATTGATACTCAAGAATGGGTTTTACACTCCTTATGTTCAAGCTTGAAAGATAAGACAAAGAGGTTGTCTACATTTACCGTCTGACAACAAGGATTGGTCATCCAACGTCACATGAGTGAAATCGTTACAAAGAGGCAGCCAGGGAGTTTACATAGAAAAATCTTAGAACCTTTCTCCCAAAACATGTTCATCAATTACATTATAGCAAACATATGAAAGAACATGTGACATGAGTGTTTCCACTAATGAGAAAAGCATAATCGGGTGAGCCTCAAGATGACGGTCTTGGCTACACCTAGGGTCTTTAAGCAGGAAATTAGAACAAATTTCTCAAAGACCAGCCTTAGTAAGGCATAAACAGTTCACCAAGAAAGGAACTCAAACCAGGGTTATAAGCAAACCCTGCGTACATACCACGTGATGGACAACAAAAACCGTACATGAAGCAACCAAACAAAAGAATATGTGTGGTAACAACATTCAATCATACCCACGAATATAAAGTGAACATTGTCAAAGTCGCAGGACTCCTAGACTTTCAGACTGCCACTGAGGGTAGAAAAGAAAAAACAAACAACAAAGCAAGAAATAGAAAAATTGTTCACTAATATTACATCATAAAAAATCAAATAAACATCGCTACTTGTGGGCAGGGGTGTTACCATAATCGGGTGAAGTACTTGGGCTAGGGCCAGACCCATCGCTATGAGCATCTTGACAAAGATCGTGGAGCCCAACCATGTGCAGACTGCCCAGGCGGAGATAGACAGTGAAATATGTTTCAATAAAATTCGCCATCGAATCTTCCGTCTCTTGGGTCTTAGTGGCCACGTCCACCTAAAACTCTGGATTGAACTCCTCAGCAGTCACCAACTCTTTTGCAGCTCTCTTTCCCTGCTCCACCCCTGCTGCCACACAAGCCGCCTGCACCTGAAACAAGCCTTGGAAAAACTGAGTGCTCTCGATCTGTTGGGTCAAAAATATGTTTTATACTTTGCTTTTCTAGGAAAATATATTTTTCTATTATGTAATAGGTAATTTTGTGGCTGTGTACGGCTGCACATGTGTGTGCAGCCGCACACCCTATGTATGGTCGTACATGCATGTGTAGTTGTACACTTGTGTACAACTGGGAGTGCTACAAATAGAGGAGTGCATGTGGCAGTGTAAAGCTAGAAGAGAGGGAAAGTTAGAGAGAAGAAGTGTGTGTGAGAGAGAATCTATTGTAAGGAGCATCACTCAATTTCATTAATACATCATAGATTCATCTTCTTCTTCTTCTCATTCTTTTCTATTTTGATCTGACATCATTCAATTGATTGGGATTCCACACCATCAATTGGATCTGATTGATACACAAGCAATTTGGGGACTTACAATTGGTATCAGAGCTTGGATTTTAACAGTCAATTTTTTCAGATCTGGAGCTTATTTAATCTTATTTTGAAAAGATAATAGCGTTTTTGGATAGATCTCGCAAAAATAAGGGGGGTTTCTTCTTTGCATTTTTCGTAAAAACGAGTTTTTGATCGAGTTTTGGAGTAAAAAAGGGTGAGAAACGTTGTTTTTTCGCGAATCTGTTGAAGGTGTGCGGCCACTTGAAGGTGCGGCTCAGAGTGTACGGCTCGATGTGTGCGGCCTCGTTGTGTGCGGCCTCGGTGTGCAGCCTCGGTGTGTGCGGCCTCGGTGTGCGGCTCGAAGTGTGCGGTGTGACAACCCGATATTTCGAGAAAATAAAATGTAACACCAGTCAAATTTAGTTCGAAATTTAACTTTCCTAAAATCTTATTTGGGTTAAATAAAGTAGTAGGAATCGTATCAAGGTTTTCGTGCATACAAAGAACCCTAAAATACGAGTTATAACGAGGAAGTTATGACCAACCGATGATTCTCGGCAAAACCGTTAAAACACTGTTAAACGTAAAATACGAAATCCGATAAAATACTTTTTAGCCTTAGGTATCTAAATGAAAGTCATAGATATCAATAAACCGTGACCATACATAAAAAGAATGCCCAAGTCTGACTTCGTATGAGGAAGTTATGATTTTTCGAAGTTTCTGATCCTAGCAGTAGACAGCTAAAAACTCGAAATAGAGATCGAGCGGTCTTTAGCCGACACAACCTAAACGAAAGTTGAAGACCCCGACAATAGGAGTACAACAGTAAAAAGTCTGACAAAAATGGACACCAAATGAAGGAATTATGGAATTTAAACGGACTTTCCAGGCTCGGTCTGTTAAAAATAATATAATTAAAAGAAATTCAAAATTGCCGACGAAGTCTAAACGAGAGTTGTAGAGCCTTTACTTAGCTACGCGTGCATATAAAGAACGTCGAAAACGGAGCTCGTATGCGAAATATATGATTTTCTGAAGTGTTAGAGCATTTAACTAGGGTTTACTATACAAACGAAACAAACTTTTGGAAAAACTATAATAGTTTACGACAAACATTTTTACATGTTAAAAGCTCTTTATCAAACTGTCTTACATACTTTATGTTTCCTTTCAAATGTTGTTAAAATCATGTTTCTAACAAAGGTCTTCCTATATTTAAAACTGTTTTTATCAAACAAACTACTTTCAAATCATTTTATAAACTGACATCAAGTCATCATTTCTTATTTATTAAACTTTTCAAAGGTTATACAAAACTTCTTTTATATTTTTATATTGTCAAATGCATGCCTATATATGTATAGTTATATAAGTAATGTTTAAAGGACTTAGGACGGCTAGCTCGCTTTATTTCCTTTTCCTCGTTGGGATGTGGCCTTAGGGCATCGGTTATTCGTGCGAATGTCGTCTAAATATTAATTATATATATCATATGTACATATATAGACATAAAAGTTCCCGTCAGTTGGTTCAGTACCTTTGATTAGCAAAGGCATATTTTGGTTATACACGTACAATACTTGAAACTATAATAGGTATAGTTAGGAGATACTACTTAACATTCCAAGTACAACGAATCACACAAGAGTCAGTTTATTCATGAGTCTATACAAATACATTACATACTGTATGAAGGGATACGATTACACACAATTACAAGGCATACAATTTCAAGACATACAATTACAAAGCCTACAATTTCAAGACATACAATTACAAGGCATACAATTTCAAGACATACAATTACAAAGCATACAATTTCAAGACATACAATTAAAAAGCATACAATTTCAAGACATATAATTTCAAGAGATAGGATTACAAAAGATAGTGTACTAGATATTCATGAAATTTTACATACTACAAGTACCATATCAAAGAGATATTTTCATATACAAGAACAAATGGACATTTTCATACGTAAATTTGTTGTTATACTAGGTGTTGTGAGACATTTCACGTACTTTCGAGTATGCATTATTAAGTCTTGTATTATATACCATAATCCCTTGTAGGGGGAGCGTGATACTTGTGTATAGATCTACACGGGATTGACAATCCCACAACTAAGCTTTTAGCTACAGATAGGCCGGCAGGCCTGGGGTGACAAACGTCATAACATTCCAGCGCCTGAAGAACGTTGTTACAGACATTCTGGGTCACTAGCACGGCTATAAAACTCACATGGAGTATTAAAAACACGTTGATTTACGGGATTATCAAATACCTTAGCGATTTTATATGTACACAAATCTACTATTTTATGCATGAAAAACACCATTGTAGTTCATTTTTGTGACTTTTAAACTACCACCCACTTATGGGAAAATATTGGATTTCTAATAACAAAAATTTAAAACAGTCGGGTCTTGGTAGAAGGCTACTTTTTATATTAGTAGAAAATATGGGATTTTCTACGGTTTTAAACGTTTACAATTACTTACAAACATGTTCATTGGTACAAACTTTCCTTCAAACATTTTCAAGTCTTTCTTTACAGCTTTACAAATTAAACTCACATAAATACTTATGAATTCACCAGCATTATTGCTGATACTCGGTTTCAAAATAACTTGTATTCCCAGGTCACAAATAGACATGTATGACTGCCAGGTTTTCTAAAGACGGAGCGGTCAAGACTCGTCTTTTATTTTGAATATTCATTTTGTAGAATTATACTATGAAAGAACTCACATGTAATTAAAACTATACTATTACTGCAATGGATGATGTTGTTGCTTGTTTACTACTTTGCATTGTTGTGATACATTACATGACGTCCTCCGCCCCAGAACGTTTCCGCCGTTCTTGGTTTTGGGTGTGACAGATTGGTATCAGAGCATTGTTTACAGTGAATTGAGTATATCAACCCATAAAAGATGTACAAACTATAAATACAATAGGAATTAAAATACTCTGATAAAGAGTCTATACTTTTAAATAATAAAATATTTAAGTAAGTATACGTGCCTGCATGCATAATAAAATCAATGTCAGAACAAAAGTATTACGATTGTTGGGCAGCACAAGTAGACTTAGAGACATATAGTCAAAACTACGATGATATAGCCTGATCAACTATATTATCTGTGGGTTGACTAGCATGTGCCTAAGTGTGGTTGTGAGTTGCAACAAGTCGAAAAACTTACCCACAATACCACAATGAGAAAAATAGAACATAAACCTAAAATACTATAGGAGTATTTTGTGTATTACTATAAACTACTTATGTGTTAGATTCTTATACCCCAATTACCACATAGATATCATAGCTGGACACCATCCCCACGACGACCTGTATTTCCCGAACAAAAGCAATACTGGATGGTTAAGAGAAGAACCAGAGAATGATCATCCAATCCCTTTTTAATGATCACCATGCTGAAGACCTTTCGGATGATGATAACTCCGAACTCGAGGATGAGAACCTACCCTCGCTAGCTCCCAATTCAAACCCTAACCCTCGTCCAACTCTTCATAGCCCGACGCCTCCTTGGGTAGAATGCCTGTAAACATGGAGCGAAGAGCAAGATCAACCTATGCCATTTAAAGGAGACCGAAGCTGCTACAACTTAAGGGAAGCTCAGCAGACAGAGTTCTACCAACCCTGATCTGTAAAGTTGCCCAAAACGAAATTCAGGGCAGGACGACTCTCCATTGTATCGAAGAGGTTAAATGCAAATGAAAGAATGCATACCATCCGCACCAATCGTCTTGAAAACACTCGTGAGAGATCTGAGAGAGACCATGAGACCCTACTGCAAGCATTAGCTAAAACACGAGCCAAATTCATAGAACTCCGAGTACGCCAAAGGGTGTACGAAAGACACCTACTTGATATGGAACGTCAACCGGCTGAGCTGAGAGTTCACCAGAGGGATGACCATCGCCAATAGTAGATGCCTTACTTTATTTTCCTTATTAAAGGAATTATTTTTCTGTCTATGCCCAATGCGGAATTTTCTATGAAACTATCTTGTACTGTAAGTACTGTTAGTTAGGCCTTCTTGCGGGAAAAACCTTTCTACTCCGGATATGATGTAAGACCTTCTTCAAGATCAAATTTTCCTAAAACTTGTTACATCTTAAACATAGATGATATTGACAGTCGGCTAATTTCCGTGTCACTCTTTGTTCAAAAACCCACAGCATACCTTCGTTGGAGTCTATCTGAAACATGCTTTAGTAAAGTCATTGGACTATAGTAATTTCACTCCGGAGACATTTCGAAGTCTTTTTTAGTGGTTGGATCATGTTATTCACCAACCAACGATACCTCGGCTTGAACAACAAACATCTTAAGACCACTCTACAAACATAATTCTACTCTGTACTAGGACTGCATCATAGGGATGTAGGCCATACTTTCGAGAACATAGTCTTACTCTTTACTTAAGCGATCGATGTACATTTAGGGTCAACCAAAGTCGCTCACAAAATACTTTTTTCTTTCGTGTTACAAAATCATGTCGCCGAAGGAAAGTAATCAACCCATTAGCCAAACAAAAACTCTTCAGATTGATGCAGCTACCTTTCAAGCTGCAGTCTCAGCGGTCGTGACAGCTGTTGTGACTCACCTTAACGCTAACAACGCAAATGTTAGCGGGATGGTTTTCAATAATTCCAATCCAAGTAAAAACCAAGTACACCCACGAGTAACAAACTACCATGACACTCCGAAGCTCAAAACAAGGAGCAATAAACAAAAATCCCGAGATAGAGTTTAAGGCAAATCACCTCGAGGGACAAACAAGTAACCATCACCGGTGGCAGCCTTTGCAGCCACGAGATCTGCAACTCCTACCACCAACACTACTAGTATCCCATTTAAACCTAACCCGGCCAGACAGTATGATGGAAACCTACCGAAGTGCAATAAGTACAGCTTCCATCACCTAGGTAGTTGTCGTCTGTTACACAGCAAGAACTGCAACAAGAACGACACACTACCCGCTTCTGCATGACTCGGGTCCAGCACATTACTTCAACCACCAATGTCCAAGTTTCTCGGATATGCCATCTATGTGGTTTAATGGGACACTTCAAGAGGGACTGCCCAACAGAGAAGAATGACAGCGGAACGGGAGGAATTTGACCTCAGAATAGAAAAAGGCAATGAAGGACCCGACTATAATAGGGGCTCACTTCCAATCGTCAGCATTAAGTATGCTATTAAACATGCTTAAAACTAGTTCAAATCGAGTCTTATCTTTTGAGAGATCCCATCAGAAAAGGGGACCCTCTTGCTGCGTATACTTGCCTTTTGTAGTATACCTTGTTCGCAACAATAGTCTTGTAGTAAAATCAAAGTACTGTAACTCTATTAAAAGTTGCACTGTTGTGTTTTGTCTGTAACACCCTTATGATTAAATCTAATACCTTTATTTCCAAGTAAGTTCGATACCATCATACAACTTGACTCAAATCGATCCTCGCAATACCAGCTTCGTGCGTACTTCTCCTTCTCCGAAAAACATCTTTCTAGCGAATACGTCATTCCAGAACACCGAAGTACTCATGCATAGAGTACCTCATGTTTCTTATCTTTTCCAAAGAAACCTCAGCAAACCACCCCAAAGTACCACTTGTGCAGTACGTCAAGTTCAATCCAAAGACCCAACTTTTCAATCTTAATTATATACGACTCGTATACCCGAGACTGTGATTGATGAACCGGGTATCAATTCTACTATGAACTTCAGGACAGAGACTGGCCAAGACTGCGAGTGATCGTGCTTCCATAAGAATAAACTTAGAAATACCTATCCTTTTCCCTAATTCATGAGTAGTCATACTTTCTTTTAGATCTTCACGACAACTAATCCACCCCAAGGTTTTGACATCATAATCTGTAGGAGTTGGTTAAGTCTACATCGAGCCGACATCAGGTGCTTTGATAAAGCAGTTCGTCCTAACCCCCCCCCCCCTAAACAACGAAGCTCTAGTTATTTATAGCGACAAACCAAGTAAGAACCCTCTCATCATTTCGTGTATATAAGCTCAGAAATGCTTACGAAATGAATATCATGCATTCCTTGCACACATCCCTGAGACGTGCTGAGAAGCGAAGGACATTCAGAGCATCCCAAAAGTACGTGACTTTCCCGACACCTTTCCAGGAGAACTACCGAGATTACCACCACAACGTTAATTCGAGTTTAGAATCGACTTAGTTACAAGGGCTACCCTAGTAGCCAAATCACCTTATCGTCTAGCTCCAACTAAGATACAGGAACTTCCCAGATAGCTTAGAAAACTCCTCAAAAGAGGATTCTTTAGGCCAAGTTTCATACCTAGAGGAGCAGCAAACTTGTCTGTAAACAAGAAAGAGCGTTCCAAACGCTAAAGTAAGCCTCGTGCACTGCACCGAAATTATCCCTCCCAAAAGGGGATAGCAGATTTTGTGGTGTAATGCGATGCATCCAACCAAGGGCTTGGTTGTGTTCTTATGCAAGAGGAAACGTCACTACCTATACCTCATGACAGGTTAAGACACAGGAGGTTGACTATTCAACACATGATCTTGAGTCAGGAGCAGCGGTAATTGCTCTGCAGATCTGGAGACACTACTTGTAGGGTACAATGTGTACTATGTTCACAGACCACAAAAACATTCAACATACATTCGACCAAGAAGAGTTATCACCCCAGTGAAGGCAAGCGAAAGAAGCAAAGTCATATCCCGATAGTGAAGGGTTCGCTGGAATGCCAAGCGAGGACCACAGTTCACTTAAGAACACGAGTAGCAAATAAAACTTCTATCCGTAGCATGATTATTAATTCTGCTTAAACTCTAATTTCAGGAAGAAATTCCCTCTAACAGGGGGATGATGTGACAACCCGATATTTCGAGAAAATAAAATGTAACAGCAGTCAAATTTAGGTCAAAATTTAACTTTCCTAAAATCTTGTTTGGGTTAAATAAAGTATTAAGAATCGTATCAAGGTTTTCGTACATATAAAGAACCCTAAAATCCGACTTATAACGAAGAAGTTATGACCAACCGAAGATTCTCGGCACAACCGGTGAAACACTGTTAATCGTAAAATACAAAATCCCGATAAAATACTTTTTAGCCTTAGGTATCTAAATGAAAGTCATAGATATCATTAAACCGTGAACATACATAAAAAGAACGCCCAAGTCTGACTTCGTATGAGGAAGTTATGATTTTTCGAAGTTGCTGACCTAGCAGTAGACAGCTAAAAACTCGAAATAGAGATCGAGCGCTATTTAGCCGACACAACCTAAAAGAAAGTTGAATAACCCGATAATAGGAGTACAACAGTAAAAAGTCTGACGAAAATGGAGACCAGATGAAGGAGTTATGGAATTTAAACGGACTTTTCCAGGCCCAACTTGTTAAAAATAATATAATAAAAATAAATTCAAAATTTTCCGACAGAGTCTAAACGAGAGTTGTAGGGCCTTTTCTTAGCTACGCGTGGATATGAAGAACATCGAAAACGGAGCTCGTATTCGAAAGATATGATTTTCTGAAGTTGGGACACGAATTTCGACGCTGTGTCAGAATTGTCATTATTCACGACATGAACATTGTGTTCACGACGTGAACAGTCTGACCTCGCATTTAAGAGGCACTTGACAGATGAAGCATGCCATGGCGAATTTGGGGCAAACGCACGACCTGAATTGGCAAAACTCACGATGTGAACTTCGATTTTTAGCCTATATATAGAAATCGAAGCCTTTCGAGTTTGGTTGCTGATTCCTAACCTCTCTCCTACTCCTACACCCTATTAAGCCCTTCTAAACTATCCCCAAGCCCCGATAACACCTCCAACACATGACGCAAGTCCCGAAGTCCCAAGATTTTGGAGAAATCGACTTCTTTCCAGTCGAAGTACTGCCCGCGTGAAGCTCGTTTCTTCAACCAAGACTCGCGGTTACGTCAAGAACGATCCTTCTTGGAAACGAAACGCTGATCGATTCACCACTTATCAAGTCAGTTCATACACCTATAAACTACATTTTCAAATGTGTTATCAATGTTTTTTAATATATTTTAAGGGGGGGAATACAAGTAAACACACGGTTATTATCGTGTGTAACCTAAAGTTTCATTATATACTCTTTTTATCAAGTAAACCATATGAGATTCATAACTACTACATGGAAACTTTCGTACGCAAAATATATCACGATAACATCTTTTCTTTTTAAAATCAAATATGTTGTTATACATATACGAATCAAACACTTTATCTATACTTTGAGTATATGTGTTCAGTTATGTCACTACAAAAGTTACACTTTACATAACGAGTGAGCATTTCACTAGGGTTTACTATACAAACGAAACAAACTTTTGGAAAAACTATAATAGTTTACGACAAACATTTTTACATGTTAAAAGCTCTTTATCAAACTGTCTTACATACTTTATGTTTCCTTTCAAACGTTGTTAGAATCATTTTTCTAACAAAGGTCTTCCTATATTTAAAAATGTTTTTATCAAACAAACTACTTTTAAATCATTTTATAAACTGACACCAAGTCATCATTTCTTATTTATTAAACTTTTCAAAGGTTATACAAAACTTCTTTTATATTTTTATATTATCAAACGCATTCCTATATATGTATAGTTATATAAGTAATGTTTAAAGGACTTAGGACGACTAGCTCACTTTATTTCCTTTTCCTCATTGGGATGTGGCCTTAGGGCATCAGTTATTTGTCCGAATGTCGTCTAAATATTAATTATATATATCATATGTACATATATAGACATAAAAGTGTTGGATAAGGTGTCTAAGTCCATAAATATTTCTGGTATGTACTTTACCCGACCCGGCATGGTCCATTTGGGTTGCATGGCACCATGCAATTGGATAGACTAAATGAGAGAAATAACACTTGGAGATTATTAATATATTATAAGTTCTAATATATTAATAATATTATTTGATTAGTTTGATCAATAATTAATTTAGAATTAATTAAGTGGTCAAAAGAGAACTAATTAAATATATGGGTTGATTATGTATAGTGGGCTAAGAGGCTCCATGGATTATCAAGTTGGGTTCTACCCATAGGATGCTCCATGGATGCTCCATGGGAGTTACAAACCCATGGGTCATGGAAATGAAGAGTCATGACACATTAGGGTTTACATGGTGTAACCCTAGATGTGTCAACACTATATAAGAAGCATATTCTCCACCAAAATCGGCTACACTAAGAAAACAAGAGGGCTTGGCCGATTTCAAGAAGTGTGTGTTCTCTCATAAGTTTTTCCAAGAGCATTTGGTGTTGTGTGAAGCATTTGAGGCATCACATTTGGGGTGCTAGGCTCACAAGGTTTCAAGGAACACAAGCAACAACAAGGTAAGTTATTTTATCTATTATTCAAGTTAAAATTGTTCCCCATGTATGCTGGATAGGAATATAACCTTGGAATTCAACTTAGCATGATAATTAGACAAACATAGATCCAAGGTTATTAGGGTTGCATGTACACTTAGGAATTGTGAAAATGCTCAAAACTCATCAGTGGTATCAGAGCCTAGGCTTGTTTGTTTGTTATTTGTGCTTAAAAGTTGAAGAAAGTCGAAAATCTTGCTGTCTGACTGATGGACTCGGCGAGTCCATGGGGAGGACTCGTCGAGTTCACTTGTATCTTCAACCTACTCGGCGAGTAGGTTTATGCACTCGGCGAGTAGGGTCGACAGAGTGCAGAATTTCGACTTCAGTTGCTGGAAATGGATTAGAAACATTACCCTAGATTGTTTTGGTACTTGAAAACTTGTTTTAGAAGGTGTAATGTCTTTTCTAACTCATTTACAACAACTAGTTATCAAAATTACAAAGATTAAATGTGATTTTGATTCTTGAAGGTGTTCATATTCATATTCTTGTTCTTATGATGTTTAGATGATCATAGGAATTATTTGTAACCTATGTGGTAGTTTAATTCTTGATCATAATGTGTTTTAATGGAGTCCATAACTTGTCCTGAAGTTATGGAAAACCAAAAGTCTCTTGGATTAAAAACCATTAAAAGAACACAAGAGTTAAGAAAAATGAAAAGTCCTCATTTTCTTACTCTATTAAACTCATAAGTTACAAGAAATGAAAAGTTTTGAAAGTTTACAAAACTTGCCCTCAAGTTTTGGAACAAGTAAAGTTAAGTTAAAACTTTAGTTCCAACCCTTAGAATTTTAAAAGTTAAAATTCAACCCTTATACTTATATTATTATGATTTAATAATTATATATATATGTATAAGAACAAAGTCGTCTCACCGCTAGTACGCCTCATTCACGAAGCCGGTCTATAAGGTGGGTATAAGGTTGTTGCCTATAAAATGGTGACTTAATGGGTGTCCACTCTCACCCACCGCTTGCTTGATCGGTGGAGGGTCGTTAGCCGAACGGTTAAGACAAGGACTTATTAATTCTCATTCAAAGTATGATGAATATTATAAAGTTGATGGGTTTTGAGCATTCTAACACTTCCTAAGTGTACATGCAACCCTAATAACCTTGGATCTATGTTTGTCTAATTATCATGCAAAGTTGAATTCCAAGGTTATATTCCTATCTAGCATACATGGGGAACAATTTTAACTTGAATCATAGATAGAATAACTTACCTTATTGTTGCTTGTGTTCCTTGAAACCTTGTGAGCCTAGCACCCCAAGTGTGATGCCTCAAATGCTTCACACAACACCAAATGCTCTTGGAAAGACTCTTGAGATAACACACACTTCTCAAAATCGGCCAAGCCCTCTAGTTTCTTAGTGTTCAACTTGTGTCACCAATTTTGTGGAGAATGGGACTCTTATATAGTGTTGGCACATCTAGGGTTACACCATGTAAACCCTAATGTGTCATGACTCTTCATTTCCATGACCCATGGGTTTGTAACTCCCATGGAGCATCCATGGAGCATCCTATGGGTAGAACCCAACTTGATAATCCATGGAGCCTTTTAGCCCACTATACAAGATATGGATGATTTACATAACCAACCCATATATTTAATTAGTTATCCTTTGATCACTTAATTAATTCCAAATTAATTCTTTGATCAACTAATTAAATAATATTATTAATATATTAGAACTTATAATATATTAATAATCTCCAAGTGTTATTTCTCTCATTTAGTCTATCCAATTGCATTGTGCCATGCAACCCAAATGGACCATGCCGGGTCGGGTCAAGTACAAGCCCGAAATAGTTATGGACTTAGACACCTTATCCAATAGTCTCCCACTTGGATAAGTCTAATAACTATTATTGCAAGCGTAGCTCTTTTCAAAATTTCTCGGAACTGAGAAGATGATGGTACGCCATTTAAGATAAGTGATCATATAATCCTCTGTTCTAGATATCAGCCGGACAAATACATGGAACATGTCTTGCTTATTGTCCAGCATTTGTTTCCCGATTTCCGATTTGTTTGACATAGAACTTAATTGAACACATCAACTTAGTTCTGACCGGGCCCGGATACCAGCTTCTAATCCAAGAAGGAACAGATTTACTTCGACTCATATGTTTGTTCTACAACTTATTGAATTACACACAAAAGTACGTTTTATAACATCGAGTTACCAATGCGGTTTCGTACAGTCAATGCATAACCAACTTGTAAGTAACAAATCATATCTCTAGGTTTGAAGACTTATATGATATTACCGTCTCACGATCACTCGAGATAAAATTCCATGAAGTGATTCCAGTGAGCGTGGGTTGTGTCCAATGCTCAGAACTTATGAGCACTCATGATTGTTGTAGCCTTGTCCAAGACCTCTACAACCAAACATGACAGTCTTGATTCATATCTACTTCCAACATATGACCGACTGTGGAGGTTTGAATAATATGTTATACCAAACAAAATTATTCTGGAAGTCAAAACATGCAAAAGAAATATAGTAAACGATTGACAAGAGATAGCAACACTTTACTCATAAATAAAACACCTTTTATTCATCATCAAATGTCAATTACACTTTACAAATTTCCGGGTTATCTAACTACTAAAACTTATATCATCCTTTAGCCCTATGCTCCGAGCATGCTGGAGATGCTTAACCCTACTCAGTCCCTTCGTGAGGGGATCTGCTGGGTTCTCATCCGATGATACCCTCTTTTCCACGAGGTGTCCTTCTTCGATCCGATGTCTATTGAAATGGTATTTTCTGTCGATGTGTCTGGATCTCCCATGATCCCTTGGTTCCTTGGCTAAGGCAACAACACTTTCACTATCACAGAAAATTTCCATTGGCTCTTTAATAGCTGGTACAACTCCAAGGTCTCCAATGAAGTTCTTCAGCCATATCGCCTCCTTTGCTGCTTCACTAGCTGCAATATACTCTGATTCACAAGTAGAATCTGCCACTGTCTCTTGCTTGGAACTCTTCCAAGAAATTGCTCCTCTGTTTAGGGTAAAGACCCAGCCCGACTGAGAGCGGAAATTATCCCTATCAGTCTGAAAGCTAGCATCACTATACCCAACAACTCTCAAGTCATCACTCCCACCGAGGGTAAGGACCCAATCCTTAGTCCTTCGTAGGTACTTGAGGATATTCTTTACCGCAGTCTAGTGTGCCTTGCCAGGGTTCGCCTGATACCTGCTAACCATGCTCAAGGCAAAAGCTACATCGGGTCGAGTACACGTCATAGCGTACATGATCGATCCTACAGCCGAAGCGTAAGGTGTTCGACTCATTTCTGCTATCTCAGCCTCAGTGCTAGGGCTTTGTGTCTTACTCAATCTGGTGTTACTCTGGATGGGTAACTCTCCTTTCTTGGAATCCTGCATGCTGAATCTCTTCAGCACCTTATCCAAGTAGGTACTCTGACTAAGTCCAATTAGTCTTTTACTCCGATCTCTGAAGATTCTTATCCCTAGAATATAGGCAGCTTCACCAAGGTCCTTCATAGCAAAACACTTCCCAAGCCAGGACTTTACTTCCTGCAGGGTTGGAATGTCGTTTCCTATGAGTAGTATGTCATCCACATACAATACCAAAAAGCTAACTATACTCCCACTAGCCTTGACATACACACAAGATTCATCTTCACTCCTAGAAAAGCCAAATTCCTTGACCTTTTCATCAAAGCAAAGATTCCATCTGCGAGGTGCTTGCTTCAATCCATAAATGGATTTCTCAAGCTTACACACTCTATTAGGGTACTCGTTGCTGACAAAACCCTCTGGCTGACTCATGTAAACATCTTCAGCCAACTTTCCATTAAGGAAAGCGGTTTTGACATCCATCTGCCATATTTCATAGTCATGAAATGCAGCTATGGCTAACAGAACCCGAATAGACTTAATCTTGGCTACCGGAGAAAAGGTCTCATCATAATCCACTCCAGGAATTTGAGAGAAGCCCTTTGCAACCAGTCTAGCCTTATAAGTGTGTACTTTACCATCCATGCCGGTCTTCTTCTTGAAGACCTATTTGCACCCTACTATCTTACGACCTGGTACATTTTCAACCAAGTTCCAAACTTGATTGTCATACATGGATTGTATCTCGCTATCCATAGCCTCTTTCCATTTAGCAGACTCGGGGCCTGCCATGGCTTCCTCATAGCTGTTAGGGTCATCTTGACTTACTAGTGTCTCATCACTAATAAGTGTCTCACCTTCTGCAGTAATATGGAATCCATAGTAATGCTCAGGTGCACTCCTAACTCTCGTGGAACGTCTCAGAGGTACAGATTTGTCAATTGGCTCAACAGGAGTTTCCTCCTCAAGTTGAGGGCTAGAGTTTGAAGTTCCTTCACCACTTGATTCTTGAATTTCTTCAAGATCAATTTGCCTCCCACTGTCTCCTTGGCTTATAAATTCTCTCTCTCGAAAGACTCCTCTTCTTGCTACAAAAACCACATTGTCACTAGGTCTGTAGAAGAGGTAACCAAAGGATCGTTGTGGGTAACCGATGAAAATACACCTCTCGCTTCGAGGTTCGAGCTTATCATGAGTCTCGCGTCTCACGAAAGCCTCACAACCCCAAATCTTGATGTGGTCTAGTTTAGGTACTTTACCAGTCCACATCTCGTGAGGAGTTTTGGCAACTTTCTTTGTAGGGACTAGATTAAGAATATGGGCGGCAGTCTCTAAGGCATACCCCCAGAATGAGATTGGTAGCATAGCTCGACTCATCATGGAACGAACCATATCTAGCAAGGTTCGATTACGCCTCTCAGCCACACCATTCAACTGTGGTGTCCTGGGAGGTGTCAATTGTGAGACTATCCCACATTCCCTTAGATAGTCGAGGAAATCTGAACTAAGATACTCACCACCACGATCGGATCGAAGCATCTTAATGTTCCTGCCCAATTGATTCTCGACTTCCTGTTTAAATTCGTTAAACCTCTCGAAAGTCTCTGACTTATGCTTGATCAAGTAGACATATCCATATCTACTATAATCATCAGTAAAAGTCAAATAATAATGATTAGCATCCCTTGTGGCATGTTTGAACGGTCCACACACATCCGTGTGTATAAGGTCCAACAAACCTTCACCCCTCTCACACGAACCTGTGAAGGGTGACTTTGTCATTTTTCCAAGTAAGCATGATTCGCAACTATCATCTGACTTTAGGTCAAACGACTCCAAGACTCCATCCTTTTTGGAGTTGGCCTATGCGCTTCTTGCTTATATGTCCAAGACGACAATGCCATAATGATGCTTTATCCAAGTTATTATTAGTAGAATCAATACACAAAACATTATTTCCTAAGTTATCTACAACAGATACAGCTTCATACACACCATCACAAGGTAATGCTTTAAAATAAAGAACATTATTAAAGAAAGCATCAATAGAACCAACTTCATTATTAAATGAAAAGGTAAACCCTTGTTTGTACAAAGCATGGAAGGAAATAATATTTCTTGCCATTCCTGGCGAATAACAACACTTATTCAGATCTAAACTAAACCCACTACTTAGCGATAAAGTATAAACTCCAATCTTGGTAACAGGTATAGCTTTCCTATTCCCCATGATCAAGTTTATCCTTCCTTGCTCCACATCCTCACTTCTTCTTAGTCCCTGCAAGTCACAACAAATGTGAATACCACACCCGGTATCAAGGACCCAAGAATTAGAATGGGGTGAGTTATTAGAAATGATAGTGTAAATACCTGCATGGTTGGGTTTAACTTTCCCATCCTTCACATCTTGCTGGTATTTTGGGCAGTTCCGCTTCCAATGAGCTTTTTCATGGCAATAGAAGCATTCAGCCTCTTTTGGGTCAGAAGAAGGAGTATCGAAACCTTTCTTGGTTCCACTTGAAGAAGAGCCATCAAGGGTCCGAGCCTTGGTACCCTTTGAAGATCTCTTTCTCTTCCTCCCTCGACTTTTCCCGATTGCCAAAACGGGAGTAGAGTTTTGAGTAGGAGTGATAGCAACCGACTTTCCCTTAAGACCTGATTCTGCGGTCTTGAGAAGTCCCTGAAGTTTGCTGAGGGTGACTTCTTCCTTGTTCATGTGATATGTCATGCGGAATTGATCATAGCACGATGGTAAGGAATGCAAAATAATATCTATTGCAAGATCCTCCGGGAAGTTCACATTAAGCTTCAACAAACGATCCACATACCTTTGCATTTTCTGCATGTGGCTCGTGATGGATTCCCCGTCCTTCATCATGGTTGTTATCATGGAGCAGATGATTTCATACCTCTCTTGTCTTGCACTTTGATGGTATCTTTCCATCAAATCTTGGTGCATGTCATAAGGGTAGAAATCCTCATAAGACTTTTGGAGTTCCGCTGTCATCGTGGCCGTCATGATGCAAGCCACTTTCGTAGCATCCCTTTCATGTGCCCGAAATTCAGCGATCTCCTGAGGAGTTGCAGTGGAATCATCAATCTCTTTAAGCTCCTTGTCAAGGACATATTCTTTGTCCTCGTAGCGGGTAATCATCCTGATGTTTCTGATCCACTCATTGAAGTTGGATCCATCAAAGGTGACTTTCCCACACAAGTTCATAAGGGTAAAGGAGCCATTAGGATTAGAGCCAGAAGCATTGTTGAAAGACATCTGAAGGAAAGAGGACAAGATTAGTTTAGATATAAGAGAGTCCTTAATAAAACACCCAAATGTAATATTAAGGCTAGGATCCAATCACAATATAATATAACTTAGAAGAGGTATGCCGTAATCTAAGCTATATCATATTTGAAAGGTAGGTGAATGACGATTCACCAATTTCCACCACGAAAACCGCAATATTTTAGTATTAGGTTTTTGAATGGTTCTTAGAAATTCCTAGATTCTTTGAGATTCAATGAACTTTTCAAAGGCATGTTTCAATCTCGAGTGTGCCCTCCAAGTTTTGTGACTGGGATACCGAGGATCACAAAACGAGGTGTGAAGTAACCATGCAAATCACTTGGTACCCTTAAAGTTTATCACTCAATCGATGTGCCGGTTAACCACACACGCTCCATCGATACTATAATAAACCCTAAGTCACCCTTTACCTACCTTGTTAAGTCCAGGTTAGTGTGTCGGTTAACCACACACGCTCCACCAACGACTTAATCAAAGTGTAAAGTGTAATTTCATGGAATAGCACCTTATTCACATTTTTCCTAAAGTAACTAAGATTGGGAATTTAATAAAACATTTAGTTACTTTATAATATTCATCATACTTTGAATGAGAATTAATAAGTCCTTGCCTTACCTGTTCGGCTATCGACCCTCCACCGATCAAGCAAGCGGTGGGTGAGAGTGGACACCCATTAAGTCACCATTTTATAGGCAACAACCTTATACTCACCTTATAGACCGGCTTCGTGAATGAGGCGTACTAGCAGTAAGACGACTTTGTTCTTATACATATATATATATAATTATTAAATCATAATAATATAAGTATAAGGGTTGAATTTTAACTTTTAAAATTCTAGGGGTTGGAACTAAAGTTTTAACTTAACTTTACTTGTTCCAAAACTTGAGGGCAAGTTTTGTAAACTTTCAAAACTTTTCATTTCTTGTAACTTATGAGTTTAATAGAGTAATAAAATGAGGACTTTCCATTTTACCTAACTCTTGTGTTCTTTTAATGGTTTTTAATCCAAGAGACTTTTGGTTTTCCATAACTTGAGGACAAGTTATGGACTCCATTAAAACACATTATGATCATGAATTAATCTACCACATAGGTTACAAATAATTCTTATGATCATCTAAACATCATAAGAACAAGAATATGAATATGAACACTTTCAAGAATAAAAATCACATTTAATCTTTGTAATTTTGATTACTAGTTGTTGTAAATGAGTTAGAAAAGACATTACACCTTCTAAAACAAGTTTTCAAGTACCAAAACATTTTAGGGTAATGATTCTAATCCATTTCCAGCAACTCAAGTCGAAATTCTGCACTCTGTCGACCCTACTCGCCGAGTGCATAAACCTACTCGTCGAGTAGGTTGAAGATACACATGAACTCGACGAGTCCTCCCCATGGACTCGCCGAGTCCATCAGTCAGACAGCAGAATTTCCGACTTTCTTCAACTTTTAAGCACAAATAACAAACAAACAAGCCTAGGCTCTGATACCACTGATAGGTTTTGAGCATTCTAACACTTCCTAAGTGTACATGCAACCCTAATAACCTTGGATCTATGTTTGTCTAATTATCATGCAAAGTTGAATTCCAAGGTTATATTCCTATCTAGCATACATGGGGAACAATTTTAACTTGAATCATAGATAGAATGACTTACCTTGTTGTTGCTTGTGTTCCTTGAAACCTTGTGAGCCTAGCACCCCAAGTGTGATGCCTCAAATGCTTCACACAACAACAAATGCTCTTGGAAAGACTCTTGAGATAACACACACTTCTCAAAATCGGCCAAGCCCTCTAGTTTCTTAGTGTTCAACTTGTGTCACCAATTTTGTGGAGAGTGGGACTCTTATATAGTGTTGGCACATCTAGGGTTACACCATGTAAACCCTAATGTGTCATGACTCTTCATTTCCATGACCCATGGGTTTGTAACTCCCATGGAGCATCCATGGAGCATCCTATGGGTAGAACCCAACTTGATAATCCATGGAGCCTTTTAGCCCACTATACAAGATATGGATGATTTACATAACCAACCCATATATTTAATTAGTTATCCTTTGATCACTTAATTAATTCCAAATTAATTCTTTGATCAACTAATTAAATAATATTATTAATATATTAGAACTTATAATATATTAATAATCTCCAAGTGTTATTTCTCTCATTTAGTCTATCCAATTGCATGGTGCCATGCAACCCAAATGGACCATGCCGGGTCGGGTCAAGTACAAGCCCGAAATAGTTATGGACTTAGACATCTTATCCAACAAAAGTAACTAAATGTTTTATTAAATTCCCAATCTTAGTTACTTTAGGAAAAATGTGAATAAGGTGCTATTCCATGAAATTACACTTTACACTTTGATTAAGTCGTTGGTGGAGCGTGTGTGGTTAACCGGCACACTAACTTGGACTTAACAAGGTAGGTAAAGGGTGACTTAGGGTTTATTATAGTATCGATGGAGCGTGTGTGGTTTACCGGCACATCGATTGAGTGATAAACTTTAAGGGTACCAAGTGATTTGCATGGTTACTTCACACCTTGTTTTGTGATCCTCGGTATCCCAGTCACAAAACATGGAGGGCACACTCGAGATTGAAACATGCCTTTGAAAAGTTCATTGAATCTCAAAGAATCCAGGAATTTCTAAGAACCATTCAAAAACCTAATACTAAAATATTGCGGTTTTCGTGGTGGAAATTGGTGAATCGTCATTCACCTACCTTTCAAATATGATATGGCTTAGATTACGGCATACCTCTTCTAAGTTATATTATATTGTGATTGGATCCTAGCCTTAGTATTACATTTGGGTGTTTTATTAAGGAATCTCTTATATCTAAACTAATCTTGTTCTCTTTTCTTCAGATGTCTTTCAACAATGCTTTTGACTCTAATCCTAATGGCCCCTTTACCCTTATGAACTTGTGTGGGAAAGTCACCTTTGATGGATCCAACTTCAATGAGTGGATCAGAAACATCAGGATGATTACCCGCTACGAGGACAAAGAATATGTCCTTGACAAGGAGCTTAAGGAGATTGATGAGACCACTACAACTCCTCAGGAGATCGCTGACTTTCGGGCACATGAAAGGGATGCTACGAAAGTGGCTTGCATCATGATGGCCACGATGACAGCGGAACTCCAAAAGTCTTATGAGGATTTCTACCCTTATGAAATGCACCAAGATTTGATGGAAAGATACCATCAAAGTGCAAGACAAGAGAGGTATGAAATCATCTGCTCCTTGATAACAACCATGATGAAGGACGAGGAATCCGTCACGAGCCACATGCAGAAAATGCAAAGGTATGTGGATCGTTTGCTGAAGCTTAATGTGAACTTCCCAGAGGATCTTGCAATAGATATCATTTTGCATTCCTTACCATCGTGCTATGATCAATTCCGCATGACATATCACATGAACAAGGAAGAAGTCACCCTCAGCAAACTTCAGCGACTTCTCAAGACCGCAGAATCAGGTCTTAAGGGGAAGTCGGTTGCTATCACTCCTACTCAAAACTCTACTCCGGTTTTGGCAATCGGGAAAAGTCGAGGGAGGAAGAGAAAGAGATCTTCGAAGGGTACCAAGGCTCGGACCCTTGATGGCTCTTCTTCAAGTGGAATCAAGAAAGGTTTCATTACTCCTTCTTCGGACCCAAAAGAGGCTGAATGCTTCTATTGCCATGAAAAGGCTCATTGGAAGCGGAACTGCCCAAAGTACCAGCAGGATGTGAAGGATGGGAAAGTCAAACCCAACCATGCAGATATTTACACTATCATTTCTAATAACTCACCCCATTCTAATTCTTGGGTCCTTGATACCGGTTGTGGTATTCATATTTGTTGTGACTTGCAGGGACTAAGAAGAAGTGAGGATGTGGAGCAAGGAAGAATAAACTTGATCATGGGGAATAGGAAAGCTTTACCTGTTACCAAGATTGGAGTTTATACTTTATCGCTAAGTAGTGGGTTTAGTTTAGATTTGAATAAATGTTGTTATTCGCCAGGAATGGCAAGAAATATTATTTCCTTTCATGCTTTGTACAAACAAGGGTTTACCTTTTCGTTTAATAATGAAGTTGGTTCTATTGATGCTTTCTTAAATAATGTTCTTTATTTTAAAGCATTACCTTGTGATGGTGTGTATGAAGCTGTGTCTGTTGTAGATAACTTAGGAAATAATGTTTTGTGTATTGATTCTACTACTAATAATAACTTGGATAAAGCATCATTATGGCATTGTCTCCTTGGACATATAAGCAAGAAACGCATAGGCCAACTCTAAAAGGATGGAGTCTTGGAGTCGTTTGACCTAAAGTCAGATGATAGTTGCGAATCATGCTTACTTGGAAAAATGACAAAGTCACCCTTCACAGGTTCGTGTGAGAGGGGTGAAGGTTTGTTGGACCTTATACACACGGATGTGTGTGGACCATTCAAACATGCCACAAGGGATGCTAATCGTTATTATTTGACTTTTACTGATGATTATAGTAGATATGGATATGTCTACTTGATCAAGCATAAGTCAGACACTTTCGAAAGGTTTAAGGAATTTAAACAGGAAGTCGAGAATCAATTGGGCAGGAACATTAAGATGCTTCGATCCGATCGTGGTGGTGAGTATCTTAGTTCAGAGTTCCTTGACTATCTAAGGGAATGTGGGATAGTCTCACAATTGACACCTCCCAGGACACCACAGTTGAATGGTGTGGCTGAGAGGAGTAATCGAACCTTGTTAGATATGGTTCGTTCCATGATGAGTCGAGCTACGCTACCAATCTCATTCTGGGGGTATGCCTTAGAGACTACCGCCCATATTCTTAATCTAGTCCCTACAAAGAAAGTTGCCAAAACTCCTCACGAGATGTGGACTGGTAAAGTACCTAAACTAGACCACATCAAGATTTGGGATTGCGAGGCTTTCGTGAGACGCGAGACTCATGATAAGCTCGAACCTCGAAGCGAGAAGTGTATTTTCATCGGTTACCCACAGCAATCCTTTGGTTACCTCTTCTACAGACCCAGTGACAATGTGGTCTTTGTAGCAAGAAGAGGAGTCTTTCGAGAAAGAGAGTTTATAAGCCAAGGAGATAGTGGGAGGCAAATTGATCTTGAAGAAATTCAAGAATCAAGTGGTGAAGGAACTTCAAACTCTAGCCCTCAACTTGAGGAGGAAACTCCTGTTGAGCCAATTGACAAATCTGTACCTCTGAGGCGTTCCACGAGAGTTAGGAGTGCACCTGAGCATTACTATGGATTCCATATTACTACAGAAGGTGAGACACTTATTAGTGATGGGACACTAGTAAGTCAAGATGACCCTAACAGCTACGAGGAAGCCATGGCAGGCCCCAAGTCTGCTAAATGGAAAGAGGATATGGATAGCGAGATACAATCCATGTATGACAATCAAGTTTGGAACTTGGTTGAAAATGTACCAGGTCGTAAGATAGTAGGGTGCAAATGGGTCTTCAAGAAGAAGACCGACATGGATGGTAAAGTACACACTTATAAGGCTAGACTGGTTGCAAAGGGCTTCTCTCAAATTCCCGGAGTGGATTATGATGAGACCTTTTCTCCGGTAGCCATGATTAAGTCTATTCAGGTTCTGTTAGCCATAGCTGCATTTCATGACTATGAAATATGGCAGATGGATGTCAAAACCGCTTTCCTTAATGGAAAGTTGGCTGAAGATGCTTACATGAGTCAGCCAG
Source organism: Lactuca saligna (assembly GCF_052625555.1). NCBI lineage: Eukaryota > Viridiplantae > Streptophyta > Magnoliopsida > Asterales > Asteraceae > Lactuca > Lactuca saligna. The sequence continues at coordinate 17,464,080 of NC_136418.1, forward strand.
AAGGTTTTGTCAGCAACGAGTACCCTAATAGAGTGTGTAAGCTTGAGAAATCCATTTATGGATTAAAGCAAGCACCTCGCAGATGGAATCTTTTCTTTGATGAGAAGGTCAAGGAATTTGGCTTTACTAGGAGTGAAGATGAATCTTGTGTGTATGTCAAGGCTAGTGGGAGTATAGTTAGCTTTTTGGTATTGTATGTGGATGACATACTACTCATAGGAAACGACATTCCAACCCTGCACGAAGTAAAGTCCTGGCTTGGGAAGTGTTTCGCTATGAAGGAGCTTGGTGAAGCTGCCTATATTTTAGGGATAAGGATCTTGAGAGATCGGAGTAAAAGACTAATTGGACTTAATCAGAGTACCTACTTGGATAAGGTGCTGAAGAGATTCCGCATGCAGGATTCCAAGAAAGGAGAGTTACCCATCCAGAGTAACACCAGATTGAGTAAGACACAAATCCCTAGCACTGAGACTGAGATAGCAGAAATGAGTCGAACACCTTATGCTTCGGCTGTAGGATCGATCATGTATGCTATGACGTGTACTCGACCCGATGTAGCCTTTGCCCTGAGCATGGTTAGCAGGTATCAGGCGAACCCTGGCAAGGCACACTGGACTGCGGTAAAGAATATCCTCAAGTACCTACGGAGGACTAAGGACTGGGTTCTTACCCTCGGTGGGAGTGATGACTTGAGAGTTGTAGGGTATAGTGATGCTAGCTTCCAGACTGATAGGGATAATTTCCACTCTCAGTCGGGCTGGGTCTTTACCCTAAACGGAGGAGCAATTTCTTGGAAGAGTTCCAAGCAAGAGACAGTGGCAGATTCTACTTGTGAATCAGAGTATATTGCAGCTAGCGAGGCAGCAAAGGAGGCGATATGGCTGAAGAACTTCATTGGAGACCTTGGAGTTGTACCAGCTATTAAAGAGCCAATGGAAATTTTCTGTGATAGTGAAAGTGCTGTTGCCTTAGCCAAGGAACCAAGGGATCACGGGAGATCCAGACACATCGACAGAAAATACCATTTCATCATACATCGGATCGAAGAAGGACACCTCATGGCAAAGAGGGTATCATCAGATGAGAATCCGGCAGATCCCCTCACAAAGGGACTGACTCGGGTTAAGCATCTTCAGCATGCTCGGAGCATAGGGCTGAAGGATGATATTAGATTTAGTAGTTAGATAATCTCGAAATTTGTAAAGTGTAATTGACATTTGATGATGAATAAAAATGTTTTATTTATGAGTAAGGTGTTGCTATCTCTTGTCGATCGTTTACTATATTTCTTTTGCATGTTTTGACTTCCAGAATAATTTTTGTTTGGTATAACATATTATTCAAACCTCCACAGTCAGTCATATGTCGGAAGTAGGTATGAATCAAGACTGTCATGTTTGGTTGTAGAGGTCTTGGAGAAGGCTACAACAATCATGAGTGCTCATAAGTTCTGAGCATTGGACTCAACCCACGCTCACTGGAATCACTTCATGGAATTCTATCTCGAGTGATCGTGAGACGGTAATATCGTATAAGTCTTCAAACCTAGAGATATGATTTGTTACTTACAAGTTGGTTATGCATTGATTGTACGAAAAACGCATTGGTAACTCGATGTTATAAAACGTGCTCTTGTGTGTAATTCAATGAGTGGTAGAACAAACATATGAGTCGAAGTTTATCTGTTCCTTCTTGGATTAGAAGCTGATATCTGGGCCCCTCGATGATTTTGTTTTGACCTATGTACCGGGCCCGGTCAGAAGTAAGTTGATGTGTTCAATTAAGTTCTATGTCAAACAAATCGGAAATCGAGAAACAAATGCTGGACAATAAGCAAGACAATGTTCCATGTATTTGTCCGGCTGATATCTAGAACGGAGGATTATATGATCACTTATCTTAAATGGCGTACCATCATCTTCTCAGTTCCGAGAAATTTTGAAAAGAGCTACGCTTGCCGATCGGTTCCTGAAGTCATACTTGCAGTAATAGTTATTAGACTTATCCAAGTGGGAGACTGTTGGATAAGGTGTCTAAGTCCATAACTATTTATGGTATGTACTTGACCCGACCCGGCATGGTCCATTTAGGTTGCATGGCACCATGCAATTGGATAGACTAAATGAGAGAAATAACACTTGGAGATTATTAATATATTATAAGTTCTAATATATTAATAATATTATTTGATTAGTTTGATCAATAATTAATTTAGAATTAATTAAGTGGTCAAAAGAGAACTAATTAAATATATGGGTTGATTATGTATAGTGGGCTAAGAGGCTTCATGGATTATCAAGTTAGGTTCTACCCATAGGATGCTCCATGGATGCTCCATGGGAGTTACAAACCCATGGGTCATGGAAATGAAGTGTCATGACACATTAGGGTTTACATGGTGTAACCCTAGATGTGTCAACACTATATAATAAGCATATTCTCCACCAAAATCGACTACACTAAGAAAACAAGAGGGCTTAGCCGATTTCAAGAAGTGTGTGTTCTCTCATAAGTTTTTCCAAGAGCATTTGGTGTTGTGTGAAGCATTTGAGGCATCACATTTGGGGTGCTAGGCTCACAAGGTTTCAAGGAACACAAGCAACAACAAGGTAAGTTATTCTATCTATTATTCAAGTTAAAATTGTTCCCCATGTATGCTAGATAGGAATATAACCTTGGAATTCAACTTAGCATGATAATTAGACAAACATAGATCCAAGGTTATTAGGGTTGCATGTACACTTAGGAAGTGTTAGAATGCTCAAAACCCATCAAAAAGTTCCCGTCAGTTGGTTCAGTACCTTTGATTAGCAAAGGCATATTTTGGTTATACACGTACAATACTTGAAACTATAATAGGTATAGTTAGGAGATACTACTTAACATTCCAAGTACAACGAATCACACAAGAGTCAGTTTATTCATCAGTCTATACAAATACATTACATACTGTATGAAGGGATACGATTACACACAATTACAAGGCATACAATTTCAAGACATACAATTACAAAGCCTACAATTTCAAGACATACAATTACAAGGCATACAATTTCAAGACATACAATTACAAAGCATACAATTTCAAGACATACAATTAAAAAGCATACAATTTCAAGACATATAATTTCAAGAGATAGGATTACAAAAGATAGTGTACTAGATATTCATGAAATTTTACATACTACAAGTACCATATCAAAGAGATATTTTCATATACAAGAACAAATGGACATTTTCATACGTAAATTTGTTGTTATACTAGGTGTTGTGAGACATTTCACGTACTTTCGAGTATGCATTATTAAGTCTTGTATTATATACCATAATCCCTTGTAGGGGGAGCGTGATACTTGTGTATAGATCTACACGGGATTGACAATCCCACAACTAAGCTTTTAGCTACAGATAGGCCGGCAGGCCTGGGGTGACAAACGTCATAACATTCCAGCGCCTGAAGAACGTTGTTACAGACATTCTGGGTCACTAGCAGGGCTATAAAACTCACATGGAGTATTAAAAACACGTTGATTTACGGGATTATCAAATACCTTAGCGATTTTATATGTACACAAATCTACTATTTTAGGCATGAAAAACACCATTGTAGTTCATTTTTGTGACTTTTAAACTACCACCCACTTATGGGAAAATATTGGATTTCTAATAACAAAAATTTAAAACAGTCGGGTCTTGGTAGAAGGCTACTTTTTATATTAGTAGAAAATATGGGATTTTCTACGGTTTTAAACGTTTACAATTACTTACAAACATGTTCATTGGTACAAACTTTCCTTCAAACATTTTCAAGTCTTTCTTTACAGCTTTACAAATTAAACTCACATAAATACTTATGAATTCACCAGCATTATTGCTGATACTCGGTTTCAAAATAACTTGTATTCCCAGGTCACAAATAGACAGGTATGACTACCAGGTTTTGTGATGACGGAGCGGTCAAGACTCGTCTTTTATTTCGAATATTCATTTTGTAGAATTATACTATGAAAGAACTCACATGTAACTAAAACTATACTATTAATGCAATGGATGATGTTGTTGCTTGTTTACTACTTTGCATTGTTGTGATACATTACATGACGTCCTCCGCCCTAGAACGTTTCTGCCGTTCTTGGTTTTGGGGTGTGACATGCGGCCCCGGTGTGCGGCTCGGTCTCGGTGTGCGGTCCTCGTCCTCGTCCTCGCATCGCAGCTTATCCTCGCTTCGCAAGCAGTAACCTCGCACAGTAGCTTCCATTAAAAAATTAGAGGCGGTTTTGGGGCTGCCAGGGATCGAACCTACGACCTTTGGTTGATCAGTCAGCGCGCCCTACCAACTCGACTAGAACACCCTTTGTTTCATCCCTTCGAAACATAAATCATAAGTTGTCCTTCTCAGTTTATAATTTCGCAAATTGACAAATTCAACCCAAAAATCAATTTCTTTTATTTTTAAATTCAAATTTTCTACCCAAAATTTTAGTTTTTAATTTTTTATTTTATTTTTATCTTTTGACCTCAAAATTTTGACTTTGACTTTTAAAATTTGACCTTTTACTTTAAACTTTGACTTTCTCGTTTGACTTTTAATTTGATTCAAATTTAGCTTTTCGGCTTGACTTTTAAGTTTGACTTTTTAAATTTGACTTTTAAAGTTTACTTTCTCGGTTTTTAAGTCATAGGGCAATTAAAAAAATTAAAAAAATATATATAAAAAATTAAAAAAATAAAAAATAAAAAATAATAATAAGAAAAAGGAAATGAGTTGCACATCAATTTAGGTAAATGAATCTGGTTGCTCTCCATCTTGTGTTAAAACTATTAAATTTTTAAGAGAATCAATAGATCTAATCAAAAGGGAAAATGAGGATGTAAAATATGAGAAGTACACCATTAGGAAAGAACAAAAACCCCTGAAAGCTCAATTAGAAGCCAAAATCAAGAATTTCCGAAAACTACAAGAAGATTACAGCAATAAGTGTGAGAATTATGATCACATCAAAAGAAAACTTGCTACTGTGACTAAAGAACTTAACGCTTTGAAAATTAAGTGTGGAAAAACAGATGTTAGTTTCAAAAATTACACTGCGTCAAGTAAGACAGTCGAGTCCTTAGTACAAAATCAATTAAGTTTTAAAGATAATCAAACCAAGGGTCTAAGGTGTCACAGTGTGCCACCTCCTTTTAATCACAACTATAACCCACTCCTTGAGATCAATGAGGAAGAAATGTCTGCTCAGTATGGCTAAACCCATACTCCATATTCAATTAAGACTGATCAATCAGGGCCAACTGAGGGTGTTGAGATGAATGATACTAATGCTTCTACTTCATGTGCAGGTAAAGTAGTAGAGGATGGGAACAAGGAGAGTTCTACTAAACAAGCAAACGACCCTTGAGCTCGGAATATGTTGCTTCTAATCAACCTGATGTTGGTAAATACAGACCACCATTTCAAGCTAAACAGGGTGCCTGTTGCAACTGTGCGTGTGGGAAAAGCAAGAGACAAGGCAAAGACACGCCACCAGGGGTAAGAAGAAAAACTTCACAATGAAGAAAAATACTTGTTTTCACTGTGGAACACTTGGACACATTGCCAGAAATTGTCCTAATCGACCATACGTTCCCTACTATGCAAAAGGTTGGCATAACGCGCCAAGAAGGAGATACTCCAAAGGAAACCCCTCAAGGTCACCTTTAGACAATGGTGACTGGAATGCGTAGAAGGCCAAGAATCTAAATCCCAAGCTCAAGAAGGGAATGTCGGCCAAGAAGCCAAATCCAAGAGATGCTCCCGTGAAGCCAAAATCAAAGTCATCTCAACGACCGACATCAAGATCAAAAGCAAATACTGAGGCACCCATCAGAACGAAAAAGAAATGGGTTAAACCCAACTACAAATGGGTTCCAAAGGCTCACTCTCCCAAATCTTCTAACGATTCTAATATTTCTACATCTTTTGTTTGTGATAAGCATGACATGTCATGGGAGAGAGTACCATGCATGGATGACAAAGGTCAACCCAGTTTCAAAATGGACTGGGTTCCAAAGACCAACTGATCCCGCTCTATGTCGGAGTAGCTATGGAGGCATATCATCAGACTTCAGTTTGTTGGTAATGGCTGCTCCTGGCACATGATAGGGGACATCTCCAAACTGTACAACACTCAGAACATTGTTTGAGAGTATGTGTCCTTTGCGGGAGAAAGGAAAGAAGGAGAGGATCACATGGGGTTTGTGCTTAATGAAGTGAACAATTTTTGGATCTCATCTGAGATTATACGTGCTGTTCTCAGACCTTCTAGATGCAAATTCAATCGGTGAATTACAGTTTGAGTTTTCTTCTTTATACTCTTGAGTTTAACTTAGATTGATTCATTTTAAAGACAATTTTCATTTTCTTATAGTTTTTGTTTAGTAGGTACTATTTGGGAAGTGATATCAAGTCAGTGATAACGGGCAGTCTAAACCAGTGTAAGGGACTGAATCTGAATTGTCTAGACTCTATGTTCAATATGATGGTAGGCACGAAGTATTTGATAGTGTGGATTTAGATAGGATTGTTTGGACTGACCATATGACGCTCGGGTAGATTGAGCAGTGAGATAAACACGGGAACCCATGGGATATACTAAATTAATACACATCTAGAACTGTGGCTTAACTTTTCCTTGATGTACAGACTTATGTCCTTAATTCTTGTTCTGATAGGGTGACTGGGGGATTCTTATAAAGTAGGTCTGTAGGAAATTATTTTCTTGCTTTCTATCTGTCAGTCAGATGTTGCTTCCTCTACGTGATTGGAAGAGATCCGACCTGGAATGCAACATATGCAACTCTATTTCTATGTATCTCCATATCTATGAAATTCTTCCTATCTGTTAGCCATATATTGTTTCCTTTGCGAGATTGAAACATATCCGAACTGGAACACAGCATATGCAACATTCTACTTCTGAACCCCTCTATTCTAGTTAGCCATATGTGGTCCCCTCTGCATGATTGAAATAAATCCGACCTGGGACACAACATATGCATCTATCTCTAAATCTGACTTCCTCCTTAATAATTGTTTACTCACCTAAAGTAAGGAGTCCTTAGGAAGTTCTTCATAACCAGGGTATATCGGGAAGTGAGGAACACGTTCTAGTGCAACTAAAATTGAACCATTTAGAGGTTGTTTGTAGATATCGCTGCTTCACTTAAGTGGACAACAATACCCGTGGTTGTCGTTAGCTAAATGATATATTTAAAAACAATTTGTCGATATCGTTCGTGTTTAAGTGGACCACAATACTGGCAATTGACCAGATCTATTCATGAAGGTGAAGGTACCGATAAACGAGTTCAGACTGTCTCACAACTTTGATCCCAAATATTTTTGTTTTTGTTAAATTTGTTCATAGTTTTCCTCTATCCACAAATTTAGGGGGAGAATTAAAAAAAATCAAAAATAAAAAAAAATAGAAAAAGTCAAAAATCAAACAAAAAAATAGAAAATAAAAAAAAATAGTGTTATTTCTGTTTTATTTTTTCCAAAAAATATCAAAAATCCAAAAATATTTTTTGTGTGCTAATTTTTCTTTTAGTTTTTGTTTTGTCTTGAAAAGTGATTTCAGGCGTAGATTCTCACAAGATCTATAAAATATTTTTTGTCTGCTGCGATCTATAAACCTGCTGAAGGGATCCACAAGATTCATTCTCTTTGTTCTCTCTGAAGATTCTCAAGCTGAAAGTGTTATCTTTCAAGAATCAGTACATCATGCCTCCTCACCCAATATGCGGTCAGAGTCAAATCTTGAATAAATGCCCAACTGCTCAAGAAGAAGTCATTTATTGAAGATTCATATGTTCATCTTGATGTTGTGAAGAAATTTGAAGATTAATGTTGAAGCCAAGCTCCCAATGAAGATTAACAAGAAAGTCAACTACTTTTTAGGGGGAGTTTGTTGGGCCAATTAGAAAAAAAGCTATAAACCAAGGGGGAGATTGTTGGGTCAAAAATATGGTTTATACTTTGCTTTTCTAGGAAAATATATTTTTCAATAATGTAATATGTAATTTTGTGGCTGTGTACGGCTGCACATGTGTGTACGGCCGCACACCCTGTGTACGGCCGTACACGCGTGTGCAGTTGTACACTTGTGTACTACTAGGAGTGCTATAAATAGAGGAGTGCATGTAGGAGTGTAAGGCTATAAGAGAGAGAAAGATAGAGAGAAGAAGTGTGTGTGAGAGATAATCTCTTGTAAGGAGCATCACTTAATTTCATTAATACATCATAGATTCATCATCATCATCTTCTTCTTCTTCTTCTTCTTCTTCTTCTCATTCTCTTCTATTTTGATCTGACATCATCCAATTGATTGGGATTCCGCACCATCAATTGGATCTGATTGATACACAAGCAATTTGGGGACTTACACGATCACCCTGTCCACCACCTAGCTGAGCTCGTCGCTAAGGATCCATGAACTATCCTTCTCCAACGCTCCCTTTGCATCGTTCTCAGCAACCAGATAAACCTCTAGTTCTACTGTCCGCTCGCTCAGATTGGCGTTCTACAGACTCAGGGCCCTTACACGGTGATTCAGGCGCCTCACCTCTTCCTCCAGCTTTGACACTTGCTCTTTTAAGCTTGCCTACTTGAGCAGTGCAAGGTCCTGCTTGGCCTCCTAGCTACGCTTGTCGGCTTCTATCTTCGCCACTTAGGCTTTCAACTCTTCACATTCAATGTTTTTCCTGTCAGAATCAGACTGGATGGTCTCCATATCAGAGATACGTTCAGTAGCTACGACCATGTAAGATCACATTTGGGCGGCGGCATAATGCAAGCTGTCAGCCATGTGCTCATCTGTCAGGACAGTTAAGGCCTCAGTTGTAGTAGGCGGGAAAGCATGCCAACACCACTCAAGAGCGGTGTCATGATTGGAGATAAGGTCTTGGGCAGTTTGCCTCCAAGCTAGCTTATAGTCATCCAGATGACAACCCACAAGAAGGGGGATGGTTACGGTTTTACCAAAAGAGGTTGATCTGAGACTTTGGGAAGGTAAGTATCTTGTCTTTGTCTTGGCTACCCCAGTCATGAGAACAAGATTGGTCTTTTCGGTGTTTACTTCTCCTGTATGACAAGGCAGTTCAGTCCCCCTGATATATGCTCCCTCCAATAGTTTCAGAAGAATTTAATCGGGGTCATGGTTGAAATCCTTGGTACCCTCAGTTAGAAACTCATATTGCGTTTCTTACAAAGAAGGGGCTGGGTACTAGTTGTCTCAGTTCGACCACCGGAAGAGGCTTCCAAAAAAGCAAAACGACTCTTAACACATCGAAGACTCCTTGGGGACCCAGATGGTGTAGCATCCATTTTAGAAACACCAGTGACAACAATGTTTTCCAGATTAGAATCCTCGTCGGCACTGGTAACATTGTTAGAACCGACAGTAGCCTCGATTCCTTAGCCAGAAACAGGAGGTGGAAGAGCCTCCTCAAGATCGATGTCACGAAACTGAAGCTCACCATCAAATAGACCCTGAAGAGCTTTCCTTAAAGAAACAACCTCCTCCACACCTGCCAACAAAAAAACAATGACGGTTAAACAAATTGCTGATTTAAACGTGCTTTGCGGATTTTTTTTTAAAAAAAAAGGGGAGGGGAAAGAGGAGCAAGAGAAATACCTGTTAGATATGGTGTCTAAGTCCATAACAATATCTAGTATGTACTTGACCCTATTTGGCATGGTCGATTTTGGGTTGCATGGCATCATAACAATCAGATAAACAAAATGAGAAAAGGACACTTATGGTTTGTTAATATGTAATAAGTTCTAATATGTTAATATGAAATCGTATTATTTAATTAGTATTCATCAAGAATGAATTTGGAATTAATTTTGTGATCAAAAGAGACTAATTAAATATATAGGGTTGATTTGTAAATCATTCAGTCTTATATAGTGGGCTTATGATCTGAGGTTCATTGGATTGGGCTAAAATCCATAGGGTGCTCCATGCTCCATGGAGGTTAAAACCCATGGATCATAGAGGAAATGAAAAGTCATGCACATTAGGGTTTGCATGGGGTAAAGTTACATGTGACACACTATATAAAGAACCTCATGGTAAGGGAAACCGGCCACTAAGATAAGAACAAGGAGGGCTAGCCGATTTTGAGTGAAAGTCTTCTTCTCTCAAGTTATTCCATGAGTTATGGTGTTGTGTGAAACATTTGAGGCATCACATTTGGGGTGCTAGGCTCACAAGGTCTTAAGGAATCCAAGCTACAAGAAAGGTATGCCATTCTTCTATTTTTTATATTACAAGTACCCATTTCCATGCTAGTTAGGATGAGAACCTTGGAAAAATCAAATTTGCATGTATATTAGAGAAAACATAGATCCAAGGTTTCTAGGGTTATGTACACCATAGGAGTGTTAGAATGCTCAAAACCCATAAATGGTATCAGAGACTAGGCTTGTTTTCATTATACTTGATGCAAATTGCTGAAAAAAGTCGAAAATCTGCTCACTATTCAGTGAACTCGCCGAGACCATGTGTTAAGTTATCCTACTCGTCGAGTAGGTTCTTGCACTCGGTGAGTAGGAGGCCCTGTGTGAGGAATTTCATGTTTTCTTACTGGAAATGGATTAGAATCATTACCCTAAACTGTTTTAGACTTATAAAATCTGCTTTTGATTTGGTAATGATTATACTAATCAATTTTCAAAGGTTATTATTAAAGTTTCAAGTTTTATACGTGTTTATATGATTCTTGAAAATTGTTGATATGAATGTTCATGCTTAAGAGTTTTAGTAGATCATAGGAATTATTTGCAAATTGTTTGCTAGTGTAATTCTTGATCTAAATGCCAATTAATGGACTCCATTACTTGACCTCAAGTTATGGAATTCCAAAATTCTTTTCTTTAAAAACATTCAAAATCATAAGTTATGAAGTTAAAAAGTTTTGAAGAGTTTCAAAACTTGCCCTCAAGTTTTGGAACTTCTAAAGTCACTTTAGAAAACTTTAGTTCCAAACCCTAGAATTTTAAAAGTTAAACTTCAACCCTTATACTTTATAGTGTTATAAGTTAATTATATATATATATATATATATATATATATATATATATATATATATATATATATATATATATATATATGTATGTATATAAGATCAATTCAGTCTTACTGTTAGTAGACCTCATTGACGAAGCCAGTCTATAAGGGGCTATAAGGTTGTTTCGTATAAAATGGGCAGCTTAATGGGTGTCCACTCTCACCCACCACTTCCTTGATTGGTAGAGGGTCGTTAGCCGAACATTTAGGAAAAATTCTATAATTCTCATTAAATGTATAATGCTAAATATAAATTAACTAAATGTTTTAGAAATACCCAATCTTAGTTACCATAGGAAAAAGTGAATTTGGTGTTAACCCATGAAATTAAACTTTTCACCTTGATTAAGTCGTTATTGGAGCGTGTGTGGTGAACCAACACACTAACTTGGACTTGACAAGGACGGAAATGGGTGGCTTAAGGTTTATCATAGATCGGTGGAGCGCGTGTGGTTAGCCGACACATCGATTAATTGATAAAATTAAGAGTACCAAGTTAATTTTCATGGTTATTCACACCTTGTTTTGTGTCCTCGACATCTCAGTCACAAACTTGAAGGGCGCAATCGAGATTTAAACATGTCATTCGATTGTTGAATGAATCTCAAAAGATCTAGGAGTTTCATTCCAATTAAAACCTAATACTTATGTTTTTTCGTGGTGGAAATTGGTGAATCGTCATTCACCTACCTTCAAATATTTTATGGCTTAGATTACGACATCCCTCTTCTAAGTTATAAAATATTGTGTTGGCTCCTAGCCCTAATACTAAATTTGGTTCTCTTATTAAGGACTCTTTATCTAATCTAAACTTGTCTTTTTTCCTTTTCAGATGTCTTCCAACAATGCTTATGGCTCAAACCCTGCCGACTCCTTCTCTCTCATCAACCTTTGTGGGAGAGTCATCTTTGATGGGACTAATTTCAATGATTGGATTAGGAGCATAAGGATGGTCACTCGTTATGAGGACAAAGAATATGTCCTTGACAAGGAGCTAAGGGAAATTGATGAGTCATCTGCTACTCCACACTAGATCGCTGACTATAGGACTCATGAGAGATATACCACTAAGGTGGTATGTATCATGATGGCCACAATCACAGTCAAACTCCAAAAGTCCTATGAGGACTTTTACCCAGTTGATATGCACCAGGACCGGATGGAAAGATACCATCAGAGTGCTCGTCAAGAGAGGTATGAAATAATCTCTTCCATGATAACAACCTTAATGAATGATGGTGAACCCATCACAGGCCACATGCAAAAAATGCAAAGGTTTATGGACCGTTTGCTGAAGTTAAGTATGGACTTCCGCATGACCTATCATATCAACAATGCAGAGGTCAAACTTAGCAAACTTCAAGGCCTTTTGAAGATCGTTGAATATGGTCTTAATGGAAAATCGGGTGTTACCACTCCTACTCCCACTGCCGCCCATGTTCTGGAAATCGTCCATGGGAAAGGGAAAAAGAGGAAGACCCCTTAGAAGGGTACAAAGGGAATGTCTCCTGAAGGCTCCTCATCGAGTGCAACGAAAGGTGGTTCTGCTACTCCCTCTTCCAACCCAAAGGATGCACAATGCTTCTATTGTCATGAAAATGGGCATTGGAAGAGAAGCTGCCCCAAGTACTTGCAAGCTGTTAAGGATAGGAAAGTGAAACCCACCCATATGGCCAATTACACTATATTGTCTAATAAATGACCACATACTAATTCTTGGGTCCTTGATACAGGGTGTGGAATTCACATTTGTTCTGATTTGCAGGGCCTAAAAAGAAGTGAGTATGTGGAGCACGGGAAGATAAACTTAATCATGGGGAATAGGAAAGCTTCACCAGTCACCAAGATTGGCGTTTATTCGTGATTGCTTGGTAGTGGGTTAATGTTAGACTTGAATAAATGTTGTTACTCGTTTGAAATGGCGAGAAATATTATTTCCTTTCTTGGTTTGTACAAACAAGGATTTGCTTTTTCATTTAATAATGAATGTGGTGGTATTAATGCTTTTCATAATGGTGCTTTTTATTTTAAAGCATTATCTTGTGATGGTGTATGTAAAACTGTGTTGGTTGTAGACAACTTAGGAAATAATGTATTGCATATTGATTCTTCCACTAGTTTGGTTAATGCACCCTTGTGGCATTGTCGTCTTGCACATGTCAACAAGAAGCACATATGCCAACTCCAAACGGCTGGAGTCTTGGAGTCATTTGGCTTAAAATCTGATGATAGCTATGAATCTTGTTTACTTGGAAAAATGACAAAGCCACCCTTCACTGCTACTTTTGCTAAGGGTGAAGGTTTGTTGGACCACACAGATGTGTGTGGACCCTTCAGAACCGCCACAAGGGATGCTAACCGTTCTATGTGACTTTTACTGATGATTATAGTAGATATGGTTATGTTTACCTAACCAGGAATAAGTCAAAAACCTTTGAGAAATTCAAAGAGCTTAAACAGGAAGTGGAGAATCAGTTAGGCAAGAAGATAAAGATGCTCCGATCCGATCGAGGTGGTGAGTATCTTTGTATCGAGTTCATTGACTATCTTAAGGAATGTGGAATTCTTTCACAATTCACACCTCCTAGGACATCACAACTGAATGGTGTAGCTGGGAGGCGTAATCGGACATTGTTGGACCTTGTTCGTTCCATGATGAGTCGAGCTTCGTTACCAATCTCATTCTAGGGGTATGCCTTAGAGACTGCCGCCCATATCCTTAATATAGTCCCTACCAAGAAAGTTGCCAAAACACCTCTTCAAGGTTTCGGGTTGCGAGGCTTTCATGAGGTGCGAGACTCACGATAAGCTCGAAACTCAAAGTGAGTGGTGTATTTTCCTCGGCTACCCATAGAAATCCTTTGGTTGCCTCTTCTATAGACCCAATGAAAATGTATTCTTTGTGGAAAGAAAAGGAGTCTTTGTGAGAGAGAATTCATAAGCCAAGGAAAAAGTGGGAGGGGAATTGAGCTTGAAGAAATTCAAGAGTCAAGCGGTGAAGGAACCTCTAACACTAGCAGTCAACCTGAGGAGGAAAATCCTGTTGAGCCGATAGATGAGTATGTACCTCTGAGGCGTCCCATAAGAGTTAGGAATCCACCTGAGCATTACTATGGTTTCCATATTACTGCGGAAGGTGATGCATTTATCAATGATAATACACTGGTAAATTTGGATGAGCCTAACAACTTTAAGGAAGCCATGGCAGGCCCTGAGTCCGCCAAATGGAAAGAGGCTATCGACAGCGAGATTCAATCCATGTATGACAATCAAGTTTGGAACTTGGTTGACAATGTACCTGGTCGCAAGATAGTCGGGTGCAAATAGATCTTCAAGAAGAAGATTGACATGGATGGGAAGGTACACACTTATTAGGCGCGACTGGTTGTGAAGGGATTTACTCAAACTCCGAGAGTTGACTATGATGAGACCTTCTCACCAGTAGCGAACATTAAGTGTATTAGGGTTATGGTAGCCATTGCTGCATTTCATGATTATGAAATATGGAAAATGGATGTCAAAACCACTTTCCGTAATGGAAAGTTGGCTGAGGATGTTTACATGAGTCAGCCAGAGGGTTTTGTCGATGCAAAGTACCCTAATAGAGTGCGTAAGCTAGAGAAATCTATGTATGGGCTAAAACAAGCATCTCGCAGATGGAATCTTTGTTTCGATGAGAAACTCAAAGAGTTTGGCTTTTCAAGGACTGAAGATGAATCTTGTGTGTATTTCAAGGCTAGTGGGAGTGTAGTTAGCTTTTTGGTATTGTATGTAGATGACATAATACTCATAGGAAATGACATGCCAACCCTGCATGAGGTTAATTCCTGGATTGGGAAGTGTTTCGCTATGAAGGACCTTGGATAACCTGCCTATATCCTAGGGACAATCTGACAACCCAAAATTTTCTATCCTATACAATCAAATACTTCATTGAAAGCCAAACTCATTCCTGCTATCATTTAGCACAATTTGGAGTCTGTTTGAGCGTTCCAAGCCTTGTACACTTAAGGGATAAGTGTTGGGGTTTCTCTGCTGAATCTATAGCACAAAGAACAAGCCTGAAACACCTTTAAAAGGAGTTTACGGCCACCACGATGGAGTTTACGACCGTAAATTCCATGTGGGCCATAAACTCCCCCTATAAGATGAAGTGTTGGCCATTTGTTCATTCTTTTCTTTCCCTTGGCTGATTTCCTCCCAAATCCTCTCAACAATCATCCCAATCATCGTCCCCGAACTTCAAAACTCGTAAGTTTCTTGCCCTAACTAGTTGATATCTTACTTGATCTAGTGATCTTACATGATTTTATCCGTGAAATCATTCCATTTGTGTAGATCTTCAAGTTTCACCAAGAACACCAAGAACACACACTAGTGTTCTTAGCCAAAACTGACCATTCAAGCTCCTAGATCGTAAGTACTATTGTTCTCACTCGTTGTACACTAGGTTTAACATCTTTAGAGCTTAGAAACATCTAGAATCAATGGATGAATGAGATTTTACAGCCATAGATCTCTCAAGGCTGTAAACTCCCTTTAAGGGTGCAATGATTCCCTCTTATCCTTCCAAATGAGTAGAACCTAGCCCAGAAGCAACTACCAATTAACTAGGAACCTCAAACATCAAAATGGTACTTCAAACCATGAGTTTACAGCCATTAACTAATGGGGAAGTGGTCTCCAGGCCATAAACACAAGTTAAGGTAATTTCTTGGACCTTAAACTCACCTATCCTCATGTTTAGCCTTGGAACACTTAACCACTTAAGACATCTTACCTTTAAGCCTCAAATGGAGACCCATTAGAGAGTTTACGGCCAGGAGTAAACTCCCCTAGGTCGTAAACTACATTAAGTATGGTCCATTGGCCATAAACTCAATTACAAAGCCTTATATTCCTTTGTTGCAACCCAATGGCCTCATAACACTTTGACCAAAGTGTTTTCCACACATTAGGGTGTTTATACTTGTGTAATTAGTGTTATAATCACTAATTCTATATCTATACATATGTATTTATATGTTATTAGGATCTTTGTATGTGTTCAAATCTTTACTTGACACCTAGCACTTGTCCGACACTTCCATACGATCTACTCGCAAACAGGCGAGTTCATACCCCTTAATTTACCTTTTATATGCTTTTAAATGTTTATAAATTCTTTTATGGGGGGGTACAAGTTGAATCGTGCTAGTCATTATATCAGTCACATGTGATTAATAACTAGGGTAAAAATGGATTTACTACACTTTTAGCTGTTTTACCAAACATATCACTTGAAATGACTTTCTCAAATGTTTTCACATGTTAAAACTCTTTATCAAAATGTCTTATATACTATATGTTTCCTATCAAACTCTATTACAATTGTGTTTCAAACAAAGATTTTCTTATACTTAAAACTGTCTTATCAAAAAAACTACTTTCAAATCGTTTTATAAACAGACATCAAGTAATGAACTCTTATTTATTAAAATTTTCAAAGGTTTTACCAAAACTTCTTTTATACTTTTATATTGTCAATTGCATAACTATATATGTATAGTTATATAAGTAATGTTTAAAGCACTTAGAACTGCTAACTCGCCTTGTTTCCTTTTCCTTGTTTGGATGTGTACTTAAGGTATCTGTTAGTTGTCTGAATGTCGTCTAAATATTAGTTATATTATGTATACATATATAGTCATAAAAGTTATATCAGTTAGTTCAGTACCTTTGGGTAGCAAAGGTATACCTTCAATTATACACGTACATTACCAGTAATTATAATAGGTATAGTTAGGAGATACTACTTACTAATCCATGTACAAAAAATCACACAAGAGTCAGTACATTGATGAGTCTAAACTAAAACATTACATAATATATGAAGAGATACAATTACAAGAATACTAATACATTACATACTATATGAAGAGATACGATTACATAAAGTTACAAGACATACAACTACAAGAGAGACAATTATAGGGATATGATTACAGTATTACATAGATACTATTACATACGTTACGAGACTTACCATTCTAGACACAAGGCTATTAGCTACAGTAGGGAAAATGTACATTGACGGGTGTCTACGGTTGTACTGTTCAGCGAGTGTCCACAGCGTGAATATCCTAGTGCAAAAGGATACAATTTTAGTTATTATATTATTTTCCTTATTACCTTTACTTTGTAACACATTCACATTAACGATGAGGTACAATATATTTGATATAGAAATACTATTTTCCTTATTACCTTGATTTTGTGACACATCCACATAAACGATGAGGTAGACTATAGTTTTATAATAATAATAGTTATGTAGGGGAAAAACCATCACATTTATAGTGATGCATACTTTCAAAACGGTTGGGTCTTGGTAGAAGACTACTTTTTATACTAGTAGGAAATATGGGATTTTCTAGGGTTTTCAAACGTTTACAATTACTTACAAACATTCTCATACTCATACAAAGTTTTCTCCAAACATTTACAAGTCTTTTCTTCACTATTTTACAAATCAAAGACATTAAAATAATTATGAATTCACCAGCTTTACTGCTGATACTCTTTTTGAAAATAACTTGTATTCTCATGTCACAAATAGACAGGTATGATGACCAGGTTTTGTGAAGACGGAGCAGTCAAGATTCGTCTTTTATTTTGATTATTCATTATTTTGTTTTATACTATGAAAGAACACACTTGTAATTAAAATTATACTATTTAATGCAATGGATGATATTGTTTCTTGTTTACTACTTTGCATTGTTGTGATACTTTACATGACGTCCTACGCCCCAGAACGTTTTCGCCGTTCTTGGTTTTGACGTGTGACAGATTGGTATCAGAGCATTGTTTATAGTGAATTAGGTATATCAACCCATAAAAGATATACAGAATATAAATACAATGGGATTAAAATAATCTGACCAAGATTTTATACTTTTAAATAATAGGATATTTAACTAAGTATACATACCTGCATTCATACTAAAATTTGTGTCACAATGACAAGAACAAAAGTATTACGATTGTTGAATATCACAAGTAAGCTTGGGGATGTATGGTCAGTCTTGGGAGTGGCATAGCCTGATCAACTATCCTAGTCCAAGGAGTGATTCGCACATGCCCAAGAATGGTTGTGATGTGGCAACAAGTCTAAAAACTTACCAACACTACCACAATGAGAACAATAGAACATAATATAAGTCTAAAACACTATAGGAGTATTTCTTGTTAATATCATTACTTACTTGAGAACTAAAAAGGATCTTCATTACTAGGTCAATAGTTGCTAAGTGGATACACTAGGGTTATATGTAACTAGAAAGTCATAGTCTTAGAATCTGTGAATTTTTGCTTTACCCCTATTCCTTGTGAATTTGGAGTTATAGTCACTTATTCGAAGGCCTATCATGTTTTGATTACATATAACTGGTATGCGCTTTACAAATAAGTGATGTAACTAATGAATATTATCTAATAATTATCTAGATCGTTTGTGTAATAATTATTTCCGTACCCCAATTCTCGCGTAGATAACATGGCTGGACTCCATCCCCACGACAACCCGTACCTTCCGAACAAAGGCAATGTCAGATGGTTTGGAGAAGAACCAGAGGATGATCATCCAATCCCTTTGAATGATCACCATGCCGAAGACCTTTCAGATGATGATAACTACGAGCCCGAGGTTGAGAACCTACCTCCGGTAGCTCCCATTCCAAATCCTAACCCTCGTCCGACTTTTCATGGCCCGACGCCTCCTTGGGTAGAATGCTTGGAAACATGGAGCGAAGAGCAAGATCAACCTATGTCATTTAATGGAGACCTAAGCTTCTACAACTTAAGTGAAGGGGGATCAACATACAGATTTCTACCAATTCTGATCCGTAGAGTTTCCCGAAATGAAATTCAGGGCAGGATGGCTCTCCATTGTATCGAAGAGGTTAATGCCAATGCAGGAATGCATACCATCCGCACCAATCGTCTTGAAAACACTCGTGAGAGATCTGAGAGAGACCATGAGACCCTGGTGCAAGCACTAGTTGTAACTCGACCCGAAGTCATAGAGCTCCGAGTACGCCAGAGGGTGTACGAAAGATACCTGCTTGATATAGAACGTCAACTAGCTGAACTAAGGGCTCACCATAGGGCGACCGTCGCCAGTAGGAGATACTTTACTTTCCTTCTTTGTTTTAAAGAACCGTGTTCCTGTCTAGATTCCGTGTAGCACTTTTCTATGTAACTATCTAGTACTGTTAGTTGGGCCTTTATGCGGCCAAAACTTTTCTACTCCGGATATGATGTAAGACCTTCTACAAGGTAATTTTTACCAAACTGATTACATCATGAAAATCGATGATATTGGCAGTCAGCTAACTTTTGTGTCACTCTTTGTTCAAATACTTTCATCATACTATCATTGGAGTCTATCTGAAACCCACTCTAGTCAAGTTATTGGACTATGGTAATTTAGCTCAGGGATCATTCCCAATTCTCTTTCAAAGGTTGGATCATGTTATCTACCAACCAATAATACCCCGGTTTGGACGTCAAATATCTTGAGGCCATTCTGTGAACATACTTCTACTCTTTACTATGACTACATCATAGGGATGTAGGTCAAGCCCTCGAGAACATATTTCTATTCTTTACATGAACAATCGAAATACATCTAGGTTCAACCATAATCGCTCACGGACTCCTTTCTTTCATATAACATAATCATGTCGCCGAAGAAAAGTAATCAACCCATCAACCAAACACCAACTCTTTAGATTGATGCAACTACCTTTCAAGTTGCAGTCTCAGCTGTCGTGTCAGGTGTTCTGACTCACCTTAACACCAACTCTTTAGATTGATGCAACTATCTTTAGAATTCCATGAAGTGATTCCAGTGAGCGTGGGTTGTGTCCAATGCTCAGAACTTATGAGCACTCATGATTGTTGTAGCCTTGTCCAAGACCTCTACAACCAAACATGACAGTCTTGATTCATATCTACTTCCAACATATGACCGACTGTGGAGGTTTGAATAATATGTTATACCAAACAAAATTATTCTGGAAGTCAAAACATGCAAAAGAAATATAGTAAACGATTGACAAGAGATAGCAACACTTTACTCATAAATAAAACACCTTTTATTCATCATCAAATGTCAATTACACTTTACAAATTTCCTGGTTATCTAACTACTAAAACTTATATCATCCTTTAGCCCTATGCTCCGAGCATGCTGGAGATGCTTAACCCTACTCAGTCCCTTCGTGAAGGGATCTTCTGGGTTCTCATCCGATGACACCCTCTTTGCCACGAGGTGTCCTTCTTCGATCCGATGTCTAATGAAATGGTATTTTCTGTCGATGTGTCTGGATCTCCCATGATCCCTTGGTTCCTTGGCTAAGGCAACAGCACTTTCACTATCACAGAAAATTTCCATTGGCTCTTTAATAGCTGGTACAACTCCAAGGTCTCCAATGAAGTTCTTCAGCCATATCGCCTCCTTTGCTGCTTCACTAGCTGCAATATACTCTGATTCACAAGTAGAATCTGCCACTGTCTCTTGCTTGGAACTCTTCCAAGAAATTGCTCCTCTGTTTAGGGTAAAGACCCAGCCCGACTGAGAGCAGAAATTATCCCTATCAGTCTGAAAGCTAGCATCACTATACCCAACAACTCTCAAGTCATCACTCCCACCGAGGGTAAGGACCCAATCCTTAGTCCTTCGTAGGTACTTGAGGATATTCTTTACCGCAGTCTAGTGTGCCTTGCCAGGGTTCGCCTGATACCTGCTAACCATGCTCAAGGCAAAAGCTACATCGGTTCGAGTACACGTCATAGCGTACATGATCGATCCTACAGCCGAAGCGTAAGGTGTTCGACTCATTTCTGCTATCTCAGCCTCAGTGCTAGGGCTTTGTGTCTTACTCAATCTGGTGTTACTCTGGATGGGTAACTCTCCTTTCTTGGAATCCTGCATGCTGAATCTCTTCAGCACCTTATCCAAGTAGGTACTCTAACTAAGTCCAACTAGTCTTTTACTCCGATCTCTCAAGATTCTTATCCCTAGAATATAGGCAGCTTCACCAAGGTCCTTCATAGCATCACACTTCCCAAGCCAGGACTTTACTTCCTGCAGGGTTGGAATGTCGTTTCCTATGAGTAGTATGTCATCCTCATACAATACCAAAAAGCTAACTATACTCCCACTAGCCTTGACATACACACAAGATTCATCTTCACTCCTAGAAAAGCCAAATTCCTTGACCTTTTCATCAAAGCAAAGATTCCATCTGCGAGGTGCTTGCTTCAATCCATAAATGGATTTCTCAAGCTTACACACTCTATTAGGGTACTCGTTGCTGACAAAACCCTCTGGCTGACTCATGTAAACATCTTCAGCCAACTTTCCATTAAGGAAAGCGGTTTTGACATCCATCTGCCATATTTCATAGTCATGAAATGCAGCTATGGCTAACAGAACCCGAATAGACTTAATCTTGGCTACCGGAGAAAAGGTCTCATCATAATCCACTCCAGGAATTTGAGAGAAGCCCTTTGCAACCAGTCTAGCCTTATAAGTGTGTACTTTACCATCCATGTCGGTCTTCTTCTTGAAGACCCATTTGCACCCTACTGTCTTACGACCTGGTACATTTTCAACAAGTTCCAAACTTGATTGTCATACATGGATTGTATCTCGCTATCCATAGCCTCTTTCCATTTAGCAGACTCGGGGCCTGCCATGGCTTCCTCGTAGCTGTTAGGGTCATATTGACTTACTAGTGTCTCATCACTAATAAGTGTCTCACCTTCTGCAGTAATATGGAATCCATAGTAATGCTCAGGTGCACTCCTAACTCTCGTGGAACGTCTCAGAGGTACAGATTTGTCAATTGGCTCAACAGGAGTTTCCTCCTCAAGTTGAGGGCTAGAGTTTGAAGTTCCTTCACCGCTTGATTCTTGAATTTCTTCAAGATCAATTTGCCTCCCACTGTCTCCTTGGCTTATAAATTCTCTCTCTCTCGAAAGACTCCTCTTCTTGCTACAAAGACCACATTGTCACTAGGTCTGTAGAAGAGGTAACCAAAGGATCGCTGTGGGTAACCGATGAAAATACACCTCTCGCTTCGAGATTCGAGCTTATCATGAGTCTCGCGTCTCACGAAATCCTCACAACCCCAAATCTTGATGTGGTCTAGTTTAGGTACTTTACCAGTCCACATCTCGTGAGGAGTTTTGGCAACTTTCTTTGTAGGGACTAGCTTAAGAATATGGGCGGCAGTCTCTAAGGGATACCCCCAGAATGAGATTGGTAGCGTAGCTCGACTCATCATGGAACGAACCATATCTAGCAAGGTTCGATTACGCCTCTCAGCCACACCATTCAACTGTGGTGTCCTGGGAGGTGTCAATTGTGAGACTATCCCACATTCCCTTAGATAGTCGAGGAACTCTGAACTAAGATACTCACCACCACGATCGGATCGAAGCATCTTAATGTTCCTGCCCAATTGATTCTCGACTTCCTGTTTAAATTCCTTAAACCTCTCGAAAGTCTCTGACTTATGCTTGATCAAGTAGACATATCCATATCTACTATAATCATCAGTAAAAGTCAAATAATAACGATTAGCATCCCTTGTGGCATGTTTGAATGGTCCACACACATCCGTGTGTATAAGGTCCAACAAACCTTCACCCCTCTCACACGAACCTGTGAAGGGTGACTTTGTCATTTTTCCAAGTAAGCATGATTCGCAACTATCATCTGACTTTAGGTCAAATGACTCCAAGACTCCATCCTTTTTGGAGTTGGCCTATGCGCTTCTTGCTTATATGTCCAAGACGACAATGCCATAATGATGCTTTATCCAAGTTATTATTAGTAGAATCAATACACAAAACATTATTTCCTAAGTTATCTACAACAGATACAGCTTCATACACACCATCACAAGGTAATGCTTTAAAATAAAGAACATTATTAAAGAAAGCATCAATAGAACCAACTTCATTATTAAATGAAAAGGTAAACCCTTGTTTGTACAAAGCATGGAAGGAAATAATATTTCTTGCCATTCCTGGCAAATAACAACACTTATTCAGATCTAAACTAAACCCACTACTTAGCGATAAAGTATAAACTCCAATCTTGGTAACAGGTATAGCTTTCCTATTCCCCATGATCAAGTTTATCCTTCCTTGCTCCACATCCTCACTTCTTCTTAGTCCCTGCAAGTCACAACAAATGTGAATACCACACCCGGTATCAAGGACCCAAGAATTAGAATGTGGTGAGTTATTAGAAATGATAGTGTAAATACCTGCATGGATGGGTTTAACTTTCCCATCCTTCACATCTTGCTGGTATTTTGGGCAGTTCCGCTTCCAATGAGCTTTTTCATGGCAATAGAAGCATTCAGCCTCTTTTGGGTCAGAAGAAGGAGTAATGAAACCTTTCTTGGTTCCACTTGAAGAAGAGCCATCAAGGGTCCGAGCCTTGGTACCCTTTGAAGATCTCTTTCTCTTCCTCCCTCGACTTTTCCTGATTGCCAAAACCGGAGTAGAGTTTTGAGTAGGAGTGATAGCAACCGACTTCCCCTTAAGACCTGATTCTGCGGTCTTGAGAAGTCCCTGAAGTTTGCTGAGGGTGACTTCTTCCTTGTTCATGTGATATGTCATGCGGAATTGATCATAGCACGATGGTAAGGAATGCAAAATAATATCTATTGCAAGATCCTCCGGGAAGTTCACATTAAGCTTCAGCAAACGATCCACATACCTTTGCATTTTCTGCATGTGGCTCGTGACGGATTCCCCGTCCTTCATCATGGTTGTTATCATGGAGCAGATGATTTCATACCTCTCTTGTCTTGCACTTTGATGGTATCTTTCCATCAAATCATGGTGCATGTCATAAGGGTAGAAATCCTCATAAGACTTTTGGAGTTCCGCTGTCATCGTGGCCGTCATGATGCAAGCCACTTTCGTAGCATCCCTTTCATGTGCCCGAAATTCAGCGATCTCCTGAGGAGTTGCAGTGGACTCATCAATCTCCTTAAGCTCCTTGTCAAGGACATATTCTTTGTCCTCGTAGCGGGTAATCATCCTGATGTTTCTGATCCACTCATTAAAGTTGGATCCATCAAAGGTGACTTTCCCACACAAGTTCATAAGGGTAAAGGACCCATTAGGATTAGAGCCAGAAGCATTGTTGACAGACATCTGAAGGAAAGAGGACAAGATTAGTTTAGATATAAGAGAGTCCTTAATAAAACACCCAAATGTAATATTAAGGCTAGGATCCAATCACAATATAATATAACTTAGAAGAGGTATGCCGTAATCTAAGCTATATCATATTTGAAAGGTAGGTGAATGACGATTCACCAAATTCCACCACGAAAACCGCAATATTTTAGTATTAGGTTTTTGAATGGTTCTTAGAAATTCCTAGATTCTTTGAGATTCAATGAACTTTTCAAAGGCATGTTTCAATCTCGAGTGTGCCCTCCAAGTTTTGTGACTGGGATACCGAGGATCACAAAACGAGGTGTGAAGTAACCATGCAAATCACTTGGTACCCTTAAAGTTTATCACTCAATCGATGTGCCGGTTAACCACACACGCTCCATCGATACTATAATAAACCCTAAGTCACCCTTTACCTACCTTGTTAAGTCCAGGTTAGTGTGTCGGTTAACCATACACGCTCCACCAACGACTTAATCAAAGTGTAAAGTGTAATTTCATGGAATAGCACCTTATTCACATTTTTCCTAAAGTAACTAAGATTGGGAATTTAATAAAACATTTAGTTACTTTATAATATTCATCATACTTTGAATGAGAATTAATAAGTCGTTGTCTTACCCGTTCGGCTAACGACCCTCCACCGATCAAGCAAGCGGTGGGTGAGAGTGGACACCCATTAAGTCACCATTTTATAGGCAATAACATTATACCCACCTTATAGACCGGCTTCATGAATGAGGCGTACTAGCGGTAAGACGACTTTGTTCTTATACATATATATATATAATTATTAAATCATAATAATATAAGTATAAGGGTTGAATTTTAACTTTTAAAATTCTAGGAGTTGGAACTAAAGTTTTAACTTAACTTTACTTGTTCCAAAACTTGAGGGCAAGTTTTGTAAACTTTCAAAACTTTTCATTTCTTGTAACTTATGAGTTTAATAGAGTAATAAAATGAGGACTTTTCATTTTTCCTAACTCTTGTGTTCTTTTAATGGTTTTTAATCCAAGAGACTTTTGGTTTTCCATAACTTGAGGACAAGTTATGGACTCCATTAAAACACATTATGATCATGAATTAATCTACCACATAGGTTACAAATAATTCCTATGATCATCTAAACATCATAAGAACAAGAATATGAATATGAACACTTTCAAGAATCAAAATCACATTTAATCTTTGTAATTTTGATAACTAGTTGTTGTAAATGAGTTAGAAAAGACATTACACCTTCTAAAACAAGTTTTCAAGTACCAAAACATTTTAGGGTAATGATTCTAATCCATTTCCAGCAACTCAAGTCGAAATTCTGCACTCTGTCGACCCTACTCGCCGAGTGCATAAACCTACTCGTCGAGTAGGTTGAAGATACACATGAACTCGACGAGTCCTCCCCATGGACTCGCCGAGTCCATCAGTCAGACAGCAGAATTTCCGACTTTCTTCAACTTTTAAGCACAAATAACAAACAAACAAGCCTAGGCTCTGATACCACTGATGGGTTTTGAGCATTCTAACACTTCCTAAGTGTACATGCAACCCTAATAACCTTGGATCTATGTTTGTCTAATTATCATGCAAAGTTGAATTCCAAGGTTATATTCCTATCTAGCATACATGGGGAACAATTTTAACTTGAATCATAGATAGAATAACTTACCTTGTTGTTGCTTGAGTTCCTTGAAACCTTGTGAGCCTAGCACCCCAAGTGTGATGCCTCAAATGCTTCACACAACACCAAATGCTCTTGGAAAGACTCTTGAGATAACACACACTTCTCAAAATCGGCCAAGCCCTCTAGTTTCTTAGTGTTCAACTTGTGTCACCAATTTTGTGGAGAATGGGACTCTTATATAGTGTTGACACATCTAGGGTTACACCATGTAAACCCTAATGTGTCATGACTCTTCATTTCCATGACTCATGGGTTTGTAACTCCCATGAAGCATCCATGGAGCATCCTATGGGTAGAACCCAACTTGATAATCCATGGAGCCTTTTAGCCCACTATACAAGATATGGATGATTTACATAACCAACCCATATATTTAATTAGTTATCCTTTGATCACTTAATTAATTCCAAATTAATTCTTTGATCAACTAATTAAATAATATTATTAATATATTAGAACTTATAATATATTAATAATCTCCAAGTGTTATTTCTCTCATTTAGTCTATCCAATTGCATGGTGCCATGCAACCCAAATGGACCATGCCGGGTCGGGTCAAGTACAAGCCCGAAATAGTTATGGACTTAGACACCTTATCCAACAATTACTTCAACCACCAATGTCGAAATTTCACTGATATGCCATCTATGTGGCGTAATGGGACACTTCAAGAGGGACTACCAAACAGAGAAGAATGACGGTGGAACAGGAGGAGTTTGACCTCTTAATGGAAAAAGGCAATGAAGGACACTACTATAGTATATGTTCACTTCCAATCGTCAATATTAAGTATGCTTTTAAACTGTTTAAAACTAGTGCAACTCGAGTTTTATCTTTTGCAAGATCTCGTCAGTTAAGAGACCCTCGTGCTGCGTATACTTGCCTTTTGTAGTATAGCTTGTTCGCAACAATACTCTGGTAGTTAATCTAAAGTACTGTAACTTTGTTAAAAGTTGCACTGTTGTGTTTAGTCTGTAACGCCTTTCTGATCAAGTCTAATGCCTTTATTTCAGAATGATTCCGATATTATCATTCAACATGAGTCAATTCAATCCTCATTGTCACACCCCAAAACCGAGAACAACGGAAATGTTCTGGGGCGGAGGACATCATGTAATGTATCACAACAATATAAAGTAGTAAACAAGCAACAACATCATCCATTGCATTAATAGTATAATTTTAGTGACAAGTGTGTTCTTTCATAGTATAGACAACATAACGAATACTCGAAAATAAAAGACGAGTCTTGACTGCTCCGTCTTCTCTAAACCTTGCGTCGGTACCTGTCGATTTGTGACCTGAGTGAATTCATAAGTATTTAATGTCGTTACTTTGATTAGTTGTTATGAAAGACTGGTGAATGCTTAATAAAACATTTAGTATAAGTGTGAAAACCCCAGAAAAATCCTATATTTCCTACTAGTAAAAAAGGTAGTCTTCTACCAAGACCCGAATGTTTTGAAAGTAAGTAAGCAAGTAAGTAGTCTTCTCACGAGACCCGCTGTAACTAAGTAGTCTTCTCACGAGACCCGCTGTAAGTAAGTATATAACTAAAAGTTTACTAGGAGTATATGAACATATACCTTCGCTACCCAAAGGCACTGAACCGACTGACTTGAACTATTATGTCTATATATGTACACATAATATATAACTGATATTGAAACGACCTTCGAAGGGATACCCCATACCCTACCAGACCACATCCCAATGGGGAAAAGGAAATAAAGTGGGATAGCCTTCCTAAGTCCTTTAAACATTATTTATATAACTATACATATACAGACATGCTTTCAACAAGGTATCTATGAAAAGGTCTTCATGTAAGTGTATCCAAGTAAGTGTATCCATGTAAGTGTACCCAAGTAAGTGTATCCATGTAAGTGTATCCAAGTAAGTGTATCCAAGTAAGTTTATCTCTACAAGAAACATGTATTCGTATGGACTCATGAATGAACTTACTCTGGTGTAATTCCTTGTAATAGGAATAGCAAGTAGTATCTCCTAACCATACCTATAATAGTTACTAAAAATGTACAAGTATCAACGAACATATACCTTTACTAGCCAAAGGTACCGAACTGACTGAAGGCACTTTTATGTCTACATATGTATACAAGATATATATCAAATATTTAGACGACATTCGGACGGATACCCGATACCCTACCAGACCACATCCCAACGGGGAAAAGGAAATAAAGCGGGTTAGCCTTCCTAAGTCCTTTAAACATTTCTTATATAACTATACATATGTGGTCATGCATTTGATAATATAAAAGCATAAAAGAAGTTTTGTAAAACCTTTGAAAAAGATTAATATCTAAGAAAAGATCGACTTGGTGTCAATTTATAAATCGGTTTGAAAGTATTTGTTTGAATAAATAGTTGAAGTATAAAGAAAACCTTTGTTTGAAATACATTTGTAATAGAGTTTGAAAAGAAACATACAGTGTGTAAAGCAGTTTAATAAAGAGTTTTAAACATATAAAAATGTTTAAGAAAGTCCTTTGAAGAAATCTGTTTGGTAAAATAGCTAACGTATAGTAAATTCATTTGTATGTTAGTTATTATCACATGTGATTGATATAATAACTAGCATGATTCAACTTGTATTCCCCCCCCCCCCCCCATAAAGAATTTAAAAACCTATAGCAACATTTAAAAGGTTAATTCAAGCGGTATGAACTCACCTGAAGCAAGCGGTATGAACTCACCTATGATTGATATAATAACTAGCATGATTATAACACTAATTAAACATGTATAAACATCCTATTGCGAGGAAAACACTTTGGTCATGTGCTAGGAGGCTATCAGGTTGCAAAAAAGGAGTACAAGGCCTTATACGGGAGTTTATGGTCCAACGACCATGTTTGTTGGAGTTTACGGCCCAGAGGAGTTTACTCCTAGCCGTCAACTCTCAGTTGGTCACCAAAAGGGGCTTAAAAGTCTAAGGGCTTAAGTGGTTATGTGTTCTAAAGATTTAAACAAGAGTTTGGGTGGCTTTAAGGTCCTAAAACGACCTTGTATGGTGTTTGCGGCCCTAAGACCACTTCCCCATGAGTTCACGGCCGTAAACTCATGGTAAGGAGTACCATTTCGTTAATTGTGGTCCTTAGGTCAATGGTGTAAGGTTCTATGTCACTAAGCAAGGCTTACTAAGGTGTTAGGGTGTCATTTGCACCCTTAAAAGGGGCTTACGGCCCAAGAACATGACTTGGCCGTAAACTCCTTAAATCCCATAATTTTTAATGTTTTCTAAGCTCTAAACATGATATACCTAGTGTACAATGAGTTAGATCAAGGGTATTTACAATCTAAGAGCTTGAATGGTCGTTTCAGGCCAAGAACACTAGTGTGTGTTCTTGGTGGATCTTGAAAATCTGCAAAATGGAATGATTTCACGGATGAAATCATGTAAGATTACTAGATCATCTAAGATATCAACTAGTTAGGGCAAGAAACTTACGAGATTTGAAGATCGAGGCCGAAGATCGGGATGGTACTCGAGAGGATTTGGGCCAAGGAAATGAAAGAAATGGACAAATGGCTTTCATCTTCACCATATAAGGTGATTTTAGGGCCCACATGGAGTTTACGGCCATAGACTCCCATGTGGTGGTCGTGAACTCATGGTTAATGTGCTTAAGGCTCGGTCTTTGTGCTATAAATTCAGCAGATAAACCCCGACACTTCTTCCTTAAGTGTACAAGGCTCAGAACTCTCAAACAGACTCTAAATTGTGCTGAATGATAGCAGGAATAAGTTTGAATTTCTATTGACTTGGTATGTTGTACAGAATGGAAATTTTGGTTTGTAACATCATCCCCTGTTAAAGGGAATTTCGTCCCGAAATTAGCTTTCTTAGAAATACTACTAGGGTTGCTTTCTTCCGATTTGGTAGAATACTCACTCGTAGACTTGGCGACTTTGTCCTTCCGTTCATGATAGGATTCATACTTGGTCCATTTATCATTACCTCGTGTATACAAGTCGTATACAATAAGGGTTAGTAAGATGGTCGGATGTGCGACTCTGCCCCAGGTCCACAACCCAACGAGGAACAGGAGAAAGGGAGGAAACACACATACTATGTTTGCATATTCGTAATTATATACCACCGTTGCGTATACACTAAATAGTAATAGGTGGGCTGTATTCGTCCATAGCCTCTGTGCTCGACCTTGGTCTGCTGGACGAGTGGTATATCGGGGAGGGTTGACGAGGTTTCTTCAAAAAAGATTAGAAAAAGGAGGTACTACACGCATGAGTACTTCAGAGTTCTGGGACGATGGCTTTAATAGAAAGACAATTACGGAGAAAGAGATGTGTGCATGAAACTGGTATTGTTAGCATCGAATGGAATCTAGTCAAATGATAATGTCAGACTACTTTGAATGATAAAGACATTAGATTAGATCATAAAGGCGTTATAGACAAAACCCAACAGTGCAACTTTTAAAAGAGTTACAGTATTATAGATTTATTATAAGACTATTGCTGCGAACTAGGTATACTACAAAAGGCAAGTATACACAACACGAGCATCCCTTTCTAACGGAATCTCGCAAAAGTTTTAACTCGAGTGGCACTAGTTGTTTAAACAGTTCACGAGTCTGTTACAACGAATGCCTCAGATATTTTAACGTGGGTTCGGAGTAGCCTCTCCGGCAGTGGTGATTGTTAGCATCCTTCCATATGTGCCTGTATTTTGACAACCTGAAATTTCCATTATGTACAAACTATATCGCTTCATTAGAAGTTATAGCAGTCACAGTTAATTTTCAGACATTTTCGTGTAAGTTTGAGTAATTCAGGGTTTACACTTCAGGAAATATCAAGAGAGTGGGTGCACTAGGGTTTTGTGCAACACTGTTATTCCAACCCTCTATTATATTAGAGATCATTTCAGGAATAAAAATATTTTATGCCAAAAATATCTCAGGACTATAAATAGAATTATGAACCAAATTCATTCATTATTCGCATTTCCAACTAGAGAAAATCCATTTTCTCTCTCTCAGATCTTCGGTTTTTTTATCCCAAATCGTGAGTACCCCTTTCTAGTAATTTTAGAAAGCTTTATATGTGTTAATAACATGATTTAGAAGGCTAAATCACTAGATTTAGGAGTTTACTCCCCAAGGTGTTCTTGGGCGGTAAACTCCCGAAACGAAGCCTAGACCGACCCTTGTGTTATGCTACTGCCTTAGACTCATTTATATGTGTATTAGGGACATGAAATCAAGCAAGAATTACCCAAGTTTGGGAGTTTACGGCCCAAGAGTATCTTAGGCCGTGGACTCCAAATTCAAGCTCCAAATGTTGGTTTTAAGGAACCTAAAGCCTTAGACTTTTAACTAGACTTATTCCCATTTAATCTAAGGACTTACTCACATCAATAACACATGTAAAGATGAGTTTACAGCCATGACATGGTTCATGGGCCGTAAACATGATTTAAGGACACCAAAGTGTGTTAAGAGTCTTCCTATGCTTGGAATAAAAGTCTAGAACCTATACCACCTGTGCAAGAGACTTGAAAGCATCAAAAACACCCATCCTTAAGAGTTTACGGCCGCAAACTCTAAGGGAAATGGCCTTAGGGTTGTAAACTCCTAAATGGAGTGTTTCTATGCCTTAAACCCTTGCAAGAATTTAACCACCAAGTTGGAATAATTCTAGGAATCATTTGGAACTTCAAACACACAATACACCCATGGTTGGGAGTTTACGGCCGTAAACTCGAGAGTTTACCACCATAAACTCCATGTGTGTTAGTATATGAGGAGTAAACTCATATATGGGGTCCTTTGGAACACTAAACACAAGTGCCTTGTCCCACAATAGCTTAGATGCAATCCTTAGGGCTTAAAACACTTATATAAAGTGTTTATTATGTCTAGGATGTCTTAACATTATCAATTTGTAATCTGAGACTAATTGAGTGCATATATGTATGATTATATGTTCATTAGGATCGTAGTGTGTGTACAAGTCCTCGCTTGACATCTAGCAATCCTATACCGTTCAGTTCATCCCAATCACCAACTACAGGTGAGTTCATACCCCTAATCAATGTTTTAAATGATTTTAAATGATTTAATGGGGGGAATACAAGTAGAAACAAACATGTTATTAAATCATTGATATGTATTTTATAACTATGTTTGTCATTTAACACATTTCACATACTAGAAAATGTGATGCATGAAATGGTTTTAAATCTTAAAAATACTTTGTTATCAAATGTTTTACTTTTGAAATGTTTATTAAAATGAATTCAAGTCATTGTTAATTATTGTTCAAAACCAATAAGATGTCTTACAAAACCATTTTACATTCTTGAACGAAACTATGCATATACACTTATATTCTTATATATGTATTGATGTTATAGTTTACACCTTTCATTCAATTTCCCACACCTTTGAGTAGTAAGAGTGTATAAACCTACTTGATCAACCAATTATATTTCAGTAAATTATCATAGGAATAATTTGAAGATATCAAACATTACTCCTATTACAAGGAATCACACAAGAGTCAGTTCATTCATGAGTCTATACTAGTACATTACCTGGTACATGAGTACATATACATATGCTTACCTGATACATGAATATGTTTACATATACTTACCTGTTACATGAACACATTTACATGAATACCATACAGGAACACTTTTACATAGGTGCATTATCCTGTATTTACTTACCTGGATACTTGTACTTAGAAGTATGAGGATGATTTATTAGTACTTTCTGTGTAAATTATCTTTCCAATCCCGGTTCAATGAGATATCTCGGCGGGACTTACCATTCCGAACCCCACTAATTAGCACCAGTGGTCGATGACCATCTACGGAGGTCTAAGGTTACTACTTATACTAGGTAGATCGATAACCGGGGCTAACCCCTCCACCCACCTACTGCTGCTACAGAGGACAAGTGGACAATCTTCGATTGTTCATAAGGTTATACTTTTCACTTATTGCGATGTTGTGTTACTCCTAGTACCCAGCGACGACACTTACATTATTACTTTTTCTGGACAATCTTCGGATGTTCATTAGGTTACATATTTCGCTTAATGTGATGTTGTGTTAGTCCTAGTACCAAGTGACAACACTTATAGTAGTACATTTTCCTGTTTACTTTATTTTGTGATACTTTCACATAAACGATGAGTTAGACTAAGTACTTTAGTACTAAACAATTAAAGGAAAAACTATCATTTTACAAACAAAACATTCGGGTCTTGGTAGAAGATTACATTGTTATAGCAAAACATTCGGGTCTTGGTAGAAAACTACATTGTCATAACAAAACATTCGGGTCTTGGTAGAAGACTACATTTCATCCTTACAGAAAATAAGGGATTTTCTAGGGTTTTCATACTTACATCAACATTTTCATTTAAAGGTTTACATGGCCTTCATAACAGATTTTCATAAGCAAGACAATGACACATAATTACTTATGAATTCACCAGCTTTAAAGCTGATACTCTCTTTCAAAATAACTTGTATTCTCAGGTCAACGGTAGACAGGTACGATGGCCAGGTTTTGAGAAGACGGAGCAGACAAGTCTTGTCTTTTATTTTGATTGTATATTTTTGGTGTCTTTCTACAATGAAAGAACACACATGTATTAAAACTTTACTTATAATGCAATGGATGATGTTGTTGCTTGTTTATTATATTACACTGTTGTGATACTGTACATGACGTCCTCCACCCCTGAATGTTTCCGCCGTTCGTGGTTTTGGGGTGTGACAGTATTCGTTGTTTCTTGGCAGTCCCTTTTGTAATGACCCACCTTGCCACATTTGTAGCAAGCCTGGCTCACACCTACGTTGGGTAGTTGGTTGATCGGTCTTGTTGGATTCTTGCAGTAACATATGGTATGTCCCTTTTTGTTGCAGTTTAAGCACTGCATTTCCCGACAAGGTCCGTGATGGTGATAGTTGCATTTAATGCACTTCGGGAGATTACCAGCATAAGGCTTTGCTGGTAATGGGTTAGTAGGGCCTATTGTAGGTACCGTAGCAGCATGGACTCTAACCTGTTGTTGTTTCCTTGAGGATTCTTGTGAGGACTCATCTTTTCTCTTGTTCCCACCATGTTTCCCAGAGTTGTTTTCTTTTTGTTGATCTTGAACAGCAATTATTGAGTTCCAGTAGTTTCCATGGTCGATAAGAGATTGTGCTAGTTCTTTGGCACTGTCGAAAGTATCAGGCCTCGATGCTAACACACTTAACTGAATTTGGGGAAACAATCCCCAAATATATCTCTCTATTTTCTTGCTGTCAGTAGGAACCATATCGGGACATTGAATTGCCAGATCGCAGAATCTCCCCGTATAGGTTGATATTTTTGCACCAACCATCCTAAGACTCCAGAGTTCCTGTTCGAGCTTTTGAATCTCTCCTCGTGGACAATAGTCTTTCATCAACATGATCTTTAAGTTCTCCCAACTTATCAAATTTGCCACAATTAGCGTCAGGGACATAACATGGCCATTCCACCATGCTAAAGCTCTTCCTGCAAAGGTACAAGCAGCAAAATTGACCTTGTTGTTCTCCAGGCAGGTGCAGATCTCAATGACTGCTTCCGTATTTTCTATCCATTGCTTTAAAATCATCACTCCTATGGTTCCATTAAAATTCAGGGGTTTGACGTTCGAAAAATCTTTATAGGTGCACTCTCGGGGATGCCCATGGCTCTCACCATGGTGGGAAGGAGGTGCACCTGTTCCCGATCCACTAGGGACAAGAGCATTGATTGCTGACATGGCAGCCGCTACTGCCTCTGTGAAAGCTGCTTGGAACATGGCAGCATCGAATTGAGGGTGTGGCAGAGGTGGTGGAGGAGGTGGTGGTATTGGTGTTTCATTATTAGGGTTACACCTTGGATTTCTGTGTGGCGGCATCTTTTAACTATAAGTTTAAAAGATAGGAACAATGATAAGAATTCGAATATGAAAGTTGATGAGAATGACTCATGGACTAACTCTCCATAGGCCAACATCATGATTGAATGTAGATCTAGAACTAACCGACGATAGCATCTTCAGGAAAATGGTTTAGTAGGAGGCCTTACATTAAATCAGATGGGAAAGGTTTGACAAGACTACGACTTAATTAAGGCCTAATAGGTCTAAGATTTTTAGCGATTGGAAATTAGACCTGAGTTTTACATAACTAAGTTATGTCCTAAAGAGAAGTCGATGAGGTTCTATCTGCGACGAAAACTACCAGAAAGGTCTTCAGCAGGGTGATCATTCTTTTGCTCCTCTCGGAGTCCTCCATCATTGCTGTGGTTAGGGTAGTACGGGTTGTCATAGGGATGGAATCCAGCGATGATATAAGCGCAAGAAAAGGGGTGACAAGAACTAACTAAATAGACGAACTAACTAAGATATTTACAAGATGATCTTTCTCAGTTTGCTTCACTACTTGTTTAGTGTATACCATTTATATGTATTTTGGATAGGATAGACCTTCGAATAAGTGACCCTAACCCTAAGCCCCCCACCCAACGAGGGCAGGACCCAAAGCAAAGGTTCATAGATTCTATGTCTAAGACATGCTAGTACATATAACCTTGGTGTACCCACTAAACAATTATTGACATACTAATAAAATTTATTTAGTTCTCAGATAAATAATTACAGAAGTACTAAATACCCATATGGTATTTTATTATGGAAATGTTATTAAGTTTTTGGACTTGTTGTAACCTCACAACCATACTTAGGAACATTCTAATCATTCCTTGGATAATGTAGTTGATCAGGCTACATCTTCCCAGGGTTGACCATATGTCTCTAAGTCTACTTGTGCTACCCAACAGTCGTAATACTTTTGTTCTTGTCATTGTGACACCACTTTTAGTATGAATGCAGGCACGTATACTTTATTAAATATTTTATTATTTAAAAACATAACTGTTATTCAGAATGTTTTAATCCCATTGTATTTA
Source organism: Lactuca saligna (assembly GCF_052625555.1). Lineage (NCBI taxonomy): Eukaryota > Viridiplantae > Streptophyta > Magnoliopsida > Asterales > Asteraceae > Lactuca > Lactuca saligna. The sequence goes on from NC_136418.1 coordinate 17,500,130, forward strand.
TAGTTAGTATATCTTTTATGGGTTGATATACTTAATTCACTACAAAGAATCCTCTGATACCAATCTGTCACACCCCAAAACCGATAATGGCGGAAACGTTCTGGGGCGGAGGATATCGTGTAATGTATCATAACAATGTAAAGTAATAAACAAGAAACAACATCATCCATTGCATTAATAGTATAATTTTAGTTACAAGTGTGTTCTTTCATAGTATAGATAACATAATGAATACTCAAAAATAAAAGACGAGTCTTATGACAACCCGAAATTTCCATTCTGAACAAACCATATCAAGCCAATAGAAGTCAGAACAGTTTTAGTAAAATTCCAAACTTTGGGTATAAGTTTGAGTATTTGAGGATTAGCACTTAAGGAGATATCAGGAGAGTGGATGCACTAGGGTTTTGTGCAACACTGTTATTCCAATACTCTAGGTTATTAGAGTTCATTACGGGAATAAAAATATTTTCTGCCAAAAATCCTAGGACTATATATAGAAATCCGAACCAAAATAGTTCATTAGTTACATTTCCAATTAGAGAAAAGTCGAATTCTCTCACACGGATCTTCGGGTTTTTATCCCAAATGGTGAGTACTTTGATCTAGTTATATTATATAGCTTAGATTGTGTTTAGAAACATCAAAATTGGACCAAAACCCCAAGATTTGGGAGTTTACCGCCGAAGAACACTTGGGGAGTAAACTCCATTTTAAGGGCCAAAAGTGTCCCAATGACCCTCAAAGCCTTGGAACTCAAACTAGAAGCCACCATTGCATGTTTAGGACACCAAAATCAATTAGAAACAAGGATGAAAGTGAGTTCACGGCCAAGGAAGTTCTTAGGCCGTGAACTCCATGTTTAAGTGCCAAAATGCCTTAAAACCCTCCTTAAGCCAAAAGACTAATTAGGACATGTACCCTAGTGTGTTTGGGGCTAGCAAACACCCTTAGGACACCAAGAGTAAGGTGTTCACAGCCCAAAAGGTTTTAGGGCCGTGAACTCCATAAAATGGTGCCAAATGGCGCCATAAACTCTTTTAAAGCCTAGTACAAAAGCCTAGTTTTATTCCTAGTGAAATGAAGGACTTGAAAACTCCATAAACATCCTCCCAAGGGTGATTATAGCCGTAATCTCCAACGGAGATGGTCCTAGGGCCGTAAATTCCAAAAAGGAGTTATATTATGCCCTAAACTCTTCCATAGACCAAGCCATTAAGTAGAAATGCTTATTAGGGCCTTATAGAGCATCAAACATAAAATGGACACCTAGGTATGAGTTCATGGCTATAAACTCATGAGTTTATGACCATAAACTCATTTGGTAGTGTCATTAGGGTCGTGAACTCCCTTATGGAGTTTTCCTTGAGCCCTACACACAATAGCTTCCCCTACAAACACTTAGATGCAATCCTAAAGGCTAATAACACTTGATAAAGGTGTTTAGCATGTCCTAGGGTGTCTTGAATTGTTTATTATTTTTTTATAGACTAATTTTTTACATATATGTGAAATTATATGTTAACTAGGATCATAGAGTGTGTTCAAGACTTCACTTGACACCTAGCAGTCCTACCTCTTCAGTTCATCCGTATCACCGACAATAGGTGAGTTCATACCCCTTAATCAATGTTTTAACTACTTTTAAATGTTTTATGGGGTGGGTGGATACAAGTAGAATCATGCTACTTATTATTTCAATCACATGTGATTAATAAGCAGCATTTAAATGATTTACTACTCATTAGCCGTTTTACCAAACAGTTTCCTTCGAATGATTTTCATAAACATTTTATATGTTTCAAAACTCCTTATTACACTGTACATTTTACTCTGTATGTTTTATTTCAGACTTATTTAAAATTGTGTTTCAAACAAATGCTTCTTTATACTAAATTAATTTATCAAACCCATGCCTTCAAACCGTTTTATAGATCGACATCAACTCGATCTTTTCTTAGATAATAATTATGTTTAAAGGTTTTACAAAACTTATTTTATGCTTTTATATTATAAATTGCATGACGCTATATGTATAGTTATATAAGTAATGTTTAAAAGACTTAGGAAGGCTATCCACCTTGTTTCCTTTTCCTCGATTTGGATGTGGTCTGATAGAATATCAGGTACTCGTCCGAAGGTCGTTTAAATATTAGTTATATATCATGTGTACATATATATAGTCAGAAAAGGTCCTTCCAGTTCATCCAATGCCCTTGGTAAGCAAGGGTATACATCCATGTTCATACGTCCAAGTTTGATTAATAGTAAACTACCATATTGGTAGTTTAGGAAGATACTAGAACCATTACTAGAACGCGATATCATAAAATGAGTCAGTTCATTCATGAGTCAATACTTGCTAGATAGAGAGCACATACATTACAGCTAGAACATTACAGTACATTACTATACCTGCTAGGTAGAGAGCACGCACATTACAGCTAGAACATTACAGTACATTACTATACTTGCTAGGTAGAGAGCACCAACATTACAGCTAGAACAGTTCATTACATTACATATACATGAATACGTTAATAATTGTGATATGAATCAGAGCATGACTTAAATGTGATGGCCCGAGTTGCAGCCAGAGTTTCTTGAAGGGAGAGTGTGAGTTTGCGTATAGATCTATACTGGATTTACTATCCTACACCTTGCTGCTAGCTACAGCCGGACCTGCAGGTCTACGGGTGCCAAACATCATTTCTTTTTATGACCATTCTTATGCCATTGTTACCAGTCAATAGTATGCTGCAATTAATCATATGATGCCTTAATATAAATCCGGTTTAAGGTAGTTAGTACAACAGTAGTTCTTATAGCGCTACATTTTAGTACTACATTAATTTTCCCTGTACATATATTTAGTGATCTTTTCACTTAAAGTATAAATGTAAAAAATATATTTTGTTAATGATAGTTACACTTGGGAAAATTACATACTTTTACATGAAACGAACATTTAGAACAGTTAAGTCTTGGTAGAAGACTACATTGAGAACAGTTACTTCTTAGTAGAAGACACCCTTATATAATAGTAGTAATCATAGGGATTTCTAGAGTTTTTCAAACGTTAACAGTTGTTTTACAAACATTTTTATACTTACGGTTCATTTACATTTTTCCATACTTACAGTTCATAAACTTACAAATTCTTACATAAAAATTAAGACACTAAAATACTTATGATCTCACCAGCTTCAAAGTTGTACTCGCTTTCAAAATTACCTGTATCCTCAGGTCATGATAGACAGGTACCGATGCAAGGAGAAAGGAAGATGGAGCTCGTTCAAGACTCATCTTTCTTTTTGATTTATGCTTTAGTGTTTATCAAAATTTAACAGAACACTTGTATAATAATTATATTATTAATGCAATGGATGATGCTGTTGCTTGTTTACTACTTTTCATTGTGGTGATATTGAACATGATGTCCTCCGCCACAGAACGTTTCCGCCGTTCTTGGTTTTGGGGTGTGACAAGTCTTGACTGCTCCGTCTTCTCTAAACCTTGCGTCGGTACCTGTCTATTTGTGACCTGAGAATACAAGTTATTTTGAAAGTGAGTATCAACTTTAAAGTTGGTGAATTCATAAGTATTTAATGTCGTTACTTTAATAAGTTGTTATGAAAGACTGGTGAATGCTTAATGAAACATTTTGTATAAGTGTGAAAACCCCAGAAAATCCTATATTTCTTACTAGTATAAAAGGTAGTCTTCTACCAAGACCCAAATGTTTTGAAAGTAAGTAAGCAAGTAAGTGGTCTTCTCACGAGACCCGCTGTAAGTAAGTAGTCTTCTCACGAGACCCGTTGTAAGTAAGTATATACCTAAAAGTTTACTAGGAGTATATGAACGTATACCTTTGCTACCCAAAGGCACTGAACCGACTGACTTGAACTATTATGTCTATATATGTACACATAATATATAACTGATATTTAAACGACCTTCGGACGGATACCCGATACCCTACCAGACCACATCCCAACGGGGAAAAGGAAATAAAGCGGGTTAGCCTTCCTAAGTCCTTTAAACATTATTTATATAACTATACATATACAGGCATGCTTTCAACAAGGTATCTATTTAAAGGTCTTCATGTAAGTGTAGCCAAGTAAGTGTATCCATGTAAGTGTACCCAAGTAAGTGTATCCATGTTAGTGTATCCAAGTAAGTGTATCCAAGTTAGTGTATCTCTACAAACAACATGTATTCGTATGGACTTATGAATGAACTGACTCTGGTGTAATTCCTTGTAATAGGAATAGCAAGTAGTATCTCCTAATTATACCTATAATAGTTACTAGAAATGTACAAGTATCAACGAAAGTATACCTTTGCTAGCCAAAGGTACTGAACTGATTGAAGGCACTTTTATGTCTACATATGTATACACGATATATAACGAATATTTAGATGACATTTGGACGGATACCCGATACCCTACTAGACCACATCCCAACGGGGAAAAGGAAATAAAGCGGGTTAGCCTTCCTAAGTCCTTTAAACATTTCTTATATAACTATACATGTGTGGGCATGCATTTGATAATATAAAAGCATAAAAGAATTTTTGTAAAACCTTTGAAAAAGATTAATATCTAAGAAAATATCGACTTGATGTCAATTTATAAATCGGTTTGAAACTATTTGTTTCAACAAATAGTTGAAGTATAAAGAAAACCTTTGTTTGAAATACATTTGTAATTGAGTTTGAAAAGAAACATACAGTGTATAAAGCAGTTTGATAAAGAGTTTTAAACATATAAAAACGTTTAAGAATGTCCTTTGAAGAAATCTGTTTTGTAAAACAACTAACGTATAGTAAATTCATTTGTATGTTAGTTATTAATAACATGTGATTGATATAATAACCTGCATGATTCAACTTCTATTCCCCCCCCCCCCCCCCCATAAAGCATTTAAAAACATATAACAACATTTAAAAGGTTAATTCAAGGGGCATGAACTCACCTGAAGCGAGTGGATTGGATGGAAGTGTCAGACAAGTATTGGGTGTCAAGTGAAGACTTAGACACACACAATGATCCTAATTACATATGAAGACATATGTATATAAACAGTTAGTGATTATAACACTAATTAAACATGTATACACATCCTATTGCGAGGAAAACACTTTGGTCAAGTGCTAGGAGGCTATCGGGTTGCAAAAAATGAGTGCAAGGCCTTATACGGGAGTTTATGGTCCAATGACCATGTTTGTTGGAATTTACGGCCCAGGGGAGTTTACTCCTGGCCTTAAACTCTCAATTGGTCACCAAAAGGGTCTTAAAACTCTAAGGGCTTAAGTGGTTAAGTGTTCCAGAGCATTAAACAAGAGTTTGGGTGGGTTTAAGGTCCTAAAACGACCTTGTATTGTGTTTGCGGCACTAAGACCACCTCCCCATGAGTTTACGGCCGTAATCTCATGGTAAGGAGTACCATTTCGTGAATTGTGGTCCTTAGGTCAATGGTGTAAGGTTCTATGTCACTAACGAAGGCTTACTAAGGTGTTAGGGTATCATTTACACCGTTAAAAGGGGTTTATGGCCCAAGAACATGTCTTGGCCGTTAACTCCATGAATCCCATGATTTCTTATGTTTTCTAAGCTCTAAACATGATATACCTAGTGTACAATGAAATGGATCAAGGGTACTTACAATCTAAGAGCTTGAATAGTTGTTTCTGGCCAAGAACACTAGTGTGTGTTCTTGGTGTTCCTGGTGGATCTTGAAAATCTACAAAATGGAATGATTTCACGAATGAAATCATGTAAGATTACTAGATCATCTAAGATATCAACTGGTTAGGGCAAGAAAATTACAAGTTTTGAAGATTGGGGCCGAAGATCGTGATTGTACTTGAGAGGATTTTGGCCAAGGAAATGAAAGAAATGGACAAATGGCCTTCATCTTCACCATATAAGGTGAGTTTACGGCCCACATGGAGTTTACGGCCTTTATGGTTAATGTGCTTAAGGCTCGGTTTTTATGCTATATATTCACCAAATAAACCCTGACACTTCTTGCTTAAGTGTACAAGTCTCAGAACTCTCAAACGGATTCTAAATTGTGCTAAATGATAGCAATAATGAGTTTGACTTTATGTTGACTTGGTATGTGGTACATAATGGAAATTTCGGCTTGTCACACTCACAATACTAGTTTCGTGCGTAAATCTGTTTCTCCGAAATCGCCTTTCTAGCGAAGCCGTCATTTCAGAATTTCGATATACTCATGTATAGAGTACCTCATGTTTCATAACCTTTCTGAAGAAACCTCAGCAAACCTCCCAGAAGTACCACTCGTACAGTACGTCAAGTTCAATCCAAGAACCCTTACGGATGATCTATCACTAAAGAATGTATGCACAAGGGTGGTATATAATCAAGGTTCTACAGGTTTAGAATTGATGATTCCACTTTAACTTCTTTTCCACGTTTGGATGTGAGATTAAAGAAGAATCATTTATTCGACTACCTTTTCAATCCTAATTATATACGGCCTGTATACACGAGACTGTGATTTTTGAACCATGTATGACTTCTAATAGGAACTTCAGGACAGAGACTACCCCAAGACTACAAGTAATCGCATCGTCATGCAAACAAACTTAGAATCCAAACAAAGGATACTCCTGAAACCAGATCGCCCTACAGTCTAACACCTACAGAGATACAAGAACCGTCCAGACAGCTTAACGACTACTCACCAATGGAATTAGAAGATGAAGCTCCTCACCCTGGAGAGCTACTGTCTTATTCTTCAAGAAGGTAGACGGATTGTTTCGTAGGTGCATCGACTAATGGTGACCTCGACAAGATTTCCATTAGAAATCATTACCCTATGCCTCGCATAGATGAATGTGTTGACCAACCTCAAGGAACCATTTACCTTTCAGAAATGAACCTGGGATCTGAATATCACCAGTTGTGAGTGTTGGAGAAGGATGTCCTAAGGACAATCTTCCAATCTCAATGTGGACGCTACAAGTCCGTAGTGATACCCCTCAGATAAAACCAATACACCCGTAGTATTCATGAACTGAATGAATAGGGTACGTCATCCTTACTTGGATCAGTTCGTCATTGTCCTTGTGAATGACTTACTTATCTACTCTCGTAGTAAGAAGGAAATCATAAAGAGAATCTACAACAAACCATGTAAACATTACGATCAGAGAAGCTCTACGCGAAGTTCTCTAAATATGACTTTTGGAATTGAAGAGTCGAATTCCTAAGACACACTATTAGTGATGTGGGAATTCTTGAAGACCCTTCCAAAAATCAAAATCCGTTGAGAATTAGTCAGCACCGAAGACGCCTATGGGAATTCGCCAAATTCTAGGTCTCACTGACTACTGTCGTAAGTTCATTTAGAACTCCTCGCAAATTACGGAACCTATTACGGCTTTGACCTAGAACGGAGTGGCCCTTGACTGGGAAAAGAAGCAAGAGGAGGAAACCTTTAGAATTCCAGGTAAGAGACCAAATTCTTTTGGAAGTCTCACTCTGGGAAGGCTTGTGACGCTTCAGAAAGTGTGGAAAGCTAAATCCAAGATAGTTAGGACCTCCGAGATTCTTGCCAGAATCGGCCCTGTAACTCACAAATCCAACTTACCCCGCGAACTCAGTAATGTGCATTTTATCCTCCACGTCTCAAACTGTCACACCCCAAAACCAGGAACGGCGGAAAGTTTCTCGGACGGAGGACATCATGTGCAGTATCACAACAATGAATAGTAGTAAAAAAGCAACAACATCATCCATTGTGTTAATAATATAATTTTAATACAAGTGTTCTAACATGCTTTAATAGACACTAAAGTATAAATCAAAATGAAAGATGAGTCTTGAATGAGCTCCATCTTCTCTAAAACCTTGCATCGGTACCTGTATATTGTTGACCTGAGGATACAAGTCATTTTGAAAGAGAGTATCAACTTTAAATCTGGTGAGATCATAAGTATTTTAGTGTCTTAATTTGTAAGAAAGTATTTGTAAGTATGCGAAGTGTAAGTATGTAAAAGTTTTGAACCTCATAGAAAAACCTATGTTTCCTACTAAAAGTATCCTTTTGCCAAGGCATCTAGTATCTGTGTGTGTCTCTTTGTAAGAGTGTATTTTTCCAAGTCCGACTATCATTAACCAAAAATATAGTTTTTACATTACCGTGCATCGTGTGAATTTTCACGAAGTGAATGTAATGGGGAAATAATATAGTATTGTATTATTTGTAATAAGTAACTATTGTTGTACTAACTACCTTAAACAAATTGTAATTTAAAGTAACATGTCATCGGCCTGTATCCTGCTACCAACTCTAGTAAAACGAAGATGTAAGACACCGTAAGAAATAACATTTGGCACCCATAGACTTGCAAGTCCCACTGTAGCGAGCAGCAAGGTGTAGGATAGTCAACCAAGTACAGATCTATACGCAAACTCATATGCTCCCCAATTAAGGAGATTCTGGATACAAAAACAGCCATGGCAGGTAGTGCCATGCCCCGTTTAGTGGCTCACATAACTATATGAATGTATATGTAATGAATGTGCTAGTTGTATTGTATGTTCTCCCTCTGTCTATCATGTATGTATTGTATTGTTCTGCATGTACTAGCTGTATTGTGTGTTCTCTCTTTATCTAGAAAGTATTGAAATGAACTGTGTACTAGCTATAATGTGTGTTCTCTCTCTATTTAGCAAGTATTGACTCATAAACGAACTGACTCATCGTATGATTTTTCGTTCTAGTAATAGTATTAGTAACTTCCTAGACTACGCCAGTCGTAGTTTACCAGTAATATGACCTCTACGTATGAACATGAACGTATACCCTTGTTACCCAAGGGTATTGAATTGACTGATAGAACTTTTTGATGGGTTTTGAGCATTCTAACACTTCCTAAGTGTACATGCAACCCTAATAACCTTGGATCTATGTTTGTCTAATTATCATGTAAAGTTGAATTTCAAGGTTATATTCCTATCTAGCATACATGGGGAACAATCTTTAACTTGAATGAAAGATAGAATAACTTACCATGTTGTTGCTTATGTTCCTTGAAACCTTCTGAGCCTAGCACCCCAAGTGTGATGCCTCAAATGCTTCACACAACACCAAATGCTCTTGGAAAGACTTTTGAGAGAACACACACTTCTTGAAATCGGCCTAACCCTCTTGTTTCATATGTGTAGCCAATTTTGGTGGAGAATGGGATTCGTATATAGTGTTGACACATCTAGCGTTACACCATGTAAACCCTAATGTGTCATGACTCTTCATTTCCATGACCCATGGGTTTGTAACTCCCATGGAGCATCCATGGAGCATCCTATGGGTGGAACCCAACTTGATAATCCATGGAGCCTCTTAGCCCATTATACAAGATATGAATGATTTACATAATCAACCCATATATTTAATTAGTTATCTTTTGATCACTTAATTAATTCTAAATTAATTCTTTGATCAAACTAATCAAATAATATTATTAATATATTAGAACTTATAATATATTAATAATCTCGAAGCATTATTCCTCTCATTTAGTCTATCCAATTGCATGGTGCCATGCAACCCCAATGGACCATGCCGGGTCGGGTCAAGTACTGACCAGAAATAGTTATGGACTTAGACACCTTATCCAACAGTCTCCCACTTGGATAAGTCTAATAACTATAACTCCAGTACTTCTGGAACCGACCGGCACTCGTAGCACTTTAAAGGTCTCTCGGAACTAAGAAGATGTTGATACGCCATTTAAGATAAGTGATCATATAATCCTCTGTTCTAGATATCAGCCAGACAAATACATGGAACAATGTCTTACTTATTGTCCAGCAGTTTGTTTCCTGATTTCCGATTTGTTTGACAAAGAACTTAATTGAGCACATCAATTTAGTTCTGACCGGGCCCGGTACATAGGTCAAAACAAAATCATCGAGGGGCCCAAATATCAGCTTCTAATCCAAGAAGGAACAGATAAACTTCGACTCATATGTTTGTTCTACCACTCATTGAATTATACACAAAAGCACGTGCTATAACATCGAGTTACCAATGCGTTTTCGTACAATCAATGCATCATCAACTTGTAAGTAACAAATCATATCTCTAGGTTTGAAGACTTATATGATATTACCGTCTCATGATCACTCGAGATAAATTCCATTAAGTGATTCCAGTGAGCGTGGGTTGAGTCCAATGCTCAGAACTTATGAGCACTCATGATTGTTGTAGCCTTGTCCAACACCTTAGACCTCTACAACCAATCATGACAGTCTTGATTCATACCTACTTCCGACATATGACTGACTGTTGAGGTTTGAATAATATGTTATCCCAAACACAATTATTCTGGAAGTCAAAACATGCAAAAGAAATATAGTAAACGATCGACAAGAGATAGCAACACTTTACTCATAAATAAAACACCTTTTATTCATCATCTAATGTCAATTACACTTTACAAATTTCAGGGTTATCTAACTACTAAATCTAATATCATCCTTCAGCCCTATGCTCCGAGCATGCTGGAGATGCTTATCCCGAGTCAGTCCCTTCGTGAGGGGATCTGCTGGGTTCTTATCCGATGATACCCTCTTTGCCACGAGGAGTCCTTCTTCTATCCGATGTCTGATAAAATGGTATTTTCTGTCGATGTGTCTGGATCTCCCGTGATCCCTTGGTTCCTTGGCTAAGGCAACAGCGCTTTCACTATCACAGAAAATTTCCATTGGCTCCTTAATAGCTGGTACAACTCCAAGATCTCGAATGAAGTTCTTCAGCCATGTCGCCTCCTTTGCCGCCTCGCTAGCTGCAATATACTCTGATTCACAAGTTGAATCAGCCACTGTCTCTTGCTTGGAACTCTTCCAAGAAATTGCTCCTCCGTTTAGTGTAAAGACCCAACCCGACTGAGAGCGGAAATTATCCCTATCAGTCTGGAAGCTAGCATCACTATAACCTACAACTCTCAAGTTATCACTCCCACCGAGGGTAAGGACCCAGTCCTTAGTCCTCCGTAGGTACTTGAGGATATTCTTTACCACAGTCCAATGTGCCTTGCCAGGGTTCCCCTGATACCTGCTAACCATGCTCAGGGCAAAGGCTACATCAGGTCGAGTACACGTCATTGCATACATGATCGATCCTACAGCTGAAGCATAAGGTATCCGACTCATTTCTGCTATCTCAGCCTAAGTACTAGGGCTTTGTGTCTTACTCAATCTAGCGTTACACTGGATGGGTAACTCTCCTTTCTTGGAGTCCTACATGCTGAATCTCTTCAGCACCTCATCCAAGTAGGTACTCTGCCTAAGTCCAATTAGTCTTTTACTCCGATCTCTCAAGATCCTTATCCCTAGAATATAGGCAGCTTCTACTAGGTCCTTCATAGAGAAACACTTCCCATGCCAGGACTTAACTTCCTGCAGAGTTGGGATGTCACTTCCTGTAGAGTTGACATACACGCAAGACTCATCTTCACTCGTAGAAAAGCCAAATTCCTTGACCTTTTCATCAAAGCAAAGATTCCATTTGCGAGGTGCTTTCTTTAATCCATAAATGGATTTCTCAAGCTTACACACCCTATTAGGGTACTCGTTGCTGACAAAACCCTCTGGCTGACTCATGTAAACATCTTCAGCCAACTTTCCATTAAGGAAAGCGGTTTTGACATCCATTTGCCATATTTCATAGTCATGAAATGCAGCTATGGCTAACATAACCTGAATATACTTAATCTTCGCTACTGGAGAAAAGGTCTAATCATAGTCCACTCCAAGAATTTGAGAGAAGCCCTTTACAACCAGTCGAGCCTTATAAGTGTGTACTTTACCATCCATATCGGTCTTCTTCTTAAAGACCCATTTGCACCCCACTGTCTTACGACCTGGTACATTCTCAACCAATTTCCAAACTTGATTGTCATACATGGACTGTATTTCGCTATCCATTGCCTCTTTCCACTTGGCTGACTCAGGGCCTTCCATGGCTTCCGCGTAACTGTTAGGTTCATCCAAACCTATCAGTGTCTCATCATTGTTAAGAGTATCACCTTCTGCAGTAATACGGAATCTATAGTAATGCTCAGGAGCATTCCTAACCCTTGTGGACTGCTTCAGAGGTACAGACTTGTCAATTGGCTCAACAGGAGTTTCCTCCTCAAGTTGAGTGCTAGGGTTTGAAGTTCCTTCACCGCTTGACTCTTGAATTTCTTCAAGATCAACTTGCCTCCCACTGTTTCCTTGGCTTATGAACTCTCTCTCTCTCTAAAGAAAGCCCTCCTAGCTACAACGACCACATTTTCACTAGCTCTGTAGAAGAGGTAACCAAAGGATTGTTGTGGGTAGCCGATGAAAATACACCTCTCGCTTCGAGGTTCGAGCTTATCATGAGTCTCGCGTCTCACGAAAGCCTCGCAACCCTAAATCTTGATGTGGTCTAGTTTAGGTACTTTACCAGTCCACATCTCGTGAGGAGTTTTGACAACTTTCTTTGTAGGGACTAGATTTAGGATATGGGCGGCAGTCTCTAAGGCATACCCCCAAAATGAGATTGGTAGTGAACCTTGACTCATCATGGAATGAACCATATCCAACAAGGTTCGATTACGCCTCTCATCCACACCATTCGACTGTGGTGTCCTGGGAGGTGTCAATTGTGAGACTATCCCACATTCCCTTAGATAGTCAAGGAACTCTGAACTAAGATACTCACCACCACGATCGGATCGAAGCATCTTAATGTTCCTGTCCAATTGATTCTCGACCTCCTGTTTAAATTCCTTAAACTTTTCGAAAGTCTCTGACTTATGCTTGATCAAGTAGACATATCCATATCTACTGTAATCATCAATAAAATTCAAATAATAACGATTAGCATCCCTTGTGGCATGTTTGAATGGTCCACACACATCCGTGTGTACAAGGTCCAACAAACCTTCACCCCTCTCACACGAACCTGTGAAGGGTGACTTTGTCATTTTTCCAAGTAAGCATGATTCACAACTATCATCTGACTTTAGGTCAAATGACTCCAAGACTCCATCCTTTTGGAGTTGGCCTATGTGTTTCTTTCTTATATGTCCAAGACGACAATGCCATAATGATGCTTTATCCAAGTTATTATTAACATAATCAATACGCAATACATTATTTCCTAAGTTATCAACCACAGATACTGTTTCATACACGCCATCACAAGGTAATGCTTTAAAATAAAGAACATTATTAAAGAAAGCATTAATCGAACCAACTTCATTATCAAATGAAAAGGTGAAGCCTTCTTTATACAATGCATGAAAGGAAATAATATTTCTTGCGATTTCTGGCGAATAACAACACTTATTCAAATCTAAACTAAACCCACTACTTAGTGATAAAGTATAAACTCCATTCTTGGTGACAGGTAAAGCTTTCCTATTCCCCATGATTAGGTTTATTCTTCCTTGCTCCACATTCTTACTTCTTCTTAGTCCCTACAAGTCACAACAAATATGAATACACAACCGGTATCAAGGACCCAAGATTTAGAATGGGGTGATTTATTAGAAATGATAGTGTAAATACCTGCATGGTTGGGTTTAACTTTCCCATCCTTCACATCTTGCTGGTATTTTGGGCAGTTCTGCTTCCAATGTGATTTTTCATGGCAATAGAAGCATTCACCCTCTTTTGGGTCAAAAGAAGGAGTAACGAAACCTTTCTTGGTTCCACTTGAAGAAGAGCCATCAAGGGTCCGAGCCTTGGTACCCTCTAAAGAGCTCTTTCTCTTCTTCCCTCAAGTTTTCCCGATTGCCAAAACCGGAGTAGAGTTTGGAGTAGGAGTGTTAACAACCGACTTCCCCTTAAGACATGTTTCTGCGGTCTTGAGAAGTCGCTGATGTTTGCTGAGTGTGACCTCTTCCTTATTCATGTGATATGTCATTCGGAATTGATCATAGCACGATGGTAAGGAGTGCAAAATGATATCTATTGCAAGCTCCTCAGGGAAGTTCACATTAAGCTTCAGCATTCGATCCACATACCTTTGCATTTTCTGCATGTGGCTCGTGACGGATTCCCCGTCCTTCATCATGGTTGTTATCATGGAGCAGATTATTTCATACCTCTCATGTCGTGCACTTTGATGGTATCTTTCCATCAGATCTGGGTGCATTTCATAAGGGTAGAAATCCTCATAGGACTTTTGGAGTTCCGCTGTCATCATGGCCATCATGATGCATGCCACTTTGGTAGCATCCCTTTTATGTGCCTGAAAGTCAGCGATCTCCTGGGGAGTTGCAGTGGTCTCATCAATCTCCTTAAGCTCCTTGTCAAGGACATATTCTTTGTCCTCGTAGCGGGTAATCATCCTGATGTTTCTGATCCACTCATTGAAGTTGGATCCATCAAAAGTGACTTTCCCACACAAGTTCATAAGGGTTAAGGAGCCATTAGGATTAGAGCCAGAAGCAGCATTGTTTGAAGACATCTGAAGGAAGAGGACAAGATTAGTTTAGATATTAAGAGAGTCCTTAATAAAACACCCAAATGTAATATTAAGGCTAGGATCCAATCACAATATGTTATAACTTAGAAGAGGTATGCCGTAATCCAAGCTATAACATATTTGAAAGGTAGGTGAATGACGATTCACCAATTTCCACCACAAAAAACGAAATATTAAATATTAGGTTTTTGATTGGTTCTTCGAAATTCCTAGATTCTTTGAGATTCAATGAACTTTTCACGGGCATGTTTCAATCTCGAGTGTGCCCTCCAAGTTTTGTGACTGGGATACCGAGGATCGCAAAACGAGGTGTGAAGTAACCATGCAAATCACTTGGTACCCTTAAAGTTTATCACTTAATCAATGTGCTGGTAAACCACACACGCTCCACCGATACTATAATAAACCTTAAGTCACCCTTTACGTACCTTGTTAAGTCCAAGTTGGTGTGCCGGTTAACCACACACGCTCCACCAACGACTTAAACAAAGTGTAAAGTGTAATTTCATGGATTATCACCTTATTCACATTTTTCCTAAAGTAACTAAGATTGGGAATTTATTAAAACATTTAGTTACTTTATAATATTCATCATACTTTTAATGAGAATTTATAAGTCCTTGTCCTACCCGTTCGGCTAACGACCCTCCACCAGTCAAGCAAGCGGTGGGTGAGAGTGGACACCCATTAAGTTGCCATTTTATAGGCAACAACCTTATGCCCACCTTATAGACCGGTTTCGTGAATGAGGCATACTAGCGGTAAGACGACTTTAATCTTATACATATATATATTATTAACTTATAATATTATAACTATAAGGGTAGAATTTTAACTTTTAAAAATTCTAAGGGTTGGGACAAAAGTTTTAGCAAGACTTTACTTGTTCCAAAACTTGAGGGCAAGTTTTGTAAACTTTCAAAACTTTTCATTTCTTGTAACTTATGAATTTATTAGAGTAATAAAAATGAAGACTCTTCATTTTCCTAACTCTTGTGTTCCCTTAATGGTTTTAACTCAATTGACTTTTGGTTTTCCATAACTTGAGGACAAGTTATGGACTCCTTTAAAACACATTATGATCAAGAATTAAACTACCACATAGGTTACAAATAATTCCTATGATCATCTAAACATCATAATATCAAGAACATAAACATGAACACTTTCATGAATCAAAACTACACGTAAAACTTTGTAATTTTGATAAGTAGTTCTTGTAAATGAATTAGAAAAGACATTACACCATCTAAAACAAGTTTTCATCTACCAAAATAGTTTAGGGTAATGTTTCTAGTCCATTTCCAGCAACTAAAGTCGAAAATCTGCACTCTGTGGCCTCTACTCGCCGAGTGCATGAACCTACTCGGCGAGTAGGTTGAAGATACAAGTGAACTTGGCGAGTTCATCAGGCAGACCGCAAGTTTTTCGACTTTTTTCAACTTTTAAGCACAAATAACAAACAAACAATCCTAGGCTCTGATACCACTGATGGGTTTTGAGCATTCTAACACTTCCTAAGTGTACATGCAACCCTAATAACCTTGGATCTGTGTTTGTCTAATTATCATGCAAAGTTGAATTCCAAGGTTATATTCCTATTTAGCATACATGGGGAACAATCTTTAACTTGAATGAAACATAGAATAACTTACCTTGTTGTTGCTTATGTTCCTTGAAACCTTGTGAGCCTAGCACCCCAAGTGTGATGCCTCAAATGCTTCACACAACACCAAATGCTCTTGGAAAGACTTTTGAGAGAACACACACTTCTTGAAAGCGGCCTAGCCCTCTGGTTTCATATGTGTAGCCGATTTTGGTGGAGAATGCGATTCTTATATAGTGTTGGCACATCTAGGGTTACAACATGTAAACCCTAATGTGTCATGACTCTTCATTTCCATGACCAATGGGTTTGTAACTCCCATGGAGCATCCATGGAGCATCCTATGGGTGGAACCCAACTTGATAATCCATGTAGCCTCTTATCCCACTATACAAGATATGAATGATTTACATAATCAACCCATATATTTAATTAGTTATCTTTTGATCACTTAATTAATTCTAAATTAATTCTTTGATCAAACTAATCAAATAATATTATTAATATATTAGAACTTATAATATATTAATAATCTCCAAGTGTTATTCCTCTCATTTAGTCTATCCAATTGCATGGTGCCATGCAACCCAAATGGACCATGCCGGGTCGGGTCAAGTACTGACCAGAAATATATATGGACTTAGAAACCTTATCCAACACTTTTATGTCTATATATGTATACATAATATATAACTAATATTTAGACGACCTTCACATAGATAACCGATGCCCTAAAGCAACATCCCAACGAGGAAAAGCGGATAAAGCGAGCTAGCCTTCCTAAGTCCTTTGAACATTACTTATATAATTATACATATATAGGCATGCAATTGACAATATAAAAGTATATAAGAAGTTTTGTAAAACCTTATGAATGTTTAACAACTAAGAAAAGATGACTTGATGTCAGTTGTAAAGCGGTTGGTAAGCAGTTTATTTGATCAGAACAATTTTAAGCATAAGAAAAACCTTTGTTTTGAAACACAACTGTAACAGGGTTTGAAAAGAAACATTCAGTATGTAAGACAGTTTAATAAAGAGTTTTAAACGAGTAAAAATGTTTTGGAAAGCCATTTCAAGTAATCTGTTTGGTAAAACAGCTAAAAGTGTAGTAAATCCATTTGTATGCTAGTTATTAATCACATGTGATTGATATAATAACTTAGCATGATTCAACTTGTATCCCACCATAAAAGCATTTAAAAATATTTAAAATATTGATTAAGGGGGTATGAACTCACCTGAAGAGAGTGATTGGGATGAACGGACTGTACAGGATGCTAGGTGTCAAGTGAAGACTTGCGCACACTCTATGATCCTAGTTAACATATAATATCACATACATGTATTCAATTAGTCTTTAAACAACTAATTAACAAAGTTAAGACATCCTAGGGCATGCTTAACACTTTATATAAGTGTTATAAGCGCTAAGTATTGCATCTAAATGTTGTAGGACATTGCTATTGAGTTTAGGGTTCAAGAGGACTCCCTACATGGCTTTACGGTTTATGACCATAACTCATTGAGTTTATAGTCGTTAACCCATGACTTTACGGCCGTAAATTCATGCTTTTGACCAATTTATGTATTGAAGCCTTATAAGTGATGGGTTTTATGCATAAGAAACAATCCTATGTGCTCATACAAACCCTAATGCTTGGATCTAGGTTTATTTATTGTACATGCTTTGAATCCAAGACTAATAAACTTAGATCTAACATATTATAAACTGAATTAGGGTTTAGAGAATTACCTTTGATTGTTGTATAGCAATAACAATCAATTCCTTGCTTGGATTGGCCTTATAAAGCTTAGTGGCTCAAGTGCTGCACCTCTAATGGAGTCACAAACAC
Source organism: Lactuca saligna (assembly GCF_052625555.1). NCBI lineage: Eukaryota > Viridiplantae > Streptophyta > Magnoliopsida > Asterales > Asteraceae > Lactuca > Lactuca saligna. The sequence continues at coordinate 17,518,102 of NC_136418.1, forward strand.
CTTATGCAACTTGGATGAAGAAGAGAAGAAAGGAGGCTGCCAAAAACGACTAGAAACCCTAGAGAATCAGTTGTTCACGTTTTTGGGGCCTAAGGGGTGCTTTATATACTTGTGTGGGCTGCTAGGGTTTCAGTCAAAACCCTAATGGACAGCTTAAACTCTAAGCAGCCCATGGAACCTTCTGGATAAGGCCATAGACGAAAATGTGATGGGCTCCCATCATAATTTCGTTCACCCCTTGTTCCTTTAGCATTCCTTAGCCCAATAACTCAATTATCCAATAATTGCAGTCCAGCCCCCTAAATTTAATTAATCTCTTTTAGCCACAAAATTAATTATCAATTAATTCTTGACTAATATTAATTAAACAATATGATTTCTCCTTTAATATATTATTCTCATAATATATTAATAAATCATATTTAAATTTCTCTCTCCTTAATTCATCCTACATATTGCTACGGTGAAGGCAACCCAAAAGGACCATGCTCATAATCGGGTCAAGTACATACCAAAATAGTTATGGACTTAGACACTAATCCATCAATAAGTCCTTAGAAGCAATTCTACTTGAGGTATAAGCCTATGAAAGTGATTGTGGCATCAAATCATTCTTGTATGTAGTTTATGGCCCATGGCCCACTATTCCATGTGTGTACGGTCGTAAACACATATGATCTAAGGTCTTTTGACGTTTTCAAGTCCTAAACACATCAAGGAACGGGTCTAAACTAGATTCCAAAGCTTGTGAAGGGACTAGGGCCACTTTGGCACACTTTTTAGGGTTTACGGTCCTAGAACATCTTGGACCGTAAACACCTTTGATCTTCACTTTCTTGGTTTCTTTCTTGTCATATGGAAGTATAAGAAGCCTTAATATACTCTAGGATAGAAGTACATACAAGATAGTGGCGTGAAATGGTACCAAAAGGCCAGAAACACCAGTGTGTGTTCTTGGTATTGTTGGTGAAACTTGAAGATATAACCTTTTGAAACATTTTTATGGATGGAAGTGTGTTAAAACACTAGATTAACTGATATACCAACTTAAAAGGGTTAGAAACACTTAATGGTTGAAGATCTATGAACAAAAGTCGGATGCTACTTGAAAGGATTTGAGTTCTAACTTTGAAATGGTGAAAAAAGTGTGAAAAATGGCTAAGTGCCATGTATATACCACTAGGGTTTACAGTCCAAATACCATTTGGGCCGTAAACTTCAAACTATTGAAGTTTTTAGAACTTTATTGTTGCACAATAAACCCTAGGGCATCCTCTCTCCTGATATCTCCTAAAGGGTTAATCCTAACATACTCAAACTTATTCCAAAAAGTTTGAAAGTTTGCAGACACTGCTCTGACTTCTATTGAAGTGAAGGGTTGTACAGAATATAAATTTCGGGTTGTCACATCACCCCCCTGTTAGAAGGAATTTCGTCCCGAAATTAGGATTTAGGTAAAGGAAGTAAGCATGAATAATCGAGCCAAAAAGTGGGGATACTTCCTGATCGATTGATTCTCGCGCTCCCAAGTGAATTCGGGTCCTTGGTTGGCATTCCAGTGAACCTTCACTAAAGGGAAACGGATATGAATTTTTCGCATGACCTCACGGTCCATGGTCACTACGGTTCTTCCATACAGGTGAGGCTCTTGTAGGACTCGATCTCTTCGAGTGGGATTTCAAGAGTCTCGTCGGATCGATACTTTTTACAAGTTCGAGAGGTGAAGTGTAGAATGTATGTTTCTAGGCTCACGGAGTAGATTGAGTTTGTGGGATACAGGGTTGATTATGGCAAGAATCTCGGAGGTCCTAACTATCTTGAATTTAGCTTTCCACGTTTTACGAAGCGTATTAAGCCTTCCCAGAGTGAGACTTCCAAAAGAATTTGGTCCCTCACCTGGAGTTCCAAGGGTTTCTCCCTCTTGCTCCTCTTCCTAGACAAAGGGCCAATCCCTTCTGGGTTAAAGTCATATAAGGTTCCGTAATTTGCGAGGATTTCTAAATAAACTACAATAGTAGGTCTGCAAGACCTAGAATTTAGTGAATTCCCGTCGGCGCCTTTCGGTGCTGACAATTTCTCAACGGTTTTGATAAATTGAAAGGGTCCTCGAGAATTTCCACATCACTAATAGTGTGTCTTAGGAATTCGACTCTTCGAATCTAAAACTCGTAATTAAAGAACTTCGCGTAAAGCTTCTCTGATTGTAATGTTTCCATGGTTCGTTGTAGATGTTCTTCATGATTTCCTTCTTGCTACGAGAATAGATAAGTAAGTCATTTATAAGGAGAACGGTGAACTGATCCAAGTAAGAATGATGTACCCTATTCACTAAGCTCATGAATACTACGGACGTATTGGTCCTATCCGAGGGGTATCACTACGGACTCGTAGTGTCTGCATCGAGTTCGGAAGGTCGTCTTCGGGACATCCTTCGTTAACACTCGAAACTGGTGATATTCGGATCTCAGGTCCATTTGTGAAAGTTATTTCATTCCTTGCATTTGCTCAACCCACTCATCCACGTGGGGCTGATATAATGATTTCCAATGGAAATCTTGACGAGGTCTTCAATAGTCGACGTACTTTTGATACTATCCATCCACCTTTCTAAGGAATAAGACCGGAGCTCTCCAGGGAGGGGAGCTGGGTCTTTCTATTCTTTTGCCGAGTAGTTCCTTAAGTCGTCCGGACTGTTCTTGTATCTCTGTAGATGTTTAGACTGTAGGGAGATATGGTTGCATGAGTCGTATTGGGTTTTATGCTTGTTCACATGACGATGCGAGCACTCGAAATCTTAGGCAATCTCCATCCTGAAGTTCATATTAGAACTCATACATGGTTAGTCAATCACAGTATTGTGTATATAAGCCATATATAATTAAGATTGAAAAGGTAGTCGAATAAATGATTCTTCTTTAACCTCACATCCCAACGAGGAAAAGAATTAAAGCGGAATCATCAATTCTAAACCTATAGAACCTTGATTATATACCACCCTTAGGTATATTTTTTTAGCGATAGATCAACCGTATGGGTCTTTGGATTGAACTTTACATACTGTACGAGTGGTACTTCGGGGAGGTTTGTTGAGGTTTCTTTGGAAAGGATAGGAAATATGAGGTACTCCACGTATAAGTACTTCGGCGTTCTGGAATGATGGGTTCGCTAGAAAGACGATTTCGGAGAAAGAGATGTGCGCACGAAACTGGTATTGAGAGGATCGAGTGGAATCTAGTTGTACGATAATGTCGAAATCATATGGGAACTAAAGACATTAGATTTGAACAGAAGGCGTTACAGACAAAACCCAAGAGTGCAACTTTTAACAGAGTTCTAGTACTATAGATTTACTACAAGACTATTGTCACGAACTAGGTATACTACAAAAGACAAGTATACGCAACACGAGCATCCCTTTACTAATGGGATGCAGTCCTAGTAAAGAGTAGAAGTAAGTTCATATAGTGGTCTTAAGACCTTTTTCGTTCAATTCGAGGTATTATTTGTTGGTGAATAATATGATCCAACCTTTGAAAAAGACATCGAAATGTTTCCTTATTTAAATTACTATAGTCCAATGACTTGCCTAAAGCAAATTTTAGATAGACTCCAAAGAAGGAAATTGAATAAAGACTGACACGGTAGTTAGCTGACTGTCAATAACATCGATTTTTAAGATGTAATAAGTTCGGAAAAATTGACCTTGTAATAGGTCTTATGTCATATCCGGAGTAGAAAAGTCTGAGATAGCATAAAGACCTAACTAAAAGTACTTACAATACAAGGTAGTCACATAGAAAAGTGCTACCCAGAACATAGACCGAAACATGGTTCTTTAAAACAAGGAAGGAAGGTAAAGTATCTCCTACTGGCGACGGTCACCCCTATGGTGAATCCTTAGTTCAGCTAGTTGACGTTCCATATCAAGCTGGTGTCTTTTGTGCACCCTCTGGCGTACTCGGAGCTCTCAGACTTTGGCTCGAGTTTCAGCTAGTGCTTGTAGTAGGGTCTCATGGTTTCTCTCATATCTCTCAATTGTGTGATCAAGGCGATTGGTGCGAATGGAGTGCACTCTTGCATTGGCATTAACCTCTTTGATATGTTGGACAGCCGTCCTGCCTTGAATTTCGTTTCGGGCAACCCTACGGATCAGGATTGGTAGAGCTCTGTTTGCTAAGCTCCCTTCGTTTACCTTGTAGAAGCTTTGGTCTCCATTAAACGGCATAGGTTGATCTTGATCTTCACTCCATGCTTCCAAGCATTCTACCCAAGGAGGCATCGGGCCATGAAAAGTCGGACGAGGGTTAGGATTTGGAATGGGAGCTACCAGATGTAGGTTCTCAACCTCGGGTTCAGAGTTATCGTCATCTAAAAGGTCTTTAGCATGGTGATCATTCAAATGGATTGGATGATCGTTCTCGGGTTCTTCTCCAAACCATCCAACATTGCCTTTATTCGGAAGGTACGAGTTGCCGTGGGGATGGAGTCCAGCCATGTTATCTACACAAGAATTGGGGTAAGGAGATAACTATTTAGACGAACTATCTACATAATTATTTAATAACCTTCATTACTTACATCACTATTTGTATAGTGCATACCAGTTATATGTACACAAAACAGGATAGGCCTTCAAATAAGTGACCTTAACTCCAAATTCACAAGGAATAGGGGTAAAGAAAAATTTTCATAGATTCTAAGTCTCTGACATCCTAGTTACATATAAACATGGTGTATCCACTTAGCAACTATCGACTTGGTAATGAAGATCCTTTTAGTTCTCAAGTAAGTAATTATAGTAACACAAAATACTCCCATAGTATTTTAGACCTATGATTTGCTCTAATGTTCTCATTGTGGTAGTCTTGGTAAGTTTTTAGACTTGTTGGCACATCACAGCCATTCTTGGGCATGTGCTAATAACTCCTCGGACCAGCATAGTTGATCAGGCTATGCCACTCCCAAGACAGACCATACATCCTTGAGCTTACCTGTCATATCCAACAATCGTAAAACTTTTGTTCTTGTTATTGTGACATGGATTTTAGTATGAATGCAGGCACGTATACTTAATTAAATATTTTATTATTTAAAGTATAAACTCTTGGTCAGAGTATTTTTTTAATCCCATTGTATTTATAGTCTGTATATCTTTTATGGTTTGATATACTTAATTCACTATAAACAATGCTCTGATACCAATCTGTCACACCCCAAAACCAGGAACGGCGGAAACGTTCTGGGGTGGCGGACGTCATGTACAGTATCATAACAATGAATAGTAGTAAACAAGCAACAACATCATCCATTGCATTAATAATATAATTTTAATACAAGTGTTCTGAAATGCTTTAATAGACACTAAAGTATAAATCAAAATGAAAGATTAGTCTTGAACGAGCTCCATCTTCTCTAAAACCTTGCATCGGTACTTGTCTACTGTTGACCTGAGGATACAAGTTATTTTGAAAGAGAGTATCAGCTTTAAAGCTGGTGAGATCATAAGTATTTTAGTGTCTTAATTTGTAAGAAAGTATTTGTAAGTATGCGAAGTGTAAGTATGTAAAAGTTTTGAACCTCCTAGAAAACCGTATGTTTCCTACTAAAAGTAGCCTTCTACCAAGGCTTCTAGTATCGGTGTGTGTCTCTTTGTAAGAGTGTGTATTTTTCCACGTCCAACTATCAGTAACTAAAAATATAGTTTTTACATTACCGTGTATCGTGTGAATGTTCACAAAGTCAATGTGATGGGGAAATAATATAGTACTGTAGTATTTATAATAAGTAACTACTGCTGTACTAACTACCTTAAGCCAATTGTAATTTAAAGTAACATGTGATCGACGTGTATCCTACTACCGACTCTAGTAAAACGATGATGTAAGACACTGTAAGAAATGACATTTGGCACCCGTAGACTTGCAAGTCCCATTGTAGTGAGCAGCAAGGTAGATATGTAATGAATGTGCTAGCTATATTGTATGTTCTCCCTCTGTCTAGCCTATATATATTGTAATGTTCTACATGTACTAGTTATATTGTGTGTTGTCTCTTTATATAGCAAGTATTGAAATGAACTGTATGTCGTAGTTGTAATGTGTACTCTTTCTTTATTTAGCAAGTATTGACTCATGAATGAACTGACTCATTGTATGATTCTTCGTTCTAGTAATACTTTAGTAACTCCCTAAACTACGCCTATCATAGTTTACCAGTAATATGACCTGTACGTATGAACATGAACGTATACCCTTGCTACCCAAGGGTATTAAATTGACTGATAGAACTTTTATGTCTATATATGTATACATAATATATAACTAAAATTTAGATGACCTTCAGACGGATAACCGATGCCCTGAAGCCACATCCCAACGAGGAAAAAGGATAAAGCGAGTTAGCCTTCCTAAGTCCTTTAAACATTACTTATATAATTATACATATATAGGCATGCAATTGACAATATAAAAGTATAAAACAAGTTTTGTAACACCTTATGAAAGTTTAACAACTAAGAAAAGATGACTTGATGTCAGTTTGTAAAGTGGTTGGCAAGCAGTTTATTTGATAAGAAGAATTTTAAGTATAAGAAAAATCTTTTTTTTGAAACACAGTTGTAATAGGGTTTGAAAAAAACATTCAGTATGTAAGACAATTTAACAAAGAGTTTTAAACAAGTAAAAATGTTTTGGAAAGCCAGTTGAAGTAATCTTTTTGGTAAAAAAGCTAAAAGTGTAGTAAATCCATTTGTATGCTAGTTATTAATCACATGTGATTGATATAATAACTTAGCATGATTCAACTCGTATCCCCCCACCATAAAAGCATTTAAAAACATTTAAAATATTGATTAAGGGGGTATGAACTCACCTAAAGAGAGTGATTGGGATGAACGGACTGTACCGGATGCTAGGTGTCAAGTGAAGACTTACACACACTCTATGATCCTAGTTAACATATAATATCACATACATGTATTCAATTAGTCTTTAAACAAATAATTAACAAACTTAAGACATCCTAGGGCATGTTTAACACTATATATAAGTGTTATAAGCGCTATGTATTGCATCTAAGTGTTGTAGGACATTGCTATTGAGTTTAGGGTTCAAGAGGACTCTCTACATGAGTTTACGGTTTAATGACCATAACTCATTGAGTTTACGGTCGTAAACCCATGAGTTTACGGCCGTAAACTCATGCTTCTTTGACCAATTTGTGTATTGAAGCCTTATAAGTCCTTAAAAGCAATTCTACTTGAGGTATAAGCCTATGAAAGTGATTGTGGCATCAAATCATTCCTGTATGTAGTTTACGGCCCATGGACCAGTATTCCATGTGTTTACGGTCGTAAACACATATGATCTAAGGTCTTTTGACGTTTGCAAGTCCAAAACACATCAAGGAAGGGGTCTAAACTAGATTCCAAAGCTTGTGAAGGGACTAGGGCCACTTTGCCACACTTTTTTGGGTTTACGGTCCAAGAACATCTTAGACCATAAACACCGTTCCTCTTCACTTTCTTGGGTGCTTTCTTGTCATATGGAAGTATAAGAAGCCTTAAGATACTCTAGGATAGAAGTACTTACAAGATAGAGGCTTGAAATGGTACCAAAAGGCCAAGAACACTAGTGTGTGTCCATGGTGAAACTTGAAGATCTAACCTTTTGGAACATTTTTTACGGATGGAAGTGTGTGAAAACACTAGATTAAGTGATACACCAACTTAAAAGGGTTAGAAACACTTACTAGTTGAAGATCAAGGAGGAAAAGTCAGATGCTACTTGAGAGGATTTGAGTTCTAACTTTGAAATGGTGAGAAAAGTGTGAAAAATGACTAAGTTCCATATATATACCACTAGGGTTTACGGTCCAAATACCATTTGGGCCATAAGCTTCAAACTCTTGATGTTTTTGGAACTTTATTGTTGCACAATAAACCCTAGGGCATCCTCTCTCCTGATATCTCCTAAAGGGTTAATCTTAACATACCTAAACTTATTCCAAAAAGCTTGAAAGTTTGCAGACACTGCTCTGACTTCTACTGAAGTGAAGGGTTGTACAAAATAGAAATTTTTGGTTTTCACACAAACATGAAAAAGTACCTTTCAGTCAGGACTCTTGTAATCCCACTCGACGAGATTGAGATCTGTTTACGGCTGAGTTTACGGCCATAAACACCGTACGACCGTAAACTCATTTACGGCCCATTTGTTTCTGGCCCATGTTCCCTAGTATAAATAGAGGTGTTAGGGTGAGGAGTAGAGATTGATGAATAGTTGAGAGTTTTCAGCCAGATAGAAGAGAGAAACTAGAGAGCAATTTGTGTGGGTGAAACTTGTGTAAGGAACTTAATTCATATTATCATTACATTGAGATTCATCATCTTCTTCTTCTCCTTCTCTTCTATTTGATCTGACATCATCCGTTTGATTGGGATTCCGCACCATCAAACGGATCTGACTGATACACGGGTAAATTAGGGACTTACAAGATCAACAAGAGCCTCACCTTTTTGGAAGAACCGTAGTGACCATAGACCGAGAGATTAGCCGAACGAAGCAAAGCCGCTTCCTATTAGTGAAGGTTCGTTGGAATGCCAACCGAGGACCTAAATTCACTTGGGAGCACAAGAATCAATCGAATAGAAAGTATCCCCACTTCTTTCCTCGATTATTCATACTTACTTCCTTACCTAAATTCTAATTTCGGGAAGAAATTCCCTCTAACGGAGGGATGATGTGACAACCCGAAATTTTCTATCCTCTATAGTCAAACACTTCATTGAAGGTGAAACTCATTCCTGCAATCATTTAGCACAATTTGGAGTCTGTTTGAGCGTTCTGAGCCTTGTACACTTAAGGGATAAGTGTTGGGGTTTATCTGCAGAATCTATAGCACAAAGAATGAGCCTGAAACACCTTGAAAAGGAGTTCATATCCACCACAATGGAGTTTAAGGCCTTATACTCCATGTGGGCCGTAAACTCCCCCTATAAGATGAAGTGTTGGCCATTTGTTCATTCTTTTCTTTCCCTTGGTTGATTTCCTCCCAAATCCTCTCAACTATCATCCTGATCTTCTTCCCCGATCTTCAAAACTCGTAAGTTTCTTGCCCTAACTAGTTAATATCTTACTTGATCTAGTGATCTTACATGATCTCATCCGTGAAATTATTCTATTTGTGCAGATCTTCAAGTTTCACCAAGAACACACACTAGTGTTCTTGGCCAAAACCGACCATTCAAGCTCCTAGATCGTAAGTACTCTTCTTCTAACTCGTTGTACACTAGGTTTAACATGTTTAGAGCTTAGAAACATCAACAATCAACGGATGAATGAGAGTTTACGGCCAAGGATCTCCCAAGGCCGTAAATTCCCTTTAAGGGTGTAATGATGCCCTCTTGTCCTTCCAAATGACTAAAACTTAGCCCAGAACCAACCACCATTGAACTAGGAACCACAAATATCAAAATGGTACTTAACACCATGAGTTTACGGCCGTAAACTCATGGGGAAGTGGTCCACAGGCCGTAAACACAAATTAAGGTCATTTCATGGACCTTAAACTCACATAGCCTCTTGTTTAGCCTTGAAACATTTAACCACTTAAGACATCTTACCTTTAAGCCTCAAATGGAGACCCTTTAGAGAGTTTATGGCCAGGATTAAACTCCCCTGGGCCGTAAACTCCATTAAGTATGGTCCATTGGCCATAAAATCAATTATAAAGCTTTATACTCCTTTGTTGCAACCCAGTAGCCTCCTAACACTTTGACCAAAGTGTTTTCCACACATTAGGGTGTTTATACTTGTCTAATTACTGTTATAATCACTAATTGTATATATACACATGTATTTATATGTTATTAGGATCTTTGTGTGTGTTCAAGTCTTCACTTGACACCTAGCACTTGTCCGACACTTCCATAGGATCCACTCACAAACAGGTAAGTGCATACACCTTAATTAACCTTTTATATGTTTTTAAATGTTTATAAATTCTTTTATGGGGGGAATACAAGTTGAATCGTGCTAGTTATTATATCAATCACATGTGATTAATAACTAGCATACAAATGGATTTACTACACTTTTAGCTGTTTTACCAAACATATCACTTTAAATGACTTTCTCAAACGTTTTTACAGGTTAAAACTCTTCATCAAAATGTCTTACATAGTGTATGTTTCCTTTCAAACTCTGTTACTGTAACAACCCGGAATTCATATCCCTAATTGAAACCCATTTCGCGACTCGTTCCGATCATCCAATCACCGTTTCCGATTTCGTTTCCGTTTCCGACCTTTTTATTTAGTCGTTATTGTGGGTTTTATTTAATGACTTAATAAGTGTCCTAAGACCCTTAGAACTCATTCTAACATCTCTCATTAATGATCAAAACATTTCTAGAATCAGCCATATCGGGTTACGGCAAATTGGCCGGGTACGACCAAAAGTCCCGTCTAACGCCAGTATCGAGTAGAATTCTAACGTGTCCCGAACTTGGACACTATTTAAAGTGATGCAGGTCTCCATTTTGAAGCTTTTGCTCCATTTTACAAATATCACTCCAACCTCTCTCCTCAAACTAGATTTAAGGGTCAAAATCTCAAGTTTAAGGCTTCAAATCACCAAGGTACCTTCCCTATTTAGTTATGCAACCTCTTTAGCCTTCAAATTCAAGTTCAAATCATGGAATAGGACCATTACCATGAGTTTACGGCCCTAGAACTATCCTAGGCTATAAACTCATATAAAGGGGGTTTTTGGAGCAACAAAACCCTTCCAAACCTCAAATGGACCTTAGTTATGGCTAGATGACCTTATGGAATGAGCTTAGGATACCTTGATACATGATTTAGAGCCTTATATATGAGTTTATGGCCCAGAATGGTGCTTAGGCCGTAAACCCATATTTAAAGGGGTTTTATGCCATTTAACCCTTCCATGACTCAACCAAACCTTAGATATGATTTTTAGAAATTAGAAAATGGACTTAGAACACATTTAACATGAATTTTGTGTGACAAAAGAGAGTTTATGGCCAAGGTTCCTTCTTGGGTCGTAAACTCCTCAAAAATGGGGATTTAACACCTTAAACAATGTCAAAATGCCTTGAAAATTAACCAATAGCTTTGTGGTAAATCCTAGAACACCTTAAAAATACATTTTGATGAGTTTGTATGAGTTTACGGCCAAGGCTTGTGCTTGGGCCGTAAACTCCTTAATCAAGCGTGTAAACTCACTTCTAAGGTGTTAGAATGCAAACCAACACCACCAAAAGCCTTGGAATAAATCATAGGGTCTACCAAAAATAGTTTAAGGACTTTAAAAACATCAAAACCCCACATTTGAGAGTTTACGGCCATAGAACATGCCCCGTGGCCGTAAACTCCTAAAAACATGTCATATGGTGCCCAAAATTCATTTCTAGGCTTGTTAGAATTTTTAGAATCACATGTGATTAGTTTTGGGACCTTAGCAACACCTATTCTAAGAGATATGAGAGTTTACGGCAATAGATCCCATGCCTAGTCCGTAAACTCCCTTAAGGGTGTTATTTGGTGTTATAAATTAAGTACAAGCCTTAGGAAAAATTGTTCCAAGCATTCCCTAGTGTTTTTGACCCGTTTATGCCCATTAAACACCATAAACCACACCCACCATGAGTTTATGGCCGTAAACTCATGGGGAATGGGTGTTTAGGCCATAAACTCATTTAGGAAGTTTACTCTTGGGGAGTAAAATCAAATCCCAAGTCCCTTGCTTCAATTCCCGTCCATAGATGTCACCTGGGTCACTCCAAACACCCGTTTTGAGGTGCTTTTGTTTGTTGGAGTGTAATTTCATATCTAATTAGAATTTGTAAATCTAATTAGATATATTTGTATACCATTTCACTTTACATAGGAACCTCGCGTGTTATCAGGCCTCGATTCGACGTTTAGCATCTGAAATCGTCACGTTTCTCGTCCGGTGAGTTCATACCCCTACCCTTTGTCAATGGTTTTTCAATGCTTTCAGGGGGAATACAAGCAAAAGTACAAGAATACCTTGTACTTAAAATATTGATTTCAGTTAAATGATTTCATGTTATACATTTTTAAGAATTGAGAACCTTTTAACAAACTGTTTTAACTTGCAAGGTTGTTTGTTTTAATCCGATTTTCAATTCTTAATAAATATTGATATGTTGTATACTTTAGATTGATTGTTCTCATTTAAATTGATAAAGCACATAAATCATCGTAATGTCTGAAATAAAACACTAAGGTTCGAGTGTAAAAGTCAAACACCATCAGAAAACATAAAACATCTGTATATCCTTAACAATACACCTAGGATCGAGTGTAAAGGACAGGTACGTTAGAACCTAGTTAGTCATTGATACCACATCCCTAGGCGAGAAGTGATGAGTAATCTTAAAGATTGGAGACACGTCCTTGGTAACACGTCCCTCGGCACGAGATAGTGGAGGACTAACCCTGTAACCAGAATCTCCGTTCGTAGGAGAGTGTGGCTTGAGTGAATAGATCTATACGGGACTGACAATCCCACACCTGGCTGCTAGCTACAGCCGAACCGAAAGGTTCAAGGGTGACGAAAGTCATAAAAAGGATACTGGCCTCGACGCGAGTCATACCTAGTCCGAGTATGGTTAAGAACTCGCAATCTAGATTATTAACACTTTTGACTCTTTTACTAGCTTTATGTTCGTAGTAAAGCTAATGTACATTTAGGAATATCAGGTTCACACATTCAGGAAAACATGGGGTTTTCCTATGGATAATAATGAACATAACCATAATTGGTAAAGGTACACCCACACACATACAGTCAGGGAAACATGGGGTTTTCCTGGGTAAAACACAAAACATAACCAGAACCAGTAAAGACACACACACACATAGTCAGGGAAACAAGGGGTTTTCCTAGGAAGGACACCGAACATAATCAGAACTAGTAACAGCTCACACACACATAGTTAGGAGAACATGGGGTTCTTCCTAAGTATCATTAGTATATAACTAGAAAAGTGTAACAAGTTAAACAACTGAACTACAATTCACAAGAACAATCATGTTTTCATTGTATATCGTTTACTTTACTTTCGGATTTGAAAACTAACTTTGCATAAGAAAATATGGGATTTTCTTGGATAACCACTTTTACGGGAAAACAAAGGAACTCGTACATTTTCAGAAAAACTAACCGCTTATGAGCTCACTAGCTTTATGCTGATTTTCAAACCGCTTGTATTCTCAGGTCCGTGTTAGACAGGTACCCGAAGATCCCTTTTGTACGAAGACGGAGTTCTCAGAAGACTTGTTTCGTGTTGTTTATATATACTATGTATCACATGTATAACTTTTTCTTTTGAAACAGATGTAAAACTTTCATATATGTAATGTAATGGTTGTGTTACTTTACTTACTATGTACATTGGATTTGATACTCAACATGGAGTCAACCCCAGAAATGTTTCTGCCTTCGGTTTTCGGGGTGTGACAGTTACAATAGTGTTTCAAACAAAGGTTTTTCTTATACTTAAAACTATCGTATCAAACAAACTACTTTCAAATGATTTTATAAACTGACATCAAGTAATGAACTCTTATTTATTAAACTTTTCAAAGGTTTTACCAAAACTTCTTTTATACTTTTATATTGTCAATTGCATGCCTATATATGTATAGTTATATAAGTAATGTTTAAAGGACTTAGAACAGCTAACTCGCCTTGTTTCCTTTTCCTTGTTTTGATGTGTACTTAAGGTATCAGTTACTTGTCCGAATGTCGTCTAAATATTAGTTATATATTATGTATACATATATAGTCATAAAAGTTCTATCAGTCAGTTCAGTACTTTTGGGTAGCAAAGGTATACCTTCAATTATACATGTACATTACTAGTAACTATAATAGGTATAGTTAAGAGATACTACTTACTAATGCAAGTACAAAGAATCACACAAGAGTCAGTTCATTCATGAGTCTATACTAATACATTACATACTATATGAAGAGATACAATTACAAGAACACTAATACATTACATACAATATGAAGAGATACGATTACATACAGTTACAAGACATACAATTACAAGAGAGACAATTACAGGGATACAATTACATAGATACTATTACATAGATACTATTACATACGTTACGAGACTTACCATTCCACACCCAAGGTTGTTAGCTACAGTAGGGAAAATGTACATCGACAGGTGTCTATGGTTGTACTATTCAGCGAGTGTCCAGACCGTGAATATCCTAGTGCAAAAGGATACAATTTTAGTTATTATATTGTTTTCCTTCTTACCTTTACTTTGTGACACATTCACATGAACGATGAGGTAGAATATATTTGATATAGATATACTATTTTCCTTATTACCTTTATTTTGTGATACATACACATAAACGATGAGGTAAACTATAGTTTTATTATAATAATAGTTATACAGGGGAAAAACCGTCACAATTACAGTGATGCATACTTTCAAAACGGTTGGGTCTTGGTAGAAGACTACTTTTTATACTAGTAGGAAATATGGGATTTACTAGGGTTTTCAAAGGTTTAAAATTACTTACAAACATTCTCATACTCATACAAACTTTTCTCCAAACATTTACAAGTCTTTTCTTTACAATTTTACAAATCAAAGACATTAAAATACTTATGAATTCACCAGCTTTATTGCTAATACTCGCTTTCAAAATAAGTTGTATTCTCAGGTCACAAACAGACAGGTACGACGAGTAGATTTTGTGAAGATGGAGAAGTCAAGTCTCGTTTTTTATTGTGATTATTCATTATGTTGTTTTATACTATGAAAGAACACACTTGTAATTATAAATATACTATTAATGCAATGGATGATGTTGTTGCTTGTTTACTACTATGCATTGTTGTGATAGTTTACATGACATCCTTTGCCCCAGAACGTTTCCGCCGTTCTTGGTTTTAGGGTGTGACAGATAAGGATATTGAGAAACAGGAGTAAGAGATTAATTGGAGTTAAGAAAAGTACCTACTTGGATAAGGTGAGGAATAGGTTCAACATGCAGGATTCCAAGAAAGGGGATTTACCGATCCAGTGTAATGCCAAACTGAGTAAGTCTCAGAGCCCGAGTACAGAGGCTGAGATAGCTGAGATGAGTCGATCATGTATGCTTCCGTTGTAGGCTCGATCATGTATGCTATGACTTGTACTCGTCCTGATATGGCTTTTGCTTTGAGCATCGTCAGCAAACATGAGGGGAATCCTCACAAGGCTCACTGGATTGCAGTAAAGAACATTCTCAAGTACTTGTGGAGAACTAAGGATTGGGTTCTTACCCTCGGTGGGAGTGATGACTTGAGAGTAGTAGGGTATGGCGATGCTAGCTTTCAGAATCATAGGGATAATTTCCACTCTCATTCAGGCTGGGTCTTTACCTTAAATGGAGGAGCAATTTCTTGGAAAAGTTCCAAGCAGGAGACAATAGCTGATTCGACATGTGAATCAGAGTACATAGCAGCAATCGAGGCGGTGAAGGAGGCGATATGGCTAAAGAACTTCATTGGAGACCTTGGGGTTGTACCAGCTACAAAGGAGCCTATGGAGATTTTCTGTGATAGTGCATGTGCAGTTTCGTTAGCAAATGAACCAACGGATCATGGCAGATCCAGACACATCGTTAAAAAATACGACTTCATTATACAGCGAATAAAGAAGTAATCATCGTGGCAAAGAGGGTATCATCAGATGAGAACCCAGTAGACCACCTCACGAAGGGACTGTGTAGGGTTAAGCATTTGCAGCATGCGAGGCGCATCGGGCTGAAGGATGATATGAGTTTTACTGATTAGATAGCTATTTATCAAATTTGTAAAGTGTAATTGACGTCTAATGATTAAATAAAACTTGTTATTTATTTATGAGTAAAGTGTTACTATCTTGTGTCAATTATTTACTATTGTTTCAATTTTACATGTTTTGACTTCCCGTATAATTATGTTATGGTATAACATATTATTCAAGCCATCCACAGTCAATCATACATTGGAAGTAGGTATTGAGGCAACACTATCATGAATGGGTCTGTAGTTTGTCTGGGACAAAGGGACTACAGTGTTCATGAGTACTCATGGAATGGGATTCGAGTATTGGATTTAACCCATGCTCACTTGTATCACTTCATGGAATTTATCTCGAGTGATCGTGAGACAGTAATATCATATATGTCTTCAAACCTAGAGATGTGAGTTGTTGACCATGAGTTGGTTGTACATTGATTGTACGAAAACGCATCGATAACTCGATATTATAACACGTGCTTTTGTGTATGATTCAACAAGTAGTTAGTACAAGCATATCAGTTGAAGTTTATCCGTTCCTTCTAGTCCTTGGAGGATTAGAAGCAATATCTGGGCCCCTCGATGATTTTTTTTTGACTTATGTATTGGGCTCAATCAAGACAGAATTGATGTGTTTGATTAAGTTCTTTATCAAAAAATCGGAAATCGGGAAACAAACTGCTGGACAATAAGTACGACATCGTTCCATGTATTTGTTCGGCTTATATCTTGAGAGCATAGGTTTATATGATCACTTATCTTAAATGGCAGGTCATCTTAGTTCCATGAGACTTTGAAAGAGCTACGATTGCTTGTCGGATCCTGAAGCCATACTTGCAGTTATGGTTATTAGACTTATCCAAGTGGGAGACTCTTGGATAAGGTGTCTAAGTCCATAACTATGTTAGGTATGTACTTGACCCGATTTGGCATGGTCCATTTGGGTTGCATGGCATCATAACAATTGGATAGACAAAATGAGAAAATAACACTTATGGATTGTTAATATATTATAAGTTCTAATATATTAATACGAAATCATATTATTTAATTAGTATTGATCAAGAATTAATTTGGAAATAATTTTGTGATCAAAAGAGACTAATTAAATATATGGGGTTGATTTGTAAATCATTCATTCTTATATAGTGGGCTTATGATCCAAGGTTCATTAGATTGAGCTAAAACCCATAGGGTGCTCCATGGAGGTTAAAACCCATGGATCATGGAGGAAATGAAAAGTCATGCACATTAGGGTTTGCATGGGGTAACCCTACATGTGACAAACTATATAAAGAACCTCATGGTAAGGGAAATCGGCCACTAAGATAAGAACAAGGAGGATTAGCCGATTTTGAGTGAAAGTGTTCTTCTCTAAAGTTATTCCAAGAGTTATGGTGTTGTGTGAAACATTTGAGGCATCACATTTGGCATGCTAGGCACACAAGGTCTAAAGGAATCCAAGCTACAAGAAAGGTATGCCATTCTACTATTTTTTATATTACATGTACCCCATGCCATCCTAGTTAGGATGCGAACCTTGGAAAAATCAAATTTGCATGTATATTAGAGAAAACATTGATCCAAGGTTTCTAGGGTTGCATGTACAGCATAGGAGTGTTAGAATGATCAAAACCCATCAATACCCTCTTTCCCAATGAAAAACTCGGGCATTTTCCCGCAACCCACCAAGCGACGCTCATTCCGCTGGCAGGCAAAAAGAAGTCAATCCAATTTTCACCGTTGATGTTGATCTTCTCTAAGGCATCAACTAGTTCCTTGTCAGCACCAAAAAGTGTCGGAGCGCAGTCGACATACACCTTATCTATTGGGTAAATGAGCACCACAAGATCGTTGTTCACCCATAAGAGCTTCTCCTGCCAGTTCTCCTCGCCGACTAGAAAGGTTTCGAGTCCCCGACTTAGTAGAGGCATTGATGAAGTGATTAAATGCTGGAACAGTTGGAAGGCGTTCGAGGGTGCGACAGAGGAGTTCAAAACCCACTATGTTGTTTATACCGATAGGGCCAACTATCTCCCAGAAAACCTGTATTCATGGATAATCAGGTTGAAGAAATTTGTGGTAGGCAAACGTAGACCCACCTTGTAACACCGTCATTTTTAAGACAAAATTTTTCATTTAAAATAATCAATTTAATATTAAAACACTTGTTTAACATCTTATTCCCATTCGAATTACAAAACATAGTTTCAGTTTCATTATAATAGAAGACCAGGATCCTCCAAAATATAACTCTTTCCTCGGTGTGTACAATCGAACCGTTGCCATCCCGCGTTACTGTAAGAACCTGAAACAACATAACATAAACAACGTAAGCTCGAAGCTTAGTGAGTTCCCCAATATACACCTTACGCACGTACGCCTTTCCAGGCCTTGACCTTCCGGTCCACTGCACAATGCCTTCCGGCCCATGAGATAATCGCCTTCCGGCCCATAAGATGTTTGCCTTCCGGCCCATAAGATATTTTCCTTCCGGCCCATAAGATAATTGCCTTCCGGCCCATAAGATAAATTGCCTTCCGGCCCATGAAATGATTGCCTTCCGGCCCATGCACATATATAACACATAATACAAATACTCTAACACATAAAGCACATATATCATATATCAACCTGCCTCCCGGCCCGTAACATACTCTAACACATAAATCTCATATATCATATATCATACCTGACCTTGCTGTCACATAATACTTTGCCTTCCGGCCCATATTTAAACATGTAAATCACGCATAGCAGCTAACTTTCCATTCATAGCATATAAACTTAACACATAACATACTTGACCTTCCGGTCACACAATCAAACCCTTCCGGGTGAAGTATAGTGAGAAGACTCACCTCGCGGATGCTGGGAGATAGCAACTCCTGAAATCCCTTGCACTTGATCCTCCGAGCTACAAGCTCCCTGTAACATCATATATCTCTTATTAATACTTCTATCTCCCACGTTAACTGACCCTAAGAAATCACACCGGTCAACCCTGGTCAACAGTCCACTGTCAACTCGACTGGACTCGGCGAGTTCCCTGGCGACTCAGCGAGTCTGGTCGTCCTTCAATCCTCTAAGATTCCCCTTCTTCTCGTCGAGTATCCTCTTTGACTCGACGAGTTACTCCTGGAAGAATCGTGGGGCCACCCCGACTCCACTCGCCGAGTCTGAAGAACAACTCGGCGAGTCCCAGTGAATCTTCAAGCTACTCGCCGAGTCTGATCATCCAACTCGGCGAGTCCACGCCATGCAGTCGATCAAACTGCTTCCTGAGACACATATTTTCCCGAATATACAAACATGGGACCTTCTGGACCTCTAAGGGTCCTAATACAGGGTTATAAACATTGGATAATCAACACAACAATCCATCTAATCTCCAAATGGGTTTCACAAACCCTAAATCCGTGTACACATTCACATAACATAAAATAATCCGAAAGGTTACCTGAATCATGCACTCTCAGTGTCCCCAAGCCTCAAAACGTGATTCCCTTGCTGTCCCATTAGCCAAAACCTTCTCCTTCTTGGATAATAACTTCCTTAAATCACCAATGATCTTCAATCCTTGTTCTGGATACCCACAACCGATATAGGATCCTTCTCAGTCGGCCAAAAGGCGAGCAATGACGGCATAAGATCCCTTATATACGTCCCACACTGAACGGCTAAGGTTTTCCGCTGAACAGCGTCGACTCGCCGAGTCCATACCTGGACTCGTCGAGTCCAGTCGCGAACCCGCGACCACAACTGCGACCCTACTCGGCGAGTCTGGCTCCAACTCGCCGAGTCTCCCCTTTAAAACACCCCAAAATGCAATTAAACAATACTTGAGATTTTGGGCTGTTACAATTCTCCCCCACTAGAATTAGACTTCGCCCTCGAAGTCTCACTCTGAAAATAGTTCTGGATGTTGCTCCCGCATCACACGTTTCGGCTTCCCTAGACACTTCCGATCTCTTCCGAGGTTGCCACTGAATCAATACCAGAGGTACCTCCTTGTTTCTCAGAAACTTGATCTTCCGATCCCTGATGGCCACTGGTCTCTCGGCGTAACACAGGCTCACATCCACCTAATCGTTCTCTAGTAGAACCACTGCTGACTCATCTACTACACACCTCTTCAATTGCGACACATTAAAGTGTCATGGATCCATCCCAATTCCGTTGGCAGCTCCAACCGATAGGCCACCTTTCCTACCTTCGCACCTTCACGCAAAGACCCAACATACCGGGGCCCCCACTTACCCCTCTTCCTGGAATACGAAGTCGCCGACCTGAAACACATGCTTGCGACGGCGTCTGTCTACATAACCTTCCTGTCAACTCTAAACGATCTTTAACCTCTGATTAACCTGATGCATCTGCTCTGTCGACCAAAACACGATCGATGCACTGTCCACCGCTTCCTGCAACCGAGAATTACCCAAGACGCGACTCTGCTCTGAATCTCAATGATCACACGACTCATAAGGCTTATGAAACTCTGAATCACCGGTTCCCCGATCCTAAGCCCACTTTGTCCATATCGGAACAACTGAGGAACCCATGCTCAATCTTATGGTAACTCCCACGAGTTCTCTTCCTGCAAACACCTACCCTGGCTGCATTAGCCCCAACATACCTTTCCCTTCCTTCACTTAGTGAAACCCGCTTGACAACCTTGACACTACTCCCTGTATCACACATGCACTGGATCTGCTCGCAAGGACTCTCGAGTCCCTGCATTACCTTTCCTCAACGAACGAGATTCCGACATCACCTTCCATGCAACAGCTCAAAGGGCGGCATACTAATGCTCTAATGATGTCTGTTAATATGGAACAACTCAACCAATAGTAGTTACGTACCGCGGCTTCCTCCGACAGCTAATACACATGCTCGAAACATGTCTTCGCACGTCCGCATCGTTCGCCCTCTCTAAAGTGTCCTCAGATGTCATCATGATAAGCTCCTTTTTCCCATATTCCTCTTCAAGACCAAGTACCAAATCAACTTTTGGCTCCACCTCTGAGCCCCCAACGGTCACCCATATCGCGATCCAACTATTCCACTGACTTTTCTCCCCGTGACCACTATCCCGACCCAGTGACACGTAAGTCACAAAATCTTCTTTTCCTCGTGAGAGAAAATACAATCCTACCGAGGTTCGTGTCAACTCTAATCTCTGGTTTCTGCTGTGCCTCTTCCTTGCGTATCGCCCCGCATCTCCCGACAGAGACGAAGAACCCCGTCTCGCCCCGACTCAACATCCAAGCTCCAAAGACTCAATACCAGGGCTACCCAACCCGAAACTCTTCCACCTCATACACTGCTCGAAAATATTCCAACATAAAAATTCTCTTGTCACCCAGTGAGTACTGCAACTCCACGCAGTATCACAACACCCCCTGACTAGTGAGTACTGCGACTCGAACATCCACCACAGACTATGGAGGCAATCAACATAACAAACGCCCATCTTGCGAAATCCACCCTCTCAATTAATCTCCCCGAATGCCCATACTCGAAGACTCCTACTAAATCCGCAGATACTTGATATGCCACACGTCGATTCAATTCGGGATTCCCGAATAACTCCAAAATAAGGATATCATACCCGAATATCCCAGAATACTACCCCACCATTGATCTCCTGCCCCAAGCATCATGTAGACACAAGATACATTTCTCCTGAACCCCATAATTAAATCTATCTTTTCCCCGCCTTACAACCTTGGTGCATCTAATTTCTCGATTGGAAAGCGAGATAACGTTGACGTACAAATTGCGCTGATAACTCTCCAAATCCCTTTTCCCCGACACTCAAAATCCAAACAAGGATACGCATACCGACTCCGGAAGTTGACTGCCCAATCATTCTCTATCTTCTTGCAACAACACCAATCACCTGTCATGAATACGTTCGTTCTCCTCTTCGAATACTTCCTGCATTAACTCACTGTGACCCCTTTTCTCGAACATCGACACCTCTGGTCTCATGATTTCCTACTGCATCTCCATACTCCACTTATAACTACTCTTGACAATTCTTTGTTTTCTACGTACTACACCCGGTTCTCCCCCACTAGGGTTTGAACCGCCACTAATTAGCATACGATCAATCCACGACCATCTTTCACCAGCGAAATCGTACCTGCTCCCGGGAAGTGCTATGCAACGCCCAATAGTCCCTCCCCTTTTGAAGTCAATCAACCCTCTATACTCTGAACCTCTGGTTAACTCTCCAAGAACTTCTCATCACGGTTGCCTCTAATCGTTCCAATCCCATACCAATCTAATACTAAGCACCTGCACTGCTCGATAACATCTTTGACTCGTAGACTGCACCGCAAAATCATCGTTCCTCTCATCTCAACTCATCAACCCATATCCAATGTCGGATTTGTCCCAAGGACAGGAACTCACTCTCAACATAGACGAAACTCTCTGCACCGCAAAACTCGACTGAACTCTTCACTGCTACCACTATAACACAACCTGTCATTCTCAATTAGGTGTGGTGTGGTTCTCGACTACCTCAGTCCCAACTGACTGTCTGCTCACGGTAAATCACTGTCTCGCGGCACACCCGCTACCTGATGCTCTGAGGGAAGTCATTATCGATAACCACCTGCAAGGTGTACTCCCAAATCCAAAACTGAAATACCAGACCTCTCGTGTCTTGCACACGAACGTAAATGGCACTACCCACCTAGAAGGTGACCTCTCCTCTATCGACTGATTTCTCGACTCAGACCGAAATTTCCTCTCCCTTTAACTCCCTACCACCATACCCTGCTAGGTACTCGCCTTTCCCCTCAAGGAACGCCTCTCCATCCTCAATCATGGTCCACAGGCCTAAAACCCATAGCGTCCGATCTCTACCTCATCGATCATAACCGGATAACAAGATAGTCACCAGCATCATCCACTACGAACCATGGTACTCATCCCATGACATGCCCTCTCAATTTGCTCCGGTGTATGGTACCTGAACCATAGCATCACCCTCCAACTACTCCAACGTATAGCACTCGAACCACAACATCTATTTCAATCTGTTCCGATGTATGGTGCCCGGACCATGACATCACCCCGCAATCTACTCCGATGTATGGTACTCGAACCATGACATCACTCCTCATTCCGTTCCTTAGGACCTTCAGAATGCTCCCTGCATCAAGTATGGGTCCTCTGCTTTCAGTAGTACGGGCCCATACTACCTGCCACATCTACCCATACTTTCCACACGGACCATCCCAGAGTTCCTAAGTAGCTGGTCGACCTACTCTTTCACCAATCCCATCGCACGTGCTCGCTCTCCAGCAAAATCCTCTACTCTACCAGCGCACTCATCTGGCTAGGTTTACTCCCTAGTCCCTTCCGCCGTCCCCCCACTTCTTTGCTATCAGCTGCTGAAGAGTTCCTAATGATGCCAGCCATCTACCTCCTGAGTATCGTCATACCCACTTAGTAGCTGACTCCCATCATCGAGAACTCCACAAAGCACGAAGCAAGCAGCATTCGAGCATCGAAGCATACATAGGACTCCCTATCTGTGATAGCTCCACCTTCTCGGCTCATCCTCGGAAGTACCACTGTACTCTGTAGTTCTACCCCTCGTGCGTTCCAACTAGATACCCTCACTCATCACATACACATAAAAGCATAACGCACATATAACAACAAACCCTAGACTAAGGCATCACAAATCAAGCCACTCTAGTCCTAAGATATGAAATACCTAGCCTGTCTCTAGCATGCAATAGTATCTCATAACGTGCATAATAAATATTTCATAACACAAAAGTAAGGGTATTTTGGGAAATCACCGTTTGGCTCTGGCTGATTGTACACACTGCTCTTTCTTGCTTTCTCTTTGAACTCTTATTCACTTTTAGAAAACCATTTATTTGAAAACTTTTCTTACTTCCTCAGTTTGAGTCCAGATTTACCCGTAGGCGCGTCCGAATCCCTCAAACCAAGGCTCTGATACCAATTTGTAACACCGTCATTTTTAAGACAAAATTTTTCATTTAAAATAATCAATTTAATATTAAAACACTTGTTTAACATCTTATTCCCATTCGAATTACAAAACATAGTTTCAGTTTCATTATAATAGAAGACCAGGATCCTCCAAAATATAACTCTTTCCTCGGTGTGTACAATCGAACCGTTGCCATCCCGCGTTACTGTAAGAACCTGAAACAACATAACATAAACAACGTAAGCTCGAAGCTTAGTGAGTTCCCCAATATACACCTTACTTACGTACGCCTTTCCAGGCCTTGACCTTCCGGTCCACTGCACAATGCCTTCCGGCCCATGAGATAATCGCCTTCCGGCCCATAAGATTTTTGCCTTCCGGCCCATAAGATATTTGCCTTCCGGCCCATAAGATAATTGCCTTCCGGCCCATAAGATAAATTGCCTTCCGGCCCATGAAATGATTGCCTTCCGGCCCATGCACATATATAACACATAATACAAATACTCTAACACATAAAGCACATATATCATATATCAACCTGCCTCCCGGCCCATAACATACTCTAACACATAAATCTCATATATCATATATCATACCTGACCTTGCTGTCACATAATACTTTGCCTTCCGGCCCATATTTAAACATGTAAATCACGCATAGCAGCTAACTTTCCATTCATAGCATATAAACTTAACACATAACATGCTTGACCTTCCGGTCACACAATCAAACCCTTCCGGGTGAAGTATAGTGAGAAGACTCACCTCGCGGACGCTGGGAGATAGCAACTCCTGAAATCCCTTGCACTTGATCCTCCGAGCTACAAGCTCCCTGTAACATCATATATCTCTTATTAATACTTCTATCTCCCACGTTAACTGACCCTAAGAAATCACACCGGTCAACCCTGGTCAACAGTCCACTGTCAACTCGACTGGACTCGGCGAGTTCCCTGGCGACTCGGCGAGTCTGGTCATCCTTCAATCCTCTAAGATTCCCCTTCTTCTCGTCGAGTATCCTCTTTGACTCGACGAGTTACTCCTGGAAGAATCGTGGGGCCACCCCGACTCCACTCGCCGAGTCTGAAGAACAACTCGGCGAGTCCCAGTGAATCTTCAAGCTACTCGCCGAGTCTGATCATCCAACTCGGCGAGTCCACGCCATGCAGTCGATCAAACTGCTTCCTGAGACACATATTTTCCCGAATATACAAACATGGGACCTTCTGGACCTCTAAGGGTCCTAATACAGGGTTATAAACATTGGATAATCAACACAACAATCCATCTAATCTCCAAATGGGTTTCACAAACCCTAAATCTGTGTACACATTCACATAACAGAAAATAATCCGAAAGGTTACCTGAATCATGCACTCTCAGTGTCCCCAAGCCTCAAAACGTGATTCCCTTGCTGTCCCATTAGCCAAAACCTTCTCCTTCTTGGACAATAACTCCCTCAAATCACCAATGATCTTCAATCCTTGTTCTGGATACCCACAACCGATATAGGATCCTTCTCAGTCGGCCAAAAGGCGAGCAATGACGGCATAAGATCCCTTATATACGTCCCACACTGAACGGCTAGGGTTTTCCGCTGAACAGCGTCGACTCGCCGAGTACATACCTGGACTCGTCGAGTCCAGTCGCGAACCCGCGACCACAACTGCGACCCTACTCGGCGAGTCTGGCTCCAACTCGCCGAGTCTCCCCTTTAAAACACCCCAAAATGCAATTAAACAATACTTGAGATTTTGGGCTGTTACACACCTCAAACAAGGCGATTGGGATGTTGAATTTGACCTCAGGAGGACTGTAAAGCGATGCATCAAGTAGGGAGATTTGCACTTCGTGTTCAGGAACAAACCCAAACCCAAACTCGAAAGATTCCCATTCTTCGGTGGTAAGATCCCTTCCTAAAGAACAAGTAGCGGCCATGGAGAAATATGAAGAAAGGGTTGGGAGGGTTTTCTTAGAAATAAGAAGTCGAAGAGACAAAAGTAGAAGGTAAGGAGGAAACACCAGGAGGAACAGATGTTTAAATGCTACAAAAGGGGCGGCGAACCGTTTTCATGATGAAACCGCCGAACAACGGCGATTTCACCCTACCTACTACATAAGCAATTAATAACAGTCTGCCACGAATCTATGAGTAGACAAGAAAAACTATGTTACGTCACGAATGTAGAGGCCTACGGTGACAACCCGTGATTTATTCTGTCACTGTAACCCGTTTTTGTTAATAAAGTCATTACGTTCCAAATTTTTCCGCTAGCTTTGTTTTAATTTAATTTATTGCGACTTCTATTTAGCTTTTATAAGTGTCGGGATACATTTTAAAACATTAAAATGTTTTCTATTTTCATTTGGAAAATATTAAGTTTCATCTAAGTCGTAATTACGGTAACTTAATCGGGTACAACCAAAAGCCCCGTTTTACGTCAGTATCGGTAGAATTCCACCGGGTCTCAAACCCAACCCCTATATAAAGGTTGAGTGGACAAATTTTGAATATTTTTGCCCACCTCATAACTTTCTCTCACTACTCTCTCTCTAAAACTCGAAATTGAGCCCAAAACCCCCTTTCAAGCTTCATTTTGGTAAGGAATCTATCCTAGCATGTTTTTAAGCTCGTTTATCATTCAAATTAGTGTTTAAACTACTCAAACCACCCATAACCATGTGTTTACGGTTTGGGAACCCTCCCAAACCCGTGAACACATTTAAAGAGGGTTTTGAAGCCCCAATACCCCTCCAAATCACTTCTAGTGCTTAGTTAAGACCTTTGGACTTGCAGGAATGGACTTAGAGCACCAAAATTAGACCATTTGATGTATGGACATGAGTTTACAGCCCAATAACTTGCTTGGACCGTAAACCCTCATTCATGGACCATAAACACCTTTTTAAGGTGTTAAATTGCCCTTAAACACCTCCAAAAGCTTCCATGAGCTTCCATGAGTGCATAGAACCTTATAATCCTTCATCAAAAACACCAAAACATACACAAATGGGACAAACTTGAGTTTACGTCCCAAGAACATTCTTGGACCGTAAACACCCCTTCTTAGATGTGACATCCCCAAAATCACGGCCAGAAAAGACCGATTTTCATTTATGCTTTTAAATAATATCAGAGTAAATCCTTTTGATTTGAAAGAGTTGCGGAATTTGTTCCCAAAAACAAAACATGATAAAACAATGTTTACCAAATAATTTTATAAAAGAAATGTATTTTCATTATATAATCAAAACTCGGGGTTTCATGTTCCGATACAGACCAATAAACATAAACGATAACATTACAAGGCATTCAACAAATATATACATATACAGACTTGTAAACAAAACAACTTGATGGCTCATCCATCTCATGCCCTTGCGCCACTTCCTGTAATACAAATAAAACTGAGTGGGTCAGGCTTGGGAGCCTGGTGAGCATATAGGGTTTTCAAACCACAATAAATAATTATATTTAATTTCCACCAACCAACAATAACCCAATTACCCATTCCCGTTATTCTCACTTTATGTCCCTAACACAACTAACATAAGGGACCTAGTCTAAGAATATTTCATCGGGGCGACAACAAATGCTTCGGGGGTTCCTCAGCAATATAAGTCAAATAAGGAAAACATGAGGGGGATGGAGTACAGCGAATGAACACCCGAGTTCAGTAACACCTACAGGTGGCGAACCTGCTAATGTTTCCACAAGACTGTCTAGAAAAGTCCGTGGTCGTCATCTAAACTCCTCTAGATGACTAAATCAAACAACAACGAGGCCTCTCATCTGTTTATTACACACCAACTATCTACCCATGTTCTACCCAACATATTAGTAGATAAAAATATTCATTTTTATACATATGTTAAAAAACTTGTATAGCATGCTTTAATCAATACATATTCCACATAACAGATGAGGCACACACACATAACACGTATTTCATAAAGAATAAATCATATTTATGTGATAGAAGAAAGTGAATACGCATTCACACATATAAACAACAATATACTTAATACACTCAAAGCATACTTGTATTATTATCGTGTTTATGAAAGGTAGTATACACTCACTTGATCAGAAGATGATCAGACAACACTACGACTTGCAGAAGTAGTAATCCTCAGTAGATCTGGAAGATCTTCACTAAAATCGAACTTCTCGTGGGCAGAGCCTCGGCTCGGGAACCGCACTTCTTGGGATCTTCGGAACCTCGGGACTTGCTTCGGGACTCGGGAATAATACCGGGGCTTCGGGGTATTTCTGGCACACAAATCGATGCAAAACGGAAGAGAGAAGAGAGAAAACAGCAAAAGAACTCGGCTGCCCTCGCATCCTATTTATAGGAGGCTGGAGCCTCGGAGTACGCGGGGCGTACTACAGTACACGTGGTGTACTACTCCGAAACGTCATGGCGTTCGTCATCCGAGGAACTCGAGTGCGAAGGTCGTCATGCTTCCCTGTACGCGGGGCGTACTTCGGATCAGATCGGTGACTCCTTCGGATAATCATCCGAATTAAAGATTAAATTTAAATACAAAATATTTAATAAACTTCGGAAATTCATATCTTCTTCATACGAACTCCGTTTTCGACGTTCTTCATATCCACGCGAAGGTGAGACTACGCTCTACAACTTTCATTTAGACTCCGTCGGGTAAGTTTAACTTTATTTTTATTATTTATTTTTAATAGGCCGGGACAGAAAAACTTCGTTATTAATTCATAAGTTCTTCGTTTGACGTCCGTTCTCGCCTAACTTTTTATCGCTTCGATACCAACAACGAGACCTTCGATCCTCATTTTGATTGCTTCGGCTAAAAACCGCTCGATCTCAAATCGAGTATTTCGGACTGCACATCGCTAAGCCGAAATTTTGATAAATCGTAACTTCCTCATACGAAGTCAGATTTGGGCGTTCTATATATATTCGGAAACCTCGTTTCAACTACTACAACATTAACCAAATATATCAAGTTTATTTTACACTTAAATTTTGACGCTTTTTTTTATTCTTAATTAATCAAACCACATAATTAAGCAATTAAGCACAAAACACATAATACTCAAATAATACAGTCTTATTATTTCAAAACGGGTTACAAAGGTTAACCTAGACTATTACATCGCTAAAAATGGCAAGCCCGGAAACACAGGCGTTACAATTCTCTCCACCTTAGAATTATTCCGTCCCCGGAATCACACATCAACAAACAAATGCGGATAGTGACTCAACATGTCACTCTCTGTCTCCCAGGTGAGATCTGGCCCATTCGTGTGTTTCCATCGGACAAGCACTAACCCAACCATTTTGCGTCGCAACTTCTTAGTCATTCGGTCAACAATTGCCTTTGCCTCTTCAATTAACCTTTTGTTCTCATCAATTCTCAATTCAGAAATTGGAATTATATCAGGAACTTCTCCCGGGAACTTCCTCAAATAATACACATGAAAAGTGTTGTGAATTCCATTCAGTTCTTCTGGTAATTTGAGCTTGTAAGCTTTGTTCCCAATCCTCTGAAGAACTTTAAACGGTCCAATAAACCTTGGACTCAACTTTCCCCTTTTACCAAATCTTATAAGTCCCTTCCATGGCGAGACTTTAAGCAAAACCGAATCTCCAACCTCAAAAGTCATCGGTCTTCGCTTCATGTCAGCATAGCTCTTTTGACGATCTTGAGCTGGTAACATTCTTTCTCTAATTATTTTCAACTTTTCAGCAGTTTGATGGACCATCTCTGGTCCCATAAACTGTTTTTCCCCAGCCTCAAGCCAACAAGACGGCGTACAACACTTCTGTCCATACAAAGCTTGATAAGGTGCCATCTTAATGCTCGAGTGAAAACTACTATTATATGAAAATTCGACCAATGGTAAATGTTCATCCCAATTACGTAGGAATTCCAAGGTACATGCTCTTAGCATATCTTCAAGTGTTTGTATCGTTCTTTCACTCTAACCATCAGTCTGCGGATGGTAAGCTGTGCTTAAACATAACTTGGTACCCAATTCCTCTTGTAGACTTTTCCAAAACCTTGAGGTGAAACGGCTATCACGATCCGACACAATCGTTAACGGAACACCGTGAAGCCTCACAATCTCCTTCACGTAAGAATTCGCAAGCTTCTCCATAGACCATTTCTCCTTGGCTGCTATGAAATGCGCACTCTTAGTGAATCGATCATCGACCACCCAAATCATGTCGTGACCATTCTTTGTTCTGGGCAGTTAAGTGACAAAAT
Source organism: Lactuca saligna (assembly GCF_052625555.1). Taxonomy (NCBI): domain Eukaryota; kingdom Viridiplantae; phylum Streptophyta; class Magnoliopsida; order Asterales; family Asteraceae; genus Lactuca; species Lactuca saligna. The sequence continues at coordinate 17,548,192 of NC_136418.1, forward strand.
CCATAGCAATGGCTTCCCACTTACCCATAGGCACAGGAAATGGTTCTAAACTCCCGTACGGTTTCTGATGTTCTGTCTTGACTCTCGCACAAGTCAAACACTCAGCCACATACTTTGCAACATCAAACTTCATCGTCGGCCACCAGTAGTAGGGTTTCAGGTCCCTATACATTTTAGTGCTACCGGGATGAATCGAGTACATGGTTTTTTGAGCTTCTTCCATCAAAAGATCTCTGACTCCTCCTGTCTTAGGTATCCAAATCCGATCTTGGAACACCTTCAGTCCATGACTGTTTATAGGAATACTAACGTTTTACCCAAACGTTCCTCCTTTCGGTCATTCTTCTCTGAAGCTTCCTCTTGAGCTTTCTTTATACTCTCCACAATAGTCGAGACAAGTTCAATTCTCAACGCTCTTGGCCTTTTCCTTTCAAGATTGACTTTCCGACTAAGAGCATCAGCAACAACATTAGCTTTACCGGGATGGTAAAGTATCTCGCAGTCGTAGTCTTTAAGTAATTCTAGCCAGCGTCATTGCCTCATATTCAATTCTTTCTGATTAAAGAGATATTGGAGACTCTTATGATCAATGAAAAGTTTTCACTTCGTGCCATGGAGGTAATGCCTCCCGATTTTCAGAGCGAAAACTACTGCTGCCAACTCCAAATCATGAGTCGGGTAATTCTTTTCATGCTCCTTCAGCTGTCGAGACGCATATGCTATCACCTTTTCTCTTTGGGTCAAAACACAACCCAATCCAACCCCAGACGCATCGCTATAATTAGCGAAGTCTTCAAGTCCATCGGGTAAAGAAGTATCGGTGCCTCGCATAGCTTCTTCTTTAGCTTCTCGAATGCTTCTTTATGCTTATCACTCCAAGCATAAAGAGCTCCTTTGTGGATCAAAGTTGTTAATGGAGTAGCAATCGAAGAAAAGCCTTGGATAAATCTTCGGTAATATCCGGCTAATCCTAAAAAGCTTTGGATCTCCGTGGGACTTTTTGGTTGTTCCCACTTCATTATAGCTTCAATCTTTGCTGGATCAACCATTATCCCTTCTTGGTTGACCACATGACCCAAGAATTGGACTTCACGAATCTAAAAATCACACTTAGAGAACTTTGCATACAGCTTCTCATTCTTCAAGACTTCTAACACTTCTCGCAAGTGTCTGCCATGCTCCTCTTGGCTTTTCGAGTAAATCAGAATGTTGTCTATGAACACTATCACGGATTTATCTAGAAACGGATTACAAACCCTGTTCATCAAATCCATGAACGCCGCTGGAGCATTGGTTAGTCCAAATGACATAACCAAAAACTCGTAGTGTCCATATCATGTTCTGAATGTAGTCTTCTCGATATCTTGCTCTCTTACTTTTAGCTGATGATATCCTGCCCTCAGATCGATCCTTGAGAAATAGCTCGACCCTTTCAATTGATCAAATAGGTCATCAATCCTCGAAAACGGATATCTATTCTTTATTGTTGCCTTGTTTAGCTCTCTGTAATCGATGCACATTCTCATACTTCCATCTTTCTTCTTCACAAATAACATCGGAGCTCCCCAGGGCGATGAACTAGGTCTAATGAAACCTTTGTCCAATAACTCCTGAAGTTGCATCATCAGCTCCTTTATCTCCGTCTGTGCTAATCGATAAGGTGCTTTTGCTATTGGCGTGGTTGCTGGTAACAAGTCTATTTTGAACTCCACTTGACTATCAGGTGGTAATCCACGAAGATCTTCGGGAAATACTTCCGGATAATCACACACCACTGGAATACTCTGCATCACCTTCTTTTCCTTATTAGCGTCGATCACGAACGCTAAATATGATGTACATCCTTTGGTCTTACACTTTCTGGCTTTCATTAGAGAAATGATTACAGAATTTACTCGCCGTTTGTCCCCGTACATCATAAATGAATCTTTCCCAGGCGGGTTTACTTTAACTATCTTCTTCTTGCATAAAATTTCGGCATCATTGGCGCTAAGCCAATCCATTCCCAACACGATGTCGAAACCATTAAGTTCGATAGACAATAATTCCTCGTGAAACTTATTCCCATTAAGTTCGATTAAGATGTCTTTCATACGATGGCTAACAGGTACAAACTTTCCACTAGCAACTTCGACTAATAAAGCATTATCTAGTCTATCAACAGGCAAAGCTAGTTTTGTACCAAACTCATGCGAAATAAAGGAGTAGTTGGCTCCGGAATCAAACAAAATTTGAGCAGGTAGTTCGTTAACAAAAAAAGGTACCTGAAGCGACATCAACTTCATCTTTCGCAGCCTCAACTGTCATCTGGAAGGCTCTCGCCTTCGGCTTTGGTGGAATGTTGGGCCTTGCTGCCTCCTTCTTCTTCGGGCAGTGTTTCAAAATATGCCCCTCTTCATTACAGCCAAAACAAATCCTTTTGTTGTTCGGAAACTCATTGGCAAAATGCCCAATTTTTCCGCACTTGTAGCAGGTTACATCCTCACTACATTTCCCAAAGTGCTTTTTCTTACACTTATCACACTACTTCGCTTCGCCTTCTTTTCCTCCAAACTTTTTCGAATCAGATTTCGAAAATTTGCTTTTCATACCGGAACCAGATGTTCCCTCAAACATTCTCTTCTCACCAACCTCAACCTTGTCGGTGGTTCTCCCCTTAATCATGTTCTCAACAGACTTGGCAGCCCAGATAGCTGCCTCTAGAGTATGTGCCTGACGTACTGGAACCTCGTACTCCCATGGGAGTCACTTCGCATACCGGTCCACCTTTGTCAACTCGTCTAGGACGATATGCAAGGAAAACTCCATCTTATCAGTGAAGTTATTGGTGTATTCATCAACTGACATGTTGCCTTTCGTCAATGTCAGAAACTTGTTCTCCAATTCTAATAAATTTTGAGCCGAACAGAACTTGCGCTTGAACTGCACCAAGAATTCTGCCCATGTCAATTGCAGTAGCTCATTAGGGCTCAACGCCTTCCCTAGAGTGTTCCACCAACGAATGGCTCCACCTCGGAATTATCGCACTGCATAGATAGTCTGCAACTTGCCTCTGCAGCCACAAGTCATGAAGGCTAACTCCATTTCGGAGCTCCAATCCATAACTCGAATCCGATCCTCCTTTCCATTGAAGGTAGATGGTTTGCAAGTTAGAAAGTCCTTGTACTTGCATCCCATTCCATCATTCCTTCCAGCATGGTTGTTTTGCCTAACTATCGGTGGGTTGGCTTGACCAATAGACCCACTGAAGTTTCCACCTTCCGAGTTCCCTTCATTTAATTCAGGCTCTTCCACACGAATTGACAGTTCTTCATGATTCTGTTGAAGCAACCGTCTAGTTTCGTCCATCTGACGATCCAACATCGTCTGAATCATCATTTGCACACCAGCCATGGTTATTGGCTCAGGTGTTGCTGCTACGACAGGTACTTGTTCAATCACTGGTGGTTTATTCCTGTTTTCATCAACATTTCCAACTCCACTTCTTGTTCTTACCATTTTGATCTACACACCGAAAAAGGTGAAATTAGATCCTCAATCACGATAGATATTCAAATCATCCTTATCACTCCGAAACGTTTACATGCTAGTTCTAATATCGTAGACGCACGCTTAGAATCCTACACACATAAAGTTTCTAGATCCGGTCGGCAACAGACCATAGATCCGAAAAAATAATATCATATATGGCAACATATAACATTTAGCACATAAAGCATTTTAGGCAACTTTCCTAAAATAAACTAGTGCTCGTGTCTAAAATATCACAGACACACATCTCAAAATTTCACTTTAGCATTCTAAGTTTAAGTCTAGAAATCCTACAAATTCCTAGTTCGCTTAAACTAATGCTATGATACCAACTGTGACATCCCCAAAATCACGGCCAGAAAGGACCGATTTTCATTTATGCTTTTAAATAATTTCAGAGTAAATCCTTTTGATTTGAAAGAGTTGCAGAATTTGTTCCCAAAAACAAAACATGATAAAACAATGTTTACCAAATAATTTCATAAAAGAAATGTATTTTCATTATATAATGAAAACTCGGGGTGTCATGTTCCGATACAGACCAATAAACATAAACGATAACACTACAAGTCATTCAACAAATATATACATATACAGACTTGTAAACAAAACAACTTGATGGCTCATCCATCTCATGCGCTTGTGCCACTTCCTGTAATACAAATCAAACTGAGTGGGTCAGGCTTGGGAGCCTGGTGAGTATATAGGGTTTTCAACCCACAATAAATAATTATATTTAATTTCCACCAGCCAACAATAACCCGATTACCCATTCCCGTTATTCTCACTTAATGTCCCTAAAACAACTAACATAAGGGACCTAGTCTAAGAATATTTCATCGGGGCGACAACACATGCTTTGGGGGTTCCTCACCAATATAAGTCAAATAAGGCAACCATGAGGGGGATGGAGTACAGCGAATGAACACCCGAGTTCATTAACACCTACAGGTGGCGAACCTGCTAATGTTTCCACAAGACTGTCTAGAAAAGTCCGTGGTCGTCATCTAAACTCCGCTAGATGACTAAATCAAACAACAACGAGGCCTCCCATCTGTTTATTACACACCAACTATCTACCCATGTTCTACCCAACATATTAGTAGATAAATATATACATTTTTACACATAGTTTGAAAACCTGTATAGCATGCTTTAATCAATACATATTCCACATAACAGATGAGGCACACACACACATAACACGTATTTCATAGAGAATAAATCATATCTATGAGATAGAAGAAAGTGAATACACATTCACACATATAAACAACAATATACTTAATACACTCAAAGCATAATTGTATTAGTATCATGTTTATGAAAGGTAGTATACACTCACTTGATCAGAAGATGATCAGACAGCACTACAACTTGCAAAAGTAGTAATCCTCAGCAGATCTGGAAGATCTTCACAAAAATCGAACTTCTCGCGGGCAGAGCTTCGGCTCGGGAACCGCACTTCTCGGGATCTTCGGGATCTTGGGACTTGCTTCGGTACTCGGGAATAATACCGGGGCTTCGGGGTATTTCTGGCACGCAAATCGATGCAAAACGGGAGAGAGAAGAGAGAAAATAGCAAAAGAACTCGGCTGCCCTCGCATCCTATTTATAGGAGGCTGGAGCCTCGGAGTACGCGGCGCGTATTGCAGTACACGAGGCGTACTGCTCCGAAACGTCATGGCGTTCGTCATCCGAAGAACTCGAGTGCGAAGGTCGTCATGCTTCGCTGTACGCGGGGCGTACTTCGGATCAGATCGGTGACTCCTTCGGATAATCATCCGAATTAAAGATTAAATTTAAATACAAAATATTAAATAAACTTCGGAAACTCATATCTTCTTCATACGAACTCCGTTTTCGACGTTCTTTATATCCACGCGAAGTTGAGACTACGCTCTACAACTTTCGATTAGACTCTGTCGGCTAATTTTAAATTTATTTTTATTATTTATTTTTAATAGGCCGGGACAGAAAAACTTCGTTATTAATTCATAACTTCTTCGTTTGACGTCCGTTCTCGCCTAACTTTTTATCGCTTCGATACCAACAATGAGACCTTCGATCCTCGTTTTGGATTGCTTCGGCTGAAAACCACTCGATCTCAAATCGAGTATTTCGGGCTGCACATCGCTAAGCCGAAACTTCGATAAATCATAACTTCCTCATACGAAGTCAGATTTGGGCGTTCTATATATATTCGGAAACCTCGTTTCAACTACTACAACATTACCCAAAGATATAAAGTTGATTTTACACTTAAATTTTGACGCTTATTTTTATTCTTAATTAATCAAACCGCATAATTAAGCAATTAAGCACAAAACACATAATACTCAAATAATACAATCTTATTATTTCAAAACGGGTTACAAAGGTTAACCTAGACTATTACATCGCTAAAAATGGCAAGCCTGGAAACACAGGTGTTACATTAGACCATAAACTCCTCCAATGGGTGTTAAAGTGCCTCTAACACCTTGTATGGCTTGGAATTGGACCTAGAACTTTGTATGCTTAACCTACAACCACTAAAACCCATGAATCATGGACAAACATGATTTTACATTTGTAAACTCATGTGTTTAAGGTAGTAAACTCCCCAAGAACATCTTCATAGACCGTCAACTACTTTTCTAAGGTCAATTCAAGTCCTAATCATTTGGTAAGCCATGGAATCAACCCTAGAACCTTCCTTTGTGCATTGTAATTGACCTAGGACCACCAAAACAGATTAATACATGGCACATAAGAGTTTACGGCTGTAAACTCATAGTTTACTGCCGTAAACTCCTCAAATAGTCCTTAGGATGTTCAAATCTCATTCAAATGCATTGAAACCAAGCCTAGCATCACCCCTCATGAGTTATAAGGCCATTTAGCAACCTAGAACACCCCCACCATGAGTTTACAACCGTAAACTCATGGGGAGTTGGTCATTTGAACCGTAAACTCCTAAAGGAGTTTACTCTTGAAGAGTAAAATCCATATCCAAGCCATACTCGTCCATAGATGCTACCCGGGTTACTCCAAACACTTGAATTGAAGTGTTTTCGTGTTTAGAAGTGTTTACTCTTATCTAATTAGTGGCCTGAAGTCTAATTAGATACAATTATGTATCATTTCATATTACATAGGAACCTCGCGCGTTATCAAGCCCCGAACTGACACTTAGCATCTAAACCGACTCGTTCCTCGACTGGTGAGTTCATACCCCTACGCCTTTTTTCGTGTATTCAATGTTTTCTGGGTGGGGATACAAGAAAACTAAAAATGTTTTCGAAAATTAAAAGTGATGAAATTCTATAAATATCTGGCAAACTTTTAGATATCTTTACCCCTTATGTATTATGAGGAGCGTAAGGGATGTTTTATCGAATATAGTCACATGGATTTCAACTATGGTAAAGGAAACAATCAAACTAATCAAATTATTATGGGAATAATTTGGGATCTTCAGTTCTTGTTCTACAGATATGGATTTCATGCAAAGTTAATAGATAAACTATGTCTGATTTAGTTTATCTCTGTTTAGCTTAGAATATCATGCCAGATAATTTCATTGTATTAAACTGTTTTACTGTATGATGTTTGATAACCACCGAGTATACTGTGAACAATTTAAAACTAACTTGTGAGATGTATCTTCATTAAACCCTTCGGGTTATCAGTAAATCCTCCCCGGAAGTGTAACCAGAGTCTCCTGGAGGGAGAGCGTGGAATTTGTGAATAGATCTATTCGGGACTGACAATCCCACACCTAAATCGCTAGCTATAGTTAGGTGGTGTGACAACTGTCAATTCAGGTCATTCTTGGACTCATGCATATTTATAATAACCATTCATGCACAACATGTCATGACCTAGTAGTATAAATTAGGTCAAAAATCTTGAATAAACTAGGATCCAACTAAGGTCTAGGACTAATATACTTGATACTTACAATTCTAGTAAGTTGCTTAGCTACAATAGGAAATGCCAATACTATAATTAGAATAAAGCTTCAAGCTTTGTTATAATTGAAATAGGGTATAAAACTCTAAAAATAAATTAAAACATTCTAATTATACTTCAACATGTTGTTGAATATCAATCAATGTTCCAAAAACTCTAAACAGCCAAAAATCCAAATTTATAAATCTTAAAGCTTAAAAACTTTATAAAATTTGGCTATAAACTTTCTAATATCAAATTTTATTAATCAAATTATGGATTATACCAATGAAATAGAAATATAAATTACAAGTATTAATCATAATTTATTAGTTAAAAACAAGATTTTTAAATAAATCAAAAATTGCTTAAAGAATCACTTTTATAAAAATTAGATTTTTATAAAAATTAGATTTTTATAAAAATTAAGGAGGGATTTTTTATAAAAATTTGAATTTAGGAGAGAGGAGGCTTTAATGCCTCAAAAATCTGGCCATCTCCCCTCTCCCCATGCACTCTCTTCCCAAAACTCATGATTAAACTCAAACCCACACTCCACCTCTTCTCTCTTCACTCTTCTCACTTCACTCTCTTCACACACTTCACCCTCTTCCTCTCTCTCTCTAAACTCACGAAATTTCTCTCATTTCTCTGCCAAATTTCAAGACTTTGAAGACCTTGAAGTGTTCTTACTTCTCTCAAGATCATAACCAAGGTAAACAACATCATCTTCTTCCATAGTTTGATGATTCTACTTCTTTTCCTTCTTAGTTTTCTCTTCTTTTAGGATTCTATGCCTTTCCATGGCTAGAAATCTTTATTCTCCCCTTGTGGTTTGTAGATTCTCACCATAACACAATGCATGTGTTTGAAATGGTGAAAATCCGGGATCAAACCCATGCAAGGAGTGAAAAAGATGCACATATGATCATGTGACATCAAAATCTAATATTTCATGTTCTTCTCCATCTCTTTTATGTTCATGCATGACCAAAAGCATTTAAACCATTTCTAGTACATATTGAATCCTCATTCATTCCATGCATGTGTTAGAAATCGGATCTTACCAAAGACATGCATGATGTTCTTGTTGAAATACCCTAATAATGCACACAAGCAAACATGCAATCTGCCAGATTACTTTGTTCGACTTTGAACAGTCATAACTCAGTCATTTCTTAACCAAATCATGATATTCTTTTTGTATTGGTTAGTTCCACGAGTTAACTTTCTAACCCAATTGGTCTCACTGTAAAATTTTAAATATCCGATTTTTAGCAGATTTTACAAAAAGGTTGCGCATACAGCTCTTTTTCTGTGATCACTATTTTTATCTTGCTTAAACAATGGCCTTAAACCCAACCATAAATCTGAGGAAAAATACCTTAGAAACTTAACATATCTAGTGAATTATGGTTGAAATTTCGTGGCTTAAAACCTCACTGAATGGGCTACACAAATTCATGAACTTCAGCCACATTTACACTTCATGCATTATTGCATGCAACTTTTCTTAAATTGTTTGGAATCATTACCCTCATTTCTCTTCTGAATACATTTTTTTACATTTTTCCTTTTGAAAGCCCTTGCATGCATGAGATAATCTGGAAAATTTCAAGAGCTTTTGTTATTTATTTGATTTATTAGAATTATTGCTAAAACCAAGGGCATAAATCATATAAAATACTTCCAGAGGTCAATAAATCCTAAATAAATTCATGGATGATACTTATGGGGAATAATGACCCCTCACCAAATTTCAGTAATTTTTGTTACTGTTTAATACGATTTCTAATTTTCTTTTAATTAGAACATGATAAATTACAAAACCACTTTTTAGGATGTGAAAATTGTATCTAACAATTTTCGCATACCTTACCTGTGATGGGTGACTCAAGAAAATAATTTCAAGATTTTTCATCATGTCTAGCTATTTTTCCCAGTTTTTGGTAATTATAATGGTCTAAAAATGGGAAAAATAGTTCTGATTATCCAAAATTCATGAAAATTTGCCAGGATATCATATTATATAGTAGGAGGTTACATAAAAAGTTTGAATATTTTTCTCCACTGTAAACTATTTTTCTCTTATTTTCTAAAGTTAATTGCACTAAAATTCACTTAAATATACATAAATACCCAAAACCAGTTTATACATTATGAAAACCACTTTTGATATTTTTCCCAAGATATTTATGCTGTAAATGATGTTACAAAAATTTATGGTAATTTATTTTAACTGTTTAATAATATTTCTTTAATTAATGACTATTTAAAGGAATAAAACAAGGAAAAATACAAATAACCACTGAAAAATATATTTTATATTTTTCCCAGCCTATTTATGTATAATAACAATTAAATAAAAAGTTTGGGTAATTTTGGAAACTGTTTTCTATTTATTTCAATTTTTATTGAAATAAATGCTCAAAAATTATAAAATATAATTAAACAGCTTGGAAATCCATTTTTATAATTTTCCCAGCTTAGTATTGTGTATTAACAGTTAAATAAAAAGTTTGAGAATTTTTATCCCTCGAATGCTATTTTTCGTGAATTTATGTTGTTATTGAGACTTAAAATTTGGAAAATTAACCTTCCAAGGTTGTAATTAATCGCACGACTTGTAAAATTTCAATACATCAGAAAAAGTGTAACAAAATGATATAAATCCAATACTAAAACGTAAATTGGCATTTCCCTATATGTAGAGTTTAGTATATTAGCATTAGATATCGACATGGAAACTCACTAGTGCGTGTGTTTGGTGTCGTAGGATCCCGGTAGTAAAACGTTGGTGCATCCCGAAGTACCGCTTGTGTCTACACAAAACATCGTGAGTATTTACGCACTCCCCTATTTTCGGTTTTTATGTTTTGGGGTGGAAAAGCATGTCCAGAAAAACTACTGTTTGCATGTTGTATTTAAATTGAATTGTATCAAACATGATTGCTATTGTATTGCTATGTTTCTTTATGTATGTCTATGCAACACGGAACATGAGAACTTATCGTACTAAGGCCCTTCCCTTATCTCTAACCATTAACTCTTTGAGCCAATGGTCGTTATGGATAGCGCTATTAGGAATTGACAACTCCTCACTCGCCCGAATCGCTGGAGTGCATGATACCATATTCATCTATGGAACGATAAGCATAGATCTCGATAGGGCTTCAGTCATAGGTTTGGTTGAGACTCATTGTTTGCTCATACACATACAAACTCGTTTCTCGTTATAGCAATAAACTTGTATTCATTAATAGCAATCAACTTGTTTATCATTGAAGCAATGTACTTGTATTTACGAAAAGCCTTATTGTACGCTCGATTTTATAAACTTGTGATACTCACCAACTATTTTCATAGTTGACGCTCGTTTTACATGCTTTTTCAGGAAATAATTAGTAAGTGGATGTAAAGATTCATCATCATAGAGCATGTTGCATCGTGTTGAAGCTATTATGAAGCTATATTTTGAACAATGTTATTTTGAAAAACTTGTATTTTGTTTCTTTTGAAGCTATGGGTTGTAAACTTTTAAATACTGCTATGGTGATGTATCTTTATCTTTTGCAATGAAACCGTTATCGCTGTCATACCTTGCGTTTCCGCTTTAGCGGGGTGTGACAGAAGTGGTATCAGAGCTAAAGTTATAGAGAACATTGGTTTTTCTTTAAGAAAACACAACCTATAACTAAAACTTACAAAGAAATTCTTTTTACATCAAACATATTACTAGTATAATTAGGTCGGGAGTTGTATTATTGGACCTTGATTAAACATAGCCTGATCACCTATGTTTAATTAAGAAAAGATTTATACAAAGCTTGAGCTAATTATAATGGGAATATGTTCAACAAAAATATTTGAGAAAACCTTATTTAAAAATTTCAAAAGGTTAATTTTGGTGTGTGTAAGCATTGCATATTATAGGCATGCATTGTCATTTATTTCATATCTCATTGAAACTATGTCACAGTCCACTATGTCAAGATCGTCATCTTCCCGCGCTACCGCCTCAGCCGATGAATCCGGCTACGTCACTGTTATCCCTCGACGTAACCCCCCCGCCTCGATAGAAGAAGACCCATCAGAGGACACGGAAGATACTGGGAACTCAGTGGAGATCAGAAATGACATCGCCCCGAGTCAACGACGCGAGGCATCACCGACATCGGTGTTGCCACAGCCACCGCTCTATGGACTTCGCATTCGGAGGACAGCGAGGAAGAGTGTTCCCATTCCAGGAAGGATACCCGCCAGCACAGCAGGTAATGGCACGGCAGGACCTAGCGGAGCAGAACCCAGCGATGCAGGACCGAGAGCACCCTCACCTCAGCAAGTTATAGGGATACCTGTCAGACAGCCAGGTATGACCCCGGAGGAGTCCCGGAGATTGCAGTCGATAGCAGCAGGCCTACGTCATAGTCTCGCTGCGATAGCTGGGCATCGAGAAGTTTTGGATGAAGTCTTGGCAGGAATGGAAATCCTGTATCAGCATTCGATGGAGACTGCTGACACTGCTAGTGCTGCTAGACGAGAGGCAGGTCATGCGATGACAGCATATTATATGTTTGGTTGGCTATTATTGATTGTGATGTGATAAGGATGGGAGCATCGACAATGGAAAGCTCTAGTAGCAAGAGGAAGCCAGCAGATCAGGGAGAGAAGAAGTATGGAGGCAAGTCAGGGAGGAAGCAGAAAGTCTCAAGAAACTTTATGGTAAGAGCCCAGGAGCAAGAACCAGTGAAAACTCAAGGACAAGAAGTGCAGGAGCGAAAGCAGTACTCAGGGTCGCTTCCGAAGTGCAATAAGTGTAACTTCCATCACAAGGGAGCTTGCCCGGTGTGCCAAAACTGTAAGCAAACAGGCCATTACTCGAAGTATTGTAAGGTGAATAAGGAGGGAAAAAGGACATGTTACGAGTGCGGGAGTATTGATCATCTCCGTAGAGCATGTCCTAAACTAAACAATGGACCTGGTAACAATGGACAAGGCCAAGCCAGGCAAAACTTTCAAGGAAATCAAGTTGGACAGCCAAGAGGTGTAGCCTTTGTGATTGGTGCAGAAGAATCTTGTCAGGACCCTGAAGTGATAACAGGTACGTTCCTCCTGAACAACCATTTTGCATCAGTAATATTCGATGCGGGAGCAGATAGGAGTTTTGTTTCTTTAGCATTTCGACCGTTAATTGGCTTGAAATCGGTAAAGATGAGGAATGCTTATGCTATTGAACTTGCTGATGGGTATGAAATTAGGGCTAGTGATATAATTCCTGGTTGTACTTTGAATTTAGCTGATAAACTCTTTAGCATTGACCTAATTCCTATAGAGCTAGGTAGTTTTGATGTGATAGTAGGGATGGATTGGTTATCCAAAAATAGAGCGGACATTGGTTGTTATGAGAAAGTCATCAGAGTGCCTCTCCCTAATGGAGAAACCCTTATCATACACGGTGAGAAGCCAGGAAGAAGTTTAAACATAGTATCAAGCGTGAAGGTTCACAAGTACCTGAAGAGGAATTGTATTGCATTCATGGCCCACGTGCTAGAAAGAGAACTAGAAGCTAAGCAACTCAAGGAGATTCCGGTGGTTCAAAACTATCCCGAAGTATTTCCGGAGGAATTGCCCGGTCTACCCCCTTATAGACAGGTCGAATTTCGGATAGACTTAGTTCCCGGAGCGGCACCGGTAGCAAAAGCACCATATCGCCTTGCACCATCCGAGATGCAAGAACTATCCGGACAACTTCAAGAACTTCTAGACAAAGGGTTTATTCGACCAAGTTCTTCACCTTGGGGAGCCCCAGTGTTATTCGTCAAAAAGAAAGATGGTTCGTTCCGAATGTGCATTGATTACAGAGAATTGAACAAGTTGACAATCAAGAATCGATATCCCCTCCCTAGAATAGATGACTTGTTCGATCAGTTGCAGGGCGCTTCCTACTTCTCAAAAATCGACCTTCGGTCAGGGTATCATCAGCTAAGAATTCACGAAGAGGACATTCACAAGACAGCGTTTAGAACCCGTTATGGACATTATGAATTCTTAGTCATGCCTTTTGGACTAACGAACGCACCCGCTGTATTCATGGATTTGATGAATAGGGTCTGTAGACCATACCTAGACAGGTTTATAATTGTCTTTATCGATGACATACTTGTTTACTCGCGGACCAAAGAAGATCACAATAGACATCTAAAGCTAGTGTTGGAGCTGTTGAAGGAACAAAAATTGTATGCCAAGTTCACTAAGTGTGAATTTTGGATTCGGGAAGTACATTTTCTTGGTCATGTGATCGGTGAAAGAGGAATCCATGTAGATCCAGCTAAGATAGAGGCAATCAAGAAATGGGAGGCCCCCAAAACCCCGACAGAAATACGACAATTCCTAGGATTAGCTGGGTACTACAGACGCTTCATTGAGAATTTCTCTAGGATTGCTCAACCATTAACATCTTTGACCCAAAAGGATAGAAAATTTCTCTGGGAAGAGAAACACGGAGAGGCGTTTCAAATCCTGAAAAACAAGCTGTGCAATGCACCAATTCTGGCTTTACCAGAAGGATCAGAGAACTTTGTGGTGTATTGTGATGCGTCTCATCAAGGATTAGGATGTGTGCTAATGCAAAAAGATAGGGTCATTGCATATGCTTCCAGACAACTCAAACCGCACGAGAAGAATTATACCACCCATGATCTAGAACTAGGAGCAATAGTTTTCGCCCTTAAGATATGGAGGCATTATTTGTACGGAACCAAATGCACCATTTATACCGATCACAAAAGCCTTCAGCATATCCTGGATCAGAAAATGTTAAACATGCGGCAGAGAAGATGGGTAGAGTTGTTTAGTGATTATGATTGTGAGATACGATACCACCCAGGAAAGGCTAACGTAGTAGCCGACGCTCTTAGTAGGAAAGTAAGAGTGAAACCTTCCCGTGTGAGAGCTTTGGGAATGGTAATTCAGACAAGCTTGAAATCTCAAATCATTAATGCCCAGGAGAAAGCGTTATGCAAGGAAAATCTTCCAGGCGAAACTTTACATGGTTTGGAAGAAAGATTTGAAACCAAACCTGATGGAGTTCGTTATTTTAAAGACAGGGTCTGGATTCCAAGGGTTAACAACCTGAGAGACATGGTATTAGAAGAGTCTCATCGATCTAAATACTCCATCCACCCTGGAGCAGATAAGATGTACAAGGATCTTAAAGAGTACTATTGGTGGCCTGGAATGAAAAAGGATATTGCCTTGTACGTCGGGAAGTGTTTGACATGCTCAATAGTCAAAGCTGAACATCAGAAACCTTCCGGGTTGTTGCAACAACCTGAAATTCCCCAATGGAAATGGGAGCAAATATCTATGGATTTCGTTACCAAACTCCCTAGAACTGCTAGAGGTCACGACTCAATTTGGGTCATAGTGGATCGACTGACGAAATCCGCTCACTTTCTCCCTATTCGAGAAGATTTCAAGATGGAAAAATTGGCCCAAATCTACATCGACAAAATTGTTTCTCTGCATGGTGTACCCCTATCTATCATTTCTGATAGAGATAGTCGTTTTACATCTCGATTTTGGTGGATGTTACAGAGGGCACTAGGAACCAAGATAGATTTGAGCACAGCTTACCACCCTCAGACAGATGGGCAAACAGAGAGAACAATACAAACATTGGAAGACATGCTACGAGCGTGTGTCATTGAGTTCAAAGGAAATTGGGATACTCATTTGCCCCTAATTGAGTTTTCCTACAATAACAGTTACCACACGAGTATCCGATGTGCTCCATATGAGGCATTGTATGGACGCAAGTGTCGTTCGCCCTTATGCTGGACAGAAATCGGTGACAGACAGTTGACTAGAGTCGAACTTATCCAGGAAACATCTGACAAGATTACTATCATCAAAGATAAGCTTAAAGCTGCTAGAGATCGTCAGAAAAGTTATGCGGATAATCGTCGAAAACCATTAGAATTCCAAGTAGGAGACAAGGTACTTTTAAAAGTGTCGCCTTGGAAAGGGCTTGTGCGTTTTGGTAAGAAAGGAAAACTAAGCCCGAGATATGTTGGACCCTTTGAAATCCTTGAAAGGATTGGTCCAGTAGCGTATAAACTCCAATTGCCCCAAGAGTTAAGCGCCATTCACGACACATTCCACGTCTCCAACCTTAAGAAATGTCTAGCCGACGAAACATTGATAGTACCCCTGGAGGAAATTAAGATCAATGATAAGCTGAGCTTCATTGAGGAGCCGATAGAAATCCTTGACAGGGAGGTAAAACAACTTAAGCGGAGTAAGATCCCGATTGTGAAAGTTCGATGGAACTCAAAACGCGGGCCGGAGTACACCTGGGAGCGCGAGGACTTCATAAAGGAAAAGTATCCGCAACTTTTCCCTTGCGATGACAAGCGATGACATAGAATGAATTTCGGGACGAAATTCTTTTTAAGTGGGGGATACTGTGACAACTGTCAATTCAGGTCATTCTTGGACTCATGCATATTTATAATAACCATTCATGCATAACATGTCATGACCTAGTAGTATAAATTAGGTCAAAAATCTTGCATAAACTAGGATCCAACTAAGGTCTAGGACTAATATACTTGATACTTACAATTCTAGTAAGTTGCTTAGCTACAATAGGAAATGCCAATACTATAATTAGAATAAAGCTTCAAGCTTTGTTATAATTGAAATAGGGTATAAAACTCTAAAAATAAATTAAAACATTCTAATTATACTTCAACATGTTGTTGAATATCAATCAATGTTCCAAAAACTCTAAACAGCCAAAAATCCAAATTTATAAATCTTAAAGCTTAAAAACTTTATAAAATTTGGCTATAAACTTTCTAATATCAAATTTTATTAATCAAATTATGGATTATACCAATGAAATAGAAATATAAATTACAAGTATTAATCATAATTTATTAGTTAAAAACAAGATTTTTAAATAAATCAAAAATTGCTTAAAGAATCACTTTTATAAAAATTAGATTTTTATAAAAATTAGATTTTTATAGAAATTAAGGAGGGATTTTTTATAAAAATTTGAATTTAGGAGAGAGGAGGCTTTAATGCCTCAAAAATCTGGCCATCTCCCCTCTCCCCATGCACTCTCTTCCCAAAACTCATGATTAAACTCAAACCCACACTCCACCTCTTCTCTCTTCACTCTTCTCACTTCACTCTCTTCACACACTTCACCCTCTTCCTCTCTCTCTCTAAACTCACGAAATTTCTCTCATTTCTCTGCCAAATTTCAAGACTTTGAAGACCTTGAAGTGTTCTTACTTCTCTCAAGATCATAACCAAGGTAAACAACATCATCTTCTTCCATAGTTTGATGATTCTACTTCTTTTCCTTCTTAGTTTTCTCTTCTTTTAGGATTCTATGCCTTTCCATGGCTAGAAATCTTTATTCTCCCCTTGTGGTTTGTAGATTCTCACCATAACACAATGCATGTGTTTGAAATGGTGAAAATCCGGGATCAAACCCATGCAAGGAGTGAAAAAGATGCACATATGATCATGTGACATCAAAATCTAATATTTCATGTTCTTCTCCATCTCTTTTATGTTCATGCATGACCAAAAGCATTTAAACCATTTCTAGTACATATTGAATCCTCATTCATTCCATGCATGTGTTAGAAATCGGATCTTACCAAAGACATGCATGATGTTCTTGTTGAAATACCCTAATAATGCACACAAGCAAACATGCAATCTGCCAGATTACTTTGTTCGACTTTGAACAGTCATAACTCAGTCATTTCTTAACCAAATCATGATATTCTTTTTGTATTGGTTAGTTCCACGAGTTAACTTTCTAACCCAATTGGTCTCACTGTAAAATATTAAATATCCGATTTTTAGCAGATTTTACAAAAAGGTTGCGCATACAGCTCTTTTTCTGTGATCACTATTTTTATCTTGCTTAAACAATGGCCTTAAACCCAACCATAAATCTGAGGAAAAATACCTTAGAAACTTAACATATCTAGTGAATTATGGTTGAAATTTCGTGGCTTAAAACCTCACTGAATGGGCTACACAAATTCATGAACTTCAGCCACATTTACACTTCATGCATTATTGCATGCAACTTTTCTTAAATTGTTTGGAATCATTACCCTCATTTCTCTTCTGAATACATTTTTTTACATTTTTCCTTTTGAAAGCCCTTGCATGCATGAGATAATCTGGAAAATTTCAAGAGCTTTTGTTATTTATTTGATTTATTAGAATTATTGCTAAAACCAAGGGCATAAATCATATAAAATACTTCCAGAGGTCAATAAATCCTAAATAAATTCATGGATGATACTTATGGGGAATAATGACCCCTCACCAAATTTCAGTAATTTTTGTTACTGTTTAATACGATTTCTAATTTTCTTTTAATTAGAACATGATAAATTACAAAACCACTTTTTAGGATGTGAAAATTGTATCTAACAATTTTCGCATACCTTACCTGTGATGGGTGACTCAAGAAAATAATTTCAAGATTTTTCATCATGTCTAGCTATTTTTCCCAGTTTTTGGTAATTATAATGGTCTAAAAATGGGAAAAATAGTTCTGATTATCCAAAATTCATGAAAATTTGCCAGGATATCATATTATATAGTAGGAGGTTACATAAAAAGTTTGAATATTTTTCTCCACTGTAAACTATTTTTCTCTTATTTTCTAAAGTTAATTGCACTAAAATTCACTTAAATATACATAAATACCCAAAACCAGTTTATACATTATGAAAACCACTTTTGATATTTTTCCCAAGATATTTATGCTGTAAATGATGTTACAAAAATTTATGGTAATTTATTTTAACTGTTTAATAATATTTCTTTAATTAATGACTATTTAAAGGAATAAAACAAGGAAAAATACAAATAACCACTGAAAAATATATTTTATATTTTTCCCAGCCTATTTATGTATAATAACAATTAAATAAAAAGTTTGGGTAATTTTGGAAACTGTTTTCTATTTATTTCAATTTTTATTGAAATAAATGCTCAAAAATTATAAAATATAATTAAACAGCTTGGAAATCCATTTTTATAATTTTCCCAGCTTAGTATTGTGTATTAACAGTTAAATAAAAAGTTTGAGAATTTTTATCCCTCGAATGCTATTTTTCGTGAATTTATGTTGTTATTGAGACTTAAAATTTGGAAAATTAACCTTCCAAGGTTGTAATTAATCGCACGACTTGTAAAATTTCAATACATCAGAAAAAGTGTAACAAAATGATATAAATCCAATACTAAAACGTAAATTGGCATTTCCCTATATGTAGAGTTTAGTATATTAGCATTAGATATCGACATGGAAACTCACTAGTGCGTGTGTTTGGTGTCGTAGGATCCCGGTAGTAAAACGTTGGTGCATCCCGAAGTACCGCTTGTGTCTACACAAAACATCGTGAGTATTTACGCACTCCCCTATTTTCGGTTTTTATGTTTTGGGGTGGAAAAGCATGTCCAGAAAAACTACTGTTTGCATGTTGTATTTAAATTGAATTGTATCAAACATGATTGCTATTGTATTGCTATGTTTCTTTATGTATGTCTATGCAACACGGAACATGAGAACTTATCGTACTAAGGCCCTTCCCTTATCTCTAACCATTAACTCTTTGAGCCAATGGTCGTTATGGATAGCGCTATTAGGAATTGACAACTCCTCACTCGCCCGAATCGCTGGAGTGCATGATACCATATTCATCTATGGAACGATAAGCATAGATCTCGATAGGGCTTCAGTCATAGGTTTGGTTGAGACTCATTGTTTGCTCATACACATACAAACTCGTTTCTCGTTATAGCAATAAACTTGTATTCATTAATAGCAATCAACTTGTTTATCATTGAAGCAATGTACTTGTATTTACGAAAAGCCTTATTGTACGCTCGATTTTATAAACTTGTGATACTCACCAACTATTTTCATAGTTGACGCTCGTTTTACATGCTTTTTCAGGAAATAATTAGTAAGTGGATGTAAAGATTCATCATCATAGAGCATGTTGCATCGTGTTGAAGCTATTATGAAGCTATATTTTGAACAATGTTATTTTGAAAAACTTGTATTTTGTTTCTTTTGAAGCTATGGGTTGTAAACTTTTAAATACTGCTATGGTGATGTCTCTTTATCTTTTGCAATGAAACCGTTATCGCTGTCATACCTTGCGTTTCCGCTTTAGCGGGGTGTGACAGAAGTGGTATCAGAGCTAAAGTTATAGAGAACATTGGTTTTTCTTTAAGAAAACACAACCTATAACTAAAACTTACAAAGAAATTCTTTTTACATCAAACATATTACTAGTATAATTAGGTCGGGAGTTGTATTATTGGACCTTGATTAAACATAGCCTGATCACCTATGTTTAATTAAGAAAAGATTTATACAAAGCTTGAGCTAATTATAATGGGAATATGTTCAACAAAAATATTTGAGAAAACCTTATTTAAAAATTTCAAAAGGTTAATTTTGGTGTGTGTAAGCATTGCATATTATAGGCATGCATTGTCATTTATTTCATATCTCATTGAAACTATGTCACAGTCCACTATGTCAAGATCGTCATCTTCCCGCGCTACCGCCTCAGCCGATGAATCCGGCTACGTCACTGTTATCCCTCGACGTAACCCCCCCGCCTCGATAGAAGAAGACCCATCAGAGGACACGGAAGATACTGGGAACTCAGTGGAGATCAGAAATGACATCGCCCCGAGTCAACGACGCGAGGCATCACCGACATCGGTGTTGCCACAGCCACCGCTCTATGGACTTCGCATTCGGAGGACAGCGAGGAAGAGTGTTCCCATTCCAGGAAGGATACCCGCCAGCACAGCAGGTAATGGCACGGCAGGACCTAGCGGAGTAGAACCCAGCGATGCAGGACCGAGAGCACCCTCACCTCAGCAAGTTATAGGGATACCTGTCAGACAGCCAGGTATGACCCCGGAGGAGTCCCGGAGATTGCAGTCGATAGCAGCAGGCCTACGTCATAGTCTCGCTGCGATAGCTGGGCATCGAGAAGTTTTGGATGAAGTCTTGGCAGGAATGGAAATCCTGTATCAGCATTCGATGGAGACTGCTGACACTGCTAGTGCTGCTAGACGAGAGGCAGGTCATGCGATGACAGCATATTATATGTTTGGTTGGCTATTATTGATTGTGATGTGATAAGGATGGGAGCATCTACAATGGAAAGCTCTAGTAGCAAGAGGAAGCCAGCAGATCAGGGAGAGAAGAAGTATGGAGGCAAGTCAGGGAGGAAGCAGAAAGTCTCAAGAAACTTTATGGTAAGAGCCCAGGAGCAAGAACCAGTGAAAACTCAAGGACAAGAAGTGCAGGAGCGAAAGCAGTACTCAGGGTCGCTTCCGAAGTGCAATAAGTGTAACTTCCATCACAAGGGAGCTTGCCCGGTGTGCCAAAACTGTAAGCAAACAGGCCATTACTCGAAGTATTGTAAGGTGAATAAGGAGGGAAAAAGGACATGTTACGAGTGCGGGAGTATTGATCATCTCCGTAGAGCATGTCCTAAACTGAACAATGGACCTGGTAACAATGGACAAGGCCAAGCCAGGCAAAACTTTCAAGGAAATCAAGTTGGACAGCCAAGAGGTGTAGCCTTTGTGATTGGTGCAGAAGAATCTTGTCAGGACCCTGAAGTGATAACAGGTACGTTCCTCCTGAACAACCATTTTGCATCAGTAATATTCGATGCGGGAGCAGATAGGAGTTTTGTTTCTTTAGCATTTAGACCGTTAATTGGCTTGAAATCGGTAAAGATGAGGAATGCTTATGCTATTGAACTTGCTGATGGGTATGAAATTAGGGCTAGTGATATAATTCCTGGTTGTACTTTGAATTTAGCTGATAAACTCTTTAGCATTGACCTAATTCCTATAGAGCTAGGTAGTTTTGATGTGATAGTAGGGATGGATTGGTTATCCAAAAATAGAGCGGACATTGGTTGTTATGAGAAAGTCATCAGAGTGCCTCTCCCTAATGGAGAAACCCTTATCATACACGGTGAGAAGCCAGGAAGAAGTTTAAACATAGTATCAAGCGTGAAGGTTCACAAGTACCTGAAGAGGAATTGTATTGCATTCATGGCCCACGTGCTAGAAAGAGAACTAGAAGCTAAGCAACTCAAGGAGATTCCGGTGGTTCAAAACTATCCCGAAGTATTTCCGGAGGAATTGCCCGGTCTACCCCCTTATAGACAGGTCGAATTTCGGATAGACTTAGTTCCCGGAGCGGCACCGGTAGCAAAAGCACCATATCGCCTTGCACCATCCGAGATGCAAGAACTATCCGGACAACTTCAAGAACTTCTAGACAAAGGGTTTATTCGACCAAGTTCTTCACCTTGGGGAGCCCCAGTGTTATTCGTCAAAAAGAAAGATGGTTCGTTCCGAATGTGCATTGATTACAGAGAATTGAACAAGTTGACAATCAAGAATCGATATCCCCTCCCTAGAATAGATGACTTGTTCGATCAGTTGCAGGGCGCTTCCTACTTCTCAAAAATCGACCTTCGGTCAGGGTATCATCAGCTAAGAATTCACGAAGAGGACATTCACAAGACAGCGTTTAGAACCCGTTATGGACATTATGAATTCTTAGTCATGCCTTTTGGACTAACGAACGCACCCGCTGTATTCATGGATTTGATGAATAGGGTCTGTAGACCATACCTAGACAGGTTTATAATTGTCTTTATCGATGACATACTTGTTTACTCGCGGACCAAAGAAGATCACAATAGACATCTAAAGCTAGTGTTGGAGCTGTTGAAGGAACAAAAATTGTATGCCAAGTTCACTAAGTGTGAATTTTGGATTCGGGAAGTACATTTTCTTGGTCATGTGATCGGTGAAAGAGGAATCCATGTAGATCCAGCTAAGATAGAGGCAATCAAGAAATGGGAGGCCCCCAAAACCCCGACAGAAATACGACAATTCCTAGGATTAGCTGGGTACTACAGACGCTTCATTGAGAATTTCTCTAGGATTGCTCAACCATTAACATCTTTGACCCAAAAGGATAGAAAATTTCTCTGGGAAGAGAAACACGGAGAGGCGTTTCAAATCCTGAAAAACAAGCTGTGCAATGCACCAATTCTGGCTTTACCAGAAGGATCAGAGAACTTTGTGGTGTATTGTGATGCGTCTCATCAAGGATTAGGATGTGTGCTAATGCAAAAAGATAGGGTCATTGCATATGCTTCCAGACAACTCAAACCGCACGAGAAGAATTATACCACCCATGATCTAGAACTAGGAGCAATAGTTTTCGCCCTTAAGATATGGAGGCATTATTTGTACGGAACCAAATGCACCATTTATACCGATCACAAAAGCCTTCAGCATATCCTGGATCAGAAAATGTTAAACATGCGGCAGAGAAGATGGGTAGAGTTGTTTAGTGATTATGATTGTGAGATACGATACCACCCAGGAAAGGCTAACGTAGTAGCCGACGCTCTTAGTAGGAAAGTAAGAGTGAAACCTTCCCGTGTGAGAGCTTTGGGAATGGTAATTCAGACAAGCTTGAAATCTCAAATCATTAATGCCCAGGAGAAAGCGTTATGCAAGGAAAATCTTCCAGGCGAAACTTTACATGGTTTGGAAGAAAGATTTGAAACCAAACCTGATGGAGTTCGTTATTTTAAAGACAGGGTCTGGATTCCAAGGGTTAACAACCTGAGAGACATGGTATTAGAAGAGTCTCATCGATCTAAATACTCCATCCACCCTGGAGCAGATAAGATGTACAAGGATCTTAAAGAGTACTATTGGTGGCCTGGAATGAAAAAGGATATTGCCTTGTACGTCGGGAAGTGTTTGACATGCTCAATAGTCAAAGCTGAACATCAGAAACCTTCCGGGTTGTTGCAACAACCTGAAATTCCCCAATGGAAATGGGAGCAAATATCTATGGATTTCGTTACCAAACTCCCTAGAACTGCTAGAGGTCACGACTCAATTTGGGTCATAGTGGATCGACTGACGAAATCCGCTCACTTTCTCCCTATTCGAGAAGATTTCAAGATGGAAAAATTGGCCCAAATCTACATCGACAAAATTGTTTCTCTGCATGGTGTACCCCTATCTATCATTTCTGATAGAGATAGTCGTTTTACATCTCGATTTTGGTGGATGTTACAGAGGGCACTAGGAACCAAGATAGATTTGAGCACAGCTTACCACCCTCAGACAGATGGTGTCTACACAAAACATCGTGAGTATTTACGCACTCCCCTATTTTCGGTTTTTATGTTTTGGGGTGGAAAAGCATGTCCAGAAAAACTACTGTTTGCATGTTGTATTTAAATTGAATTGTATCAAACATGATTGCTATTGTATTGCTATGTTTCTTTATGTATGTCTATGCAACACGGAACATGAGAACTTATCGTACTAAGGCCCTTCCCTTATCTCTAACCATTAACTCTTTGAGCCAATGGTCGTTATGGATAGCGCTATTAGGAATTGACAACTCCTCACTCGCCCGAATCGCTGGAGTGCATGATACCATATTCATCTATGGAACGATAAGCATAGATCTCGATAGGGCTTCAGTCATAGGTTTGGTTGAGACTCATTGTTTGCTCATACACATACAAACTCGTTTCTCGTTATAGCAATAAACTTGTATTCATTAATAGCAATCAACTTGTTTATCATTGAAGCAATGTACTTGTATTTACGAAAAGCCTTATTGTACGCTCGATTTTATAAACTTGTGATACTCACCAACTATTTTCATAGTTGACGCTCGTTTTACATGCTTTTTCAGGAAATAATTAGTAAGTGGATGTAAAGATTCATCATCATAGAGCATGTTGCATCGTGTTGAAGCTATTATGAAGCTATATTTTGAACAATGTTATTTTGAAAAACTTGTATTTTGTTTCTTTTGAAGCTATGGGTTGTAAACTTTTAAATACTGCTATGGTGATGTATCTTTATCTTTTGCAATGAAACCGTTATCGCTGTCATACCTTGCGTTTCCGCTTTAGCGGGGTGTGACAGGTGGGCACGCCTGGGGTGAAAAATTCTGGATATCGTTCGACGCCTGAAGAACGTCAAGGAGGTCTCGTGGTCATATTAGCATGGTTACCTGACTCACAATACGTATTAATATCAAAATATAAGTTTATTCACGAATTGTTATATCTATCTTTGATCTATTACAGGATGGTATTCCCATGGTAATTAATAGTTTTATCTATTAAAAATATCTAGTATGGGATGGTATTCCCATGGTTTCCAATCTACAGTTTTATGTATTAAAACTACCTACTGTGTTACGGGATGGTATTCCCACGGTTTTCAAATCTAGAGTTATACATATTAAACTGTCTTAATAAGAATATATGGGATTTTCTTCAATAACAACTTCTTCAGAAAACTAAAGGAAGCATGTTCATTTTCAGAAAACAAAACACTTATGAACTCACCAGCTTTATGCTGATTTTCAAACTGCTTGTATTCTCAGGTCCGCATTAGACAGGTACCCGCAATCTTTTGGAGAAGACGAAGCATTTTAGAAGACACATCTTACTTATGTTCAAACTTTTGTATAGATAAACATGTATTACCTTAATTTCAAACAAATGTAATTAATCATATGTAATGTAATGTTTTGTGTTTACTATGCTTACTATGTTTATTGGTTGTGATACTTACATGACGTCCTCTGCCCCGGAACATTTCCGCCATCGGTTTCGGTGTGTGACACCTACTAGTGTAAGGGGCTTGCTAACGTTACCATGCACAACCACATTAAATATAACGAAAAGCATAACAAAGACATTATCATGCTAGAACCTTAGCCAAGACCTGTTCTTGGCCTAAGTGAGCCAGCACTGGGATGACAGTTCAGTTTCCTCCGCGAGGAAAGAATATTTGTTGTGATCTTCTCATTCAATCACGACCAATCAGGATGTGACAAGAAGCTTAGGTGACGCCCCAAACTGACGTCACATGGCAGTTTGTTAACATGGGCGTGAACCTCCCAGTAAGAGGAGGCCATGTCTCACACCCATTGGATGAGGTCCCCATGATCCATTACTAATAGGTATAAAAGGATCTCTTCCGCCTCAAGGAAGGGATCCATCTTCTCTCTTACGAATATTACCCTAAAATTACCTTTCTTAGAAAACTAAGTTGATCGTCGGTGTGACATCCCAGGAGAACACCCGAACGTCCTTTAATGATTCTTCTATGTTGTGTTCTCAGGAAAGCTTCCAGAACAGATCCATCATCTGACATCGAAACCCCTGCAGGGCATGTCTCAATAGGTAAAATGGTCTTTTACCCTTTACGAAGTTGGATTATGGAGTGGGCCCTCGATTTTGAGTTATCGGGTTAATTATTAATTAAGGTTGTATTTATTGTTAGTTGGTTCGGGGTTATCTGATTTAGTGACCTAAGCAGTTAGCTGGTTATCAAGGGTTTGTGGTGAGTTTTCCTTCCTAGTATTCGTTGGTCGAAGGTACCAATGTTGGGCCACTAGTTTATGGTATACTGTGATGATTGTCTTTATGACAATTTTCAGATGTGCATGTATTTTCTTGATGATTATGTAACTTTGTTATGATATTATGTGGTAGTAGTAGGGGTGAAATAGACCTGGTATTCGGTTGAAATAGACCAAAGGGGATTGCAAGCACCCATATATGCTTCATAGTATGCAGTTGAAATAGATAGAAGAGGATTGCATGTACCTACATATGCTTGATAGTATCCGGTTGAAATAAACCGAAGGGGATTGCAAGCACCCATATATGATCTTGATAGTATCTGGTCGAAATAGACGAAAGTGATTGACAAGCACTCGTATATGTTTGGTAGTATGTTTGATTAGTATGTAGTATTTTGGGGAACTTGCTAAGCTTTGTGCTTATGATTTTCAGTTTATGTTTTAGGTACTTCCAGATTGAAAGGAAAGGGCATGACTTGATTGCAGCGCATCCACCCATGTCTCCGTATTGTGATGATTTTAGGATTGCACTCTGATGACCGTTTTATGAAGAAATGCTTAAATGTTTGAGAAAAAGATAAATTGGTGTTTTTTATTGTAATAAAAATGAAATTTTTAGCTCATAATTTTTAGGTTGCTACAATAAGTATGCCTTGGTGATATAAACCTTCCGACTTTCATCATTCTAAATAAGACTTTGACTAGAGCTCCTAGTAATTTGTTCAACTTGGGTTCGTTAGATTGTTAAGAGAGATTGATAAGTGTACTATCAAGGATGATGGTGAATTTGTAAGTGTAAATGGAAAGGTTCATTTTTTCCATATATATTTGTTAAAAAATTGTAATTTTGTTTCCTTTTTGTTAAGTAGATTTTAATTATAGATTCCTAAGATGGCCTCAATACGACGTTCTTCTGGTGTCGGAATCGGTACGATATTTGTTACCCAGTCCTGTCGGCCTAACTCTTGCTAATAGTTAAGGTGCGGGATTCTCAGTCCTATATAGATCTATACAAAGTGTCACACTGTCCATCCAAGAGACTCTGGTTATAATTTCAGGGCATTTGTTGATACTTAGATAAGTACATGAAGTGTGTCTCAGAAAACTATATTGACGGCTACATGTAGAATAATGAAAATTCCTTTTTGTAATAAATAATTGTATATATATCTCATAAACTATATTTATTATAGTGCATATGATCCATAAACTATACCTATTAAAATTTATATGTTTCTTTCTGTATTGTATCTCGAACTTGGTAAAATGATATGTAAGTTCCATAAACTATACCTATTATAGTTTATAGTGTGTGTTCTACTGAAATGGAAACCTTTGTATTATTAACGACTTTGCAAGTTTGATATCGTAAATCCTTGATAAAGATATTCCGTGAAATTTAACGCTTATGTCCAAATAGTAACAAAATAAATTTTTAAAAATTTTCTTTTTGTTTAAAACGTTTAAATAGCATTATATATATATATATATATATATATATATATATATATATACATACATATATATATATATATATATATGTATGTATGTGTGTATATATATATATATATATATATATATATATATATATATATATAATTATGATTAAAAAGACAGTCGAATAAATGACCATACCCTAAGCCCACAACCAAACAAGGAACAACAAATAAAGCAATATCATCAATTCTAAGCCCTTTTATCTTAATTATATAATTTATATATATATATATATATATATGTAAATATATGTTTTTAATAACGAATACGACTGATGCTATTTGAAATAAGTTAAATATTAACAGAGGAGTTTTTGTGTTTTTTCTTGTATTCTCCCCTAAAACAATGAAAAATCGTGAAAATGTATGGGTGTGAACTCACCTGAAGTATGTGTTCTTGGTTAGGTACGATGTTGTAGTGACGTTCTTCATTAGAACACTTGGAAATATCTAAAGTCCTAATAGTATTTAACACGTAATAATATGTGTATAGCTAGTTGAAATAATTGTAAATATGTTATAGAATATTAATTTATGTAAGAATTAGTTACAGTGTTTTCCCTAGAAGTGAAACTATGTAAAAATAGTTTTTGGGAATGGCGTTCTTGATGTTCTTGAGGTACACTTGAAGATACACTGGATGAAGACTTGATGGTATGAAGAATTGCTTATGAGTTTTGAAACAAAATGGAGAGTTTTGGTAGAAGAATTGTATGGAATGAGGTTGTTTTCTATTCTAATATATATATATATATATATATATATATATATATATATATATATATATATATATATATATATATTGTGTTAAATATGATTTGACATGTGCATAGGGAAGTGAAATTATCTAGTTGGAAAGTGTGTCAAATTAAATGGGCGGTTCTCGGCCTATCTTCTAACCCGGGAACCATAGTTTTTTGTCTTAGGGTGTGTTTCGGTCAATTATCCTTGACCGATAAGACTTTGTAGTATGAAGTGGTTTTTGCAGTTGGAGCTGATTTCGGTCCAAGGATGGGAGGGGTCACGCGAGTGTTCTCGGTTCTCAAAATTTCTTTTCTATTTTTAAATGACATTCGATTCCAAATACCGAAATCCTAATATACATAAAGTATTTAATCACATTTATGTTTTGATGGATTTACTAATATTTACTTACATTTAACAAGCTTGACTTTTGTTGACTCGCGTTGACTTTTACTGACTCGAAATAACGAATTGTTATAGAGGGCGGGGCGCTAACTTCAGCAGGGTTACGCAGGGTATGTCACCTATGTTACGGATACCCGGGAAAAGGGTAAGGAGAAAGTGGATGACGTATCGATCGTGCGAGAGTACACAGATGTATTCTTCCTGGGATACCTCCAGAGAGGCAGGTTAAGTTCAGGATTGACCTAGTCCCTGGTGCGGCTGCGATAGCCAAGGCACCATATCGGTTGGCTCCTCCCGAGATGCAAGTGTTGTCTACGCAGCTGCAAGAGCTGCTAGAAAAGGGATTTATCAGGCCGAGTAGTTCTCTATGGGGAGCCCTGATCCTGTTTGTAGAGAAGAAAGATGGGTCACATCAGATGTGTATAGACTACCGGGAGCAGAATAAGGTAACAGTGAAGAACCGTTATTCCCTCCCGAGGATTGATGATTTGTTTGACCAGCTACAAGGCACATCTTAGTTCTCCTTGATCTACGGTTGAGCTATCACCAAATGCGAGTCAGAGATGAGGATGTGTAGAAGACAGCGTTCAGGACTCGCTATGGTCACTATAAGTTTCTGGTGATTCCGTTCGGGCTCGCCAATGCTACAGCCACGTTCATGGACCTCATGAACCGTGTGTGCAAACCGATGTTGGATCAGTCTATGATAATCTTCATTAATGAAATATTGGTTTATTCCAAGACCTAGAAGTAGCATGAGGAGAACCTGAGGGAGGTGCTGGAGACATTGAGGAAGGAGAGGATTTTCACAAAGTTCTCCAAGTGTAAGTTCTGGTTGCATGAGGTGTAGTTTCTAGGGCACCTTGTCAACCAGAAAGGTATTCTAGTTGATCCGGCCAAGATTGAGGTCGTGATGCAGTGGGAGGTTCTGAGGTCTCTAACTGAGATTCGGATTTCTGTTGGTCAAGCGGGTTATTACCGGAGACTCATTTAGGATTTCTCGAATATCGTTGTTCCTTTGATCCGATTGACGAAGAAGTCGTTGACATTCTGCTAGGGGCCTGAGCAGCAGGCAACCTTCGAGACCCTCAGACAACGGTTGTACGAGGCACTGATTTTGACTATGTTGGAGGGAGTCGATGACTTCGTGGTTTACTGTGACACTTAGATCATGGGTATGGGTGTGGTCACTCGACGAGTTGGACCCCCAGACAACATATCTACTGTTGGATTTCTAATGGAAAATCTGGACGGTGTCCTTGATAGCCGAGGAACATACTATGCAATCCGTCGATCTCTGGAAGAATAAGACCAGAGTTCTCCAGGGTGAGAAGCCTAGTCTTCTAATTCTATTTCTGTGTAGTTCGCTAAGTTGTCCGGGCTGTTCTTGTATCTCCGTAGGTGTTTAGACTAAAGCGCGATCTGTTTACAGAAGTCGTAGTGGGTTCTAAGTTTGTTCACATGACGATGTGATTACTCGTAAGCATGGGCAGTTCTCCGTCCTGAAGTTCATATTAGTATTCATACATGGTTTCACAATCACAATCTCGTGTATACGAGTCGTACGTAATTAAGATTGAAAAGTTAGTCGAATAATTGATTCTTCTTTAACCTCCCATCCCATCGAGGAAAAAGAAGTTAAAGTGGAATCATCAATTCTAAACCTGTAGAACCTTGATTATATATTACCCTTATGTATACATTCCTCAGTGATAGATCAACCGTATGAATCCTTGGATTGAACTTGACGTACTGTACGAGTGGTACTTCGGGGATTTCTTCGGAAAAGAAAAGAACTATGGGGTACTCCAGGCATGAGTACTCCGGTGTTCTAAAATGACGGTTTTGCTAAAAAGACACTTACTGATAAAGATATGTACGTATGAAGTTGTTTTTGTGAGGATCAAATTGAATCGAGTCGTATGATAATGTCGAAATCATACTGAAACTTAAAGACATTAGATTTGAACATAATACGTTTACAAACAAACACAACCGTGCAATCATCAACAGAGTCACAATACTTTAGATTCACTACAAGACTATTGATGCGAATAAGGTGTACTACAAAAGACAAGTATATGCAGGATGAGCATCCTTATACCGATAGGATCCCGCAAAAGATAAGACTCTAGTTGCACTCGTTCTGGATAGTTTATAAGTCTGTTACAACAACACGCCTATGTTACATTAACATGGTTCCGGAGCAGGTTCTTCTGCAACTGTGATCCTGAGAATCTTCCCATCTGCGCCAGAGTTCTTTGCTATAGGGAAATCCTTCTTGAAGTGCCCTATTTCACCGCATTGGTGGGATGACTGGCTAGTACTTGCATTGGTGAGGGGGGTGATGTGTCGAGATAGAGTGACATGGACACGAGTGTTCTTCTTGTTCATCCACTTTGAAATTTTCGTTTCATAGGGTCTAGTTTAACACCACCATAATAAGCCTGGTTGACTCTGATGTCAGGGGCTTGGGTGATGGGTCATGCCGGTGCTCCACAGCTACGAGCATGGTGCCCTATTTTTAGGCAATTTCAACATTGCATCTCATGGCAAGCCCCATGATGATGGAAACTACACTTATCACACTTCAGGAGTTTTCCCTCGTATGGTCTGCTCGGTACGGGGATGGCAGGGGTTTCCACTTGTTGCTGTTGCATGACTAGCCTTTGGGATTTCTTGCGTTCTTTCTAGGCTTGACGCTTTCTTTTCTTGTTCTTTGTTTTTCGCCTTTGCGAGCTTGTGACTGTTACTTTTTGATGACTTCCTGGATTAATACTATGATCGGAATCTTCAACCCCATCATCAACATTGATTGTGCTGATAGCAGTACAGTGTGCAAGGACAGCTGTCACGGCAGCCATCACGACAGTTGTAATTGTGGTTTGAAAGGTAGCGGCGTCCATAGGAAAGGCAGGGGTTTCGCTGCTCGGCTGATAGTTTCCGGATGAAGACATGATTCTGTAACACGAAAGATATGGATTTTGTGAGTGATTTCGGTTGATCCTAGATGTACTTCGATCGTTCAAGGAAAGAGTAATATTATGTTCTCGAAAGTTTGACCTACATCCCTATGATGCATTCCTAATACGGATTGGAAGTATGTTCGTGAAGGTTTGACCTATATCCCTATGATGCAGTCCTAGTACTGAGTGGAAGTAAGTTCGTAGAATGGTCTCAAGACGTTTGTCATTCAAGCCGATGTATCGATGGTTGGTGAATAACAGGATCCAACCACTAAAAGAGACTTGGAAATGTCTCCGGAGATAAATTACTATAGTCCAATGACTTGACTAAAGCATGTTTCGGATAGACTCCAATGAAAGTATGATTAGAGTACTTGAATAAAGAATGACACAGAAGTTAGCCGACTGTCAATATCTTTGATATTCATGATGTAAAAGTTCGGGAAAATGACCTTGTAAAAGGTCTTACATCATATCCAGAGAAGATAGTTCTTGACAACATAAAGACCTAACCAAAATTACTTAAAGTACAAGATAGTTTCATAGAAAATGCCACATCGTGCATAGACAGAAAAACGATTTCTTCATAACAAGGAAAATAAAGTAAGGCATCTACTACTGGCAACGGTCATCCCTATGGTGAACTCTCAGTTCAGCCAGTTGACGTTCCACATCAAGTAGGTGTCTTTCGTACACCCTCTGGCGTACGCGGAGTTCCATGATTTCGGCTTGTGATTCAGCTAGGGCTTGAAGCAGGGCTTCGTGGTTTCTATCAGATCTGTCACGAGCATCTTCTAGATGAATGGTGCGGAGGGTACGCATTATCACATCGGTGACAACTTCAGTGAACTGATGTAGGGCTGTCCTGCCTTGAATCTCGTTTCAGGCCTCTCTGCGGACCAAGATTGGCAAGATTCTATCTGCTGAGCCCCCATTGCTCAGGTCATAAAAGCTTCGGTCACCACTAAATGGTATGGACTGATCTTGTCCTTGGCTCCATGTTTCCAAACATTCCACCCGTGGAGGCGTCGGGTCATGAAAAGCCAGACGATGATTAGAAATTGGAAAGGGAGCTGCCAGGGGTAGGTTCTCAACTTCGGTTTCGGAGTTAGCATCATCCAAAAGGTCTTCATCATGGTGATCATTCAAAGGGATAGGATGATCATTCTTTGGTTCTTCTCCAAACTAACCGGCAATGACTTCGTTCGGAAGATATTGGTTGTCGTGGGGATGGAGTCCAACCATGTTATCTACGCGAGAATTGGGGTAAGAAAATAATTATTAGACGAACTATCTAGATAATTATTTAGAAAATCTTCATTAGTTACATCGCTATTTGTGAAGTGTATACCAGTTATATGTAATCGAAACAGGATAGGCCTTCGAATAAGTGACCTTAACTCCAAATTCACACATAATAGGGGTAAAGTAAAATTTTCACATATTCTATGTCTATAACATCCTAATTACATATAGACTTAGTGTATCCACTTAGCAACTATCAACTTAGTAATGAAGATCCCGTTTTAGTTCTCAAGTATAAAGTACTTATAGTAACACCGAATACCCCTATAGTATTTTAAGTTTAATGTTATGCTCTATTGTTGTCATTGTGGTATTGTTGGTAAGATTTTAGACTTGTTGCAACCACGCAACTACACTTAGGCACATGCTAGTCAACCTTCGGATAATATAGGTGATCAGGTTATATCTTCCCAGTTTTGATTATATGTCTCTAAGTCCACCGGTGTTGCCCAACAATCGTAATTCTTTTGTACTGTCCTAGTGACACTGATTTTTGTATGAATGCAGCACGTATACTTAATTAAATATTTTATTATTTAAAGTATAAACTCTTGGTCAGAGTATTTGAATCCCATTGTATTTATAGTCTGTATATCTTTTATGGGTTGATCTACTTAATTCGCTATAAATAATGCTCTGATACCAATCTATCACACCCCAAAACCATTAAACAGCGGAAACATTCTGGGACGGAGGACGTCATGTACAGTATCACAAAAATGAAAAGTAATAAACAAGCAACAACATCATCATCCATTGTATTATTAATATAATTTTAATACAAGTGTGTTTTGTCAAATTATAATAGACACTAAAGTATAAATCAAAATGAAAGATGAGTCTTGAACGAGCAACATGTCACACCCCCAAACCTGAACGGCGG
This sequence comes from Lactuca saligna, assembly GCF_052625555.1. Taxonomy (NCBI): domain Eukaryota; kingdom Viridiplantae; phylum Streptophyta; class Magnoliopsida; order Asterales; family Asteraceae; genus Lactuca; species Lactuca saligna. Next base: position 17,581,987 of record NC_136418.1, read on the forward strand.
AAACGTTCGGGGGCGGATAACTTCATGTGGTAACGTAACAATTGAGTACATAGTAAAGAAAGCAATACAACCATCATATATATAATTGCAAGTTTACATTTGTCAAAAAGTTACCTGTTTAAAACCAATTACAATATGATGTCAAAATATGAGATTAAACTGGCGCCGCGGCATGCCTTCATCAAAAGCATAATGATACCTGAAATTACTGATTCCCTGGGACATACAAGTAATTTTGAAAGAGTAGATCGACATTTAAGCTGGTGAGTTTCATAAGTATTTAAATGACAATGTTTGTATGAAATGAAATGTTTTGGTCCTTGGTTGTGTTGTGTTTAGAAAATCCTATATTTTCTACTAGTATAAAAGTAGCCTTCTCTCAAGACCAATGTTTGTTTCTAAAATGTATGTAAGTGTAAAATAACCAATGTGTTTGAAAACCTTGTAAATCAATGCATTTTGAATACCCCATGTGAGTTTTATAACCATACTATTGACTCGGAATGCCTATACACAATGTTCTTCAGGCGTTGGAATGTTATGACGTTTGTCACCCCAAATGGTGGACTGTAGCTAACAGTCAGGGCGCGGGTTGTCAAGCCCGTATAGATCTATACACAAACACCATGCTCCCGCTCCAAGGGATTCTGGTATATAATACAGGACTTGAAATGTGTACTCGAACGTACGTGAAGTTTATGTCTCACAAAACCGTGGTATAAAAACAGATTTACGTGTTAAAATGTTCGTTTGTTCTTGTATATGAAAGTGACTTCTTGAAAATCATGTTTCTAGTATGTAAAAGTTAGCAATATCCTCGTAAAACTATACCTATTATAGTTTTCTCAAATTGTGACTTGTTTGTTTAGAAAAAGCCTAGAAAAGGAATCACATCTATATAACTGTATAGATTTTTGTAGAGCCTAAGGTAGGCAAGTATACATATAATCTAAGAAAATGTTTAGTTTATGCATGCATTACAACAATTTATATTATTAAAGATAGGATTCCATTGTAACATATTTTGTATACAAGAGTTCCCTATAAGGTTTATAAATCACATATGATTCTACTTAATAAAAGTGTATAAAAATCTTTATATACAACACCCGATAGTAGTCGTGTGTTTTACTTGTATTTCCCCCCCCCCCCCCCCCCCCTTAGAAAGCATATAAAAGCATTTGTAATAATTTGAAAGGGTTAATAAAAGGGTATGAACTCACTTGAAAGTTTGAAGATAGCGAGATGGAAAACCGGGCAGAGTTTCGTCTTGGGAAACGGATTTTTCTCGGGATTCTCGGGAATCTCGGGAGTAAACTCGACCCTCGGGACTTGAGCAAAAAGACCAGAGCTTCGGGGTAGTGCGGACACGAAAGTCGAGGCAATATCGTGAGAGAAATGAGAGAAATGGGGTGAATTTCCCGGAACCCTTGCATCTCTATTTATAGTGGTCTGAGAAGCCTCGGTACGCGGGGCGTACTCATGCGTCACCCGTGACCGAGTCCTCGACTGCTTCGCTTCGGATGGGATGGATCGGGTAGGTTCGAATAGGGGTGACGTGGACGGACCGAGACCAAGGCCTTCGGGTACGCGGGGCGTACGGGGTTACGCGGCACGTAACTCGGATGAGGACGCTGACTCCTCCTTCGGATATTACCGGATTTTTGATTTAAATTTATATATAATTTATTTAATAATCTTCAAAAATTCATATCTTCTTCATACGAATTCCGTTTTCAATGGTCTTTATGTGCACGCGTAGGTGAGACTACGCTCTACAACTTTCGTTTAGACTCCGTTGGCAAATTCCGAAATTATTTTTATTATTTATTTATAAAATGTCATGATTAAGGAATTTCTTTAAAAATTCATAACTTCTTTATCTAAAGTCGGGTTTTGCCAGACTTTTCACCGCTGAAATACCATTGTCGAGACCTTTGATTCTCGTTTAGGTCATTCCGGCCAAAAGTCGCTCGATCTCCGATTCGAGTTTTTAGCTGTCTGCTACTAAGCCGAACTTGGAAAAATCTTAACTTCAATATACGAAGCCGGATTTGGGCATTCTTTTTACGTACGATCCTGGTTTAATGATATTAAACATAGTAGGTAGTTAAATAGAAACTTTTTGGACATTTTATTATTAAAGTTAATTTCTTTAACTCAAAAGTGGTTACAATACTTGACTTATTAGGCCATTACAAAGAGTTGAAATATCGGGTTGTCACATCATCCCCCCGTTAGAGGGAATTTCGTCCCGAAATTTAAAGTAGTAAAGATGCTAGTGAACATGAAAGAGATGAGGGTACTTTTGTTTCATCTGATCTTCGCGTTCCCATGTGAATTCAGGTCCCCGCTTGGCGTTCCAGCGAACCTTCACGATGGGTATGCGACTTGGTTTTGTTTGCTTGACCTCTCGGTCCATGATTTCTACCGGTTCTTCCACAAAGTTGAGGATCTTGTTGATCTCGATATCATCGAGTGGAATAACAAGAGTCTCATCGGACAGACACTTTTTCAAGTTCGAGACGTGGAAGGTTGGATGTATGTTACTAAGTTCACGCGGTAGGTTAAGCTTGTAAGCCACAGGGCCGATTCTGGCAAGAATCTCGAAAGGCCCTATGTATCTTGGATTTAGTTTCCCACGCTTTCCAAAGCATATTAAACCCTTCTACGGTGAGACCTTTAATAAAACGTGGTCTCCTACCTGGAATTCCAAAGGTTTCCTCCTTTGGTCAGCGTAGCTTTTATGTCGGTCTCTAGAGGCTTTTCAGTCGTTCACGAATCTGAATGATCTTCTCTATCGTTTCTCGTATGATTTCCGGACCGGTGAGAGTACTCTCAGGAACTCTCCCTCTAGCTAACTGGGTATCGCCAACTTCAGTCCAGCACATAGGGGATCTGCACTTTCGACCATAGAGGGCTTCAAACGGAGCAGCCTTTATGCTTGTATGATAACTATTGTTGTATGAAAATTTGACAAAGGGGTAAATGGATATCCCATGCCTTTCCAAAGTCAATCACACAGGCTCTTAGAATATCTTCTAAAGTTTGTATCGTTCTCTCACTTTGCCCGTCTGTTTGTGGTGTTGGATTAATGTCTAAGTCCATAACTATAATTGGTAAGACTTGACCCGACCCGGCATGGTCCATTTGGGTTGCATACCATCATGCACTTGGATGAGAGAAATAAGACACTTATGGTTATTAATATATTATAAGTTCTAGTATATTAATAATAAGAGTAATAAGATTATTTAATTAGTATTGATCAAGAATTAATCTAGGATTAATTAAGTGATCAAAAGAAGACTAATTAAATATATGGGTTGATTGTGTAAATCATCCATACTTGTATAGTGGGCTAATGCTCCATGGATAATCAAGTTGGGCTAAAACCCATAGGATGGTTCATGGATGCTCCATGGTGTATTTGAACCCATGGATCCAAGGAAATGGAAAGTCATGACAATTAGGGTTTGCCCTAATTGTAACACTATATAAAGATATTATTCTTGGCAAAATTGGTGACTAGAATCACACTAGTGTGTGTGAAGAAAGGGCTAGCCGATTTTGATAAGTGTAGAATTCTCTCAAGTCATTCCAAGTGTTTTGATGATTGTGATTCCATTTGAGGTGTCACACTTGGGGCACTAGGCACTCAGGCTTCATGAAGACTTTCTACATCAAAGAGGTATGTATTCTATCTTGCTATAATTATTGTTTTGTATGCTAGATTAGGATAATACCTTGGAAGTTTTTATTTGCATGTATAATAGAGAAAACATAGATCCAAGGTATTTAGGGTTGCATGTACACTTAGGAGTGTTAGAATGCTCAAAACCCAACAGTGGTATCAGAGCCTAGGCTTGCTTTCTTGTTATACATGCAATAGAAGCTGAAAAAACGAATCTGGTGCTGTCTGGCCATCAGACTCGGCGAGTCCATCAGGAGACTCGGCGAGTCCATGCCTAAAAAGTGATGAATTCGATCCAACTCGCCGAGTTTGTTTATGCACTCGACGAGTTGGACCCCCAGACAGCATATTTTCGAGTTTTTTGGCTAGAAATGGACTAGGAACATTACCCTAAGTTGTTTTTGATCTTATAAACTTGTTTTTGATGTGGTAATGTTCATGCTAATCCATTTTCAAAGATAATTGTCAATAGATTCATGTTTTGTATTAGTTTAAGGTTTAGACTAATTACATGAAAAAGTTTGATTTGAATTATCTTGTTCTTATGAGTTGCTTAGATTAATAGAAATGTTGAGTGAAATAGTTGTTTTCAATCCATTTTAATCTAAGAGTTGAGTATAAAATGTGTTTGTGTAACTTGTCCTCAAGTTACATGAAGAGTCACATTAAAGACTGATAAAACTCATAATAGTTGGCAATGGTTACAAAATGAAGAGTCTTGTGTCATTGAATAACTTTTTATGACTCCATAACTTGTCCTCAAGTTATGGAAGTTCAAGAGTCACTTCATTAAAAGAAAAATATGTAACCATAATTAAATCCATAAGTTATAAAATAAAGAAAAAGTTAGTTCTTTTATTAGTTTAAAGTCTTCCATAACTTGTCCTCAAGTTATGGAACTTGAAGAGTTTTTGGATTAAAACTACTTTAAACACATAAGTTATGGAATTAATTAGTTTTGAATAGTTTCAAAACTTGCCCTCAAGTTTTGGAATTTGAAAAGTTTTCAAGTATGAATACTTTAATTCCAAGTTAGCCCTTAGAATTTTAAAAGTTAAAATTCAACCCTTATACTTTATAATATTATAAGTTAATAATATATATATGTATAAGAGTAAAGTCAGTCTTACCGCTAGTACGCCTTATTCACGAAGCGGGTCTATAAGGTGGGTATAAGGTTGTTGCCTATAAAATGGCAACTTAATGGGTGTCCACTCTCACCCACCGCTTGCTTGACTGGTGGAGGGTCGTTAGCCGAACGGGTTTGACAGGACTAGAATTCTCCCTTCATTAAAAGTATTAATGATAATACTAAGTAACTAAACTCTTAATAATACCCAATCTTAGTTACTTAGGAAAAATGTGAATAAGGTGCTAACCCATGAAATTACACTTTACACTTTGTCTAAGTCGTTAGTGGAGCGTGTGTGGTTAACCGGCACACTAACTTGGACTTAACAAGGTAGGTAAAGGGTGACTTAATATTTATGATAGTATCGATGGAGCGTGTGTGGTTAACCGGCACATCGATTGAGGGGTAATTTATTAAGGGTACCAAGTGATTTGCATGGTTACTTCACACCTTGTTTTGTGATCCTCGGCATCCCAGTCACAAAACCTGAAGGGCACACTCGAGATTGAAACATGCCATTGAACAGTTCAATGAATCTCAAAGATCTAGGAGTTTCAAAACCAATTAAAACCTAATAATACATTTCGTTTATCTTGGTGGAAATTGGTGAATCGTCATTCACCTACCTTCAAATATTTTATAGCTTGGATTACGGCATACCTCTTCTAAGTTGTAAAATAGTTTGTTGGGTCCTAGCCCTAATATTTCATATTGGGTGTCATATTAAGGACTTAAGATCAACTATCTTGAATATCTCCCAAAACATGTCTGGTTTAGACATTTATGATCTTCCCAAATCTCTTGAAACAAGCTTTCCTAATGAAGATGATGTCCCATGGATATCATACTTCTTTCACCTCCTCCAATTATTCTCCCTAACCCACAAGTTCTTGAAAAAAAGTTTAAGGTCACTCAAGCCCTATTGGCAAGGCAAGGTCTAGGTGTGAACACATCTTGGAGATGTAGTCACATATTGACAAGCCGGGAGAGTTGGGTGTCAAAGTCTTGAGAAAGTTGGTGGTTCAATCACTTTCTAAGTCACATAGTGAGTTCCTTTGGGACACCTATGTAACAGACTATGACAAGACCCTTAATGATCTTATCTATTTGTTAAGATCAACTTCCTTAAAAAACTTTATGGACATTGACAATAGTGACACAGGAAATCAGAAAAGCATTCTCTTCCCAATGGAAAGGGATCGGCCATAGTCAACTCGGTTGACCAAATGGTAAAGAGAAAAGCTAAGTCTGTGATAGTCTCGTGTACCATTATCTAAGGGTCCATATGTTTGTATTTCCAAAGAAAGGGGCATTGGTTGCGAAGCTGCCAAAATTTACCTAACGATGTTAAAGTCAATAAGTTTGACTCTACTTCAGGTAAAGTCCACTATCTAACTCTGTTAAGTTTCTATTATGAGATTCTTGATACATGATGTGACTGGGTCACATGGTGATGTTTTAAGAATCAAAGAAAAGTGAAGAAACTTAAAGAAAGAATATGCTGAATCTGATGGCGTAGATGGATTTCTATCGCATAGTTTAAAGATCGGATTCTTGAGCTACTTCTTAGGAGTTATGAGATATTGCTTAGGAATAGATAACAACAAGTTTTCATATGGATTGTAAGGATAGTTTTTCCGCAAAGTTTTAAAATAAAAGAAAATTTTTGATTTTATTTATTTTAAAATATCCTTACAATGGCATTTGAGGAAAAATTGTTGCTTATATGATTCCATTAAGATCAAGAGTGAAAAATATGAAATTGATTCTTTCATTTTTGGTAATGTCTAAATTTACCAAATAAGGAAAGATTCTCATCACCCAAGTTTCAAGTGGACCGGAACTTGGAATCATGCAAGTTGTATAGCATGATGAATGAGAACTTTCAAGCATTGGAAAATTAAGACTAATTACTTGTTCACATGGATGTGTGAGTCAAGTAATGGACTAAGGGATCGAGTACATAGTCTTGTGCACTGATTTAGTCCAGCACAAAAGTTTGATAAGACTATTCGTCATGATTTACTTAAGTTCAGTAAATATTATTATACTTACAAGCTTAAGTGTAACTCTGAGACATTGGAAAAAGGTTCCAATGTATGGCAGAGCGAATAAGAAGAATCAATTTTGGCAGAAGGATAAAAGTTTCTCAAATCTTAAAAGATGGGAGAGTACTTTAGTATCAGCTTTTGTGATCATCTTAATGATTAAGAAACCATATCACAATTAGTTCTCTAAGGAAATCTTAGTGCATTCTTATGACTAAGAAGAGGGATCTTGAATTGTTGAAATGGTTAAATCAAGAAGATGAGTCATACTTCGTTCCAATACAAGTCTTAGAGTCATACTCCAAGAGTGTAACTTGAGTGACATGTCTTAAAGAAGGTTTAAAACACTTGTCAAATGTAAGAGTTAAAGTTTTCTACTCTTGTACATTTGAAATTGGTAAGTTGTGATGTTTTGGATAAAACAAAGACCAACTTAGGCCAATCGGGTAAAGTGTTTTTCTTGATTAGAATCCGCACTATCTCTTGGATATTTGACAAGGGAGTCTTATAGGTCAAGAGGACAGTGGGAGTCTTAAAGGTCTTGAAAGTCTCAGGAACTAATCAAGAATAAAACCTGAAGTTCTTCACTAGCACACGACTTGAGGTTTATAACCTATCGTGTTGACATATTCTGTGCCCATTCCAGTTAAAGGTGGTTTTGCATATGAGTTCTTAGAGTTCTCAATTTGTTGCACAACAACTTGGAAGCAATGGTAGGCCCTTGAGCTTCCAGGTGGCAAGAAATTAAGATTGAGTTCAGTCCATATGAGTTTGGGTTTGTCATTATCCTTGTCTTGTGACTATGATTTTGACAATTCACATGGATAAGAACACATACACCAGTAAATCTAAGTGTCATAAGGTTTCTCTCCGATTCATGAAAATGATGGTGAGGAAACACTTTCACTAAGTAGATTTTAGCTAGATAGCAATTGTGATATTTGCATTCTCAAAGTCGTTAGTGGAGCGCGTGTGGTTAACCGGCACACTAACCTGGACCTGTGAGAAGTGGCAAAAAGGTCTAAACATTATGATTACGGCATCCCTCTTCATAATTGTTTAGACTCACAAGTGTGCTATCTAAGGGAAGGTGTATGATTTTGATAAAGTCTTATCAAAACAATCTAGTATCAGAAATCTGAACTTTGGTAAGAAAGTCAATGAAGTATTGATTTCTAGAAGTCCAGCTGATTTCTGAGTACATGTCAAAGCTAGTGGGAGCATAAGTGATATGCTAATAATCATCATGTTAGTGGGAGCATGATAATTATGATAATTATTGCAAGTTAGCAATGTTAATTATAGAAAACAAAAAGTTTCAATTGGGAAAGAGTTGTTTTGCTATAATTAAGGGAGAGGAAATTATACTTCATCTCAAATCTATAAGCTTAGATCGTGAGGTTTTAATCATTTAGTCAAATATATATATGAATTTCATGTTGGAATGGCTCAACATAAGGAAATTCTGTATATAGGTCCATTATTTGCGTTCTAAAATTCTATTATGATTACGGCATCCCTTTTCATAATCTGAATTATGAGAACTTGGCAAATTGAAATGGACATGTTATAGCAAAAGACTAGTTTAGTCTTTATGTGAGACATCATGAATCGTGTCCCATATGCTTCGGATATAGGATCGATTACATGTGCTATAATCATCCGTTCTAAAATTTTCCAAATGCCTGGGGCATTAAGAAGGGAAAAGGTTTAGAACTGGATATGACTAAAAGGATTAAACAGTTGTCGAGAACAATCTAAGGTTTACCAAAGATTGGTTGCTCAAGGACAGTTGGAAGTATAGTGATAATTCTGGAAGGACCATATTGACATAATCTGTAAGGAGGCAACTCTTGTTCAGAAGTGATAGTCAAAATGGAATCTGGAAATGTTTCAAAATTAGAATTTTTCAATCTATGTAAGATTAAGGAAATTTAATGCAAGAAGGATGTTTCCAAGGAGCTGATCTCCTTTGGAATACTCTGTAATGATTGTTGCCAAGTCTTTATGACTTTGTGCATAATCATTACAAGAGGATCAATGCATATAAGTTTAGAATCTAACAGATTTCAGTAAATGGCATGAATTTGGGATTCTTGCATTTGCAGTAAGGATTTGGGAGTGTGAAAAGAGAATCATTGAAGTTATGTTCAATTGATCTAGTTCACAAAGTAAAGATCATAGACAAACATAGTATGCATACTTGGTGTGTGGCATGACTAGTGTTTAGAAAACATAGTGTACATGCTTGGAGCATGGGACAACTATTGTTTTAAATTCAAGAATAAAGTTGATAACTGAAACAGTATACAATGAATAATGTGTAATCATATGGTGATAAATAAAAGGTATTTTATTTATGTTCAAAGAGTTGATACCATATTGGATTCAATTATTATTGTGTTTCACTTTGCATGTTTTGACTTCCCGAATAAACTGGGTTATTCTTCTGGAATGACTAAGTTATTCAAACCATCCACAGTCGGTCATATTTTGGAAGTAGATATGAATTAAGACTGTCATGATGGGTTGTAGAGGTCTAAGGTGTTGGACAAGGCTACAGCAATCATGAGTGCTCATAAGTTCTGAGTATTGGATTCAACCCGCGCTCATTGGAATCACTTCATGGATTTTATCACGAGTGATCATGAGACGATAATATCTTATATTCTTCAAACCTAGAGATATGAGTTGTTACTATGAGTTGATAGTACATTGATTGCACGAAACCGCATTTGGTAACTCTGTGCTATAAAACGTGCTTTTGTGTATGATTCAACAAGTAGTAGAACAAGCCATATGAGTCGAAGTTTATCCATTCCTTTTACCTTCGGGATAAAAGCGATATATGTGGGCCCCTCGATGATTTGATGATGACAAATGGAAGTGCTCGGCCGGGCCAGGACTGATTTGATTTGTTCAATTAGTCAGTCGTCATAAATCAGAAATCGGGAAACAACAAATGGACAGAGAGAATGAATATAATCCATGTCTCAGTCCATATGATATCTAGAATGGAGGAATATATGATCCCCTATCTAATGGACAAGTCACTGACAAAGGTCAGAGTTCATCTACAAGGTCAGAGTTCGACAGAAGCTTTTGAGAGCTACGATTGCCAGTTGGTTCCTGAAGTCATACGCAATAATAGTTTTAGACTTATCCAAGTGGGAGACTGTTGGATTAATGTCTAAGTCCATAACTATAATTGGTAAGACTTGACCCGACCCGGCATGGTCCATTTGGGTTGCATACCATCATGCACTTGGATGAGAGAAATAAGACACTTATGGTTATTAATATATTATAAGTTCTAGTATATTAATAATAAGAGTAATAAGATTATTTAATTAGTATTGATCAAGAATTAATCTAGGATTAATTAAGTGATCAAAAGAAGACTAATGAAATATATGGGTTGATTGTGTAAATCATCCATACTTGTATAGTGGGCTAATGCTCCATGGATAATCAAGTTGGGCTAAAACCCATAGGATGGTTCATGGATGCTCCATGGTGTATTTGAACCCATGGATCCAAGGAAATGGAAAGTCATGACAATTAGGGTTTGCCCTAATTGTAACACTATATAAAGATATTATTCTTGGCAAAATTGGTGACTAGAATCACACTAGTGTGTGTGAAGAAAGGGCTAGCCGATTTTGATAAGTGTAGAATTCTCTCAAGTCATTCCAAGTGTTTTGATGATTGTGATTCCATTTGAGGTGTCACACTTGGGGCACTAGGCACTCAGGCTTCATGAAGACTTTCTACATCAAAGAGGTATGTATTCTATCTTGCTATAGTTATTGTTTTGTATGCTAGATTAGGATAATACCTTGGAAGTTTTTATTTGCATGTATAATAGAGAAAACATAGATCCAAGGTATTTAGGGTTGCATGTACACTTAGGAGTGTTAGAATGCTCAAAACCCAACATGTGGGTGGTACTTTGTAGTGACTGCCAGAATCTTGAAGTGAATCTACTATCTCTATCGGAGATAATGGATATCGGAACACCATGTAGTCACACTACTTCCCTTAAGTAAGTTCTTGTAAGCTTTTCCATTTTGTCAGTCTCCTTGATGGGTAGGAAATGTGCAGATTTGGTTAATCTGTCGACGATGACCCATATGGTATCGAGTCCACTCGTCGTCTTGGGTAACTTGGTTATGAAGTCCATAGTAATCTGCTCCCATTTCCATTCTGGTATCTCCGATTGTTGTAGTAATCCTGACGGTTTCTGATACTCGACCTTAACCTTAGCGCAAGTAAGGCATTTACTTACGAAGGTAGCAATTTCTGCTTTCAAGTTAGGCCACCAGTACAGTTTCTTAAGATCCAGATACATTTTATCTGAACCGGGGTGAACGGAATATCTTGAGTTGTGTGTTTCGGTCATGACTACGTTTCTGAAACCACCATGTTTCGGGGTCCAGATTCGGTCCATGAGATAGTAGGCTTCGCCACCCTTGACTTCTAGATTCTTTTCCATTCCTCGCAGGGATTCACCCGCCACATTTTCAGGTTGCAAAGCTTCCATTTGTACCTCCTTAATTTGTGTGGATAAGTGGGAATGGATAGTCATAGTCAGAGATTTGACCTTCCGACCAGTGTATTCCTTTCGACTGAGGGCGTCAGCTACCACGTTGGCCTTGCCAGGATGATAACGAATTTCGCATTCGTAGTCATTTAGTAACTCAACCCATCGTTGTTGCCGCATGTTGAGTTCCTTCTGATCGAAAATGTGTTGAAGGCTCTTGTGATCGGTGAAAATAGTACTCTTTGTTCCGTATAAGTAGTGTCTCCAGATCTTCAGAGCAAATACCACTGCTCCTAACTCAAGATCGTGTTTCGCATAGTTCACTTCGTGTGTCTTAAGCTGTCGGGAGGCATAAGCAATCACCTTCCCTCTCTGCATAAGAACACAACCAAGTCCTTGATTTGACGCATCACAATACACTACGAAGTCTTCTATCCCTTCGGGGAGGGATAGTATCGGTGCGGTGCACAAGGCCTGTTTTAGCGTCTAGAACGCCTTCTCTTGTTTCGCTTCCCAGTCAAAGGCCACGCCTTTCTGCGTTAATGTAGTAAGAGGTTTCGCAATGCTAGAGAAGTTCTTTATGAATCTACGATAGTAGCCAGGGAGACCTAGAAATTGACAAATTTCTGTAGGTGTCTTTGGTGCCGACCAGTTCTCAATGGCCTTAATTTTGGAGGGGTCTACGTGTATCCCTTTCTCGCTAACAACGTGGCCTAAAAATTCGACTCTTCGAATCCAAAATTCGCATTTAGAGAACTCTGCATAGAGTTTCTCCGTTCGCAGTGTTTCTAGGACTTTTCGTAGGTCCTGACTATGCTCTTCCTCACTTCGGGAGTAGACAAGTATATCATCGATAAAGACGATGACGAATTGATCCAAGTAAGGACGACATACCCTATTCATTAGGTCCATAAATACTGCTGGGGCATTGGTTAATCCGAACAACATCACTACAAATTCGTAGTGTCCATAACGAGTTCGGAAAGCTGTCATTGGAATATCCCCCTCTAGAACTCGTAATTGGTGATATACGGATCGTAGATCTATCTTTGAGAAGTAGTTTGCTCCTTGAAGTTGATCGAATAGGTCGTCAATACGGGGTAGAGGATAACGGTTCTTGACAGTAAGTTTGTTCAGCTCTCTGTAGTCGATGCACATACGGAACGATCCGTCTTTCTTCTTTACAAACAAGACCGGTGCACCCCAAGGTGAGAAACTTGGTCTTATGAATCTTTTTTAAAGGAGTTCATTAGGTTGACTGGAAATTTCCTGCATCTCTGCTGGTGCGAGACGATAAGGTGACTTCGCTACTGGGGTAGTCTCTGGAACTAAGTCGATTCTGAATTTGACTTGGCGTTGTGGTGGTAATCCTGGTAGTTCTTCTGGAAAGATATCGGGAAAGTCGCATACTACTGAAATGTTCTTGATGTCCTTTAGTTCTTGACTTGTATCAACGATGTGCGCTAGGAATGCTCGACAATCCTTCCGCAAGCACTTTCAAGCTTGGATGCACGAAATGATGTGAAGGTTTGTACTTGATTTGTCGCCGTAGATAACTAATGTTTCGTTGTTAGGGAGATTAAGACGAACTGCTTTCTCAAAGCACATGATGTCGGGGCGAAGAAGACTGAACCAATCCATGCCGACTATGACGTCGAAACTTTTAATTTGGACCGGCATGAGATTGATTTGAAAAGAATGGCCGTCTAAAGTTAACGTACAACCCATGTATATGCGGTTAGTGTTTTCGGTTTTTCCATTGGCCATCTCTATAGTGAATGATTTTTCTAACTTGCTAGGTTTAGGTTTAAGTAAATGAATAAAGTTTTGACTCACGAAGCTTCTCTCCGCTCCACTATCGAATAATATGCATGCATATGAATTATCGAGAAGTAACGTACCAGCAACTATAGTTGGGTCAGCTACAGCTTTGTCGTGGCCTATTGCCAAAACTCGTCCCACACCGCCGGTGCCTGCTGCCTTAGGGCAGTTCCTCTTGTAGTGGCCCACCTTGCCACAACAGTAGCAAGTCTGTCCTACACCCGCACTGGGAACTTGAGTGATTGGTTTTGTGGGGTCCTTGCAGAAACGAGCTGTGTGTCCCTTTCTGTTGCAGTTGGCGCACTGCATTTCCCAACAAGGTCCATGGTGGTGGTAAGTGCATTTGGTGCACTTTGGAAGGTTACCTACATAAGGCTTTGTGGGGTAGGGATTTGTAGGGACTGTAGTAGGTACAGTGGCAGCATTCACTGAAACCAGTTGTTTCTTTGCGGACTCTTGGGAAGACCCACCCTTCCCTTTATTCCATACTCTCTTCCTGTTGTTGTTGTTGTTGTTGTTGTTTTTGTTGTTGTTGTTTCCTTTATGTGGTTCTGGTGCAGAAACGGTTGAGTTCTGATGACCTCCGTAGTCAATCAGAGATTGTGCCAGTTCCTTAGCACTTTCAAAGGTGTCAGGTTTGGAAGCTAACACGCTTGATCGTATTTGGGGCGTCAGTCCCCAGATGTATCTTTCTATTTTCTTGTTCTCGGGAGCAATCATATATAGGCAAATGATTTCCAGATCGCAGAATCGGTTGGTATAAGTTGCGATGTCGGTACCATCCATTCCGAGAGTCCATAGTTCGTGTTCGAGCTTTTGAATCTCTCCCCGTGGGCAGTATTCTCTCATCATCATGGGTTTTAGGCTCTCCCAGCTTATGGAGTTTGCCACTATCAGGGTAAGTACTTTAACATGGCTGTTCCACCAACTTAAAGCACTATCAATAAGGGTGAAATTTGCAAATTTGACTTTGCTGCTCAGGACAGGAGCAGATTTCAAAGACTGACTTTGTCCTTTGAATCCACTGTCTCAGGGCTATCACACCACCAGATCCATAAAACATCCGGGGCTTGGCATTAGTAAAGTCCTTATAGGTGCATTCTCGGGGTGGTCCATGACTCTCGCCATGGTTGGATCGGTGTGTGCCAGATCCCGAGCCATTAGTACTCGAGTTATTGATCTGTGACATGGCAGCTGCTACCGCTGCGGTGACTGCTGCTTGGAACATAACAGCATCAAATTGAGGTGGTGGAGGTGGTGGTGGTACAGGTGCTTCCCCACCGTTGCTTCGCCTTGGATTCCTACGCGGAGGCATCCTTCAACTATAGGTTGAAAAGGTAAAGATAAGAATTCCATAGAATAGAAAATTAATGTGCCTCATGAACTAAATATTTATAGTTCAACAACAGATGCTAGTATGAGTCTTAAAATAGAAGAATGAAAGTTATTTGTAAGACTGAAAGTATGAAACAAGTATTTGGTTTCTCAAAGACTTTTCAAGGTTTGAACGAAATACTCAACGTAGTAATAATAGTGTCACTTATATTAATATAAAAGTTAATACAACGATCATGAAAATTTGACCCCTATAAGGGTCTCCGATTACAAAGTTCGAGAAATTTAAAGACTTTTAGCCGAGGTCCTAAGATATAACAAAATTTGAGTCTTTGACAAGCACTACTTGCGACGTAGGTTGCGCTTGGAGCTTGACTCTGCATTTGATTGCTTCGACTCCATTAGACGCCTATCAAAACCGTCTTGTTGTTCCCTCAGTTCAGCGAGGGATGCAATCATTTGCGCTTGGAATGCCTCGGTTTGGAGTTGAGCATTGTCTTGTATCTTGTCCAGCCTACGGATGTCAGAAGTCTGAACCTGCACTTCCACGTTGACATCCCGGAGTCAGCTAGCTTGAACTCCGGACTGATAGGACTGATTGGCTAGCTTACCCACCATTACTGGGAGTGCCCGATCAGCCGAACCTCCGCCGCGGACATCATAGAAGTCCCGTCACATGTCGTAGGGAGGGCGTAAGTTCTGTTGTTGGCTCCAATGATGGAGGTGACTTCCCCAGATGGGATTCGGTCCTTGAAAGTTCCTTACGAAGACGGGAGGTTGAACGGGTGGTGGATCGATCACTTCCGGTTCTGAGTTGGTACCGGAGTCATCATCCACTTCTATGGGTTCCTCGTCCTCTTCGGGATCATCTTCGACATTCCGGCGGAAACATTCCGGGGCGGGTGACTTCATGTGGTAACATAACAATTGAATACATAGTAAAGAAAGCAATACAACCATCATATATATAATTGAAAGTTTACATTTGTCAAAAAGTTACATGTTCAAAACCAATTACAATATGATGTCAAAATATGAGATTAAACTGGCGCCGCAGCATCCCTTCATCAAAAGCATAATGATACCTGAAATTACTGATTCCCTGGGACATACAAGTAATTTTGAAAGAGTAGATCAACATTTAAGCTGGTGAGTTTCATAAGTATTTAAATGACAATGTTTGTATGAAATGAAATGTTTTGGTCCTTGGTTGTGTTGTGTTCAGAAAATCCTATATTTTCTACTAGTATAAAAGTAGCCTTCTCTCAAGACCAATGTTTGTTTCTAAAATGTATGTAAGTGTAAAATAACCAATGTGTTTGAAAACCTTGTAAATCAATGCATTTTGAATACCCCATGTGAGTTTTATAACCATACTATTGACTCGGAATTCCTATACACAACGTTCTCCAGGCGTTGGAATGTTATGACGTTTGTCACCCCAAATGGTGGACTATAGCTAACAGTCAGGGCGCGGGTTGTCAAGCCCGTATAGATCTATACACAAACACCATGCTCCCCCTCCAATGGATTTTGGTATATAATACAGGACTTGAAATGTGTACTCGAACGTACGTGAAGTTTATGTCTCACAAAACCGTGGTATAAAAACAGATTTACGTGTTAAAATGTTCGTTTGTTCTTGTATATGAAAGTGACTTCTTGAAAATCATGTTTCTAGTATGTAAAAGTTAGCAATATCCTCATAAAACTATACCTATTATAGTTTTCTAAAAGTGTGACTTGTTTGTTTAGAAAAAGCCTAGAAAAGGAATCACATTTTATAACTGTATAGATTTTTGTAGAGCCTAAGGTAGGCAAGTATACATATAATCTAAGAAAATGTTTAGTTTATACATGAATTACAACAATTTATATTATTAAAGATAGGATTCCATTGTAACATATTTTTTATACAGGAGTTCCCTATAAGGTTTATAAATCACATATGATTCTACTTAATAAAAGTGTATAAAAATCTTTATATACAACACCCGATAGTAGTCGTGTGTTTTACTTGTATTCCCCCCCCCCCTTAGAAAGCATATAAAAGCATTTGGAATAATTAGAAAGGGTTAATAGAGGGGTATGAACTCACTTGAAAGTTTGAAGATAGCGAGATGGAAAACCGGGCAAAGTTTCGTCTTGGGAAACGGATTTTTTTCGGGATTCTCGGGAATCTCAGGAGTAAAATCGACCCTCGGGACTTGAGCAAAAAGTCCAGAGCTTCGGGGTAGTGCGGGCAGGAAAATCGAGGCAATATCATGAGAGAAATGAGAGAAATGGTGTGAATTTCCCGGAACCCTCGCATCTCTATTTATAGTGGTCTGAGAAGCCTCGGTACGCGGGGCGTACTCGTGCGTGACTCGTGACCGAGTCCTCGACTGCTTCGCTTCGGATGGGATGGATCGGGTAGGTTCGAATAGGGACGACGTGGACGGACCGAGACCAAGGCCTTTGGGTACGCGGGGCGTACAGGGTTACGCGGCGCGTAACTCGGATGAGGATGCTGACTCCTCCTTCGGATATTACCGGATTTTTGATTTAAATTTATATATAATTTATTTAATAAACTTCAAAAATTCATATCTTCTTCATACGAACTCCGTTTTCGATGGTCTTTATATCCACGCGTAGGTGAGACTATGCTCTACAACTTTCGTTTAGACTCCGTTGGCAAATTCCAAAATTACTTTTATTATTTACTTATAAAATGTCGTGATTAAGGAATTTCTTTAAAAATTCATAACTTCTTTATCTGACGTCGGTTTTTGCCAGACTTTTCACCGCTGAAATACCATTGTCGAGACCTTCGATTCTCGTTTAGGTCATTCTGGCCAAAAGTCGCTCGGTCTCCGATTCGAGTTTTTAGCTGTCTACTGCTAAGCCGAACATCGAAAAATCTTAACTTCAATATACGAAGCCGGATTTGGGCATTCTTTTTACGTACGATCCCAGTTTAATGATATTAAACATAGTAGGTAGTTAAATAGAAACTTTTTGGACATTTTATTATTAAAGTTAATTTCTTTAACTCAAAAGTGGTTACAATACTTGACTTATTAGGCCATTACAAAGAGTTGAAATATCGGGTTGTCAAACAACATCTTCTCTAAACCGTGCATCGATACCTGTCTATGGTTGACCTGAGGATACAAGTTATTTTGAAAGAGAGTATCAGCTTTAAAGATGGTGAGATCATAAGCATTTTAGTGTCTTAATTTGTATGTAAGTACTTGTATGTATTTGAAATGTAAATATTTGTACGAGTGAGCTGTAAGTATTTGTATGTAAGTGAACTGTAAGTATTTGTATGTAAATGAACTATAAGTATTTGTATGTAAATGAACTATAAGTATGAAAACGTTTTGAACATCCTAGAAAGCCCTATGCTTCCTATTAAGGGTAGCCTTCTACCAAGGCATCTAGTGTCTCTTGTAAGAGTGTGTATTTTCCCATATCTGACTATCATTAACCAAAAATATAGTTTCTACATTACCGTGCATCGTCTGAATGTTCACGAAGTGAATGTAATGGGAAAACGAAATAATATTATGGTGTAGTGTAACGCCCCGTTCTTAAAGTATTTATGTATGAGTCCCTGAGATTTAAGAGAAAGGGTAATGTTGGCCCTTTTATGGGAAAAGTGGAAAGGGAAGACCATGCATGGAAAAGAGATCATGATGGGTACGCTCAACGTAAGCTGGACGTACACCCAACATAGTGGGGGAAGAAACGCGGGTGCTTGGGTGAGTACGCCCAGCGTACTCTCAGAATCCCCAAAACCCTAATTTTAAGGAAACCACTATATAAAGAACATAAAGGCTTCCTCCTTAGCCTCCATCAACTCTCTCTTAACCTCAGAAACCCAAGATAGTCGTCCCACCTCCATTGTTGGGTGTGGTTGGTCTTGGAAAGCTTATTGTTGCAAAAGAGAAACTAGAAGAAGAAAGGAGAAGTTGTCAAAGAAGGAGAGGAACGATTGGAGCTTATAGATTTGGAAGGACATCATCCTTTGGAGCCTATTTAAGGTATAAAGCTTCTTGCTTGTCATTTATATTGCATAGATCTAAGTGTTGTGAAGTTTTGACATCATTCTTGTCCTAAAAGTCCTCATCTTGATGCATGTTTTGATTTGATCGAGATTATCTGTCCTTTCAAACCTTTGGAGAGGTCTTGACTGAGAAAAATGAGGCCCCAAGGGCTGTGGTTGTTCCATGTGTGAGATATGTAGGTCTTAATGGATTAAGACCTTGGATTAAGAGCTTTATGGACGTCCCAAGTGATAAAGTTTGGGACTTTATGAATCTTAGGCATATTTGGCCTAAGGATCTGAAGTTTGGGCTTAAGAGCTTAAACCATTAAGACAGTATGTGACGTTGTTGAGCAGTAAGGTAACGCTCCACGTAACCTATGAGTACGCCCAGCGTAGCGGGCCAGTGTCCCGATCCCATGTTGTGATCATTGTTGTACGCCCAGCGTACCCTATCTGTGGCATTTTCAATTTGGGCCTTATGGTTTGGGTTGTTATTAGGCTGTTGGATTTATGGGCCATATCTGGAAATTTTGGATAGAGTATTTTGGGCCCAATTATTATTATGGACCTTGGATCTATGCCCATTTGGTGCGGAGGGCCCAATTTAGTAAATTGGGCCAATATTGGGCTTTGTAGAATATTTGAACTTTGGCCTTGGCCCAAATAAGTGGATGTATGTTTGGCCTAATGATTATTTGAGCTATGTTGGCTAGTTCGGAATTTTCGGTGAGTCGGTGATTCGAGAATCTGCTTCTTCAGTTTAGAGTGTCGGCAGTGCGAGGTGAGTTATCCTCACTATATCAACAGGGTCTAAGGCACCAAGGTCGGCCCTTTATCGGATTGAGATCTGGGTATTTGTTGTTATGTTATTGGTTTGATATGTTGCATCATGTAGCTAGGACAGTATATGTTAGAGACCTGGTTAAGGTCGGTATCCTGTTATGTAGGGTGATGCTATGCTAGTGACCGGTTAGGTCGGTATCCTGGTTAGGATGATGATATGTTATGTGATCTGTTAGATTGGCTTGTTGACTGTGAATTGTTATATGATTGTATATTTATGTGCACATCGTTGTTGGCCTAGGGTTGGGTTGAGGCGGGTCCTGCTTTGTGCTGTAGGCCAAGATACCCAGGGCGGACCAGTTGTCCCGAAGTCCCAGTGAGCGGTCCGGATAGGCTGTAGGCCCCAAGAGGGCGGACCAGACATGCCGAGGCTCAGAGAGTGGATTAGGCCGACAGAAGGCCAGTGCAGGCGGACCAATCATACAGTAGACTCAGAGAGTGGACCACGTGGATTAAAGGCCCGGTGCGGGCCGACCAATCACACTGCAGACTCGATGTATATGGCTAGAGTCGGAGTGTGGACCAGGTGGAATGTTGGCCGGAGCGGCGGACCAGTCACACAGTTGGCCCGAAGTGCATGGCTGTTTTGTGATCGGATATGTTATGGGATGTGATTCATGTATGGTATATGTGGTTGGTATTTTGGGGATATCTGACTAAGCTTTCGGGCTTACAGTTGTGGATTTATGTTTTTCAGGTTCTTCAGGAGACCGTGGCAAGGCAAAGGCGTGATTGTACCGCTCCTCATGTTTATGTTGTGATGTGATTCTGGGAATACTCTAAATGAATTGTATTGAAAACCTTTTTGTAATAATTTAATGAAATCGGGTTCTTTTTGAAATGTTTAAATTGGTTGGAAATTTCTGGTCGTTACAAGTTGATATTAGAGTAGGGTTTTCAAAAGAGAATTTAAAATGGTTTTCAAATTGAGTAAAGGAGGACACGAAGGTACGATCAGCCGGAGCCAGTAAGTAACCCAAAAATACCATACATGATATTTCTTTTTGAGATTTGATAGAACCGCATGCTAGGCTAGGGATCTTCAGGATTTCATGATAATGTTGCCTGATTTATGATGCTTGTTTGTCACATCCCAAAACCACGAACAACGGAAACGTTCAGGGGTGGAGGACATCATGTACAGTATCACAACATTGTATAATAGTAAACAAGCAACAACATCATCCATTGCATTATAAGTAAAGTTTTAATACATGTGTGTTCCTTCATTGTAATAAGACACCAAGAATATACAATCAAAATAAAAGACGAGACTTGTCTGCTCCGTCTTCTCAAAACCTGGCCACCGTACCTGTCTATTGATGACCTGAGAATACAAGTTATTTTGAAAGAGAGTATCAGCTTTGAAGCTGGTGAATTCATAAGTATTTAAGTGTCATTGTCTTGCTTACTAAAAGCTTTTTTAAAAGTCATGTAAACCTTTAAATGAAAATGTTGATGTAAGTATGAAAAACCCTAGAAAATCTCTTATTTTCTATTAGTTTGAGATGTATTCATCTACCAGGACCCGAATGTTTTGTTATGACAATGTAGTCTTCTACCAAGACCCGAATGCTTTGTCATGATAATGTAGTCTTCTACCAAGACCCGAATGTTTTGTTATGATAATGTAGTCTTCTACCGAGACCCGAATGTTTTGTTATGATCATGTAAATCTTCTACCAAGACCCGAATGATTTGTAAGTAAAATGATAGTTTTTCCTTTCTATTGACTAGTACTAGAGTACTTAGTCTAACTCCTTGTTTATGTGAAAGTATCACAAAATAAAGTAAACAGGAAAAAGTATATGATTGTCTTCTACCAAGACAAGAACGTTCTGTAAGTAAAATGATAGTTTTTCCTTTGTATTGACTAATACTAGAGTACTTAGTCTAACTCCTCGTTGATGTGAAACTATCACAAAATAAAGTAAACAGGAAAAAGTATAATCATGTAAGTGTTATCACTGGGTGACCAGGATTAACACGACATCGCCAAAGCGAAAGGTATACCCTAATGAACATCCGAAGATTGTCCACTCATCCTCTGTAGCGGTACCAGGGTGGAGGGAGGGTTAGTCCCGTAGTCGACTCCTAATATAAGAGTTAACCTAATGATCATCCGAAGATTTTCATCTCATCCTCTGTTGCAACAGCAGGATGGAGGAATGGTTAGTCCCGTGGTCGACTCCTAATACAAGTGTTAACCTAATAATCATCCGATGATTTTCATTTCATCCTCTGTTGCAATAGCAGGATGGAGGAACGGTTAGTTCCGTAGCCGACTCCTAATATAAGAGGTAACCTAATGATCATCCGAAGATTTTCATCTCATCCTCTGTTGCAACAGCAGGATGGAGTAATGGTTAGTTCCGTATCTAATCTATCTATGATAAGTGATAACCTTAGACATCCGTAGATGTTCATCACCCAGTGTTGTTAACAGCTGGATTCCAGAATGGATCGTCCCGTCTAGACATCCCATCGAACAGGGATAGGCAGGAAAATTTACACAGAAGGTACGAATAAATCTTCCTAATAACTCTAGGTACAAGTATCCAGGTAAGTGAATACCGAATAATGTATCTAAGTAACAGTACTCATGTATGGTATTCATGTAAGCGTATTCAGATAAATGTACCTATGTAAACATACTCATGTATCATGTAATCCTAAGTAATTGTACTCATGTATCATGTAAGGTACTGGTATAGACTCATGAATGAACTGACTCTTGTGTGATTCCCTGTAATAGGAATAATGTTTTGTTTCTTCTAAATATCCCTATGATAATTAACTGGAAAGTAATTGGTTGTTCAAGTAGATTTATACACTCTTGCTACCCAAGAGTGTTGGAAACTAAATGAAGGGTGAAAACTATAATCTCTAACATATATATGAACATATGCGTATAAGTATAGTTTGGTTCGAGAAGGTAAAAATAATGGTTTTGCAAGATATCTAGGAGTTTTGAACAATAATTAAGAGTGATTTGATGTCATTTTAATAAACATATCAAAACTAATACTTTTGTTATCAAGGTATTTTAAGATAGAAAACCATTTCATGTGTTACCTTTTAGAAATATGTGAAATCTACTGAGTGAAAACACAGTTATAAAATACATAAGATTGATTTAATAACATACTGTTTTCTACTTGTATTCCCCCCCCCCCCATTAAAACATTTAAAATCATTTAAAACATTGATTAAGGGGTATGAACTCACCTGTTGTGGGTGATACGGATGAACTGAAGAGGTAGGACTGCTAGGTGTCAAGTGAAGCCTTGAACAGACTTACGATCCTAGTTAACATATAATTTCACATATATGTAAAAAATTAGTCTATAAACAACTAATAAACAAGTCAAGACACCCTAGGACATGCTAAACACCTTTATCAAGTGTTATTAGCCTCTAAGGTTGCATCTAAGTGTTTGTAGGGGAAGCTATTGTGTGTAGGGCTCAAGGAAAACTCCACCATGAAGTTCACGGCCCTAATAACACTACCAAATGAGTTTACGGTCGTAAAATCATGAGTTTACGGCCGTGAACTCATACCTATGTGTCTATTTGAAGTTTGATGCTCTATAAGGCCCTAATAAGCATTTCTACTTAATGGCTTGGTCTATGGAAGAGTTTAGGGCATAATATAACTCCTTTTAGGAGTTTACGGCCCTAGGACCATATTCCCTTCGATATTACGGCCGTAATCTCCCTTGGGAGGATGTTTATGGTGTTTTCAAGTCCCTAAATTAAGTAGGACTAAACTAGGCTTTTGTACAAGGCTTAAGAAGAGTTTATGGCACCATTTGGCACCATTTTATGTTGTTCACGGCCCTAGAACCTTTTGGGCCGTGAAAACCTTACTCTTGGTGTTCTAAGTGTGTTAGCTAGTCCCAAACTCATTTAGGTACATGCCCAAATTAGTCTCTTGGCTTAAGGAAGGTTTTAATGGCATTTTGGCACTTAAACATGGATTTCACGGCCCAAGAACACCCTTGGCCATGAACTCACTTTTCTTCCTTGTTTCTAATTGATTTTGATGTCCTAAATATGCAATGAAGGCTTCTAGTATGAGTTCTAAGGCTTTGAGGGACTTTGGGACACTTTTAGCCCTTAAAATGGAGTTTGCTCTCCACGTGTTCTTGGGCAGTAAACTCCCGAATCTCACAGATTTGCTATGTAATCTAAGTTATTAAGCACATTATAAGCATTATAAGAAAACTAGAGAAGTGTACTCACAATTTGGGATAAAAACCCGAAGATCCGTGAGAGAGAAAATGGCTTTTTTCTAGGTGGAAATTTAACTAATGACATACTTTGGTTCCAAATTCTATTTATAGTCCTGAGATATTTTTGGCAGAAAATATTTTTATTCCCAAAATGATTTCTAATATAACCAAGTGTAGGAATAACAGTGTTGCACAAAACTCTAGTGCATCCACTCTCCTGATATCTCCTTAAGTGTAAATCGTGAAAAACTCAAACTTATACCCAAAGTTTGGAATTTTGCTGAAACTGTTCTAACTTCTATTGGCCTGATATGGTTTATTCAGAATGGAAATTTTGGGTTGTCACATCATCCCCCTGTTAAAGGGAATTTCATCCTGAAATTAGAATTTAGGCAAGAAGGTAGGTAAAAGTGATTGAGTCGTTAGGTGAAAACTTCCTAATCGATTGTTTCCCGCGCTCCCAAGTGAATTTGGGTTCTTGGTTGGTATTCCAACGAACCTTCACTAATGGGAGACGGCGTTGCTTCGTCCGCTTGACAACTCAGTCGAGGGTCACTATGGCTCTAATACGAAGGCAAGGATCTCGTAAATCTCGATCTCGTCGAGAGGGCTTACGAAAGTCCTAACGGAAAGATATTGTTTCAAATTCGAGACGCGAAGGGGAAAATGTGTGTTACTGAGTTCGCGGAGTAGGTCTAGTTTGTGAAATGCAGGACCGATTCTGGTAAGAATCTCAGAGGTCCTAATTATATTGGATTTTAGCTTTCCACACTTTGCGAAGCGTATTAAGCCGTTCCCAGAGTAAGGTTTCCTAAAGAATTTTATCTCTCACTTGGAATTCCAAAGGTTCTTTCTCTCGCATACTTCCCAGTCAAGGGCCATCCCTTGTTGGGTCAAAGTAGAAAGGGTTTCTGAAATTTGTGGGGAGTTCCGAATGGACTATGATAGTAGGTCTGTAAGACCTAGAATTTAAAAAATTTTCTGTCGGTGACCACGGTGCTGACAAACTCCCAACGGTTTTGGATAATTTGACAGAGTACTCAAGAATTTCCACAACACTAATAGTGTCTCAGGAAATTTGACTCTAAATTCCAAAACTCTTGATTAGAGAACTTTGCGAAAAGTATCTCCGAGGGTAATGTTTCTATGGGTTCTTTCTTACGACGAGGGTAGATAAGTAAGTCATTACATGGCGAAATGACGAACTGATCCCAGTAAGTAAGGCATACTCTACTCATTTAGCTCATGAATACTATGGGCGTATTGGTCCTATCCGAGGGGTATCACTACGGACTCGAAGTGTCCGTATCGAGTTCGGAGGGTAGTCTTTAGGACATCCTTCCCTAACACTCGAACTGGTGATATTCGGATCTCAGGTCCATTTCTGAAAGTAATACTTTCCCTGTGGTTGCTCAATCAGTTCTTCTATGCGAGGTAGAGACAACGATTTCTAAAGGAAATCTTAATGAAGTCTCCGATCGTCGAGGTACATAAGATGTACTCCGTCGACTTCTGGTAATAATAAGACCGGAGCTCTCAAGGGTGAGAAGCCTGGTCTTCTAATTCTATTTTTGAGTAGTTCGTTGTGTTGTCCGGGTTGTTCCTGTATCTTCCGTAGGTGTTTAGACTGAAGGCGATCTGGTTATAAGAGTCATACCGAGTTCTAAGTTTGTTCCTATGCCAATGCAATTACTCGTATTCCTGGACAATCTCCATCCTGAAGTTCATATTAGATTTCATACGTGATATAATGATCACAATTTCGTTTATACGAGTCGTATATAATTAAGACTGAAAAGGTAGTCGAATAACTGATTCATCCTTAATCTCACATCCCATCGAGGGAAAAGAAGTTAAAGTGGAATCATCAATTCTAAACCTGTAGAACATTGATTATATATCACTCTCATGTATACATTCTTCAGTGATAGATCAACCATATGAATCCTGGAATTGAACTTGACGTACTGCACGAGTAATACTGTGGGGATTCCTTCGGAAAGGAAAAGAACTATAAGTACTCCTTGTATGAGTACTTCGGTGTTCTGATATGATGGCTTCGCTATAAGACGATTTCTGAGAAAGAGATGTACTTATGAAGCTGGTATTGAAAGGATCGAATTTACTCGAGTCACATGATAAAGTCGGAATCGTATGGAAACTAAAGACATTAGATTTTGAACATAAGGCGTTACATACAAAACACAACAGTGCAACCATTAACAGAGTTACTGTACTTAGGATTTACTACAAGACTATTGCTGCGAACAAGGTATACTACAAAATACAAGTATACGCAGCACGAGCATCCTTAAACGGACGGGATCCCGAAAAAATTAAGACTCTGTTTGCACTAGTCTTGGGGATGGTTCATAAGTTTGTTACAACGGAACGCCTAAATTACATTAACGTGGGTCCAGAGTAGACTCTCCTGCGGCGGTGGTTGGTAGTAGACTTTCGTGTGTGCCAGCAATTTCTGCCCCTGGGCAGTTCCTTTTTTAGTGTCCTACTTTGCAACAACCGGAGCAAACCTGGTTCACACTGGTGTTTGGCACTTGAGCGGCCTGAGCTGTTGGCGTCCTACAGACACGGGCTGTATGCCCCTTCCTGTTGCAGTGTGAGCACTCCTTCTCCCTACAAGGTCCATGGTGGTGAAAACTGCATTTAATGCATTTTGGGAGACTTCCAGCATAAAGTTTGGCCGGTTTAGGGACAATTGGGATGTCCGAAGGGATGGTAGTTGGAGGTGCTGATGTCGTGGCTATGAAGTTTGTTACTGGTGGTTGTTTCCTGTTCGCCCTTTGAATCGACTTATCCTTAGGTTTATTCCAAGACTTCCGTTTGTTAGTTGGGTTGGAATGATTGTTAACAATCCCGCCAACACTTGCGTTGTTAGCGTTTAGGTGGGTCAGAATAGCTGACACGGCAGCCGAGACTACAACTTGAAAGGTAGCTGCATCAATCTGAAGAGTTGGTGTTTGGTTGATGGGCTGATCGTTTTTCTTGGGTGACATGATTCTGTTACACCGAAAGAAAATGAATTTCTGAGCGAGAATGGTTGAACCTAGACGTAGTTCGATCGGTCATGAAAAGAATAGAAGTATGTTTTCTAAGGTTCGAGCTACATCCCTATGATGCAGTCCTAACACAGAATGGAAGTATGTACACGAAGGTTTGACCTACATCCCTATGATGCAGTCCTAGCAAAGATCGGCAGTAAGTTCTTACAATGGTCTCAAGATGTTTGTTGTGCGAGCCGAGGTATCGTTGGTTGGTGAATAACATGATCCAACCATTACCAGAGACTTGGAGATGTGTCCGGAGTTAAATAGCTATAGTCCAATGACTTGACTAGAGCATGTTTCAAATAGACTCTAATGAAAAGTATGATAAGAGTATTTGAATAAAGACTGACTCAGAAGTTAGCCGACTGTCAATATCTTTGATATTCATGACGTACAGGTTCGGGAAAATGACCTTGTAAAAGGTCTTACATCATATCAGAGAAGATAGTTCTTGACAGCATAAAGGGGCTAACTAAAGTACTTACAGTACAAGATAGTTTCATAGAAAATACCACATCGTGCATAGACAGAAAGACGATTCCTTTCTAACAAGGAAAAATAAAGTAAAGTATCTACTACTAGCGACGATCATCCCTTTGGTGAACTCTCAGTTCAGCCAG
Organism: Lactuca saligna; assembly: GCF_052625555.1. NCBI lineage: Eukaryota > Viridiplantae > Streptophyta > Magnoliopsida > Asterales > Asteraceae > Lactuca > Lactuca saligna. Next base: position 17,609,359 of record NC_136418.1, read on the forward strand.
TTGGCGTTCCACATCAAGTAGGTGTCTTTCGTACACTCTCTGGCGTACCCGAAGTTCTATGACTCCGGCTCGTGATTCAGCCAGTGCTTGCAGCTGGGTTTCATGGTCTCTCTCAGACCTCGCACGAGCATGTTCAAGGCGACTGGTGCGAAGCATATGCATTCCTCCATTTGTATCAACTTCTGTGATACGTTGTAGAGTTGTCCTGCCCTGAATTTCGTTTCGGGATACTCTTTGGATCAGAATTGGCATTATTCTGTCTGCTGAGCCCCCATTGCTAAGGTCATAGAAGCTTCGGTCACCATTAAATGGCATGGGCTGATCTTGTCCTTGGCTCCATGTTTCCAAACATTCCACCCACTCAGGCGTCGGGCCATGAAAAGTCGGACGAGGGTTAGGAATTGGAAATGGAGCTGCCTAGGGTAGGTCCTCAACCTCGGGTTCGGAAATGGCATCGTCTGAAAGGTCTTCAGCATCGTGATCATTCAGAGGGATTTGATGATCATTATTTGGTTCTTCTCCAAACCATCCAACAATAACCGCGTTCGGAAGGAACAGGTTGTCGTGGGGATGGAAATCCAGCCATGTTATCTACACAAGAATTTGGGGTAAGAAAATAATTATTAGACGAACTATCTAGATAATTATTTAGGAAATCTTCATTAGTTCCATCGCTATTTTTAAAGTGCATACCAGTTATATGTAATCAACACAAGATAGGCCTTCGAATAAGTGACCTTAACTCCAAATTCACAAGGAATAAGGGTAAAGCAAAAATTTCACCGATTCTAAGTCTATAACATCCTTGTTACATATAACTTTAGCATATCCACTTAGCAATTATCAACTTAGGAATGAAGATTCCATTTTAGTTCTCAAGTATAAAGTACTTATAGTAACACAAAACACCCCTATGGTATTTTAGACTTAGGTTCTGTTATAATGTTCTCATTGTGGTGATGTTGGTAAGTTTTTAGACTTTTTACCATATCACAACCATTCCTGGGCATGTGCTAACCAGTCTTTGGAACAACATAGTTGATCAGGCTATGCCACTCCCAAGACTGACCATACATCCCCGAGCTTACCTGTGATATTCAACAATCGTAATACTTTTGTTCTTGTCATTGTGACACTGATTTTAGTATGAATGCAGGCATGTATACTTTGTTAAATATTTTATTATTTAAAAGTATGTTCTCTTAAACAGAGTGTTTTAATCCCATGTATTTATAGTTAGTATATCTTTTATGGGTTGATATACTTATCTCACTATAAACAATGCTCTGATACCAATCTGTCACACCCCAAAACCACGAACGGCGGAAACGTTTAGGGGTGGAGGACGTCATGTATAGTATCACAACAGTGTATAACAGTAAACAAGCAACAACATCATCCATTGCATTATAAGTAAAGTTTTAATACATGTGTGTTCTTTCATAGTAATAAAACACCAAAAATATACTTTCAAAATAAAAGACGAGACTTGTATGCTCCGTCTTCTCAAAACCTGGCCACCGTACCTGTCTACTGATGACCTGAGAATACAAGTTATTTTGAAAGAGAGTATCATCTTTAAAGCTGGTGAATTCATAAGTATTTAAGTGTCATTGTCTTGCTTACTAAAAGCTGTTTTAAAAGTCATGTAAACCTTTAAATGAAAATGTTGATGTAAGTATGAAAAGCCCTAGAAAATCCCTTATTTTCTATTAGTTTGAGATGTAGTCTTCTACCAAGACCCGAATGTTTTGTTATGACAATGTAGTCTTCTACCAAGACCCGAATGGTTTGCTATGATAATGTAGTCTTCTACCAAGACCCGAATGTTTTGTTATGATAATGTAGTCTTCTACCAAGACCCGAATGTTTTGTTATGGTAATGTAAATCTTCTACCAAGACCCGAATGTTTTGTAAGTAAAATGATAGTTTTTCCTTTCTATTGACTAGTACTACAGTAGTTAGTCTAACTCCTTGTTTATGTGAAAGTATCACAAAATAAAGTAAACAGGAAAAAGTATATGATTGTCTTTTACTAAGAACAGAACGTTTTGTAAGTTAAATGATAGTTTTTCCTTTCTATTGACTAGTACTAGAGTACTTAGTCTAACTCCTCGTTTATGTGAAAGTATCACAAAATAAAGTAAACAGGAAAAAGTATAATCATGTGAGTATTATCCCTGGGTGACCAGGATTAACACGACATCGCCGAAGGGAAAGGTATACCCTAATGAACATCCAAAGATTGTCCACTCATCCTCTGTAGCGGCAACAGGGTGGAGGGAGGGTTAGTCCTGTAGCCGACTCCTAAAATAATTGTTAACCTAATGATCATCCGAAGATTTTCATCTCATCCTCTATTGCAACAGCAGGATGGAGGAATGGTTAGTCCCGTTGCCAATTCCTAATACAAGTGTTAACTTAATAATCATCCAAAGATTTTCATCTCATCCTCTGTTGCAACAGCAGGATGGAGGAATGGTTAGTTCTGTAGCCGACTCCTAATATAAGAGGTAACCTAATGATCATCCGAAGATTTTCATCTCATCCTCTGTTGTAACAGCAGGATAGAGGAATGGTTAGTTCCGCATTCAATCTATCTATGATAAGTGATAACCTTAGACATCCGTAGATGTTCATCACCTAGTGTCGCTAACAGTTGGGTTCCGAAATGGTTAGTCCCATCTAGACATCCCATCAAATAGGGATAGGCAGGAAAATTTACACAGAAGGTACGAATAAATCTTCCTAATAACTCTAGGTACAAGTATCCAGGTAAATGAATACCGAATAATGTATCTAAGTAACAGTACTCATGTATGGTATTCATGTAAGCATATTCAGATAAATGTAGCTATGTAAACGTACTCATGTATCATGTAATCCTAAGTAATTGTACTCATGTATCATGTAAGGTACTGGTATAGACTCATGAATGAACTGACTCTTGTGTGATTCCTTGTAATAGCAATATTGTGTTTTTTCTTCTAACTATCCCTATGATAATTAACTGGAAAGTAATTGGTTGTTCAAGTAGATTTATACACTCTTGCTACCCAAGAGTGTTGGAAACTAAATGAAGGGTGTAAACTATAATCTCTAACATATATATGAACATATGCATATAAGTATAGTTTGGTTCAAGAAGGTAAAAATAATGGTTTTGCAATATATCTAGGAGTTTTGAACAATAATTAAGAGTGAGTTGATGTCATTTGAATAAACATTTCAAAACTAATACTTTTGTTATCAAGGTATTTTAAGATAGAAAACCATTTCATGTGTCACCTTTTTGAAATATGTGAAATCTACTGAGTGAAAACACAGTTATAAAATACATAAGATTGATTTAATAACATACTGTTTTCTACTTGTATCCCCCCCCCCATTAAAGCATTTAAAATCATTTAAAACATTGATTAAGGGGTATGAACTCACCTGTTGTGGGTGATACGGATGAACTGAAGAGGTAGGACTGCTAGGTGTCAAGTCATGTCTTGAACACACTTACGATCCTAGTTAACATATAATTTCACATATATGTAACAAATTAGTCTATAAACAACTAATAAACAAGTCAAGACACCTAGGACATGCTAAACACCTTTATCAAGTGTTATTAGCCTCTAGGATTGCATCTAAGTGTTTGTAGGGGAAGCTATTGTGTGTAAGGCTCAAGGAAAACTCCACCATGAAGTTCACGGCCCTAATAACACTACCAAATGAGTTTACGGTCGTAAAATCATGAGTTTAGAGCCATGAACTCATACCTATGTTTCTATTTGAAGTTTGATGCTCTATAAGGCCCTAATAAGCATTTCTACTTAATGGCTTTGTCTATGGAAGAATTTAGGGCATAATATAACTCCTTTTAGGAGTTTACAGCCCTGGGACCATATTCGCTTGGATATTACGGCCGTCATCTCCCTTGGGAGGATATTTATGGTCTTTTCAAGTCGCTAAATTAAGTAGGAACTAAACTAGGCTTTTGTCAAGGCTTAAGAAGAGTTTATGGCACCATTTGGCACCATTTTTTGGTGTTCACGGCCCTAGAACCTTTTGGGCCATGAACACCTTACTCTTGGTGTTCTATGTGTGTTAGCTAGTCCAAAACTCGTTTAGGTACATGCCCAAATTAGTCTCTTGGCTTAAGGAAGGTTTTAAGGGCATTTTGGCACTTAAACATGGAGTTCACGGCCCAAGAACACCCTTGGCCGTCAACTCACTTTTCATCCTTGTTTCTAATTGATTTTGGTGTCCTAAATATGTAGTGAAGGCTTCTAGTTTGAGTTCTAAGGCTTTGAGGGACTTTGGGACACTTTTAGCCCTTCAAATGGAGTTTACTCTCCGCGTGTTCTTGGGCGGTAAACTCCCAAATCTTGGGGTCTTGATCCGATTTTGATGTTTTCTAGTCATATACACACTAGCATACAAGCCTAAGGTAGTTACCTAACATGGGGAAAAGACTAGGTAGCATTTAAGCCACATATAGGAGTTTACTCTCCAAGAACGTTCTTGGGCGGTAAACTCCCGAATCTCACAGATTTGCTATGTAATCTAAGTTATTAAGCACATTATAGCATTACAAGACAACTAGAGAAGTGTACTCACGATTTTGGATAAAAACCCGAAGATCCGTGAGAGAGAAAATGGCTTTTCTCTAGTTGGAAATGTAACTAATGACATACTTTGGTTCAGAATTCTATTTATAGTCCTGAGATATTTTTGGTAGAAAATATTTTTATTCCCGAAATGATTTCTAATATAACCGAGTGTTGGAATAACAGTGTTGCACAAAACTCTAGTGCATCCACTCTCCTGATATATCTTAAGTGTAAATCGTGAAAAACTCAAACTTATACCCAAAGTTTGGAATTTTTCTGAAACTGTTCTAACTTCTATTGGCTTGATATGGTTTGTTCAAAATGGAAATTTCGGGTTGTCACACTGTTAGCCTAGGGTTTCCTTGTGGGAGATTTCCAGTGTTCCTCTAGTAGTGACGGTTGAGCGCTTGTTTGGTATGTTTTCACTCGGGTGTTGTGGTAGTACTTCATACAAATATGGTAGGTGTGGGTTGAGAGTTGGTACTACTGAAAGCACAGGACCCATACGCGTATCAGGGAAACCATAACCTCTAGGGTTGGGTTGAGAGTTGGTTCTTGGGTTAGTGGGAAGTGTCTGAGATTTTGTGGTGTTTTTCTGTATGGAGATTCCGAGGCATGCTGGGAGTGGATCCGGGTCAGGATCGGGAGCAGGGGAGGGAGTTCCGGGCGGGTCAGTACCGCCCGAGGTTATTGGTTATATGAGCACGTGCGAGTTGGATACGAGGATTCGTGAGATCCTGCATGATGAGGTTGCTTCGTTGTTCCGGTCTGAGTTGTCGGAACTGTTTGGGTCTATCAAGACCGCCATGGTTGAGTATTTTGATGAGCGTTATGCAGCTCTCACAGAGACGGCTGTCGCGGCGGCTACGGCGGCTGTAGCAGCTGCAAGGGGAGGAGTCATTCGAGGTTTTTAGTATCGGGACTTCGATAATACGAAGCCTCCTACCTTTGATGGAGTTCAGGACCCGATCGTTGCTATGAGATGGTTGTCGGACGTGGAGGGGTGTTTCTTCACGTGTTCATGCCCTGCTGATCAAAGGGTGAGGTGTGCTCTGAACCTGTTAAGGCTAGGGGCAAAGGATTGGTGGAGATTGACCACGGAGTCATATTCGGATGTGTAGAGGGCTGCGGTGTCATGGGATCAGTTCAGAGAGATGTTCAGCACTCGTTATGTTCTGCGGGTTGAGAGAGAGAGATTGGCTCAAGAGTTCCTGGAGCTAAAGCAGGGTTCAGAGTCGGTGACTAAGATCACAAGGATGTTCACTGAGAGGGCGATTTTTTGCCCTGAGTTCGCTTCGGAGCAGGCTCAGATGTCCCAATATCTGAGTCTACTCAAGAGAGATATAAGACAGTTTATGTCTATGTAGAGGTACAAGACTTTGTTTGAGTTGTAGGAGGCCGCCAAGCAGCGTGAGTTGGAGATTGAGTTGCAGTTGCGTGAGCTGAGGCAGGCACCGGTGCAGTCGCAACCGGCGCCAAAACGGTCCAAGACCGTTTATTCTAGGGTGGGAGATCAGAGCAGCCACACTTGTGGGAATTGTGGGAGGGGTCACACTAGAGTTTGTAGGTCCGGTGGTGCATGCCGCAAGTGCGGAAAGGAGGGGCACTATGCGAGGGATCGTCGGCAGTCAGTGCCGGTTCGGGATTTGAGGATTAGTTATCATTGTCATCAGGTTGGGCACTTGAGCATCAACTATCCACAGCTTGCTGCAGGACCGGTGCAGGCTCCAACACCGGCCACTTTGAGGATCACGGGTGGAGGTCAGGGTGGAGCGGAGCCCCCAAGGGCTCAAGGTCGTGCTTTTCAACTTATAGTAGAGGCGGTCAGAGCAGTGCTGGATGCAGCTGCGGGTATGTTTCTTTCTTGAGGTCTTGTTATCTTGTGTTTATTGTGGAGCATTGTTTATCTGCTAGTTTCATTGCGTGGTTTTCAGTGTGGGATTCGTTGTTCTCTGAGGGTTATGGTATGGTTATGGGTTAGTGTTGGGAATTTCGTTGGTTATCATTCATGGGGGTTATTAGTTGATATCTGGCGTCGGCTTTGAAGGTTGGGTAGGATCTGCATTCTGAGGAGTGGTTAGCTGCAGATTGAGTTTCTTTCGAGCTCGGGATGATCAGTGTTGATATGTGATTTTGTGAAGGTTGCTCGTGCTTGCGGGACGCAGTTCGCGTGTAAGTGATTGTGTTGTGTAAGGTTGTTGAGGGAGGTCGGTGATGGCGACCAGTGATTGATAGTCAGTGCTATAAGTGGGGGAGAATTGGAAAATTCTCCTGAAGATCGATGAACATGTGAGGTTGTTTAGCTGTTTGGGATTCAGCAGTGTTCTGTCAGCCAAGAGCGTAGGTTGGTATGAGTAAGTGGCAGGTATGTGGGGTGGGATGCAAACCAAGGGTATTTGATTGTGGAGGACCTGGGATCAGGCCGAGATTGAGTATGTATGATGGAGATAGAGTTCGGAACCCCTAGAGGGCTAGAACAGTATGCATGGGAGGATTCCCGGAGAGATAACTCGGAATGATGAATGCTAGTTGAGCGGTCCGGATAGACTGAAGGCCGGTAGGCGTACCAGGCAGGCCAAAGGCTCGAAGGACAGTCCAGCCAGACTGAAGGGCCTGGAGGGCGGTCCAGATTGGCTGAAGGCTCTGAGAGTGGTCCAGATTCGCTGAAGGCCTGGTAAGGCAGTCCTGTCATGCTGAAGAATCTGCAGGTATTGTTACACCGGTTCGAGGAAATGGGTTGAGTATGTCGCGATGCGTTAGCATTAAAGGGTCTGGCCCCGGTTATTGATCTTGATTAGTGGAGATGGTGCATGGACTCGAGAGTGCTTGCGGGCAGATTCAGAGCATGTGTGTTGCTTGGATAGCGTTTATGCTATAAGGGAGTGGTGTAGCGTTGGGCGAGCACTGTGGCAATTGTCGCAGTGACAAGGCGGCCAAGTGGATTTCCTTGGTAAGGAAAGAGAGAGGAATGTAGCTCCGAGAGGGAGTGTAAATTCACGGAAGGGAAAGCGGCAGTGCAGAGTTATGATTGGAGTGATCCAATTATGGTATTTGAGCAGCGTGATTGCGGCAGTGGTATGGAATCACATCCAGTTGGGATGTCTGCTGAAATTGCAGAGGATTTCCGCGGGGGTCGAGCCAAGAGGTTCGGAAAGGATGCTGGGATGGAGTCTTGGATTCCCAGTTTGATTCTGATTAAGGAATTGAGTATGTAGTGGTGATTCATCCTGGGAGATGTTGGAGGTGTCGTCAGTGTGATGGGTTTTCCCATCCCGAGGGTGCTAGAGCTAGTTCATCATGTGCATGCGATTGCAAGAGGAGAGCTCATGGGAGTGCTTTGAGGCTGAAGAATGTGTCATGCTGTCAGCATGGAATGAATAGAGTTGGACTCGGATCGGGATCCCGGTGGTTCAGGGTTATAGCTAGCTCGTAAGAGTCAAGTGATTGTTGTGATCTGGAACGAGTGAAGTATCATGTAGTGGTACTTGGTTGATAAGTGTGGTATCTGATAAGTGTGGTTATCAAAGGGTGAAGCCGGTGGCCAGCTTGAGGCGGTGGTCAGAACACCGCCAGAAAAGGGGAGGCTGAGTTTCGGATTTCGAAGGGTGTGTCTTAAGGAACCTGGTTTGGTGAATGCCAGGTGGTACGTTGCGGGAGAAGTTCTAGAGCAGAGTTGCCGCAGGCTTCGAGGGCGAAGCCTAATTTAAGTGGGGGAGAATTGTAACGCCCCGTTCTTAAAGTATTTATGTATGAGTCCCTGAGATTTAAGAGAAAGGGTAATGTTGGTCCTTTTATGGGAAAAGTGGAAAGGGAAGACCATGCATGGAAAAGAGATCATGTTGGGTACGCTCAGCGTAAGTTGGACGTACGCCCAGCGTAGTGGGGGAAGAAACGCGGGTGCTTGGGTGAGTACGCCCAACGTACTAGAAGTATGCCCAGCATACTCTCAGAATCCCCAAAACCCTAATTTTAAGGCAACAACTATATAAAGAACATAAAGGCTTCCTCCTTAGCCTCCATAAGCTCTATCTTAACCTCAGAAACCCTAGATAGTCGTCCCACCTCCATTGTTGGATGTGTTTGGTCTTGGAAAGCTTGTTTTGGCAAAAGAGAAACTAGAAGAAGAAAGCAGAAGTTGTCAAAGAAGGAGAGGAACGATTGGAGCTTATAGATCTAGAAGGACATCATCCTTTTGAGCCTATTTGAGATATAAAGCTTCTTGCTTGTCATTTATATTGCATAGAGCTAAGTGTTGTGAAGTTTTGACATCATTCTTGTCCTAAAAGTCCTCATCTTGATGCATGTTTTGAGTTGGTCAAGATTATCTGTCCTTTCAGATCTTTGGAGAGATCTTGAGTGAGAAAAATGAGGTCCCAAGGGTTGTGGTTGTTCCATGTGTGAGATATGTAGGTCTTAATGGATTAATACCTTGGATTAAGAGCTTTATGGACGTCCCAATTGATAAAGTTTGAGACTTTATGAATCTTAGGCATATTTGGCCTAAGGATCTGAAGTTTGGGCTTAAGATCTTAAACCATTAAGACATTATGTGATGTTGTTGAGCAGTGAGGTTACGCCCCGCGTAACCTATGAGTACGCCCAGCGTAGCGGGCCAGTGTCCCGATCCCATATTGCGAACATTGTTGTACGCCCATCGTACCAAGAAGGGTACGCCCAGCGTACCCCATCTGTGGCATTTTCAATTTGGGCCTTATAGTTTGGGTTGTTATTGGGCTGTTGGATTTATGGGCCATATCTGGAAATTTTGGATAGAGTTTTTTGGGACCAATTATTATTATGGACCTTGGATCTAGGCCCATTTGGTGCGGAGGACCCAATTTAGTAAATTGGGCCAATATTGGGCTTTGTAGAAGATTTGGACTTTGGCCTTGGCCCAAATAAGTGGATGTATGTTTGGCCTAATGATTATTTGTGCTATGTTGGCTAGTTCGGGATTTTCGGTGAGTCGGTGATTCGAGAATCTGCTTCTTCAGTTCAGAGTTTCGGTAGTGCGAGGTGAGTTATCCTCACTATATCAACATGGTCTAAGGCACCAAGGCCAACCCTTTATCGGATTGAGATCCGGGTATTTGTTGTTATGTTATTGCTTTGATATGTTGCATCCTGGTAGCTAGGATGGTATATGTTAGAGACCTGGTTAAGGTTGTTATCCTGTTATGTAGGGTGACGCTATGCTAGTGACCGGTTAGGTCGGTATCCTAGTTAGGATGATGATATGTTATGTGATCTGTTAGATCGGCTTGTTGACTGTGAATTGTTATATGATTGTATGTTTATGTGCACATGGTTGTTGGACTGCGGTTGGGTTGAGGTGGGTCCTGCTTTGTGCTGTAGGCCAATATACCCAGGGTGGACCGGTTGTCCCGAAGGCCCAGCGAGCGGTCCGGATAGGCTGTAGGCCCCAAGAGGTCGGACCAGACGTGCTGAGGCTCGGAGAGTGGACCAGGCCGACTGAAGGCCTGGTGCGGGCGGACCAGTCATACTGTAGACTCAGAGAGTAGACCAGTCGGATTGAAGGCTCGGTGCGGGGGGACCAATCACACTGCAGACTCGATGTATATGGCTAGACTCGGAGGGTGGAGCAGTTGGACGGTTGGCCGGAGCGGCGGACCAGTCACACAGTAGGCCCGAAGGGCATGGCTGTTATGTGATCGGATATGTTATGGCATGTTATGCGTTTATGGTATATGTGGTTGGTATTTTGGGGATATCTCACTAAGCTTTGGGGCTTACAGTTGTGGTTTTATGTTTTTTAGGTTTTTCAGGAGACTGTGGCAAGGCAAAGGCGTGATCGTACCGCTCCTCATGTTTATGTTGTAATGTGATTCTGGAAATACTCTAAATGAATTGTATTGAAAACCTTTTTGTAATAATTTAATGAAATCGGGTTGTTTTTGAAATGTTTAAATTGGTTGGAAATTTTCGGTCATTACATGTAGTATCAAATAACTACAACTGTACTAACTATCTTAAATATTTAAAGTAACATGTGATCGACCTGTATCCTGCTACCGACTCTAGGAAAACGAATATGTAAGATGCCATAAGAAATGACATTTGGCACCCGTAGACTTGCAAGTCCCATTATAGCGAGCAGCAAGGTGTAGGATAGTCAATCCAGTATAGATCTATACGCAAACTTATACGCTCCCCAGTTAAGGAGATTCGGGATACAAGAGCGGTCATGGCAGGAAGTGCCATGACCCGCCCAATGGTGCACATAACTGCATAAATGTATATGTAATGAATGTGCTAACTGAATGTGTAATCTTTCTTTGTCTAGCCTGTATGTACTGAAATGTTCTGCGTGTGCTAGTTGTAATGTATGTTCTCTCTATCTAGTGTGTATAGTAATGTATTGTGTGTACTAGCTGTAATGTGTATGCTCTCTATCTAGCATGTATAGACTCATGAATGAACTGACTCGTTGTATGATATCACGTTCTAGTATCTTCCTACACTACCCATACAGAAGCTTACTAGTAATGTAACTGGTACGTACAAACATGGAAGTATACCCTTGCTACCCAAGGGTACTGAATGAACTGGAAGAACCTTTATGACTATATATGTACACATGATATATAACTAATATTTAAAGGACATTCGTACGGATACCCGATATCCCACCAGACCACATCTCAAGCGCGAAAAGGAAATAGGGTAGATAGCCTTCCTAAGTCTTTTAAACATTCCTCATATAACTATACACATATATGCATGCAATTTATAATGTCAAAGCATAAAGTAAGTTTTCTAAAACCTTTGAACATAATTAATATCTAAGAAAAGATTGACTTGTTGTCAATCTATAAAACGGGTTGAAAGCATGGGTTTGATAAAACACTTTAAGTATAAAGAAACATTTGTTTGAAACACAATTGTAAAGGAGTTTGAAATGAAAAATATAAAGTAAAATGTACAGTTTAATAAGGATTTTTAAACATATAAAATGTTCATGAAAAACTTTTGAAGGAAATTGTTTGGTAAAACGGCTAATGACTATCTGATCATTTGAATGCTGCTTATTAATCATATGTGATCGATATAATAAGTTGCATGATTCTACTTGTATCCCCCCCATAAAGTATTTAAAATCATTTAAAACATTGATTAAGGGGTATGAACTTACCTGTTGCGAGTGGATCGGAAGGAAGTGTCGGATAAGTGCTTGGTGTCAAGTGAAGACTTAGACACGCACAAAGATCCTAATTACATATGAGGATATGTATATAAACAATTAGTCTTTAAACAACTAATAAAAAAGTCAAGACACTCTAGGACATAACAAACACTTTGTATAAGTGTTATAAGTGCTAGGGAGTGCATCTAAGTGTTGTAGGGAAAGGCTATTGTGTTTGGGGTTCAAGGAACACTCCTAAAATGAGTTTACTCCCTAAAGATCAACACCCCTTGATTTTACGGTCGTAAACTCTTGAGTTTACGGTTGTAAACTACTAACCTTTTGACCATTTGCTGTTTTGAAGTCTTCTAAGCTATTCCAAGCATTCCTACTTCATGTTTAAGCCTTAGGAAGTGTTGTGTGGCATCAAAACACTCCTAAATGAAGTTTATGGTCTAAGGACCATTTTTCATGAGTTTACTACCTTAAACTCCTGAGTTTACTACCTTAAACTCCTAATTTTATGGTATTTGAGGTTTTCAAGTCCTTAGCTCAATCATGGGACTAGTCTAGGTTAGATTTAGCCATAAGGAACAACCATGGGACTTTTATGGGACTTTTAAACACTTTTTCGGGTGTTTAAGGTTTTGGGACATCCCCAAACTATAAACACAAAAATATGGAAAGTTTTGGTGCTTTTTGTGTGATAAACTCTTCAAGGATGAATCTAGACAAGTCCCTAAGGCATTGTGAAGCATCTAGGCACCTTAACACACCATTTTGGCCCTATTTTTGGTGTTACGGTTTTGGGACCTCCCAAAACCGTCAACACCTTTATCTTGGTGTTCTTGGGACTTTTCCTTGGTATAAATATGTATAGCTAGATTTAAATGACTCTAGAATAGAAGTACTTACATTGTGGAAGCTTGAAATGAACTTTAAGTCCAAGAACACTAGTGTGTGTTCTTGGTGTTCTTGGTGTCTTGGAAAAACTAATCAAAACACAAAAATGGATGGATTAAAGGATGTACAATCACTAGATTAAGTGATATACTAACTTGAAAGGGCTAGAAACACTTACTAGATTGAAGATTTTGAATAAAAACTTGGATGATACTTGAGAGGATATTTTTGAGTTTACTCATTTGGTGTTTGGGGAGTAAACTCATGCTTATGCATGAGTTTACGATTTTTGGACCCAAACTTAAAAGTTTGGCAGCGAACTTCTAAGACACGCGGTGTTTGCGGTTTTCAAATTTCAAAACCCGAGACGGCACTTTCTTTCACCCGTTCGCTTAAAAATAATATTAAAATAATCAAAAAAACTTTTAATTTCTTAAAAATAAGAAATAATGACATTAACTTATGACATGAGGTGGTTGACTTTTAGGGTTTGACCGAATGAAAATTTCGAGTCGTCACAAAGTCCATAACCATAATTGGTATGTAGTTGACCTGACTCGGATGGTCTATTTACGATTGCCTGTACACTTAGGAGTGTTAGAATGCTCAAAAACCCAACAGTGGTATCAGAGCCTAGGCTTGTTTTCTTCTTATACATGTGAAATCTACTTAAAAATCGAATTTTTTTTGCTGTCTGGCCAACGGACTCGGCGACTCCATCAGGTGACTCGACGAGTCCATGCCTTAAAAGTGTTCAAAATGATCCAACTCGTCGACTTGGTTCATGTACTCGACGTGTTGGACCCCCAGACAACATATCTTCGCCTGTTTTGGCTGGAATTGGACTAGGAACATTACCCTAAGCTTTTTTTCAACTTATAAACCATTTTTTGATGTGGTAATGTTCATCCTAATCCAATTTCAAAGATAATTGTCAATTGATTCAAGTGTTGTATTAGTTTAAGGATTAGACTTATTACATGAAAAAAATTGATTTTAATTATCTTGTTTTTATGAGTTTCTTAGATTAATAGGAATGTTATGTGAAATTGTTGTTTTCATTCCAAATTAATCTAAGAGTTCATTCTAAAATGTGTTTTTGTAACTTTTCCTCAAGTTATGAAAATTCCAATTTAAGACCCATAAAACTCATAAAGACTTCCATAAGTTATGAATAAGGAAGAGTCACATTCTTTTAATAGTTTAAAGTCTTCTATAACTTGTCCTCAAGTTATGGAACTTGAAGAGTTTTTGGATTAAAACTACTTTAAACACATAAGATATGGAAATTGAATAGTTTTCAATAGTTTCAAAACTTGCCCTCAAGTTTTGGAATTTGAAAAGTTTGCCCTTATGAATACTTTATTTCGAAGTTAAGCCCTTAGAATTTTAAAACTTCAATTCAACCCTTATACTTTATAATATTATAAGTTAATATATACATATACATATATATATATATATATATATATATATATATATATATATATATGTATATATATATGTATTAGAGCAAGTCGGCTTACCATTAGTAGGCCTCAATCACGAAATCGGTCTATCAAGGGGGTATAAGGTTACTGCTAATAAAATGGCAGTTTAATGGGTGCCCACTCTCACCCACTGCTTCCTTGACTGGTGGAGGGTCGTTAGCCGAACGCGTACGACAAGGACTATAATTCTCCCTTCCTTAAAAGTATTAATGATAAATACTAAGTAACTAAACTCTTAGTAATACCCAATCTTAGTTACTTAGGAAAATGTGAATTTGGTGCTAATCCATGAAATTACACTTTGCACATTGTTTAAGTCGGTTAGTGGAGCATGAGTGGTTAACTGGCACACTAACTCGGATTTAACAAGGTAGGAAAAGGGTAACATAATGTTTATCATGGTATCAGTGGAGCGTGTGTGGTTAACCGGCACGCCGATTGAGGGGTAAACACTTAAGGGTACTGTTAGGGTGCAAAGTCATGCTTGGATGTAATGTGTTTAGTCTTTCCTCTTTGTATGTGTAAATGGGTTGAGTCTTTTCCTATAAATAGGAAGTGAGTGACTCCCATTATGTAAGAGTCCATTTTGGAGTGTTAGACTAGAGAGAGAAATTGTATACAAACCCATTAGTATAATCTTTCTAGATCTAATAAGAGCTTAAAAAGATTTATTTACTCCTTGTGTTCTTGAATTTGTATGATGAATCACTAGATCTTTCCTAATTTCGCACATGCCATCAGAATCAACACCACTACAATTGGTATCAGAGCGGGTGTTCTTGATTTTCATCAAGAATTGATCCTTGATGGCTATTTTGATTTGGTGATTCTTATTGTTCATTAATCTTTGTGTTTAGAGAGTGTTTTTGTGTTCTTGAAGTCGAATTTTTCTTTGATTTGATCCATAATTCGACTTTCTCTCTCTAGAATACTTGTTTCTGATCATGGTGGGTTTGCCATATGATTCTTGGATTGTGATTGTTAAAGATGTGAAATACAAAGTCAATGAAGATCAATTTTATGGGTTGGTGTTAAGGAAATTGATTTCATGGGGTAATATGGTTTCTTATGGAGGTTTGAAGGATGATCATGGAAGCTTGGGATTTCAACCAATTTGTAAGATTGCATGGTTGAATAAAATTGCCTTGTCCATATTAGTTTGTAGTAGAAATCAAAAGGAAGGTGAAGAAAGAGATTTGTTCAATAAGAAATATGTTTCTGTTATTAAAGACCCAAATGATCTTCGTGCTCTTAAATTTTTTGAAGTTCTTGATAATGGAGTTCAATGTGATGTTCTTGATGTTCAAGAAAAAGGAGTTCAAGTTGATTCTCAAGATGAAAAAGTTTTTTGCTCAATTGGAGTTCAAACCGATGATATTTTGTGTTCTTGTGATTCGTTTGAAGGAATGATTCCTTATCGAAAGCCGGTGATCCAAGAAAATCACAAGTATCAAACTCCAAAAGATTTGATTCAAACTCAAAATGTTCATGTTGTTGAAAGTGAGTTTGTTCATGGAGTCAAGTCTTCAAGATGCAAAAATATGAGAAAGAAAAAGAAGAAGAAGATTAATCGGAAGAACAAGCGGGTTTACTCACAAAAATCGTCATATGTTGTGAAGCTGAAATCCGTGAAGCAAATTTGGGCTCCAAAGTAACAATCTCCAAGAGTTGAATTGAATTTCAAGTCAAAATCCAAAAGTGTTGGTGGTTCTTTTGAAGATGTTCTTGGTTTGATGGAGAACACGAAGAACACGAAGAACGAGTTGTACATCACGCATAATGGGTGGTACAATGCTCAAATTGGAGATTTTCTCGTTCCAACTAAAGAACCAAGATCTTCTAAATATGATTCATTCGTTGCTAATCGATCTCGATTCGTCAAAAAGGTATCTCAAATTCTCAAATGGATTCCAAAACGTCCATGATTTCGATTCGTATCTTACGTTTTTCAGTTTAAATCGATTTGCCTCATTGGATCAAATCCGTTTCAACCCCTTTGTTTGATCCAATTAATTTTTTTTAGATCAAGCCCAACACAAATAATCGTTACTATTCATAGTTCATGATTAAGCCCATAATCCATTTTAATCCAAAAATTCTTGATCTGTTGTTGTTTATAGCTTCAATTACTAAGTCCAAAAGAAAGTAAATCATTTGAAATCCATTCAAAAGCCCAATTGATTTTGATCCGTTACTTTTATTGTTCGTTCGATCCAAGATTGAGTCCTGTTCGATCCGATATCTTAAATCGAAAAGCCGATGTAGACTTGAAAGTTGAATTTGTTTTCAATCGACGTATATGATGTTACTCAGTCAACTTGTACATCAGCCTTGTCTGGTTGTACAATTGCATATTGTCTTCATTGGTTCTTTATCTGAGAATTGATTTCTTTGAGTCGTTGTTGGTGAATCGATCCCATTTGATTAACAGATTCATGAAAAATCGACATTGAATTTTTCGACTAATAGATGCTTGGAGTCGAAATTGAATCTGATATTCTTTCCAGTTCGTATCTGGAAAGAAATCAATTTGAGTTGAAATTGAATCTGATATTCTTTCCAGTTGGTTAATCAGATTAGACGGTTTGATTTCGATGGTTTGTGAAATTGAATGTCTTGAGGTCGATGGTCGATTATTAGCATTCTTATTAGACTGATATAACGATAATATCACTTGGAATAGAAATCTAATTTAAGACTGATTGAAATTTAGACTGATGTTGTTATACATAGTTTGATTTGTTCTTGAAGTTGAGTTAATCTGATTTCGAAGGTTGACTGGAACAAAAGGGAATGTTTGATTTTTGAAAAGCGAAAGCCTGGAGGCTGGATTCGTTAATGGAAATCGATGTTGTTCTTGATGTTCAATTAAGAGTAAAACGAAAAAGTCAAAATCAGATTTTTCATAGTCGATTCAATGGATTGAAAGGCGAAATTGTTTGAGAGAAGATCAAAAATCGAAGTCAAATGTGTGATTGGAATCGATTTTGGAGTCAAATTAGTTAAAATGGTCGACTGGATTGGTTGTTTGAAAAAGCAAAAGTTGATTTTTGGAGATTGATGTTTCGAAGGTTTATAACTAGTATCGACATTGCGACTGGAACAAATCAATTGGGGAAGACACACAAAAGTTTCGAAATTGGTCCTTTAAGTTTCAAAAGTTTGACACATTTGACCCAATTTTGACATTGGGGTAATTTTCTGACAAATGCAAAGAAGTTTCATGTTCAGTCCCTGCAGTTTGTGCGAATTTACGCTTTATGCCCGGTTTCGCAAATGGACAAGAGTTTCGCATATTTGACTGTTTTTGGTGCAACGGGCCCCTGCAAGTTTCAGAAAATGACAATTTCTACCCGGATTTTGAAAAATCTTGCAACTTTCACCCAAAAAGTAAAAAATTTTCATAAATTGGAAATTTTTTGTGGCTTTTTCGTGATTGTTTTTCCGTGCAAGATTTTTGGTGATTCATTTTTGGTACACATCAAGGGGGAGTATCGTGAAGACTATTCCTCGGGCGCTTCTCATCTTTAGTGGGTTTGATAATCTTTTTTTTTATTATAAAAAGGGGGAGAATGATGGGTATTCGAAGACTCTCGGGTTTGTCGAATATTCATTTGCGGATTTTAAGGGGGAGAATGTTAGGGTGCAAAGTCATGCTTGGATGTAATATGTTTAGGCTTTCCTCTTTGTATGTGTAAATGGGTTGAGTCTTTTCCTACAAATAGGAAGTGAGTGACTCCCATTATGTAAGAGTCCATTTTGGAGTGTTAGACTAGAGAGAGAAATTGTATACAAACCCATTTGTATAATCTTTCTAGATCTAATAAGAGCTTAAAAAGATTTATTTACTCCTTGTGTTCTTGAATTTGTATGATGAATCACTAGATCTTTCCTAATTTCGCACATGCCATCGGAATCAACACCACTATAGGTACCAAGTAATTTGCATGGTTACTTCACACCTTGTTTTGTGATCCTCGGTATCCTAGTCACAAAACCTGAAGGGCACACTCGAGATTGAAATATGCCATTGAACAGTTTAATGAATCTCAAAAGAATCTAGGAGTTCCAAAACCAATTAAAACCTTATAATACATTTTGTGTATCTTGGTGGAAATTGCTGAATCGTTATTCACCTACCTTCAAATATTTTATAGCTTGGATTACGGCATCCCTCTTCAGAGTTATAAAGTAGTTTGTAGGGTCATAGCCTTAATATCTCATATTGGGTGTTATATTAAGGACTTTTAATCAACTATCTCGAATGTCTCCCAAAAGATGTCTAGTTCAGACATCTATGATCCTCCCAAATCTCTTGGAACTTCTCTTCCTCCACCTCCTCCAATTATTCTCTGTATCCCACAAGTTCAAGGTCACTCAAGCCCTATTGATAAGCAAAGTCTATGTGTGCTCACATCTTGGAGATGAAGTCACATATTGACAAGCTGGGAGAGTTGGGTGTCAAAGTCTTAAGAAAGTTGGATGTTCATTCACTTTCTAAGTTACATAGTGAGTCACCTTTGGGACTACTATGAAATAGACTATGACATCAACCTTAATGATCTTATCTATTTGCTTGGTACTGCTGAATCAGCAATGATTTGGAGCTTTGGTGAAGCAAATTTGATTAGTAGATCAACTTCCCAAACCTTCAATGGACATTGACAACGGCTGCATTGGATACCTAGTAAAAGCTTTCTCTTCCCAATTGAAAGGGTTTGGTCATAATCAACTCGGTTGACCAAATGGTAAAGAGAAAGGCTAAGTCTGAGATTGTCTCATGTAACATTCCCAAAGGTTCTATATGGTTTTATTGCCAAAAGGAAAGGGCATTGGTTGCGAAGATGCCATATTTACCTGAAAGATCATAAGGTTGATCAAGTTAATAAGTTTGACTCTACTTCAGGTAAAGTCCACTATCTAACTCGATTAAGTTTGTATTCTGAGATTCTTATTACATGATGTGACTGGGTATGCTGAATCTCAAAGAAACTTAAAGAAAGAGTATGCTGAATCTGATCGCGAAGATGGATTTCTATTGCTTGATTGAAGATCAGATTCTTGAGCTACTCTTAGGAGTTATGATAGATTGCTAGGAAACATGTAATAGCATAGTTTTCATTTAAAGTTGCATTGTAAACAAAAGTGTTTTCAACATTTTATAAATAAGTAAATAAATAAAAGTTTATTTTACTTTATTTTATATCTCCTTGCAGTGGCTTTTAAGAAAACTTGATGTTTGTATGTTTCTACCAATATTGAAAATATGAATTTGACTCTTTCATTTGTGGTAGTGTCTAAATTTACCAAATAAGGAATGATTCTCATCACCCAAGGTTTCATTTGGATAGAATCTTGGAAATCATGAAAGTTGTATAGTATGATGAATGATAATTTTCATCTTTGGAAAATTAAGACTAGTTCTTTGTTCACATTTATATGTGAGTCAAGTGAAGGACTAAGGGATTGAGTACACATTCTTGTGCACGGATCAAGTCCACCACAAAAGATCTATAAGAATATTCGTCATGATTTACTAATGTTTAGTAAATAGGGTTACACTTACATGTTTAAGTGTAATTCTGATACTTTGGAAAATTTTTGATGTATGGCAGAACGAATGAAAATAATCAAATTAGGTAGAAGGATAAAAGTTTCTCAAATCTGAAAAGATGCATGAGTACTTTAGTATCATGTTATATGATCATCTTAATGATTAAGAGACCTTACCATATTTCATCCTCTAAGTGCATTCTGATAGCTAAGAAGAGGAGCTATGAATTGTTGAAGTGGTCAAATCAAGAAGATGATTCATACCTCGTTCCAAAAACAATTCTTAGAGTCATACTCCAAGATTGTAACACGAGTGACATATCTTAAAGGAAGGTTTCTTAACACTAGTCAAATGTAAGATTAAAAGTATCCTACTCTTGTACATTTGAAATTGGTAAGTTGTGATGTTTTGGATAAAACAAAGACCAACTAAGAACAATTGTGAGAAGTGTTTGTCTTGATAAAGAATCCAAACTATCTCTTGAATATTTGGCAAGATAGTCTTACATGTCAAGAGGACAGTGGGAGTCTTAAAGATCCTGGAAGAATTTCTACATCTAATCAAGAATAAAAACTTATAGTTTAACACTAGCACACGACATGAGGTTTATAACCTATCGTGTTGACATATTTCTATTTTTGTGCCAATTCCAATTAAAGTTGGCTTTGCATATGACTTCTTAGAGTTGTCAATTGGTTGCATAACAACTTGGAAGCAATGGCAGGCCCTTGGGCTGTCAGATGGCAAGAAACTAAGATTGAGTTCCGTCCATATGAGTTTGGATTTGTCGTTATCCTTGTCTTGTGACTATGGTTTTGACAATTGAAATCGATAAGAACACATACACCATAAAATCTAAGGGTGATAAGGTTTCTCTCCGATTCATTAAAATGATGGTGAGGAGGCACTTCCACCAAGTAGATTTGAAGCAGATAGCAAAGATCCAAACAGTTGAGACTATGATTACGACATCCCTTTTCATAGTTCTAAAATTGTTTAGACACACCTGTGAGTTATCTAAGATAAGGTGTATGATTTTGATAAAGTCTTATCAAGGCAATCCTATCTCAGAAATCAGAACATTGGTAAGAAAGTCAGTAAAGTATTGACGTCTAGAAGTCCAAGTGATTTCTGAGTACATGGAAAAGCTTGTGGGAGCATAAGTGTTATGCTAATAATCATCATGTTAGTGGGAGCATGATAATTA
Organism: Lactuca saligna; assembly: GCF_052625555.1. Taxonomy (NCBI): domain Eukaryota; kingdom Viridiplantae; phylum Streptophyta; class Magnoliopsida; order Asterales; family Asteraceae; genus Lactuca; species Lactuca saligna. The sequence continues at coordinate 17,630,262 of NC_136418.1, forward strand.
TTATTAGTACTGCAAGAGAGCAATGTTAATTATAGAAAAACAAAAGTTTTGATTCGTGAAGTTGCAGGGGTTAAAAAGTTGTTTTGTTATAACTAAGGGAGAGGAAATTATACTTCATTCAATTCTAAAAGGCTTAGATTGAGATTTTAATCATCTTTAGTCAAGAATATATATATATATATATATATATATATATATATATATATATGAGTGTTATGTTGGTTTGGTTCAACTTAAGAAAATTCTATATATTGTGTTCTTAAAATTCGATTATGAATACGGCATCCCTCTTCATAGTCAAATTTTGAGAACATGGCAAATAAAAATATTATAGCAAAAGACTGGTCTAGAATCATGTATTTATGTGAGACATCATGAATCGTGTCCCATTTGCTTTGGGTACAAGATCAATTGCATGTGCTATAATATTTATCCTTCCTAAAATTTTCAAAATGCATGGGGCATTAAGAAGGGAAAAGGTCTAGAATTGGATATGACTAAAATGATTAAGCAATTGTCAAGGACAATCTAAGGTTTACCATAGATTGGTTGCTTAGGGACAGTTGGAAGTATAATGTTAATTTTTTGAAGTGATAGTCAAAATGGGAATATGGGAAGGTGGAAGTTGTTCAATAAATCTATGTAAGATTTGGAAACTTAATGCAAGAAGGATGTTTCCAAGGAGTTGATATCCTTTGGAACGCTCTGTAATGTTTATGTCAAGTCTTTGTGATTTTGTGCATAATCGTTACAATAGGATCAATGCATATAAGTTTCGAATCTAAAAAATTTCGGTAAATGCCATGAATTTGGAATTCATGCATTTGCGGTAAGGATTTGGGACTATGAAATGAGAATTATTAGAGTTATGTGCAATACATCTATTTCACAAAGTAAAGATCATAGACAAACTTAGTATGCATACTTGGAGTGTGGCATAACTAATGTTTAGACAAACATAGTGTGCATACTTGGTGTATGGCATGACTAGTGTTTAGAAAACATAGTGTACATGCTTGGAGCATGGGACAACTATTGTTTTAATTCAAGTATCAAGTTGATAGTTTGAAACAGTATGCAATGAATAATGTGTAATCAATATGGTGATAAATAAAGGGTATTTTATTTATATTCATAAGTTCGGAGACCATATTGGATTCAACAACTCTTGTGTTTCACTTTGCATATTTTGACTTCCAGAATAACTTGGTCGTTCTTCCTGAATGACTAAGTTATTCAATCCATCCACAGTCAGTCATATGTTGGAAATAGATATGAATCAAGACTGTCATGGGTTGGCTTGTAGAGGTCTAAGTTGTTGGACAAAGTGATGCTACATCACTCTTGAGTGCTCATAAGTTCTGAGTATTGAACTCAACCCACGCTCATGGGAATCACTTCATGCATTTTATTATGAGTGATCATGAGACGATAATATCTTATATTTTTCAAACCTAGAGATATGAGTTGTTACTATGAATTGGTTATACATTGATCGCACGAAAATGCATTGGTAACTCGATATTATAAAACTTGCATTTGTTTATGATTCAACAAGTAGTAGAACAAGCCATATGAGTCGAAGTTTATCCATTCCTTTTACCTTCGGGATAAAAGTGATATATGTAGGCCCCTCGATGATTTAATGATGACACATGTGAGTGCTTGGCCAAGCCAGGACTGATTTGATCAGTTCAATCAGTCAGTCATCATAAATCAGAAATCGGGAGATAACAAATGGTCAAAGAGAATGATTTATAATCCATTTCTTAGTCCATATGATATCTAGAATGGAGGAACATATGATCCCTTATCTAATGGACAAGTCATTGAAAAAGGTCAGAGTTCATCGGCAAGGTCAGAGTTCGACAGCGGCTTTTGAGAGCTACGATTGCCAGTTAGGTTCTGAAGTCATACTCAATAATAGTTTTTGACTTATCCAAGTGGGATACTGTTCGATTAGTGTCTAAGTCAATAACTATAATTGGTATTTAGTTGACCCGACTCAGCATGGTCCATTTGGGTTGCATGGCATCATGCATTTGGATAGAAGAAAATGAGAGAAATAACACTTATGCTTTGGTAATATATTATAAGTTCTAATATATTAATAAGATTATTTAATTAGTATTGATCAAGAATTAATTTAAAATTAATTAAGTGATCAAAAGGAGACTAATTACATATATGGGTTGATTGTGTAAATCATCCATACTTGTATAGTGGGCTAATGCTCCATGGATTATCAAGTTGGGATAAAACCCATAGAATGGTCCATGGATGCTCCATGGTGTTTTTATACCCATGGATCATGGAAATGAAAGGCCTTGACAATTAAGGTTTACATCGTGTAACCCTAATTGTGACACACTATATAAGCATCTTATTCTTGTCAAAATTTGCCACCATGAGAGACTATGAAGGAATGGGGAGGGCTAGCCGATTTCATGAAGTGTATCATTTCTGTCTAAGTTATTCCAAGTGCATTTGATGGTGTGTGAACCATTTGAGGTGTCACACTTGGGGCACTAGGCTCTCGAGCTTCATGTTGTCAAGATACATCAACAAGGTATGTATTCTATCTAGTTTTGTTATCTTAATACGTATGATTGTATGCCAGTTAGGGTAATACCTTGGAATATTCATATTTACATGTATAATAGAGAAAACATAGATCCAAGGTACTTAGTGTTTCATGTACACTTAGGGGGTTGTGGTTTTCGCCCTCAAGATTAGGCGAAATTACCTCTATTAGGTTTGTTGTACCATTTACACAGACAGTAAGAGCTTGAGGTACCTCATGGTTCAGCCAAATCTAAACATGAGGCAGAGTCAGTGGTTAGATGTGGTGACAGACTACGAATGTGAGATCCTTTACCACTCGGGCAAGGACAATGTAGTGGCCAATGCCCTTAGCCGCAAGGTAGTGGCAGGCCTGATTAGAGACGTATGCTTCAGGATGCCAGTGATTACCCTATTACTAGCACAGATCCGGGAGGCGTAGGTCGTGGGCCTGAAGGAGGAGCGCCAGAAATGCGAGCGGATTATAGGCCAAGTGACCTCCTTTGAGTATGACAGCCATAGGTTGTTGACCCTGCATGGGAGGGTCTAGGTTACGTATTGGAGCAGCGTATGATAGGTTCTAAGGGATGAGTCCCATCATTCTAGGTTCTTTATCCATCTTGGGGTAACATATCAAAATCTTTGCCCTGATTACCAGTGGCCCTGCATGAAGCGGGACATAGCATGGTACGTAGATTGGTGTTTGTCTTGAAAGAAAGTCAAGGTCAAGCAGCAGCGAGCCCAAGACAAGATGCAACCGTTGGATATTATGGTGTGGAAATGGGAGGATATCACCATGGATTTCTTCACCAAGCTTCGCAGGACCGCACGTGGAGTAGATTCGATATGGGTCATCGTGGATCGGTTGACCAAGAGTGCTCATTTTATCCCGATCCAGGAGAGTATATCAGCAAAGAAGCTAGCTGAGATCTACGTTTCAGAGGTGGTTCACGACATGAAGTGCCCGTTTCGATGGTGTCAAACCGAGGCGTCCGTTTTACTTTTAGTCTTTGGAAGCGGTTTCATGATAAGATGGTTACTCGTCTCCACTTCAGCACCGCTTTCTACCCTCATACAGATGGACAGAGCGAGAGGACGATACAGACTCTTGAGGACATGCTATGAAAATGTGTTTTGGATTTCGATGGCAGTTTGGATACGTATCTTCTGTTAGCGGAGTTTTTGTATTACAATAGTTACCACGGCAGCATACACCCACCTCCCCTCGAGATGCTCTATGGGAGGAGATGTAGGACCCCAATCTGTTGGGTCAAGGTTGGTCAAAGACTCATGGGAGTACTAAGGTAGTACTCAAGACTACTAATAGGATCCAACAGGTTTGGAGAAGGCTCCAGACTACTCAGAGTCGGTAGAAAAGCTATGCCGACAAGTGACGTTCAGACTTGGAGTTTCATGTGGGCGACATGGTCCTCTTAAAGGTGTCACCTTGGAAAGGTTTCATTCGCTTTAGGAAGCGGGTCAAACTGGGCCCCAGGTACATCGTCCCATACAGGGTTATAGCCCGAGTGAGCAAGGTTGCGTATCGTTTGGATCTTTAACCAGAGCTCAACCAAATCCGCAACATTTTCCATGATACTCATATGTGGAAGTGTTTAGCGGATAACTCGGCGATTGTGCCCCTAAAGGACATTTAGGTCAGTGACAACCTAAATTACAGCGAGATACCATTAGCTATTCTCGACAAGAAGACGAAGGAGCTAAGGAACAAGTGGGTTGAGTTGGTGAAGGTGGAGTGGCAGCACCACAAGGCTTTAGAGTGGACTTGGGAGACAAAGCAGGAGATGAGGGAGCACTACTCAGAGTTGTTTCCCGACGCAGTAGACTTCCAGGATGAAGTCTATGACAAGTCTATGACACGATTGTTCCTCCAATTCACTCAAACCAAGGCTCTGATACCAACTTGTAACACCCAAAAATTTACGCCAAATTTAAACTTTTAATACTAAAAAAGAGTCAAATAGTAATTGTTTTTACAAAACATTTCCAATTCGTTTATCATCAGAGTGTTCCAAAATAGATCACGCCTTTGCCTTCCCTCGCTCTCCTGAAGTACCTGCAATAATAAACTGAAAATTGTAATCCCGAGGGCTTACTGGCCTACCCCCAAAACACCAACACCATACTGACAGAAACCACAGCCATAACGATCAATCAAACAACATACATACTGGGCCATCGGCCGGACTGGTCCGCCCTACTGGGCCTACAGTCTATCTGAATCTATCCCAAGCCTTCGGCATGACAGGTTTGCCGTGTGGGCCTACAGTCTCCCCAAGCCGCTCAGACGGTGTGTTGGCCTACAACACAAAGCAGGACCGCCTCAACCCAACCAACAAGCAACTAACCATGTACGCATACTATCATATACTGGCATATACATATGGCAAACATATCTATCTCGTTGACCATCAATCATAGAGTTTCACTCGTAACAAGAGTATCGACCTAAAAGGTCACTAAGATAACAATCCTTACGCATCATAAAAGCATAACATACTATCTATCCTGATTCCGATCTAACAGATCCGAATCATACGTAGCATACCATAACAACCGATCTAACCGATCTCTAGTATAACAACCATTCTAAACAGGATGAATTCTAACAAGGCAATAACATAACACCCATCCAAAACCAGGATGAAATCTAGCATGGCGATAACAATGCAACCATCCTAAACAGGCCTTGGTGCCGTAGACCCTATCGATATAGTCAGGATAACTCACCTCATAGATGTCGATTGAAATGCAAACTCCAACTATCGGATCACCTGACACCTGCACCACCACCCATAACCATGGCATAATATACTCATAAGTTCTTACTCATATGAGACACCTCATAACCTCTTAGTAATTCCTGATCAAGGTTAGAATCCTCAGTCAAGGTCAATAGTCCATGTTGACCTCAACTCGTCGAGTGCACTCGGCCACTCACCGAGTCTGTGGAGCACATTCCAACTTGCCGAGTCATCAGAGTGACTCGTCGAGTCCCTTCGAATCCCGGTCAATCCTTAAGGGCCACCCGTCGAGTTTCCTCCTTGTAACTGGATGGGTACACATGCATGCCTATCCAAGGGAAAAGCCATCCGACTCGCTGAGTTGTTCTTCAACTCGTCGAGTTTTATGGTGATCTTCATCGGACTCGCCGAGTTGTTCATCCAACTCGCCAAGTTCAAGGACCATATTCATGTGAATCGCCGAGTCATCCTTGAGACACGCCGAATCCATCTACTCCTCTTTCCATACAGACTTGTTTTGAGCCATGCAATGGCACCAAATCATAGATCCAAGCTTCTAGAGCATAATTACCACGTAAAGTTGCAAACTTTACGTGCATACATGGTTATAAAGGCTCCAAATGTCTATTTTAAGTTCTTAATGGAGCTTCTAGTCCAAGAGCGACTCCAACCACAACCATTACAACAACTTTATGACTCTAGCATCCAAGGAGGGTCCAGATCTGAAGTTACAACTTTAGATCTAGCCCATAGCTCAACATCCAAACTTGAAAATCCATAAAAAGCCCTAGAATCAACCAAAGGGAAGAAAAGGAAGTAAGAATGGTACTTTGTTACCTTCAAACGATGCTAGCTGAGGCAAAACTCGCTTCCCATTCCTTTCTTGCTTCAATTTCCTTTGCACTCTTAGCTTCCTTCCTCCAATATCCTCTTTTCCAAGCATCAAACCCACACCAAGGCACACACACACGAAATAGGGTTTCAAGAATTGTCAAAGACTGTAAGGAGTCCCAAAGGAGGCTGAGGCTCCTTTAAATAGGGGTGCAAACCCCAGGATTTAGGGTTTCATCTGCCAGCTCCTACTCGCTGAGTCCCAATAGTGGACTCACTGAGTAGGTCACTAACCACGCGTTCTCACCCCGCTGCTACTCGACGAGTAGGTCGACCAACTTGTCGAGTAGAGCTTTATCTAGAAATTCTTAATTAATTAATACCTGAGGATCGGAGCATTACAATTCTCTCCCCCCCCACCCTTGAACTCAACTTCATCCTCGAAGTCTGCTGTAGAAAACAATGTCGGGTAATGCTCGCACATTTCTCCTTCCGGCTCCCACGGCCACTCAGATCACCTCCGATGTTCCCACTGCACGTTTACTAAAGGTATTTCCTTATTCCGCAAAATCTTCTTCTTCTTTTCCAAAATAGCTAAAATCCTCTCCACATAGTTCTATCGCTCATCGACCTGATTGTCATCCAACGATACCACTGCCTCCTGGTCCATGACGCACTTTCGCAATTGCAAAACATGAAATGTGTTGTGGATCTGGCTAAGTTCCTCCGAAAGCTCTAGCCTATAAGCCACCTTGCCAACCCTGGCAACAATCCTGAACGACCCAATGAATCGGGGACCCAATTTTCCCCTCTTCCTGAAACGGATCACACCCTTCCAGGGCGAGACCTTCAGGAGAACCATGTCACCCACCTGAAATTCCAACTCAGATCGGCGTCGTTCGACATAACTCTTTTGTCGACTCTAAGTGGTCTGCAGTCACTGTTTAATCTGCTGTATCATCTTGGTAGTTTGTAGAACTACCTCTGTCCGACCCATCACCCTGTGCCCAACCTCGCCCCAACAGACTGGGGTCCTACACTTCCGCCCATACAACAGCTCGAAAGGCGGGGCGCCAATACTGGAATGATAGTTGTTGTTGTAGGTGAACTCTGTAAGCGGTAGGTGGGAATCCCAACTTCCACCGAAATCAATGACGCACGCCCTCAACATATCTTCGAGGGTTTGAATGGTCCGCTCACTCTGCCCATCCGTATGTGGATGGAACGTTGTACTGAAATGAAGCTTCATACCTAGTTCCTCGTGGAACTTCTGCCAAAAACCGGAAGTAAATCGGACATCCCGATCGGAAACTATGGAAACTGGAACCCCATGGAAAGAGACAATCTCGCGGACATATAGGTCGGCCAACTTCTCCGCTGACAAAATCTCTCGTATAGCTAGGAAATGGGCACTCTTGGTCAATCGTTCCACGATGACCCATATAGCGTCGAATCCCCTTGCCGTTCTTGGCAATTTCATGATAAAATCCATCGCGATCCGTTCCCATTTCCACATAGGAATCTCCAGAGGCTGCAGCTTACCATGCGGCCTCTGGTGCTCGACCTTGACCATCCTGCAGGTCAAGCACCTCTCAACGTACCAAGTGATATCTCGCTTCATACCAGGCCACCAATAACTCAAACTCGAATCTCGGTACATCTTGGTAGCCCTCAGGTGAATAGAAAAACGAGGCTTATGAGCCTCCTCCATCACTGTCTGCCTAACTACTCCGGTCATCGGAACCCAAACCCGACCATACCGGGTCAATAGCCCGCGGCTATCCTAAACAAACCGGGCACTTTCGCCTTTAATCCTTTCCAACTTCTAGCTTTCCGGTTTCATACCCTCGATCTAAGCATCTCCGACCAAACCCACCAGCGGGAAATCCACTGCTATCTTCATACATATGGCTGGGGTAGAAGACCTTGCTGACTTGCGGCTCAGAGCGTCCGCAACCACATTTGCTTTACCAGGATGGTAAAGGATCTCGCAATCATAGTCCTCGACTATATCTATGTCACACCCCAAAACCAAGAACGGCGGAAACATTCCGGGGCGGAGGACGTCATGTACAGTATCACAACACAGTAAATGTAAATAAGCAAACAACATCGTCCATTGCATTAAATATATAATTTTAATACAAGTGATGATGTTGTTTGCTTATTTACATTTACTGTGTTGTGATACTGTACATGACGTCCTCCGCCCCGGAACGTTTCCGCCGTTCTTGGTTTTGGGGTGTGACAGATTGGTATCAGAGCATTGTTTATAGTGAATCAAGTATATCAACCCATAAAAGATATACTAATCTATAAACCCAAAAGGGACTAAAACACTCTGACCAAGAGTCTATACTTTAAATAATAAAATATTTAATTAAGTATACTAGTCTACATTCATACTAAAATCAGTGTCACAATGACAAGAACAAAAGTATTACGATTGTCGAATATCACAGGTGACCTCGGGAATGTATGGTCAGTCCTGGGAATGGCATAGCCTGATCAACTATGCTGGTCCTAGGAGTGATTAGCATATGCCCTAGAATGGTTGTGATATGTTAACAACTCTAAAAACTTACCAACAATACCACAAGAAGATCAGTACAACTTAACCTTAAAATACTATAGGAGTATTTTGTGCTACTAGTTACACGTATACAATATTCTTATACCTCTCTTCTCGCGTAGATCTAAATGGCTGGATTCCATCATGGCGACCCGTACTTTCCCAATGAAGGCAATGCCGGGTGGATCGATGAAGAGCCCGAAGATGACCATCCAATCCCTTTGGATGATCACCTCGCAGAAGGCTTTTCGGATGGATCCGACTCCGAGCCTGAAGTCAACAACCTACCGCTTGTAGGTCAAGCCCCGAACAACAACCCTCGACCAGCGTTTCCAGGTCCTACTACCATGTGGGCAAACAATCTGAATCGCTGGAGTGATGAGCAGGGTCAGCCCTTGCCATACTTTGGGGACCGAACCTTCTACAACATCAGCGATGGTGGCTCTGCTGACAGAGCTCTGCCGGTGATCATCCGCAGAATAGCTCGTAATGTCGAGCAAGGTCGAGCAGCCATCGACCGGGTCATGGAGATTGATGCCAATTCAGGCGTCAATACAGTCCGCATTCGCCGTCTTGAAGAAGACATGGAACGGACCCGGAGAACCAACGAAACTCTGCAGCAACAGCTGGTTGCCTCCCGTGCTGAAGTCTTAGAACTTCGAGCTCGTCAAAGAGCTCAAGACCGACACCTTCAAGAGGTGTTTTGCCAAGTGTCCGACCTCAGGGATCACCCGAGGAATTCCCATCGCCACTAGATGATGTCTAGTACATCTCTGTCTTTTGATTTAGGGATAGCCTTGAACTTATGTGCTTTAAGTAGCACTTGTCTGTAAAATATTCCTAACTTTCAGTACTCTAATTAGGAATCTAGGACTGTCAGTATTGTCCTTATGGTATGATGTAAGACCTACTGTTAGGTCGATTTTTCCTTGAACTTATTACATCAGTAATACCTGTGCTATTGAGATCTATATAATCTGTGGGAAAAATTTGTACACTTGTGTATTCCTACTAATATTTCTTATGTGATTTCAAACACTCATTCAAACTGTTGGGCTATGGTTAGTTATTCCATGGGTCACTCTCACGTTGCTTACCAAATTGATTCTTATCATCCTTCTTGTCTTTATAAACTTATAGCTGAAGGATGCCTCCTCGCAAATCTCCTCGGAATAGGAATAATCCTGTACCTCCACCGCCTCCACCACCTGCGGTCATCGATACTGCAGCTCTGAATGCTGCTGTAGCTGCAGCAGTGGCTACTGCCATGGCTCAGTATCACTCATCGGATGCTAGCAGAGGTGGAACCCCTGTTGAATCTATCCCAGTTGAAATCCCTGTGCGCTCGAGGGAGTGCTCTTACAAGGATTTTACAAACTGCAAGCCAAAGCCTTTCTATGGCACCGGCGGAGTCATTGCTCTCTCGCAATGGTTCGAGAAGACTGAATCAGTCTTCGAAATCTGTTCGTGCCCTGCCGCATTCAAGGTGAAATATGCCGCATGCACCTTCGAGGATAAAGCCCTAACGTGGTGGAACGGCCACGTCAAAGCCCTAACTCTCGTCGTGGCTAACGACATGGGCTGGGCAACAATGAAGGACCTCATGACTGAGGAGTACTGCCCTAGGGGTGAAGTCCAGAAGTTAGAACATGAACTCTGGAATCTATCTATGAAGGGCACCAACGTGATCGCTTACACTGCCCGCTTTAGCGAACTGGTGGCCCTATGCCCCAATATGGTTCCCACTGAGGGGAAAAAGATTGAGCGGTTTGTATGGGGGCTAGTGCCTCCGTACCATGGGAACGTCTTAGCATCCAAACCTGCTACTTTCGACAGTGCCAAGCGATTGGCACAAAGACTTATTGACCATGGAGTCAAGACCCCTGCAACTACAACCACTCTAGCCATCCCAGAACCCTCCAAACCCGCTGGCAACAAGCGGAAGTTTTGGGATGAGAAGAAGAAGTAGCGTGTTTCAAAGAAACAGCAAATCGTAGCAGTACATGCTGCGGTAGCCCCTACTGCTGTTACTGCTCCGGGGAAGCAGTACTCTGGAAGTTTGCCGAAGTGCAATAAATGCAGCTTCCACCACCACGGCGCCTGCCGTGAGATGCAGTGTAACAACTGCCACAGAAAAGGACACACTGTCCGATTCTGTAAGTTCCCGGCGCAACCGATTTCCCAAGTTCCTGGCTCTGGCATGAGCCCAACTTGCTATGGATGGGGCGAAGCTTCGTAAACCACAAATTTGCTTGCATGCTTAAGAAACAACCGCACGCACTTAATGAACAATTCACAGTAGAAATGGCCAATGGGAAGACTGAAAGTACTAATAGCATATACTTAGGTTGTCTTCTAACCTTAGATAACCATTCATTCCCAATTGACCTTATGCCGGTCTCGATAAAAAGTTTCGACGTTATTATCGGCATGGATTGGTTAAGTCTTCATCGCGCCGACATCATGTGCTACGAGAAAGCAGTCCGACTGAACCTTCCGTCTAACGAAACGCTTATAGTCTACGGCGACAAACCTGGTGCGAGTCTTCGCATTATTTCTAGTATTCAAGCACAAAAATATCTGCGCAAAGAATACCACGCATTCCTTGCTCACGTCGTCGACACGAACCTAGAAACGAAAGAACTGAAGAACCTCCCGGTGGTGAGCGACTTTCCCGACATTTTCCCAGAAGAACTACCCGGGTTACCTCCGCAACGACAAGTCAAGTTCAGAATAGACTTAGTCCCAGGAGCTACCCTAGTAGCCAAGTCGCCCTACCGTCTAGCACCAGCCAAGATGCAAGAACTCTCTGGTCAACTTAACGAACTGCTCAGCAAGGGCTTTATAAGACCAAATTTCTCTCCTTGGGGACCACCGGTCTTGTTCGTTAAGAAGAAAGACGGATCATTCCGTATGTGTATTGACTACCGAGAACTCAACAAGTTAACGATCAAAAATCGTTACCCTCTGCCACGCATAGATGATCTATTCGACCAACTGCAAGGGGCGAACTATTTTTCCAAGATTGATCTGAGATCCGGATATCACCAGTTACGAGTGCTCGAGGAGGATGTGCCGAAGACAACCTTCCGAACTCGTTACGGACACTACGAGTTCGTGGTGATGCCATTCGGATTGACCAATGCGCCCGCAGTCTTCATGGATCTGATGAATAGAGTATGCCGACCTTACTTAGATCAGTTCGTCATGGTTTTCATTGACGACATCCTGATCTACTCCCGAAGTAAGAAAGAGCATGGTGATCATCTGCGACAAGTTCTAGAGACATTACGAAAAGAGAAACTTTATGCGAAGTTCTCAAAATGTGAATTTTGGATCTGAAGAGTCGAATTCTTAGGACACGTGGTTAGCGAAGAAGGAATCCACGTGGACCCATCCAAAATAAAAGCCATTGAGAACTGGTCAGCACCAAAGACACCTACAGAAATTCGCCAATTTCTAGGTCTCGCTGGTTACTATCGCAGGTTCATTCAGAACTTCTCCCGAATAGCGAAGCCTCTTACGACCCTGACCCAGAAAGGCGTGGCCTTTGACTGGGAAGAGAAGCAAGAAAGAGCGTTCCAAACGCTCAAACGAGCCTTGTGCACCGCACCAATACTATCCCTTCCCGAAGGAATAGAAGACTTTGTAGTCTATTGCGATGCATCCAATCAAGGACTCGGATGTGTTCTGATGCAGCGAGGTAAGGTCATCGCCTACGCCTCGAGACAGTTGAAGACACATGAGGTTAACTACACGACCCACGATCTTGAACTAGGAGCAGTAGTGTTTGCTCTGAAGATCTGGAGACATTACCTGTATGGAACAAAGAGCACTATCTTTACCGACCACAAAAGTTTACAACACATTTTCGATCAGAAGGAGCTCAACATGAGGCAACGACGGTGGGTTGAGCTACTCAGTGATTACGAATGCGATATTCGTTATCATCCGGGTAAAGCCAACGTAGTAGCAGACGCCCTAAGTCGGAAGGAATATTTTGGTCGCAAGGTCAAGTCATTATCGATAACCATCCATTCACACTTGACTGAGCAAATTCAGGCAGCTCAACTAGAGGCCATGAAACCTGAAAATGTGTCGAGTGAATCCCTTAGGGGAATGGACAAGAACTTCGAAGCCAAGGGTGACGGAGCTTTTTATTTCATGAACCGGATCTAGACACCGAAACACGGTGGTTTCCGAGACGTGGTCATGACCGAGGCTCACAACACTCGGTATTCCGTCCACCCAGGTTCAGATAAGATGTATCTGGATCTGAAAAAGCTATACTGGTGGCCTAATATGAAAGCAGAGATTGCTACCTTCGTGAGTAAATGCCTTACTTGCGCGAAGGTTAAGGTCGAGTACCAGAAGCCCTCTGGTTTACTGCAACAACCAGAGATTCCAGAATGGAAGTGGGAGCGGATCACTATGGATTTCATAACCAAGTTACCCAAGACAACGGGTGGACTTGACACCATATGGGTCATCATTGATAGATTGACCAAGTCTGCACACTTCCTGCCTATCAAAGAAACCGACAAGATGGAGAAACTTACGAGAACATACATTAGGGAAATTGTACGGTTGCATGGTGTACCTATTTCCATTATCTCCGATAGAGATAGTAGGTTCACTTCCAGATTTTGGCAATCCCTACAACATTCCCTAGGAACAAGGCTGGACATGAGCACAGCCTACCATCCACAGACCGACGGACAGAGTGAGAGAACCATTCAAACATTGGAAGATATGTTGCGAGCCTGTGTGATTGATTTTGGGAAAGCATGGGATACTCATTTACCCCTTGTCGAATTTTCCTATAATAACAGTTATCACACGAGCATCAAGGCTGCTCCATTCGAAGCTCTCTACGGCCGCAAGTGCAGATCCCCTCTGTGCTGGGCTGAGGTTGGTGATACCCAATTAGCGAGAGGGCAAGCTTCCGACAGTACTCTCACTTGTCCGGAAATCATTCGGGAAACGACAGAGAAAATCATTCAAATCCGTGAACGATTGAAAGCCTCTAGAGACCGACAGAAGAGCTACGCCGATAAACGAAGAAAACCTTTGGAATTTCAGGTGGGAGACCGAGTCCTTCTCAAGGTCTCACCCTGGAAAGGCTTGATACGTTTCGGCAAGCGTGGGAAGCTAAATCCTAGGTACATAGGGCCTTTCAAGATTCTTGCCAGAGTCGGCCCCGTAGCTTACAAACTTGATCTACCCGACACACTTCGCAACGTACATTCTACATTCCACGTATCTAACTTGAAAAAGTGTCTGTCCGACGAGACTCTCGTAATCCCACTTGACGAGATCGAGATCAACGAGAGCCTCAACTTCGTGGAAGAACCTGTAGAAATCATGGACCGTGAGGTCAAGTAGAAGAAACAAAGTCGTATCCCTATCGTGAAGGTTCGCTGGAACGCCAAGCGAGGACCGGAATTCACTTGGGAATGCGAGGATCAGATGAAGTTGAAATACCCTCATCTTTTCGCTTAAATTGTTTGTAACTTTTATTTGCTTAAATTCTAATTTCGGGACGAAATTCCCTCTAACAGGGGGATGATGTGACAACCTGAAATTTCCATTGTACGAACCTCATCTATTCAATATAAGCTAGTTCAGTTTCTGTGATTTTCAAGCTTTTCCGAACAAGTTTGTGTACATTAGGGTTTATGTTTTAGATGATATCAGGAGAGTGGATACTCCTGGTTTTGTGAAACTTGGGCATTTCAAGTTTCATACTGTTACAGTCCAACATCAGGAATAAAAACATTTTCTGTCAAAATATTCCAGGACTATAAATAGTTTTCTGAATTAAATTAATTCATTATTCACAATTCCAAATAGAGAAAAGCCATATTCTCTCTGACGGATCTTCGGGTTTTCATCCCAGATTGTGAGTCTACATTTCTATACGTGTTTCAATACTTGTTTAATGCTTGTTAACACAAATTACATGTTTAGATTACAAGATCCGGGAGTTTACCGCCCAAGATCGTTCTTGGGGAGTAAACTCCAATATGGAACTTTAATGCTTTCTAGACCCATCCGCATGTTAGGGGACTTATCAAGGACATTGTGTATGATCTTTATAGCCTAGAAATCATCCAAGAAACACAAGTTCTAGGAGTTTACGGCCAAGGAACTCCCTTGGGCCGTAAATCCCTTTTTAAGGGCAATTAGTGCCCTAAACTCCCCTCTAATGCTTAAAGACCTTTACCCTAAATTGCGTGTGCTTATTTTAGGCATCAAAAAGACATCAAATACATAAGTTTCTAGGAGTTTACGGCCAAGGAACTCCCTTGGGCCGTAAACCCCTTTTTAAGAGCCTAAATGCCCTAAAACCTTCCCCAAATGCTTAAGGACTTTAACTACTAGTACATGTGCTTGATTAGAACACCAAAAGCCCATAAAAGCCATAAGTTTTTAGGAGTTTACGGCCAAGAACTCTCTTGGGCCGTAAACCCCTTTTTGTGGGACAAAAATGCATTCCAATCACACATAAGGCCTTAATACAATTTTCCTTGAACCCTTGGGACTATAATGGAGAGTAGAAAACAAATTAATCACTCCTTGAAAGGAGTTTACGGCCAAGGAACATGACTTGGGCCGTAAACTCCAAGTGAAGGCACCAAAGTGTGCCTCTTGTTCCCATTAGCCTTAGATAAAATCATGGATGCCATTCTTGATGTTTAAGTGCCTCAAATCAATTTATTTCCTAGAGTTTACGGCCGTAAACTCTAAGGTGAAGGACCTTAGGCCGTAAACTCCCTTGTGGAGTGTTCTAAAGCCTTAAAACTACTTCATGCATTATTCCAATAAAGATAGGAGTGTTCTAGATGCAAGATAACACCACAAAACACCCAAAAACACCATTTGAGGAGTTCACGGCCATAAACCTATGAGTTTACGGCCGTAAACTCCAAGGTGTGGGGTTTGTTGGATGGTGAACTCCTATACAAGGCCCTTTGATGTTTCAAACCCTTTTGCCTTGTCCCGTAGCAACTTAGATGCAACCATTTGAACCCTAAACAGTCATAAAAGTGTTTAAATGTTTTCTAAGTGTCTTAACTTATTTATTTAAGTTATTATATGTCTAATTAGTTATATATATGTTTATTATATGATAACTAGGCTCGTGCGTGTAACCAGCATCTGTTTGCCACCTAGCACGGTAGCCGACACTGCAATTCAAACGACTCACCACAAGTGAGTTCATACCCCTTGAATCAACCTTTGAAATGATTTTAAGTGTTTTAAATACTTTATGGGTGGGGATACAACTCAAATACTTATAGTTATTGCTTCAATCACATGTGATTGCATTTAATCACATGTGATTAATAACTAGGAAAACAACGATTTTTACCACTATTCAAACTGTTTTCAACTGCTTTACTATTGAAATGTTTTACAAACTGTTTTACTATCCAAACTTACTTATAGACTGTGATTCAATCAAATGCTTCTAATACTTAAACTGTTTTATCAACTTATGCCTTCAAAATGTTTTATAGATCGACATCAAGTCGATCTTCTCTTGAAATTATATTACTGCTTCAAATGTTTTATGAAAACTTATTTATGCTTTTATATATCCAATTGCATGCCCATATATGTATAGATATATAAATAATGTTTAAAGGGCTTAGGAAGGCCATCCGCCCTATTTCCTTTTCCTCGATTTGGATGTGGTCTGGTGGGATTTCGGGTGACCATCCGAAGGTCGTTTCCATATTACTTATATATCATATATACATATATAGACATAAAGGTACTTCCATATTCATACTCATCAGTACATCATTAGCTGGTTACCATCGGGGTAACGCAGGACAATACATATACAGATATACTAGAAACAATACATATACAGAAATACTAGAAACAATACATATACAGATATACTAGAAACAATACATATACAGATATACTAGAAACAATACATATACAGAAATACTAGAAACAATACATATACAGAAATACTAGAAACAATACATATACAGATATACTAGAAACAATACATATACAGATATACTAGAAACAATACATATACAGATATACGAGAAACAATACATATACATGAATACTTAACAATTGTGATCCACTGTATCGGGCATGCCTTAAATGTCATGGCCCGAGTTGTAGCCAGAATTCTCTTGGAGGGAGAGCGTGAGTTTGCGTATAGATCTATACTGGATTGACTATCCTACACCTTGCTGCTAGCTACAGTCGGACATGTAGGTCTGCGGGTGCCAAACGTCATTTCTTATTACGACCGTTCATTATGTCGTTGATTATCAGTCGATAGCATGGTGCAATTTATCACAATATGCCTTAATATAAATCCGGTTTAAGGTAGTAGTATTTAGTACAGCAGTAGTCTTAATATACAAAGCTACAGTACTACAATGATTTACCCATTACATATTTTAGTGATAATCTCACTTAAGCATTAATGTACAAACTATATTTTTAACAAATGATAGTTATATTTGGGTAATCACACACTTTACAACAGACAAGTTTACAAAACAGTCTAGCCTTGGTAGAAGGTTACTTTTATAGAAAATATAGGATTTTCTGAGTGATTCAAACTTTTACAAATACTTTCAAACATTTGCTCACATATTTACAAACTTATACATTGAGACAGGTTCAAACAATTTTACAAGAAACATTGACACTAAAATACTTATGAACTCACCAGCTTAATGCTGATAAACTCTTTCAAAATAACTTGTATTCTCAGGTCATCAGTAGACAGGTACCGAGGCCAGCTTTTGAGAAGATGGAGTGCATTCAAGACTCATCTCATATTATTTTGTGTTTCATTATTTCTGGTGTCTATAACTGTACAGGACACACTTGTATTAAAATTATATATTTAATGCAATGGATGATGTTGTTTGCTTATTTACATTTACTGTGTTGTGATACTGTACATGACGTCCTCCGCCCCGGAACGTTTCCGCCGTTCTTGGTTTTGGGGTGTGACAATCTATCCACCTGCACTGCCTCATATTCAAGTTCGGCTGATCCATTATGTGCCTCAAACTCTTGTGATCCGTGTATATGGTACAACGGACCCCGTGCAAATAGTGCCTCCAAACCTTGAGAGCGAAGACCACCGCTCACAGCTCAAGATCGTGCGCGGGGTATCTTGTCTCATGCGGCTTCAACTGCCGCGATTCATAAGCTACCACTCGCCCCCCTTTACATGAGGACTGCCCCTAAGCCCGTGATGGACGCATCACAATATACCACGAAATCCTCCACTCCCTCGGGGAGTGTCAACACTGGCGCCTCGCATAACTGCTGCCGGAGGGTCCCAAACACCCTCTGCTGCTCTGGGCCCCACCGGAAATCTACTCCCTTCCTCATTAGACGAGTGAGGGGTATGACAACCTTGGTGAAATCATGAATAAATCTTCGATAATACCCTGCTAATCCCAGAAAACTCTTGATGTCTGAGGGAGGTCTCAGAGTCTCCCACTGCATAACCGCCTCCACCTTGGCCGGATCGACCAAAATCCCATCTTGGTTAATGAGATGTCCAAGGAACTAAACCTCTCGTAACGAGAACTCACACTTCGAGAACTTGGCATCAATCCGTTCTCGTCGCAGCACCTCCAACAGCTCCCTGAGGTGCCCCTCATGCTGCTCTCGGGTCCTGGACTACACCAAGATGTCATCTATAAATACAATGACTGAGCGATCGAGCATCGGTCTGCAGACTCGGTTCATCAGATCCATGAATACTTTTGGCGCGTTGGTGAATCCAAATGGCATCAGCACGAACTCGTAGTGACCATAACGGTTCCGGAACGCTATCACACCCCCAAACCTGAACGGCGGAAACGTTCGGGGGCAGATGACTTCATGTGGTAACGTAACAAATGAATACATAGTAAAGAAAGCAATACAACCATCACATATATAATTGAAAGTTTACATTTTTCAAAAGTTACATGTTCAAAACCAATTACAATATGATGTCAAAATATGAGATTAAACTGGCGCCGCAGCATCCCTTCATCAAAAGCATAATGATACCTGAAATTACTGATTCCCTGGGACATACAAGTAATTTTGAAAGAGTACATCAGCATTTAAGCTGGTGAGTTTCATAAGTATTTAAATGACAATGTTTGTATGAACTGAAATGTTTTGTCCTTGTTTTTTGTGTTTAGAAAATCCTATATTTTCTACTAGTATAAAAGTAGCCTTCTCTCAAGACCAATGTTTGTTTCTGAAAATGTATGTAAGTGTAAAATAACCAATGTGTTTGAAAACCTTGTAAATCAATGCATTTTTAATACCCCATGTGAGTTTTATAACCATACTATTGACTCGGAATGCCTATACACAACGTTCTTCAGGCGTTGGAATGTTATGACGCTTGTTACCCCAAACGGTGGACTGTAGCCAACAGTTAGGGCGCGGGTTGTCAAGCCCGTATAGATCTATACACAACCACCATGCTCCCCCTCCAAGGGATTCTGGTATATAATACAGGACTTGAAATGTGTACTTGAACGTACGTGAAGTTTATGCCTCACAAAACCGTTGTATAAAAATAGATTTACGTGTTAAAATGTTCATTTGTTCTTGTATATGAACGTGACTTCTTGAAAATCATGTTTCTAGTATGTAATACTAAGAAATTTGTTCGTAAAACTACACCTATTATAGTTTTAAAAGTGTGTCTCGTGTGTTTAGAAATTCCTAGAAAAGAAATCATTTGTTATGAAAGCATAGATTTTTGTAGAGCCTAAGGTAGACAAATATACATATAATCTAAGAAAATGTTTAGTTTATACATGCATTACAACAATTTATATTTCAAAAGATAGAATTCTATTGTAACATATTTTATATACGAAAGTTTCCTATAAAGTTTATAAATCATATGTGATTTGGATATATAAAAGCATATAAAATAATTCTTTATGTAACACACGAAAATACACGTGTGTTTTACTTGTATTCCCCCCCCCCCCTTGAAAGCATATAAAAGCATTTAGAATATCTTAAAAAGGTTAATTAAGGGGTATGAACTCACTTGAAAGTTTGAAGATAGCGAGATGGAAAACCGGGCAGAATTTCGTCTTGGGAAACGGATTTTTCTCGGGATTCTCGGGAATCTCGGGAGTAAAATCGACCCTCGGGACTTGAGCAAAAAGACCAGAGCTTCGGGGTAGTGCGGGCACGGAAATCGAGGCAAGATCATGAGAGAAAGGAGAGAAATGGGGTGAATTTCTAGGAACCCTCGCATCTCTATTTATAAGGGGTCTGAGAAGCCTCGGTACGCGGGGCGTACGCTCGTACGCAGCGCGTACTCGTACGTCATGCATGACCGAGTCCTCGACTGCCTCGGCTTCGGATGGGACGGATCGGGTGGGGCGGGTCGGATGGGACGGGTCGGTAGCTTCGCATAGGGGACACGTGGACGGACCAAGACCAAGGCCCTCGGGTACGCGGGGCGTACGGGGTTACGCAGCGCGTAACTCGGATGAGGACGCTGACTCCTTCTTCGGATATTACCGGATTTTTTATTTAAATATATATATATATATATATATATATATATATATATAAATTATTTAATAAACTTCAAAAAATCATATCTCCTTCATACGAACTCCGTTTTCGATGGTCTTTATATGCACGCGAAGGTGAGACTACGCTCTACAACTTTCGTTTAGATTCCGTTGGCAAATTCCGAAATTATTTTTATTATTTATTTATAAAATGACGTCATTAAGGAATTTCTTTAAAAAATTCATAACTTCTTTATCTGACGTCGGTTTTCGCCAAACTTTTCACCGCTAAAATACCAATGTCGAGACCTTCGATTCTCGTTTAGGTCATTTCGGCCAAAAGTCGCTCGATCTCCGATTCGTGTTTTTGGCTGTCTGCTGCTAAGCCGAATTTGGAAAAATCTTAACTTCAATATACGAAGTCGGATTTGGGCGTTCTTTTTACGTACGATCATGGTTTAATGACATTTAAACATAGAGGGAATTTAAATAGAACTTTTTCGACATTTTATTATCAAAGTTAATTTTATTAACTCAAAAGTGGTTACAATACTTGAGTTTTTAGGTCATTACAAAGAGTTGAAATATCGGGTTGTCACATCATCCCCCCGTTAGAGGGAATTTCGTCCCGAAATTTAAAGTAGTAAAGATACTAGTGAACATGAAAGAGATGAGGGTACTTTTGTTTCATCTGATCTTCGCGTTCCCATGTGAATTCAGGTCCCCGCTTGGCGTTCCAGCGAACCTTCACGATGGGTATGCGACTTTGTTTTGTTTGTTTGACCTCTCGATCCATGATTTCTACCGGTTCTTCCACAAAGTTGAGGCTCTCGTTGATCTCGATCTCGTCGAGTGGAATAACAAGAGTGTCATCAGACAGACACTTTTTCAAGTTCGAGATGTGGAAGGTTGGATGTATGTTACTAAGTTCACGCGGCAGGTTAAGCTTATAAGCCACAGGGCCGATTCTGGCAATAATCTCGAAAGGCCCTATGTATCTTGGGTTTAGTTCCCACGCTTTCCAAAGCGTATTAAACCCTTCCACGGTGAGACCTTTAATAAAACGTGGTCTCCTACCTGGAATTCCAAAGGTTTCCTCCTTTGGTCAGCGTAGCTTTTCTGTCGGTCTCTAGAGGCTTTCAATCGTTCACGAATCTGAACGATCTTCTCTGTCGTTTCTCGTATAATTTCCGGACCGGTGAGAGTGCTTTCTGGAACTCTTCCTCTAGCTAACTGGGTATCGCCAACTTCAGTCCAGCACAGAGGGGATCTGCACTTTCAACCATAGAGGGCTTCAAATGGAGCAGCCTTTATGCTTGTATGATAACTATTGTTGTATGAAAATTCTACAAGGGGTAAATGGATATCCCATGCCTTTCCAAAGTCAATCACACAGGCTCTCAGCATATCTTCTAAAGTTTGTATCATTCTCTCACTTTGCTCGTCTGTTTGTGGGTGGTAAGCTGTACTCATGTCTAGCCTAGTCCCCAGGGAACTTTGTAGTGACTGCCAGAATCTTGAAGTGAATCTACTATCTCTATCGGAGATAATGGATATTGGAACACCATGCAGTCGCACTACTTCCCTTAAGTAAGTTCTTGTAAGCTTTTCCATTTTGTCAGTCTCCTTGATGGGTAGGAAATGTGCGGATTTGGTCAATCTGTCGACAATGACCCATATGGTATCGAGTCCACTCGTCGTCTTGGGTAACTTGGTTATGAAGTCCATAGTAATCCACTCCCATTTCCATTCTAGTATCTCCGGTTGTTGTAGTAATCCTGATGGTTTCTGATACTCGACCTTAACCTTAGCGCAAGTAAGGCATTTACTTACGAAGGTAGCAATTTCTGCTTTCATGTTAGGCCACCAGTACAGTTTCTTAAGATCCAGATATATTTTATTTGAACCTGGGTGAACGGAATATCTGGAGTTGTGTGCTTCGGTCATGACTACGTTTCTGAAACCACCATGTTTCGGGGTCCAGATTCGGTCCATGAGATAGTAGGCTCCACCACCCTTGACTTCTAGATTCTTTTCCATTCCTCGCAGGGATTAACCCGCCACATTTTCAGGTTGCAAAGCTTCCATTTGTGCCTCCTTAATTTGTGTGGATAAGTGGGAATGGATAGTCATAGTCAGAGATTTGACCCTCCGACCAGTGTATTCCTTTCGACTGAGGGCGTCAGCTAGCACGTTGGCCTTGCCAGGATGATAACGAATTTCGCATTCGTAGTCATTTAGTAACTCAACCCATCGTCATTGCCGCATGTTGAGTTCCTTCTGATCGAAAATGTGTTGAAGGCTCTTGTGATCGGTGAAAATAGTACTCTTTGTTCCGTATAAGTAGTGTCTCCAGATCTTCAGAGCAAATACCACTGATCCTAACTCAAGATCGTGTGTCGTATAGTTCACTTCGTTTGTCTTAAGCTGTCGAGAGGCATGAGCAATAACCTTCCCTCTCTGCATAAGAACACAACCTAGTCCTTGATTTGACGCATCGCAATACACTACGAAGTCTTCTATCCCTTCGGGGAGGGATAGAATCGGTGCGGTGCACAAGACTTGTTTTAGCATCTGGAATGCCTTCTCTTGTTTCGCTTCCCAGCCAAAGGCCACACCTTTCTGGGTTAATGTAGTAAGAGGTTTTGCAATGCTAGAGAAATTCTTTATGAGTCTGCGATAGTAGCCAGCGAGACCTAGAAATTGATGAATTTTTGTAGGTGTCTTTGGTACCAACCAATTCTCAATGGCCTTAATTTTGGAGGGGTCCACGTGTATACCTTTCTCGCTAACAACGTGGGCTAAAAATTCGACTCTTCAAATCCAAAATTCGCATTTAGAGAACTTCGCATAGAGTTTCTCCGTTCGCAGTGTTTCTAGGACTTTTCGTAGGTGCTGACTATGCTCTTCCTCACTTCGGGAGTAGACAAGTATATCATCAATAAAGACGATGACGAACTGATCCAAGTAAGGACGGCATACCCTATTCATTAGGTCCATAAATACTGTTGGTGCATTGGTTAATCCGAACGGCATCACTACAAATTCGTAGTGTCCATAACGAGTTCGGAAAGCTGTCTTTGGAATATCCCCCTCTAGAACTCGTAATTGGTGATATCCGGATCGTAGATCTATCTTTGAGAAGTAGTTTGCTCCTTGAAGTTGATCGAATAGGTCGTCAATACGGGGTAGAGGATAACGGTTCTTGACAGTAAGTTCGTTCAGCTCTCTATAGTCGATGCACATACGGAACGAACCGTCCTTCTGCTTTACAAACAGGACCGGTGCTCCCCAAGGTGAGAAACTTGGTCTTATGAATCCTTTTTGAAGGAGTTCGTTAAGTTGACTGGAAAGTTCCTGCATCTCTGCTGGTGCGAGACGATAAGGTGACTTCGCTACTGGGGTAGCCCCTGGAACTAAGTCGATTCTGAATTCGACTTGGCGTTGTGGTGGTAATCCTGGTAGTTCTTCTGGAAAGATATCGGGAAAGTCGCGTACTACTAAAATGTTCTTGATGTCCTTCAGTTCTTGACTTGTATCAACGATGTGCGCTAGGAATGCTCGAAAATCCTTCCGCAAGCACTTTCGAGCTTGGATGCACGAAATGATGCGAAGGTTTGTACTTGATTTGTCGCCGTAGATAACTAAGGTTTCGTTGTTAGGGAGATTAAGACGGACTGCTTTCTCAAAGCACATGATGTCGGCGCGCAGAAGACTCAACCAATCCATGCCGACTATGACGTCGAAACTTTTAATTTGGACCGGCATGAGATTGATTGGAAAAGAATGGCCATCTAAAGTTAACGTACAGCCCATGTATATGTAGTTAGTGTTTTCGGTTTTTCCGTTGGCCATCTCTACAGTGAATGATTTTTCTAACTTGCTAGGTTTAGGTTTAAGTAAATGAATAAAGTTTTGACTCACGAAGCTTCTCTCCGCTCCACTATCGAATATTATGCATGCATATGAATTATCGAGAAGGAACGTACCAGCAACTCCAGTTGGGTCAGCTACAGCTTCGTCGTGGCCTATCGCCAAAACTCGTCCCACACCGTCAGTGCCTGCTGCCTTAGGTCAGTTCCTCTTGTAGTGGCCCACCTCGCCACAACCGTAGCAAGTCTGGCCTACACCCGCACTGGGAACTTGAGTGATCGGTTTTGCGGGGTCCTTGCAGAAATGGGCTGTGTGTCCCTTTCTGTTGCAGTTGGCGCACTGCATTTCCCGACAAGTTCCATGGTGGTGGTAAGTGCATTTGGTGCACTTTGGAAGGTTACCTACATAAGGCTTTGATGGGTAGGTACTTGTAGGAGCTGTAGTTGGTACAGTGGCAGCATTCACTGAAACCAGTTGTTTCTTAGCGGATTCTTGGGAAGACCCACCCTTCCCTTTATTCCATACTCTCTTCCTGTTGTTGTTGTTGTTGTTGTTGTTGTTGTTGTTGTTGTTGTTGTTGTTGTTTCCTTTATGTGGTTCTGGTGCAGAATTGGTTGAGTTCTGATGACCTCCGTAGTCAATCAGAGATTGTGCCAGTTCCTTAGCACTTTCACAGGTGTCAGGTTTGGAAGCTAACACGCTTGATCGTATTTGGGGCGTCAGTCCCCAGATGTACCTTTCTATTTTCTTGCTCTCGGGAGCAATCATATCTGGGCAAAGGATTGCCAGATCGCAGAATCGGTTGGTATAAGTTGCGATGTCGGTACCAACCATTCCGAGAGTCCATAGTTCGTGTTCGAGCTTTTGAATCTCTCCCCGTGGGCAGTATTCTCTCATCACCATGGCTTTTAGGCTCTCTCAGCTTATGGAGTTTGCCACAATCAGGGTAAGTACTTTAACGTGGCCATTCCACCAAGTTAAAGCTCTATCAATAAGGGTGAAAGTTGCAAATTTAACTTTGCTATGCTCGGGACAGGAGCAGATTTCAAAGACTGCCTATGTCCTTTCAATCCACTGTCTCAGGGCTAACACACCACCAGATCCATAAAACATCCGGGGCTTGGCATTAGTAAAGTCCTTATAAGTGCATTCTCGGGGTGGTCCATGACTCTCGCCATGGTTGGATGGGTGTGTGCCAGATCCCGAGCCATTAGTACTCGAGTTATTGATCTGTGACATGGCAGCTGCTACCGCTGCAGTGTCTGCTGCTTGGAACATAACAGCATCAAATTGAGGTGGTGGAGGTGGTGGTGGTACAGGTGCTTCCCCACCGTTGCTTCGCCTTGGATTCCTATGCGGAGGCATCCTTCAACTATAGGTTGAAAAGGTAAAGATAAGAATTCCATAGAATAGAGAATTAATGTGTCTCATGAACTAAATTGCCATAGTTCAACAACAGATGCTAGTATGAGTCTTAAAATAGAAGAATGAAAGTTATTCGTAAGACTGAAAGTATGAAACAAGTATTTGGTTTCTCAAAGACTTTTGAGGGTTTGAACGAAATACTCAACGTAGTAATAATAGTGTCACTTATATTAATATAAAAGTTGATACAACGATCATGAAAATTTGACCCCTATAAGGGTCTCCGATTACAAAGTTCGAGAAATTTAAAGACTTTTAGCCGAGGTCCTAAGCTATAACATAATTTGAGTGTTTGAGAAGCACTACTTGCGACATAGGTTGCGCTTGGAACTTGACTCTGCATCTGATTGCTTCGACTCCATTAGACGCCTATCAAAAGCGGCTTGTTGTTCCCTCAGTTCAACGAGGGCTACAATCATTTGCGCTTGGAATGCCTCGGTTTGGAGTTGAGCATTGTCTTGCATCTTGTCCAGCCTACGGATGTCAGAAGTGTGAACCTGCACTTCCATGTTGATATCCCGGAGTCGGCTAGCTTGAACTCCGGACTGATAGGACTGATTGGCTAGCTTACCCACCATTACCGGGAGTGCCCGATCAGCCGAACCTCCGCCGCGGACATCATAGAAGTCCCGGCACATGCCGTAGGGAGGGCGTAAGTTCTGTTGTTGGCTCTAATGATGGAGGTGACTTCCCCAGACGGGAGTCGGTCCTTGAAAGTTCCTTACGAAGACGGGAGGTTGAACGGGTGGTTGATCGATCACTTCCGGTTCTGAGTCGGTACTGGAGTTATCATCCACTTCTATGGGTTCCTCGTCCTCTTCGGGATCATCTTCGATCCATCCTCCGTTGCCTTGGTTGGGAAAGTAGGGGTCGCCGGGGTGGTGAAATCCAGCCATTTGACTGTACGAGAAATAGGGTTATAGGAGTTGAATAAAGCTGAAACTTGCAAAACATGTAAGTTAAACTAGTTTAGGTAGCAAATACTCCTATAGTATTTAAATTATTGTGTTTGATTCTAGTAACGGTTTGGTAAGTTTTGACTTGTTGCTTACTACGATCATTCCTCGATATACGTTGGTCCAATCTCGGGCAAATATAGTTGATCACGCTATATTTGTCCAAAATCTGATTACATATATCGAGGCTTAATCGTAGGGTCAACTTGTCTAAATACTTGTTGTATAGTTAGATATCATGAAAATAATTTGTTGTATGCATGTAAATGTACTTAAATGAACTATCAGTTTAAGTTAAACGTAACGCTGCTTAAGCGCAAAAAGAAAAATGTTTTGTCAGAGAGTGTTATTCCCTTAAGCATTTATAGTTTGTATATCTTATGTGGTTCGATATACTTAGTTCACTATAAACATTGCTCTGATACCAATCTGTCACACCCCCAAACCTGAACGGCGGAAACGTTCGGGGGCGGATGACATCATGTGGTAACGTAACAAATGAATACATAGTAAAGAAAGCAATACAACCATCACATATATAATTGAAAGTTTACATTTGTCAAAAGTTACATGTTCAAAACCAGTTACAATATGATGTCAAAATATGAGATTAAACTGGCGCTGCAGCATCCCTTCATCAAAAGCATAATGATACCTTAAATTACTGATTCCCTGGGACATACAAGTAATTTTGAAAGAGTAGATCAGCATTTAAGCTGGTGAGTTTCATAATTATTTAAATGACAATGTTTGTATGAACTGAAATGTTTTGTCCTTGTTTGTTTGTGTTTAGAAAATCCTATATTTTCTACTAGTATAAAAGTAGCCTTCTCTCAAGACCAATGTTTGTTTCTGAAAATGTATGTAAGTGTAAAATAACCAATGTGTTTGAAAACCTTGTAAATCAATGCATTTTTAATACCCCATGTGAGTTTTATAACCATACTATTGACTCGGAATGCCTATACACAACGTTCTTCAGGCGTTGGAATGTTATGAAGTTTGTTACCCCAAATGGTGGACTGTAGCTAACAGTCAGGGCGCGGGTTGTCAAGCCCGTATAGATCTATACACAAACACCATGCTCCCCTCCAAGGGATTCTGGTATATAATACAGGACTTGAAATGTGTACTCGAACGTACGTGAAGTTTATGTCTCACAAAACTGTGGTATAAAAACAGATTTACGTGTTAAAATGTTCGTTTGTTCCTGTATATGAAAGTGACTTCTTGAGAATCATGTTTCTAGTATGTAATAGTCAGAAATTTGTTCGTAAAACTATACCTATTATAGTTTTAAAAGTGTGTCTCGTGTGTTTAGAAATACCTAGAAAAGAAATCATTTGTTATGAAAGCATAGATTTTTGTAGAGCCTAAGGTAGACAAATATACATATAATATAAGAAAATGTTTAGTTTATACATGCATTACAACAATTTATATTTCAAAAGATAGAATTCTATTGTAACATATTTTATATACCAAAGTTTCCTATAAAGTTTATAAATCATATGTGATTTGGATATATAAAAGCATATAAAATTATTCTTTATGTAACACACGATAATACTCGTGTGTTTTACTTGTATTCTCCCCCGTGAAAGCATATAAAAGCATTTAGAATATCTTAAAAAGGTTAATTAAGGGGTATGAACTCACTTGAAAGTTTGAAGATAGCGAGATGGAAAACTGGGCAGAGTTTCGTCTTGGGAAACAGATTTTTCTTGGGATTCTCGGGAATCTCGGGAGTAAAATCGACCCTCGGGACTTGAGCAAAAAGACCAGAACTTCGGGGTAGTGCAGGCACGGAAATCGAGGCAAGATCCTGAGAGAAAGGAGAGAAATGGGGTGAATTTCCGGGAACCCTCGCATCTCTATTTATAGGGGGTCTGAGAAGCCTCGGTACGCGGGGCGTACGCTCGTACGCAGCACGTACTCATACGTCATGCATGACCGAGTCCTCGATTGCCTCGGCTTCGGATGGGACGGATCGGGTAGGGCGGGTCGGACGGGACGGGTCGGTAGCTTCGCATAGGGGCGACATGGACGGACCGAGACCAAGGCCCTCGAGTACGTGGGGCGTACGGGGTTACACAGCGCGTAACTCGGATGAGGACTCTGATTCCTTCTTCGGATATTACCGGATTTTTTATTTAAATATATATATAAATTATTTAATAAACTTCAAAAAATAATATCTCCTTCATACGAACTCCGTTTTCGATGGTCTTTATATCCACGCAAAGGTGAGACTACGCTTTACAACTTTCGTTTAGATTCCGTTGGCAAATTCCGAAATTATTTTTATTATTTATTTATAAAATGACGTCATTAAGGAATTTCTTTAAAAAATTCATAACTTCTTTATCTGACGTCATTTTTCGCCAGACTTTTCACCGCTGAAATACCAATGTCGAGACCTTCGATTCTCGTTTAGGTCATTCCGGTCAAAAGTCACTCGATCTCCGATTCGAGTTTTTGGTTGTCTGCTGCTAAGCCGAATTTGGAAAAATCTTAACTTCAATATACGAAGTCGGATTTGGGCGTTCTTTTTACGT
This sequence comes from Lactuca saligna, assembly GCF_052625555.1. NCBI lineage: Eukaryota > Viridiplantae > Streptophyta > Magnoliopsida > Asterales > Asteraceae > Lactuca > Lactuca saligna. The sequence continues at coordinate 17,659,350 of NC_136418.1, forward strand.
ACGATCATGGTTTAATGACATTTAAACATAGAGGGAATTTAAATAGAACTTTTTGGACATTTTATTATCAAAGTTAATTTTATTAACTCAAAAGTGGTTACAATACTTGACTTTTTAGGTCATTACAAAGAGTTGAAATATCGGGTTGTCACAAACGCAGTCTTCTCTACGTCTTCCTCCCTGACCCTGACTTGGTGGTATCCTGATTTCAAATCGATCTTGGAAAACCAAGATGGACCCTGCAACTGTTCGAAAAGATCATCTATCCTCGGGAGCAGATAACGGTTCTTCACCGTTAACTTATTCAGCTCCCTATAGTCAATGCAGATCCTGTGCGAACCATCCTTCTTCCTGAAGAAGAGGATCGGTGCTCCCCAGGTTGAGCTACTCGGTCGAATGAACTGCTTACCCAGCAGTTCCTGCAGCTAAGATGATAGCTCCTGCATCGCTGGCGGTGCTAAACGGTACAGCGCCTTGGCAATTGGGGCCGCACCTTGCACTAGATCAATCCTAAACTCAACCTGCCTCACCGGAGTCACATCGGGTAACTCCTCCGGAAACACATTAGCAAACTCTCTAACCACAGGGACCACTGAAACTGAGAGCTGCTCCCTAACCCGCGTATCTACGACATACGCCAAATAACCGGCACAACCGTGCTGAATATACTGTCGAGCCCTGGCCGCCGAACAAAACCCTGATCCCGACCTAGTGCCCTCACCATATACTACCAGTTCTCCCCCACTTGGGGTTCGAACCACTACCTGCTGTCCCTCACAGTGGATCATGGCGCCAAAACGGCTAAGAGAATCCATTCCTACAATCACACATACATCCCCCATGGGGATAGGAATCAAATCTATCGGGAAAGACACCCCGAAAATCTCCAACTAGCATCCTCAGTAGACTGAAGAAGCAGGAACCCCGTGCTCATTGGTGATCGAAACTCGTAACGGACACTCAATATCATCTATCAGCACACTGAACCCTCCAGAAAAGGTCTGAGATACGAACAACCGACTCGCCCCCTAGTCAAATAAAACCAAAGCAGGCAAAGAATTTACTGAAAAGTACCTGATCATAGGCACAACCAATAAGCATAGTACAAATACAATAACTGAGATAGAGAATAGAAACATGCCAGCAACCATATCATGTGCTGCCTTGGCCTCCTCGTCCATGAGTTGGAAGGCGCGACCCTGAGCCTTCAGAGGCTCCATCTTGACTAGCCTCCCATCTCCAATGCTCACAGTAGCTGGCGCGGAACCCTGCGCTGGCTTGGCGGCGAGTTGGGAACAGTTGGTCTTCACATGACCAACCTGATGACAATGGTAACAAATCCTCATATCTGCTGGAGGGGCGGACTGACGGCAGTCCCTAGCATAGTGCCCCTCCTTGCCACATTTGTGGCACCCCCCTCCTGCTCGACAAACCCCTGAATGAACCTTGCCACACTTTCCACAAGTGCGGATATGTTGACCCCCGGACCGTGTATCAGCAGTTTTTGACCGCTTAGGCACCGGCTGAGACTGTGCCGATGCCTAACGCTGCTCCTTCAGCTGCAGCTCTATCTCCAACTCACGCCGTCGCGCGGCTTCCTGTAGGTCCAGGAGGGTATCACATCGCTGAGTAGACACAAACTGTCGAATATCCGTCTTGAGCATACTCAGATAACGAGTCATTTGAGACTGCTCTGAAACAATCTCCGGGCAAAACATAGCCCTCTCCGTGAACATACAGGTAATCTCCATCACAGACTCCCCATCCTGTCTTAAGGTAAAAAACTCCTGAGCAATCCGTTCCCGTTCCACGCGTGAAGCGTAGCGGGTGCGAAACATATCACGGAATTGCTACCAGGTAATAGCAGCCCTCTGATCATCAGTATACAAACCCTTCATCAGCGTCCACCAGTCCTTTGCCCCAAGCCTCAGCAGGTTCAGGGCACACCTAACCTTTTGGTCAGCAGGGAATGAACACGTGAAGAAACATCCCTCCACGTTAGATAACCACCTCATAGCCCGAATGGCATCGTGCGTACCATCAAATGTTGGGGGCTTCGTATTTTCGATGTCCCGGTATTGGAAAGCCCTGTTGGCTCCACCTCCTCTAACCCCTGCAGCAGTTACAGCCAAAGTGGCTGTAGCGGCAGCTGTCTCTGGTAGAGCGGCATACCGCTCATCAAAATACTCGACCATCACGGTCTTAATCGACCCAAACATCTCTGGTAGCTGTGCTCGGAACGCAGCAGCAATCTCATCGTGCATGATCTCCCGAATCCGTGCTTCCAACTCCTTAGTCCCTATTTGAACCACAGGCTCAGGTGCTACCAGCACCTCCAAACCTCCATCTCCTGACCCTGATCCTGATCCTGAGCTGGACCCCGAAGAAACATGTCTCATCACCACCATACTACAAGCACACTCAATGCCTCAGACAGATCATATAATGATGGAAAACCAATTACCCTCAATCCCTAGGGGTTGTGACTTCCTTGATACGCATATGGGTCCTGTGCTTTCAGTAGTATGGGCCCCTACTACCTTCCATACCTAGCCATATTTGTCTCAAGTATCACCACAATGCCCTAAACTGTATTTAACATAATATGCGCTCGACCCTCACTTATAGGGGACATCGCTTAACTAGTAACTAATCCTGCAGTTCCGCACCACTCACACATCCATGAAACTTCCATCATCCCCTGCAGCGCTAGTGTACACTAGTTGCATATAGCGTTGGACCCAATAGACTTTCGAAAATCCAATCCCACACTAAGGTCGAATCGGACATTCTCAGCCTATAAGATCTTGACTATCCACAGCCGTGGTGCATACACTAATCATCTACAGTTATGGTGTCAATCCCATATACAAGAAACCCTAGGCTAATAGGTATCATACAATCAGGACAATCTATCATGTGATTCCTGAAAATACCTCGCCTAGCACTAGCATGTTGTTCTAACATATCAAAATAGCAAATAATTGTATGGTATTTTGGGCTTACTTACAGGCTTGGGCTGATCGTACCCTTTGCATCCTCCATACATTATTTTGAAAACCATTTTTAAGAACATATCTTCCAAAAACCTCCTTGGTTTGAGACTGGGTTCACACAAGTGTTCCTCCAATTCACTTAAACCAAGGCTGTGATACCAACTTGTAGCACTCAAAAATTTACAACAAATTTAAACTTTTAATACTAATAAAAGACTCAAATAGTAATTGTTTTTACAAAACATTTCCAAGTCGTTTATCATCAGAGTGTAACAAAATAGATCATGAGGATGAGGAGCGGTACGATCACGCCTTTGCCTTCCCTCGCTCTCATGAAGTACCAAAAACAATAAACTGAAAACTGTAAGCCAGAGGGCTTACTGAGCTACCCCCAAAATACCAACACCATATTGACAGAAACCACAACCATAATGATCAATCAAACAACATATATACAGGTCCATCGGCCGGACTGGTCCGCCCTACTAAGCCTACAGTCTATCTGAATCTATCCCGAGCCTTCGGCATGACTGGTTCGCCGCATGGGCCTACAGTCTCCCCGAGCCGCTCAGAGGGTGTGTTGGCCTTCAGCACAAAGCAGGACAGCCTCAACCCAACCAACAAGAAACTAACCATGTATGCATACTATCATATATTGGCATATACACATAACAAACATATCTATCTCATTGACCGTTAATCATAGAGTTTCACTCGTAACTAGAGTATTGACCTAACAGGTCACTAACATACCAATCCTTATGGATCATAAAAGCATAACATACTATATATCCTGATTCCGATCTAACAGATTAGAATCATATGTAGCATACCATAACAACCGATCTAACCGATCTCTAGTATAACAACCATCCTAAACAGGATGAATTCTAACAAAGCAATAACATAACACCCATCCTAAACCATGATAAAATCTAGCATGGTAATAACAAAGCAACCATCCTAAAGCCAGGATGTAAATCATAGAGGGTTGGCGTTGGTACCGTAGACCCTATCCATATAGTGAGGATAAGGCAACTCGTAGATGTCGATTGAAATGAAAACTCCAACTATCGGATCACTTGACACCGGCACCACCACCTATAACGATGGCACAATATACTCATAAGTTCTTACACTTATGGGACACCTCATAACCTCATAGTAATTCCTGATCAAGGTCAGAGTCCTCAATCAAGGTCAACAGTCCATGTTCAACTCAACTCGTCGAGTTCACTCGGCCACTCACCGATTTCGTGGAGCACATTCCAACTCGCCGAGTCATCGGAGTGACTCGTAGAGTCCCTTCGAATCTCGATCAATCCTTAAGGTCCACCCGTTGAGTTTCCTACTTGTAACTTGACGGGTACACACACATGCCTATCCAAGGGAAAAGCCATCTGACTCGCCGAGTTGTTCTTCAACTCGTCGAGTTTTATGGTGATCTTCTTCGGACTCGCCGTGTTGTTCATCCAACTCGCTGAGTTCAATGGCCATCTTCATGTGACTCGCCGACTCATCCTTGAGACTCATCGAGTCCATCCAGTCCTCTTTCCATACAGAGTTGTTTTGAGCCATGCAGCGGATCCAAATCACAGATCCAAGTTTCTAGAGCATACTTACCACGTACAGTTGCAAAATTTACGTGCATGCATGGTTATAAAGGCTCCAAATGTCTATTTTAAGTTCTTAATGGAGCTTCTAGTCAAAGAGGGACTCCAACCACAACCAATACAACAACTTTATGACTCTAGCATCCAAGAAGGGTCCAGATCTGAAGTTACAACTTCAGATCTAGCCCATAGCTCAACATCCCAACTTGAAAGTCCATAAAAAGCTCTAGAATCAACCAAAGGGAAGAAAAGGAAGTAAGAATGGTACTTTGATACCTGCAAATGATGCTAGCTGAGGGAAAACCCGCTTCCTAATCCTTTCTTGCTTCAATTTCCTTTGCACTCTTAGCTTCCTTCCTCCAATATCCTCTTTTCCAAGCTTCACACCCACACCAATGCACACACACACGAATTAGGGTTTCAAGTGTTCTCAAAGACTGTAAGGAGTCCCAAAGGAGGCTGAGGCTCCTTTAAATAGGGGTGCAAACCCTGAGATTTAGGGTTTCATCTGCCATCTCCTACTCGCCGAGTCCCAATAGTGGACTCGCCGAGTAGGTCACTAACCACGCGTTCTCACCCCGCTGCTACTCGACGAGTAGGTCGACCAACTCGTCGAGTAGAGCTATATCCAGAAATTTTTAAATAATTAATACTTGAGGATCGGGGCGTTACATACTCAACGAGTTAGGAGCCCTAAAATCGTCGAGTGGAAACCTGAATGACTGCAGGATTTTAGGTCACCTACCGACGAGTTGATAGCCTCGACTCGATGAGTAGGGCGGCCAAGATGAAACCCTAATTTCGGGTTTTTGCACCCTTTTAAAACATCCTAATCCTCACTTGCTGGTGTCATTCCCAGCCTCCAAGTCCCAATCCCTAATCCACAAAACTCTAGTGCCTTGTATTAGCTTGTGAGTGGTTTTTGAGTGAATATTGTGTTTTGAAGCTTGTTGAAGAAGGAGGAGCATGAGGATTCAAAAGGAAGCTAGTAGATCCAGAAACAACATTTCATCCTTTTCATTTTCTGGTAATCCAGTCTCAACTTTGCTTAACTGCTTTCTAGATCTCCTTCTTATTATTTTATGGGGTTTTTGGTCCAAGAAACATGATCTTTGGGACATGGACATCCCAAGTGGATATACTTTCAGATCTACACCCTTGAAGGGCTCACATGGCATAAAGGTGCAAGCTTTAGGGCTATGGGAGCCCCATACAAGCTATAAGTTTCCATTTTAGCCTTTTAAGATTTAAAGGGCCATGCATGGGGAGAAAGTTAGGAACTTTACGTGTTTATGGAGTGCTTAGAGTCTGGATATCTGTGAATTTTCCTTAGTTTGGAGTATGGGTGGCTTGCGGACCAAGATCTAAATCCTAAAGGTTTAGGGTTTGAGCTAAACCCATGAAGAAGGGATATTAATGGGTAAAGTTGGAAACTTTACACTTAAAAGGACGTTTTCAGTGTGCATGAGGAATAACAAGTTGAGATTTGACGAGTAGGGGCTTAATCCTTTAAGAGGTCCCAAATAGACTGAAGAACTCGTCGAGTACATGGAGGAACTCGTCGAGTTGAGTCGTTTTTGTCCCGATTCTGTACCAGATAGAACTCGACGAGTCAGGTGGATGACTCGGCAAGTTAGATCCCGATTTCATGGTTTTGATTTATAGAACTCGGCGAGTTGAGTCAACTTGGAACGTTGAATTTGATCAGTACGTTGACTTTGAACAGGGGTAAAATAGTCAATTTTACCCTAACAAGGATTATTACTTTTCGACTAAGTGTTATTGTGATAATGATAGTCAGGGAGTCGTTGGAGCGGCCGTCATACATTCCACATACGAGACTTCATAGTTATTTTATGAGGTGAGTTTTCCTCAAGTAGGAACACATCGAAGGCACCAAGGTTGACCCATTTATGTATGTTAGTATGTTCCAGATTAAGGTCCGATGTCAGGCGGGGCCCGATGTAGGTTTATATGTTTTCCAGATTTCGATTCCATGTCGGGGTGTTACCCGAAGAATGTTAGTATGCTTGATGTCTTTGTGATTCTTGCATGTGTTTTTTATTTGTATGTTTCCGGACTATGATCCGATGCCAGGGCGGTTCCCAAGGAATACTTGTATGCTTTTGGATTTCGGTCTGATGCCGGACGGGGCCGAGGAATGTTGATATGTCGATGATTAGGTGGTTATTCTCATGTTATGTGTATTAGTAGGTATGCTTATATATAAGTCGAGTTTTGCTTGATGCTGGGTGGGGCCCGATTCCGGATGCGGTCTGATGTTGGACGGGCCCGATGCCAGACAAGACCTATGTCGGGCGGTACCCGATGTAGCATGATGGGGCCCAATGTATGTTATATGTGATTATGTGATTATATATGGTATGTGGAAGTATGGGGAGACTCACCAAGCTTCGTGCTTACATTTTTCAGTTTTGGTTTCAAGTACTTCCGATAGCAAGGGGAAGAGCTTGGGATGAATGCACTACACACACCACAACATTTTAGCCTAGGATGATTTACTCTGATGTTTTGATATATGATTTGGATACAATGTTTCAAGATATTACCACTTATGTTTTCATGTGTTGATTGGATTACTATGATTTCATAATGATTTAAAATGAAGTTTTTGGACCTTTTTTTAGGATGTTACACTCAATCGATCAGTTATTGTGTTCATTGATTACATCTTTTTGTATTCCAAGACTAGGGAGTAGCACGAGTAGCACCTTTGAGAGCGTCTTGGAGTTTTGAAGCGAGAAAGGCTATATGCTAAGTTCTCAAAGTGTAAGTTCTTGTTACGAGAGGTCCAATTATTGGGGCACCTCATTAATCGAGATGGGATTTTGTTCGATCCAAAAAAAATCAAGGAAATTATGCAGTGGGAGGTGTCGAAGTCTGTTTCTGAGATTAGGAGTTTCTTGGGATTAACAAGGTATTATTAGAGATTTACTTAGGACTTTTCCAAGAATGTTTTACCCCTCACTCGTCAGACGAGGAAGGACGTGGATTTTCGTTGGGGGCCTGAGTAGCAGGTTGCCTTTGAGAAGCTGAGGCAGAAGTTATGCGAAGCAATAGTGTTAACCCTCCCTGAGGGTGTTGAGGACTTTATGGTATTATATAATGCACCCATCACCGGTCTGGAAGAGGTGCATATACAATGTGGTAAGCTTATTGCTTATGCTACTCGGTAGCTGAAGCCGCATGAGGTTCGTTATCCGACACATGATCTGGAGTTGGGAACAGTGGTGTTTGCTCTCAAGATTTTTTGGCATTATTTTTATGGGATCTGGCGTACTATTTACATAGATCATAAGAGTTTGAGATATCTCATGGATCAGTCAAATCTGAACATGAGGTAGCGTAGGTGGCTTGACGTGGTCAAGGACTATGACTTCGAGATTTTGTATCACCCCGGGAAAGCAAATGTGGTCGTTGCCACTCTGAACCGCAAGATGACTAGTTCCTCTATTGAGAGTCTGTGTAGGAGGATATCGAATGATTCTCCGCTTCTTGATATGATTATGGAGGTTCAGGCCGAGGGAGACAACAACGAGATTTGGAAGTAGGAAAAACTCATGGGTGAGGTTGACAGATTCGCTACTAACAGTCGTGGATTATTGACCAGATATGGATGGGTCTAGGTGCTAGATTTTGGTGCGGTTAGGCAGACTGTGCTGGAGGAGGTGCACATATCCTGGTTTTCAATTCACCCTGGGCCACCAAGATGTATCGATATTTAAGATTCAATTATTGGTGGTCGTGTATGAAGAGAGAGATAGCCCAATATGTTGAGACATGTTTGACATGTCGGATGGTCAAGGTTGAACACCATAGACCGTATGGCAAGCTGCAGCCATTGGAGGTTCCCATGCGGAAATAGGAACATATCACTTTAGATTTCATTACCAAGCTACACCGTACGGCTAAGGGATTTGATGCGATATGGGTTATTGTGGACCGTCTGACCAAGATCACCCATTTTCTAGCCATAAGAAAAACTTCTTTTGCCACGAAATTGGCTGATTTGTATGTGCATGAGATTGTTGCTCAACATGGTATTCCAATCTCCATTCTATCTAATTGAGATGTTCGGTTCACATCTCGTTTTTGGTAGAAGTTCCATGAGGAACTAGGGCACGAGGTTGCATATTAGCATTGCATATCATCGGTAGACTCATGGCCAGGGTGAGCGGACCATTCAGACACTGGAGTTTATGTTGAGAGCCTGTGTCATAGATTTCAGTGGGAGCTTGGACTACTGCCTTCCCTTAGCTGAATTTTCTTACAACAACAACTGTCACACCAGTATCGGTGCACCACCTTTCGAGCTTCTTTATGGTAGGAAGTGTCGTACCCCTGTATGTTGGGGAAAAATTGGTTACAAAGTATTGGGAAGGAATGAGGTACTTCTTCAGACATCAAAGATCGTCTAACAAATTAGGTAAAGATTGCAGACAACTCAGATTCGAAAGAAGAGTAATACTAACAAGCGTCAATCTGAGTTGGAGTTTTAGCTCGGTGACATTGTTTTGTTGATGGTGTCACCCTGCAGGGGTGTGATACGCTCCAGGAAGAGGGGTAAATTGGGTCCCCCGTATATCGGGCCATTTAGGGTGACTGCCTTGGTTCGCAAGGTGGCTTATAGGTTGGATCCGCCCGAGGAGCTCAGTCAAATCCATAACAATTTCCATGTTTTGTAGCTGTGGAAGTGTATGGATAACGATTTAGTGGTTATTCCTTTGGATGATGTTCAAGTTGATGATCCCTTGAATTCCATTGAGAGACCAGTAGCTACTTTAGATCAAAAGATGAAGGCCTTGCGCAACAACGTGGTATCTTTGTTCCAGGTCAGTGGAAGCATCAGATGGGTTCCAAATGGACATGGGAACCCAAGTTGGAGATGCGGGAGCATTACCTGGAGTTGTTCGTAGTAGCAGACTTCGAGGACGAAGAAAAATTCAAGTGGTGGAGAAGTAACATCCCGGAAATGAGTTATTCCCAAAATTAACTCTTAAGTATGAAGGTTTATGATTTTTAGCCCTTGGGTATGATAAAGCTTGCAAAATGGAGTGGCTTTTTTCTAAATTCAGGATGAGATCTCATACGCTGGGCGTACTTTATGTATGTTGGGTGTACATGCATGGGCTTTAGAACGCATGGTGTATACCATGTACGCGGCGCATATGCTAAGAATCCTCAAACCCTAATCTTTAGGGTTTGGTCTATATATAAGCATCATTAACTTTTCATTTCTCATTCGCTCTCTAGCCTCCAACCCTCATTTTTTCCTTCTCAACTCTAATCTATTGTGTATGATCCTTTGAGCTCAAAAGTATGTGTTTGTGGTGCCTTTGAAGCAAGATGAAGAAAGAAGCATAATCTTGGAAGATTAAGACCATGGAGTTTGTGTCCTTTTGGTCCCATTATTTGGGTATATAGACTATAAGCTACTCTAATCCATTTAAGTTGTCATTTCAGTCATTTTGAGGTGTTTATAAGCATAACAATGTAGTCTTGATCATATCTTCCCTTCCATGCATGTGTTATGAGGTCTTAAGGGGTTAAGTGGTTGAGGTTTTTGATGTTATGACCTTATTAGCAATACAAGAGCATAATGTTGGAAACTTTATGGTAAAAATGTTATTTGAGACTTGGATCTTACTTTGGACGTGAAACCTCAGTGTATTAAGGTCTTAATATTTTAAGAGCAGAATCAGTGCGTACGTTGGGCATACCAATTGGTATGTTGTTCCTACACAATTTGGACTGCGAATCGTTGGAAGATGAGTACACCTCGCATACAAGCGAAGTACGCCCCACGTACGAGGGCTGAGTTGACTCGACTGAGTTGACTCGACAGATTTCGTTGACTTTGTATGATTTTGACCAAGGGTATTTTGGAAAATTGATATTAAATTAGATTGGGAAATGTTTTGATTATTAGGAGTTGGGTAGAACTAGTTGTCGGAGCAAGGATTCAATCATATTGTTTTCAGACTGAGAGGTGAGTTTTCTTCACTCTACTTATGGGTTGAAAGCACCAATGTCGGCCTATTGGATTGATATGCTGGTTTACTGTATATAGCTATGTTGTAGTGATCTATTAGATCAATGTCCCGGTATATAGGATGTTGCTATGCTATAGTGATCTGTTAGATATGTATCTTGGTATATAAGATGTTGCTATGTTGTAGTGATCTGTTAGATCTGTATCCTGGTATATAGGATGTTACTATGTTGTAGTGATCTATTGGATCTATATGACTACCTGTAGCTGCTAGCTATTGATTGTTATGGTGTATGTTGATATGTGATGGTTTAGTGGCCTGAGGGGGACCAGTTGAGACTGAAGGCAAAGACACCTAGGGCGGTCTGGATAGACTGAAGGGCTGCGAGGCGACCAGTCAAGCCGAAACCCTAGAGATTAGTCCAGATAGGTTGAAGGTCTGGTGAGGCGGTCTAATCATGTTGAAGGCTCTGTATGCATGTTGTTGATTGTTATGTTTATGTGGTGGTACTTTGGGGGAACTCACTAAGAGTTGGCTTATAGTTTTAGTTTTGTTTTAGGTACTTCTGAGGACCATGGCAAGGTGAAGGCTTAACCGTACAAATCCTCGGTTTTATGTTGTTGGATCTTAGGAGACTCTGATTTTCAAAAATGTTTTTTTTTCAAAGAAATGGTTATGTAAACACTTTTTAAGTAAATGGGCCGTTTTTGAAAAGTTTAAATTTGTGGTGATTTTTATATGTTATAGTAGTGAGAAGACTCACATTGCAGATAGCAACTAAATTACAACAACTCTCACATATATGGTAGACATGAGTAATGAAACACCTAACAACAGTAATGCCATATCCTATCAACCTACACCCTTAATTCCCTAGTTTGAACCAAAAGTCAACCATAATCAAAAGTCAAGTTTGGTCAACTCCAGCTTGCGTTCACGTTGTGACCACCCATAGGTCACATTGTGATTGGTAAAAGTCAAAATAGTCATGAGCATGTAATCTCATGACGTAACACGCTAATGCTCACGCCGTGAGAACTACTCTACACAGTCTTGAACATTAAGTTTTTAATTCCTTAAGCCAATCATTGAGACTTTCTAGAGGGTCTTCCCCAACCCTGAAGACTATAAAAACCATGGCTCTTTAGTCATGTATGAGAAATGCCTGACTTGGACACTAGCTGAGTTATTAAGGAGGAAAATGGGATCAAGACTCATGCTTGGAGTCTAAACCAACACTAAATCTTATATTTGAAATATATTCTAGAGAAAATGTCTCAATTAGCCATAAAGTTGCCAACTTTATGGATCTCATGCATGTTATCCCACCCACACATGGAAAGAAAGGCATACATCTAAAATCCAGCATGCATAATAGAATAAGGGAATAACTTTAGGACCTACAAAGGCCCAAAAGCACTGAAGAATGAAGAGGTAGAAGCTTGATGGCCAAAAGGATTCACCCAAGGAGTCTTCTTCTCCTGTAAGAGTAATAAAGCACCAAATGAGCACTTAAGACCAACAATGGAGGCTAAGAATGTTTCGGGCAGGAAGGATGTGATGGAGGATGAGGGTGTGTAAACCCTAGCCTCCCACTTCTCTTAAATGAGGAAAAAAACATTAGAGTAGTGTTTTTCCTCAACACACATTGTGAGACTCTAACCCTTATGTCATGAGCCTTAAAATGGCCACGTCTCTCAGACTGAAGACATGTCATGAGACCCTATCTCTCATCCCGTGACCTTCAAATTTTGGGTTTTTCATTCTTATTTAGCTCAAAAAAAATTAAAGATCGAGTATATGCATTAGATGTTACAAAGAACTTACCAACACATCGTATTAAAACTAATCTTGAACGATACATGTTCTTGTTCCATGGTTTAGTTTTTCAACTTTTATTTGACAAATACATGTTCTTCTGCCATGCTTTAGTTTTCCCCTTTCATTTGACAGAAGAATAGCTAGGGCGCTAGAAACAAAAACGTACTTGTTTCAACATATGCTATGACATTCTTACTGTTTAACAAACTATTTAACCGTTAAATATAGTCACAATTTCCCAAATAGTAATTCCAAATGATTGTAATATGGAATGAATATCATGATGTTGTTTTCACATTAATATTGTATCATTAAAGGAATGAAAAACTACAATATTTTTTCGTGTTCATCGAAACAGAGGATGTACCTTTATAATATGGAATGCATATCATGACTATGGGTGCTTTTCTACATCCAATATAATTAATATTAATTATTATTTAACAATGTATTTTCAAAATTAAAGAGTTAAATAGAAAAAGACATGGCCATATAAGTCTTGAAGAAATAACAGAGAAGTAGAAACGGATGTTGAGTAGAAAAGAGGATTATGTTTGGGATTTGATTATAACTTTTTTTTTGTATGGAGAGAGAGAAAGAGAGAGAGAGAGAGAGAGAGAGAGAGAGAGAGAGAGAGAGAGAAAGAATGAGAGCGAGAAAGAGATGTATGTTATTTAAGGTTGTATAATGTGAATGTGAATGGAGTTGGATTTACAAAACTGTCTAATAATAAGGTTAGTACTTGTATAAGATTGAAATTTTAATAACATGTTCTTTCAAATTAGGATCTATTAAAGATTTGGAATGATTACGTAAAGATAGAAACTAAATAGAGAGAATCAATAACAGACGCATAGTATAAAAATACTGAACGGGAAAACAATAGCCCATGTGCACAGGAGAAAAAAAGAGTATCCACAATGTATAGTTTAATAGGAGAGTTGAATGAAGTGGCATGCCTAATTGGCTTTCAAAGGGTTAAGCTCTATCATTGTGGGGTCCCATTTTGGCATTCAATAAATATGGAGTTCAATGGCCGTTGAACTCTTCAATGGAAAAAAGAAACCTTTTAACTATTAAGTATACATATTCAATTGAACTCTATTGACTTAAATGCACTGTAGGAAAATTAATGTAGAGTTGTATAGTAAATAAAACGATGACCTGACAATCCATTAAACTCTAATAAGTTTAATGCATTGTGGATGCCCTAATACGTAGATAATAATAAGAAAACTATTATATAAAAGTATTAAGCAAGAAAACAATAGCCTAGATGCACGTGAAGTTGACACGTGGTTAAGAAAGCTAAGTGAAAACTATTATTTTTACTACGTTATAACCCGTGTACCACACGGGATTAAGAAATTAAAATAACAAAAATTATTCATAATAAGTGACTTCCTATAAATGGACAAATAACAAAACTCAAATGTATATAGATAAATAAAAATTAAGAACTTATCATGAAAGTAGCAATGATGTTTTTTGGCGTAAAAATGAATGTATTATCATATTTTGTTTCAAAATTTAAAGTATCATGATGTTTGTAACAACAAAATTTTTCAGACAAAATTTTTTATTTTCAAACATAAAAATCACATGTCATGTTCCCCGAAAATCTCAAGTATCAAAATTAATACAATTTATTTATCAAAAGTTGTTTATCACATAAACCAGGATCCTCCAATACATATCTCCAATGCGAGTGTGTGTACAATCAAGTCGGGGCCATCCCGCGATCATCGGAAGTACCGGAAACACATAACACATAACATGGTAAGCATGAAGCTTAGAAATTTCCCCAAAATACCACATAAAGCTCATTAGCCACTCCAGGCTATAACTCGATAAGACCCTCCGGTCAATGTGTCTCAGTGGGACCCTCCGATCCCAACTTAGTAAGCTCATAATAACAATACTCAGCATAAATCACAAAGACATAATGCAAAATATCAAATACATAGGTAATCACAATAAACATCTCAATCACATAAGGTACCACTCAAGGCAAGTATAGTGAGAAGACTCACCTTGCAAGAAGTCAACAAAATCTCGAACTCAAATTACCGGTCTAGCCTCCGCCTAACATACACGACAATTATCCCTAATTAATCATGGCTCTCAAGAGGCTTTACTAACTCACAAAAGGGCAAAATACCATTTTACCCCTCAATGGCCCTAAATGTCCAATAATTGACCAAACTCTAAAAGTCAAAAAAAGTCAACGGCAGGGAGTACGCCAGACATACCAGCTCCTTAAGTTGGGCGTACTTGGCTGTCATGCAGACATCGGGGATACGGGACTCCTACGCTGTGCGTACTGGAATTACGCCCGACGTACATTCCAATTTCACCCTTCTCACTTGTTTGGTCATAAACAATTAAGACCTTGGTTCATATTTCAGATATGGACTCTCTAATAGCTCTTAACCCATTAAGTCATGGACTTTAAGCCTTTGCATGCCTGGAAAGGTCCCAAACACACAAATCACTCATCCTCTTATGACAAAAAGCACATATCTCATGCATGGATTGATCCCATCGTCCGTGATTGGAGTTTTATGACACTACACCAACGAATATACTCAAAGGGGTGGATCACGGTCTCTGGAGTACAATATCACATATAGTCTGCAACCTTTCGGACAAAAGCCTATAATAATCTACTAAGATGCAAAAACCAAAAGATTGAGAAAGTTTTAAGCTTTATACCTCTAAATGAAGCTCTACACTCAGATAAGCTCAGATCCAAGGCCTGGAATCCCCCTCCTTCTTCTTAAAGACTCCTTCTTCACTCTAAATAAACTTAAAAATACTCCCAAGGCTCTCAATGCACTCACAAGCTCTAAGAATGAAAACTAGGGTTTAGGAGGGTTGGTGTCTAATAATGATGGACAGGAATGAGGCCGTCTTATCCTTTAAATAGGGGTCCCACCCTAAATTAGGGTTTTCACTCTGAGCCTAGTACGACCAACGTACCCTTTGGTACTGTGACAACCCGAAATTTCCATTTTGTATGAACAATATCTATTCAATAGAAGCTAGTCCAGTTTCAATGAACTTCAGACTTTTCCGAATAAGTTTGTGTACATTAGGGTTTACATTTAAGGAGATATCAGGAGGGTGGATGCTCATGGGTTTGTGAAACTTGAGCATTTCAACACTTCATCATGTTAGAGTCCAATTCCAGAATAAAATATTTTTTGCCAAAATATTTCAGGACTATAAATAGAATTTTGAACTAAATTATTCATTATTCACATTTCCAACTAGAGAAAAGCCTTTTTCTCTCTCACGAATCTTCGGGTTTTTATCCCAAATCGTGAGCCTACTTTCCTAGATGTGTTTTAATACTTTTTATATGCTTAATAACATTGTTTACATGTCTAAAATGAGAGACCCGGGAGTTTACCGCCCAAGTATGTTCTTGGGGAGTAAACTCCAAAACGAAGGCTAAAAGCTACCTAGTCGCATTTCCATGTTAGGTAAATAGTTAAGGACATTATGTATGATCTTTTAAGTCTAGAAATCAATCAAAATCATATAGTTTTAGGAGTTTACGGCCCCAGAGCTTCTTGGACCGTAAACCCCTTTTTCAAGGGCTTAAAGTGCCCTAAACACTCCCTAAGGCTTTAGACATTTACCCTCTATTACTTGTAGCTTGAATGGGGAGGAAAACACATCAAAATCATCCCTAAAGGGGAGTTTACGGCCAAGAAATACTTTTGGGCCGTAAACTCCAAGTAAAGGCACCAAAGTGTGCCTAAAGTCCCATTTAGCCTTAAACAAAAGTCTAGGATTTATCCTTTGTGTGCAAGAGGCTTAAAAGAATTAAAACACCCACCCCATAGGAGTTTACGGCCGTAAACTCTAGGGGATATGGTCTTTAGGCCGTAAACTCCTCAAAGGAGCATTCTAAGGCCCTAAACTACCTAAAGGATTAAAGCACCAATGCTAGGCTTATTCTAGAATTCATGTAGCACCTTAAAACACCCAAAACCACCAAGAGTGGAGTTCACGACCGTAAACTCAAGGGTTTATGACCCTAAACTCCAAGGGTGGGGTTTTTTGGGTGGTAAACTCATATACAAGGTCATTTGGTACATTAAACCCCTTTAGCCTTGTCCCGTAGCAACTTAGATGCAACCATTAGGACCTATAACACTTATACAAAGTGTTTACATGTTCCTAAGTGTCCCAACTTATTTCATTAAGTTATTATTTGGCTAATTAGTTATATATATGCTTATTATATGATAACTAGGCTCGTGCGTGTGAACAAGTCTCCATTTGCCACCTAGCACGGTATCCGACACTACAATCCAAACTACTCACCACAAGTGAGTTCATACCCCTTTAATTAACCTTTGAAATGATTTTAAATGTTTTAAATACTTTATGGGGGGATACAAGTTAAATACTTATAGTTATTGCTTCAATCACATGTGATTACATTAATCACATGTGATTAATAACTAGAAAACCAATGATTTTATCACTGTTCAAACTGTTTATCAAACTGCTTTACTTTAAAATGTTTTACAAACTCCTTTATTATTAAATACTCTTATTTAAAATTTATTATACTTCTTATAAATTGCATGACCATATATGTATAGATATATAAGAAATGTTTAAAAGGCTTAGGAAGACCATCCGCCCTATTTCCTTTTCGCGCTTGAAATGTGGTCTGGTGGGATTTCGGGTAGCCCTCCGAGGGTCGTTTAAATATTAATTATATATCAAATGTACATATATAGACATAAAAGTACTCCTTTATTCATTTGTATCAGTACATCATTAGTAAGTTACCATCGGGGTAACACAGGATCATATTACTACAATTTCTAGATCAACGAGTCAGTTCATTCATGAGTCAATACTTATTACTAAGGGTACATATACAACTGTACTAGGACTAGAACATACACAACGATACTAGAACAAGTAACATTACATTATATATACATGAATACGTTAACAATTGTGATCCACTGTATGGGATCATGCCTTAATTGTCGTGACCCGAGTTGTAGCTAGAGTCTCTTGGAGGGAGAGCGTGAGTTTGCGTATAGACCTATACTGGATTGAATATCGTACACCTTGGTGCTAGCTACAGTAGGGCCGGCAGGTCTGCAGGTGCCAAACGTCATATCTTATTTTCGACTATACGTTGTCGTTGTTACCAGTCTATAGTATGGTGCAATTTATCACATAATACCTTAATATAAATCTGGTTTAAGGTAGTTAGTATCGCAGTAGTTCCTATAATACAAAACTATAGTACTACAATGATTTACCCATTTCATATTTTTAGTGATAACCTCACTTAAACATTAATGTACAAACTATATTTGTTAAATGATAGTTACACTTGGGAAATTACACACTTTTACAACAAACGAACATACAAAATAGTTAAGCCTTGGTAGAAGGCTACTTTAATAGAAAATATAGGTTTTTCTGGGAGATTCAAACTTTTACAAACACTTACATACACTTTACAAACTTATACTTGAGACACGTTCAAACGTTTTGACAACAAACATCGACACTAAAATACTTATGAACTCACCAGCTTAATGCTGATAAACTCTTTCAAAATAACTTGTATCCTTAGGTCATCAGTAGACAGGTACCGAGGCCAGCTTTTGAGAAGATGGAGCGCATCCAAGACTCATCTCATTATTTTGATTTACATTATGTTTTTGGTGTCTATAACTGTACAGAACACGCTTGTATTAAAATTATATATTTAATGCAATGGATGATGTTGCTTGCTTATTTACATTTACTGTGTTGTGATACTTTACATGACGTCCTCCGCCCCATAACGTTTCCGCCGTTCTTGGTTTTGGGGTGTGACAGGTACGCCCACTGTACTAGGTGGCTTCTGCATCAAATGCACGCATATGACTACGCTGAGCGTACACTCTTGTACGCCCCACGTACTCATTCACCAGATTTTCTCATAAAGGGACTAAAATGGCCAATTACTCAAAATACCAAGGATTACAATGTATAAATGGACTCGGGATTTTACAATTCTCCCCCACTAGGATTAGACTTCGCCCTCGAAGTCATGCTTCAAAAATAATTCAGGATATTGCTCTCGCATCTCTGACTCCAGCTCCTAAGTCGACTCGGACGCTCTATGATGTTCCCACTGCACCCAAACCAAGGGCACCTATTTTTTCCTCAGAACCTTCACCTTCCGATCCAAAATCGCGATCAGCCTCTCGATCTAATTCAGGCTCATATCCACCTGAATGTCCTCTAGGGGTACCATTGTCGTCTCATCGGCTACACACTTCCTTAACTGGGACACGTGCAAGGTGTTATGAATCTGACTCAACTCTTCAGGTAGCTCCAATCGGTATGCTACCCTACCCACTCTAGCGGTCACTTTCAAAGGACCATTGTACAGGGGTCCTAAGTTGCCCCAATTTCGGAATCAAATCACTCCTTTCCGTGGGGATAACTTCAAGAGTACAAAATCTTGGACCTGGAACTCCAGCTCGGATCGTTGCTTGTCTGCCTAACTCTTCTGGCGACTCTAGGCCATCAGTAACCTTTGTTTGACCTACTGAATCTGCTCAGTCATCTTCAACACTATCTCAGTGCCACCCATCGATCGCTGCCCTACCTCTCCCCAACAAATAGGTGCCTGATACCTCCTCCCATAAAGAAGGTCAAAAGGAGGCATACCAATACTCGAATGATGGATGTTGTTGTAAGAAAACTTAGCCAAGGGAAAATAAATGTTCCAACTTCCTCCAAAGTCCATGACACATGTTCGCAGCATGTCCTCAAGTGTCTGATTCATCTACTCGATATGCCCATCTGTCTCCGGATGGTATGCAGTGCTAAAGTGCAATCGTGTACCCAACTCCTAATGAAATTTCTTCCAGAACCTAGAAGTAAAGTGCACGTCTCGATCTGACACTATCGAGGTCAGCACACCATTCTGAGCTACCACCTCCCTCACATAAATCTCGGCCAGCCTCTCTACAAAAGAACTCTCACTAATAGAACGGAAGTGAGCACTCTTCGTCAACCGGTCCACAATCACCTAAATCGCGTCAACCCCATGTGCAGTCCTCGGTAACTTGGTGATAAAGTAAATAGAAATTTGTTCTCACTTCCACTGGGGAATCATTAGAGGTTGTAGGTGGACCATGTGGCTGCTAGTGCTCAGCCTTAACCCGACAACAAGTCAAACACCTCTCTACAACCCATGCCACGTACCTCTTCATACAGGGCCACCAATAGTCTCTGTTCAGGTCCAAATACATCTTAGTGGCCCGTAGGTGGATCGAGAATCTCGATCTATACACCTCCTCCATCAGAATACGGCGACCTCCACCTGTATAGGGCACCCAAATATGCCCGTGGAAGGTCATAAGCCCATGACTGTCCGTCATAAACTCAGATGCCTGGCCAACCACACGCTCTCTCTTGCGCTTCTCTGACCATATAGCCTCCACCTAGGCCTTTCGGATGGTATCTAAGACAGGATTTATCACTATCATCCTCATATATACATCTCGGATTAGATCACCCTCTGCCCTGCGACTCAAAGCATCGGCTACCACATTAGCCTTGCCTCGATGGTATAAGATCTCACCATCGTAGTCTTTCACTACATCCAACCAACTCCTCTGTCTCGTATTTAGATTGGGTTGATCCATCAGATACTTCAGGCTCTTATGGTCTGTGTATATGGTACACCGGACACCATAAAGATACTGGCGCCAAATCTTGAGGGCGAACACCACTGCCCCTAACTCCAAATCATGGGTGGGATACCTCGTCTCATGAGGCTTCAGCTTCCTTGACGCATATGCTATCACATGACCCCTCTACATAAACACTGCACCCATCCCTGAAATGGACACATCATAGAAAACTAAGAAGTCCTCCACTCCCTCCGGAAGAGACAACACTAGAGTTCGCACAATCTCTGGCAAAGAGTCTCAAATGATGCCTGCTGCTCAAGGCCCCAAACAAATGTAACGCCCTTCCGGGTCAATCTGGCGAGAGGAACCACAATCTTCGAGAAATACTTGATAAATCTCCAATAGTAGCCGGTCAATCCCAAAAAACTCCTAATCTCGGATGGAGATCTCGGCACCTCCCATTGCATAACTACCTCAATGTTGGCCAGATCGACCATAATCCCAATTTTATTAATGAGGTTCCCCAGGACCTTAACATCTCTTAACCAGAAATCACACTTGGAGAATTTGGCATACAGCCTCTCCGACCTCAATACCCCAAGAAACTCACGCAGATGCTCCTCATGCTGCTCCTTGGACCTCGAATACACCAAGATATCATCAATGAACACGATCACTGACCGGTCCATCATAGGCATGCACACCCGGTTCATGAGATCCATGAACGTTGCCGGTGCGTTGGTGATCCCGAAAGGCATCAAAACAAACTCGTAATGCCCATAATGAGTCCTGAAGGCCGTCTTCTGAATATCCTCCTCATGTACTCTCATCTGGTGATACCCATATCTCAAATCAATCAATACACATCCGGTGTGAACCATCCTTTTTCCTAACAAAAAGGATCGGCGCTCCCCATGGAGAGCTACACTATCGAATAAATCCCTTCCCCAGCAGCTCTTGAAGCTGTGAGGATAACTCCTACATCTTTAACGGCACAAGGCGATAAGGTCCTTGGCGATTGGTGCTACTCCCGGAACCAAATCACCCGGTAGCTGCTCAGGAAAAACATCAGGAAACACGCACACTATCAGAACCTCAAAAATAGAACTCGGCCACTCTAAAACAATCCGCGTATCCATCACATATGCCAAGAAACCCATACAACCTTCCTGTAAACTCTGTCTTGCCCTAGCATCAGAGTAGAAGGCTGACCCGAATCTGTAACATCACCATACAAGCTAAGAACTCCCTTACAAGGGTCTCATATAGTCACCAACGGACGCTCGCAGTCGATCAGTGCTCCATAACTGCTTAACCAATCCATGCCCACAATGAAACACACATCACCCATCGTAGTCTGTACCAGGTCAATCGGAAACTCAACACAAAAAATCTCCAGCACACATCCTCGGAAAACATTAGTAGCAAAAACCGCATGCTACAAGTGCGACCCTTTTGGCCTCCTGATCTCGAATCGGTGGACTTAGCCCGCTTGGCTGTCGACTGTGACTGCACTGGCTGCCGATCTCTCCCCTGAGACCTTGCATCCTCCCTAGCCTAGGTCTCCAACTCGATCTCCCTCCTCCTGGCATTTTCCTGAAGCTTCGAAAATGTCCGATAAGTTGATTTCGCCAAAAAATCTTCAGCATCCCTCCTCAGAATGCTCAAATAACGGCTCATGCATGCTTGCTCAGTCGACACATGCTCAGGGCAAAAAACGCCCTCTCGTGAAACATCCGTGTAATCACCATCACCGACTCTGTCTTCTGTCTGAGAGACAGAAACTCCTGGGCCAACTGTTTCCTCTCCATCGTAGGAACATACTCATCACGGAATATCATTACAAATCTCTCCCAAGTCACTACAGTATGCTCTGTAGGAGTAAAGCTGTCTGTCGCAGATTTCCACTAATCCATCGCTCCCAAGCAAAGGTAGTTCAGCGCGAACCGCACCCTCAAGTGTTTTGGGCATGAACAGGTATAGAAACATGCCTCAATGTTAGAGATCCACCTCACTGCAGCAATCGGATCCTGAGTCCCATCAAACACTGGTGGCTTCATGTTGCTAAACTCCCGCTACAACAACGAGTCACCCCTTTGCGGCCTGGCAGCAACGACAGTTGTGTTGGCTGCAACAACAGCCTCTTCTGAAACACCAGCATATCTCTCATCAAACGTCTCGATCAGAGTGGTCTTAATAGACCCAAAAATCTCTGGAATAACCTCCCAAATATTTGCGACCACCTCATCTTGAATTATCCTGCGAATCTCGTCATCGGTAACTCCACTGCTCTCATGGTGTGGCGCGTGGCTACCATGATGTCTCTGAAACACAACATAAAATCATCAGAGACTCACTCAAGTATACTCACAATCGATCACTCGCTCCTTAGCATCCTATGGATTTATACTTAGGTTGCCTGCAGATCTGGTGCTTTCAGTAGTGCTGGCCCAATACTACCTTCCTGTTGGATTAATGTCTAAGTCCATAACTATAATTGGCAAGACTTGACCCGACCCGGCATGGTCCATTTGGGTTGCATGGCATCGGGACAATTGGATAGACAAGATGATGAAAAAAGGATACTAGTGATTTATATTAATATATTATAAGTTCTAAAATATTAATATATAATCATATTATTTAATTAGTATTGATCAAGAATTAATTTATAATTAATTAAGTGATCAAAAAGGAACTAATTAAATATGGACTCTTAGATATATATGTGTCATGGGCCAATTTCATTTAGGTTGGGCTAAGCTTTCATGGATAGTCCATGGAGTGTTTGACCCATGGATCATAAGAAATGAAAGGGCATGGGTATTACAGTTTAACCCTAATCTCCACAATATATAAAGATGTCCTTGGTTGGTGAAATTGACATAAGTGTGGGTACACTAAGAGGGCTAGTCGATTCCACTAGAGAGAACCAAAGTATCCTTATTTTCAAGGTTATTTCAAGTGTTCATGGTGTTGTGTGAAGCATTCGAGGTATCACACTTGGGGCAGTAGGCACTCAAGCTTCATGAAGAAAAGTTACATCAAAAAAGGTATGTTTTCTATATATTTTGTTGCCCAAGTATATGATATTTGTATGCTAGTATAGGGTAATATCTTGGAAACTTCATATTTGCATGTATAATAGAGAAAACATAGATCCAAGGTATTTAGGGTTGTATGTGCACCATAGGATGTTGTAGTATACTAAAACCCAACAGTGGTATCAGAGCTATGGGTTTTTTCTGTTATATTGATGCAAATGTTTTATTTTCAAAGTTGAAAAAAAAGGAAAAAAACATGACGTTTGTCAAATTTTAAGATAATTACTTGTTTTTGTGAAAAACTAATTATTTGTAAAATTTGAATCATTTTCTATATGAGTTGAATTAGGTCAAATTTAGTAAAAGATAAAATGATATGATTATTTTATTAGTTTTAAAATTTTGATCTAAAGAGTTTTTTTTGTTGAAACCTCCATATTTATGGATATGAAAAAGGTTTTAAAAAAATTGATTCAAAATTTTTATGGAGTTAAAAAAAAAAATTTAATTTTTTAAAGAATTCCATAACTTATTCTTAAGTTATGGAACATGAAAAGTTTCATCATAAAACAAGTATTTAACTCCATAAGTTATGGATTACCAAAAATTTTATGTTTCCCTGATTTATGAGTCAATTTAGATTAATGAAAAAAAATTATTTTAGTTGTTTTCAATACTAATTAATCTAGTGGTAGTTCATATAATTTGTTTTTGTAACTTGTCCTCAAGTTACATAAAAGGTCACATTTATGAATCTTAAAACTCATAAAAGTGTCATAGGTTAAACAAAAATGAAGAGTCTTTTTCATTAAATAATATTATGACTCCATAATTTGACCTCACGTTATTGATGTTTAAGAGTCACTTCTATAAAAGTGATATTAAAGAATAAGAGGTTACATAAAAAATGAAGAGTCTTATGAACCATTAAATTCATAAGTTATGAAATGAAAAGTTTTGAATAGTTTCAAAACTTGCCCTCAAGTTTTGGAAATGTAAAGTTTTCCCATGAATACTTTAATTCCATGTTAAGCCCTTAGAATTTTAAAAGTGAAAATTCAACCCTTATACTTTATAATATTATAAGTTAATAATATTTATATATATATATATATATATATATATATATATATATATATATATATATATATATATGTATAAGAGCAAGTCGTCTTACCATTAGCAGGCCTCATTCACGAAGCAGTTCTATAAGGGGGTATAAGGTTACTGCCTATAAAATAGCAGTTTAATGGGTGTCCACTCTCACCCACCGCTTCCTTGACTGTTGGAGGGTCGTTAGCTGAACGGGTAGGACAAGGACTATAATTCTCCCTTCATTAAAAGTATTAATGATAAATACTAAGTAACTAAACTCTTAGTAATACCCAATCTTAGTTACTTAGGAAAATGTGAATTTGGTGCTAATCCATGAAATTACACTTTGCACTTTGTTTAAGTTGGTTAGTGGAGCGTGAGTGGTTAACCGGCACACTAACTCGTATTTAACAAGGTAAGCAAAGGGTAACTTAATGTTTATCATAGTATCAGTGGAGCGTGTGTGGTTAACCGGCACGTTGATTGAGGGGTAAACACTTAAGGGTACCAAGTAATTTGCATGGTTACTTCACACCTTGTTGTGTGATCCTCGGTATCCCAATCACAAAACCTGAAGGGCACACTCGAGATTGAAACATGCCATTGAACAGTTCAATGAATCTCAAAAGAATCTAGGAGTTTCAAAACCAATTAAAACCTAATAATACATTTCGTGTATCTTGGTGGAAATTGGTGAATCGTCATTCACCTACCTTCAAATATTTTATAGCTTGGATTATGGCATCCCTCTTCCGAGTTATAAACATATTGGGTGTTATATTAAGGACTTTTAATCAACTATCTTGAATGTCTCCTAAAAGATGTCTATTTCAGACATCTATGATCCTCCCAAATCTCTTGGAACTTCTCTTCCTCCACATCCTCCAATTATTCTCCCTATCCCACAAGTTCAAGGTCACTGAAGCCCTATTGGTAATCAAAGTCTATGTGTGCTCACATCTTGCAGATGAAGTCACATATTGACAAGCTGGGAGAGTTCGGTGTCAAAGTCTTAAGAAAGTTGGATGTTCATTCACTTTCTAAGTCACATAGTGAGTCACCTTTGGGACTACTATGAAATAGACTATGACATGAACCTTAATGATCTTATCTATTTGCTTGGTACTACTGAATCAACAATAGTTTGGAGCTTTGGTAAAGCAAATTTGATTAGTAGATCAACTTCCCAAACCTTCAATGGACATTGACAATGGTTGCATTGGATACCCAGAAAAAGTTTTCTCTTCCCAATTGAAAGGGTTTGGTCATAGTCAACTCGGTTGACCAAATGGTAAAGAGAAAGGCTAAGTCTGAGATTGTCTCATGTACCATTCCCAAAGGGTCTATATGGTTCTATTGCCAAAAGGAAAGGGCATTGGTTGCAAAGATGCCATATTTACCCGAAAGATCATAAGGTTGATCAAGTCAATAAGTTTGACTCTACTTCAGGTAAAGTCCACTATCTAACTTGATTAAGTTTCTATTCCGAGATTCTTATTACATGATGTGACTGGGTGTGCTGAATCTTAAAGAAACTTAAAGAAATAGTATGCTGAATCTAATCGCGAAGATGGATTTCTATCGCTTGATTGAAGATCGGATTATTGAGCTACTCTTAGGAGTTATGATAGATTGCTAGGAAACATGTAAGAGATAGTTTTCATTTAAAGTAGCATTGTAAGGAAAAGTTTTTTCCGCATTTTACAAATAAATAAAAGTTTGTTTTACTTTATTTTATATCTCCTTTTAATGGCATTTATGGAAACTTGATGTTTGTTGGTTTCTAGCAATAATGGAAATATGAATTTGATTCTTTCATTTGTGGTAGTGTCTAAATTTACCAAATAAGAAAAGATTCTCATCACCCAAGGTTTTAGTTGGATAGAAACTTGGAAATGATACAAGTTGTAAAGTATGAGGAATGAGAACTTTTAGGCATTGGGAAATTAAGACTACTTAGTTGTTCACATGGATGTGTGAGTCAAGTGATGGACTAAGGGATCAAGTACACATCCTTGTGCACTGGTCAAAGTGCACCACAAAAGATCAATAAGACTATTCGTCATGTTTTACTAAAGTTTAGTAAATATGGTTATACTTACAAGCTTAAGTAGAGTTCTGAGACATTGGAAAAGTTCCAAATGTATGGCAGAGCGAATAAGAAGAATCAAATTAGGCAGAAGGATAAAAGTTTCTCAAATCTGAAAAGATGGGAGAGTACTTTAGTATCATGTAATATGATCATCTAAATGATTAAGAGACCTTATCACAATTCATCCTCTAAGTGCATTCTGATAGATAAGAAGAGGAGTTACGAATTGTTGAAGTGGTCAACTCAAGAAGATGATCCATATCTCGTTCCAAAAAACAATTCTTAGAGTCATACTCTATGATTGTAACTTGAGTGACATATCTTAAAGGAACGTTCACTAACACTAGTCAACTGTAAGAGTAAAAGGTTTTTTACTCTTGTACATTTGAAATTGGTAAGTTGTGATGTTTTGGATAAAACAAAGACCAACTAAGGCCAATTGTGTGAAGTGTTTGTCTTGATAAAGAATCGAAACTATATCTTGAATATTTGGCAATATAGTCTTATATGTCAAGAGGACAGTGGGAGTCTTGAAGATCCTGGAAGAATTCCAAGATCTAATCAAGAATAAAAACTTGTAGTTTAACACTAACACATGACGTGAGGTTTATAACCTATCGTGTTGACATATTTCTATTTGTGTGCCCATTCCAGTTAAAGTTCGCTTTGCATATGAGTTCTTAGAGTTCTAAATTGGTTGCATAACAACTTGGAAGCAATGGCAGGCCCTTGAGCTGTCAGGTGGCAAGAAATTAAGATTGGGTTCAGTCCATATGAGTTTGGATTTGTTATCATCCTTATCTTGTGACTATGGTTTTGACAATTCACATGGATAAGAACACACATACAATAAAATCTAAGGGTCATAAGGTTTCTCTATGATTCATGAAAATGATGGTGAGGAAACACTTCCACCAAGTAGATTTGAAGCAGATAGCGAAGATCTAAACAATTGAGACTATGATTACGACATCCTTTTTCATAATTATAAAATTGTTTAGACACACCTGTGAGGTATCTGAGATAAGGTGTATGATTTTGATAAAGTCTTATCAAAGCAATCTCGTCTCAGAAATATGAACTTTGGTAAGAAAGTCAATAAAGTATTCACTTCTAGAAGTCTAGCTAACTTCTGAGTACATGTCAAAGCTAGTGGGAGCATATGTGTTATGCTAATAATCATCATGTTAGTGGGAGCATGATAATTTTGATAAAGGTTGCAAGTTAGCAATGTTAATTATAGAAAACAAAAGTTTCAATTGGGAGAAAGTTGTTTTGCTATAATTAAGGGATAGGGAATTATACTTCATTTCAATTCTAAAAGCTTATATTGAGGCTCTAATCATCTTTTGTCAAGGGTATATATGAATTTTGTGTTGGAATGGATCAACATAAGGAAATTCTATATATGGGTCTATTATTTGTGTTCTAAAATTCGATTATGATTACGACATCGCTCTTCATAGTCAAATTTTGAGAACATGGCTAAAAAAATATTGTAGCAAAAGACTGGTTTAGAATCATGTCTTTATGTGAGACATCATGAATTGTTTCCCATTTGTTTTGGGTACAAGATCGATTACATGTGCTATAATATTTGTCCTTTCTAAATTTTCCAAATGTTTGGGGCATTAAGAGGGAAAAGGTCTAGAATTGGATATGACTAAAATGATAAAGCAATTGTCGAGGACAATCTAAGGTTTACCAAAGATTGGTTGCTCAGGGACAATTAGAAGTATATTATTAATTTTTGGAAGGACCATATTGACATATTCTGAAAAAGGAAACTCTTGTTCAGAAGTGATAGTCAAAATGCGAATATGGGAAGGTGGAATTTGTTCAATACATCTGTGTAAGATTCGGAAACTTAATGCCGAGAAGGATGTTTCCAAGGATTTGATCTCCTTAGGAATGCTCTGTCATGTTTGTTGTCAAGTATTTGTGACTTTGTGCATAATCATTACAAGAGGATCTGTGCATATAAGTTTAAAATCTAACAAATTTCGATAAATGATAGAATTTTGGACTTCTTACATTTTCAATAAGGATTTGGGAGTGTGAAATTAGAATCATTGAAATTATGTTCAATTGGTTTATTTCAGAAAGTAAGGATCATAGACAAACATATAGTGCATACTTAGTGTATGGCAAAGCTATTGTTTAGAAAAACATAGTGTACATGCTTGGAGCATGGGACAACTAGTGTTTTTAATTCAAGTATAATGTTGATAAAACCGAAACAATGAATAATGAGTAATCAGTATGGTGATAAATAAAAGGTGTTTTATTTATATTCATAGTTTTTGATACCATATCGGATTCAATAATTCTTGTGTTTCATTTTGCATGTTTTGACTTCCAGAATAAACTAGGTTACTCTTCCTGAATGACTAAGTTATTCAAACCATCCACAGTCGGTCATATGTTGGAAGTAGATATGAATCAAGACTGTCATGGGTCGGCTTTTAGAGATCGCAGATGTTGAACAAAGCGGTGCTACAACATTCATGAGTGTTCATAAGTTCTGAGTATTAGACTCAACCCACACTCATTGGAATCACTTCATGGATTTTATCATCAGTGATCATGACAGGATAATATCTTATATTCTTTGAACCTAGAGATATGAGTTGTTACTATGAGTTGGTTATACATTGATTGCACGAAAATGCATTGGTAACTCGATGTCATAAAACATGCCTTTGTGTGTGATTCAACAAGTAGTAGAACAAGACATATGAGTTGAAGTTTATCCATTCCTTTTACCTTGGGGATAAAAGCAATATATGTGGGGCCCTCGATGATTTAATGATGATACATATGAGTGCTTGGCCAAGCCCGGACTGATTTGATTTTTTCAATCAGTTAGTCATCATAAATCGGAAATCGGGAAACAAAAAATGGACAAAGAGAATGATTATAATCCATGTCTCAGTCCATATGATATCTAGAATGGAGGAATATATGATC
Source organism: Lactuca saligna (assembly GCF_052625555.1). Taxonomy (NCBI): domain Eukaryota; kingdom Viridiplantae; phylum Streptophyta; class Magnoliopsida; order Asterales; family Asteraceae; genus Lactuca; species Lactuca saligna. The sequence continues at coordinate 17,688,677 of NC_136418.1, forward strand.
CCTTATCTAATGGACAAGTCATTGACAAAGGTCAGAGTTCATCGGCAAGGTCAGAGTTCGACACAAGCTTTTGAGAGCTACGATTGCTAGTCGGGGATTGAAGTCATACTCAATAATAGTTTTAGACTTATCCAAGTGGGAGACTGTTGGATTAATCTCTAAGTCCATAACTATAATTGGTAAGACTTAACCCGACCCGGCATGGTCCATTTGGGTTGCATGGCATCGGGACAATTGGATAGACAAGATGATGAAAAAAGGATACTAGTGATTTATATTAATATATTATAAGTTCTAAAATATTAATATATAATCATATTATTTAATTAGTATTGATCAAGAATTAATTTATAATTAATTAAGTGATCAAAAAGGAACTAATTAAATATGGACTCTTAGATATATATGTGTGATGGGCCAATTTCATTTAGGTTGGGCTAAGCTTTCATGGATAGTCCATGGAGTGTTTGACCCATGGATCATAAGAAATGAAAGGTCATGGGTATTAGGGTTTAACCCTAATCTCCACAATATATAAAGATGTCCTTGGTTGGTGAAATTGACATAAGTGTGGGTACACTAAGAGAGCTAGTCGATTTCACTAGAGAGAACCAAAGTATCCTTATTCTCAAGGTTATTCCAAGTGTTCATGGTGTTGTGTGAAGAATTTGAGGAGTCACACTTAGGGCACTAGGCACTCAAGCTTCATGAAGAAAAGTTACAACGAAAAAGGTATGTATTATATCTATTTTGTTACCGAAGTATATGATATTTATATGCTAGTATACGGTAATATCTTGGAAACTTCATATTTTCATGTATAATAGAGAAAACATAGATCCAAGGTATTTAGGGTTGTATGTAAACCATAGGATATTGTAGTATACTAAAACCCAACACTTCCACACCAAGTCCGTAGTCACCCGAAGTCCTCCTCCTAGGATTCTAATTCACAAATAATCTATATCTCAGAATTCACAGACTACTCTCTTGTAAGACTCCTCTCAAGCACATCTAGGTATCTCCACGTAGATTATCTCTCAACTCAAAACTCGGCACATACTCAGAGCAAATAGCAGATAACACTGATCAAGAACATCTCCTAGAATAAGGCATCACAAATCAGGAAACTCTTGCCCTTGAATATGAAATACCTAGCCTAATTTCTATCATGCAACCCTAACATAATATTTCATAAATATCTCATAACACAAAGTAAGGGTATCTTGGGAAATCACCGTTCGGGCTCTGGCTGATTGTACACACGGCTCCAACTCATTTTCTCTTAAAGCTCTTTCTTGTTTTAGAAAAATCATTTTTGACGTGTATTTTTAATGCACTAGTTTTTTATTTATAATTCCTATTTTATCACACCTAAACCACACCTTACAGGCAGTGAACCCGATCGAGTATAGTATAGCTTTGATAACCAAGGGTGTCGAACTCAAGGGGAACGGTAGTGAATTAATTCAAAATGTTTAAGAATAGGTTACACAAAATACACAAAAGCAGTAAAGAAAGGGTTTATTAAATCACAAACGAACAACAAAATAGCAAATCTCGATAAACTGACAGGAAGACAAATCTCTTTAGGTCCTTTGGTTTAGACAGATTACTGATGAGTTTCGAGCAATACATCATTCCTATGGTGTACATGCAAACCCTAATAGCTTTTGGATCTAGTTTGTCTAATGAATATGCAATTGAATATCCAAAGCTATAAACCCTAGATCTAACATATCATGAACTGAAATAAGGGTTTAGTAATTACCTTTTATTGTTATATAGCAATAACAATCAATTCCTTGCTTTGATTGGCTTCAAAAACCTTAGTGCCTTAAGTGTTGCACCTCTAATGGAGTCACAAACACCACTAAGCAATTGGATGAAGGAGAGAAGAGAGGGTAGGCACCAAAAATGGCTGGAAACCCTAAAGGAACACTTAGCCACGTTTTTGGGGCATAGGGGTCCCTCATATACATGTAGGCTATTAGGGTTTGCAACTAGGAAACCTTAATCTGAATGCTTAGGACCTAAGCAACACATGGACTCCTTTAACATATCCCTGGGATGAATTCCTTATGGGCTTCCCATAGAATTCGTCCAACCTATATATTATTAGGTGATCCATAGCCCAATTACAATTATCTTATAATTACAGCTCTAGTCCCCTAAGTTTAATTAATCTCTTTTAGCCACAAAGTTAATTCTTGACTAATACTAATTAAACAACATGATTTCTCCTTTAATATATTATTCTCATTATATATTAATAAATCATAATTAATCCTTTCTCTCCTTAATTCATCCTACATATTGCTATGGTGAAGGCAACCCAAAAGGACCACGCTCATAATCGGGTCAAGTACATACCAAAATAGTTATGGACTTAGACACTAATCTAATATTCTCCCACTTGGATAAGTCTAATAACTATTTTGCATAACTTCAGAACCTGATCAGCAATCGTACCTTTCAAAAACCACTATCAACTCTGATCTTATCAGATACACGTGTGCTTTAGATAAGGGATCATATATTCCTCCATTCTCAAGATATCGTATAGACACAAGACATGAATTTCGATCATTCTCTTTATACTGTTTCCCGACTTCCGATTTATGACGACTGACAACAGACTACAATTGAACACATCAACTTAGTCCCGGATTGGCCAAGCACTTAGGGTGTCATCACTAAATCATCGAGGGGCCCACAGATATCGCTTTTATCCCACTTTGGGTAAAAGGAATGGATAAACTTTGACTCAAATGCTCATTTGTACTCAATTATCGAATCACACACAACAATAAGTTTTATAGCACCAAGTTACTGGTGCGTTTACTTATCATCAATGTGCAACCGACCAGCAAATAAAAACTCACATGTCTCGATTTCAAGAATATACAATATTATCGTCTCACAATCACTCATTATAAAATCCATGAAATGATTCTCGTGAGCGTGGGTTTAATCCAATACTCTAATATTATCAAAGCACTCATAAACTCTGCAGCAAACTTGTGCTATGTCTAAAACTTTAGACAATCTACAGAGAGAATCATGATAGTCTTCCTTCATACCTACTCCCAACGTATGACAAACTGTGGATGTTTGAATAACCCAGTTATTCTGGAAGTCAAAACATGCAAACTGAAACACAACAATAATACTTAATCCTATATGGCCCCAAACTTGTGAGAGTAAATAAATCACTTCTATTTAACCACCATATTGATTACTCATTATTTATCATTTAGTGTTTGGATGATCAACTCATTACTTGAATTACAACAACAATTGCCATGCTCCAAGCATGCACACATTGTTTCCTATGGTCCATGAAATAGATCAATTGAAAACTTTACCAATGATGCTCATTTCACAATTCCTAATCCTCATCATTAGTGTAAGAACATAAGGTTCTTGCTACTACTAGAATATGTTAGATTCTAACATTTTATGCAACAATCCCTTCGTAAAGTCATAGCATAAAAGTCACCAAGACTTGGTCAATGAAAATACAAGTTTCTCTATCAAAAATTGTTATAAAACAACTTTATAGATGTGATGTAGATGTGATGTCTCTCACTCAAAGTACATTCCTTTGAATATCCTTTTTGCATAAAATTTTCTAATCTAGACATAAATTCTTAATTTCCAACTCCCAATATGGAAACATTTCCATATTTTCCATACGACAACTCATTCTTAATAGATTCTTATCTATTCATAATAATGTCAATATGGTCCATCCAACACTATACTTCCAACTACTCACAAGCAACAAATCCTTGGCGAACCTTAGATCGTTCTTTGAAGGTTGTTTAATTATTTTAGTCAAAAACCGTTCTAGTCCTTTTTCCCTCTTAATGCGCTAAGCATTTGGAAAATTTTAGAATGATCAAACATTATAGCATATGCAATCGATCCTATACCCGAAGCGTATGGGACATGATCCATAATTTCTTACATAAAGACGTCATACTTTACCAGTCTTTTGCTATAATATTTATAATTTCCATGTTCTCACAATTTTGATTATGAAAAGGGATGCCGTAATCATAACCAAATTTTGAGAATGTAATTATACTTTCCATATATAGAATTTCCTCATGTTGAACCATTCCAACACAACATTCATATATTTGACTAAATTTGATTAAAATTCCACAATCTAAGCCTTTAGATTTTAAATGAAGTATAATATTCTCTCCCTTAATTATAGCAAAACAACTTTTCAACTCCTACAACTCTGCCAAGTGAATCTTTGTTTTTCTATAATTAATATTGCTAACTTGCAATACTTGAAATAATAATCATGCTCCCACTAACACGATGATTATTACCATACAAGCATACACTTATGCTCCCACTAGCTTTGACATATATTCAGAAAACATCTGAACTTCTAGAAAACAATGCTTATTGAATTCCTTAAGTTCATATTTCTAAATACCTAATGCTTTGATAAACCTTTATCTAAGCTTCTTAAACTCATACACCTTTGCCTTAGAAAGCTCACATGTGTGTCTAAAGAAATTCAGAACTTATGTTACTAAGTCCCAAATGTTCAGACCAATTGCCAAATCTCACAATTCGAATTATGAAAAGGGATGCCGTAATCATAATCGAATTTGAGAATACAATTTTTCACAATTGCAATCTTCTTAAAATCTCTCTTAGTGAAAGCATTTCCTCACGATCATTTTCATGAAGGAGATAAACCTTACGACACTTAGATTTCAAGTGTATGTGTTCCTATCCATGTGAATTTGTCATAACAACAATCATAAGACAATGTTTGTGACAAATCAAATTCATATGGAGTAAACTTGTTCAATCTTGATTTTCTACCTTACGGCAGCATGAATGCCCACCATTTTTTCCAGTTCGTTAAGCAGCTCACCCTTACCTTATCAATGTACTTTCCATTGATCAGGGTGCCTTGCCTTTATGCAATCCAATTGAGAACTCACAGAACTCATATTGCATAGTTGACTTAATTTGGAATGGCACAGAAACAAAAAATTATGTCAACACAATATGTCGCCAACCTCAAGTCGTGTGCTAGTGATTAACTATCGGTTTATTCTTGATTAGCTCTTGAACTTGTCAAGACAATTGAGAATCCCACTGACTTCTTGACATATATGATTCTCTTTTTTTCAACGAACATTTCATGACAAAACAAATATTCAAGAGTTAGTGCGGAATCCTATCAAGACTAACACTTCGCTCAATTGTTTCTTGTTGGTCTTTGTCATCTGCAAGACTTCACAACTTACCAATTTCAAATGTGCAGGAATAAGAAGACTTTTTCCAATTCCACATTTGTTGATTGTTATAAACCTACTAAAGACGTGTCACTCAATTCACAATCTTAGAGTATGACTCTAAGACTTGATATTTGGAATGAAGTATGATTGACTTCTTAATTTAACCATTTCCATAATTCTCGATTCCTCTTCTTATACATACAAATGCACTAAGACTCACTTAGAGGATAAATTGAGATATGGTTCTTAATCATTGAGAGTTATCATAAAACAAAATAAAAGGTACTCTCCCTTCTTCTTAGAATAGAGAAACTTTTATCTTTCTGCCTACTTGATTCTTCTTATTCGTTCTACTATTTATTGAAACTCTTTCAATCAATTCAGAATTATATTTAATCTTATAAGTATAACCATATTTACTAAACTTTAGTAAATCATGACAAATATCTTTATCACTCTTGTGGTGGACTTGATCAATGCACAACCTAGTGTACTCCATCTCCTAGTCCTTCACTTGACACTTTGTCAAAGAATTAGTCTAATTTCCAAATATGAAAGTTTTTCATTCATCACACAATGCAGGTTGCATGATTCCAAGTTTCTGTCCAATTGAAACTTAGGAGATGTGAAACTCTCCCTGTTTGGTAAATCCTCGACATTTCCACAAATACCATAATTAAGAATCAAATCCATTAATGCTAATAGTAGAAACATTCAAACATCAATTTTTCATACATGCCATTGCAAGGATAAATAAAAAAGACAAAAAGCAAATTTTATTTTATTACGGAAAAACTTTGTCCTTACAATGCAATTCAACAGAAAAATTATGCAATTACATATTCCTAAGCAATCTATTCTAACTCCAAGTAGTAGCTCAAAATCCAATCTTCAAACAATGCAATTGAAATCCATTTTCTTCATGATTAGATTCAACTCACTTCTTCCCTTAAGCTTCCTCTTTTTTTTCTTCGATCCTATGAAAACATCAAAATGTAATCTTATTACATCATGTATTAAGAATCAAAAATAGGAACTTAAAAGAGCTAGATAGTGGATTTCATACCTGAAGAAGAGTTATAACACTAGACTCTCCCATCTCTTAGATCTCTCAGGTAGATAGGGCAGCTTCGTCTCCAATGACCCTTCTCTTGCCAATAAAAGCAAATGGACTCCTTTGGCATAACACATGGGACAATCTCATGCTTAGTCCTTTCTAGACTTCCAATGTTGCTAGTGTCCATTGAAGTTTGGGAGTTTGATTCACCAGACAAATTTGCTTGACCAGCACGCCAAATCATTGTTGATTCAGCAGCTATAAGCAAATAGGTGAGATGAATGAGGGTCACGTCGTGTTCCATCATATAGTAATCTCTTACAAACTCACTATATGATTCATGAAGCGACTGAAGAACCCAGTTAACAGCCAACTCACCTGAAATCTCGACACCCAACATCCTTAACCTATCAATGTGTGACTTCATCTCTAAGACGTGTGCACACATATGTTTCCCATATTTGTGTTTACTTGCCAAAAGGGCTTGAGTTATCTTGAACTTTTCAAGCCTTCGAACTTGTGGGTAAGGGAGAATAATTGGAGGAGGTGGAGGAAGTGAAGCATGATCTCCGGTTCCTCGATCATATCGTGGAATATCATTTTCATTTGGAAAACTTGTTCCATGGGATTTCGGAAGAACATAGTTACATTCATACATATACAAAACGGGAGAAATTCAAGTTAAGTTGATTAGAATCCTTGATGTAACACCCAAATGAAACATCAAGGCTAGGATCCAACACAATACTCTACAACCTAGAAGAGGGATGCCGTAATCTAGTTGCAGAATATTTGAAGGTAGGTAAATGATGATTTACCAATTTCCACCATGAAAAACAAAAAAGAATTAATTTTTAAATGTATTGAAACCTCTAGATCTTTTTAGATTCATTGAACTTTTCAATGGCATGTTTATTCTCGATTATGCCCTTCATTCGTGACTGGGATGCTGAGGATCACAAATAAGGTGTGAATAACCATGCGAATGTACTTGGTGTACTCAATGTCATGCTCACATAATCAATGTGTTGGTTAACCACACACACTCCATTGATCTATGACAGACATCGAGCCACCCTTCTCTACCAATGCCAAACCCAAATTAATGTATCGGTTAACCACACACGCTCCACTAACGTCTCGGCAAGGGTACAAAGTGTCATTCCATGGATTAGCATACAATTTCACATTTTGCCTAAAGAAACTATGATTTAGGAATTTCTCAAAACATCTAGTTACTTTATACTTCATTATACTTATAATGGAAGGTTTCTTTCCTATCCTACCCATTCAGCTAACGACCCTCCACTAGTCAAGAGTGCATACTCATTCAATCGCCATTTTATATGAAATTTCCTTAAACACCCCTTATAGATAAGCTTCGTGAATGAGGCCTACTAACAGTAAGACTCACTCTTTACTCATATATATATATATATATATATATATATATATATATATATATATATATATATATATATATATATATATATAATATTAGACTATTAATGTTACATATATATAGTATAGGGTGTATTTTACACTTTTAAAATACTAGGTGGTTTTATTAACTTTCTCTTTTAATTAATCCTTTAATTAACTTAACAAAACCATGTGGGTGTAATTTGAACTTTTCAAAATACTATGGTTTTAGAATTTAAATATTACACAATTAAACTATTAATCAAAATTTTAAATTCCAAAACTTGAGGGCATGTTTTAAAACATTTCAAAACATTAGGGTTTAACTATTTAAATTTCAAAAACAAAACTTTTAAGTTCAAATTTAAACTACAAAACCGAAAAAGGGAAAATTGAAAATTTTTCAAGAACATTCTAGATCAACAATTCAAATAAGGCAATTGTATAATTTTGACCTAGTCAAATTTCTTGCAGGATAATTCATCAAATAACTCAAATAATTAAACATTATCTTATAAGGTAACAAATATTTGATTAAATGGTAATTATCTACTATTTTGGTAAGGATATTCACCTAAAATCAATAAAAATTGGATTTTATTAACTAAAAATGTTTAATGTAAGTATCCCAAGTCAAAACAGCAAGAAAATCGCCAAAAAAACGCTGCCAGACCCACGGACTCGCCGAGTTAGCCTGACTCGCCGAGTCAGTCAAGCAAAAGGTGCGAAAACCATTTTTTTAGCCAATAAACTATCAAATAAGCATCAATTCATCAACAAACAGCCCTAGTCTATGATACCACTGATAGGTTTGGAGCAATACATCATTCCTATGGTATACATGCAAACCCTAATAGCTTTTGGATCTAGTTTTTCTAATGAGCATGCAATTGAATATCCAAAGCTATAAACCCTAGATCTAACATAATATGAACTAAAATAAGGGTTTAGTAGTTACCTTTGATTGTTATATAGAAATAACAATCAATTCCTTGCTTTGATTGGCTTTAGAAAGCTTAGTGCCTCAAGTGTTGCACCTCTAATGGAGTCACAAACACCACTAAGAAATTGGATGTAGGAGAGAAGAGAGGGGAGGCACCAAAAATGGCTGGAAACCATAAAGCAACACTTAGCTACGTTTTTGGGGCATAGGGGTCCTTTATATACATGTAGGCTATTAGGGTTTGCAACTAGGAAACCCTAATCTGACTGCTTAGGTCCCAAGCAGCCCATGGACTCCTTTAACATATCCCTTGGACGAATTCCTTATGGGCTTCCCATAGAATTCACCCAACCTATATATTATTAGGTGATCCATAGCCCAATTGTAATTATCTTATAATTACAACTCCAGTCCCCTAAGTTTAATTAATCTCGTTTAGCCACAAAATTAATTCTTGACTAACATTAATTAAACAATATGATTTCTCCTTTAATATATTATTCTCATAATATATTAATAAATCATAATTAATCCTTTCTCTCTTTAATTCATCCTACATATTGTTATGGTGAACACAACCCAAAAGGACCATGCTCATAACCGGGTCAAGTACATACCAAAATAGTTATGGACTTAGACACTAATCCAATAATTACATCTTAAAATCATAGATAATTGCACCCACAGATTTATTTATTCATGTTCAACGATTTCTAAAATGATTAGGTTCATGTTCACTATTACTAATCCTTTAGCAAACATCTCAATTCAAGAATTGATCAATTGATTAAACTAACATGTTTCCTAGTGTTTAGTTCGTATCAAGCAAGACTTGTAATAATAGTTAATCAAATTTGTCAATTCAATCAACTTATATGTGATTGGTCGTCACATATACTCACACATAATTTACTTATTTTCTAGTTAACCCTAGTTTCATGTTCACTATTCCTAGGCATATAATCTTGATGGTCATTTGATAGGTACATATTTAGCCCTTTATTTAATATTGATTCTTATCATTTATTAGCTATTTATTTGCATATTATGGACAAAAGATACTTAAAAGTGTTTGAATTGTGTTTTCAGTCCAAAAGGAATGCTTAGAAGCAAAAAGAAGCAGGAGTAGCCATTGGGAAGTTTTGGAATGATCAAAAGAAGAAAAGACCAAAAACTACAAGGGACTCGGCGAGTCTGGCATCGGATCGACGAGTGGCTACGTAGATGTGCGAAGCTGAGGAATCCTTAACTTGCTGTACACGGGGATTAAGTGATGGACTCGACGAGTCGGTCATGGACTCGGCAAGTCGGTTCGAATTTATAAATACGGCTTTTCAGATCGATTCAAGAAGAGGAAGAGAACCCTTGGAGAGAGAAGTTGCGATTAAGAGTTAGAGGAGACATGAAGAGTGAATATCCAACCCTAGATCCAATTTCAAAGGAGAATTAAGGCACAAATCATAACTCTTTACTTAGAACTTTAGTTTTAATTATGTGTAAGCTTTTAGAATCTATGTTTGAGTTCGTTTTTGCCTAATCATGAGCTAAAACCTTTAAACTTCTATTTGGGGAGACAATATTGATACTATGGTTTGATTTATGGTAGGATTAGTTTAATATTGGTGATTTTGTTAATTCAAGCTTGTTAGAGAACCTCATGTATGAATGATAACTATTTTTCTGTTAAAAGGAAGTTAATTAAGTGCATGAACATCTCTTAATTGTTTACCTCATATAATTTATGTGAACACTTTATTATATGACTAGGATTAGCGAATGTGAAACTAGAATTAATAAGAAAATAGGTAAATTTACGTGTGAGCTTGTGTGATGACCATCAACAAGAGGTTAACTAAAGGGCCAAATTAATTAATCATTACAAGTCTTAATTAACCCGAACAAATAACCTAGAGAATTAAATTAAATTAGACAAATGACCACTGTTTGAGTTAGTTTGTTTTCTAAGGATTATTGTAACGAATGTGAACCTAATCACCTGAATCGGTAGCCAATAGAAGGATTAATCCATTGCACTATTACCATAAAATCAACCATAGGATCAATTGAGTCGAACCTGAACAGAAGTCCCTTTAGATATTGAATTTAGTTGGTCTTTGCTTGCTTAATTGCTAGATAGTAATTTAGTTTAAGAGTTAATAAGTTTCTAGTCTTGTAAAACTAGAGAAACCCCCTTCTTTTGCTATTTGTTAGTTGTTTTTAGATAATTTAATAATTAGTTTAAATTGTCGTTCCCTGAGTTCGATACCCTGCTTACTAGATCTATAACACGAATAGACCGGTCCACTTCCTTTAGTGTGATTAATTACATTTTATAGGTAGGATTAAAACTAGTTGGTTTTACACACATCATCATCAAAATCATAAGAGGCAAACAATCAAACAGATGTTCATACAACTCGATATACTTAATAATTAACAAAAAATAATTGTCATTAACACATATGGCAATTAATCCAACAATCAAGGTTTCATCTAATCATAAACTCAAAGCAAATGGTATTGACACAAAAATCTAAAAGTAAAAACATAAACATAATAGTATCACAGTGAAATGCTAAACATTGTCACGATAAGAAACCATATGATTACCGACATGAATCCGCTCTCTAATCTTCAGATCTTCACTCATGTCAGCTTAACGACCTTCCGGCCGCCTTCTAGACCCTCAAAACCGCAGTTATGAAGTTTTCTTGTCATATAAGTCGAAGTGGAATATCATAGATTATGAAAATGGGTGAATGATATGGAGTATTTATAGTTGAATGGAGATGGAATTAATATGGAATATTAGAGTTGGATAGGAATAGTGAAACTAATGGTGGCTTAGGGATTAAGAAAATAAAAGTAAGGTAAGTGGTGCTTGGGGAATAAGTAACTTGGAGGGAATTACCGTCCAGCTTTTATGCTTCATCTTCAAGGCTGATTTTGGATAAGATAAATCTCGAATTAGCAAAAAGGCGCTCTCACATAAGTCGTAGGAAATTTCGTCTAATTTCCAGAATATTTTGAATCTCATAAACCGGACTTACGATTCATCAGATATACCCAAAACACTGAATAGGGTTCAATTTGCCAGCAATATCCTTTTTGCATCTTTTCAGCTCCATTCTCTTCCTTTTGTATTCCAGCTCCAATTTTAATTGTAATTGAATATTTCAAAACATATTAAGTATCTTTTAGTTCTAAATAACATAGAAACATAGTATAAAATAATAAGAAAACATCGTATATATGCATAAAATAGACGTTATCAAACTAACCCACACTAGCCTTTTGCTTGCCCTCAAGCAAAACTAATTTTATTATCTCACATTCTCACCAATATCGCATAGAATAATCCATTTCAAACCCAGCCATTATCCCAAGACCTCAATGCATGTATTTGTGTCTACAATTCCTAAGAACTTCCCACTTCTAAATAGTTACAATTTTTATGAACCTTCACCCCTTAGCTTATACGACATTCATTTTTCAACCCTCCAAATCAATCATCATAAATCTTTCCTAACCTCAAGGTATTTTTAGTTAAACTAACAATCATACATAAACTCTAGAATGAATTACACTTTGATACCACAATGGAGCTCATGGAATTCATCTCTTCTTTGATATTTGCTTTGATTTCTTTGAATTCACCACCTTTTTGTTTGATTTTTTGAACCTTCAACTTTTTTATTCTTCAAAATTTTGATCTTTGGATTTCATACTTGACTGCTCCAAAATTCATTCATCTTTTTGGTAATTTGTCTCCTTTTTTTTAATATCTCATTTTTTTTCGCTCATATCCTACATGCTTAAGCAAGGAGCTTAACTTCAACCTTTATTAGTTAAGGTATTAGTCTATGTGAAATGACTACATAAGCTCTCTTGGATAGATTTCAGGTTTAGGCTGCAGAACATGTTATGTCATAGAAACCACCAGATTATCTTTCATACCTCATGGCTTTTCACTATGAAATGGGAAGCCACAAATACATTGTAGCATGTGGTTGCTCAAGTAAACACTTGGGTTCTCATCGGATCATCCCACACAATATTAGCAAAAAAAATTAATTATTACTAGATTTTCCTAAATTAAACTATTATTTCAACTTTTCAAAATTTTAAATTTTCCTAATCTAGAAATTTTTAATTTTCCAATTTAAATTCCTTTTTCGACCCCTACCCCACACTTATTTCATACAATGCCCTCATTGTATGCATAAAACTAATTAAGCATATAAAAACAGTAAAAATGAGAGAAAAATGAGCAGACTCCCCTGGGGTAGTAGTGGTGAGATCGACTGGGGTTGTTAATAGTTGCTCTACAAATGTGCTGGAAGATAGAAAACTGGAACTGTTGCTTCTGAATGTGCCAAAAAATAAAATCAAGAACACCAACTTCTGAAATGTCGAGCAAAGAATTGATAACTAATGCAATGTGTAGTGTCCATGCCGTAGGAAAGTGTCGACCACATCGTGTCATCGAGTGAAGTAAAATCTATATTGCGATTAATAGCATAGTCATGACGTGGTAATTGGTGGCCATGTTGTGGTATCGAGAATGGCAGCCTCCTTTCGCGATGAAAACCTCCCCCACGACATAGGAAAGTGTCAACCATGTCGTGTCACTCGGGACAATAATTTTGCTTTGCGTCAAAATAAAACTTCATGGTGTGGGAACAACTCATCCATGCCATATGAATCAATCTATGGTAGAAATGCAACACTTGTATATAATGAACTCTCACAATACCGACACGCACCCCACACTTATTAAATTTGTGGCTCTCGATTGTAAACTTTAAACTCTCACACGACTTTCTCTCTCGTGACAAATCAGCAACCTCAATTGTCGAAATTTCTAAAAGCATCCGAACGGCAAAATTTCTGCAAAGATCTGAAACATCAAGAGCGTCAACATGGAAAACAAAATTTAAACAAACTAAAAATAAAAATAAAAATTAAAACTCACTAAAATAAAATAAAAAAATAGCAAACCAAATAACTAAAAAGGATATCACGATCACTCGTCTTCGTCGAAGTCAAGCAACAATTGTTGATTAAATCTCTTGCATGCAAGAGGTGGTTTGTGAAAACAAAAACTTTCGGTACCTGTCAGACTATTTCCTTTGTTTTCTTTGCACCATTAACTAATAAGTAGAACAAGAGTTGACCAAAATAGTCAAGAACAACAAAAGCTCGATCTTCCACTTAACCACCACGATACGCCTTGCTATACTACGCCTCATGGATTGATTCAGACAAATCACAAAAGTAGTAGACTAAACAAGTCAAGAATTCCCTAATCGCTTGCAATCTCGAAGCCCATGCAAAAAGTAAAACCAAGCAATGCATATGATCACAAATTCATGCACATGAAAACAAAAATCTTACATACAAGTGACATGATATCAACGAAAATAAAAATAAACATAAAATAAAACTAAAAATTAAAAACAAATAACGAATAATCAAACAAACTAAATTAATTGAAAAGCGTTCCCCGACAACTATCTTTTAGTTCTAAATAACATAGAATATAGTATAAAATAATAAGAAAACATCATAAATATATGCATAAAACAGACGTTATCAACTTCTTTTGTAAATTTTTCTCAAATCCTTAGTTTAAGTCAAAACACACCTAGAGGTGCATCCGAATACCTCAAACCAAGGCTCTAATACCAACTTGTAACACCGAAATTTTTCAGACCAAAATTTTCATTTTCAAACATAAAAATCACATGTCATCTTTCCCGAAAATGTCAAGTATCAACATTAATACAATTTGTTTATCAAAAGTTGTTTATCACATAAACCAGGATCCTCCAAAACATATATCCGATGTGAGTATGTGTACAATCAAGTTGGGGCCATCCCGCGATCATCTAAAGTACCTGAACCACATAACACATAACACGGTAAGCACGAAGCTTAGTGAGTTCCCCAAAATACCTCATACCGCTCATTAGCCACTCTAAGCTATAACTCGATAAGACCGTCCGGTCAATGTGCCTCAGTGGGACCCTTCGGTCCCAACTAAGTAAGCTCATAATAACAATACTCAGCATCAATCACAAAGACATAATGCAAAATATCAAATACACAGATAATCACAATAAACAGCTCAACCACATAAGGTACCACTCAAGGCAAGTATAGTGAGAAGACTCACCTTGCAAGAAGTCAGCAAAATCTCGAACTCAAATTACCGGTCTAGCCTCCGCCTAACATACACGAAAATTATCCCTAATTAATCATGACTCTCAAGAGCCTATACTAACTCATAGAAGGTCAAAAGACCATTTTACCCCTCAATGCCCTAAATGTCCAATAATTAACCAAACCCTAAAAGTCATCAAAAGTCAACAGTAGGGAGTACGCCGCGCATACCAGCTCCTTACGCTAGGCTTACTCGGCTGCCATGCAAACAGCGGGGATGCGCGACCCCTACGTTGCGTGTACTGGAATTACGGTCGGCGTGTGTTCCAGTTTCACCCTTCTCACTTGTTTGATCTTAAACAGTTAAGACCTTGGCTCATATTTCAGATCTAGACTCTCTAATAGCTCTTAACCCATATAGTCAGGGACATTAAGCCTTCGTATGGCTGGAAAGGTCCCAAACACACAAATCACTCACCCTCTTATGACAAAAAGCACATATCTCATGCATGGATTGATCCCAACGTCCAAGATTGGATTTTTATGACACTACACCGGTGAATATACTTAAAGGGGGTGGATCATGGTCTCAGGAGTACAATATCACATAAAGTCTCCACCTTTTGTGACAAAACCCTTGAATACTCTATTAAGATGAAAAAACCAAAAGAGTGAGAAAGCTTTGAGCTTTATACCTCAAAATGAAGCTCCACACTCAGATAAGTTAAGATCCAAGGCCTGGAATCCCACTCCTTCTTCTTCAAGACTCCTTCTTCACTCCACAAAAGCTCTAAGAACGAAAACTAGGGTTTAGGAGGGTTAATGTCTGAGAATGGTGGCCAGGAATCAGGCCATCATATCCTTTAAATAGGGGTCTCACCCTAAATTAGGGTTTTCACTCTGAGCCTAGTATGCCCAGCATACCCTCTAGTACGCCCACCATACTAGGTGGCTTCCGTGTCAAATGCATGCATATGAGTACGTTGAGCGTACACTTGCGTACGCCCCACATACTCATTCACCACCTTTTCCCATAAAGGGACTAAAATGACCACTTACTCAAAAGACCAAGGTTACGAGGTATACCTGGACTCGAGATGTTACAATGTGCTATGCTTAGAATTTAAAGTAGCATATTATTGTTGGGTTAAAAATGAAAGTATCACTCTATTGTCCGCTTAAAAATAAAAACATGTTAATGTTGGTTCAAAAATGAAAGTAGTATGTTATTTTTGTCGTAAAAATGAAAGTGGCATTCATATTTTGCCATAAAGAACAAAGTATCATTCTACTTATCGCTTGAAAATGAAAATAGATTGCTATGTTTGTTGTAAAAATAAAAGCATCTTGCTATTTTGTCGTAAAAATTAAAATAGTATGCATATTTTGTTTTTAAAATTGAAATAGCATGTTATTTTTTATTTAAAAGTGAAAGTTGCATTTTATTGTTGGTATAATATGAAAGTAGCGTACTATTGTTGGCTTAAAAACGAAATTATCGTGCATATTATTCCTTTAAATGAAACTATCATGATATTTTCTACTTAAAAATGAAAGTAGCATGTTATTGTTGGGTTAACAATATGGTGGTTTTTTAGATAGATGTAGGATTTACAGGTGGGTTGATTTAGGGTAGCTTCCAGCTAAATGTGTACTTGAAATAAATGAAAAAGATCAACCACAAGAGTTTTAACTGAATACCCGTATCACCGACATGAGAGAAGAGCATCTTTCACTTTAAAACTTAAAAGGCCTAATTCAGTAGAATGCTCTTGTAACTTTGATTTTTGATAGAGTCATCAGCATTAAACAACAACATGGGAGCTTCAAGAAAAGGCTTATATATCATGCACAGATACCCCAAGAGAAATCATGGTATTAATAGTTGAGTGATCAAATATGCGATATTGAAATATAATTTGTTTTTCATAGCAGTTTAGTTTTGAGCAATGCGTAGTCCTTTTTTGTACAAATTCCACATAAGTTTAAAAAAATGAGTAAATTATAAAATGGTCCCTAATGTTTATAAAAAATTGCAAATATTGGTCTATATTTAGACCATTTACCACAATTATTCTTGACATTGAATACTATTTCATATATGGTCATCTCTACAAACGTCGCGTAAACATCCTATTATACCGTCCCATGTGAATATTTTGATATTTTTCTTCTATCTCCACCCCCTGTCATTTAATACTAATAATTGTTTTCTCAACTCAAATTATAGAGTACA
The DNA here is from genome assembly GCF_052625555.1 of Lactuca saligna. Taxonomy (NCBI): domain Eukaryota; kingdom Viridiplantae; phylum Streptophyta; class Magnoliopsida; order Asterales; family Asteraceae; genus Lactuca; species Lactuca saligna. The sequence goes on from NC_136418.1 coordinate 17,705,779, forward strand.
TTAGTCTTCAATACTTCACTACCTCTTCTTTACGTTTTCTACATCTCGTTCTCCATCTATCCTGTGATTCGATTAAAAGAACACATTTAGATGAAAAAAAAACTTTTAACTAAATCCACTTTTAGAAATCTCATGTGAAGCGGTAGCAAAATAAACAATTAATTCAAAAGAATTTTTAGAAATCTTAGAGAATCGGTACCTGAAATCGACAAGAAAAACAGATACATTAAAACAACCACTTTTGGCATTCAAATTCAGTTTGTTTTCAGATTTACTCATGTAAAGCGGTAACAAGATAAACATTAAAGGATATTTGATTTTACATAGCAATATGACAAGAACTCTAAAATTGGTTGTAGTGTGTGTTTATGAGAGTTCTTGTAGAACAAACAATGAAAATGTGATTTGATGGTGTAGAAATACTAACATCTTACCATAGTTATTTTGATGTTGCCTTTTACAAAACCATTGTAGAATGATCAATTAATTTAACATTGAGGGTAAAGGCATCATAATTCATTATGAGTTATGTCAGGAAAACAAATTCATCAGAATAAACAATGAAGCACGGAGGGTATAGGATAGAGGTTTTGCTGCAACTTGACACATTTACCATTCAAAAAAGATGGTAGTCCCGAACAAAAAAAAAAAAAAGGATAATGAAAATCGCATCAGGCTTGCAATTTACTCTAAAAACATCAGACCTACAATTTACTCTAAAACAATTTTCACAAATTTACCCTTAAGTTTAACAAAAAGATGTCTTCGATTGCATGAGCTATCACTCATTAGAATAAACAATAAAAAGATATCCCGATACCTTTTATCATGGTCACCCAGTTACTCCTAAACAACCTACAGCCTGAGAAGATTTCTATCTTCCGACTCTGTACAAAAAAGTATATTACTGAAACAACATCTTTGAAACATGATGATTGGTTCCATAATTTAAGTAATTAAGTAAGGCTAAACAACTGCTGTAATGTTAAAGAATTCCCACATTTATCACAAAAAGTACTTAATTTGGGAAAAAAAAAAGTCAACCAAGGCAATTACTGATATACATGAAAAAGCACATAAAACAGAAATAAATACCGATGTAGGCTTATTAAGGGTGCTATTGATAATAACAATTTAAGCCTCCAGTAACATCTCCGTTTCTCCATATGTTACTTCCTTATTTTCTATACTCCCCATGATATCATGTCTACTCCTTGAAAAACTCAATATTTTTCAAATTTCCAATAATCCAGAGGTTAAGAAAGACGAGTTACCCGATTGTGAAAGCATGATGTAAAACCGGACCCATGAAAGAAACCCGTATAAGAAGAAAATAAAAAGTTAATTACAGAGGGGGTCAAGATGATCTGAGACCTTGGACTCTAAACAATATGATTGCCTCTTTTCATAGAATATGGGTTAATTTATAGAAGAAATCAAACTCATATATATATATATATATATATATATATATATATATATATATATATATATATATATATATATCAAAAATCTTCCTTTATTGATATTGCGAATGAAATACAGTATCGATTGATGCACCCAAGAAACTGGATAGGATTCTGAAAGAGAGAAAAGATGAGAGTGTTTCAAATTTAGAATTTCAATATCGGATTCATCTCAAAGAAACAATGAAAGATGAAGAAGGGTCATAAATGGTAACTTAGGGCCATTGAACATGGAGTGTACCTGAAACGAAGGATATGGTGAAGGGAAGGGAAGCCTTCAGCAATTGGAGCAACTGGTTGTCTGGTTCGCATCAAATATTGCAACAGTCTAAATGAAGATTGTGAGAAGGTAGGTTTTATAAATTTTACAACCGGATGAAGCTAGGGATTTTGAAATTCAACTGTAGAGAGATTCAATGGATCAAAATGTAGGGAGATATTTGGGGCAACATATGATTGAAAAGTTTTGAAAATAAGTTCCTGATTTTTTGGATTTTGAAACGTCTGATTGAAAAGGAAAGTATATGAGCGGGAAAACATAATGTAGAGGGTTTAAAAAGATGACAAGTGGTGTTTAAAAAGACCACAAGTGACAAGTTTAAGAGTTTTTTATTAGAATATAAGAAGATTAGTAGAGCTAAATTTAACCACTTTAAACAAATAAAAAAAAAGATCATTATATGTATAAAAAAACAATACCTTTATACAATTTAAAACCCCTGAGCACTGTGGTACAATTGATGGCCCAAATTTCATACTCCCCACGCCTTCAGAAATCTACGATAATCCCATTATATCAACCCTAAAAGTTTCATATCGCCAAGACCCAAGTACCTTCCAATATCGAAATGTCAGACTAGCGTTCCTATCCAAATCCAATATTAAATCATCAAAATTCTTCCTGTAAAGTAATTACTCAAAGTCAGATCCGTCTCAAAACCATGGAAATCTTTGATCGACAGCTGGGAGTTTATTTCTGATCAATACAACGTCAGCCAGATTCAGCCGCAGCGTCTATCTGTACGATACATGGATCCACTGTCTACTGAGTATAGATTCGTTTCGATTGTGGATGATGAGACTTTCTCCCTCCACGAGTTCACTTCGCCTGTTCCTAAACAAATTAAGGATTTACGATCTGTGCTCGGTAGCTCTCATGGACTGTTGTTCTTGTACTAGGATTGTTATCAAGATCCAGATGATTCTGGTGACAACTCTGCAACAGGCACCGGGATGGCTGTTTTCTGGAATCCTTCCATTAGAAAATCAATCGGGATAACTTTTCCTGATCTTTCGTTTGAAAAACAATCAGTTGGTATACATGTGCACGTGTCACAATGGTCGTGTCATTATACTGTTCTTGGTTTTGGGGTCTGTCCTACCACTAAAGACCCTACACTTGTGAAGTTTACACGTATTACCAAAAGGGAGCCCAGAACTTAAACTCACATCCGCTGGGTAGTTGAGGTTTTTACACTAAGTGCAGGTTGTTGGAGAATTCCATCTAGCAAACTGCCTAATGGAACGATTACACTTACATGGGAGCAAGTGGTTATAGATAAGTTTATTTATTGGTTTTTCTTTAATGGGTTTACGACTACTGAAGAGATTGGAGGGATAGAGCTACCAGAAAGTTTGGCACACTTTGGTAAATTTCTAAGGTATGTGAGAGTCTTGCTGTGTTTCAATATAGTACAAACACCAACAATCAAGTTTGTGTTGTATGGATGACGGATGGTGTTGTCCCTAATTTGTTTACAAAGCTATTCACTATTAACACACCAAAATGGGATTTACGCACCAATACACTTGGGTTTACAAAGAGTGGTAAACCGATATATATTGGGATTGAAAGATGATAATCAAGAACGAGCTGCACTTGTTGTCTATGAACCCGGGTCAGAAACCATCAAATATATTGGGATCTATGGAAGATATTGTTTATTTTTTGTTTACTCTTACATGGAAACCTTACTTTTGCATGATCAGGAGAATTGCAGAGTTTATTCTTACAATAGCTAAGGATATCAACGACTTCTATATGTTAAAATGTATTAAGGCTGGTTGACATACCATTAATAGGGCATTCACTTGGATATCATCAAATCCTAATTGTACTTCGAATGTATGCACATGATGCATTCTTGAAGGAGGTAACTTTTTATTTATCACAATAATTTCCAACGGCAAAGGTTGTAGAGGGATATCAAACATTTGGCCCACTTGTTTTTCCACTGATTTTGGAAAATCATTGCAACGTATTAATAGAAAAACTTAATAAAGTGATGTGCATGAAGTCCAAAGTGAAGTTTTGTAAAGATAAGAATTTTGGTGTAGGGGTACCAATTTATGTGATGAGATGCTTGGCTTCAACCTTAGATTGTGATGCCGCTACTTTAGTAGTCTTTTATGTTGGATTGCCACTCAAGTCTAATATGGGTACAATTGTTAACTTGAGTTCAATTATTGAAGAAAATAGGGATAAAACTTTCCTTGTGGAATTCAAAAACTCTTTTTATGGGGGAAAGGTTAGCTATAACAAAATCATGATTAACTAGTGTTATGCTTGTCCAGTAGCCGGGTTGACCGATGTAGAAACAATAAATTGATTTTACTTTCTTTTATAGAATTCTACTTTCATTCATTTTCATTTATTCTCATTATAGCATTGTACTATGAGATTACGTCCTTATAGCCGCCAAAGCAACATGTTGAATCAACACCGATGATTTATTTTATAACATTTGTCTCAAATGTCTAATATTTGCATCAACTCTCGTTGGAAACCCGATCATTCTTTTTTGTCTCGCTTTCGATCTTTCCCTTTCAATGTCTTTTTTATAATATTTAATTTCTTGAATCACATCGTGATCCATAGGATTAAAACATTTTTAAATGATAAATGTTGCTATCATTTGTAAAAAAGACAAATACGTTGCTATTACTGAATTAAAAGATAAGTATGTTGCTATTCTTGGTTGAAAATATAAGTATGTTGTTTTTATTTGCTATGGAAGACCCACACGATTATTAGTAAATCAAACCAAAAAAAATTGTCAGTTTGGGTAAAATAAAAGTACATTGCTTAATTCGTTGTGCCAGAAATCAATTATGGAGCATAAATTGCATAACCTGGAAGAACATCAATCCAGGTAGCTTTCTTTTATGTTTTTGCACTTTTGATGTCTCATCTTTTCTGTTATTATCATTTCCCGGGTGCATATCTTGGCCCTCTCAAGTGTTCTCATTTCAATTGGTCTTTTTGTATTCTTCCTTTAATCTTCTGGATGCTTTCATGTTAATTTTTTAATAAAATGGTGGTGTTTTGATTGAATTACAGAGGTTGCTAAGGAATGATACTAAAAATGAGGATGTAGAAGTTATGCTAAAGGAAAATGCACATAAAGTGCTAGTAGAAAAGCCTAAGAGAGAACAAGAGATGAGTATGTGTACTACAAAAACTTTCTCTATGCTCTCTTTTTCTAAAGAAATTTCTTCATCGCTGCTTCTAGAGTTCTCATTTTAAGGCATTATCAGCTTTGGTTGTGCATATTGTTGTTGATTGGTGCTATATGTTGTTGATTGGTGCTATATATTGTTTTAGCTCTAACATATAAGCTCATTGGTTATTTTAATCTAACAATTCCTGCTATATTGGTCCAATTTTATTGTCTATCCATAACAAATTGCTATTGATGGTTGTTTATTGGTTATCTGGTGCTTCAATTCGTCTCACCATGTTTTTATATCTTTATCTATCTATCTATCCATACATGATTACATGCAGAATTGGTAAGCTTTGGGATATTTTAACTAAGTTTGGGCTTAAAATGGCAGAAAACATTGGGCTAGAAAACCCTTCAGGTGACTCACATATGACCTTTATGTCACTCCATTATCTGCATGTTCTCACCAAGTAAAACTCATAGAAAAGTTTGTTACCAGTGCTTTTTTATTTTTTATTTATTTCCAAAGTTCACTTTTTTTATCAAATGAATGAATGATGGTGGTTATCTTATGCTTCAATAAATTAACACACTAGTACAGAAGATGTTTAATAAAGCGGTTTATTTTATTTTTTGATGCGGTTATTCAACCGCTTCAAAAAATATAGCATTATAAAATAGTGTTGTTTTTTGAGGCGGTTCTTAAACCGCCTTAGAAAATGTCCAAAACCGCCTCATAAAAATAGCTTCATAAATGATACTTATTTTTTGATGCTGTCCAGAACCACCTTATAAAATATATTGCTTCATAAAATAGAGTTATTGAGTTATTTTTTGATGTTGTTATTAAACAGCCTTAGAAACATATTAAACAGCCTTAGAAAATAGAGTTATTTTTTGATGCTGTTATTGAACAGCCTTAGAAAATAAACAGCCTTTTAAAATACAATACGAATTGCAATATAAAATATCATAAACTGCTTGATTTACAATACAGAAACAAAACAACAAAAAATCATAATAGATGTAAAGGCACAAACCATACAAGAGATTCAAATTATCTTAATAAAAAATCACATTCTTTTCTGACCTTTTCATCCTTGTATCTATTTACAAATTGATATAATAACTTCAGGTATGTAAGTTGTTTAGGAAGTTAACTACATAAGCATATTCAAGTTTTTTTTTTATATAGACGTGTTCAGTTTCATTATCACCATCTTCATATGACCCCTCTTCGGTATCTAGCAGACTTTTGGAGACGATGCCCCCTTTGACTCTGTTACCTCGCTTCGGTAGGAATTTAGAAGCTAATTCAATTACAAAGTAATTTTTATCAAAAGGCATACAATCCATTTAATTAAAAGGTAAATTACACAGGTTAGAAATATTATCAATACAAAGGAAAAACTTGTGTTGATTCAATTTTTGTAGATAAAAGACTATTGTTTCTTTTTATTAGGTTTTTCCTACCTTTATATCTTCCACTGCATAGATATGTGCTCTCCTTTGAACGTCACAAACTTCTTTGCCCAACCCCTTCTTTCTTCCACAACCTAACTTAAGAAATCAGAGTATCAAACATATAGACTAAGTAATTTTATGAATGAAAATTATAAATCAGAAACATACATGTCATTCTTGACGCTGGGTTGATCGCGATGGACAAAGATGATTATAGTTGAGGTCGACTCCTCAAAGATTATTCAGATTCATCATGTTGCTAACCTGAAGTCGTGAATCAGCAACGATAGGAGTGAGGTCGACTGAAATCAGAGATGATAGAGGCTATGGCAGCCCGAATCGACGATGATGCAGACACGGGTGATAGGACCCAAGGATGTTGGTGAGGGAGGCAGTAGTCGATGATATTAAGGTTTGTGTGGCCAAATGAAATTAGATTAAGGAAATATAAAGGGGAAGAGAAAGGCATCGCGCGGGGAATGACATTTTGGAAGGAGCTTCAGCCCGGGAACAAAAATAAAGAGGGAACTCAATCCAAAACCGCATCAAAAAATGCATTTGCTATTACTGTAGTTTTGAAAAACGGCATCAAAAAATACATTTATTAATGCGATTTTTAAAAGTAGCATCAAAAAATGCATTTATTAGTGTTTTTTAAGAAAACAGCATCAAAAAATACATTTATTATTAGTGCGGTTTTAGAAAACAGCATCAAAAATTATATTTATTAGTGCGATTTTGAAAAATAGCATCAAAAAATGCATTTATTAGTGCTTTTAAAGAAAATAGCATCAAAAAATGCATTTGTTAGTGTCGTTCCTTGATTTATTAATGCTAAAGTATTTTAATGGTGCGGTCGTAGGCTAAAACCGCACCAAAAAAAAACCCTCATCGCACTAAAAAATACGTTTTGTACTAGTGACAGTTTAGGGTAAGGTTATATAAAGATCCAGCCATGGTGAGAACTACATGGAAAAGAAAAAGATAACCATGTTGATTTAAAGTTTAATCAAGTTTGTTTTCTAAACTCACAATTTTAGTTTTTTTTCATAATACTTATTTTATTTTGTGTCATTTTGTGTTAATCTTGGGTATAACCTGAAGGACCATATTTGACTTCAGAAGATAGACTTTTCAGAAAGCAGACATGCTGGCATGTTGGTTCTACATTTCCATCAAAATTTGTTGACTTTACATTTGGAAAGTAACAAGATTTGATTAAAAGTCAAACTTTGTGAAAAAAATAAGAGATTCTAACTTGAGATCAAAGTTTTTAAATTCTTGTGCTAAAATTTGAATTATATTACAACATTTCTTCGGTCTAGATATCAAATTTGTTCAATCTGTGTAGCAGTCTAAAGAAAAAATATTATGCTTCCAAATCACCAAATCCAGTTAGAGGAATTGGAGTTTCATTTAAGGAAAAATGATGCAACATGAAAAACAAAAGTTTGCTTTAATGTTCGTCTAATTGTCTATTCCTAACATGAACAAATACTTGGTCAATTTGCTAAAACTGGTTTTTTAATATATATATATATATATATATATATATATATATATATATATATATATATATATATATTTATATATAAAAGCTATTTGATGTCCCTATTGTCTCTTTATTTTATTTAACATCTGCCTGAACAAAAGTTTTCAAGTTGGGATGAAGAAATACATGTCATCAATGGGATAATTATGTTCGATAAAATGCCATGAGATATTTATATCAATTTGACGTGATTATAGTTCTGGGTGTTTATCAATCTATGTGATTGGTTCTTTCTTTCGTTATTTTAACACACAAAACACATGTTATGTAGGCAAGAAGAGCATCAAGAGCATTGAAAAGAGTTGTAAGGCTTCAAGCTTAATCAAAGGTTGGCAAATCAAGATACATGTTGCAAGCTACAGGTGCATACAATTAAAACTATGTCACTTTTCCTTATTAAGTCTTTCTTTATAACACCTATATGTAGCTTATGTGATCAAATTATATCCTAATTAAGTCAAAAATAAATCGCACCTAAAGTGTTTGATGACTTATTTCAAACATGTTGCTTAAAATTACTCCTTTTGAAACCCCATTAAGGATGATGTGATTATCGAGGAATTCAAGGCAAACATAAAGTTGTTTCTAGAAAAGACCTACACCATTTGAGACATTTTTTTTACTAGAAGATACGTAATAACCCCAGGAGACCATTCAAGCTATTAATGTTGCTCTAATGGATAACACATCTATTTGACATTTATATATATTTTTGTGTTTCTATTCTATACTTATTAAAAATTCTATAAAGCTGTTAATTTCTCCATCTAATTCTAATCATGAAATAGTCGGAAGATGTTTATCTAGCACCAAATTTGGGAAAAGGTGTGATGGATGATGGAAGTATTATAATTTATGTGTGGAACAATGAATTATTAAAAATATGATAACAAAACCTTCAACATGGGTTTGGTTTTATGTGTTTTTAAGAAGAGTAATATTTTTTATATCTTAGATTTTCTTTGTGTAATTAATGTCTTAAGTAATTTAAATCTCTTTTTCTAATATTATTTAATGTCAGGTGATTGGCTGACTGCCACAGATGGAGGTAAGAGGAGTTGATGATTTAAGGACGGACAATTACTATTTCAAGGGTGAGTGTGAAGTAAGTTTCTTGCAATTTTTTATTTAGAAAATAAAAATTATTATGAAGTTTAAATCTAAATATTTTTGTTTAAATTTGTATTTTTTTAGGTTATTGAATTTTCTTACGGAAGCATTACAAATCTCGGGTATGGATTTGACCCAATCCTTGGTAAAACTTGATCTTGGGGAAGTATGGTATTCTAGGTCTTTTTTCTTGTAAAAATGAAGGCCTTTTATTTAGTTATGAGTCATAATAATGGTTTTGGTCAGCAATTTATGGAATTTATGGATATATAGGAATGGGAAAGACTTTCAATGACTCAAAGATCAAACTTGAAGGGTTAACTGACTTTATAATTTTGCAATCCGTTGCATTGACTTCAATCTAACATGCAAGAAGTTTTCACTAATTTTTAGCGTTAAAAATTTGGGATTTAGGTACCTTTCTTTAACACATTAATTAACATTAAATCCCTTTTAGTTATTTTTTAAATCAATATCTTTGATGTTATCTTGCAGTCATTTGGAGAAGATACAAAAAGAAGTGAGAAACACAGTCTTATGAAAGACTTTTCACAACTATTTTCATAAATATATCGTGGGTTTTGATGATGATTCAGACAATATCACTCAATTTTTCTACTGCTAGGAAGAGATCTCAGTTATTCCAGGTATAAATAACCCATTCAAGGTGACTGATTATTAGACGTAATGTATGTTGAGCTGATGACACCTGTTGGCCATCTTTACCAGATGAAGTGGTGGTGATTGTAATTGCTGGAGGACATTCGATGGAACCATCAACATAATCGTACATATCGTTTGTGATCAGGAAGGGTTAGATCATTGTTTTCCAATACCCGTAATTTGTTGGTGATAAGGTGAATCCGAACTTGTGTGAATTGTGAGAGGTTTTCTCAGATGAAGAGAAAGGAGTAATAGGAGCCATGTATTGATCAAATAGAAGAGAGGGGTGAGTGTATCAACTGTCGACACAGGAGAGATGAGGCAGGGAAGAGGCAGCCGTAGGGTAGATTAGGGTTAGGCTCTGATACCAAGATAAACTTGGTAATTGAATATTGTGATTGATTCATAAGATAACGAGTACAAGGAAATATATATACAAAACATATTTTCACTCTACACCCTCAACATACATTACGTCTAATACTGATTTCCACAAGCATGATAGCAATCATTCCTGAAATCATTTTTCTAATTCAAGTAAACTACAAAAATTTTGTGTTTTGTGTAAAATTAATTTGTTTGAAATTATCACTCAATTTAAACATTTTACAATCATTTATTTGTTTTTAGGGTTAATTGCAAAAAATAAATGTACTTTCTTTGTTTTTTAGGGTTAATTGCTAGACAAAAAGTACATTCCTTTTTCTTGCAAGAAGTAACAATGTGATTTCATTTTTGTTTGTCAAATATAGCATCCTACTATCATTTAAGCTAAGTTAGTTGCCATACACACTTAAAAATCTATTTTTGGGTAGTGTTTCACTCATGTCGGATTTTTTGAATTTTTAAAATTTCAAATCAACATAATGTTTTCATTTTGTTCTTTTCTTTTAGTTGTCTACATACTTCATTTTGTTCTTTTCATTTTGTATGTTCTTTTGTATTGAATTGGGCCTTAACCGGAGAGGATTTTGCTATGTTTGTTAGATTGTGTGTATGTGATTGTATCTATGTGGCTTTGTGTGTACTTAATTTTTAATGGTTAACTAACATACATCCGGTTTACTTTCTATAAGTTAAATGGAAACATTTATTTTCCGATCACTTTTGCTTTAACTATTGAGCATTATAGTATGGCCACTGTTATAGGGGTTTTTTGCAAGTTAAGCTTATGTGCAACCTTCCTTCCCCTTTGAAGGTATCTGCATCAGTCTTATATTTAAATTGTAAGAAATCCTCTTGGAGTTTTTGGTATTTTTGTATGATTGTGATGTTAATGTTTTTTTTATATTAAGGTTGCTTTAGTTTGACATCAAGGTGGCTTCTCGGACTTATTCGATTGAATATGAGTGGTGACATTTTCTCTTTTTGTATTATGTATTGCAACTCAATTCTCCTGACATGTTTATTTTGTTATATTCCTCAAAAAAACCAAATCATTTAGAAAATATATTGTATTATTTTACCCAAAATACTTTATTTTCATCCAATATAATTAAAAGGTGAATCCCAATTCCAGTAAACTTCACATAAAAAGATCAGTAACGATGTTATATATGGGAAATTGATGGGAACCGATTCTCAAGAACATATTTGTGATTTATTCAGCACCTTTGAGAAAGTTATTCAAGAAAAATAAAAAACAATTTAAATATATTGCATGTTAACTTAAATCAGGTAGACAATTCAACAAACCCTTATTATCCTTCTTTGGAGATCGACAATGAACTCAAGAACTAGTGGTGTATCTTTAAGGCGGAGGCGCTTGTCACTTGTATAGTAGTGTTTTCAAATGTTCTTGCACCAAATTGGAAGAAAATTATGGTTGGCGATCGATAACAGATGTTCTCCTGTGGGTGTGGTTTTTGTGAGAGAGAGGCGGTTGGTTTTAGGGGAAATACGAGAGTTAAATGTGGTTGTAGATGGTGATGCTCACCGTGAATCAACCTCTCGGAGGTAGGAGTTTGACATCGCGAAAGATGAACCGATTGAAGAACTTACCTTAACAACGAAAGAAGTTCAGAAGGAAAGTCAACAGTTTTTAGGTCGATGAAGAGAGCAGAGAGCAGTTGATGTTTAACGATTAAACATCGAACAATAAATATATAGGTCGATTTGTAAGACGTGATTGTAGCAGTTAGCGACTAAGAAGCATGGAAGCAATCGTGGGGAGAAGAAGGAGGAGGGTAGTTGAAACCGATTGGTGGAACTGCGAAAAACCTCCAAATTGGAGTTTATGTAGCTTAGATTGAAAGTACGTGGAGTTTAAACGGCTCAATTTGGACGACATGAAAGAAACCCCTTTCATAACTATTACACACTGTTCCTCTAAATCATGTTACATGCACGTTCATAAAGATATTTTATATATTCGGTCTTATTACAATAGATCGAATAGAAACCGACTATTAAGACTTTTACAAAGAGTTATATATATTACATAACTACACAGGATATTATAATTTTATACATATGCGAACACTAATTACAAAACTAATAGTATTATCTATTCAAAATCTTCTAACAGTATATTCCTATACTGGATGATTATTACCTGCAATTGTTAAACACTGATAAACATTGAGAAGGGTAAGTGGTGACGTTTAGTGAGTTCAATAATAGATATAATATAACGTTATGTCATATCAATATGGCAGAAACAAAGAGGAACAACAAAGACATATGTCAATCATGTGACAAACTTTCCATATCAATAAATGATTTGATTCAACGATATACAATCGATGAGAAATAACAATTTCAATACTTGATATACATCAATAAAGCTTCGGCCCAAATGGCACAGAAGACATATACAATTTCTGATTATCATTTTGCTAGCATATATACGCTTTCAGCCCTACCTAACTCATTACCAATATCATAAGTTATACGAGTCATGCTTTACATGGTCAAAGGCACATAGCCAATACCAAAAGATTATACAAGACATGCTCTACATGATCAAAGGTATATTATTATTACGAGACATGCTCTACATGCCCAAAGCCTCAATGTCAATACCAAAATATCATAGGAAAGTACCTTACACATATAACACATAACATACAATTGTTCCTATATATTGAACTCACCGTGAAATAACCGTGGATTAAATGTGATTTTCTTGGGAACTTTGGGGTGTCGGGACTTGCTTCAGGTATTAGGAATGATAGCGGGACTTCGGGGGTGTAATATAGGCTAAAAGAGAGGCTAGAGAGTGAAAGAGAGTGGAATTAGTAAACAAAACCGGAGGCTTCACTTTCTATTTATAGTAAGCTAGCCAGGTCGAATGCAAGGCGTTCCCAAACACAGCGCGTTTCGGTTGGTACGTGGCTATGGATCGGTTTTCGGGATTCGAAAGTGTCAAGATGCAATATACGTGTCACTGCATGCGAACGTGGGGCGTTCCCACAAACGCAGGGCGTTCCCTTCGGATAAGCCTCGAAGTTTGTGCCTAAAACTTCAAAATTTCATATCTTCCACGTCCAAGATTTGTTTTTGATGTTCTTTATATCCACGCGTAGGTGAGATTATACTCTACAACTTTCGTTTAGACTCCATTGGCTAATTTTGAATTTAGTTTTAATTATTATATTTTTAACGGACCGGGACAGAAAAAGTTCGTTAAAATTCCATAACCTCTTCATCCGACATCCGTTTTTGTCTGTCTTTTTACCATTATACTACTATTGACGAGATTTTCGATTCTCGTTTAGATTGTTTTGGCTAAATATAGCTCGATCTTTAATTCGAGTTTTTAGCTGTCAATTGCTATACCGTAACTTAGAAAAAACATAACTTTCTCATACGAAGTTAGATTTTGATGTTATTTTTATAAAAATTCTCGGTTTAATGAATACAACGACTTTCATTTAGATCACTATAGCTAAAAAAATTAGTTTATCGAAAACTCACTTTTTATGCTAAATAGTGTTTGTCGGTTTTGTCGCGGATCTTTGATTGGTCATAACTTTTTTGTTATAACTCGGATTTCGATGAGGTTTTTGTTTAAATGTTTCTAACGAAATTATCTACAACTTTCAATAATAAAATTTTACTTATTTCAAATTTTATATTTTTGTTAAATTTCAATATTTGCCTTTTAATTGGAAGCTCATAAGACTTCAAATATTTTCCGAGTGATTCTAAACATAGTTTTACTTCAATTCTAGTAAAACTATCTGTTAGAATTGAATGCTCAATTTCATATAATATTTCATAATTATATTCACTTTTAAAATTACAAAACACGATAACTAAACGTGTATGTTACAAAGACCTCCTCCTTTTGAGTATTTTCTACCCGAAATTACAACGATTAAAACAAATGGGGGATATTTCGCTCTTATCTCATTCTTATTTTCCAAGTATAATTTGGGTCATGATGGTGTTTCCACTTGACAAGCACTAACTCCACTTCTTTATTACGTAGATTAGTCATTATTTCATTTACGATCTCTTCAGACTCTTCTACATATCTTCACTTATTACCCAATTGCACTTCGGATAATGGAATCGTTTCATCATATATGCTTAAGAATTTGCGTAGATAACTCACATGAAACACATCATGAATACCTGTTAAATCTTCAGGCAATCCAAGCGATATGCTTGTTTACCAATTCTCTAGATGATTTTGAAAGAACCAACAAATCTAGGACTTAGTTTTCCTTTCTTTCCAAATTGCAAAAGGCCTTTCCATGGGGATACTTTCAACATTACGAAATCACCAACCTGGAATTCTACAGGTCGCCTCCTCTTTTCCGTATAGGACTTTTGTCGATCTTGGGCCGCTTTCATTCTTTCTCTTAAAATTTGAATCTTGTCAGTGATGTCTTGAATCATTTCAGGGCATCCAAGGATTTTCTATCCTACATCACGCCAACATAATGGAGTACGACATCTACGTCCATATAGTGCTTCATACGGTGGCATTTTGATTGAAGCGTGGTAACTATTATTGTACGGAAATTCGACAAGAGGTAAGTACTTATCCTAGTTACCACCGAACTCTAAAACACATGCACGAAGCATATCTTCTACTGTTTAGATCGTTCTCTCCGTCTCACCATCTGTCTGGGGATGATAAGGTGTGTTGAGAGCAACTCGAGTTCCCAATTCACATTGCATACTCACCCAGAAATGAGAAGTGAAGCGAGTATCACGATCGAAAATAATCTTTAATTGCATATCATGTCTCGTGATAATTTCACCCAAGTATACTTGATCGTATTTCTCCATTGGAGCTGTTTCACACATGGCTAGAAAATGTGTGCATTTAGTCAGCCGGTCCACAATTACCTAAATGTGATCACGCTGTCTAGCAGTCTTTGGCAATTTAGTAATAACGTCCATGGATAGTTCTTCCCATTTCCACACGAGAACACTAAGACTTTCTAGAATTTTGTAAGGCTTTTGGTGCTCTGCTTTGACTTGTAAGCATATCAAACATTCCTGCACGTATCTTCCAATGTCTCTTTAATCCAGGCCACCAATAATCAGCTCTTACATCGTAGTACATTTTAGTTGTACCAGGATGTATTGCCAGCTTAGACTTATGAGCTTCATCTAAAATCTTTTGTCTTAATCCGCCAATCTTTGGAATCCATAGTCGATACTTAAATACTTTTAATTCTCGTGGATCATCAAATAAAACATCAATATAATGTACCTTCCCTTCCTTCTTCACATTTTCTGGCTTTAATGCTTCTACTTGCGATATCTCTAGTTCATCAAGAATAGTGAACTTTACTGTAGTCTAGTAATAGCATAACAGATACTATTATCATAAGCATTTCTGCTGAGCGCATCGGCAACTACATTGACTTTTCCAGGATGATACAACATTTCACAGTCATAGTCTTTGATCAGCTCCATGGCTCATTGCTGACTCATATTCAAAGTTTGATGATTGAATATATACTTGAGACTTTTGTGGTAGGTAAAAAATTGGCATTTTGTACCAAAAAGATAATGTCTCCAGAATTTTAGGGCAAAAACTACTGCAGTGAGTTCAAGGTCATGAGTAGGATAATTCTTTTCATAATCTTTCTGTTGTCTTGAGGCATAGGCTATCACTTTGCCACGTTGCATCAACACATAACCGAGTGCCAACCTAGAAGCATCGCTATATACAGAGAAATCACTATCACCTTCGAGAAGTGATAAGATCGGAGCATGAGTCAAAAGATCTTTTAAAGTTGAGAAAGATTTTTCTTGGGCTTCACTCCATTCGAACTTTGCTTCCTTTCGTGTAAGACTTGTGAGAGGTATAGCTATAAGTGAGAAATCTTTAATGAATCTCCAGTAATATCCCGTGAGACTTAAGAAATTGCGAATTTTAGCAGCATTACGAGGCGCTTCTCAATTAGGAATGTCTTCGATTTTGGTAAGATCTACGAATCTACCGTCACCAGAAATCACATGGCCGATACATTGAACTTGGCGAAGCCAAAATTCACATTTCAAGAATTTAGCATAAAGTTTCTCCTTTCGAAGAAGTTCTAAGATTTCACAAATATGAATGGCATGATCAAATTCAGATTTGGAATAAATTAGGATATCATTAATGAATACGATGATAGATTTATCGAGCATCGGGCGACATACGTGATTCATTATATCCATGAATACAGCAAGAGCATTTGTCAAAGCAAATGGCATGAAAAAGAATTCATAATGTCCATAGCGAGTACGTAAAGAAGTCTTCGCTACATCCTGTTCTTGTACTTTAAACTGATGATAGCCATATCACAAATCAATCTTCGAGAAATACCTAACGCCCTGAAGTTGATCAAATGTATCGTCAATGCGAGGTAGTGGATACTTATTTTTGATGGTTACCTTATTTAGCTCACAGTAATCAATACACATTTGCATCGAACCATCCTTCTTCTTGACAAACAACACTGGAGCACCCCAAGGAGAGGTACTCGGTCGAATAAAGCCTTTTTCAAGTAATTCCTGCAGTTGGATCATCATGTCTTTCATTTTAGCCGACGCAAGACAATAAGGAGTCTTTGCAATTAGAGGAGCACCAGGAAAAAGATCGATTCAAAATTCTACTTGCCTGTCTGGAGGAAGTCCAGGAAAATCATCGGGAAAAACATCAGGATACTCGTTAACAATGGGAACATTATTTACAGTTTTCTTCTCCTCTTTTGAGATATCAACTGTGTAGGCCAGATAGATAGAACACCCCTTCGATATAAACTTACGAGCTTATAGGAAAGAGATTATTTTCAAGCTTTTAGGTCTTTGTTCACCGTAGACATAAAGAGGATTCTTCCCTTCGACAGGAATGCATACCATCTTTTCGTAGCACAAGAGTTTTGCATTGTTCTTTGACAACCAGTCCATGCTGAGAATAATAGCAATGTTGGGCAAGGAGATAAGAATTAGATTAGCAAGAAAATTATAGCCTTCAACTTCTATGACACAATCCCTATATACTTTATCAGTAAGTAATGATATACTTCCAGCAGTATCTACATGAAATGGTTACGCGAGTGCATAGCAAGCAATTTGAAAAGAATGCACAAATTCATGAGACACAAAAGAATCTGAGGCACCAGAACCAAATAAGATGTGAGCAGGTCTAGAGTTGACAAGAAATGTACCTGTCACAACATTCGGGTCCTCACGTGCCTCTTCTGCGGTAATCTGGAATGCACGACCTTTAGCTTGAGGCACCTCCTCCTTTTTAGTTAGAGTATTCTTTGGTTGTTTCACAGAAGCTTGACTTCTTGCCATTTGACTGGACAGAGCAGGGCAAAAGCGCTTCCTGTGGCCAGTAACACCACAAACATAGCACGTAACACTCTTCATCAGCCAAACGGGTTTTACGTGACCTATTTCTCGACAACCATAACAGACCGTCGTTCCTTTTTCTATTCCTCATTGGCCTTGGTGATTCTTTCTGCATTTCCGACATGATGGTGACTGAAGAGAAAAAGATTGTGACCTACCACGGCCACGAAATGCACTCTGGGATTGCATCCTTGAATTTGAATAAGATCGAATAGGTCGAGCTGATGGAATAGAGGAAATAGGAGCAGTTCGTTCAATACGTGGATGCTTTGGAATAGAAAGAGTGACACCATGTATTTCTAAGTCATGCTCGCACTTTCGAGCATACTCAACAGCTTTATCGAATGATATAACATCCTGATTGATCATGAAATTACAGATTTCATAGCATAATCCTTCCATGAATAACTGAATTTTATCATCTTCAGTTGTAATGTACTTTACAGCAAACCTTGTTCTCTGATTGAATTGAGTTTCATACTCATTCACGGTCATTTCTGCATGCTTAAGCTCGAGGAATTCTTTATCCAATCTTCTCCTAATGTCTAGAGAACAATACTTTCCTAACAAACAAGTTTTGAACATCTCCCAAGATAAGTTCTCCTGGTCATAATCGTTGAGAGCTTCATATGTTGCTTCCTACCAGACCAAGGCTTCTCCGATGAGCATTGCAGATGCATAATTAGCCTTGTCTTCATTAATCACATGAGAAATATGAAATACTTTATTTGTGTTCTGAATCCAAATAAGAACAATTGTGGGATTAAGGACACTAGGAAACTCCATAGCACCACTGCTCTTGATGGTTTTGAACGAGGGATGCTTCACCTTCTCTCCTGAAGATTCTCCAGTGGCTTTCTTTTTGCCTTTATTAGTATCCTTCTTGTGTTCTTCAAGAGTTTGTCGGATAACACCAGTAATTTTATCCATGAGCCGTACCTCACGAGGGGATACTAGATTTTCTCATTCATCATGATGATAATCTCCACGCATCTCTGGTGTATGACTACTCACTTGTTCAGCCATTACTCTGCAATTTAAGAGTAACATAGTATTTTAGAATATTAGGATTTATTATAACCTAATACTTCACTTAAGTATTTCCTATGGTTTGTATCCATATACTTACAATGATTAAGCTCATATATTTAACTTCCAATAGTTTAAGTCTAAATACCACTCCGTGAAATTTAGTTCACTTAAACTACTGCTCTGATACCATGATTGAAAGAGGCCCCTTTCCTAACTCTACTCATTGTTACTCCGAAACATGCTACATGCATATTCATAGAGATATTTTATATATTTGGTCTTATTACAACAGACTGGATACAAACCGACTATTAAGACTTTTACAAAGAGTTATATATATATATATATATATATATATATATATATATATATATATATATATATATATATATATATATTACATAACTACCCAGGATATTATAGTTTTATACATACACGAACACTAATTACAAAAGTAATAGTATTATCTATTCAAAATCTTCTAACAGTATATTCCTATCCTGGATGCTTATTATCTGCAATTGTTAAACACTGAGAGGGGTAAGCGATGACGCTTAGTGAGTTCAATAATAGATACAAGATAAGGTTATGCCATATATATATATATATATATATATATATATATATATATATATATATATATACATCAATATGATAGAAACAAAGAGGAACAACAAAGACATATGTGAATCATGTGACAAACTTTCCATATCAATCAGTGACTTGATTCAAAGATATACAATCGATAAGAAATAACAATTTCAATACTTTATATACAACAATAAAGCTTCGGCCCAAAATGGCACAGAAGACATATATAATTTCTGATTATCGTTTTTCTAGCATATACAAGCTTTCATCCCTACCTAGCCTATTACCAATATCATAAGTTATACGAGTCATGCTTTACATGGTCAAAGGCACAAATCCAATACCAAAAAAGTATACAAGACATGCTCTACATTATCAAAGGTATATTGTCAATACGAGACACGCTCTACATGGCCAAAGACTCAAAGTCAATACCAGAATATCACATGAAAGAACCTTGCACATATATCACATAACATACAATTGTTCCTATATATTGAACTCACCATGAAATAACTGAGGATTAAAGTATTAATTTGGGCAGCACTGCGACTCTAAATATGACTTTCTTTGATGAAAACCGGAAGTTTTAATGAAAAACGGACTACGCGGGCAGAGTTTTCGACTTGGAAAGGTGATTTTCTCGGGAACTTTGGGGCGTCGGGACTTGCTTCGGGTATTAGGAATGATACCAGGACTTCGGGGGTGTAAGATAGGCTAAAAGAGAGGCTAGAGAATGAAAGAGAGTGGAATTAGTAAACAAAACCGGAGGCTTCTCTTTCTATTTATAGTAAGCTGGTTAGGCCGAACGTAGGGCGTTCCTTGGAGGAACGCAGGGCATCCTCGAACGCAGGGCATTCCCGAACACAATGCGTTCCAATTGATACGTGGATATGGATCGGTTTCTGGGCTTCAGACGTGTCAAGATGCGAGATACGTGTCGCTGCATGCGAACGTAGGGCGTTCCCTTCGGATAAGCCTCGAAGTTTGTGCCCAAAACTTCAAAATTTCGTATCTTTCACATACGAGGTCTAATTTTGACTTTTTTTATATCCTCGCGTAGGTGAGATTATACTCTACAACTTTCGTTTAGACTCTATCGGCTAATTTTGAATTTGTTTTTAATTATTATATTTTTAACGGGTCGAGACAGAAAAGTCCGTTAAAAATTCATAACTTCTCCATCCGACGTCCGTTTTTGTCTGTCTTTTTACCGTTGTACTACTATTGACGAGATCTTCGATTCTCGTTTAGATTGTTTCGGCTATATATCGCTCGATCTTTATTTCGAGTTTTTAGCTGTCTATGCTATACCGAAACTTAGAAAAATCATAACTTCCTCATACGATATCATATTTTGACATTCTTTTTATGAAAATTCTCAGTTTAACGAATACTACGACTTTCATTTAGATCACTAAAGCTAAAAAAGTAGTTTATCGAAAACTCACTTTTTAAGCTAAATAGTGTTTACCGGTTTTGTCGCGGATCTTCGATTGGTCATAACTTCTTTGTTATAACTCGGATTTCGATGTGGTGTTCATTTAAATGTTTCTAACGAAATTATCTACAACTTTCAATCATAAAATTTTACTTATTTGAAATTTTATATTTTTGTTAAATTTC
Source organism: Lactuca saligna (assembly GCF_052625555.1). Lineage (NCBI taxonomy): Eukaryota > Viridiplantae > Streptophyta > Magnoliopsida > Asterales > Asteraceae > Lactuca > Lactuca saligna. The sequence goes on from NC_136418.1 coordinate 17,726,541, forward strand.
AATATTTCTTTTAATTGGAATCTCATAAGACATCTAATATTTTCTCAGTGATTCTAAACATTGTTTTACTTCAATTCTAGTAAAAACTATCTGTTAGAACTCAACGCTCAATTTCGTATAATATTTCATAATATTATTCACTTTTAAAATTTCAAAACACGATAACTGAACGTGTATTTTACACGACGGTAGTTAGACTCACTGTCGTTAATAGTATTAATTAATAATATGATCAGAACCTCATTCTTCTCAAATGGAAGATACCATGAGTTTTTATGCATGGGCTAAAAATGGTCGGATTGGTGGCATATTTTGCCACCTGGTAATCTATCTCATAGATGCTCAGTCCAATCAGTCAACCACCTTTGCAGAAAATAAGAAACAAAAAACATTCAGTTGTTATTAAGAAATGCATCAACTAGTGAAACATATGAATGGGTAGTTTGCTTTATAGCTTTTCTGAATGATAATGGTCAAAGTTAAGCAACAATTCTCCATTTCATTTTGCTTGCACTATGTACTCCAAATTGTGTCATTTAATTTGTTCGTGATTCAAGGTTCTACTTCCATCCTCTTACTTCCATTTGAATTAAAACTATATGAGCTCCAAGCTTTTCTAATCTTAAATACATGTGATATAAGTGTATTAAGTATTAACAACTTTGATTGGAATTAGGGTTTAGCTTTCATAATCTTGAAAGTATTAAATGTAATTTCTTTGGGGATTGTAGATCGGAAAAAAGAAACGTTGCTTGGATCGAGTGGACAAGGTGTTGAATTCTATAAAGTCAGGGAGAAAATTCACTATGGATTACAGTAATTAAAGCCTTTCACAGACTCAATTTGGGTCGATCTATTCAAGTGCTAAAAAACTAGGATCGTGGCAGGGGCGGAGCTTGAGCGATTGACTTGGGGGGGCCGAAAGTATTACAAACTAAAATTAACGTTTTTATACATGAAAGAACCAAAAGAAAAATCAGCAATTAAACACCAAAAATACCTAAATTACTCACCAAAAATTCCTTAAGTTACTGTCTTACACATAAAAAGAAACCAATTTTTTTTCAACAACTAAATACCAAAAATACCTAGAAAAAGAATTACAACTCAGCCCGACGACCTTTAAGGTCTTTAAATTCATCAATTACTGACTTCGTATCAATGTTTTCAGCAATTTCACTTTCTATATAAACCACCAAGTTGTTTGCGAGAAAGTCATCTGACATCTTATTGCGAATGCGGTTCTTGAATATTTTCATTGCTAAAAATCCCCTCTCTGTTGTTGCGGTAGAAACTGGAAGTGTCAAGATTAACCGGAACACTCTATCAAGCAAATAATACGTCTCACGTTTCTGAGTTTCCACAAGACCCTTGCATAGGTCAGCAATAGTTGATACACGACTTAGCCTGGGATTCTTTGTCATATCGATATTAAAAATATCCAACTGATATCGTAATTGAATTCTCTCTTGCTCTGTAAAATCTTCAGGATAATACTTCTCAACAAGAAGACAAATCTGATCAATGTTAATCACTTTAGGGTGTTCTTTTGAAACTAAAGTAGAACAAAGACTTAACAACTCCATCGCCTGATCATTGAATCTACTATTCAACTCATGTAACTGTTTGTCCAATGTGGATGTAAACAAATCTACTCGATAAAAATGTGCAAAAGTAAACTGATTATCGTTTTTTCGAGGCCGATATCTAGTAGAAGTATATGGAGCTTGCATATCCGGCACATCTACTTGATGTTTCTCACAAAAAATCTTTACCTGTTCAAGTAAAGAATCCCATCCGTTGTTCCTGAAATCATTTAGACTCTCCTTTGTTGCTGAAACTAACTCCATGGCATTAAGAATATCTTGGGATTTCTTTTGTAGAGCTTGAGAAAGTATATCAGTTTTTCCCATTACTTCTTTCATCAAGTGAAGAATAAACACAAACTCAAATGATTTCAGGTAACAGTAAGCTGCATCAGCATCTCCGCGTTGAGAATAAGTAGTAGATACATCATCAATTATTCCCTGGAGAACAACATGTGTACAATCAAACATGTTAAGCAAACTGCAAACAGAACGAAAATGAGAACCCCAACGTGTATCACCAGCTCTTCTTAATGTCCCAATTTGATTCAATCCTTTACCTGATTCATTTTCACCAAGTTCTAATAAATGTTCAATCTCAGTTGCCTTTGCCTTTTGTAACTCATCATGACGCTTACTGGAAGCACAAACTACATTAATTGTAAAAATTAAGTTTGTAAAAAATTGGTGTATAGGAATAATTTCCCTTGAAGCAGCCACCAGTGTTAGTTGTAATCTGTGAGCGAAGCAGTGAACATAATACGCATAAGGACAATCCTTAAGAACAAGTGCTTGTAATCCATTCCATTCCCCTCTCATATTACTAGCACCATCATAACCTTGGCCACGGATTTTGCTAACATCAAACTGATAGTGCAAAAGTTGTCTCCACATATTTGTTTTCAAGGTTAATGATAAGGTATCCCTAACATGAACCAAATCTAAGAACCTTTCCCGTATGATCCCTTCTGCATCAACAAATCTCAAAACTATGGCCATTTGCTCTTTTTTAGACTCATCTCGTGACTCATTACCATGACACAAAAGTACGAATCCCCGACTTCACTACGAATATGCTTTCGACCTTTATTTGCAATAATACTAAGAATTTCTTTTTGAATATCTCTAGAAGTATACTTTGAATTATAAGGAGCATTCTCTAATATAACATTTGCAACTTCATCATTATAAGACGCTAGAAGTTTTAGTAGTTGAAGAAAATTACCTCGATTTTTGGAATTAGGCGATTCATCATGTCCTCGTAATGCACAAGCTTGGAATGTCAACCAACAAACTGTGTCAATTGAAGCTTTTAATCGTAACCGGTTCTTCAATATTTGTGCTTCATTTTGCTTCACTATAATATTTTCAATGTGTGTTGCTTGGTTCATCAAGTTTTCAGCAAATGTAATAGCATTTCTATGTTGTGAACAACCAATGTGCTTCAAGAATGCACAATTTTTCCCATCATTAACTTTTTTCCAATTGTCAAATCCTTTAACAGTAAATGCATCATAACCATGGCACACACTTGGTTTATCATTAAATATATAACAAATAAAACAATAAGAAGCATGTGTTGTTGGAGAATACTCTAACCAATTAGGGAAAATGTTGAACCAAGAATATTGGAATCTACAAGGATGTTTCTTTGAACCTTTAGCATGATATTCTTGAAGACGTATTTGGAAAGGTCCTAAAGTCATATAAGCTCGTCTTACTTGTTCCCATAAATTAACTGGATATTCCCACATTTGTTTTCGTTTAGCGGGATCTCTTTCTAGATGCTTAAGATCCACTTCATTAGGATTTGATTGTGTAGCTTCATCAATATCATTCTCTTGTTGATTTTCATGTTCTTGCGGTTGCGGCTCACTTGTTGAAGCTTTGTAACGTTTACTCTGTTGATTATCATTATGAGTTTCTTCATCATCATTCTTTCTTTTGAAAAAAGAATCAATGGTTTTCATTTTTCCCATGAAATTGTGAGATTTATATGATTGTATCTGTAAAAATCAAAAGTGAAATCATAAGCTCATAAACCAACAACCCAAATTCTGCAAAAAAAATTTATTTCTACAAATCTTATTTGATATTTTTGCAAAATTTTGCAAAAATCTGAAATCGGTTAATTAATAATGCTTCAAAATTCTAAATTACTTAAATACAGTTGTAAATGTTTAACATAGATAACAGCTTGTGTGTAAGATTTAAGTTTTTTCTTGACAAAAAAGAAATTGTTGGACAATAATGCAGAAACATCTAGACACACGGATTGACTTTATATTATAAGATTTTCTTTATAGGGGTTAAATATCATTACTTTGCTCTATCTTTTTATAATTGTTCATGTAGGAATTTCATAAATACTACAGATTCAAATAATGGTCAATTAATGATATTCATCTTCATCATTATTGTATTTAAATAATTAAATTAACAAATAATTGGTCTCACTGAATATGTTACATTCTATAGTATTTTATGTAACCAAATATAACCTTATGTTTTTTGCAAATGTCAACAGGTTTCATCATATTCATACCAATTTACCAACACTCAAAAAGAGTATTAGGTGATAGCAAAGAATTTAGTTATAGTGTCACATAATGAATCTAGAACTTTATAGTTTATTATCAAATACAGTGGCCCCAATTAATATATATTAATATAAGGATTCCTTATTTTTTGTATCGTTAAATTAATCTTTGTAATTGTAGCCTTGTAGGTTCATATCCCTCATTGTGAAAAAAAAAAAACAAACCTACTTAAGTAATTATGATTTTTTTTCCAGGCTTCACTTCACAATTCAATATTCACATTGATCAATTGATTCCAGGCTTCCAGCGACCAGCAAGACTTTAGAGTTCAGACTTAGACTTGGAGAATAAGGCAGGAGACAGAGTGGACTGATCACTGATCTTCTGAGTTCTGATCAGCAACACAGGCAACAATGTGACAGCACGCAGTGATGCAGGCCACAGCAACGATTAAGGAGTGTTTGGTTCAGATTTCAGACGAGGCACGAGGGTAGGGACGAACGATAATGACGATCTGATTTTTTGTTTGATTCGGACTATTGGAAAAGCGCAGGAGGGGCCACAGCCCAATTTTTTAATGTCTTGGCCTAATATGGATAAAAAATATGGACTATTTACAATTCTAATAAAAAAATCAGGGGGGCCACAACCCCTCCTGGCCCTTAATATACTTCGCCCCTGGATCGTGGGGCGTTGTTACTCACATAAATGCAGATTTGGACCACAAGAACCTGTTAACGAGAACTTATATGGGCTGGAAATAGGAACTCGAGCAGTGGTGGATTTATGATTTTTTTCGTTGGGGGCACAAATCATTACATTTATACCCGGATTGGGTCCAAATAGTCAAATCCATCAAAATCATCCTCTTTTGTATTCAAATTTAACGAAAAGGAAAACAACTTTTGGAAAATATAGAAGGAAATCAAGTATTTGCCAAATATCACAAAAACCAACTCCCCCACTAATTATTAATTAAGTTGAAATTTGAGAATTTGGATTTTATACTTTCATTTTGTGTACATTAGCATTGATTCATACACAAAAAAATTTCTCTGTACACAACAATTTGTATTATACAACTCTATAATACATAACTTATTGTGTACGGAAAAATTCTTTTGTGTACGAATCACTTCCTTTTGCTAGTTAATCATTGTAGTTAGTTTCAATATTAGGGGTGAGCAAACCCAACCCAAGAAACCGAGAAACCGACTAAAACCGACGAAACTGAAACCGAAAAAACCGAAACCGAAGCAAAACCTATGGTTATTGTTTAAATTTTTTAAAAACCGAAAAATCGGGTTTGGTTTCGGTTTTCACCCAGAAACCGTGTAGTGACATAAGAACATGGTTTGACATGCGGAATTAAGTTTACACAATTGAACATGTTGATTTGGGTACTAAAAGGTATATTCGATCATAGTAAATGAGTACAAAAAGGTATCTAGTCTAGAACTTCATAAATATCTCACTCACTAATCACTATGACTACATCTCTCAAGCACACCTCTAAAAGTGGTATGAACCCACCTTATATAGAGGTGTTTACATGTCTCTCTCTCACTCTCAAATACTCATTAGTCATAAGGCTAATGCACCACATGCAAGTGGGTCAATAAAAGTCAAACCATCTACAAAGTCATACATGAAAAACTTTGCACCCCAACATTCTCCCCCTCAAAGGTAGGAATGGATGACCCACTTCAAATCTTCCAAAGTTAAGCAACTACGCGGTTCGAGCCTCAAAGGTGAAACATGTCGAAACAAACTTCAATCTTCAATTCTTCCATAATTGTTCAATTTGGGCTCTAGGATGTGAGACCAAACAATCCGAGCATCAACGAATGATCACGAGCTTCTCAAACTCCAAATTGATCACTAAAAGTTGAGCGAAAAGCACACCCCAAATATCTTCAATAAAACCAAACCCATTTCGAATGCATCACTTCCGAACTTCCAATTGCATCATCTCGTAAGCTTCAAAACTTCAAGATCACTTCGGTCTTCAAATCCGCGTAATATGAAAAATTCAAGTTCGAATTTCCATATAAACTTCTCCCCCTTTTTATAATCGAAATTTGAATATAAAACAACAAGGAAAAAGAACGTGCTCTCTTCGAAATTTTTGTGTCAAAACTCCCCTTTATCAAGTGGCATAAACTTTGTGCTTCAATCCGGAAAATTCAAAAAATATTAAAATTTTAGCTTCATTCAAGGATCGCCTTTGACAAAATTTCTCAAAAATGGGTAGAAATTGTCGATTTTAAAATTCTGCAGTGACCCGTTGCGCCCAAAATAGTAAAATATGCAAAACTCTCCCCCTTTTCCAAAGTTGGGTAGAAAGCGTCAATTTGCACAAACTGCAGGGGCCTGAAATGCACTTTTTTCAAATTTTCAGCAAAAATAGTCATTTTTCGAATTTGGGTACGAATTGCCAAACATTTGAAACATCAGGGACTATTTTCGACAATTCTGTCCTTTGTGCTCAAATCCTTTGAAACATAACCCCAAACATACGAAGATTCAAAATTTTTCGAATTTGGGTGAAAAGTGTCAAACATTCGAAACTTGGGTTAATTTTCGAAATGTCACATATTCGAAGGTTCAGGGGTCGAATTCGAAAATTTTCTATTTGCCTTCAATTCATACGAAGCCTTTAGTAATTATACGAAGGGTTTTTATCCTTTGACGAAAATTCGAAACCTGAAGAACCAGATTCGAAAATTTGGTTTTCACTTCATCCCTTCGTACACAAACAACATTTTCTTCATACGAATCCTCAATAAACCCTTCATGTGAAATCGAAAAACCTTTTTCATATAATACCATTTTTCCTAATCATTGACCATATAACCAAAGCTTCGTTAATTCAAGTTCTTCCCAAACCAATCGGTGTCCATGATTATACGAAAATCAACCTTTCGATCATTATCAATTTCTATCCTTCATATGAAATACCCATTCTTCGTTTTCAAAGTCACAGCCTTCGAACAAAAATCCTAAATCAATAACCTTTGACCCATCTAACACAGTCGATCCTTCGACTTACCCACATAACCAATTCCAAGATTTCGTTCTCATCTATTATCATCTTCATTTCTTTGTTCTTAAATCCTTCGTATCTTAATCATCAACCGATTGACCATCTGCAAATAACTTACAGTGAACCATTGACTTCATTCGTTTTCAAGAAATTCAACCCCAAAAATTCCATCGATTCCAAATTAATAAACCACATTAACAGTAATATTGTTTGCCAAGAATCGATTTCACAAATCATCAATTATCAATTGTTATTCAAATACAACCCATCGAAAGCGTTCAACATTCAACATTCAAGATCTTTGACCTTCTAATTTTGACTTTTGTTTCATGAGTTTTGACATCTAAATCAGATGATAACAAGTGAAATCAAAAGATGACATTGATCATCACCCAAAAATTGCTCAAATGGTGACAAAATTTTCCAAACCGAGAATCAATCTTCAAAAATCACCTTGATCTTGAAGACCCGCTTTGATACCAATTGTAGTGACATAAGAACATGGTTTGGCATGCGGAATTAAGTTTGCACAATTGAACATGGTGATTTGGGTGCTAAAAGATATATTCGATCATAGTAAATGAGTACAAAAAAGGATCTAGTCTCTGAATCACCTTTTTCGTATGTTTCTTTCTCAGACATCTTTGAGCCTAAAGCTAACGGACCTCCAAAACTTAGCTTTGATTCCTCATCCATTTCATTTACTTCACCTTCGTGTGTCTTCAACTGATTGTACAAATCATTGAGAGTTAATGTATCAAAACTTTGTTGATTCTTCACCATCATACTCACACTTCTCCATTCCTTTTGAAGACCCATTACAAAAATGAGATTGAATTCCATTGAAGTCCTGGTGATTCCATAGCGATGACAACGATAGATTAACTCGTACAGACGAGCATAGTATTCTTCAATTGTTTCACCTTCCTTTTGTCTGAAGTCTTTTAGCTCAACCAAGCACTGTTTGACTGAATTGATCTTTGTCTTCTCGCTTCCTTGGAACTTTTCTTTCAGATTGTTCCCGATCTCTTTAGCAGTTGTACAACTCATTACGTAATTGTACACAACCGGAGGTAAATCACCACACAATTCTCTCATACACCTTTTCTCTAGTTTCTTCAGACGATCAGTTTGATTTTCAACAACAGGACTTGCAGAAGATGCTCCAATTGGTTGAACATTCGCCGGAGGATTGACATTTTCAGAGATACACGACCACAATTCTTCATCAAGACCATTCAGATAATCATTCATACGATCAACCCACTGATCATAGTATTCAGGAATTAGCAATGGAATTTTGGTCGATGATCCTAACAAATGAGAAAATGAAGTCATCGACTTAAGATTGAAACTCGCCATTGTTGTACGGAAGAAAATTTTTAATGAGAATTGAAAATTTGATAAAAGTTAACTGAATTACTCAGAAATGAAAAGAAGAACACTCGATTCAACAATTGTGATGCAGAATTGAATCACAACCTCAAATCAAAGAGAAATTTTCACTTTCAGAAAGTGCGGAAACTTTTGATCCAAAAAATTGATTCAAAACTTTTTGAATAACGTGAAAATCAGATCAAGGAAAATGATTCCTTCTCTGATACCAATTGATGAATCAAAGAATCGAGTAAGTAACAAATCAGAGTATGTAAGAATCCAAGATTGAACACCAGATGTAAATATGATCTTGTTTCAGCTTTATTACACTTTCGTATGTTCACAGAGTACCAAGATAAGTTTCTGTAAAACTCACTCTTTTCTAACTCTAGTAAAAGTCCCTATTTATAGGAAACATAAAGCGTACAAAAAATACTAAGGCATTAGCACTAAGCTTCGTATAAAACCACCTTAGTAAATATATTACAAAACATACTAAGGGGAATATGACAAACTTCGACTAATTACAACATACATTGACTTTTACAGACATCAAGTAGTTTGTATCCACTTGGCGTTATGGTTCATTGTTGGAGTTGTGGGAGGACTCCAGGTGGTGAGAAATTGAGATGGAGCTCCAGGCGAGGGAGCAGAGACAGGCCATATCGCAGTCACAACCAGTGTCGAAGCGGTTCAAGGCCGTTTATACAAGATCTGGGAGTCAGAGGGACCGCACTTGTTGGAAGTGCGACAAGGATCATGAAGGGGGTTGTCGATCTGCTGGTTTATGCCAAAAATGTGGCAAAGAGGGGCACTGTGCGAGGGATTGTCACCAGCCAACCCTAGTTCTGATTACCAAGATTTTCTATCATTGTGATCAGGTTGGCCATATGAAGGTCAACTGTCTATTGCTCGCCGCCAACTCGGCACAGGCCTCGGCGCCTGCTACTTTAAGGATCACTGATGGACGTTAGGGGAGGGCAGAGCCCCCGGGGGCTCGGGACGGTGCCTTTCAGCTTACTGCCAAGGAGGCTAGATCAATTCCAGATGTCATAACTAGTATGTTTCTATTTATTGTTTTATTGATTATGTTTTATGTTATGCTCATGTATCTGCTCCTAATAGGTACAATTCTTAGTGAACTCCTTGCCTGCTCTTCAGTTATTTGATTCAGGTACAATTCTTAGTGAACTCTTTGTAGGGAGTTTGATATGTCTATTAGGGAGTTCGAGTCTCTGTTGCGGGTTTCTATCGCCAACGAACACGGGGTTTCAGCATCTGCAGTATATCAGGGTTGTGTATTGGAGATCTTTAGGGTATCCTATCCGATCGATCTGATCACTATCCCCATGGGGGATGTATGTGTGATAGTGGGTATGGACTGGCTGAGCGGGTTTGGTTCCATGATTGAATACGAGGGCCAGTGAGTGGTAGCTGGAACCCTGAGTGGGGGAGAACTAGTTATCTACAATAAAATCATCTTGTTTGGTTTGGGGTTTTGTTCGGCGTTCAGGGCTCGACAATAAATTCAGCATGGGTGTATGGGTTATCTGGCTTATGTGGTTGATACTCGGGTTACGGAGCAGACTTCAGTTTTATAGGTACTAGTGGTCAGGGAGTTTGTTAGTGTTTTCCCATAGGAGTTACCCGGTGTGCCTCCCGAGAGGCATGTTGAGTTCAAGATTGATCTTGTGCCAGGTATGGCCCTGATTTCCAAGGCAATGTACTGCTTGGCACCACCTGAGATGCAGGAGTTCTAACACCCGTAGATCCGAGCTAGTCAATTTAGAGATAATAGGGATCGAAAACAACTTTTCGACAAAATATTATTTAGAATAAATAATTTGAACCAAGTTTTAATATATGTCACAAGGTTTCCGTATATATAAAGAACGCCAAAATCTGAGTTATAACGAAGAAGTTATGACCCGTTGAAGTTTCGCGACGGAACCGGCACGACACCGGGAAGCATAAACAGTGAATTTACGATAGAGCGATAATTAGCCTTAGCGCTCTAAACGAAATTCGTAGAATACGTTAAACTAAGAACATCAATAAAAAGAACGCCTAAATCTGACTTCGTATGAAGAAGTTATGATTTTTCGAAGTTTTAGATTAGCAGTGTACAGCCCGAAATTCGAATATTGGACCAAGCGGTTTTTAGCTGACACGACCTAAACAACAATCGAAGATCTCGTTAAGAGTAGCGTAACGAGAAAAAGATGGGCGAAAACGGACGTCGGATGAAGAAGTTATGAGAATTTAACGGACCAATCCTGTCCCGACCTGTTAATAATATAAAATTTAAAATCAAATCAAAATTAGCCAACAAAGTAAAACCGAAAGTTGTAGAGTACGTTCCCACCTTCGCGTGGATATAAAGAACGTCGAAAACGGAGCTCGTATGTGAAAGTTATGATTTTTAGAAGTTGAGAATGCAATTTGAGAAATCTGTTGCTTAATCGATGACGTGGCCTAATCCTGACCGTCGCTTGCAGCCCACGGTCCTCACTTTGGATCTCGCCATGAAGCCTTCGCATTACGCCCCACGTACTAGGTTCGGTAAACCCAGCGTACCTTCGCTTCTATCCGATTGGTGTGCAAGACAGCTGGCTGCGAGTTGGCATCCATGTCCGAGACTACGCCCAGCGTAGCCGAGGACTACGCCCAACGTACGTCCGATGCTCGCAGGCTATAAAAGGGGGCGAGGGTCTCCAGATTTTTCACACATTTTTCACTTCTCTCTACAAACTTTCTCTCTCTAAGTGCTATAAACCCCCCCCCCCCTAAACCCTAGATAAGCCCCCTAGCTCCCGAGGGAAGCCTCGAGGCTCCCGGAGTCCCGAGAAAAGGAGTCTTTCGGTTTCGAAACGCTGCTCCAAATAAAGTTCCGGTTTTCGATAAAATTCCCTGTAAGTGATCTACGCTTACGCAATTTTTAATATAGCTTTCAAATAATTATAGGAATGTTATTAGGCCCTTAAAATAATTATTTGGGCTATTATTATGAGTTATATTGAGTGTTACTAACGCTTATATAATAATAATAATAATAATAATAATAATAATAATAATAATAATAATAATAATAATAATAATAATCAGACTATTAATTTGTCGCGGTTATCGTTAGACTAAACCCTAGAGGTATTGATAGTAGGTTTTATCGAAGGAAATCGTTTTGAGAGTATCGAAGCGCTGTTCGAGTGCTGAGTCACCACCTTTCAGGTGAGTGCATAGTTACTTTCTGCTTCCACATAGATATGAAGTATTATATATAAACTACGTGCTATGTGCGCATATTATCTGAATACTTGCTATCCATGCTGGATGAACATTGTTATACATGTTTTCAATGATTTGAACTGTATATGTATTTTATATCTACAAAATGTGTTGGGTAAAACATGGGTAGATGAAATAGTTGGTTTGTGATAACACGATGGAAGACATCAATGTTGTCAGTGATCCAGTCATCTAGTGGAGTATAGATGATGACCATGGACGATACTAGACAGTCCGGTGGAACGCTAGCAGGCTCGTAACCTGTAGGTGTTTTTGAACTAGGTGCTCATTAGGTATTTTTGAACTGAGTGGGTTCACTACGTATCTTTGAACTGAGTGTGTTCACTAGGTATTTTGAACTAAGTGTGTTCACTAGTTACTTTTGAACTAAGTGTTTACCAGATGTTTTGGACTACGTGTTCACCAGTTGTAATCTATAAGCTTTGGTAATGATGGACTTCGTGCCGATTCCTTAGGAATGAATGAACGAGAAATAGCTGATTCTTAGGGTAGATCCTTAAGAGTAAAGAAGATAATGGGGATGGGTAATTGGGTTTAATTGCTTGATTGTTTAAACATAATAATTATATTATTGTGGGTTGAAAACCCTATGTACTCACCAGGTTTCCCAACCTGACCCACTCAGTTTATTTATATCACAGGTGTTGATATGAAGTCACATTACACTGAGAGATTAAAGAGATGTAGATCACTAGTGTAAATAAATGTAAGTTCTTTTTATGCTTATGTTTCTGTATTGACAATGACATCCCAAATGTTTTAAAATGAATAAAATACGTTTCTTCGAAAATGTTTTAATAACGTATTCATCATGTTTTTTTCTGGGAACAAATTCCACAACATTTTATTAAAAGAAGTACTCTGATTTTATAAAGCATAAACAAAATCGGTCATTTCTGGCCATGAAAATGGGGATGTCACAGTTGGTATCAGAGCATTAGTTTAAACGAACTAGGAATTTGTAGGAAATTTCTAGACTTAAACTTAGAATACTAAGTGATGATTGTGAGGAGTGTGTCAAATAGATTTAGGTAATACACCTGAATAGACACAAGCACTAGCTTATTTTAGGAAATGATGCCTAAATCGCTTTTATGTGCTAAATGATTTTTTATGCTATAGTTTTATCGGATCTATGGTCTGTTGCCGACCGGATCTGGAAACCTTATGTGTTTAGGATTCTAAACGTACGACTACAATATTAGAACTAGCATGTAAACGTTTCGGAGTGACAAGGATGATTTAAACGTCAATCCTAAGTAAAGGTCTAGATTCACCTTATTCGGTGTATAGATCAAGATGGCAAGGACCCATAGTGGAAACGTGAATGCAAATGGGAATAGGAACCAACCCCCAGTGGTTCAGCAAATACGTGTTGTAGAAGAAGTTCCACCTGAGCCAGTCACCATGGATGGAGTTCAAGCCATGATTCGGGCTATGTTAGCTGAACAAAGGGAAGAAATGAGGCAGATGTTGAATAGGGACGAACCTACTATTCCCATTGAGCAACCCGAACCGATTCCCGAGCAATCGGAGGAAGGGAACTACAGCCACCCAGTGAGTCAAGTGGAGACTCAAGGTGAACGAAGGGATGGCCCGGAGAGGAGAAACGACAAGGATAGGTGAATGTACAAGAATTTCTTGGGTGCGAAACCACTGAGTCTCTCAGGAAGCCCAAAGCTTGTTGAGATTATGGATTGGATCTCCGAGATGGAGATGGTGTTTGAGAGCTGCGACTGTAGCGAGAAACAGAAGACCGTCTTCGCTGTAAGACAACTGAAAACAGGAGTCTTGAGCAGGTGGAAGCTACTGACAGATACGATTCCACGAGGAGAAGCCCTAAGGATGTCATGGGAAGAGTTCTTGGAACAGTTGAAAATGCAGTACTGCTCAGAGATAGATCTGATAGACCTGAACAACGAGTTTCAGAACCTAAAGAAAGGGAAGATGAGTTTTGATGATTATGCCACTGCATTCACCGAGAGGATGAAGCTATTCCCCTACTTGGTGCCTACTAAACTCTCCAAGATTGATAGGGTTGCTAACAGATTACCCACTGACTTTGGACCAATGGTCAAAATGGCAACTACCTTGAAAACAACTGTTAGGGCAACTAAGAACGTAGAGGCCCAGATAAGAGAAAAGGGTCTAGAAAAAGATAAGGTAGGAGAGAAGCGGAAGTTTGAAGGATCTTCAAGGTCCAAAAAGGAGAGCAAATTCTCAAAGCCTGGATGAGGAGGTGAAGCAAGATGGTGTGATAAATGCAAGAAGAAACACTTTGGAAAATGCGGCAAAGAGGTGACGTGTTTCAAGTGTGGAAAGTCTGGGCATTATGCCAATAAGTGTACATCCAACAAGAGGTTGTGTTATGAATGTAAAGAAGGGGGGGCATCTTTCAAAGAATAGTCCAAAGAAGAATGAAACAGCAAGGCCAAACACACCACCAAGGCCAAGGGCATTCCACATGATCCTCGACGAAGCAGAAAACCGTGCGAGGAATCAAGGATGAGGACTTCATATCTGAAGATCAAGTTATATGGTAGCCATAGTATCGTATGATGTAGCCTATTAGAGGCATAATCTAGGGTGAACTTGAACACCTATGTAATAGTTTCAAGAAGTAACAAAACCTTTGTTTTGTTATCCGATGTGTTAAGCTGTTATGTGATTTTTTTCTTGAATGGTGACATGGAAAACTGCGAGACAATACTTGGGACGAGTAAGAGTAGGTGTGAAAGGTAGTAGATGCATATACTACCGGAAGCACAGGACTCACGCTTGGATCAGGGAAGGTCACAAGGTTACCAAGAAGCCAATAATTGATTCCGTTTAATTCAAAGCAAGTCGTTACCATCGTTTTGGTAATGACTAAGAAGATTGTTGTTATTCTGACCCTAGTGGTCATATAAAATTGAGTCCGACTACAATAAGTATGTTACGTGGTTCAGAAAACTAAGTTCGATGTAGCACCCGACTCAAGCCAGAAGGACTAATCAAAACGGTCAGTAGAAGTACCCCGACGGTTGCTAGAAATGCTACCTTTTTTAAGATGTGATTAGAACATGAAGGAAGGTATACTCTGTTTTGTAATTTGACTCTAAGAGACCTGAGTCTGAGCGTTGCAACATACGATGAGAGGTCATTAGAATATGACACATCGGTCCATTGTAGTAATAAAAGAACTTATCTTAAGTTCGACCAGTGAGGATCGAGATTGTGACTTGAAGGTCATAATCTGGAGTCTCACATGAGATAGGGAGCAAGTGCAAGACCGAGCACCACCTGCAGTCAAGGAGTCGAAGAGTTAGATACCCATTCGAGGCAAGGAAGTTACGATTATTACCTAGGATGAAGAGATAACGTTCGGAGTCATTATACTGCCCTATTTCGTTGATGTTTTCGGGACGTAATCATCCTAAGGGGGAGATAATTGTTACGCCCGTAGATCCGGGCTAGTCAATTTAGAGATAATAGGGGTCGAAAATGACTTTTCGACAAAATATTATTTAGAATAAATAATTTGAACCAAGTTGTAATATATGTCACAAGGTTTCCGTACATATAAAGAACGCCGAAATCCGAGTTATAACGAAGAAGTTATGGCTCGTGGAAGTTTCGCGACGGAACCGGCACGGCACCGGGAGGCGTAAACAGTGAATTTACGATAGAGCGAGATTTAGCCTTAGTGCTCTAAATGAAAGTCATAGAATACGTTAAAATAAGAACATCAATAAAAAGAACGCCCAAATCTGACTTCGTATGAAGAAGTTATGATTTTTCGAAGTTTCGGATTAGCAGTGTACAGCCCGAAATTTGAATATTGGACCGAGCGGTTTTTAGCCGACACGAACTAAACGAGAATCGAAGATCTTGTTAAGAGTAGCGTAACGAGAAAAAGATGGGCGAAAACAGACATCGGCTGAAGAAGTTATGAGAATTTAACGGACCAATCCTGTCCCGGCCTGTTAATAATATAAAATTTAAAATCAATTCAAAATTAGCGAACGAAGTCTAAACGAAAGTTGTAGATTACGTTCCCACCTTCGCATGGATATAAAGAACGTCGAAAATGGAGCTCGTATGTGAAAGTTATGATTTTTAGAAGTTGAGAATGCAATTTATGAAATCTGTTGCTTAATCGATAACGTGGCCTAATCCTGACCGTCGCTTGTGGCCCACGGTCCTCGCTTCGGATCTCGCCATGAAGCCTTCGCATTATGCCCCGCATACGAGGTTCGGTACGCCCAGCGTACCTTCGCTTCTATCCGACCGGTGTGCGAGACAGCTGGCTGCGAGCTGGCATCCATATCCGAGACTACGCCCAGCGTAGCCGAGGACTACGCTCAGCGTACGTCCGAGGCTCGTAGGCTATAAAAGGGGGCGAGGGTCTACGGATTTTTCACACAATTTTCAATTCTCTCTCTACAAACTTTCTCTCTCTAAGTGCTATAAACCCCCCTAAACCCTAGATAAGCCCCTAGCTCCCGAGGGAAGCCCCGAGGCTCTCGGAGTCCCGAGAAAAGTAGTCTTTCGGTTTCGAAATGCTGCTCCAAATAAAGTTCCGGTTTTCGATAAAATTCGCTGTAAGTAAGCTACGCTTACGCAATTTTTAATATAGCTTTCAAATAATTATAGAAATGTTATTAGGTCCTTAAAATAATTATTTCAGCTATTATTATGAGTTATATTGAGTGTTACTAACGCTTATATAATAATAATAATAATAATAATAATCAGACTATTAATTTGTCGCAGTTATCGTTAGACTAAACCTAGTGGTATTAATACTAGGTTTTATCGAAGGAAATCGTTTTGAGAGTATCGAAGCGCTGTCCGAGTGCTGAGTCACCACCTTTCAGGTGAGTGCATAGTTACTTTCATCTTACACATAGATATGAAGTATTATATATAAACTACGTGCTATGTGCGTATATTATCTGAATACTTGCTATCCATGCTGGATGAACATTGTTATACATGCTTTCAATGATTTGAACTGTATATGTATTTTATATCTACAAAATGTGTTCGGTAAAACATGGGTAGATGAAATAGTTGTTTTGTGATAACACGATGGAAGACATCAATGTTGTCAGTGATCCAGTCATCTAGTGGAGTATAGATGATGACCATGGACGATACTAGACAGTCCGGTGGAACGCTAGCAGGCTCGTAACCTGTAGGTGTTTTTGAACTAGGTGCTCATTAGGTATTTTTGAACTGAGTGGGTTCACTACGTATCTTTGAACTGAGTGTGTTCACTAGGTATTTTGAACTAAGTGTGTTCACTAGTTACTTTTGAACTAAGTGTTTACCAGATGTTTTGGACTACGTGTTCACCAGTTGTAATCTATAAGCTTTGGTAACGATGGACTTCGTGCCGATTCCTTAGGATAATCCTTAGGAATGAATGAACGACAAATAGTTGATTCTTAGGGTAGATCCTTAAGAGTAAAGAAGATAATGGGGATGGGTAATTGGGTTTAATTGCTTGATTGTTTAAACATAATAATTATATTATTGTGGGTTGAAAACCCTATGTACTCACCAGGTTTCCCAACCTGACCCACTCAGTTTATTTATATCACAGGTGTTGATATGAAGTCACATTACACTGAGAGATTAAAGAGATGTAGATCACTAGTGTAGATAAATGTAAGTTCTTTTTATGCCTATGTTTCTGTATTGACAATGACATCCCAAATGTTTTAAAATGAATAAAATACGTTTCTTCGAAAATGTTTTAATAACGTATTTATCATGTTTTTTTTTTTCTGGGAACAAATTCCGCAACATTTTTATTAAAAGAAGTACTCTGATTTTTATAAAGCATAAACAAAATCAGTCTTTTATGGCCATGAAAATGGGGATGTCACAGGAGTTGTTATATCAGCTTCAGGAGTTGCAAGGCAAGCAGTTCATCAGAGCGAGCAGTTCTCCATGGGGAGTGCCGCTATTGTTCGTCAAGAAGAAGCATGGTTCACACCGGATGTGTATTGATTACTGAGGGTTGAACAAGTTAACGGTGGAGAACCGTTATCTGCTTCCATGGATTGATGACCTCTTTGATCAGTTTCAAGTTGCATCTTGGTTCTCCAAGATAGATATGAGGTCTGGGTATCATCAGGTGAGAGTGAGAGGGGAGGACATAGAGAAGACCGCATTTTGGAATCGCTATGGGCCTTACAAGTTCGTGGTGATGGCATTTAGGCTCACCAATGCGCCTGCGGTCTTCATGGATTTGATGAATTGGGTATGTAGGCCGATGTTCGAACGATCTCTCATTATGTTTATTGATGATATCTTGGTGTATTCCAAGACCAAGATGCAACATGAGGAGCACCTTCGAGATCTTCTACGAGTTTTGAGACAGGAACGAATTTCTTCCAAGTTCTCTAAGTGTGAGTTCTGTTTACGAGAGATCTAGTTCCTGGGGCACCTCATTAACCATGATGAGATTTTGGTCGATTCGACCAAGATCAAGGCGGTGATGTAGTGGGAGGTTTCGTAATGTCCCTCAGATATAAGGAGTTTCTTGGGTTTGGCAGGGTACAATCAGAGATTTATTCATGACTTCTCCAAGATTGCAGTACCTCACACTCGTCTGACGTGGAACGGGGTGGATTTCCGATGGGATTCTGAGTAGAAGTAGGCATTTGAGCCTCTTCGGAAGAGGTTATGCGAGGCCCCGGTTTCGTACCTCCTGGAAGTAGTTGAGGATTTTGTAGTGTTCTGTGATGTATCTATCACCGGATTGAGGGTGGTCCTTATGCAGAGAGAATTGGTGATTGCTTATGCATTGTGACATATGAAGCTGCATGAGACGCAATATTCCACTCATGAACTGGAGTTGGGAGCAGTGGTATTTACCCTTAAGATTTGGAGACATTATCTATATGGGGTCCGTTGTATGGTCTAAATAGATCACAAGAGTTAGAGGTATCTTATGGATCAGCCAAACCTAAACATGAGGCAGCGCAGGTGGTTGGATGTGGTTAAGGATTATGACTGAGAAATCATTTACCATCTGGGTGAAGAAAATGTAGTAGCGAATACTTTGAGCCACAATTCGGCAGGGTCTTCGGTTAGGGAGGTGTGTATGAGGATATTTGTGGATTCTCTACTTTTGGGATTGATCTGAGAGGCATAGGAAGAGGGAGTTCGGAAAGAGAACTATGTACATAAGAGGATCAGGGGTGAGATCAACAGATTAGTCACTGATAATTGAGGGTTATTAACCTGGTGTGGTCGGGTTTGGGTTCCAGTTTCTGGCGAGGTTAGGCAGATTGTGCTGGTGGAGGCTCATAAGTCTTGTTTTTCTATACAACCAGCGGAACCAAGATGTATCGGTATTTGAGATTGAGCTACTGGTGGCCGTGTATGAAGAGGGAGATCGCCTGGCATGTCAAGAGGTGTTTGACCTACTTGATGGTCAAGGTCGAGCATCAGAGGCCACAAAGGAAGCTTTAGCCTCTGTAGGTTACCCTATGGATGTAGGAACATATTACCATGGACTTCATTACCAAATTTCCAAAGTCGTCAAAGGGTTTTGATGCTATATGGGTCATCGTGGATCAACTGACCAATAATACCCACTTTTTGGCCATCCAGACGAGCTATTCAGCCAAAAAGTTGGTCGATGTTTATGTCCGAGAGATTGTTGCTTGACATGGGGTCTCGGTTTCCATTGTGTATGACCTAGATGTTTGGTTCACTTCCTATTTCTGGCAGAAGTTCCACGAGGAACTGGGCATGAGGTTCCATTTCAGCACCGTTTATCATCAGCAGACCGACATCCAGATTGAGCAGATTATTCAGACTTTAGAGGATAAGTTGTGGACCTGTGTTATTGATTTTGGTGGGAGTTAGGACTCCTACCTACCTC
This sequence comes from Lactuca saligna, assembly GCF_052625555.1. Lineage (NCBI taxonomy): Eukaryota > Viridiplantae > Streptophyta > Magnoliopsida > Asterales > Asteraceae > Lactuca > Lactuca saligna. Next base: position 17,746,281 of record NC_136418.1, read on the forward strand.
TCACGGAGTTGCCCTACAACAATAGTTATCACTCCAGCATTGGTGCCCCACTTATGAGCTCCTGTATGTTCGGAGATGTTGTACTCCTGTTTGTTGGGGAGAGGTTAGGCATAGGGTTATGGGAAGGAATGAAGTAGTCCTTCACACCATAAAGCTTATTCAGCAAATCAGACAGAGATTGCAGAAAACATAGAGTAGGCAGAAGAGGTACGACGACCGGCACCAATCTGATTTGGAGATTCAGGTTTTGTGATATGGTATTACTGAAGGTCTCGCCTTGGAAGGGTATGATTCGCTTTAGAAAGAGGAGGAAATTGGGTCCCTGGTATATTAGGACTTTTTGGGTGATAGCTAGGGTTGGCGAGGTTGCTTAAAGGTTGGATTTACCGAGCAATCATTTAGATTCACAACACTTTCCGTGTTTCGCAGTTGTGAAAGTGCGTATTGGATAATGAGACCGTGGTCCCCTTGGACGATATTCTGGTCGATGAGCGCCTGAATTATATTTAGAACCGATGGCTATCCTAGAAAGCAAGATGCAGGTCTTGCACAACAAGGAGATACCATTGTTAAAGGTTCAATGGAAGCAATGGAGAGGCTCCGAGTTGGCATGGGAGCCAGAGGCCGAGATGCGGGAGCATTATCCCGAGTTGTTCGTGATGACAGAATTCGAGGACGAAGTCTTGTTCAGGTGGGGGAGAATTGTAGCATTCCGATGATAAGGTACTTCTAATTTTAACCCTATAATTTAATTATGTTGCATTTTGGTCCTTAAGTTCAAGAAAGAGAGCATTAAGGGCCTTAATGGCGTTTTCGTAATTCTTACCTTAGGGGATTATGCCATAGGGTGCAACATAGTATGATAGGCGTACATCTCATATGTGGAGCGTACTTTCTAGAGAAGGAAACCCTAATTTTTGGGGTTTAGCATGTATTTAACCACCCTTATGATCTCATTTCCCTCACGTTATCAGCCTCCATCCCTCTTGATAAGTTATGCAACCCTAGTTCACTTTGAGAAGCGATTTCAAGCCTAAGAGTGTGTGTTTTTATGATTAGAAGATGAGGGGAGGAAGCAAAGCTCATATTGAAGGAGTGAAGCACTTTGGATCTAGGATTTCTATCTCATATGCAACCCTTGGAAGGTATAAAGCTTGCAACTTTATCCCTATATCATATAGATCTAGATTTAGATGTCTTCATGATGCTCTTTGGTCCCAAAATGCTAGATCTTGAGCATGGTATGTTCTTTATTCATTAAGTCGTATTATCAGAAGTTAGTAGTGGACTTAAGTTATAAAAATGGAGTCCTAATGGCTGGTCTATTCCCATACATGTTATTGAAAGTCTTAAGGCATTAAGATGTTGGGTTTATATGGATTAAGCACTTATTAAGCATGCGTTGTCATAAAGTTGGAAACTTTATGACTCCAAATAACATTTTGACCTTGGATTTGCATTTAGTCGTATTAAGTTTTTATACTAAGCTCTTAATGAGAAAAAGATGAAATCCAGGGTTACTGTGTGTATAGCTAGGAGTACGCGCATGATACATGGTCAACGACCCTATTTTGGTCGACGGAGGAGTACGCCGAATGTACCTCCTAAGTACGCCCCGCGTATGCTTGCTGAGTTGAATCGGCTGGGTTGACTCATTTGGGTTGACTCAGTTGACTTATGCATTTTGACAAGTTTGAAATTGACTCTGATCAAGTCAAACTCAAAGGTACTTTGGGAATTTTTGAATATGTCTAAGAATTTGTTCATTTCATGGTTTGGTACTGGTTAAAGCTGAGATTCGGAGTCGAGACCTCATTAACTTGTGTTTAGTTTGTGAGGTGAGTTTTGGTCATTATACTTGCGGGTCAAAGGCACCAAGGCCGACCCATTGGATTAGATATCCTGTTATGTGATAGTATGTTATTGTGATGTAGTGATCTGGTAGGTTGGTATCCTGGTATATAGGATGTTGCTATCCTTAGAAATCTTTAAGATCTATCTTTTTATCTGTTGAATGGTTATATGTATGTTTTTCTATTATATATATGTGGACTTGTTGTGTTTGGTTGGGTTGCGGCAGAGCAGTGTACACTGAAGGCCAAGAGACCCAGGGCATGTTGGCAAGACTACAGACCTTAGAGGTGTACCGATCAGGCCGAATGCCCGGAGGATGGTCTAGATAGGTTGTAGGTTCGGTGAGGCATTCCAGGCGTGCTGATGGTACGATGAGCAGTCCATATAGTCTGTTGTCGAGGTGAGGCGTTCCAGTAAAGCTGAAGGCTCTGTATGCATGTTGTTTGTTATTATGGTTATGTGGTCGTACTTTGGGGGAACACACTAAGCATTGGCTTACAGTTTTGGGTTATGTTTCAGGTACTTTGGATGACCGTGGAAAGGCGAAGGCATGACCTTACACATCCTCTTGTTTATGACTAATGATTTTAGGAGACTCTGATGTTTGGAAATGTTTTAAAACCTATGTTTGTAAACAATTTATGAATATGGATTGATTTTAGAAGTTTAATTTTATTTGGAAATTTATATGTAACACCGCGAATTTAGCAGGTCAATAAACGAAAAGAAAAACCCCAAATTAAGAAGTCTACTCATCGAGTCCAGGGAGGAGCTTGACGAGTAGGAGCGAGTTTCGTGTCGCAGATTAAGTGGCCGACTTGGCGATTCGGGGGACTGACTCGGCGAGTCTAGCCTAGGTTGGGAAACCCTAATTTTGGGACTTGGTGCCCTATTTAAGCATCATATTTTCATTCTCTCAGCCTCATCTTCAGCCTCCAGACCCCAAACCCTCACCCACGAAACCCTAGTGCACCTTGTGAGTGTTTGAGCCACCTTTGTGATACTTGTGTACTCTTGAATAGGAAAAAGGAGAAGAAGGAAGTTGGAGGTTCAAAAGGGAGGAAGTAGATCCAGAAGATAAACTCCATTGGTTGCATTTCTTGGTAATTAAGTCTTCATCTTGGCTTTTGATTTAATAGATCTCTTTATTGTCCCTTTTATGAAGATTGTGGTCCATGAATGGGTACTTGTGGGATTTGAACATCCCCAAGCAAGATCCTTTCAGATCTCAGATTATTGTGGATAGTTAAGGCATAACGATGGAAGCTTTATGCCATTAGAACTCCCCATGCAAAGTTTAAGAGGTTGTTTTGGCCTTTTGAGCAAAAAGGGCCATGCATGGACGTAAAGGCAGTAGCTTTGCGTGTTATTCCGACCCTAGAAGGTTAGACCTGGGTCCTGGATGCTTTGTGCTCGACTGAAATCATATGAATAGATTTGGACATAGAGTGACTCGGCGAGTCAGTTATAGGACTCAACGAGTCAGGTCGTTTCCTTGCCCAAAACCCTTCTGCTAACAGATATGATTTGAGTTGGTTTGGAACTCAGCTAGTCTGGGTTCATAGTGGACCTGAAGATCATCATACTCGACGAATTCAAGGATGAACTCGACGAGTCCGACGCAATCTCCCAACCCATGAAGACGGATTCGACGAGCTGTTCATAGAACTCGACGAGTTATAGACTGGACACATTCATATGATGAAGATGAACTCGACGAGTTCAAGGATGAACTCAGCGAGTCGGTCGAAGATGGTCCCGATGTTATGGTTGAAGGTGAATTTGTTGTGTTCTTGCTAGACTCGACGAGTAAAGTCGGGGGCTGTATCATTTTAAAATAATAGGGACTCGACGAGTTGGTGGACCATCTCGGCGAGTCAAGTCAACTGGATGTTGACTTTGACCAAGTTTGACCCGGTTTAACTTTTGAGGGTATTGCGGTCTAAGTGTTATTTTTGGTTATTAATAGTTCGAGGAGTCGAAGGATCAGTAGTTTAGGAGTCGCCTGATAGCAGTTAGAAGTGTTCAGCTAGTCTTCAATAGTGCAAGGTGAGTCTCCTCACTGTTTGTAAGGGTCTAAGGCACCAATGCCGGCCCATTATGTTTATGTTTATGTATAGTAGGAAGAACCGTTGGCTAGCCCTAGGCACCTATTGTATATGTTCCGAGTTTCAACCTGATGTCGGGCGAGGCCCGAGGAAGGTTAGAATGCTAGAGGTCTTTGTGATTCTTGCATGAGTAGGATGATAGATTCAGGACCGGGGGTCCAATGTCAGGGTAATCGCATAGTATGTTAGATGATAGTATGTCTCTGAGCTGGGGTTCCAATGTCGGGGCAATCCCGAGGAAGATACTTATGTTGTATGTTAGATTATATGTGTTGTCTCTGTGATACTTGTATGTGCCTAGTAGGGAGGTGAGTGCGGGGGAGGTCGCGTATCTCATCATTAGCGGAGTATGGGTGCGGTTCCATATTTCAACATTAGCAGAGTAGGGGCAAGGCCCATGATAGGAAGGGAGTGACTGTGGGTTGGGGCCCGTATCTCACTACTAACAGGAGTACAGACGGAGTTCCACAACTTCAATAGCAGGACAGGGGCGAGGCCCTAGTCAGGAGAGGCCTTAGATCAGGGAACAGTTAGAGAGTGTTTATTTACTAGTATGCTATTTGATTGTATGTATGTATGTAGCGGGTAGGACTGGAGGCAGGCGGAATTGGTGCCTTCGACCCAATAAACACAGTGAGGAAAGTCACCTCAGACTTTCGAATCTCATAGATAAATCTCTAGCTGCTGGCCCACTAAAATCCTCGTGCTATCAATCAAAAAATAACATCCAATTAATAATTAGATCCCGACTCACACAAAGAGTCCAAACTAGGTAAAAGACCTTTTTGCCCTTTACCTAACTTGGCCCAAGGCAGAGGCCCAAACCAACTATCCCAAAGGCCCAAATTCAAAAATGATCACCAAAAGCCCAAATATGGAAAAGTTTTCCCAATTGGGCCCAAATCCCTTTAGGCCCCTTCTACCAATAGTATCCAATAAAATAGTATCAGGCCAAAAATAAAATTTTGATGGCCCAAAAGAACCCTAGACTCCTAAGGTCCAACATCAGCCCAATACCAAAAACCCCAAAACTTTGAAGCCCATTGATAAGTATGTGGGGCGTACTCAACTCGTACGCTTAGTGTACACGCTCTAGGGCTTGTACGCGCAACGTACCAGCTTATACGCCCAACATACTCCTCAATTGGTCAACATTCATCATTAAGCTCTTATTTGGTTAATACTTCAACCCAACTCTCAGATCTGACTTGCCTAAGGTAGCTTATCTCATAAAGTTGGCAACTTTACGTGCATACAAGGCTTAATGAGGCTCTAAAGCTCAAGAGAGCTTAAAAAAGCTTTTAACACATTCATGAGTCTGTAACCACCTAAAAGCTGGCATTTTTCTAAACAATGGGACCAAAAGAATCCTAGATCTACCATCAATCACTTTTGGAGTGAATCAAGAGGCTCAACAATCACTCCAAGGGCTCAAAGTGCACAAAATGGCACATAACTAGATCTACCATCATAGATTAGCAATATAGGAGCTTTTTACCTCAAAAGGCTAGCAAAAAGGACTAATCCTAGATCCTCAAGCTCCAAGCACAACTCCAAATAGGCTACTTCTTCTTCTCCTTCATAAAGCACCAACAAGCACACTTTATGGCTCAAAACGCTCAAGAACTCACTGGAGTTTTGACTTTTGGACAAGGGGAGATGGAGGCTGTCTAAAAAAATACAAAAATGAGGCTTTCATAAAGCTTAAATAGGGTACAAACCCTAAAAATTAGGGTTTCATTAACCTTCATGTACATCATGCGCACTCCACGTAGGCCCGACATACGTGGATTGAACCCACGATCTAGCATGCACTAGTATGCCCAGCGTACTCCACCTTTCTTGAAGTTGGCAAGTTTGTCCCATAGGGAGCAATTCTGCAAACCATTACTCACCAATGGTCTAAGCTGAAAAGTACTTTGAATCAAGTGTTACATGTTACATGTCCCTGTAAGAATAGGTACAAAACATCCATGTTTTATTGAAAGATAACAACAAAAATTGTTATATCCTCAGCACGAAATACATTCGTTTGTAATCAGTTAATTATTTCTTTGAATCAAGAGCATATAATAACAATTATTAGTGTCGCCTGAAGTATAACATACTCAAGTGAATGACGGAAAAATACATAGTTCTATCATATAGATATATGAATACTTGGTCAAGTTAGACTTCCTCAACTCAACGAGATTAGAGAAACATTTCCTCTTTCAGTGTCTACTTTCATCCACAATAGAAACAACATTAATCATTTACATCCTTTCTTAAATTTTGTTATTTTTTTGTATTTTCCTTAACTGGACTATAAGTCCATTTGTGTACAGAATCTCTTAGACTTCCATTATTCAATGCTTGAATAGACTTAATGCATTTTCTACTTTTCTGATTGAATATCTAGTTTACTTGATAAGACATCTGACATGTTTCATAATTATCTAATACTTTCTATAATTCAAGGTTAATTTCTCTAGTAGGATTTGAGACACATAAATATCATCAAAATAATACTTCCATCAAAGTACCATGATTTGTTTCCCCTCGATGATTTGTTGCCAACATATGAAGTACTTGACCGAGCCTATACTAAATTTATATTTTTCAGTTTGTAGCCTGAATTTAGTCACCATAAATCAAGAAATCGAGAAACAAAATCTTGGACTATGAGATTGATTTTTATCCATGTCTCATGTCCATATGATATCTTGTAGAATGAAGGAATAACTTATCACTTGTCTTAGGGCCAACGTTCGATTTGAATTAGAGTTTGGCAGTGGCTATGGAAAGCACTCTATGTTGTTTAGTTATAGATCTATACTTTCAATTGTAGTTACAGACTTATGCAAGTGGGAGACTTTTCGATTAAGGTGTCTAAGCCAGTAAATAAATTGGTGTATTCTTCTAATTAGAAAAAAGTTATGTTTGGGTTGCCCTCACAGCTTGAACTTGGTTAGAGTGACATTTATAGAGAGAAGGTAATTTATTAGACTATTATATGATTGATAAACAAATTGGAAATTATGAGGAAATAATTTGGTAATATATTATGTGGTTAATATATTTATTGCAAATAGAAAAATAATTTTTTTAATTTATTATGATTAATAAATTAATATGAAATCAATTAGAATTAATTAGTTATTAATTAGAATTAATCTGGAATTAATTCGGGCTTAACTGGAATTAATTAATGGTCCAAGAGTTGAATCATATTTTCTTCATAATTGAGCAAGGAATGTGATGGGTTTGATCCAAAAGAACATCCTATGTGCTCATGCAAACTCTAATGCTTGGATCTAGGTTTCACTAATTGTACAAGTAATCATCAGAGGCTTACAAACCCTAGATCTAATGAGAAGAATTTGAAACTATAAGAAACAAATCAGATCTAGATCATTACCTCTTGTTGCTTGCTTGAATGTTCTTGTATTTGAAGCTTAGAGTCACGAGTGTCACTCCTCTAATGGCTTACAACCACCAATAACAAAAGAATGATCTTGGAGAGAGGTTGGAGGCTTCTTGAAATTTGCTCTATAGCTCTTAAGAATAGAGTAGCCGATTTTTGTAGCCTAGGGGTCCTATTTATACTAGAGCTGTCAGGGTTTCAGTGAAAAACCCTAATGGACAGCTTAGGCCTTAAGCTATCCAGCGAAGCTTCTTGAATAGGGCCTTAGTGCCAAAATTAGGGATGGACACCTCCGAATTGCATCCAAGCCTAGTCTAAGAGGCTCCTCAGCCCAATACTCAACTATCACACATTTGACAGTTTAAGCCCCTGTTATTAAATTAATTTCTTTTAGCCACATAATTCATTTCTTAATTAATTCTTGTCCATAATTTCTCCATTAATATATTATTCATATAATATATTAATAAATCATAATAACCTCTTTATTCATAAATCATTATATCATGTTGCTTTGGTGAAGGCAACCCAAAAGTACCATGCACAACCAGGTCAAGTATTTACCAAATATAGTTACGAGCTTAGACACTAATCCAACATAATGAAGATTCTAGAACTCATATAGGTGGTGAACAAAATTAGAATGAATTCCAGGGTTTATAGAAGCCTCGTAATAGTAAATAAAGAAATGATTTGAGTTTAGATTAAATCTATTATTTAATCATTCAAATCTTTTTTGGTCCCTAAGTTACCTAAACTATAAGTAGGACCCAAAGGCCTATTACTTTGGTTCATAATATTCCCTAGAGAATGCTCTGGAAAAAATATCATATCTCCTGTCTCCTATTGTGTTCTAGTTCTAAGGTTTGGGTGTGAGCCATTAGAGGCACCATCCTTTTGGTGCTAAGCTTTCCAAGTCCTACACTACAAGTGGATTGAAATGATTTGTTCAGTAGAGAAAATCAAAAGGATAACATTATAGGCTGCATGTACCCTATTAATTGTTAATTGTTTTCCGAATTGTACAATTTTGTTTCCTATAAAACCCAACATGGTCATCACATTGTAATTGATATCAATCCAAAATAATCAGGGAAGACCCTAGTTCTCACGTCATGAAAACTGGACATTCTAGCTTAATGGATTAAGTAGTTTTCCAACGATTCTATAAGCTCCTCTACTCAGATTTGATTTGGCCCAAGGGCCTAATGGATCAAATTTCCAACTTTACTCTTAAAGTCATGACTCTAAATCAAGATCCCAAGTCCAAGGTCTTTAATAACAAATTTAAAGCATGCAATAATCCATTAAGTACTTAATTCATGAAGTGCTCAATCTAAAACCTCCTAAAAGTCTTTAGGGACCCTAGTGATCCCTAAAAATGCAAACCCTATTGACATGCATACCCCATGAATGCCTTGTCCCAAATAAAGGTTAAAAGATACAAAATGACCTAAGATCCAAGGAAAGTCTTCAAAACCACCACTAAATCCTATATCTATAAGATATGATGCTCATCAGACTTAGAGAAACCATAAAGTTGCAAACTTTATCTCTTCAAACCATACTAACCACATCAAATGGACCAAATCATCAGATAAAACCTAGATCTAAAGAGAAACACATTAAAAGATGGAAACTTGAGGACTTACAAAGAGTCCATAAAACGCACACATGTGAGGGAAAGGTTTCTTGGAGGAACTAGGCACCATAACTTCTTCTTCTTCCTTCAAAACCACCAAAACTTGCAACAATAAACTCAAAAGCTTCAAGAGAGCTTGGCAAGCCAAAGGGTCGTTTTTAGGTGATAAAGGTTAAGGGTGAAGTTAATCCTTTCCCATCACTTCCTTTAAATAGGGTCCAAGTCTTAATTTTAAGGTGTTGCAATTGATCAGGTGTCACGTCGTGACCCATAGAGTGTCACTTCGTGACATTTAAAAACCCTTCCCAAAGAATGTGGCGATGTCATGACGTGATGGTGCTTCCCTCACGTCGTGACCACCTTCAAATTCATATTTTATTTAATTTTTTGTTCCTACATGATCTGGATGTTACACAAATTCAGCTATACAAAGAATAGGGATGGAATAGAGTCCTAGACGAAAAACATAAGCATAATGGTCTTTTCCAGGCCGTGAAAATAGGGATGGCATAGAGTCCTAGACGAAAAACTAGTATTTTTTTACTACAACACTTTCTTATATATACCATGCATGCAAAAAGGCTACTCCTTATTTTATTCTAAAAAAAAACTCTACATAGAGAGGCATAGGAGACAAGGCATGGAGGTTAACAAGAAACCTCCATACTTCATCAAAAATTGCGACATTATGGTCTTCACAAGAGACAAAAATGATAAGCTAGTTTCTTTAATTTCAAGACCAAACAATTAGTAAGTCCACAGTTAAACAAAGTGTACAAAACATTTGTACATGACTTATTAATCATACCATATGATAGAATTACTAGTTTGTCTTCTCTTTTATTATTATTTTCATAAAACAATTTTTCTCTAATTAAATAGAAGAGTTGAATTTATTTATTAATAATCAAATACTTAATAAATATTTAATAAGTACCACCTTGAGTAAGATGTGGCCTTATAAGATCATATGTTATTAGTAATATCACTCAATAATGATTCATAAGCATGTAAATCCAACATAGTCTTGGATTTCAACAAAAGTTACAATTTATATGGAAAAATGTTCACCTTTATTAATATTGTAAATCCTTTTATGATTTAAGATATACTAAGCTTTGATATTATGATTAACTATTGATATGATATATTTATTTACTATATTTATGGGAACACAAGTTTCAGATTATATTATTGAAAATCGTCCATTAATAGAGGTGGAAAATATTATGAAAGAAATGGTAACGACTTACATAAATTTCCTGAAATGCAATTTCTAGTTGGATAAATTTTTGCTAAATCAAAATAGATTAATCCATAAACAGATTTCGTAAATATTATCATAAAAGTTGTAGACATACAATATTGAATAAGTTTGAAAACATAGTATGAAAGGTTAATGGCTCAACCCACATGTAGCGTCTACTTTCAACAATGTGCTATTTTGGCATATATGAATGAAGTAGGCCAAATAAACGAGAATATTCTTAACCGCATGTCTGTTGATTCACAAATATATCTATGTTCGGATAAATTATGTAATGTTTAGCAATACAATTCTCTGACAAAGCACTGTACTCACCTAATGTATTCCATCAAATAATCGGGAATACCAAACCATGAGTTAATGTTGAAAGTAGGTGCTACGATAATGTTTTTGCATAATCTTAATACAAATCTAGGCATATGTAATGGGATACGCATGCATGTAATCAGCCATGGAACACAAGTGATTGGAGCGTAGATCACTTATGGAATTAATGTTGGAACTCGAGCGCCTATACATGTAACATACACATTCAGTTATCGTGTTTTGTAATTTTAAAAGTAAATAATATTATGAAATATTATATGATATTGAGCGTTGAGTTCTAACAGATAGATTTTACTAGAAATGAAGTAAAACTATGTTTAGAATCACTCAAGATGTATTGCAAGCCTTATGAAATTCCAATCAAATGTCAAATATTGAAATTTAACGAAAATATAAAATTTGAAATAAGTAAAATTTTATTATTGAAAGTATTAGATAATTCCGTTAGAAACATTTAGACGAAAACCTCATCAAAATTCGAGTTATAACAAAGAAGTTATGACCAATCGAAGATCCGCGATAAAACCGACAATAAAAGATTGAATCGATGAACAATGGTGTGTTGATCGACAATAAAAGATTGTCAAAATTCATGTGACAAATAAATGTCATTCAAATTTATCTGTAAACAATTCCCCTTGGTGTTTTGCTTTGGAATAACAATAAAATTTAAAGTCAATCATTTTCTAAAGTTGGGTCAATCTTACGACGATCCGTTTTCACCCATGAACAATGGTGTGTTGTTTTGTCTAGAGAAACAACCAATGATGGTATAAATAAAACTTGGTATTCATGGATGAAGCACAACAACTAATGTTGTCTACAAGGAATTACTTCAAATTAAGTTTATATATAGCACATTGTTCATAAAGATTGAATCGATGATCTTTGAGTATACTTTACAATATATGGTACATATATAGATATATATATTTGTGTTTGATATGTTTAGTAATTTTTTGATTTTAGTGTCATTCATATGTCTGTATGTAGTAGAACTATTAATATATTTGAGCTCGTGTACAGACCTATCACCTAGTTTTGTATAATTTAAAATTGAATTTAAATCAGGTTTTAAAATTTTTATTTCATTTGCAAAAGACTTAACATATTTGCCATCATTTTATATTTGCTTATTATTTGGGAGTGGATGAATAATTTCATCTAAAACTTTCACCATTCTTTTATTTAAGTATGATTGAGCTGATTAAACATGAGTGCATGAATATAGTTTCGTTTTTGGTAAGGAGTCATTTTCTGGTCACCTGCGTATTAATTGGAAGTTAATAAATAATTTCATCTAAAGCTTTCACCATTCTTTTATTTAAATATAATTGAGCTGGTAATTCCCAAAGTGATTAAACGTGAGTGCATGAATATAGTTCCGTTTTCAGTAAAGTGTCATTTTCTGGTCACCTATTATTCCACCCACGAAGTTTCAAAGGAAGTTTCCTTACACTTTTCACAAATCCTGATTTACACTGTAATTCTCTTTAAGTTCTTCCATTAATAAAACCCTTCTCTTGTACTTCCGTTTTATCTATCATGAAGATCGAGTACATTTCTCCCCATTGGTTTTGCTTTTCATAATTGTTGAAGTCAATCAGGTTTGTAGAATATCCTGCACCTCCTAAGATCAGTGTGTTCAATGCTTTTAATTCCAAGTTGTTTTCATTAACTTCGATTTTATCCGCACAATATTACATTAGATAAGCAATGATATTCCATGAGGTATTCTATCTAATTATTCTTTTAGTTTAGTCAATTAACAGCATAACTAATTCTGAAATTTCATGAAGGAATTAATTTTTTAATGGGGTTTTGTTGAATTTGCTAAACAACTTTTTTTTTCTTTATATTGTTGTTGAAGGTGGGTTTTGAGGATATGGTTGTCATAGTGATTTTGTGTGAAATCTTTAGTTGAAGGCAGGGATTTGTGAAAGTTATCGGGCTATATATACCATAAAGGATTTCTAAAATCCGAGGACAAAAGGATTTGAAAACCCTATCTTTTTAACCATACAAAGTCTTGAAGAGATATCAGTTCCAAATCCTTCACATTCCAACCAAAATGTCAGACTACATTCCTTCGGAAATCCTAGTGGAAATCTTAAAACGACTTCCTGTGAAGTCAGTGCTTCAACTAAGATCCGTTTCAAAACCATGGAAATCTTTGATCGACAGCTCTGAGTTCATTGCTGGCTATGGCGCCCACCAAACTCAGCCACGGAGTCTACTTGTAACGTACAAGAATCCAGAGAGTGAACACCCTGACGAAACATATGCTTCATTGGTTGATGATGAGACCTTCGTCCCACAAGAGATCCGTCTGACAATTCCTGTGCTCGCTAAACTACTTATGCCATCACGCGTAATCGGTACCTCACATGGATTGGTCTGCTTGTCTGCTAATGATCCATATCAAAATGATCACAAACCTCTCGGAAGGAAGATGGCTGTTCTTTGGAATCCTTCAATTAGAAAATCAGTTGGTGTAACAGTGCATGTTGCGGTAGATATGCCTAAATCCTACATTCTTGGTTTTGGAGTTTGTCCTATTACTAGTGACCCTACGATTTTTAAGATTAATGTTAGGGCTGTTGAGGTTTTTACAGGTAGTCGGAGAGTTCTGTCTAACAATCCGCAAATTAATTCTCTTAAATTCCCACAGCGTCAGGTAGTTATAGGTAGGTTTATTTATTTTGTTGCGTATGCTGAGAGCGTGAAACCTCTTATTGTGTCGTTTGGTATGACTACTCATGAATTTAGAAGGAAAGACATACCTGACAGTTTTGCACGACAGCCTTGTCCATATTTTTCCATCTCAAAGGTGTCCGAGGCTCTTGTTGTGCTTAAATACAATACTGTGGGGATCGGAGATTGGGCTGTATGGATCGTGGATGATGGTGTTCCAAATTCATGTACAAAGCTATTCACCATTAGCAATGTACCACGTGCAATACGCTTGAGTACAGTACTGGGATTTACAGAGAGGAGTGAACTTGTAATTGAAAGACAAGCTGATCAAGATGTTCGTGGGTGGAGAAAGAGCTCGTTGTTTGTCTATGAACCATGCTCAAAACACATCAATGATATTGGGATTGATGGAATCCAAGGTTCATTTTCTGTTGGTTACTACATGGAAACCCTACTTCTGCATGATCAGTCGGATTCTAGTGTTTATGTTGAAAATGGTGTTGGACCGTTGAATTTCCAGTCGTGGATAAATTCGCTGCCCGATGAGGTCCTGTCCATCATGTCAACACCTCCCCTACCCAATCGGCCCCGTGGTTTTTCCATTTTAACTTTGCTAAGGAAACTTTGTAACATCTTTTAAATTTAAGGCAAATTGGATGAATGGTATTTGAATTAGAGCATAAATTAGTTTTGTATTCTCTCATCTCTGTTATGTTTGATAATTGATACCATTGATAGTTGGTAATGATTGTTCATTAGTATTCTAATGAGTTCAGTTAACTATTCTTTGACATGTGTTGCAATATCTATCATATATGAAGATTTTGAATCATTCTAGTATTTAATGAATGTGATGCAAGACAATAGAATATTAGAATGGGTTTGATTTGTGAGGGTTTTAATCTTGGTTTCAATCTGAATCAGCTTGAAAGATTTGTTTACTGTAGACAATTTGGTTTCATTTACATATTTTTTTAAGCAGTCTATTGTAAGTTCAGGCTCCACACAACACACACTAGTCAAAGTATTTATGTGAAAGTAAATTTGCAAAATGGAACCTGATTATAAACTTTTACATCTTCCTATATATTAAACAAAAACAAACTACATCTATTTAAACTAAATAAAGAGCTAAATAATAGCTATCATCTAGCCCATGATATTATGCTAAAATGTAGCTAGTCACTTTTATCTTCCATAAAACCCGGTCAAAGATAAAGACCAAATCTTTTGCTGCACGTTTGGATTACAACAAACCCGATTAATCCAACAATTACCTCCTTGATCCGTTTGTTCACACGGCTCCTTAATAGTGGGGTTTCTCCACCATTAACCACCAATGACCACCAACACCTTCACAACTTCTATTCAGAGTCGACCCGCCGACTGCTTCACATGAAAACCCGTTGACAACAACTGTTTTAACCAACACCATATGGTTGTACCATCTTCCAGCCACCTGCTTTAACAAGACAACAACCACCACGATTCTGGACCTTTCTCGGACACCTGACCTCCACCTCGGCCACATCCAAAGTCTTCTCTCGACTTTCCCGGACCCTGACCTCTTCCTCGGCAACATCTAAAGCCAACTCTATCACAGTCTCCATTAACTGCCACTACAGTCACTGTCGAGACCTCCCTTTGACATCTTCAATCCTTTACATGTTCCAAGAGTCTTCTTCTACCACTACCAGTCAAGAAAACCAAGCTTCTCCTTTTTCTGTTTTCTTTTACCTACAAACAAGCCAAACCAAAGAACCACATGTTCTGATTTCTTCTGGCTTGTCTTCTCGGCTTTTGGTTAGACTCATCGTACTGAACTACATCAACCATCTATTACACCGGGACCATTCTTCCCTTTGTTATACTGATAGCCACCTGCTATCATCACTGTTCCATCGCTACCATAGCACCCGTCGATCATCTTCTCCGGGAACCACAGTAAACCGCAGCCACCTACTGCACCGTCTTCTACAAATCCGAACACCATCCAACCCATTGGAAACCGACATCTGTTTCCTATCACAACAGCTCCCGATAACCACCTAGTTAACTCTAATACCAATTGTAGGTTCATGCTCCACACAACACACACAGTCAAGTAAATATGTATGTGAAAGTAAACTTGCGAAATGGAACCTGATTATAAACGTCTACATCGCCCTATATATTAAACAAAAAAAAAGTACATCTATTTATACTAAATAAAGAACTGAATAATAGCTATCATCTAGCCCTCGATATTATGCTAAAATGTAGCCGGTCACTTTTATCTTCCATAAAACCCGGTCAAAGAAAAAGACCAAATCTTTTGCTGAATGTTTGGATTACAACAAACCCGATTAATCCAACATTTATAACCACCCTATCAAAAGTTAAAGATAGAATGCATATTGGGATAACCATTTAGAAATGGATATCGAACATAATATAATACAAAGATAATGTCATGATTATTGTTTATGTTAATTGTTATAGTTTTCATATTTAAAAAACATATTTAATTTATTAAACGGGTGTAACATCCGGGATTTCAGGTATATTAATTATTCTTTTTATTTTGAGTTTTGTGGAGGATCTCGGCGAGTTTGTGCGTAGACTCGCCGAGTTGAGACGCGGTTCCTCACCCGGATTGATGCCCGGACTCGGCGAGTCGCCTTGGCAGACTCGGCGAGTCTGCGCTGTTTAATGAAACCCTAATTTCTTGGGTTTGAGGCGTATTTAAAGGGCCTTATGGCCGTCATTTGTGCTCACCAGTCCCCAGAGCGAAACCCTAGTGAGCTTGAGCGTTTGGAGTGAGAGAAGGAGCCATTGTTGATCTTGGAGGTGCTATCTAGCAAGGGAAAGGAAGTTATAGCCAAGGGGGAAGCAAGAGGATCAACTTCCTGAAGATTTGAGGTCCAGGGCATCACATTTGAGGTACCATTTTCGATCCATTCTCTGCTTGAGTGATGTCATGTTGATTTAGGGTTTATTGAGCCCTTTTGTGGCTAGATATAGTGCTTCCTTGGTCCCTTAATCGAGTTAGGCTCTGGATCTGGACCCTTGGAGGTCCAGAGTGTCCCTTTGTCCAAGCTTTTTGTGAATCCATGGAGGTTTTGGCTTGGGATCTTTGTGCTTGAGGTCAAAACACCATATATGAGTCATTTTGTGTGTTATGAGCGCCAAGACACGAACTTTACATGATAAATACACTTGGAAGGACTGGATCTATGAGTTAGTGAAGCGGATCTAACCTCAGAAGGTCGTTTGGGGTTGTGCATGGAATGCACTCGCCAAGTCCATTCCCAGACTCGGCGACTTGGTGCGGGATGTTCAGTAATCTCGAACCGGGGGTTGAGTCACCGAGTCGGGTGAGTGACTCGGTGAGTCGGAAGAGATTCAGAGGGATCGGGTTCCCGTAGGGACGCGGCGAGTCCACGCCAGACTCGGCGAGTCGGGTCAACCGTTGACCGTTTACCATTGACTAGAGTTGACTGGTTTGACTTCGTCGTATTAGTCAGCTAGAGTCAAGATAGTTTTAAGTAGAAATATGCTTGTGTTGTAGGAAGACGATAGCTCGGGAGATCGAGCACTAACGATTACGAGATTTACAAGTTATCGAGATACGCGAGGTGAGTCTTCTCACTATACATTACCTTGAGTGGTATTTCGAGCTGACTAGAGTGTCTTATGTGCTATGTATGAGATTATGTGTTGCCTTAAAGATTTTGTGCTATGTGTTATTCGTATTCTATATGGTTATGTAGACCGGGCCGGAGGGCCCAACAATTCTGACCGGGCCAAAGGTCCCAATGAGCTATGACTGGACCGGAGGGTCCGACAAGCTGTGGGACTAGAGGGTCCCGCTGAGACATCTAGACCGGAGGGTCGGATTTAGCCTTGAGTGGCGTAATTGTGGTATGTGGTATTTTGGGAACTCACTAAGCATTTATGCTTACCGTTGTTGTGTTTGATGTTTCAGGTACCAGTGAGGACCGTGGGAAGGAGACGGTTTGACTTGTACACACCCACACCGATGGAGATTTTGTTAGAGAGATCTTGGGATTTATTTTGATAACTTTGTTGTTATGAATTTGAAATTATGTTATGAGATACATCTTGTGGTTTTAAAAATGAAAAATTAAATTGGAAATTTTACGTTGTTACAAGTTGGTATCAAAGCCTTGGTTTGAGGGATTCGGATGCACCTTCGGGCGTATTTGAACTCAAACCGAGGATTTGAGAAATTTTCAAACAAAACTAAAATTTTCTAAAAAGAAAAAGAGGTTTTGGAAACAAGTAGAGTGGGAGGTGTGTACAGTCAGCCAGCGCCCGAACGGTGAATCCCCAAAATACCCTTACATTATATGTTATGAGTTATGAGATATTATGTTATGCATGTTAGAGAGGCTAGGTACTCCTATTAGGACTAGTGTGGCCTGATTTGTGATGCCTTAGCCTAGGAGATTACTGTTGCTATGAGATACCTTGAGAGTGAGTAGGTAGCAGTGAGGAGCTCATGAGGGGTCTACTGAGGGCAGCCAGTGCATAGCGAAAATAGAGTATTTTCGATTTGGGATCCTAGGAGGAGGACTTGGGTTGTATATTGATTCGGTGTGGACGATAGTATTGGGCCCGTACTATTGAAGACACCAGATTGGTGCGCAGTCCAAGTAAGAATCCTTGGGGTACCAGGAGTTGAGGATGATTGAGTTGTCGAGTGTGAGTATACTCGAAAGTGTCCCTAATGTTTCTTATGTTGTATTTCAGAGATTGATCATGGTCAGGACACGCCATACCACCGGGAGCAGTGGGGTGAGTGATGAGGAGATCCGTCAGATCATCCATGAGGAGGTGGCTGCCTCCATCATAGCCGAGATTCCAGAGATGTTTGGGTCTATTAAGACCACACTGATCGAGACGTTTGACGAGCGTTACGCTGCTTTGATTGATGTTGTTGTTGCTGCAGCCACGGCAGCTGTTGCTGCTGCGAGACCCCAGGGTGGTGATTCGTTGCTGTACCGAGAGTTCAGCAACACGAAACCACCAGAGTTCGATGGTACACAGGATCCGATCGCCGCCATGAGGTGGATCTCAGACATAGAAGGGTGTTTCTATACGTGCTCGTGTCCGGAGCACTTGAGGGTGCGGTTTGCACTAAACCAGCTTCGCTTGGGAGCGAAAGACTGGTGGAAGTTTGTGACCGCGAGCTATTCGACAGCTGAGCTGACTGCAATAACCTGGGAGAGGTTTACTGCGATGTTTCGTGACGAGTATGTTCTCCAGGTGGAGAGGGAACGTTTAGCCTAGGAGTTTCTGACCCTCAAGCAGGGGACTGAGTCGGTGACAGTGATTACGAGGATGTTTCATGAGCGGGCGCTGTTTTGCCTGGAACAGGTGTCCACTGAGCAGGCTCGCATGAGCCGCTATCTGAGTATACTGAGGAGGGACATTCGTGAGTTCGTGGCGAACTCGTCATACCAGACATTTGCCGAGCTCCAGGTAAATGCCCGGAAGAGGGAGATTGAGCTTGAGATACAGGTGAGGGAGGAAACAGAGTCTCAGAGGGGTGATTGACGACCGGTGCAGGCGCAGCCGGCCGCCAAGCGGGCAAAGCCCGCTAATTCGAGGACGGGTAGTTCGAAGGGCCGCACTTGTGGGAAGTGCGGAAGAGCCATGATGGGTCATGCAAGTCTGGGGTATGTTACAAGTGTGGAAAGGAAGGACATTTCGCGAGGGATTGTCCTAAGGGGTTCTCGGTTTGCTTCCATTGCAACTAGACCGGCCACCGGAAGGCCGAGTGCCCCCAGCTTCAGAGGCCAGTGCAGGGATCTGTACCTGCAGTTCGAGCTACCGAGACCCGGCCAGCAAAGGCCGAAACACCGAAGGCTAGGGGGAGAGCCTTCCAGTTGACTGCAGAGGAGGTCCGCGCAGCACCTGACGCCGTGGCAGGTACATATTCCTTATTTATTTACGCTGATTTTATGCTATTTTGATTGCTATATGTTATGCGTAGGTACTTTTCTTGTGAGTTATGTACCTGCATTAGCGTTGTTCGACTCGGGTGCGAGTCGATCTTTCGTATCTGTGACTTTTAGTCGGCACATTAGTATTCCGAGGGAGGCGTTGAGTCGACCTCTGCAGGTTTCCATAGCCGATGAGCGTGAGGTGTGTGCTACCGAGGTGATACGTGGATGCGTACTGGAGATCTTCGGAGTGGAGTTTCCGATTGATTTGATATCGATTTCCATGAGGGATGTTTGTGTTATAGTGGGCATGGATTGGTTGAGCCGTTTTGGGGCTGTCATAGATTGTGAGCGTCAATTGGTGATGATCCGAGATCCTAGTGGGGGAGTGCTGATAGTTTATGGCGAGGGGACTCGTGGTGGTTCAGTATTCTGTTCGGCTGCCAGAGCGAGGCGGAGTTTGCAGCAGGGCTGCAAGGGGTTCATAGTCTATGTGACGGATACACGAGAGGCCGTTGGGAGGCCGAGTTCAGTGGATGATGTGCTGATAGTGCGTGAGTTCCCGGACGTGTTCCCCGAGGAGTTGTCGGGTGTGCCTCTCGAGAGGCAGGTGGAGTTTCGTATCGATTTGAATCCCGGGGCTGCGCCTATCACTAAGGCGCCATATCGCCTAGCACCGCCAGAGATGCAGGAGTTGTCCTCACAGCTGCAAGAGCTGTTGGGGAAAGGGTTCATCCATCCCAGTAGCTCTCCCTGGGGAGCGCCGATCCTTTTTGTCAAGAAAAAGGATGGTTCACACCGGATGTGCATTGATTACCGGGAGTTGAACAAAGTGACGGTCAAGAACTGTTATCCATTACCGATGATCGACGATCTGTTCGATCAGTTGCAGGGGGCGTCTTGGTTCTCCAAGATAGACCTGAGGTCGGGGTATCATCAGATGAGAGTTCGGGATGAGGATATCCAGAAGACGGCTTTTAGGACTCGTTACGGGCATTACGAGTTCGTGGTGATGCCATTCGGGCTCACCAATGCACCCGCGGCATTCATGGATCTCATGAACAGGGTGTGCAGGCCGATGTTAGATCGTTCGGTAATTGTATTCATTGATGACATCCTGGTGTATTCGAGGACCAGAGAGCAGCACGAGGAGCATTTGAGGGAGCTCCTCGGAGTTCTAAGATCGGAGAGGCTATTCGCCAAATTCTCCAAGTGCGATTTTTGGTTACGGGACGTTCAGTTCTTAGGGCATCATGTTAACCAGAATAGGATATTGGTTGACCCGGCCAAGATCGAGGTTGTGATGAGTTGGGAGCTCTCGAGGTCACCTACAGAGATCAGGAGCTTCTTAGGGCTGGCAGGCTACTATCGGAGATTTATCCGGGATTTCTCCAAAATCGCCGTGCCACTTACCAAGTTAACACGGAAGGGTGTTACTTTCTCATGGGGTCCAAAGCAGCAGACCTCATTTGAGACCCTCCGTCAGAGATTATGCGAAGCTCCCGTGCTCGCATTACCGGAGGGGATGGAGGATTTCGTGGTGTACTATGATGCATCGATATCGGGATTGGGAGCAGTGTTGATGCAGAGGGGCATGTGATCACGTATGCATCGAGACAGTTAAAGTCTCATGAGACAAGATATCCCACCCACGATCTGGAGTTGGGGATGGTGGTGTTCGCCCTCAAGATCTGGCGTCACTATCTGTATGGGGTTCGGTGTACGATATACACGGACCATAAGAGCTTGAAGTACTTGATGGATATGCCCAACTTGAACATGCGGCAGAGAAGATGGCTGGATGTGGTAATGGATTACGATTACGAGATCCTGTACCACCCAGGCAAGGCTAATGTGGTAGCCGACGCCCTGAGTCGTAGGGCAGAGGGTGCCCCGATGCGAGATATCTTTATGAGGTTGACAGTGATGACTCCGGTATTGGATGCCATCAGAGGGGCCCAGGCCGAGGCAGTGAGACCAGAGAACCGTAAGAGAGAGCGAGTTGTCGGGCAGGTGTCAGGGTTTGTTACCGATAGTCGGGGGCTGATGACCTTTCAGGGTCGGATCTGGGTACCGTTTGTGGGCGGGACGTGTACTATCTTGATGGAGGAGGCGCACAGATCGAAGTTTTCGAACCATCTCGAGGCCACTAAGATGTATCTGGATCTGAAGAGGGAGTATTGGTGGCCCTGTATGAAGAGGGATGTGGCGTGGTTCGTTGAGAGATGCTTAACCAGTCGTAGGGTTAAGGCCGAGCACCAGAAACCGCATGGTAAATTGCAACCACTTGAGATTCCAGAGTGGAAGTGGGAGCAGATATCCATGGATTTCATCACCAAATTGCCGAGAACAGCAAGGGGGTGTCGATGGGATTTGGGTGATAGTGGATCGATTGACTAAGAGCGCCCACTTTCTCGCCATTAGTGAGAGCTCTTCTGCGGAGAGGTTGGCAGAGCTATACGTGAGGGAGGTGGTATCGCGGCATGGAGTACCCATCTCGATCGTGTCAGACCGAGATGTGCGTTTCACTTCCAGATTCTAGAAGAAATTTCACGAGGAGTTAGGTACGAGGTTGGATTTTAGTACCGCATACCACCCACAGACTGACGGGTAGATTGAGCGGACGATTCAAACGCTCGAGGACATGCTCCGAGCATGTGTGTTGGATTTCGGCGGGAGTTGGGATGCGTATTTTCCCTTGGCGGAGTTTTCCTACAACAACAGCCATCATTCGAGCATCGGTATGCCACCTTTTGAGCTGTTGTATCGGAGGAGGTGTCGTACCCCTATTTGCTGGGGTGAGGTAGGGCAACGCGTGATGGGTAGTACGGAGATAGTGCTTCAGACGGCAGAACAGATCCAGCAGGTCAGGCAGAGGTTGTTGACCGCTCAGAGTCGCCAGAAGAGTTATGAAAATAGACGTCGAACCGAGCTCGAGTTCCAGGTCGGTGATTATGTTCTCCTGAAGGTATCTCCTTGGAAAGGAGTGATCCGATTCAGGAAGAGGGGCAAGCTAGGACCCCGGTATATTGGGCCGTTTAGAGTGATCGCGAGGGTGGGCAGGGTAGCATATCGCTTGGAGCTACCTGCGGAATTGGAGCGGATTCATAATACCTTCCATGTGTCTCAGTTGAGGAAGTGTATAGCCGACGAGTCGGCGGTAGTGCCGTTGGAGGACATTCAGGTGGATGCGAGCCTGAACTACGTGGAGAGACCAATTGCGATTGTGGATCGAAAGATCAAGGTTCTGAGGAACAAGGAGGTGCCTCTGGTACAGGTTCAGTGGCAGCATCGGAAGGGATCCGAGTTGACCTGGGAGCCAGAGCGGGAGCCGCATCCAGAGCTATTTCAGGAATGAGACTTCGAGGGTGAAGTCGGTTTCTAGTGGGGGAGAATTGTACCATCCAGGATTTCAGGTATATTAATTATTCTTTTTATTTTGAGTTTTGTAGAGGAACTCGGCGAATTGGTGCGTAGACTCGCCGAGTTGAGACGCGGTTCCTCACCCGGATTGATGCCCGGACTCGGCGAGTCGCCTTGGCAGACTCGGCGAGTCTGCGTTGTTTAATGAAACCCTAATTTCTCGGGTTTGAGGCGTATTTAAAGGGCCTTATGGCCGTCATTTGTGCTCACCAGTCCCCAGAGCGAAACCCTAGTGAGCTTGAGCGTTTGGAGTGAGAGAAGGAGCCATTGTTGATCTTGGAGGTGCTATCTAGCAAAGGAAAGGAAGCTATAGCCAAGGGGGAAGCAAGAGGATCAACTTCCTGAAGATTTGAGGTACAGGGCATCACATTTGAGGTACCATTTTCGATCCATTCTCTGCTTGAGTGATGTCATGTTGATTTAGGGTTTATTGAGCCCTTTTGTGGCTAGATATAGTGCTTCCTTGGTCCCTTAATCGAGTTAGGCTCTGGATCTGGACCCTTGGAGGTCCAGAGTGTCCCTTTGTACAAGCTTTTTGTGAATCCATGGAGGTTTTGGCTTGGGATCTTTGTGCTTGAGGTCAAAACACCATATATGAGTCATTATGTGTGTTATGAGCACCAAGACACGAACTTTACGTGATAAATACGCTTGGAAGGACGGGATCTATGAGTTAGCGAAGCGGATCTGACCTCAGAAGGTCGTTTGGGGTTGTGCATGGAATGCACTCGCCGAGTCCATTCCCAGACTCGGCGAGTTGGTGCGGGATGTTCAGTAATCTCGAACCGGGGGTTGAGTCACCGATTCGGGTGAGAGACTCGATGAGTCGGAAGAGATCCAGAGGGATCGGGCTCCCGTAGGGACTCGGCAAGTCCACGCTAGACTCGGCGAGTCGGGTCAACCGTTGACCGTTGACCATTGACTAGAGTTGACTGGTTTGACTTCGTGGTATTAGTCAGCCAGAGTCAAGATAGTTTTAAGTAGAAATATGCTTGTGTTGTAGGAAGGCGATAGCTCGGGAGATTGAGCACTAGCGATTACGAGATTTACGAGTTATCGAGATACGCGAGGTGAGTCTTCTCACTATACATTACCTTGAGTGGTATTTCGAGCTGACTTGAGTGTCTTATGTGCTATGTATGAGATTATGTGTTGCCTTAGAGATTTTGTGCTATGTGTTATTCGTATTCTATATGATTATGTAGACCGGGTCGTAGGGCCCAACGATTCTGACCGGGCCAGAGGGCCCAATGAGCTATGACTGGACCGGAGGGTTCGACGAGCTGTGGGACTAGAGGGTCCCGCTGAGACATCTAGACCGGAGGGTTGGGTTTAGCCTTGAGTGGCGTAATTGTGGTATGTGGTATTTTGGGAACTCACTAAGCATTTATTCTTACCGTTGTTGTGTTTGATGTTTCAGGTACTAGCGAGGACCGTGGGAAGGCGACGGCTTGACTTGTACACACCCACACCGATGGAGATTTTGTTAGAGAGATCTTGGGATTTATTTTGATAACTTTGTTGTTATGAATTTGAAATTATGTTATGAGATACATCTTGTGGTTTTAAAAATGAAAAATTAAATTAGAAATTTTACGTTGTTACAACGGGTATCCATTGGGTTACCCACATCCAATGGAGATGTTTTCTTCTGAAACTCGTCGGAAATTAGGTGGGGTTGGGGCAAAGATGGGTTTGTGGAAATAATGAGATGTCCCTATGTATGATTAAGAAACTTTTTTTAACATTACATTAAAGGAAGTAATGGGATGTCCATTAAGAAATTTAAAAGGACAACAACATTTTGATACCCGCCACTCCTTATTAATTCTCCTTCTATAATCGTATGTTATATTGTTTGAGTAAGCACTTTTAATCAAGGAAGCACAATACACATAAATGTTACTATCAAAATCCAGATGTTTCATAACTTGGAGTTTGATATCTATTACATTGCTTATGTAAATGGAATAAAGGAGCACAACCTTCTCGTTTTTTTTGAACGACCATGTATATTAAAACACTAGCTACTAACTAGCCGATGAAAATTAGTCATTAAGAAGGTTTTGAATCCACCCATAAATGATTTCCTAACTTTGAGATTCCTACTAGAAAACGAATTAAAAGAAAAAGAGAAAATAGGATCAAACATGAACTTTGTTGGGTCAAAAATGACTCAGTCTCAACGATACATATGGAAGTTTTCCTAATTGCAGTCGAATGTCGTAGGCATTAGAGGGATGAATGTTCTACATGAACAATTGAATGTTGTAGGCGCTAGAGGGTTGAATGTGCTATATGTACAATGGTAGCACTTTTTATATGACCAATTGGTATATTTGGAGAGTTGGTAGGGCCTAAGGTCCAATAAGCTCTTTCCCATACTTCGTGCTTCCAAAAACTTGTGTGTTTCGGTATGTCCAAAGAACTCTAATAAATGTAGTACAAGCCACCTCAATAATCACTCTACAAGTATTTGCAACCAATTGTGCATTGTGCAAATCAATCCAGACGTAAACTTCTTCAATGGAATCAAAAGTCAGAGCACACCTCTATCATTTTTTTCTTTTCCTTTAAGAAATATTGTTCTGATTCCTTGCCTTCATTCATCTCCCTCAAGGATTTAAATACATATCTCTATTGCGTTTACTAGGAAAGTAAAGATAGATACAAACACATAGTAGGATATCTATCAAATCTCAATTTAAATTTAAATGATAGTAATAGAATATTCTAAAAATCCCCCACAATCTTGGTAGGACAAGAATATAAGTTAAGATTGCTTCGAAAGAATCAAGTAAAATGAATGGTAAAACTTTGGTAAAAATATCAACGCTTTGATATTGAGACATTACATGAAGGACACAAACTTTGCATCTAACGACCTTTTCATGAACAAAATGAATATCCATTTCAATGTGTTTCGTGCGGTGGTGTTGACAATGTTTTCCTAACAAGTACGCAGCACTAACATTGTCACAGAAAACAAACATTAGATTTGGTGAAAGAGTAGTGAAGTTCTAGAAGTAAGTTTTAAAGCCAACAAGCGTCAGAGACAACGTTTGCAATGCCATAATATTCAGCTTCCGCACGAGACCCGGATAATGTAGCTTGTCGTTTGAATGACTTCCAAATTAGGTTGTGACCACGATAAACATAATAAGATGATGTAGAACACCGTGTATATGGATACTCACCCCAATCAGTGAATGTATAGCGAACAAACGTAGTGTTGGAATAGGTGACCAACGTTATGACTAAATTGGTGAAGGTCATGACTAAGTTGATATAACTTTACGAAATAAAAGTAAAGTCGTTTTTGGGTTTCCCTCATAACCAGAAATAGCTACAAATAATACTAGGTGAGAGATAAAATTATTTGTTAATTTATTATATGATTAATAAATTAATTAGAAATATATGGCATTGATTAATTTTTAATTTGGATTAATTTATAATTAATTGGAATTAATTAAAGGAGTGAGAGTTGAATTGCAATTATTCAATATTTGAATTAAAAAGGCAATTCTAGAATGATACATATAATGGACGATTTTGTAGGAAGCCTAGAAGAGTTCTGGAATTATCTTGGTAGCGGATAAGGAAATGATTTGAGCTGGGGATTAAACATAATATTTAATTGTTCAAATATGGATTTATCTGTAAGTTACCTAAACTATAAAAAGGACCCTTTGGCATTCAAATTTTGTGCATAGCCTTTAAGGAATGATGAAATATGAATTTCATCATAGTCTCCTCTATCCTTGTCGATCAAGTGTTCTAGGGTCTTGTATGTAAGCCATTAGAGGTGTTCACATTATTGGCACTTGCTTTTCATGGACTTTTGAAGATCAAAGGGGTTTTGCATATTTGATTATGTTAAAGGTATGTTTCCTAATCTAGTATTTTGTTATTATATCGAGATTAGAATAGTTTGTTTATATAGTATGTTGTTATAATGAGGAAATACCATAGATCCATAGATCCCTAGGTTGTGTGTGCCCATAAATTGTTTATGTCAAAATTCTAATGTGCTAATAGGATTTAATAGAACCTACAAAATTCATAAGTCGTATCAGAACCTAGGGTTTTCTATTATATATGCATTGGTGAAAAACTAAAGAATTTGAAAATCAAAAGAAAACAGTTGAGTCGCTCTCCCACCGCACCCAACTCTCAAACAGATTTCGGATTTTGTTTCCTTTTTCTAATTGGTAGGATAATTACTAGTTAAATTTGGTTATTTTAATTTCTTAAAGTATGAAAATTTGAACTAGGTAATCGGATAAGTCTTAAATTTGAATTGGTGGAATAAGAATTACTATTACTTAATTTAATGTTTAATTAAGATAATTGTTTAATTAATAAAATATTTAGTTTTATTTAATTAAAAGTTTAATTAAATATAATTATTAAATCTCAAATGGTTTAAAATATTCATTAATTAAAGGTGATGATGATTAAATTTAAACCTAGTAATTTTAAAAGGTATTAAAATACACACTTACACACACACACACACACACATATATATATATATATATATATATATATATATATATATATATATATGAGTTATATTGCTATATGTAAAATACTAACTCAGTCAAATCAAGAGTATGTCAAATTCACGAAGCCACACTATCATAAAGATATAAGTAAACGACCTATAAAATGACCGTTGAATGTGTATCATTTTCACCCAATGCTTCTTTGTGTGTTGGATGTTCATTAGCTGAAAGGATTTTGATAGGACACTAAGAACATTAAAAGTATAATGTAAAAGTACAACAACATTTATAAAATCTCACTCGAGTTACTATAGGAAAAATATAAAGTCATATGCTAATCCATGAAAACACACATTATTTCTTTGTAAATTGTTAGTAGAGCTTGTGTGGTTAACCGACACACTAATGTGCGACGACAAGGATGAAATGATGGTACATACTTGAAATTTATGATTGTTGATGGAGTGTGTGTGGTTAACTGACACATCATTGTGAGATCATAAACGACTTCGAAGATGTCATGCAGGTTTGCATTGTTATTGACATCATGTTTGTGATTCTCGATATCCCAGTCACAAATCGAAGAGCATATTCATAGATTAACTTATCATTAATTGTTCAATAAGTCTCAAGAGATCTACAAATTTCATTTTGATTCAAATTGGTAAAATGTTTTACTTATCTTGTGAATGTTGTCAAAAGTTGGGCAGTGACCGACAACCCGTAAAAATTTGGTATATAACATGTAGTAATGTATGTCGAACATAATATAATACAAAGATAATTTCATGATTATTTTGTATGTTATTTTTTATGATTTTCATATTTAACAAAAATTGTTAATTTATTATATGTGTATCCATTGGGTTCCACATATTCGGTGGATATGTTTTCACCTTAAACCCTTCGGAGATTTGGTCGGGGCAGGGGTAGTGATGGGTGTGGGGATCGGAGTTAGGTTATGTGGACGAATTTTGGAGTCTCTGCCAATATCCGCTCCATGTTTGCATCCTTATCTATGATTACGAAGCTTTTTTTACATTACATTAAAGGAAGTAATGAGATGTCGATTAACAAATTTAAAAGGGCAACAAAATTTTGATACCCACCACTCATTATTAATCATCTTTCTATAATATTATGTTATATTGTTTGCATGGAACGTTTTTAATCAAGCAAGCACAATACACATAAATGTTTCTATCACAATTCGGATTTTCCACCGCTTGGAGTTTTATATTTCTTTAGATTGCATATGTAAATGGAACGGAGAAGCACACCTACTGTGTTTTTTTGAACGTCTGTGTATATTAACTGATTGGCTAGAAACTAGACAACAAATATTAGTTCATAAGCGGATTTGCATTCACCCGGTAAACATTTTCCTAACTATGTGATTCCTACTAGAAAACCAATTAAACAAAAAAGAAATAACATAATAAAAGATGAACCCCTTCTCATACTTCTTTTTTTCAAATACTTGCGTGTTCCAATATGTCTAAAGAACCCAAATCAACGTAGCATAAGACACCTCGATATACAAGCATTTGCAACCGCTTGCGAATCAATCCAAATGTAAACTTCCTTAATGGAATCAAAAGCTGGAGCATACTTGTGTCATTATTTGCTTTTCCTTTCTGAAAGATTATTATGATTGATTTCCTTCGTTCATCTCACTCACTGAAGGATTTAAATGCATACCTCTATCAATGTACAAGAAAAATATAGATATATAGAAACACATACAAGGATAACTATCAAATATGCATTTATATTTAAATGATAATATATTGTTCTAATAGTCTCCTGCAATCTTGGCAGCTCGAGAATGTAAGTTGAGATTACTTCGAAAGTATCAAAAAAATGCAAGGTAAATCTTTGGTGAGAATATCAGTGATTTGATGTTGAGATGACACTTGAAGGACATGATCTTCTCTTTTGATATCTGTTTATTGAACAAAATGAATATCTATTTTGCTTTAGTGTTGAACATCATTGTCTAATAAGTAAAAAATAGTAACATTGTCATAAAAAACATTAGCTTTAGTCAAAGGGTAGTGAAATTCATCATGTAAGTTAGGAAGCCAACAAGCCTCGGAGAAAACATTTGCAAGACCCTAATATTCAACTTCCGCACTAGACCAGATAATGTAGTATGTCATTAGGATCACCAAAAAATTAGGTTGTGACCAAGATAAACATAATAACCGCATGTACAACGTCGTGTGTTTGAACACTCGCCCCAATCAGCGTGTGGATAGCTAACCAATACAGTTGTCGAATACTTTTACATATGGAGACCATAAGAAAGATTGTCTTGAAAATATTGGGTTATCTGTTTCAGCGCGTTCATGTGGAAAATGTAAGGGGTATGCATGTGCAGGAAAACTTGTTGAATTGCATAAGAAATGTCGGATTTGGTAAAGGTGAGGTATTGTACTGCACCTCAAAGACTTTGATAATGTGTAGTATCAGGATAAAGTTTGCTAGAGGGAGTGCTTAGTTTAGAGTTTGTATCAACAAGGGTATGAGAAGGTTTACAAGAAGATATACCAACACGTTTCATCAAACATAATATATTTAAGTAAAAAACCATGGATAAAACACTAGATAAATTAAATTTATTCCTAATCTTAAGGATAATAGTGAGGAGCTCCATATCCATGATCACATTCAGTTCTTTATGATTTAGCCTTTTACTTCCTTTTAGCCACCGCACGTTCTTTCAAATGCTAATAATTCATCTTGAATCTAATACTTAGGAGTTAGAAGTAATATTTTATATGGTATTATGATTGTATATGGGGTTGTGGCATACTTTGTGGCTTGTAGCTTCTTTAAATCTTTTAATATACCTAAACTCCTATTTAGGTAGGCAATATTGTTTATCAATTTAAGTCTCTATGAAACTCATAAATATGTTGAGATTTTTTTATTTATCTTGCATACTTCTTGCAATGGAACCATACTACCTCATTAGGATATATTAGAGCGATTTGACAACCTTTTCTAGAGTTGTGTGTCCCAACCTTGTCCTTCCCTTTTAGCCTTTCACTGTTTGGCTTTCTTCCTCTTAATAGTTTCTTAATGATAGCAAATATAAAAGCTATAAAGCTAGAGCTTCTAGACTTGTACATGTAAGTTCTCATGGTCTTTAACAAACCATCTAACTCCAGGATGGTCCTTTTCCAACTTGTTCATATGAAAAGCAAGGTGAATAAATTATATATGAACTTGTCAGCTACTTGAGGATAATATCCATAGCCAACTCCTAACTAAATCGAAATCAAATTGCTCTAATATATCAATGTACGATGTATATTAACACTTTCTCCTTCCCGTATCTTTAGATACATTACTTGGAGAAAACATAGGAAGAGATTCATCTAGAACACGTTCTTTCGTTTTATACATAAGAATTATTCTCAAGTCATGAATCAGTTAAGATCATTCAACCCATTCAACTTATCCATCTAGAGGATTTGTAGCAATCAATATTTTGTAGTGAACGAGTTTAAGTTTGGAGACATCAATTAAAGTAAAGTTTCATTTTATTTAGTTTGTATAATCCTTAAAAAACTATTATACAGATCAAAATTATTTAGTTAAGGCTGATACTCATATTTCACTTCAAGATGTGAAGAGTGATGTCGTACTCACACCAATAAGATATTTAGGTAGGCAATATTGTTTGTCAATTTAAGTCTCTATGAAATTCCTAGATCTGTCGAGATTTATTGACTTATCTTGCATATTCCTAGTTTATCGAAAAATTCCCTTGACGGAGATCTCAATTGGCTGTTCATTTAACTGGAAGACAATCAAGTATTACAAATAGTATTGCTTCTCTCTATGGTGTTGGATGCATATTCTAGATCGACCTTCTATATATGCATATGCTTTGCCTCTAGAGCTGTTGCTATTTTAATGATCCCTAGCACTTGAATAAATGTCTTTTATAGACTCTAGACTTATAGTTTAGATATATTCTAGTGAGGTGGGATTTATTCATCAAAGCTTGTTGTGGCACATGACAGCCCTCAACGTTTGGGTTCTCGGACTCAAATCAAACTCATTCATACATTGTCGGGTTCGGACTTTACCCACGTTTGGGTGTATCATAATAATGCGTTTTCAAATATTCAAATGTATAGCTTTGTAGAATATTCAATAGAATAATCCATGTGAAAGTAAAACATGTTTTGTAGCTAGCCTCATTACCTCTATTCTCTGTACTTCAAAAAAATTCAAAGATGAACTTCTTCCTTGAATTATTAAAATCCTTTCCCAAACAATCGTTGATGCTTATAAACTTGTCAATATAATTCACAAGTTTGTCAACTTGGTCTACATGATTAGTGTTGATACCTTGCATTCTCATTTCATAGATTTTTTTTCATGTAATTTTCAAATATCCTAAGATAATCTTATGTCATAGCACTCTGTTCTATTCATTTTGCGTATGCCAATGGTTGTATATAAGTGTATGTAAGAGTATGTAAATGTATTTGGGCTACAAATAGTGAATAAAACTTGTTTCCTTGGGTTTGTGGAGGAAATTTGAGAATAGAGAGAAATAGGGTTGGAGTGAAAACTGTTTTACTCCTAAACGGAAAAGCAACTACACTATCTAGAAAGCGATACATGTAGATTATATAGAGAATTAATGGCGATATGGAACGACTTGTCCCTGTAACAACTTCATATAAAATGGGTGATGGCAAACATAAGGACTTACAAGTTTTATCTAATTTAAGAATCGTGTTAATGTATTTCAATGTGATTAGTTGATTTGCCAAAATGATGTACTCCGATGGTAATGATATTAAAACGATCGATTACAATGATTATGGTGTTCCGTTCTGGAGAGTATGAAGTGTCGTGTACGTCCTAAAAAATTGATTGCATATTTGTAAAGTGCATCTATTGGGAAAACGCACATTAGACCCTTATGTCATTGTCATTAAAATTAATACCTTCAATTAATGTAAAGCATAAGTATGGGACCTAAATTTCATTTAGGCAAGACTTAGGATATTTCCAAATCCCCTTAATCCAAGATACAAAGAGAATACCAGGTTTACATTTCCTTATAAGACATTTGCTTACCGACTCATGCCATTTGGGTTATGCAATGCACCGACCACTTTCCTTATAAGACTTACTGGTTTTATTATATTTGATATGCTGATGACATTTTCCATGATCTGTTTTATGAATCTATTAACTTAAAAATGAAATTTTTGGTCTCAGATTTTGGGATGTTACATGCACCCTATTGAGAGTAGAGTTCCTTCAATTTAATGATTTAAATCAGGATTATGATCCAAGAACTGAAGCACCCACAATTTGAATTTGAAACCCAATTAAAGATAAGAAAAGAGCAATACATTCAAAAAGTACAAACTTTTTATACAGTCAACAAAAATGATAGAAAAATCATTAACTCAAACTCATATCTCCACACAAAAAATCGAGAACATAGAAATTATAGAGAGAAAATCTGAAACACCATGAAGTAAAACCTAAGAAATCATGAAGAAACTCAGAAAACGATAATTTTGACCTAAAACTATAACGCTCGGTTCCCAGGTAAATTCCTTAAAAACCTAAATGTTTTTTTTTTCAATGTGTATTTACGTTAAGCGTAAATAAGGTACGCATGGCGTACCTTGTGAGCCTTGGACACGAGGTTAACCCAGCTGGTATGTTGGGCGTATCTAGAGTACACTGGGTGTACTCGAGCATGAGACAAACCCTAAATTTTAGGGTTTGGACCCTATTTAAACACTATATAAACCAACCCTAATACCTCTTTTATAACCAGCCTCCTTCGTCCCGAAGCAACTTCTATAAAACCCTAACCCCTTTTTAGAGGATATTGAGCCTTGTGTGTGTTTTGGTGTGTGTTGGGTGCATCTTGAAAAATAAGAGATAATTAAAGGAGGATTAGTTTTCTTGGTGCTTGAAGGTCCATCACACTCTTCACCTTTTCAAGCTTTTGGAGGTATAAAGCTTCAAACTTTATGATTCCTTAGCTTAGATCTAGATTTGGGATTATGTTTGGTATGCTTTTGGTCCCTTTGTTTGTTTCTTGTAAATAGAAGTTACTCCAGAACTTGTGTTGGTCATTTCTTTGTATTTCTGAAGTTGTAGAATCATAAAAATTACATCTTGCTGGGTTAAGCTCAACCATGCATGAGTTGATGGTCTTAATATGAAGTTAGATGTTAGAAATGAATGTTGGGTCACTTTGAAGCATGCAAAGGCATCAGGTTGAAGACTTTATCATTTAAGATGTTTCCCAAGAACCAGATCTATGATTTGGATGCTTGGACTTAAGGCATTAAGTGCTTAATAGAGTTTTTGGCAATCAGGGGCATACATTAAGCGTATATAGGCATACACTTAGTGTAACATGTTGTAGTCCCGTTTCCTTTGCTTTGAAAACTTCTATACTGGGAATAACAAGGTGGTACATCGGGCGTACTCATCATATGGCCTTTTGGGCCTTAGGTCTTTTGGTCCATTCTTGGGGCTTAGGTCTTTTGGACCATTCTTAGGCCTTAGTTCTTTTGGGCCATTAGTAGGCCTTGGCTCATCGCTTGTTGGGCATATAGTAGGAAGGATAAAAGGGACTTTTACCCTTTGTGATAGGAATTAAGATTTGGACTTTCATTTGTTACCCTAAATTATGATTAGGGTTGGTTTGAATATGTTCAGTGTGAGGAGTCGTGGTAGTGGCAACCAAAGAGTGTGATTTGTGCATCTTCAGATTGGGGTGAGTTTCCTCACTATATTTGTGGATCTAAGGTACCAATGTCGGCCCATTAGATTATGTTGCAGAATGGTAGTGATCTTCGTTACACTTATTAATATGTTTGTATGTGCTTCTTGTCTTTGTGGCTCTTTCTTGTATAAATGTATGTTTAGGTGTAGGGGTGAAATAGACCCGTACTGGTTGAAATATATCGAAGGATTTGGAAGGGACTCAGAGAGTTAGAAGGGACTCAGGGGTGAAATTGACCCGTTGTATGCTATGTATGATATGTATGTATGATGTATGGTATGTGGTATTTGAGGAACTCGTTAAACTTTGTGCTTACGATTTATGTTTATGTTTCAGGTACTTCTGGTTCAAAAGAAAAGGGTATGGCCTTATCGCAGCTCATCCACCCATGTTTTCACAATTTTTATGATTTTTTGATTTGTACTCTGATACTATTTTTACACTGCCATGCATTGATGGTTGTTTCAGATATTTGATGAATGTTTCAAAAACCCTTAAAATGCAAGACAACAAGAAATGGTAGAAAAAAGAAAAGCCAAATGGAGACTCCTTGTTACTGTTTTCTCACCATTAAAATCTTGAGTGGAGAAAAAGGCACACATGAGAGCTTGAATACAAGTAGAAGAGTTTTGTGTTCTAGATAAAATAAAGGGAATCAGTCACCATTTGTTAGAAATAAAGATAGATCAGTGAGGATGCATATCGAAGAAGAAGAAGAAGATGACAATAATGGTAATGGTGGCCTCTCAAATTAACATAAAATAAAGGGAATCAGTCGCCACTTGTTAGAAGGATGCACCCTTGTTTTGGTGTATTTCATTGGTGTTTAGTATATATAGAGAGTTGTAGGGTTTTGCGTTTGTGAGAGAGAGAGAGAGAGAGAGAGAGAGAGAGAGAGTGAAAGACCCTCAATTTTTTTAATAAAATTTAAAATTAAATAGAAAAAACATAAAATGTGTCAAAAGGACATTTAGTCTTTCCGTTTTATGGGGAACCAAAATTACAAGCAAACACTGTGAATAGGACAACCAATTCGAAAAAGTTGGGGTTCAGATTAAGACCTAGAAAACTTGTATATCGTGGGGATCATTTTTGCAGTTTTGTCTAAAAACAATTCCTATGTAATAAAATCAAATATAATATACATGGCTTTAACATTTAGTTAGCCTTTCAATTAGTTGGTCGTTCTAGCAAGAAGCATTTATAAGGTTACATAGAAAATATAAAAGAAATGATGTAAAAAAAAAATAATGAATAATAAAAATAATAATAACTTTTAAAGTATAAAACTAGGTCACCTTTCTAAATATAAAAGTAGAAGCAAAACCAAGAAGGTATAATAGTGTTTTTTCTATCACTAACTGAAGACAAGCCGGTGGCTGCATTGAAAAAGCTGGAGCAGATAAGCAATCCGTTTATGAGCATGCAGCCAAGAAAGATAATACATAAAGTATTCTATTTCAGGAGTAAGAATCCAAGCTTCTAAACTAGTAGCTAGTAACCGTTTTCTTTTTTGGTACCATTTTCTCAGTGTGTTAATGTTGAAGTTAAATTCCAGGTTGTAATTCATATGGATTACCATGCATCTATATGACAATTCTACAATAAATGCAACTTAATATTTTATATATGATCTTACAGTTCAGAAGTTTATATACAACTTCATAGTTTGTACCTGTTTGTCAGTTTCTTCCATAGATCCACCATCCTTTTGTTAACATACCTTAGGCTATCCATTATGCCCACCAATAACTAATATAGTAGTGGGTGCTACGTCTTCACCACTAACCACCACCAAACATATGGGATACCTATATAACTAAACAGATCACTCCGCTTGATTTTTTTTTTAAATATATTTAAATGGAAATTAAATACATAAAAATCATATATATTTTTTTAAATACTAGTTTTTCATTAATTTATAACACCAAATCACATTAAATAAAACTACATTAATTAAAATAAAAAAATTAAAAACAATATCAAAAATAAAAGTTATAGTAATTAAAATAAATAAATAAAAATAACATTAAAAATTAAAAATCTAAAAATACCAAACTTTTGATTTTTGTTTTAAGCAGGATTATTCCATTTTAGTGAATTCTTCAACTTTTGCCAAGCTTTGACAAGTCCAAAATGTTTATGATTTGTGTTTTCATATTGCTCAATGGCCAAATTAACGGGATCGATATATGCTTCGTGTCAGTTCTTTATAACAAAGTTATAAATTTCATTTAACTCAGAACATTTGACCCTCATATCGTGGCACTTCGAGCATATTTCTTCAACATTTCGAATTGCACAACTCATTAAACCATGAAAAACACTTTCAACATTTCCCCAAAAAGAACCTGACGTTTGAGTAACGCCTTCTTCCGAAACCGTCATCAATGCTTGTGCTAATTTCTCTTATTCTTCTTCTTCTGACCATTTCTTATTTTTAGGATGCATGGTTTTTAAAAGAACAAACAAAAAAAAAGGTATGATGACTAAAGGGAGAAGAAATGTGTGAGAATTAAGAAGATGAGTGGTAGTATTTGTAGGTAAATATTGAAGGAAAAAAAGAAATTGAAAGTAGTTGTTATAGGAGGTCAAACAAGGTTTAAAGGAAGAAATGAATTAATTGGGTGTTTGAAATCATTGTTCGGAGCACAAGGGGCCACAACCACGAGCCACCGGGATGGTGTGCACAGTTGTGGTTCGTGGCCACCTAGACCACGACCTAGTTTGTGGCCACCATACTGGAAGGTGTTATGCTAATCTTGTAGATGATTGTGTGTTGTGATGGTTTTCTCCATTGGGTTTGCTGTAATTTTCTGATAAAAGATCTTTCATATATACATATTTTTGCTCTTAACGTTGTTGCTAACTTGTTATGTTGATTATAATAGGTGTAAGACATGTGTACTACACCCGTTTATTAAAATTAAAAGTTTAATATAAAATTCTAAGCATTACATATTCTTTAAACTAATACTTTTATATGAATAAAAATGATATAATGAATAAAGTAACTAATTCAATATATTCTAGCTAGGAGATTTGAAATAGGAAAGAAAGAAAATGGTTGTTGAGCATTTATTCTGGAATTTAATAGAATGATTCACCTTACATATATAAATTGTTAGTAAAATGTGGATTTTATGTTTAAGAAGACAGAAAATACAAAAAAATGACAAGTGAAAAATAATAATTTAAAAAATTCTTAAAAAATGACACGTGTCAAATTCAATAAGAACATGACATTTGGCTTTTTGCTATAATGCCTCTAGCTTTTTACAGACTGCGTGCCTAAAATAATAAATAGGGAAAATGACACAAACGACCTACGAAGTTTTTAGGTTTAATCTTTTTAATCCCTAAAATATTTTGGTTACTTTATGGGGGTATAAAGTGAGTCATGACCTGCACTTTTAGTCCCTTTCACCTCAAACCACCGGTACAGATAGCCACATTTAAAATCTTAACACAAGTTAACAATAACATGACATTTACTAATTACATGGCAACCTTCTTGGAAAGATAAATTGTTTCTTGAAATTTATTCATTTGTTCTTCAACATAACATTCACATATCATCATATTTCCTATTCATCCATTCTCACTGTCAATCTACGTATATGTTTATTCTTAATAATCGATTTATCTCAAATATTTTATTATCATCACTGATTTTAGTTGTTGTTTTAATCTATTTAGTGATGATGAATTTTAGGGTTTTTCTTCGTCATCCTGTTCTTCACTCTACCATGTTTGATCCGATAATAGTGTAGTTGTTCGTGGTTTTTTAAAGATGGATTTAAAATTGAAGGAGTTGCGAGTTCTTTTGGTTTTCGGTAAGATGAAGATGTATCGAAACTGGAAATTTCGGTTGGATAACGATTCAAAATTAAGTTCCATTTTTGATGGGTTTCATCAAGTAACAAATTTTCATAATGATTGTTTCATATGACAGTTTATGTTTAGGTCATGGCTTTGAATCTGGGTAAATTATCAAATTTGTCTTTTCAATGGGTTTGAATGATATATAGGTTTATAGATATCGACAAGTTAGGGTATGTAGCATGCACCTTTTTCGAGCTTCCATTTTATTTTGCAAATTTTCGACTTCCATCCATGATGAACGCAATGTGTTATGGGATTGGACCATATGAAATCACTCTGACACAAGAACCGTGCTTTGAATCTGGGTAAATGATCAAATTTGGGTTGTCAATGGGTTTGAATGACATATGGGTTTACAGGTATCGACAAAGTTGGTGTATGTGGCCTGCACCTTTTTGAGCTTCCATTTTATTTTGCAAATCCTCGATTTCCATCCATGATGAATGCGATGTTGTATGGTTTGAATTATGTAGTGAGGTTTCGAAGTACATTTAGGCTTTGGTAGTGTCGAATGTCGAGGTCATGTATTTTGAATGTACGTATTACATAACGCATTTTAGAGGTCGAAGCGTTAATGTTAAGCTCTTATGTTTTTTTGTATGTATCTGTATCTCCCTATAAATAGGGAAAGTATAGGAGTCGAGAGTACTTTTAAGAGCTTGAGTGCTTGTACTCTTTAGTGTTACTGTACTCTTTCAGATATAATCAACGTGCCAAACAGGTTCTATGTACATCTTTGATCTTAACGCCTCCAGTTCTTGATTTCATTCATAATACCTAATTCAAACGAACTTCATTTGGTATCAGAGCACGATACTGTGACACCCCAAACCGGAACGTCGGAAACGTTCGGGGGTAAATGATGTCATGTACAGTATCACAATAATTGAAAAATAGTAATCAAAGCAACAAAAACCATTGTATTGATAACATAGTATTTACATTGTATTCAAAACATCAATTGTTTAACATTAATACTACAACAAAAGATAAGACGAGATACTTCTATACTCCATCTTCGAAATGCCCGAGAGAGTACATGTCTACTAACTTTTCTGAGAATACAAGTGTTTTGAAAAAGTGTGTCAACATTTAAGTTGGCGAGTTCATAAGTATTTTGTTGGAAAAGTGTGTTCTTTGTTATTGATAACGTTAATGTGTTCTTCCAGAAAATCCAGTATTTTCTTAGTAAATAAGTCATAGTCGTAGTACTTTTATACCAAAAAGTATAAGTTCCGTTTGTTTATAGTCTGTGATTCGAGGTTTTGATTCAAGTAATTGGTCTGAACCGTACTATTACCTCCTATGATTGCTTAGTGTATGCAAATTATATATAATTAAAATCGAATGAACATTCGATTGGGTGATTCTGCCCTAATCCCACAACCAAACAAGGAATAGGAAAAAAGACAGAATTCACACATTCCACTGCCTCTCAGATCTTCATTGTATATAACCCTAACATAAACATAAAGTAATCATAGACTTTAGCCAAAAGAATACTCGATATGTGTTTTTTCTGAAATCCTGTTCGTAACATATTAGTAAATAATATAATGTATTTCTTTTCGTGTAACTGTGTGTAAGTGTTGAAATTTTATACTTGCAAATAATGTAATATTGTTTTATTATTTAAATAAAAACCATTGAAAATATATTTGCCCTGAAATCCGAATGTAAAGTTAATATTCAAATAAAATTATTTGAAAATGTATTAATCATAAATATGTCGTTGTTTTCTCCTTGTGAGTTCTTATAACCATACTAACCCGGTTATCCTGATCGCGACGTTCTTCAGGCATCGAAATGTTAATGACATTTGTCACCCCAAGCCTGTCGGCCTGACTCTCGCTAACAGTCGAGGTGTGGGATTTTCAGTTCAAAATAGATCTATACACAAATATCTCGCTCTCCCTACAAGAGATTCTGGTTACAAGGCAAGACTTTTACCATTACTTAGATAAGTCCATGAAGATGTCTCACAAATTTCTTTAACGTTTTTACGAGTAACAACTGAAAATCCTTTTAGTTTATAACATGTAACTTTGTAAAAATAGTTCATTTATTCCATAAACTATAGCTATTATAGTTTATAAGTTTGTTTTCGTGTTGTAACCTGAACTTTGTAAATTGGTATCATTGTTCCATAAACCATACCTATTATAGTTTATAAGTTTGTTTCCATGTTGTGACCTTAACTTTGTAAAATAGTATATTTGTTCCATAAACTATACCTATTATAGTTTATAAGTTTTTTTTCGTGTTGTGACCAGAACTTGGTAAAATAGTATATATATATATATATATATATATATATATATATATATATATATATATATATATATATATATATATATTTGTTCCATATACTATACCTATTATAGTTTATAGGTTTGTTTTCGTGTTGTATGAAAATCGTTGCATCTTAACCTGTTCTGTAAACTATATTTATATAGTGGATCATAGGACTCAAGTTATACTTAATAACTTTATATATATATATATATATATATATATATATATATATATATATATATATATATATATATGTATATATATATATATATATATATATATATATATATATATATATATATATATTTAGTTGAATAAAACGAAATCTCTTGTATTTGTTTATCGTAACGGTATGTTTTATCAAAACTTTGCCCGTAGCAATATATGAATTTGATAGTAAAATCTTTGCATAAAAATAGAAAGATAAACATATTTGGATGTTTGTGTTTTAACGTAAAATTTCTTGTATATTACTTGTATTCCCCCCTAAAAACATAGAAAATACTTGTAAAAATGTAGGGGTATGAATTCACTTGATAAGGTGGTGATTCGGACAACACTTCGGTTCAAGAAATGATTTTCCTTGACGAAATCGTGAGTTTTCTGTTGAAAATCCGGCTTTACACAGACTGAGTTTCAAACCGAAAAACTCTTTTCTCGGGGACTTCCGGGTGCTCCGGGCTTTCTTCTAGTGTTAGGGAGGTTCCCTAAGCATTGGGGGGGGGGGGGGGGGGGGGAGGGGGGTTTAAGAGGGTGTTTAGGGTGAAAGAAGTAGAATGGCAAAACAAACCGGGAGATCTCGCACCCTTTTATAGGTGGCCGAAGCCTCGTAGTACGCAGTGTGTAATCTCGCAGTACGTGGGGCGTATAAGACCCCCGTCGGACTCTCGGAAGGGGGTACGTGGCTCGCTTCAGACGTGTCTTCTTATGCGAAAGAGGAGCGAATAGGTGTCTGGATCTGGTTGAGTCTATGTGGTCAATTTGTGGCCATGCAACGCGAACGCTGGGCGTAACGCTCTACGCGGGGTGTACCCCTTCAGACCAGCTTCAGAATTTGGACCTTGAACATAAAAAATTCACGACTTTCACATACAAGCTCCGTTTTCGATGTTCTTTATATCCACGCGTACGTGAGACCGTACTCTACGACTTTCGTTTAGACTCCGTTGGCTAATTTTGAATTTATTTTTATTGTTATATTTTTAACAGACCAGAACACGAAAAGTCCGTTAAAAATTCATAACTTCTCCATACGAAGTGAGATTTGGACGTACTTTTTATGCACGCTCTCGGTTTCACGTATGTCACAACTTTCGTTTAGGTTGCTAAGGCTAAAAAGCATTCGATTGTAAACTCACTTTTTACGTCACACGACGTTGTGTCAGTTCTATCGCGAAACTTCAATAGGTCATAACTTCTTCGTTATAACTCGGATTTCGGTGTTCTTTATATTTTGGGAATCCTTGACACATCCACTACTACTTTATTTATACAAATCAACTTTATCTAACATTTATTTTTGACACTTATTTTCATCTTAATTATTTTTTATCTTTATTACCTCAAAACGAGTTACAATGGTTGGCCTAGACTATTTGTGAATTTACGGGTACATGGTTGTAGTTTGGACATTGGTTGATCTAGAATTTTTTCAATTGTGACAAACACAATCATTCAATTCAAGTTTTCTCATTTTGTTTTCAAAAGTTATGAGTTGTTCTTTCTGATTCAAAAGATTTCTACACTTTTGATTAAGAAAACTAGTTTTATTTGAGTGATTTGTTACCTTTCTGCAAATCTTTTGATTGTTTGAGTGTTTTCTGAACAATTTCTAGAAGATTTATCCGATAGGTCTTCTTTGTCTAAAGATTTTCATCAGTTCAGTCTAAAACAATGGTGAATTTAACATGAACACAATGTCTGGTTTTTATCATCTACTTGGATCTTCACCTAAGATTCCAATGCTTTTTTCCAGAGTACTACGAACAATGGGCAAATCGCATGGAGGATTACCTCAATGGAATAGACGAGGATCTATGTCATTGTGTTACGAGTGGGAATTATCGTCCAGGAAGGCTAGAAAAAATGAGTCAAAGTTGAGTTAACAATAAGAATGATACCTAGTATGGTTCTATTGACTAAGTTTACTCCTTTACTATTTTGTTCATGTGTTTGGAGATCTCCTCAAACAATATCGATTATTGTCCCACCAAATATTGGCTGAAATGTAATAAAAAAAAAATTATTTTGAGGGAGATGAAAATATGTAGACATACAATTACGATACTTGATGTGGATGCAATCAACAAAGCGATAATACCAATAATCAATATCCCTGCCTCTGGTTTTGCTTGTTAAGTGATTAATAAACAAATTAATATCTTCACACACAAAATATAATTCAACATTTGAAAGTGACAAACTGATGAAATAACATACACTTACGAGAGAGAGAACTTTGAAAAAACTTACATTTGCAGCCTGTTTGGATATTCATAGACGAAGTTAGAAAAACCTTAACATGACTTTCACTTAGGCATTATGTCAAATAATTGGGATGTAAATTGGAAGTGGAAAGAAACAATAAATTACCAACATTGAATCTCCAAGCTCAATATCATTTTGCTTACCATTTGTCAATGGATCATTTCTCATCAAACCCTAAAGTTAATCACCAAAACAAAGAGCATAAACCCACATAAATTTGTAATAAGAAACTTCCCCAATAAATAATACATATCTAAAATCATATGCATACGAATCTAGAAATGGACAAATATAAACACACATTATACCTAAAAAATTTATTTCAATGAAGTAACCATAACAATATAGAATGATTCAGAAGAGTCGTTGAATTTTAGTTCAAAAGGGTACAAAAATCAAAGTTGGATATAC
The DNA here is from genome assembly GCF_052625555.1 of Lactuca saligna. Lineage (NCBI taxonomy): Eukaryota > Viridiplantae > Streptophyta > Magnoliopsida > Asterales > Asteraceae > Lactuca > Lactuca saligna. Next base: position 17,789,338 of record NC_136418.1, read on the forward strand.
TAATGTAGAGCTCATGGAAACTTGCATTCCTATTTAGTTTATTATAGAATATGCAACTAAGGAGCATACATCAAACGAATGAAAACATATTACTCCCTCCGTCCCAAAGTAATTGTCCACTTTTGACTTTTAAAGTCTTTTTTTTAACTTTGACCTAAAATATTTTTATTTTTGTTATATATTATTTAATGAAACTTATAACAATGAAAAAAATTACTCTCTCCGTCCCAAAATAATAGTCCATAGAAAAAAAACACGCAATTTAAAAAAACATTAATTACCATTAACTTTATTAAATGAAATGGCAGTCTTACCATTATGTTGCATTTAATTCTATGGTAGTTGTATTTAATTTTATGGTAATTTAACTAATAATGAGAGGTATTATGGTAAAAGACATATTTATTTTTAGAAGTAGACAATTATTTTGGGACAAACCAAAAAGGAAACATGAACTATTAATATGGGACGGAGGGAGTAAAATACAATTCATTCATATATTTTGCATCAAGTATTATCAATCAAAAATAAAAATATGTATGGTCAAAGTTGAAGAATAAAGACTTTAAAAGTCAAATGTGGACAATTAATTTGGGACAGAGGTAGTAATATTTATAGAAAGAGTGCTTCTAATCATCATTTATTGAGAAGACTTCTATATGGCAATAAGGAAATGTCATGGCCAATTGTTGGCATTTTATGAGATTGAAAGCCAAATTAGATGAATGAATGAATGATAAGTATGTGGGAAGAGCCTAAAAACTTTTGTGGGATATGATATGATGAAATCTATATTTTTGGAGATGTATGCATGACAAACAATGAATGGGAGGATTGCTTGATTGAATCTCTATCCTCGTGCTTATCATATGAGGTATTATTATGTGTCTCTATCTAATGAAGAACCTTTAAAGCTTGTCGGCGAGGAGAAAAAAATTTGAATAGACACTTGAGAAATAACTGGAGGGAAACTTAGAAACACCAGTCAAAGCTACATTTTACTACAGAACCTATTGAATTGAAGACAAACCTAGTTAAAGCAACATTTGACTACAGAACCTGTTGAATTGGAGACAAACATTCAAGAGATGAAGGAAAATGTCAAGTTAGAAAATGAGATTCATGAGTCATAAATAGAGGTTTTAGTTACATGATGCAATCGTTTCAAGGTGATTCGTGTATGTAATGTTGAGGTATAAGAGGGATGATGATTAAAACAGAAATAAAGGGAAATTAAACCCTAACGTAATATATTGTGTAACTGAACTAAACCCAGCCTAATATATGGCTAAAGAAAAGAAAATCAAGAGATTTACCTGAATCGGAAGTTAACGAAAACTACTTTTAGATTTTATGGAGGTTGCTGGAATAAAAAGCAACAATGGTGAGTTGTTTGGTCATCTGTTTGAACGGAGATGGTGATCTTAGGTAAGCAAGGCCTAGGAACTTACTCTAGAGTGATAAACCAGATTTGGGAGGGAAGGAAACTTATAGCAATTTCATGAAACTGGAATTGGTTTGTGCTAATTTCAGACAGAGATCGGTGATCGTAAAACAAAAACGTGCGTACCCCAAATATAATTTCCGTTGGCGATCTCTCGCTAAACGCATACCACATGGAAAAAATCGACAATTTCTCTGTCTGCCGCTGAACCCTCGCTGAAATGCCTTCATTTTCGACCGATTACCAAGGGATTGGGGTGCATCGATAAACAGTTGCAAGATTCGTAGTCGATCCCTCGATAAATCCCGACTAATATGAAATATTTTGAATAAATAAACTAAATATCTAAAATATCTCAGGCCTTTTGTAAATCCCTAGCTATAAGCCTAAAACTTTGCTACATAACTTATCCATCGCTAAATGTTGGGAAATAGTAATAACAAAGTGATACATACCAATGATATTGTTTTGTTAATAAATCAATCAATAAATAAATAAATAATAAAGTCATAAATAGCCTAAGTTAACTTGTGAACATATACCAAACATAATACACACATAATATTTTTAATGTAATTTTATCCTCTCTAATAGAATATTACACTGACATATTCTAAAAAATAATTTTAAAATGTAAAATAAATGGAAAAATCTGAAATTTTTTTTTTTAAATATTATTTTCGGAACATGAATTAATTTAAAAAAAATAAAAAAAAATTCTATTTTTTTCGAAAAATACGTGAAATATTCTAAATAGAATATTACACTGTACATATTCTAAAAATAATTTTAAAATGTAAAATAAATGGAAAAATCAAAAAAAAATTTAAATATTATTTTCGGAACTTGAACTAACTTAAAAAATAAAAAATAAATAAAAAAATGTGTCTCACGGTCTCACAAAATTAGGCCGTCTCACATGAACCTAACCCTATATATATATATATATATATATATATATATATATATATATATATATATATATATATATATATATATATTAAATTACATGGCCTCACAACTAGTATTTATAATACTACCATTATTTTGAAACATATGATTCTTAATATACTATACATAAATAATCTATTTTGAGAACATTACACAATCTACAAAAGGAGTTAATGATGAATATATAAACTTAAAACTATATGCAAATATAAACATTTTTTTTAACATAGAAACCACTTCACGATCATTACCATATAAATATGATGCGAAAAACAATCACATGCACCATTCATTTAAACATTTTACAAAAATAACGCCCACTTTCCAAGTAAACGGTTTCGGAAGGAAATAAATCTCAATTCCAGACAAATCATATAATCATCACTCCCGCCACCTGGAAAACGTTGCCGCGCTCAATTATTCAAAAAATGATATCTTTAAATCATCCATTCCTGCTTGCCTCTCCATTCATATAAACCCTAGCAGCTCAACTCCCTAACCATCTCCCAAAATCAAAATGTCAGACAACACACCTTACGAAATTCAAGCAGAAATCATCAAAAGACTTCCTGTGAAGTCACTGGTTCAATTCAGATCCGTCTCCAAACAATGGAAGTCTTTAATCGATAGCCGCGAGTTTCTTGCTGCTTACAATATCTACCACAATCAGCCTCAGCGATTAATTGTATGGTATGAATATCCAGTAGACACCGAGGAAAAGTATGTTTCATTTGTTGATGATGAAACTTTCGCCAAACAAGGGTTCGCTGTGACTCTTCCTGTGCTCGCTAAAGTACTTAACGACTCACGTGTGGTTGGTAGCTCTCAAGGATTGTTATGCTTGCATGGCTATTATCGAGTTCCACGTCATTCTCGTCACAATTCTGTAAGAGAGATAGCTGTTCTTTGGAATCCTTCGATTAGAAAGTCAGTTGGTGTAGCTGTGCCTGGTGTGTTACGTTGGGGTCTTGAAACCATTCTTGGATTCGGGGTTTGTCCTATCAGAAGCGACCCTATGATTGTGAAGATTACACAGGTTAATCTAAACTGGGAAATGAGAAGTAGGGTTAGCGTCCCTTGGGTGGTTAAAGTTTTCTCGTTGAGTAAAGGTAGTTGGAGAATTCTTCCTTGTAATCTGCCTAATAAATCGATTAAAGTTACATGGTCTCAGGTAGTTATAGACAGGTTTATTTTTTGGTTTGCTTTTGACAAGATGGTTGCTGACGATGGTGGTTTTTCCACAAAAAATATGATAATGTCATTTGATATGACAACTGAAGAATTTAGAGTGGTAGATCTACCTGAGAATTTAGCAAACCAGTCTTACATGAATTTGTCCATCTCTAAGGTATGGGAGTCTCTAGCTGTTCTTGAATACGCTACAAACATGATGAATCAAGTTTGTAATGTATGGGTGAAGGATCATGGTGTTCAGAATTTGTTTAAACAGCTATTTACCATTAATGCGCCGTATGCATCAATAAGGGCATTGGGATTTACGAAAAGTGGTGAACCTATAATGGAAGTGAAAGATTATTACAAAGAAGTAGCTGCGCTTGTTGTCTATGAACCCAGCTTGGGATACATCAACAATATTGGGATTAGTGGAAATTATGGATCATTCTTTGTCGGCTCCTATATGGAAACACTACTTCTTCTTGATCAGGCAGATTGCAGTGTTTATTCTAACGTTAACAACTGATCCTGGTGGCTAGATCGCAAGATGTGTAGTTTACAAGAGATGAATTATCGTGGTAAGAGAAGATGATATGAGATCTTACAATTGAGGGGCCATGTTTGTAAGCAGGAGAGAACTAATCCAAGTTCATTATAACAATAGAATATCCATGTGAAAGTAAAACAAATTTTGCATTTACTAAAGTAAGCAACTTGTTTTTTATATATAAACTTTGTAACAAGTTTTGCGCAATCTTTCCTTTTAGTGGTAGGAAATCAATTATTGTTCGGTTCTCAAGGGCTTGAGTGGAGATCGAAAAATTCCCTTGACAGAGATCTCATTTGGCTGTTCATTTAAGACAATCAAGCATTACAAATAGTATTGCTTCTCTCTATGGTGTTTGATGCATATTCTAGATCGACCTTCTATATATACATATCCTTTGCCTCTAGAGCTGTTGCTATTTTAATGATCCTTAGCACTTGAATAAATGTCTTTTATAGAATCTAGACTTATAGTTTAGATATATTCTAGTGAGGTGGGATTTATTCATCAAAGCTTGTTGTGGCACATGACAGCCCTCAGCGTTTGGGTTCTCGGATTCAAATCAAACTCATTCATACATTGTCGGGTTCGGACTTTACGCATGTTTGGATATATCATAATAATGCGTTTTCAAATATTCAAATGTATAGCTTTGTAAATTATTCAATAGAATAATCCATGTGAAAGTAAAACATGTTTTGTAGCTAGCCTCATTACCTCTATTCTCTTTACTTCAAAAAAATTCAAAGATGAACTTCTTCCTTGAACTATTAAAATCCTTTCCCAAATAATCGTTAATGCTTATAAGCTTGTCAATATAATTCACAAGTTTGTCAACTTGGTATACATGATTAGTGTTGATACTTTGCATTCTTATTTCATAGATTTTTTTTCACGTAATTTTCAAATATCCTAAGATAATCTCATGTCATAACACTCTGTTCTATTCATTTTGCATATGCCAATGGTTGTATTTAAGTGTATGCGAGAGTATGTAAATGTATTTGGGCTGCAAATAGTGAACAAAACTTGTTTCCTTGGGTTTGTGGAGATAATTTGAGAATAGAGAGAAATATAGTTGGAGCGAAAACCGTTTTACTCCTAAACGGAAAAGCAACTACACTATCAAGAAAGCGATACATCTACGTTATATAGAGTATTAATGGCGACATGGAACAACTTGTCACCTGTAACAACTTCATATAAAATGGGTGATGATAAACATAAGAACTTACGAGTTCTATCTAATTTAAGAATCATGTTAATGTATTTCAATGTGATTAGTTGATTTGCCAAAACGATGTACTCCTACGGTAATAATATTAAAACGATCGATTAAAATGATTATGGTGTTCCGTTTTGGAGAGTATGAGGTATCGTGTACGTCCTACAAAATTGATTGCATATTTGTAAAGTGCATATATTGGGAAAATGCACATCAGACCCTTATGTCATTGTCATTATAATTAATACCTTCAATTAATGTAATGCATGAGTATGGGACCTAAATTTCATTTAGGCAAGACTTAGGATATTTCCAAACCCCCCTTGATTCAAGAGACAAAGAGAATACCACGTTTACATTTCCTTATAAGACATTTGCTTACCAACGCATGTCATTTGGGTTATGCAATGCATTGACCTCTTTCCAAAGATGCATGATCGAATATTCCATGACATGGTGGAGACATTAGTGGTAGTCTTCGTAGACGATTTCTAAGTTTTTTTTGTCATAATTTTGATAATTCTTTATCTAACATTCACCAAGGAAAAAGAAAGTTTGGTTGGAGTTTTGAAGAAATGGAAAACACAATCACATGGAGAATCACCGACTTCAAAGGAATAAGGCCTTCATATTGCTCAAACGCGATCCTTAAAGAAGATGATGTGATGCTAGTTGGACAACACCAAAGAAGGCTAACGTCGAAAATATAGTAGGTGGTCAAGAAAGAGATTCGAAAGCTAATGGATACAGGAATAATCTACTTCATTTATGATACTTTGTGGGTGAGTCTAATTCACGTATTGCCAAAGAGAGGAGGAATGACGGTAGTCACCAACGAAAATAACGAGCTAACTACTACTAGGATGTTAACCGGTTTGTGAGTGTCCATCAATTACCTAAAGTTAAACGATGCCACTTACAAGAACCACTTTCCTGTACCTTTTATATATCAAATGCTTGAACAACTATCTGGTCACCTTTAATATCGTTTTTATATGGTTTTTCAAGATATTTTCGATTCCCCATTGATCCAACAAACGTAGAGAACACCACATTTACATGTCCTTATGGGACATTTGCTTACCGACACATGCGATTTGGGTTTTGCAATGCACCAGCAAGTTTCCATGGGCACGTGACCGCAATCTTCCATGACATAATGGAAAAATTTATGGAAATCTTCATGGACAATTTCTTGGTTTTTAGTCACACTTTTGATAATTGTTTAACTACCATTGATTTCATGCTTGCTAGGTACGAAAGGACTAAGTATGTCATCAATCGGGAGAAATGTCACTTTATGGTAAAAGAAGACATAGTTTTGGGACACAAAGTCTGTAACCATTCTGGTTTGAAGTATTTGACTTTATCTAAACCTATTGTGTTTACTAACCATTCTGGTTTGAAGTATTTGTTTAGCAAACATGATGCAAAACCAAGACAGATTTGATGTGTGCTTCTATCTCAAGAATTTAGCATCAAGAATCAAAGATAAGACAATCACCTTTCGAGATTAGAGAGTCCAAAAATGGAGGAGTTCAAAGAAGGCGAGATTGATAACATCTTTCTCGACAAGTACTTAATGGTGATAACCGGAGAAGAGACATGGTTTGCGGGTATTGTAAGCTTTCTAGCCAATGGTTATCTTGTTAAAGGATTGACCGAGAAACAAAGAAGAAATTTTTCGTTGATATAAAGTATAACTTTTCGGATGAGCCATATCTATTCCGAGGTTCTGCCGACAACATTATAAAAAGATGGTTCTTTGGGAAATGAAAAAAATTGTTTAAGATGATTTATATGAGATATCTTATGTTTGAAAAATGAAAAAAATTGTTTTAAATTTTACGTCGTTACAATTGAAGTCCGAGTTAAGTGGTCGGGCGATGGCCTGTGATGTAGAGGTTCTATTTTAATGATTATATTATTCCTTTTTCCCATTTTGAGAGGATGGGTGGGAGAGTTCTGATGTCAGATATTAGAAGGAAACCCTATGGGGCACCAGGGAGTAGCGATATTGGCACCAAGAGTATTTTGTTGTATGAGAGCATTGAGTTTAATTCTTATGTCAGGAAGGGTATTGGTGAGTACTTTGACTAGCGAGGGCTCGGGTATGCCTTGCTTGAGTTTGGTGAGTTGTATATCAGCAACTGTTTCTGGAATACGAGAGGAGTATATCGAGTTGTTGGTTTTCGTGGCCATCCAGCAAATCGACTATAAAAGTGAGGTATTTTGTGCTATGATGATCCTTGCAGTGGGTTAACGAATGAGGTTTCAGGGAGGAAGTGCTAATCCAGGACCGTCAGAATAACTGCATGTACAACCGAACGAGGTTCTGGGTGACTGGAGACAGTCATATTGGGAAGTTCCAAGGATTTTATCTGAGAATCGGGATGTATGGAATTGCATGGTCTTCTTGAAAGGTCATCAAGTATTGCGTAGTGCATTCCAAGAGTCAAGTGTGGTGTATCTGGTGAAACAGTCTGTGAAGTAGACTGTTGATATGTCAATTGGTGATGGTTGAACCTTAAGTGGGGGAGGAATGGGTATTCTATTAAGAGGATTAATAATCTGTTCACATTGCGGTTAGAAGATTTAGTTATGGGGATTTGTGGTATAGACATATTAGACTTTGGTTATTGGTGGGCAAGGCAAGGTGCAAAGTGAGACGATGCATATTGTACGTGTTCAGGAAAGAATGAGTCTATTCAGGGCGAGTAGCTGTGGGTCAGGGATCTTATTATGGTCAGAGACTCTTCGGGGTTGTAATGGTTGACTTCGAGGCAGTTGGTTCGTTGAGGTCCAGTTCCAATCGACAAGATTTTCCAGTTCGATGTATAAATTGTTATCTATACTCCGGGAGGAGTAGCAATTGATTTATCAATTAGTTTCAGAGTCGGTATGAGTAGTTTTGTATGGGATTGGATCAGTAAGAGGATGGAGTTTTGGAGGGTCGTTAGTGTGTTCTCTATCATTGGCAATTCCTTTATGTTTCAATTTGTGAGTGGAGTATTTCGAGGCTACGAGTTGTGCGAGAGGAAAATCAATGGTCTTAGCAAGACATTATGAAATTTTGTGATGATGTAACTATTGGATTAGCTTTTTAAGTTCATAACTATTTCTGGAATGTACTTGACCCAATTAGCATGGTCCATTTTGGGTTGCATGGCATTGCAACACTTGGATAGACTAAATGAGAGAAAGGACACTTATAGTATATTAATATATTATAAGTTCTAATATATTAATAATATTATTTAATTAGTTTTGATCAAGAATTAATTTGGTGATCAAAAGGAGACTAATTAAATATATGGGGTTGATTGTGCAAATCATCCATTCTTTTATAGTAGGCTAATGATCCATCGTTTATTGAATTGGGCTAAAACCCATATGGTGCTCCATGGATAGTCCATGGAGGTTATAAACCCATGGATCATGGAATATGGAAATCCATGTCAATTAGGGTTTACATGTTGTAAGTTGTAACCCTACTTGTGACACAACTATAAAAGGACCCCATGGCTAGCAAAATTGGCACTACTATGTGTAGAACAAGAGGGCTAGCCGATTTTGAGTGATAGTGTACTTCTCCTCAAAGTTATTCAAAGAGTTGTGGTGCTGTGTGAAACATTTGATACATCACACTTGAGGTGCTAGGCTCACAAGGTTCTCAGGGAATCTAAGCAACAAGAAGGGTATATTCTTCTACTAGCTTTTATGAAGTCTGAGAATGTTGTCATCCGAAGTTACGTTGCTGATGTGAATGTTGAGTTGCACAGTCTGATTAAAACTTGCAATTCACTCCGAATTGTTTTTGTTCGTTGACATCTAGAAGAGAAATTATAGCATATCTTCTCCATGTTAGACAGAATCCAAGGTTTTTCGGAATCTTCTATTCTAAAACAAGAGGGAGGAGAAAAGAAAGTGACAACTGAAGACATCAAGGAACCAACTAGTGGTGGTGGTGGTGATCAAGAACAAAAGCCAAAGTCAAATGAACCAAAGGATAATGTAGCTTCAAGTTCGAAAGGAAAAGAAAAACTTGTGAATGACGATGATAAGGAGGAAGAGGATTAAAATGCAAAGCTGAAGCGTAAGTCTTGCGATGTTGAGATTGATAATAATCTTTGAATCGCTAGGGAAGCGGAAGAATGAGAGAAAGCTATTTGTGAAGCAGAGGAAATCTTTAAAGCTCAACAAACTATCTTTCCTCTGTGGACACTAGAATGAATTCTAAAATAAGTTGTGGACAATCCGAAAGTTTACTAGTTAGAGCGTGTTAGATCATTCGACTTGGAGAACTTTTCGGATTTACAGCTGGATCTACCTATTACACCGAAGGCTTTTCTTTTTTGCAGTTTTGACAAGATTGTGAACATTTCTCCTACCAACAAAGGTGTTGATCAGATGCTCTTTTCGTTTTATCTAAAGAACATGATGCCACAATACAAAAGGTGGAGCTCAAAGAAGGTCACAGTTGTTAAGGTGGTCAGACCAATTAAAACTAAGAGTTTGATTAATGCTCGTTTCAAGATTTCTCGTGGGGCTATGATTTCAACGAACAAATTTAATCTCGCAGATCTACCCTGCCTCAACCATTCGATTGGATTTCTCTGTTACTTCTACTGATGAAGGATCAATAGAAATTTGAGCCTACTAATGCACATCTGAAACGAATGTTAGTCTGTTACATCCGAGAGGTTGGAAACATAGATGTGGAGATTGCCTCCATTATGAATAGGAAACCTATAGTTCTCCCCAAGGAGCCTCGGAAGGATCTTGATACAATGAAGTTGGGGAGGATACGAAAGAAGGATTGGAGTGTCGCTTTTCAAATAAGAGAAAAAACCGATGCAAAATTTCATAGATTCTTCTTCTATTTGTCAGAAAAGCAACTATATTCCTCCTCCTGTCTCGAATATATCGTAGATTTTTTGAGTCAGAATAAAGCGAACAGTGTTGCGGAAAAGAAGTGTTTTTCGTACATGATCAATCGGTACGTCCTAGTTCGCAAGACTTTATTGGGACTCATGTCGAATTTGTTTAAAGTGAAAAAGCGCCAATAACAATGAAGATCTACCTTCCGTATTGACACAAAGGGGGGGGGGGGGATTATTGGGATTATTTTGTGTTGCGTCAAAAATTGTATTGTGTTGTATTAATTGATCTTTTGTAATGGGCTGGACCTATCCACCCGATATTAACGTGCTAAGGTTAGAATATAAATAGTGCATGCATGCGCCGTGTTTCGTTAATGATCATGTAACCCTACACTTCCTTTATAGTAGAAGTTTTTTGTCGAGCTCTTCTAAGGCAGTGCTTTTCAATCATTTAGCACAACTTTGATCTCTATTCTTGGTGTTTGATTCTTCTACCTGTTTTGAATCTATCGATCTTGTTCTTTTAATCTTATCATTTATACCTGTTTTGACCAAGTGAACATATGTCGTATGGTCCAGCAATATATGTATGAACAATCTCTAATGGCCTTCTAGCTCTCCATGATCTTCCAACTGGAAAACTTTTTCGGTGTTGCTTTCCATTGATACATGCTTCACATAAATGATCTGGTTGATTCATTTTTGGCAACCCATTCACGATCTTCGCTTTTGATAACAACTTTAAACCAGAAAAACCAAGGTGACCAAACCTTAAATGCCACAACCATGAGTCATCTTTAATGACAGTCTTCAAACACCTTTGAACTTCTATCTGTATGCTAATGGAGAACAAGCGATTCTTTGACATTTGAACTTTAGCAATCAATTCTTGAAATTAATTTTTGACTGTAAGAGAATGATCTCTCATACGAATATCATTCCATTTTTCAAGAATCTGACCAAGCCTAATGATATTCGTTTTCAAAGAAGGTACATAATAAACATCAAGCATATACTTCTTATCACCATTCCTTGAGGGAATCATAATTGTACCTTTACCTTTGATGAGAATCTTTGATAAATCACCAAAGCTAATGTCTCCATTGACTGCCACGTCCAACTTCATAAATAGATCCTTATAACCACACATGTGGTTACTTGTACCAGTATCAAAATACAAAATATTTTTCTTTCCGTCTTCATCTCCTTTGTATGTGAGAAATACAGTAGGTCCAACATCTTTATATTTATCTTTAGTTGTTGTTGTAAAGTGACTTCTTTCATCTACTTTTAGATATTTGCTTTCGTAACTAAAGTGACCATAATTATTGCAGTTATAACATTGAACCTGAGATATGTCACTTTGTTGTTGAAACTTACCTCTTCCTCTTCCTCTGCTTTGAAATCCTCGACCATGACCAGAGAGCTGATATCTTTCAGTAGGTTAATATCTTTATTTTTCTTGTGTTGGGTCTAAAATATGGTTTATATTTTGCTTTTCTAGGCAATTGGGTTTTCGGTCCATATGGTTGGGAGTGTTTACAACTTAGATGGTGTTTACAGCCGTGAACCTATTTGCGGTTGTCTATCTCATATAAATAGTGTTAGTGGAGTCGTAAGGGTGTACAACTAGAAAGGAGCTTAAGTGTGTGTACTCTAAGGTGTTCTACATATACAAAGTAGAGAAAGTGCAAGTGTGTGTGTGAATCTCATGTATTGATCATCATTCATATTATTAAATACATTGAAGATTCATCTTATTCTTCTTCTCATTCTTCTCGATTTTGATCTTCCATCATCCAATTGACTGGGATTCCGCACCATCAATTGGATCTGATTAATATGTCAAGCAAATTTGGGACTTACATTTGGTATCAGAGCTTGGATTGTATCAATCAAATTGGCAAGATCTGGAGTGTTTTTGCACTATTTCTTGAAGGATTTTGCGTTTTTGGATAGTTTTTTGAAAAATATTGGGGGTTTGTTCATTGAGTTTTTCATAAAAACGAGTTTTGGATCCAAAATGGGTGAAAAACGTTGTTTTTTCGTGATCCGAAGAATGGTTCACCGCTTATCGGAAGGCTTCACAGCCGATCAGAAGATTAGTTCTCGGCCGAACCAAAGAAGCGTTCATGGCCTAACAGCGTTTCCAGCTTCTGACGTTCTCGGTCGCACATCTCGCACTTGTTCGGTTCTTGGATAGTTCTCGGCCAGCAAGCTCCAGCATGTGATCGGTCTTCACACGCATTGTCGTCGCCTTCAGTATTTATTCAAAAAAAAATTGGGGTGGCCAAGAATTGAACCAAGGTCCCCTACCTTCTAAGTCCACCGCGTTACCAGTTGGCTAGGTTGCATCATGTTACTCTCCTTCCCAATATAATTCAAAAGGACTCCCTGTTTCGCTTCCTAGATTTGCATTTTTGACAAATTTTGCCCAAAAATTCAATTTTACAAATTTTAAAATTTCATTTTCAACCTAAAAGTTTTGGTTTTTAATTTTTGACTTTTGACCTTAAAAAATGACTTTGACTTTCAAGTTTGAGCTTTGACTTTAAATGTTGACTTTCTCGTTTAACTTTCAAATTTTCAAATTTAGCTTTTCGTTTTGACTTTTAAGGTTGAATTTTTAAATTTGACTTTTAAGGTTGGCTTTTAGGTTTTTAGTCAAAGGGCATTTTTGGTAAACAAGGAGTTCCTCAAACATCCCGGTCAATGAAGTTTCGTGTTCTAAATCTTATGAAGCTACAATTAAATTTCTTCGTGAACAAATTGATTTGCTAAAAAGGGAAAATGAGGACATTAAATATGAAGGATATACTCTTAGGAAAGGTCAAAACCTCTTAAATGAACAACTAGACCTTAAAACAAAGGACTTCCGAAAACTTCAAGAAGAATATAGCCACAAATGGGCGAATTATAAATATGTTAAGGAACAGCTTGCTAACCTGACTACCAAACTTGATGCATTAAAAGCAAAATATAATAATGCTGAATTTAACTTTAAGAAATTTGATGTGTCAAGTGGGGTAGTTGCTTCCATGATAGAAAAACAACTAAAATTCAAAGATAATCAAAACAAGGGTGTAGGGTATAATAGTGTTCCTCCTCCCTTTAATGAGAACTATAACCCACCCTTTAAAACCAATGACGAAGAAATGCCGGCTCAGTATGGCCAAACCCCTATCCCAGCTTCAGTTAATACATAACCATATGGGGCCTATTGAGGTTATTCTGGTGAACGTTTCTGATGCTTCTACTTCATATGTAGGAAAAGTGGTAGAATATGACACTACTAGAAAAACAGCCTTTTACGACGCTCATTGTGCGTCATAAAAGGCTCAGACGACGCGCAAATGCGCGTCAAGGAAGGCCATGTCATAAAGAGAGACGACGCACATTTATGATGCTCATTTACGGCGCGCAATTACGATGCGCGTTTACGACATGCAATGCATATCAAGGAAGGCCTTGTCATAAAGGAAGACGACACACATTCGCGTGTCGTAACCTTACGATGCGCGTGTTAATGACACACAATGCGTATCAAGAAAACCCATGTCAAGAAAGGCCATGTCATAAATGAAGATGACACACATTTTTGCGTATCATAATTTTAAATATTTAAAAAAAATATTCTTTATAGATTTACTTATTTTCAAATTAAATTTGTATTTAATGTTTCATAATAGAAAATAAAATATTATATACAAAAAATAGAATCCATTGCATAAATTTAATGTCATACAATTCTATTTCTTATAATATATAAATTTGCATCTAATCTACTATGTACATCAAATTCCAACTAAGTAGTTGCATCTTTCCTTTCATAATTCTTTAAGACTAATGCTCCAAACAGCTGATTATATGGATAAGCAGTTGTACATTGGCCCATCTCACTCAATAATGACTTAGCCAAATTCAACTCCAAGTCTTTACTGCATCTTGCTGATAATGCTGCAAGATTTAAATCAAGTGGCTTCATATTCCTTTCTTCCATCAACTTTACCTGATGTACAAAATACACAGAAACAAAAAAAACATTGTAGAGGAAGGGGTAATTTGGGAAAATGTGAGGGGTGTAATAGAATAAGAATGCAAATACTTAATACCAATTTCATGCCATGATGGAAACCTATTGTCACTACTAGAAAGTAGAAATGTTTCATGTAGAGTTAGTTGTTCCGCTTCACCTTAGTTACTAAAGAGCATATGGAGACTGATATTCTCTGAATCACATCAACAGCTGCTCCAAACCTGGTATTCTCTGCATCACATCAACATCTGGCTGTAAAATCAATGAGCGTAACAAATAACTTTTTACAATTTTACTTTTGAAGATCATTAAGATTTGAAGATCATACCTTTGCACCACATAAAACTAGAAGATGGAGAGAGCTAGACTCCATATCCTTAACAGCCCCACCTAAGGAGATGGAGTGATCCTTTTCATTTTGATCACATTCATCCAAATATGGAATCTCCATTTGTCAAAAACATACAATCAGAATTAAGAACAATATTTTATATTAAAAATAAGGGAAAATCAATAGCAAAATGAAAGTGAAAATGAAGTGAATTGACATTCTAACTTGTTTCTTGAGGATAGAGTGCAACTTCATCTCCTGATTCAGCTATTGTATCTGTAATCTTTTGGATATGACTGAATGCCACATCTTTGAGATGGTCACCCATGCGTGTTTGAAAGAAATGGTAATTATTACAAAAAAACAAGCTTTCTTATATAAAAAAAATATGGGTATGGAAAGGTCAAAGGTCTGAAGTCTAAATTAAAGAATTTATAAAGAAAGAAAGAGAGGGAACCTTGAATCATGTGAGAAGGCTAGCGTTGTAACAAGGCCAAGATGTGGTTTCTTCACTACACGATGCATCTTCATATTACTAGAATTCAATATAAATATGTCCCATTGGATCGTACCTTTGCAATTAATGCATCAATGTTTGTCATTCATATAAAAACTACTATAGATTCTTCATCTGAGAATTGAGATGTTTTATTTTGAAACATATCCATTTGACCAGAAGTAGATTTATACACATGCTAAGTGATAACATGAAGTTTAAGAAAAGCAAATGGAGTCTTACATTGCAAGAAACCTCCCATCATCTTATACGCTTCCATGTACTAGTGTTCCACTTGAAAATACTTCCTCCCCGATCTACCCATGATAAAAAATGTTCAAACAAATTAGTTCACTATTCCAAACAATATTGCATTAAAAACATCAGTCAATGTTTACATAATCAAAACAAAAAAGAACAGAAAATGAAAAATAGCAATTCCATTGATTCCCAAGAAACTCGTTCACAACAATTCCATTCATGGTGTACATCATAGGAGATAACCAGTATCCCCACAACCACCATTTCTTTACGTCCTCTTTGAAAACAAAAAGAAAGTTTTAGTTGACAGTAAAAATGGATCAATAGTCATGTTTCAGTATGCTTCTAAACAATTAGTACCTCGAACAAGAACAAAGCCACCCAAAGCAAAGACTAAGAGAAGTGCAAATGAACCAAACGTGTTTGCAACAATCATATTTCAACCCAATGAACCGAAACAATTCTGAAGACATTTGGTTAACAAGCGAAAGCATAAGATATTGCTTGAAGAATCTGTAAAACAAGAAATATCCGTTGAATAAACATATGCAAATAAATTTTTTTTTTGAGACTTTCAATCTGTGATTTTGTAATGTAATATAATTAATTACCTTGTAATATTATAATTGAAACCAACTACGTAATAAGTGAGAATCACCCAAACAACAAATTCAAGAAACGAAACTGGAATCTTGAGAATCACCCAAACAACGGCTTCAAGAAACGAAACAAAACAGGTGAAGACAGAAACATATATTCATATGATCTTCCATCTCCAGTGGCTCCAGTGCTCCACTCACCGGTTGTACCACAAATCCTTGAAAGGCTCTCCCAAGTCCATGAGCAAGTCCAAGAATACCATTCGGTCTGGCACTTTCAACAGGTTTCCTCACTACACCAGACACCCCAAAAGCAAAACCTTGTGCAAGAGATTCTATCCCTTGTAAGAATCCGTCCCTACCCCTGTTATTCTTCTTGACCATACCTGGGAACGTAATTTATTACTTAGGTATGGTGTAGTGTGGTTTGACTTCTACTGTAATGTGCTTGACTAGGGAAAAAAAAGCTAAACCTGTTTTGAGCGCAGTTGTAGAAACTGTCCATCTGTGGAGAGCTCAGCAAATCCTTTACTTAGAGATGCCAAAGTGGAGCTTGTCATACCCAACACATCCACAGAGAAAATTAAATTTAGAGGATTAAATATTGGAACTAGCTTCCATATATATAAATATAATATAATTTATATGACAACAAGGGACTCACTGATTACATTTGGTGTCAAAACCTTTAGGTGCATCAGATAAGGAGCACCATTTCCATTTCCATCTCTGATTCCAATGACTTTTACACATAGTGGTGCCAATTTTCATCGTCCATGAAAAAACAATAAATTCAATATACTTTTTTTACTTAAAAAAAATTAAAATTAAGTTAATACCTTCTAGAGACTTAAAACATCTGTTGTTAGCTTTGTAGCAGCATACCATGCTCTTTTGTTAACAACTTGACAAATTTCTGTTCTAAGTAAAGGCCGAACCAAATGTTTTTTCACTAAAGATGTTCACATCAAGATTCTAGCAAACCCTGGAACAACTTATCTTGATAAGCTTGTTGTTAGTAACACCACACCCTTTATCTCCATCTGAAAATAAATAAAATATTAATTGAGAAAATAAAAAAAATAAAAATTGGTTATAACTTATTACTTATATCAATAAGGTTCCCGGATGCCTTCACTCTTTGTGTAGCCTTTAAAGCAAGAAGACCCCCATCATCATGACCAACAAGAACAACAGAAGAAAGCCCCATTTCTTTACAAAATGTTAGAAGCATATCAACCTAAAATAATATTAAACTGATCAATAAAGAATAAAATGGTATTTTACTATTTTACTATTTTATAATTTAAACAAACTAACATGTAGAAAAAATACCCTCAGAATCTCCATCTACAATTCCATGGCAGAGAGAAGCACTCACTATGTTTCATCGTCGATGATCATACACAGTTGAGTTCAGATGAAAAGCAGGCTCACCTATAGTTTGCCCATCCATCCAGAACGACTACACAAAACAATACACATGTTTCAGAAGGCAACATATGGGTATTTTGGTCTTTTTAACAAAGTGATGATATTGAATTTATACCAGTGTAGAAGGTTTATCTAGACCAACACATTAATTAATCATTGGAATACAATTAATTTTTTATAACTAAGAGCAATATTATTATTATTATATAATATAAGACAATGCCTTTACGACTGAAGAAAAATCATCATCCAAGATAATGATGTCACTGCTTTCTTTTGCAACTTCAGTTCCTTGGATGCCCATAACAACACCAACATCAGCCTACAGTTTCAATTTCAAAATAAAAAACATATAAATAAAATACAGTAAAAATAATTACATTGATCATAAAAAAAATCTTTAATTATTACCTCATCCAATATAATGAAGACAGCTCCCTTATGCTTAACGTCAAAAAGACTAAAAATCTACACACATATACATATATGAAACTTTTTAAACCTTAATGCCATATGCAAATTAATTTCACTTATATTTGGTTCATCTGTTTAGTGAAATTATTTGCATAAATCACTCAATTTTGTAAATTGGCCCATGGAAATGAAAATAAATTGGAGGAACAACAACAACATACATACCCTATTTGCAAACAGATTCTTTTTCCTTTTGTTCTTGAACAAAGCTAGTAGAAATTCTACCTGCATATATAATAGTATTGAACATAATTAAACATGTGATATTGAGATACATATTTAATTATTTATCTACATAATTACGATTTTTAAATAGAAATTCTGACATAAACTACCTTGCTAAAGAATAGAAAAAGCAAGAGTCCACCATGAAATAACAACAGCCCATTCAACAACAAGGATGATGCATGATTACAAGCATCGCAAGGATTTACTGTTGTATCAAAAAATGGAATTAAATTTTTATTTTTATTTATTTCAATGTTCATATAATTAGGAATTAAAAAATGTTATTTATATAAACAAATTTTTTGTTAATTGTGAATATATATCAGAATTTTTGTTTTTATCTATTTTAATATTATATAACAAGGGTATTTTATTCTTTTTAACGAAAAATAAATAAAAAACGGAATTGAATTCCTTCCACCCTCCTAATGAAATCCAGCAAACATAGTAATTCTAGGACTCCAACGGAATTGAATTGCCTCTATTTAGCAACCAAACATGCCATGGAATGGAATCTCATATACCAATTCCATCAATTCCCTTGGTTTTTAGTTAAAGAGCAATCTATTACCTTGGCAATGTCAAGTTTACCAAGCTGAATAACCAACTCAAATCTATAATCAGGGTCTGTAGCAACTTCCAAGGCCTATTCAACCTTTCCCCATGACCCCTGAAAATGAGCAACACTATTGAAGAAAACAACCAGAATTCGTTTATAAAAAATATAATATATATTTAAGATACAAATTTTTGTAATAACAATATAATATAAACTCTACCTATTATAATGCTCCTTTCGGATTCAGGGTAAAACTCCATTAGCTCATTCTATGTCTCCACGCATCACAAGTGTCTTGTACTCGATTAACGTTAGGAGCAAAGTGTAACCAATGACACTAAAACATAAAAAATTAAAGAAAAAAAATTAGCATAAATGTTGATGATAATTGTTTATTTAAAGATTATTATACCCACTCACTTGAATTCTTTGTTAATGAGATAAACCCTGCTTTGGTTAGCAAGAAACCCAAGAAGATACATAGGTTGATCCAAATGGAACATTGTGTTAACCTGAAACAAATGTCACATTAAATATTATCAAGAATCATGATCTCACCCTTCACACCAATCAAAATATCAAACCCAAACGAAAAACAAAACCAATTAGTCATCTAGATCAGGATAATTAATATTTATATTTATATAGTTTGATATAATGGCATCAAAAAGTTACAGGGGTGGAATACTATTAAAACCAGAAGACATACCAGTAGAATTAATATATCCTAAAGTGGACATACATGGTGATCACTAACTATTTTCATACCATGAAACAAAGCCTTCATCAACGACTCCAAAAACAGGGTCGCTCATAGAACCCAAATGCTGACAAACGGATGAGTGATAGACAACATCCTCAGACGCTGAACTTTCAACACACTTGTATAAAATTGATTTCTTTCACAGATAAGGTCATTCATTTTCAAAAGACCCTCTATCTATATTCAACACATTATTAAAAAAGCAAGGTTTTAACCAATGCTGGATTATATAGCTCTACTTGGGTGACCTATGTTGGAATAATCCAAAAGTTTAGAAGAATTTATCTAGTTTATTTTTTGAACTTCTAGTCATTATCCTTTCTTCCTGCATTTTAGAGATAAACCCATCTAGTTAGTTTGCTTTGTTTCTTTCAAGTATAAGTAGGAACGTTATTTATGATGTTACAGTGAGTTTTTTCAGTTCAATAAAAATCCCAGCACAAAGTTGGACAAAAATACCCCTCAATTGCTTCTTCTTGTTCTCTGTTCCACTGTTCTTACTTCTTGCTATTAGATTTAAGCAGCCACCTTCCCTCTACCATCTTCAGATGCAACCACATCACTCAGTGGAGGCCATGAATCAAACTTTGATCCGAAAGAAACTGTCTCAAAATTCTCAATCATTCGAATGATATTGGATTTTGGTCTTTCATGAATACGTAAATGTTCCTGTAAATCAATGCGTTATTTATTATAATAAGAACCTTGGAAATTTATATTTATATTTATATAGTTTGATATAATGTTTACTTCTGCAGCTCCATTTGCAACTTTTCTTTCTTCAAGATTAGTATTTCTTCCAACCCACACATAAATTTATGTTCCACAATCTAGAAGACAACAATGGTGTGTGTCTAGTAACTTCTTTGTCAATGAATCAGCAGCTACAGGTATTGCTTTCCCTTTATGATTCTTAAAACAAGAAAAAAAAATTAGAATTTTGTTAATTGTTGAATCAAGAGATAGAATAGTAATAGAATAATATAATAAAATATTACCAAAGTAGCTGAGTAGGATAAGCATGAGTACTTTGAGCATCATTTGTAGCTGTTTTCTTTGGAAGTGGAGCAAATCCACCAAAGAAACCCCAGAATTTTCCAGCTTCAACATCATCCATTAATCTCCCATCATCTACTCAAATCAAACATATACAAGTAGAAATGAGATTGCAAGGGCTTTTCTGTAATTTTCCATTTTTATAACATAATGCGCACAAAATCACATACCAATGGTAGCTATGTCACACTTGTTACTATGGTAGGTGGTTTTGATATAAGTAGCATTTTTTTTATGAACACATCTGGTGGAGCAATCTCCAATTGCAAAATTGTTTCAATCGCTAGCGATCTTGAATTGCATTTTTGGGAACTAATCTAGAAATAATGTTTCAAGTGATGCACCCTGCAATTAGTGAGTAGCGTTTCATCTTCCTCGGCAAGCCATGGTGGCTTGTAGAATTGACAAACTACAAAACCAATAATTAGGAAACACAAAAAAATTACTGAACGAGAAAATTATAGAACCAGAAATTGAAAAAACCCTAACCCTTTTATTTCAATTTCTTGGCCCTATGAGCGGACGAAAATCATCGATCGACTAGCAAGCGATCCTTGTAGGCGCCATGGACCTCTCGACAGACAGCGTCGATGTCATCTTGTTAATCAGCTTCTGCATCGTGATTGACTTGCAAGCGAACTGTTGGTGTGTGGTTTTATGAGTGACAAGATGCGTCACACCAAATTGACTTGCGGGAACATCATCCATTGGTCGCCCAAGGATGGGGTTGGAAAGCTGCAAACGGTGATGGTGGATGAAGTGTTGGTCGATAAGGCCCGTACATCATCGTCGTGCGAGGCCTGATGATTCAGTGTCGATTGGAGGTAGTGTTGGTCGAAGAGGATTTTAAGAACTTCAAAAATATGAAATTATCGATCATCAACACACCAAGTAGCAATTCAGAAAAATCGCATATTGAAGTCAAAAATATGATTTCAGGAACTTCACAACTAAAAATCGTATATCTGGAACCGACACAATGATTTTAGGGTTTCTTTTAATCAAAGAGGATTTCACAACATACGAAGAAGATGGAGGAGAGTATCAGGCAGGGTTTTCAATATTTTGGTATTTGATTTCCTCATTGGCAATTAAAAAATTGAAGAACGCGCGTTGATGAAAAAATTATAAAACGACAGTTCTACACGACGAACTTTTTTATGGTAGGTGCCCTCCGTATTTTTATTTTTTTTGTTGGACACTAGTTTTAGCGCACACATAAATGCGTGTCCTCTATGCTTCATATTTTGGAAAATTGACATCAATTTTTAGGGTCCGAACAGATGTGTGTCCTCTATCAGTGTATGTCATTGATTGTGCGTCGTAAAAAGTTGTTTTTCTAGTAGTGTGACAACAAGGAGAGTACTATTGAACAAACACATGATTCCTTGAACTCTAAATCTATTGCTTTTAATCAACCTGCTATTGTTAAATATATGCCACTAATTCAAGCTAAACAGAGTGACTATTGCAGGTGTGCTTGTGGGAGCAATCAGAGACAAGGCAAGGGTATGCCACCTGGGACAGGAAGAAACAATTCTTATGTGAAGAAAAAGACATGTTTTCACTATGGACCACCTGGAGACATTGCTAGAAATTGTCCAAATCGTGCATACGTTCCCAACTATGCACAAGCCTGGTAGAACGCACAAAGAGGGGGGTTTTTCCAAAAGAAACCCTTCGAGGCCACGTTCGAACAATGGTGACTGGAACATGCAGAAGGCCATGAATCCAACTTCCAAGAACAAGAAGGGAATTCCAGCCAAGAAGACAAATCAAAGAGATGCTTCGGTGAAGCCAAGACCGGTTAGGTTAAAGCCATCTCGATAGCCGACTTCAAGTTCAAAAGCAAGTAACGAGGTACCCATCCTCTCAAATAAGAAATGGGTTAAACTCAACTACAGATGGGTACCAAAGGTTCAATCTCCCAAACCTTTTAATGATTCTAATATTTCTACATCTTCTGTTGGTGATAACCAGGATATGTCATGGGAGAGAGTACCTTGAAAGGATGACAAAGGTCGAGCCAGTTTCAAAATGGATTGGGTTCCAAGGACCAATTGATCCTGCTATATGCTCGAGCAGCTATGGATGCATATCATCAGACATCGGTTTGTTGATAGTGGTTGTTCCTGGCACATGATAGGGAACATATCTCAATTGTACAACACTCAGAACTTAGTTTGAGTGTATGTGTCCTTTGCAGGAAAATGGAAGAAAGGAAAGGATCACACATGGGGTTTTGTGCTTAACGATGTGAAGAATTTTTGGATCTGTTCTGAGATAGAAATTTGTGTGTTGTTCTCAGACCTTCTGGATGCAAATTCAATCGGTGACTTACGGTTTGAGTTTTCTTCTCGACTCTCCTGATTTTTTATTGCATTGATTCATTTTAAAGATAATATTTTATTTTCTTATAGTTTTTCGTTAGTGGGTATTGTTTGGGAAGTGATATGAAGTGTAGTGCTAAAGGGAAATTTATGATGCGTGTAATGCACTTAAGCCGAATTGTCTAGGCTTTGTGTTCAATGTGCTGGTAGGCACAAAGGATTTAAATGGACTAGACTAGGCATAGATGGACTGTGAAAAGACTTGACAAATATAAACATAGATAGTTTCATTTGGACTGACCATACGACGCTCAGGTAGATTGAGCAGTGAGATCAACATGGGAACCTGCGAGATACACTAAAAGTTAATTATCTATAACTATGGCTCAACATTTCCTTGTTGTATGGACTCATGTCCTTAATTTTGGAACTGATAGGGCGACTGGAGGCTTCTGATAAAGTAGTTCTGTAGAAAATTATTTTCTTTCTTTCTATCTGTTAGTTATATGTTGCCTCTTCTGCGTGACTGGAACATATCCGACCTGGACTGCAACATATGTAACTCCATCTCTATGCATCCTCTTCTATACACAATTCTTTCTATCTATTAGCCATATGCTGTCCCCTCTGTGTGATCGAAAGATCCGACCTAGGACACAACATATGCACCCTACTACCTCTCTAACCCTCTATCTATGTTATTCATATGTTGTTCCTTCTACGTGATTAGAAAACATCCGACCTGGGATATAACATATGCATTTCTATATCTGTCCTCTTTCTTAATGATTGAATACTCACCTAAAGTAAGAAGTTCTTTGGAAGTTCTTGATTACTGGGGTATGTCGGGAAGTGGGAAACACTTTCTAGTACACCTAAAATTGAACATTAAAAAGGTTGTCTGTAGATCTTGCTACTAAATTTAGGTGGACATCAATATCCGTGGTTGTCGTCAGCTGAATGTTCTTCTAGGAATATTATCTAAGATCATAGGGTCAAATACCTTGTCACTTGTAGTATGTCCTAAATTATCACAATTTTTCGTGTTTATGTAGACCACAATACCAACGATTGACTAGATCTACTCATGAAGGTGGAGGTGCGGAAACACAGATTAAAGTTGTTCCAGAACTTTAATCCCAAAAATCACAAAAAGATTTTCTACATAGGTGAAAAGAATCTAGTGCTATGTTATTTTTATTTTTATTTTATTTTATTTTTGTTTTTTCTAAAAAATTGAAAAAGTAAAAAATTTAGTCAAAATTCGTTTAGTTTAAATTTTTTAGATTTTATTTTATTTTAATTTTTTTAAATGTCCTCAAAGTGTTTTATTTTTAATTAAATATTGGATGTATTGGGTTGGATTTGCAGCCCATGGGTATTGGATCGAGTTTGGTCCAGGTATATATAGTAGCTTTCACAGTCGTTTACCCTTTCTCGCTCATTTGTTGATCACGGCCATGAACCGTTATCAGATTCTTTCTCTATAGTTTTTCTCAATTCATCATCTCATCTTGTTTTTCAACCGAAATTGCTTGCTGCATCTTGTAGGTACACCCAAGGCGACTCCATTCATGCTAAAATTAACAGCGATCTACCGTGGTTAGTGGGTGTATTAAAGGAAAATCGATTTTCGGCAATTGATGAACTGTTCACGGTCGTTGAAGCCTTCACGGCCAATGAAGCGTTCACGGATGTGAACTAGTGTGTAGTCGTGAACCCTAGTTTGGACATAAACTTGATTTTTTCCTTTCTTTGATTCAATCAAATTTAAAGCCTAACTAATTGACAAATGAGAAAACTTGTTTTTCATGTTTTAAATTTCTTGTTTTCTCACTTGGCTCAGTTAGTGCAGGTCAGCAATGGCTAATATGACGTTTGCTAACATCCATAACCTTTCTCATCTTTATGGTTGATCCACCAGTTGCACATAGTGACTTTAAGTCCATGGTGCATGGACTGAAGAGATGCTGCCTCGCTTTTTCCCTATCATCAAGTCTAGTCATTTACCCTGGATTGATAAAGCAGTTCTGGAGCAAAGCTGTTGTGCTCAGAGGAGAAGATGATGAAGTCTCCATAGAATCAAACGTCAATGGAAATAAGTGATGGGATTTTATACAAAAAGTCCTATGTGTGCATGCAACCCTAATTGGATTTATGTTTTCATTATTAGACATACAACTTTATGAACACAAAAAAGAAACCAAGCATGCTCCTACTATTTTCGAAATTCACATAGGAGAATAGAATACATACCTTTTGATGCAATGTAGTAATAACAACTAGTTCCTTGAATTTCCTTTGCTCTTGAAAGCAAGTACCAAAAGTGTAGTACCTCTAATTGCTTACAAACACCAAGAGCAAGAGGATAACTTGGGAGAAGAGAATGAG
Source organism: Lactuca saligna (assembly GCF_052625555.1). Lineage (NCBI taxonomy): Eukaryota > Viridiplantae > Streptophyta > Magnoliopsida > Asterales > Asteraceae > Lactuca > Lactuca saligna. Next base: position 17,814,522 of record NC_136418.1, read on the forward strand.
GTTGTAACATCCCAAAAATCGAGGCCAAAAATTTCATTTTTAATTAAGTAATTCATAACATAGTTTACCAAACATTGCCAATGTCACATCCATTTATAAAAAACATAACAACATTTCCGAAAACCATATCATCGAAGTAATAAAAATCAGAGTACAATCCTAGAAAACTTCATGCAGAAATCATGTGAGTGTGTGCGATGCGCTGCTACACCGCCGGCTCCTTCCCTTTGGACGAAGAGGTACCTGAAACCAAAACTAAAATTGTAAGCACAAAGCTTAGTGAGTTCCCCCATCATACAAACACCATACAATAACAAAGCATACATACTATCGGGAAATTCTTGGGTGCCCGACCTACCCTGTACGGCCATTCTGGGGTGCCGACCTACCCGTGTAAAGCCATTCTGGGGTGCTGACCTACCCGTGTCAAGCCATTCTGAGTTGCTGACCTACCCGTGTCAAGCCATTCGGGGGGTGCTGACCTACCCATCGGTCCTAATAACCGAACCTCGGGGACAATTCCACCCCCTACTTCTACTATCACATATATCATAATAGAAACATACTATCAGACATATATGGGGTGTCCGACCTACCCTTTGGTCCTAACAACCAAACTCTACTGATATCACATAACATATCATGCTAGCATATAACATATCAGGTAGTAGCAAACCTAGATGAATATAACAAAGACAATCATCTAACATACAACTCCGACTGGTGGGCCGACATTATGGTCGTAGGCCCCTGCTACTGGAAGGTAACTCACCTCGATGTTCTGTAGCGTCTGAACTGTCATCGGCATGAAGGTCGGCTGCCTTCGACTCCTCAATCCCTACACGACAATCCTTAAGTCAAGAAACAGAACATATGACCCAAACCAGGGTCAATATCTTAACTAGTCAAGGTCATCCTTGGTCAAAGTCAACATCCAGTTGACCTGACTTGCCGAGTTGGCCTGCCAACTCGCCGAGTCCATACTCCATTAATCTGATACAACCCTGACTCCACTCGTCGAGTCTAGCAAAAAATCGATGAGTTCTTCATCTTCAATTTATCGAGACCAACCTCATCCGACTCGCCAAGTTCTTACTTGAACTCGGCGAGTTCCTCTCCCTCATAAGAACATGTCCAGTCTATGACTCGTTGAGTTGTATGAACAACTCGTCGAGTCAATCTTCAAAGGTTGGGATATTCCCTTGCACTCATCGATTCTGTTCATACACTTGTCGACTCCTATGATTCTCAGGTCCTTTTTCGCATCTAAATATCTACGAGACTTGCCTCCCTAACAACTGGTCCATTCGCGGAATGGATTTGGCGGTCATTACACCTCGACTCGTCGAGTCCAAAGAACAACTCGGCGAGTCCATCCTTGACCATTACTATACAACCGATTTAAGTGGGTCTTAACACATCAAAACCATAGATCTGGCATCCTAATGTCCATTTTATACATAAAGTTCCAAACTTGGTGCACACGCATGGGTTTTTTGGCTCAAAAATCCATAAAAGGTGCTCTACAATGTGCATGGGGCTCTCATGGCCATAAAGTTGGCACCTTTATGCCATGAGACCCCTCCAATGACTCAAATTTTAAAGTAGAACCTCATGAATCACTTTACAAATCCTAAAATGGCTTAAGAAGCCCTAAATGCACCATAAATATAAGCCCTAAAGATGAACAACCAAAAAGGAAGACCAAAACAGGGGGCATTTACCTTGCTTGAGCCAAAGATTGAATAAGATCTCTTGATCTACAAGCCCCAAATCAGATTTCCCAGCTTCTTCCTTCCTTTCAAGCTTCACAAACCAACCAAGAGCACCAAAATGACCTTAGAACAAGCAAAACAGCTAGGGTTTCGATACCCAACTTCTTGGGAGCATAAGGGACGATGGAGCTTGCAATAAGACGTTTAAATAGGGTGCAAACCCTCAAATTTAGGGTTTAAATCCTGCAGCATCTACTCGCCGAGTTAGTCTCCCGACTCATCGAGTTGGTCACTTAAAATGTCTGTGGATCTCGACTCTACTCGACGAGTTGGGCCTCCAACTCGTCGAGTCACAGAGAAAAACATAATAATACTTTGAATTAAATGCGTACCAGGAATCGGGTGCTACAGAGGCACCAAATAACGTCCAAGAGCACTAAAGAATGCTTAGCCACGTTTTTGGGTGCCCTAGGGGTCCTTATATATGTGAGGCTATTAGGGTTTTGAACTAGGAAACCCTAATTTGACTGCTTAGGCCCTAAGCAGCCCATAGACTCCATCCTTAGAGGCCTTAGACGATTTTTTATGGGTTTCCCCATAGATTTCGCCTACTCCATCCTCTATGGAGTTCATTAGCCCAAAATCCAACTATCACACAATTGACAGTTTTAGTCCCCTTTATTTAATTAATGTCTTTTAACCACAAAATTAATTTCCTAATTAATTCTTAACTAATATTAATTAAACAAGATGATTTCTCTTTTAATATATTATTCATATAATATATTAATAAATCATAATTATTCTCTTTATCCATAAATCATCCTATTAAGTTGCTTTGGTGAGGGCGACCCAAAAGGACCATGCTCGCGATCGAGTCAAGTACGTACCAAAATAGTTATGGGCTTAGACACTAATCCAACAGTCTCCCACTTGGATACGTCTAAAAAGTATTATGCGTATGACTTCAGATCCTGATCAGCAATCATAGCTTTCAAAAGTCGCTGTCAACTCTGATCTTATCAGACACGTGTCCTTTAGACAAGGGTTAAAATATTCCTCCATTATAGATACCATATGAAGTGAGACACGGATTCTAATCATTCTCTATGTCCATTTGTTGTTTTCCGATTTTTGATTTGTGATGACCGACTCGGGGTAAGCATCACCAACATGCTCGAAGCATTGGGCTGAAGGATGATATTAGTTTTAGTAGTTAGATAATATTAAAATTTGTAAAATGTAATTGACATTTGATGATAAATAAAAGCTGGTATTTGTGAGTGAAGTGCTGCTATCTCTTGACAATCTTTTACTAATATTTCTTTTTGCATGTTTTGACTTCTAGAATAATTATGTTATGGTTTATATCATATTATTCAAACTCTTCATAGTCAGTCATATTTGGAAATAGATATGAATCAAGACTATCATGGGTTGGCTTGTAGAGGTCTAAGATAATAGACAAAGCGACACTACAACACTCATGAGTGCTCATAAGTTATGAGTATTGGATTCAAGCCACGCTCACTTGTATCACTTCATGGAATTTATCTCGAGTGATCGTGAGACGGTAATATCATATAAGTCTTCAAACCTAGGGATATGATTTGTTGCCTATGATTTGGTTATGCATTGATTGCACGAAAACGCATTGGTAACTCAATGCTATAAACCGTGCTTTTGTGTGTAATTTAACAAGTAGTAGAGCAAACATATGAGTCGAAGTTTATCTGTTCCTTCTAGGATTAGAACCGATATCTGTGCCCCTCGATGATTTTGTTTTGACCTATGTACCGGGCCCGGTCAGAACTAAATTGATGTGTTCAGTTAAGTTCTATGTCAAACAAATTCGAAATCGGGAAACAAATGCTGGACAATAAGCAAGAACATGTTCCATGTATTTGTCCGGCTGATATCTCGAACAAAGGATTATATGATCACATATATAAAATGGCACTTCATTGTTCAACAGAGTTTACAGAGCTACAATTGCTAACGATTCCTGAAGTCATACTTGTAACTATAGTTATTAGACTTATCCAAGTGGGAGACTGTTGGATATAGTCTCTAAGTCCATAACTATATTTGGTGTGTACTTGACTCGACCTGGCATGGTCCATTTGGGTTGCACTTCACCCGAACAATTTATGGATAATATTTTGAGAATAGTATAAGTTATGATTTATTAATATATTATAAGTTCAAATGTATTAATATAAAATCATATTATTTAATTAGTGTTAATCTATAAATAATCTAGGATTAATTTAGAGATCAAAGGTATGACTAATTAAATATGGGCTCTTGTATTTATATAGTGTGGGCTAATGCTTATTTGGAATGGGATAGGCTTGCATGGAAAGTCCATGGATACTCCACGGAGCTTTAGCCCATGGATCTCATGGAAATCAAAAGACATGGGTATTAGGGTTTACATGGATGTAACCCTAATCCACCACACTATATAAAGGAGGCTTTGGTTCTTGAAATGAGACTAGTAGTAGTGAGTATATTAAGAGGGTCGATTTCAAGAAGGTTGTTACTATTCTCTCAAAGTTCCAAAGTTTGTGGTGATTTGTGACTTCCATTTGAGGCATCCAAACTATTGGTGTTAGGCTCTAAAACTCCAAGCAATCAACTACAACTACAAGGTAAGTAATTCTACTAGCTTTATTTTATTCAAGTTCCCCATGCCATGCTAGATGGGATAAGAACCTTGGAAAAATAATTATTTGCATGTATCTTAGTCAAACATAGATCCAAGGTTTCTAGGGTTGCATGTACACCATAGGAGTGTTAGAATGCTAAAAACCCATCAAATCTCGCAATCATAATCCTTTACCACAATAATCCACCGACACTGCCTCATATTCAGATTTAGCTGGTCCATGGGATACCTCAGGCTCTTGTGGTATATGTAAATGGTACAATGAACCCCATAGAGGTAATGGTGCCAAATATTGAGGGTGAAAACCATAGCCCCCAACTCGAAATCACGCGTCGGCTAATTCGCCTCGTGAGGCTTCGGCTACCTGGAAGCGTAAGCTATAACATGCCCTCTCTGCATCAATATTGTGCCCAAACCTGAGATGGACATGTCTCAGTATACTAAAAAGTTCTCCATGACCTCTGCCAGGGCTAAGATTGGCGCCTCACACAATCTGTATGTCAACGTCTCAAATGCGGCCTGCTTCTCAGGCCCCCAGCGAAAGACCACAGTTTTCCTCGTCAACCGGGTCAGGGGCACAAATATCTTGGAGAAGCTCTGAATGAACCTCCAATGGTAGCTTTCCAGTCCCAGGTAGCTCCGAATCTCAGATGGATACCACGGAACCTCCCACCTCATCACGGCCTCCACCTTGGCCAGGTCAACCGAAATCCCGCTCTGGTTGACAAGGTGCCCAAGAAACTGCACCTCATGCACCCAGAACTCACACTTGGAGAACTTAGCATACAAGTTTTACCTCCTCAATGTACCAAGTACCTCCCGCAAGTGCTCCTCATACTGCTCTCGTGTCTTGGAATAAACCAAGATTTCATCGATGAAAACTATCACGGACCGATCGAACATCGGTCTGCACACGCAATTCATGAGATCCATGAACGTGGCAGGAGCATTGGTGAGCCCGAAAGGCATCACCACGAACTCATAGTGGCCATAGCGCATTCGAAACGTTGTCTTCTGCACATCCTCCTCTCTGACCCTTATCTGATGATATCCTGAATGTAGATTAATCTTGGAGAACCAAGATGCTCCCTGCAACTGGTCAAAGAGGTCATAAATCCTCGGGAGTGGTTCTTCACCGTTACCTTATTCAACTCCTAGTAGTCTATACACATCTGATGGGACCCGTCCTTCTTCTTTACAAAAAGAATCGGGTCTCCCCAGGGTGAACTACTCGGTCTAATGAATCCCTTGTCTAACAGCTATTGCAGCTGCGTAGACAACTCCTACATCTCGTGAGGAGCCAACGGATGCAGTGCCTTGGCTATCAGAGTCGCACCATGGACTAGATCGATCCTGAACTCTACCTGCCTCTTCGGAGGTATCCCAGGCAATTCCTCAGGGAATACATCCGCAAACTCTCATAGCACAGGTACCTCGCCCACCGTCGCCTTACCCGTTTCCCGGATATCCATAACATAGGCGACAAACCCTACTGAAGGTAGCGCCTAGCTCTCGCTACTGAACATAAAGCTAGTCCTCGTTGTAGCCTCTCGCCCTGAATCACTAGCTCTCCCCCACTTGGGATCCTGATCTGTACCAACTGCTGCACACATTCGATCACTGCCCCGTTGGGGCTTAGCCAATCCATACCAATAATAACCTTGTTCCCCTGCAAAGGTATGGGAACCAAGTCTACCAGGCAACGCTCCTCGAATAGCCTCAAAATACAATCCTGGTAGACCTCTGATGCTCGCACTGACCGGTCGTCCGCAATCTCGACCTCCAAAGGGCAATCCAGCATGCCCGATGACTCAGGAAACTTCTTGCTAAGCGCAAGAGAGACAAACGATCAGGTAGCACCCGAATCAAACAGTACCTAAACTAGGGTACCGTTCACATGGAACGATCTTAAACAAAGCACATACACAACATATCAAAATCATAGTGACATAACATAAAAGCATAAGAAAGAAATTGTACCCGTTACCACATCGGATGCAGGGTGTGCCTCCTCGGCTGTCAACTGAAATTCTTGGCACTGCATCACTGGAGCCTCTACCTTGGCCTTCCGTCCATCCATAACCCGTGCTGCTGCTGGGGTCAGTGCTGTTATTGGGGCTGCTGCTCTTGCTGCTGTCAATCTAGGGCAGTTGGCCTTGTTGTGGCCCCTATGATTGCAATGGAAGCAAATCAGGTCTGAAATCTACACTGCGGTGGTGGGGGCAGTACAATCCCTGCTATAGTGCCCCTTCTTGCCGCACTTGTAGCAGCTGCATGATCCTGCTCTACAAGCTCCCTCATGCGGCTCTGGCCCGGCTGGCCCTTCGACCTAACGTCGGATCCCTTGGGCTTCTTCCCCAAAACCCCTGAAACCTACTCAGACTCTGCTTTCCTCTTCCTGACATGCTCCAAATCGAGCTCCCTCTCTTGCGCCCTGGAAATCATGGAATCTAGGGTCGGGCAGGCTGAATAGCTGACATGGTCCTGGATATCAACCCTCAACATATCATGGTAGTGGGTCTTGTGCTTCTCCTCATACCCTGCATACTGGGGTACGAACAATGCTCTCTCTCGGAACTTGGAGGTGATCTCTGCTACATTCTCTATAGTCTGTCTCATATCCAAAAACTCTCAGGCTAGCTGCTGAAGCTCCACAGCTGGTGCAAACCCAGCTCTGAATCTGGTCACGAAATCTGACCAAGTCATAGCCTCGATGGCTAGGACTCCCAACAAGTCACCACCCGACTCCCACTAATCTCTGGCTCTATCCCTCAGACATCCCACATCAAAGCGGACCTTCGACCCTTCTGGGCAGAAGCTCGTCAACTGCACAGACTCCATGTTTGTGATCCATCTCCTGGTAGCAATGGGGTCCTTCACCCTATGAAAATCCGGCGCACCACACCCTTAGAATTCCTTGATGTACATTGTGCGCGTACCCATCTGGCTAGACGCCAGGTCACTCATGAATGCTCGGAGGCGATCCTCCATCTGCTCAGTAATCCCTTGCTTGATCGACCAAAAAATAACCAGTGTTGAATAAACGGATGCCTCTCATGATCTCAGATGCGATGAACTCGCGTAGCCCGTCATCAACTTGCTCGGATCCTGCGCCCGAGCCTGATCCTGATCCTGATCCTGAACCTCCTGCTCCATGTTGTGTGATTGCCATACTGCAATAAACACATAAACATCTGGATCATTCATGGTTTCGAGAGGTCTCACACACTCTCCAGGTTCCCAAGTTCCATCTCGACCCTCCTTGACTGGAGTACAGATCCTCTACTTCCAGTAGTACGGACCCATACTACCTTCCACATATATCCGTACTTTCCTCAAGGATTGCTTCAACTTTACCAAGTCCCTTTACCGATACCCTTTCCTACTAATCTAGTCTTAGGCTTTTGTAGGGCACTCTTCGACCTACTCTCCATCATCAGCTGCACTAGGAGTCCTTACTTCCCTTCCCTAACTATCTTGCGAATACTATTAAATATCCGCTCACTAGTTAGATAAAGTTAGCCAGGACACCTTAAGCATAAAGCAAGTAGCATTCGTGCATCGAGTAACCACATCAGGCATAACCTAATCAGGTTATCCTACCGCTGACTAAACAGTCTTAGCATACAGCTCATACAACAAGCATTAAAGGCATCCTCTAGACCCTTAGCCTTACTCTAGCATGCAGTTCTCAGAATCATATATCAGACATACAAGGCATCCTTCTATATCCCTAGCCCTAATCTCGCATGCAGTTCTCAGAATCATGACTCATACACATAACATAACAAGTATAGGTATCTTGGGGAAAACTTACTTGAGCTCGGCCAGTCGCACGCATCACACACATTATCTTTTCTCGAAATTCCTTAACTTCAAATTTTAGAAACTGCTTTCCTTGAAAAATCTTTTAGTCCCTCGTTTTGAGTCCAGACACCCCCGAGGGTGTGTCCGAATCCCTCAAACCAGGGCTCTGATACCAACTTGTAACATCCCAAAAATCGAGGCCAAAAAATTCATTTTAATTTAACTAATTCATAAAATAGTTTACCAAACATTTCCAGTTTCACATCAATTTATAAAAACCATAACAACGTGTCCGAAAACCATATCATCCAAGTAATAAAAATCAGAGTACAATCCCATAAAACTTCATGCGGAAATCATGTGAGTGCGTGTGATGTGCTGCTACACCACCGGCTCCTTCCCCTTTGACGAAGAGGTACCTAAAACCAAAAGTAAAACTGTAAGCACAATGCTTAGTGACTTCCCCCATCATGCCACATACCATACAATCACATAGCATACATACTGTCGGTCAATTCTGAGGTGCTCGACCTACCGGGTACGGCCATTCTGGGGTGGCGACCTACCCGTGTCAAGCCATTCAGGGGTGCTGAGCTACCCGTGTCACGCCATTCTGGGGTGTTGACCTACCCATCGGTCCTAACAACCGAACCTCGGGAACTATTCCACCACCTACTTCTACTATCACATATATCATAACATAAACATACTATAAGACATATATGGGGTGTCCGAACTACCCCTCCGTCCTAACAACCGAACTTCGGGACTATTCCCCTCCTACAACCACTATCACATATCACATATCATGTCAGCATATAGACATATCATAACATACTGTCAGATGTATCTGGGGTGTCCAACCTACCATTCGGTCCTAACAACCGAACTCTACTGATATCACATAACATATCATGCCATCATATAACATATTAGGTAGTAGCAAACCTAGATAAATATCACAAAGACAATCATCTAACATGCAACTCCTACTGGTGGGCCGAAATTTTGGCCATAGACCCCTGCTACTAGAAGGTAACTCACCTCGATGTGTAGCCTCTGAACTGTCCTCGGCGTGAAGGTCGGCTCCCCGCGACTCCTCAATCCCTACACGAGAATCCTTAAGTCAACAAACAGAACATATGACCCTAACCAGGGTCAATACCTTAACCAATCAATGTCATCCTTGGTCAAAGTGAATGCTCAAATCATATTCATAAGCACTCATGACTAGCAAACCTTTGCTATATCTAATACACTTTAGACAATCTACAAAATAATTCATGACAATCTTCTTTCGTACCTACTCCCAAAGCATAAGCGACTGTGGAACGTTAGAATAATCTTATTATTCAGGAAGTCAAAACATTCAAAGTGAAACACAATAATAATCGAATCCAATATGGCCCCAAACTTTTGAGTATAAATGAAACTCCTTTTATTTAGTCACCATATTGATTACACATTGTTCATTGTATAATGTTTCGGGTAATCAACTTATTACTTGAATTATAAACAACAATTGTCCTATGCTCTTAGCATGTACACTATGTTTACCTATTGTCCTTGCTTTGTGAAATAGTATAATTGAATAACATTTTCAATCACACTCATTTCACAATTCCCAATCCTTACCACAAGTGTAAGAATACCAAATTCTTGCCACTTATAGAACAAGTTAGATTCTAACATTTTATGCAATGATCCATTCGTAATGTCGTAGCACCAAAGTCACAAAGACTAGTGCCAATGAAATTACGAAGTCCTTTATTGGAGATTGTTGCAAGTCAATTCCACAGACAGGAAGTCTCACATTCAAAGTACATTCCTTTGAACATCCTTCTTGCATAAACGTTTCTAATCTAGACATAGATTCTTAATTTCCAACTCCTAATATGGAAACATTTCCATATTTTCCATATGACAACTAATTCTAATTAGAATCTTATCTATTCATATACTTCCAACTACTTACAAGTGACAAATCCTTAGCAAACCTCAGATCGTCCTTTGACAGTTGTTTAATAAATTTAGTCGTGTCCGGTTCTAGTCCTTTTCCCTCTAAATGCCCTAGGCATTTGGAAAATTTTAGAACGGTCAAATATTACAGCATATGCAATCGATCCTATACCCGAAGCGTATGGGATACAATTCATAATGGAAAACGTCATACTTTACCAGTTTCTTGCTAAAATATTGTCATACTATTTCTATTTGCCGTGTTCTCAAAATTCGAACTATCAAGAGGGATGTCGTAATCATAATCGAACTTTCAGAATGCAATTAATAAATATATCCTTGACTAACTTTAATTAAAATTTCTTAATCTAAGATTTTAGATTAGAAACGAAGTATAACATTCTCTCCCTTAATTATAGCAAAAAAAACTTTTTAACCCCTGCAACTTTGCAAAGTGAAACTTTTTGTTTTTCTATAATTTATATTGCCAACTTGCAATACTTAAATAATAATCGTGATCCCACTAACATCATGATTATATCTATCCCAGCATAACATTTATGCTCCCACTAGCTTTGACACATATCAGAAAAAACAGTTGGACTTCTAGAAGACAATAGTTATTGACTTCCAAAGTTCCTATTTTCAATAGGATGTGCTTCGATAAGCCTTTATCTAAACTTCTCAAACTCATACACCTTTCCTTTTATAACCCATGTGTGTGTCTAAACGATTCTTGAAGCTATAGTAATAAGTCTCGAGTGTCTAAACTAATTCGCCAAATATCACAATTCGAACTATGAAGAGGGATGTCGTAGTCATAATTGAATTCAAGAAATGCAAATTACACAATGCTATCTTCAAAATCTTTCTTAGTGAAAGTGTTTCCTCACAATCATTTTCCTGAAGGAGAGAAACCTTATGACACTTAGATTTTTATAGTGTATGTGTTTCCATCCATGTGAATTGCCATAACCATAATCGTAAGGTAATGCTTGTGACAAATTCAAACTCTTATGTACAGAACTTGTTCATTCTTAATTTCTTGCCATCAAGGGTCCCACCATTGCTTCCAAGTCATTTAGCAGCTCACCTATGCCAATCAATGTACTTTCATTGAACAAGATGTTTTCCATTATGCAACCTATTGAGAACTTGTAGAACTCATATGCATAATCAACTCAACTGGATTGGCACAAACAAGAATACGTCAACACGATAGGTTACAAACCTCAAGTCGCGTGCTAGTGTTTAATAATAGGTTTAATCTTTATTAGTTATTGAATCTTTTTCAAGATCATTTAGACTCCCACTGAACTCTTGACATATAAGATTCTCTTGTTAAGAAAACATTTCTTGACAAACAAATATTCAAGAGTTAGTGTGGATTCTTATCAAGACAAACACTACACACAATTGCTATTAGTTGGTCTTTGTCTTATCCAAGACATCACAATTTACCAATTTAAAACGTGCAAGAGTAAGAAAACAATTTTCTACTTCACATTTTATGAGTGTGTTAGAACATCTTAAGATGTTTCACTCAATTCACCATCTTGGAGTACGACTCTAAAATTTGATTTTGGAACGATGTGTGACACATCCTTTTGAGTTAACCATTTTAACAATTTCTGATTCCTCTTCTTAGCCATACTAGTGCACTAAGATGTCCTTAGTGGATCAATTGTGTTATGGATCTTAATCATAAAGTCGATCTTAAAACATGATCAAAAGTACTCTCCCTTCTTCTTATATTGGAGAAACTTTTATCTTTCTGCCTAATTGATTCTTTTTATTCGTTCTGCCATTCATTGAAACTTTTCAATGATTCAGAATTACACTTAATCTTGTAAGTATAACCACGTTTACCAGACTTTTAGTAAATTATGACGAATAGTCTTATTGTTATTTGTGGTGGACTTGACTAGTGCACAACATTGTGTTCTAGTCCTTTAGTCCTTCACTTGACTCACATACTTGTGTGATCAAGGAATTAGCCTTAATTTCCTAAGTACCAAGATTTACATACATCAAATGATTCAAATAATATGATTCCAAGCTTCTGTCCAACTAAAACTTGGGTGATGGGAATCTTTCCTTACTTGGAGAAATTTGACACTTCCATAAATAACATAACTAACAATCACACCCATTCATAGAAATACACAAACATCAATTTTTCACAACAGTTTTATTGCAAAGAAAGTAAAAAAATATATATTTTATTCATAAAAGCAGCAGAAAACATGTCCTTACAATGCAAAATCAACGGAAAAACTATGTAATCAAATATTCCTAACAAAACTATCATAACTTTTTAAACTCAAAATATGATCTTTGAATCCATGCGATCATGACCCATTTCATCGTGATCAAACTCATCTTGGTCTTCCATCAAGCTTCCTCCCTTTTCTCTGATCCTGCAAAACACTCAAATGTAGTCTTATCACATTATGTATTAAGAATCAATGAATAGGAACTTAATGGAGTTAGATAGTGGATTTTACCTGAAGAAAAGCCATACGTCTTGACTCTCCTATCTCTTAGATCTCTCAGGTAGACAGGGCAGCTTCGTCTCCAATGCCCCTTCTCTTGGCAATAAATGCAAATTTAATCTTTTGGAACAACATACGGAACTACTTCATACTTTTCCTTTCTCTTATGATCAAACTTTTCGATCATGACATACCTTTTGTTGCCATTGCCTATGTCCATAGAGGTTAGGAAGGCAGATCCACCAATCAACTTTGCTTCTCCAGTGCGCCAAATCATTGCTGATTCAGCAGTAATAAGCAAATAGGTGAGATCGATGAGGGTCACTTCGTGGTCTTTCATATAGTACTCTCTTACAAACTCAGTATATGAGTCAGGAAGCGGCTGAAGAACCCAGTCAACAGCCAGCTCCTCATAGACAATGACTCCTAACATTCTTAAACTATCAATGTGAATTCATCTCCAAGACGTGTTCACACACTGACTTTCCATCTTCATGTTTCATCGCCAATAGAGCTTGGGTGAGCTTGAATTTTTCAAGCCTTTGAACTTGTGGGTTAGGGAGAACAATAGGAGGAGGTCGAGGAAGTGAAGCATGATCTCTTGTTCCTCGATCGAATCGTGGAATATCATCTTCATATGGAAGGCTTGTTCCACGGGATTTGGGAAGACCATAGTTGTCATACTTTGACATCTACAAAATGGGAGAAAATTCAAGTTAGTTGATTGAGTCCTTAATAAATCACCCAAATGAGATATTAAGGCTAGGACCCAACACAATACTCTACAACTTGGGAGAGGGATGTCGTAACCCAAATTGCAGACATATGAAGGTAAGTGAATGACGATTCACTAATTTTCCACCATGAAAAATGAAAAGGGATTAAGTTTTAAATGTATTGAAAACTCCTAGATCCTTTGAGATTCATTGAACTTTTCAATGGCATGCTTAAATCTCGATATGCCCCTCGATTTGTGACTGGAATGCCGAGGATCACAAAACAGTGTGTGAATAACCACGCAAATATACATGGTGCTCCCAATGTTACAGTCACCTATTCGATGTGTCGGTTAACCATACACGCTCCACCGAACTATGACAAACATCGAGTCACCCTTCGCTACCTTTTCTTAGAACCCATTTAGTGTGCCAGTTAACCATACACGCTCCACTAACGTATTAGCAAGGGTACAAAGTGTAATTTCGTGGAATGGCATCAAATTCACTTTTGCCTAAAGTAACTAAGATTGGGAATTTTGTAAAAACATTTAGTTACTTTATAATTCACTATACTCTTAATGGAAAGGTTTGCCCTATCCTACCTGTTCGGCTAACGACCCTCTACCAATCAAGGAAGCAGTGGGTGAGAGTGGACACCCATTAAATGACCATTTTATAGGTCATAACCTTATACCCCCTTATAGATCGGCTTCGTGAATGAGGCCTACTAACGGTAAGACTAGCATTTAAGTTATACATATATAATATTAGACTTTTAATGTTATATATAGTATAAGGGTGTATTTTACACTTTTAAAATACTAAGTAGTCTAATTTAATAAATTACACTTTTAATTTAATCAAAAGTAAACCATATCACTATGGATTTATTAACTCTCTTTTAATTATACACTTAATTAATTTAATAAAACCATAAGGGTGTAACTTGAACTTAAAAAAATAAAAAAAAATAAAAAAAAATAAAAAAAATAAAAAAAAAATAAAAACTACTGTTTTAGAATTTAACATTTTAAAATTAAACTTTTAATCAAAATTTAAATTCCAAAATTTGATGGCAAGTTTTGAAACTTTCCAAAACAATTAGGTTTAACTATTTATATTTTAAAAATACTAGGGTTTTAATCATATTTAAAATTTTCGAAATTAAAATCTTTTAAATTTAAAATCTTAAATATTAAAACTTTGATTTAATAATTATCTCAAATTAAACAATTAATTTAAATTATTAAATCTTGGAGGATTATCTATTAATTTAAACAATTAATTTAACCTAATCCCTTTATCCCCTAAAATTCAAAAATTTGTGATGGATAATTCATAATATCTTTAATTACCAATTTAAACAATTTAAGGGGATAATTACAAGATATGGCTTTATCCAAATCCCTAAAATTTAGGAATCTTATCTTGGGGACAAGGCGAATTTTGAAATCCTAGGGTTAGACAACCCTAATTTCAAAATCTTGGAGGCTAAGGAAAGGGTTTAGGAAACCCCAACAAAATTTCAAAAACTAGGGTTTAGAAGCCCTAATTTCGAAAATCAAGCCCTTAGGGTTTATTAGCTGTAAACTCTAATTGTCATATTCGTACATTTGTATCAAACCTAATTGAAAACAAAAACCAAAGGCTCTGATACCACTGATGGGATTTTATACAAACAATCCTATGTGTGCATGCAACCCTAATTGGATCTATGTTTTCACTATTAGACATAAAAATTTATGAACACAAAAAAGAAACCTAGCATGCTCCTACTATTTTTGAAATTCACATAGGAGAATAAAATACATACCTTTTGTTGCTATGTAGTAATAACAACTAGTTCCCTGAATTTCCTTAGCTCTTGAAAGCAAGTACAACAAGTGTAGTACCTCTAATGGCTCACAAACACCAAGAGTAAGAGGATGACTTGGGAGAAGAGAATGAGGCACCAAAAAACGTCCAAGAACCCTAAATAATGATTAGCCACGTTTTTGGGTGCCCTAGGGGTCCTTATATATGTGAGGCTATTAGGGTTTTGAACTAGGAAACCCTAATCTGACTGCTTAGGCCCTAAGCAGCCCATAGACTCCATCCTTAAAGGCCTTGGACGAATTATTATGGGTGTCCCCATAGATTTCGTCAACTCCATCCTCTATGGAGTGCATTAGCCCAATATCCAACTATCACACAATTGACAGTTTTAGTCCCCTTTATTCAATTAATGTCTTTTAACCAAAAAATTAATTTCCGAATTAATTCTTGACTAATATTAATCAAACAATATGATTTCTCTTTTAATATATTATTCATATAATATATTAATAAATCATAATTATTCTCTTTCTCCATAAATCATCCTATCAAGTTGCTTTGGTGAAGGCAACCCAAAAGGACCATGCTTGCAATCGGGTCAAGTACATACCAAAATAGTTATGGGCTTAGACACTAATCTAAAAAGAAGATCATAATATCAGAGCAAATCATTCGTGAAGTATTGCAGATTGATGGCCAACCTAGGTTTCCAACCAAGATCACAATGGAACAAACAGAGGAGATCATTGAACGTATGGTCTATGAAAGGGTGTTTCCTCCAACAATCAAAAATCTATTGCCACCTTATTAGAGGCTCCTAGATCATGTGTTCGTGAGTTGCATTTCTAGACGGAGAGTTGGGGCTAACGGAATCTCACTACTTAACACAGGTGCCATTGTTGCACAGGCTATGGGTCTCAACTTCAACTACTCAAAGTACATTCTAAACGAGATGGTTGGGAATGTGGAAGTAAAGAAAAGAGATAAATTGTTAATGTTTTCAAGATTCTTACAAATGATCTTCAACATTAAGCATCCGGAGCTTTAAAGAAGAGGAGAAGCGTTAGATGTTAAATCCCTTGGTTCTAACACTTTCGGACTTAAGAAGCAGAACGGACAGGGAAAGTTTATGTTCCAAAGGAAATATCCTCATGTGAAGTTTGGTCGATTTGCTGAAGTTAGTTATACATCCGAGTCTGAGGGTTTCACTAATAATGAAGAGACTAAAGATGAGGTGATTACTACTCCCGAGCATGAGGAATACCCTGTTCCTCCTATTGCAATCGTGGCGGAGGAACGTGATAAAATGAAGAAAGTGGAGGTTCATACTGACTATGATGCTGAGGGTAATGATAATGATGATGATGATTCGATGAATTTTGGAGATGATGAAATTTGTTTGGATGATGAAGGAGGTGATGATGAGGTGGAGATTGGCCTTGTGGTGACATGTTTGCCTTTGAAGATGTCACATTCTTTGATTTTGAAAAGAATAATAATGAGTACTGCCAAACGAATGAGGAGCTCAACTCCTTCTTTTACAATGTCGATGATGTTGTGCAACACACAACAGAGACAGGGGGAGTTGATGATATTTTAAAGGCGACGCCTCCTACAGATGATCAGATGGCCAGTGCTCCAATCAATCCGGATGTAACCTCAAGGATTCCTCTCCTTCCGATCGTCACTTCTGTTTCTATGCCATCCGAGAGCGATCAAGTTACGTCTTTTGCCTCCAAGCCTCCATTGAAAAGAAGACGAGCCGATCCGAGCCCAGGAGTGCTAATTAGTGAACATGCTCCACCAACACAGCCAGAAACAACAACAACTGCTACACCAACCATAATAGCCCAAGTTGATTCTCAAAAAGGTCCAAGTGATATTAGAACTTCTTATGAGGTTGGGAGCTCTTAAACTCCTAGGGTTATCCTCCAAGACCTGCGCACGAAGCTGATTCAGTAAGGCTTGCCAGGTTGCTTGCTCAACATGATACAGACCCTTCACCTCGTGGAAAAGGAATATCAATCGGTGAAGGAAGCTCAAGAGATTTGGACCCATCTATTATAGAACTCAAGTCGGAGATTTGTGTATTGAAGTAGACACTTACTGGAAAAGATGTTTTGATTAAAAACCTCGACACCCAAGTCTCGGAGCATAAGGCAGATAATTCTGTAAAGACACAAAAAATCTTTAATCTACAAACCCACCTCGGAGCATTGACTGTTTCCTATTTCGACTTAAAGAACAAGCTTGCTGAAGAATTTGGCAAAAAATTCAAATCCTTTGTTGAAGGATTTAATGCAACTGAGGCTTCTCCCAGTGCCCCTGCCCAGTCATTTCAGCAAGATCAACTTGTAGATCTGCCACTTGTCAGAACCACACAGATTGTTGATCGTTTCAAAAAGGAGTCTGCTCAAGCCAACCCTCGAGTTACACTTAAAATAGCTCAGAAATTGTCTGCTCCTAAAAAGAAGGAAAAATGTCTTTTCATGAAGTATTCCGATGAAAATATTCATGGAGACCAGCCCAAATTAACGGTGACTGATCTCGAGACAACTATGGCAACCGATCAGGAATTAGAATGTGGGGATATCATGACAAAATAAAGTTATGGGTGGCGAAAAGATGAATTGGTGATCCAGAGTAATACAAAGATAAGTATGACTTTTGTTCTTGGACGAAAGTCGATCTCACTGAACTCTCAGAAGCTCCATTTCATAACTCATCCCAGGATCCTTAGGCTACTGCTTTGAAGCTGTTCCTAGAGAATCATGTCAAAAGACAGTTTGTTGGGATGAACACCGCGAATTCATTTGGGAGGACAGTTAAGGATGTGCTCGATCCCAGAACCAACGATCCTATGAAGATAGTGATGTGGCCTCCAAATAAAAAGACGAAGGAGATTCCTATTCTTCAATACTATCAAGTTGGATCTTTGGACAATGTGGAATTTTGGGCATTCGACGAGGCCACAGCCACAGTAGTGATCAAGTTTCCATATGGTGTCCACCATCTTGTTGAAACGAATGATCTCCTAAGGTTTAGGGAACGGTACATACACACCTTGGCTCACCATCAAATTGTATGCAAATCTGAGCTTCTGGACTCGGCTGCCAAGGAGCATACAAGCATGGTCACTACAATCATTGAAAAGAAAATGTGGCTTCGGGCTATAGGAAAGTTTGATATGTTGCTGATCAAAAAACACAAAATTTATGCTAGCCTCAAAACAAGGGGGAGACTGTTAGGTCACAATTAGATGGTTTGGGATAGGCATTTATCTTGTATAGGACTTGATTAGGGTTTGGTCATGTGTTTAGGTGTTTGCGGCTGGTTTTTCATGGTTGTAAGGTGTTCATGATAGTGAACCCATTTACGGTTGGTCGTGTCCTATATATAGTGTCAGAGCGTGTCAGATGTAATAGTTAGCAAAACATGTGTGTGTGTTCCAAGAGTACTTGAAGTTTACGGCTGAATGCAAACATGTGCATTGTTGGAACTTCTTTTCTTCTATTCCGAATTCTTTCTGCACCTGCAACTTGATTATGGTTGATCACTGGTTGGATTCACATTTGTGGGACTTACAATTGGTATCAGAGCCAATCCGATGACAAAATCATTCAAAATTGTGTTTACGGTTGGAGTTTTTCTCATTTTCATGGTTGATTCAAAGTTTGGTAGGTGGATATCTGCATTTGATCGAGAATTCAAGGCCAAAGGAGTTAAAATCTGCTCGAAAATTACTGTTCTTAGTGTTTACGGTTACATCTGTTGAAGTGATTACGGTCGTGATCTTTGTGTATGGCTATGAACCATTCATCTTCATTAACTGTGTTATTCTTAGTTGACCGTGAACCATTCATACTCATTGACCATGATCATCAGTTTCCCGTGAACCATTCATACTTGTCACATTCCCAAACCGGAACTACGGAAACGTTCGGGGCAGAGGACGTCATGCATAGTATCACAACACATGTATCTAGTAATCAAAGTAACAAAAAACCATGTATTCGATTCACAAAAGAATGAGTACAAAAGTAAATAACGAAACAAGGAAATGAAGCTATTATGCTCCATCTTCTGAATCCCGGTGCGTGTACCTGTCTACTAGTTTCCTGAGAATACAAGTTATTTTGAAAGATTGGATCCGCATTTAAGCTGGTGAGTTCATAAGTATTTTTGTTAGAAAAAGTACAGTTTGAGTTCTTTAGAAAAGTTCGTCTGTTCCTCTAGAAAATCCTATATTTTTTTATGTGATGAATGATAAGTAAAACGACTTTTACAATTCCTTCTATGAGTACTTAATGAATACAAGTTATATACAATCCAGATCAAACAGTCAATAAATTGTGTGGATCTACCCTAATCCTATAGTCAAACAAGGACAGGGAATGAGGTGGAAGTCAAACATTCCATTGTTGGTTAAACCCTCATTGTATATAACCCTGATGTATTCACCAGGTTCTTACAGAGTTAAGTGTAATAGTTCTTTGACATTTGATGAAAACATTCTTTAAGAAAATCATATATTTTCTTTAGTAAAATGTTAACCACAATAGTTCCTTCTATAATCACTTGGTTTATACTATTTATATATAATCTAATATTGAACGGACAGCTAAATGTGTGAATCTACCCTAAGCCCACAACCAAACAAGGAACGGGAAATGAGGCGGAAGTCACTGTAAGTTCCAATCTATGGATCCAAATCAGTAATCAATGAAATATCAGCAATCAAGTAGAGTGTAGAAGGAGTAGAAGAAGAATCAAAGCAAGCATACACACATTTATATCATATAAATGTCAATGACACCCTGTAGACACACTGTTCATACGTACATCACACTGACACTCTGACACAGCCATTTTATACTACCCACAGTAGCACACCAGTGTGCAGCCGCAAACACACGTACGGCCGCACATGGTGTGTGAGGCCGCACTCATGTATGTAGCTGCACACACACACACAAACTTATCCAACATAGACCACTACACCATACTCTATCAACCTACCAAGATCTATACAAAAGAATGCCTAGCCCAAACCACAAAAGTATAACCTTTCAATCTCCCCCTGGTTTGAGGCTAGCATAGACTTGGTCTTCATTCTCTGGGTTTTTCAAACAGCTTCAGATAAGAATTTCCCATGGATCGCATCCAAAGTTTCCCATTAATGATTGTGGCGACCATTCCAGTAAATTCTTTGGCAGCAGGCTCCATGACATCATTTCGGCAAATGATTTGGTGACGAGACAGGGTACGGATATTTCTTTCTCTGAGTTTGAGAAGATCCTTAGCACTGATCAGCCTTAGAACTTGTTCTTTATCTTTGAATTTGATGGCAGCAGTGGCAGTTTCATCATCATACGCCCAAAATTCCATATTGTCAAGGTATCCCTCGTGAAAATGTTGAGAGATAGGAATTTCCTTTAGTTGTTTCGTTGTTGGCCATAAAATAATCTTCATGGGCATGCCTGATTCAAGATCAATAATATCCTTATCTCTTCTATACAGGGCTTTCGTAGTTTTCATCTTTGTGAAGTTTTCCTTGACATGCCTGTCGAGAAGTCTTTTGAAATTTGTTGTGCTGGGATCTTCTGAAGGATTGTGAAATGGGGCTCTTGAAAGTTCGGCAAGATCAACTTTTTTCCATGAGTTGAAGTCATGAGTAATTTTGTAATACTCAGGGATTTCAGAGTTCCTTTTTACGACCCAAATGTTTGACTCGGGATCAAAAGCCCACATTCTGATCCCGGATCGAAATCCAAACTCATCACCAAACTTTCTCTTCTTGAGGTCCGTCACAGTCAACACAAGATCTTTAGCTTTGCAATTTTCATTCGAGTTTTTCATGAAAAGTAATCCTTCGCTTTTGCTGGAAGTGATGGTCCTTTTCCCTTGATTGATCGTGATGCGGGATCTGCTATTTTCATGTTCTTTATCAAAACGATAAACAATGGTAGTTGTCCTTGGACGACGCAGATCAACTCGAAAGTCGCCTTCTGTGGATTGGGTGAGAGCCATGGGAGGATCTACAATTCTGTGAGCCTACTGAAACAAAGCTTTGACTTTCTCACCAAGAGCATCATACAGTATATTCTTCAATCCGTTGTAAAAAGTTGTTACAGAACCAAGATTTGTTTGCAGATCCGTAATCTATTTCGTCTTTAGTTTATCTCTTTCTCGGAGCTCAGCAATATAAGAATCGTGTTGATCCAGCAAAATGTTCTTTTCTATAACTTCTTGTCTGAATACCGATTTATTCACAAAGTTTTAACACTAAAGTCTTATCATCACCTGAATATTCTTCCTCGAAAGATATGCCTTTTCCCCGGGAGGAAGAAATTGGACTATTCTAAGCTAGGTGCTTGGCCAACCTGATAAAATCTTCATCCAGTGAGGGCCTTGAAGAAGAATACTCTAGAATAGAGGATGAACCACCTGCTTTATATACCGTGCTCGGGCCTTCTTCTGACGGTAGTGGTGGAGTAGAGACTGTAGTAGTGGTAGCAGTGGATGAGACTGGTGGTGCTTGGCTTATAGTGGGCACTCCCTGCCTTGGATCTAATCGTCTTCTTTTCAAAGGAGACAGGGTTGTGTCGATTCACTTAAAGGTGGAGCAGAAGTAGAGACATTTTATTCAGAGGGAGGAATTTCTAAGACCACATCTCTTGGACTTGAAGAGACCTCCATAGGTTTTGAAAAGGAGTGCAAAATTTTGAGAGCATTAACATATTCCCCAGTCTTGGTTGCTGGTTGAGCAACTTCATTGACACTTTTAAAGCACTTGTTGTCGATTCCCGAAAGTAGACCAAGATCATCATCATCGAGATTAAGTTCAATACTCGAGGGGATATTATCACTGATCCCAGTAAAATCCAGCCTTTCAAAAAATCAACATCTTCATGAAAATCCTCATCGCCTTCTTCATGATCAAACTGTTTCTCAACTTCCACATTATGTAGTTGGTCATGTTCCTCAGCTATAATCGCTACAAGGGAAACATGAACTTCTTCAATCTCAGGCTCTGAATTTGAGATCACATCATTAGTTTCTGCGGGATTAGAGTGATCGTCTGAATCCGATTGATCGTTGTCATCAGCAAATATTCCAAATCTTATTAATGGAAATTTCCCTTCAAAGACATACTTTCCAGCTCACAAATACATAAGCTAAGTACTTCCAGCAAGGAGGAAGTAACTTCTTGATGGTAGGAGGAAATGATCCTTCATAACCCATGTGGTCCAGGACGTCATGGGTTTGATCCAGATCAATTTCCATGGAAAATTCAGGCTTGTCATTGATTTGCAGCGATTCTCGAATAACATGTTCTGTGATCAGGATTTTCTTGCCTTGAACAGCTGCCTCAAGATATTTCTCTTCCTTATCATCTCTATTAAAAATTGCGCTTCTCCAAAAATCTTTGATCAAGTTTTGATGAATCACCGGACTAGTTGTGAATGTAGAAACCAAACAACATTTTCTTAGACCATCAACGATGAATTTGAGATCACTGTGAGCAGCTAGAGGATTTTCCAGAAAGATTGTTGAATTGTGCACCTTTGCAAATTCAAGGTCTCCCATGATGATCTGAAAATCAAAAGCATATATTAGAGCATTTAAAGAATATTATCATTTATTTAAAATATTTGTTAATTTTGGGTATACAGCCATACACCTATATCCAGCCACACACAGAGTGTGCAGCCGCACACAATGTATAGCCATACAAGACTTCCAACTCTACATGGCCAGCCGCACACGAGGATGTGTGCAACTACATACGTATTCAATCACACAAACAGTATGTGCAGCCGCACACGTCACCAACCGCATACAAGGGGGTGTGCAGCCGCACACGGCGTGTGCGGTCGCACACACACAGTCGGAAACAAAACCCTCGATTAACCACCATTTCATGATTGTTTTTGCATGAAAATCACATCATGACTGTCGTTTTTGTAGTTCTTACAGTTATAAAGCTTCAATTTCTTGAAATATGATGGATTTTGAGGTTTTTAGAGAGAGAGTGAGAGAGAGAGAGAGTGAGAGAGGAGCCGTGTGTGGTTGATCTTTAAGGAGAGTAAAAAGTGAATGGAATGAAACCGCACACCCTCTTTTATACATTTCACACTTGGGCTTCCTTTTTTCATTAAAATCACCAGCCCACTACACAAAAATTTCAAAAATAATTCATTTTGAGGATTAAATTTAATGAAATAATGTTTTATCAATCCGAAAAAATTAAAAATAGAAATAAAATAAAATAAAAGGATAATAAAAAATTTAATTCTAAACTAAATTTAATCCGCTAACTTGAAATTGATTAACCTTTTGTGATGTGGGATCAAAGTTGTTGGACAATCATTTTCAATTTATCAGTACCTCCCTTTTCATGAATAGATCTGGTCGATCACTGGTATTGTGGTCAACTTAAGCACGAAGAATTGTGACCAATTTAGGGTGAGCTATTAATGACTAGACAAATTGACCCTAAATACCTAGATGAAACATCCTAAGGACCATTCATCTGACGATGACCAAGGATATTGTTGTCCACCTAAATTGAGCAGCGAGATCTACAGACATTCTAGAATTGTTCAATTTTAGATGTACTAGAACATGTTTCCCGCTTCCTGGCATACCCTGATAATCAAAAAATTCCGAGATACTCCTTACTTTAGGTGAGCAGACTATTATTTGCAGAGAGAATAGATTTAGAATGCATATGATGTGCACCCAGGTCGGATCTCACGATCACACAGAGGATGAAACATATGACTAACTAGATTTTCATAGGGATTGAGAAGAAGAAGGTTACATATGCTGTGTACCAGGTCGGACTATGAATCACACAAAGGTGACAACATATGGTTAACAGACAGAAAGAATAGCACAGATAGAAGATGCAGAGAGACAGATTTGCATATGTTGCAGTCTAGGTCGGATCTTTTGATCACATAGAGGAGGCAACATATGACTAACAGTAAGAAAGAAGGAAAATAATTTTCTACAGACCTAATTTATCGGAATTCCCCAGTCACCCTATCAATATCAGATTTAAGGACATAATCTGTACATCGAGAAAAAGTTAAACCACAGTTCTATATACGGTTTCATTTAATGTGACTAGTGGATTCTCATGTATATCTCCCTACTCAATCTACCCAAGCGTCATATTGTCAGGCTAAACGAAACTATCTAGATCAAGAATTATCAAGTTTTAGATTCCTTAAGTTTTTCTGAACCTAGTCAAGTCCATTAAATTCTTCATGCTTGTCAGCGCATCGAACACAGAGCCTAGACAATTTAGCTTTGGTACCTTACACAGATCCAGAGTGTCTGTTATCACCTTTTGATATCACTTCCCAACACATCATTGCTCAGAAATACTTTTGAGTTTTTCTGTTTTTCTAATGTCTTTGGATTTTTAATTTTCTAATTTTTGTTTGTTTTTTTTTTTGTTTATTTCTCCCCCTAAATTTGTGCATGGAAGAGAATAAAAATAAAATGCACAAATTTAAACTAAGCTAAACAAAAATTAATCCTCAAAACGAATCATTTTCAAAAAGTTGACCAGCACATCGAATCGAGCTTTGTTAAACGGCTTGGTGAACAGATCCGCCACATTATTATTAGAGCGAACCTGTTTTAACCGAATGAGCGAGCGCTGATAACATTCTATGATAAAATGAATTTTGATGTTGATGTGCTTGGTTTTTGAGTGCTGGACTGGATTTTTAGCAATTTGGATCGCAGCCTCATTATCACAGAATATAGGGGTTTCTTGAAAATTCACACCGTAATCCAACAGGTGATGTTGGATCCATATGACTTGAGAACAACAGGCAGATGCAGCTACATATTCTGCTTCTACTGTTGAGGTCAAAACAGTATGCTGCTTCTTGCATTGCCAAGACACCAGCCTATCTCCAAGAAATTGACATCCACCTGAAGTCGATTTCCTGTCAAGCTCGCAACCACCATAATTGTTGTCTGAAAAAGCGTAGAGGTCAAATTTAGAATTTTTTTGGATACCGAAGACCCAATTTCGGGCTGCCTTTGATATACTGAAAAATCCTTTTAACAGCAGTAAGATGAGACAGTTTAGGATTAGCATGGTAGCACGCGCATTGACAGACCGCAAACATAATGTCTGGGCGACTCGCAGTCAGATACATCAGCGACCCAATCATCGATCTGTAGTATGTTTGATCTACGGATTCGCCTTCAAGATCAGGAGTCAGCAGTGATCTCTCCACCATGGGCGCCGAAGCAGAATTAGCGTCTCTGAACCCGAACTTCTCGAGCATATCGTCTACATATTTGGCTTATGAATAAAGATCCCGACTGAACACTGTTTGACCTGAAGCCCCCAAAAACATGGTCATCTCCCCCAATAAACTCATCTCGAACCGCTTTTTCATGACGTCCTCGAATTCTTTGCAAGGAGAGGACTCGTCGACCCGAAGATGATATTGTCCACGTATATTTGGACAAGAATCTGGACTGAACCGACATGCTTGATGAATAAGGTTTGATCAATAGTGTTGCGGGAGTAGCCATGGTCGAGCAAGTGATGTGTGAGTGTAGCATACCAGGCTCTGGGAGTTTGATGGAATCCATACAAAGGCTTGTCTAACTTGTATACATGATTAGGAAGTTTTGAGTTAACAAACCCAGGGGGTTGGTCAACATAAATCTCCTCCTTCACCTTGCCATACAAGAAAGTTGCCTTGACGTCCATTTGGTATACAGTGAATTTCATGTGAGAAGCATAAGCGAGGAATATATCGATAGCCTCCAAGCGCGCGAACGGAGCATAAAGTTTTGTATAATCAAGACCCTCTACTTGTCTGAACCCAGAGACAACCAATCTCGCCTTATTTCTTACAATTACACCCGAATCATCTTGCTTGTTCCGAAACACCCATCTAGTGTCGAGAGATTTCTTGCCTTGAGGTAGCTCCACCAACTTCCAAAACCCAAGCCTTTCGAATTGATTAAGCTCATCATGCATCCCATCAACCCAACTGGGCTCATTCAAAGCCATTTCGACATTCTTTGGCTCTATTTCAGAAATAAATCAAGAATAGAGATATGTGTTGACGTCTCCACTCTGGCTTCTCGTTGGAACACCGTCGCTCAGCTGGTTAATGACGTTATCTATCGGATGATCGCACTGTATGCGAGAGGGAATTTCATGATTGATGTCATTGAATGAGACTGGAAGATTATAGATATTAATGGCTCTGTCATGTGCTGAAGAATCCATAGTAGATGTACCGGCGTCATGTGGTGAATTTGCTACAAACTCATTTGTGATTTATTTAGGAAAAAGAAGTTCCATAAGATTTTGAGTGATAGCGGAAACATCTTGGTTAATGAACTCTCTTTCAACTGGAGTTAGAGGAGTAGCATCAGCATCTGGAGTAGCTTGTTGTGATGGAGACTCTGTAGAAGCAGTTGAAACGGATGACTCCACCGGAAGATCGGTAGTAGAAACCAATGGCGGTATGTAGACAACCTCTTCTCATCGTCTTCAATTATAGTCTTAGAGCCAGAGGTAGACCTTGCTTGGTTATCAGACGACACACTAAAATATTTGAATAAAGATGTGTAGTCAAATAACCAATCAGGACCTACCCTAGCATCTATCTCATTCTCTTCAAGCTAACGGACATCGAAAGACTCCACAATTTGTTTTGTCTTCTTGTTATATACGCAGTAAGCAGTACGAGCAGCGTACCCAATAAAATAATAATCATCAGCTTTGGCATTGAATTTTGGGTTGGATTCCAAGTGAATAAAGGTGCAAGGGAAACCAAATACTCGGAAATGGATGACAGATGGCTTGTGTCCACAGAGAATCTCATATGGTGTCTTCATCTGGGCTTTGTTGATCAGGACACGATTTTGAATATAGCAAGCTGTGTTGATCGCCTCCGCCCAAAAGAAAACTGGAAGTTTAGAATCACAAAGCATCATCCTTCCAGCGTCTTGCAATGTTCGATTCCTCCGTTCAACAACACTGTTTTGTTGTGGTGTCCGGACGGAGCTAAATTGGAGCACCTGACAAATTGAGTTGACTTGCTTTGGCAGATGTGGTTTTCGATGGTGTTTCCCTTGAGCATAGGAAACACATTTCTCAAAAGTAATAAAATCTATGACAGGCAGACCAGTGACCATTTTGTTCTTAGCAAGACAATTCAGATTCTATGCATTTGCATGACCAAGTCGACGATGCCACAACATTGCATTTTGTTCTGTGACTTTGGAAAAGAGACAAGTGACTTCATCGGGTACATTGTTGTTCATGTCGATAATATAGGCATTCCCATCCTGCTTTGATTTTTCAAGAATCCATTCCTCCATAATGACAATGTCCGGCTTTAAGATCAGACATTCTTTATCGGTGAAGTGAGTTGAGTAGCCTTTTTCGCAAATCTGGGATACGCTTAACAAGCTATGCTTTAATTTAGGAGCATAGTTAATGTTCTCAAAACTTAGCACTCCATTGGAAACAGCTCCCTTCTGAGTTATCTTTCCGCCTTTTCCGCCCGCGAAGGAGACATATCCCCCATTAAATGTCTGAATGTCGCGCAGTTGGGATATATATCCAGTCATGCGCCAGGAGCAGCCGCTGTCGACATACCAGGGTCTGACGACATTCCTCCTCAACTGTCCCTGCATGATGAGCATAATCATTCACTTTCATAAATTCATTTTTCAAATTTTCTTTTCCAACATTTACAGAGGAGGATGATGACTGATCAGATTTTAATTTTGGCATCCATTTATATTTAGGTTTTGAAACAATTTTCTTTTCAGTTTGCTTTGAGCAAACAGATTTTCTACTCGAAAAGTTTGAAGATCTAGGCCTACTCTTTGACGAAATCGACTTAGATTTAGCTTGGGTCGATTTTGGCAAGCTGTTTGTGAATTTATTAAAAACCTGTTTGTTCTTTTGAAAAACTGCCATTTTCTTATTTTGTTTTGCTTTCCTATCATCATCTCGAGATCGAGTTCTTGAGGACTTTCTAATTAAAGACCGTCCTCTAGACTCATTCTCTCCCCTTTTTTTCAAGTGATGCACAAACATTCGGTTAAAGCAATTTCTGGCAATGTGACCAATAATACCACAATTGAAACAAATATGTTTATTATCATCGGATTGAGTACAGCTCTTGTCAGATTTCTAGTGTTTATTATGTTTTCTAGCATTTTCCCATTTACAGGAACATGTACTAGATAGTGTAGCAAACGTGGAAGATGTAGAAGCTTTCAAATTAGATTTAGCAATTTTATCAGAAACAACACCATTATTTTCAAAATTATCATTCTGAAACAACACACCACCAGAAATAAAAACTTTAGTGTTTGAATTTATCACAGACTCGTCACAGAATTCAACACCAAACTTAGACACAGAATTATTTGACTCAAACTTTTCAGCTTCTTGCTCCCCCTGAACTACTGACACATCTGCTCTTAAGGTAGAAATGTTAGTATCTAAAAGCATATTATTAGATTGCGTTGCTTGTTCAGAAGCTGACTTTCCATAAACCATGTAAGGTTCTCTGTCAATCTCTTCTTGAGACAAGGGAATAGCAGTGTAGTTATGATTGAAGGGAGGGGGGACACTCTAAAATCCTAGTCCAACTTTTATCTGATTGCCACAAGTAATATCCTTCCAGTGCATTTGTCCTTCGATCATCTTTGCAACAGTTTCACTTGACCCATCGATTTTTTAAAAATTAAATTCAGCATTTTCAAAACGGTTTTTCAATGCGTCAAGTTCAGCGATTACAGCAACAAGTTTCTTTTGAGATGATCATAGTTCTCGCATTTGTTTCTGTAATCCTCTTGCGGTTTCTTAAAGTCCTTTGTTTTATTTTCTAATTAAGTCTCTAAGGGCTTTTGATTTTTCCTAAGTGTGTATCCATCATATTTAAGGTCCTCGTTCTCTCTCTTGATTATTTCAATTTGGTCTCGCAAGAATTTAATAGTTTTAATACAAGACTGAGAACAACCAAATTCACTAACCTCGGGTTTGGCAGGTTCTGGAGTGGTTTGCACCATGAATGCAAATTGAGGATTCCTCATCTCTTCTTCAG
This sequence comes from Lactuca saligna, assembly GCF_052625555.1. Classification (NCBI taxonomy): domain Eukaryota; kingdom Viridiplantae; phylum Streptophyta; class Magnoliopsida; order Asterales; family Asteraceae; genus Lactuca; species Lactuca saligna. The sequence continues at coordinate 17,843,826 of NC_136418.1, forward strand.
GATCTTTCTCTGTTTCATCTCCTTCATCATCCTTGATCTGGGCAAGATGTGCATTTTCTGGTCCTGAAATATTTAGAGCCTGAATTTGATCTTCCCAACTAAATGATTGGGCCACCATCACCAAGTTAGCAGTCTGATTGCTTGAAGACGATCCTTTGTTAACATAGGCCATCGGTACCATGGTTCGATCAGAACTCTCTCTTCGATCTGGCTTTGGACATTCCCTTGCAAAATGCCCAGGCTCATGACAATTGTAACATCGCGGTTTTCCTTTAATAAATCCCACTTTCTTGTCGGAATTCACACCCCAATTGTTCTTTCCTATTTTCTTGGAGAACTGCTTTGCCCTGAAAACCACCATGGCCATTTGCCATGTAATGTCCATCTCTTCCACATCCTCAGGATGGATCTGGTCTAGGTCAGCAAATGAGAGTTGTGGGCAGAGTTCTCCGGCCACAAAAGCGTTGTAGCAATTTACTAAACCAGTGGCGAGAGCCAGAATGTCTTCCTTTTTGTTTGAAGATGAAGCTTGAGTACTGATTCCATGAGATTGAACTGAAGAAGCTGTGGATGAACCAACACTAGAACCAACTTGTTGAGTTAAGGTTTGAGATTGAGGGACTTGAGTTTGCTGCATTTGAGGTATAGCGTATGAGATGTGGTGATGAGTTACATAGGTTGAACTTGAGGAACATGAACTTAAGGGGCTTGATGAGTAGTAAAGCTTAAGAAAGAGGTGTTGTTGTTTTTTGAATTCCAAGATTAGTTGTGGAGTATGAATTGATATGGTTAATCTCTCTTTGTTTATCATCAAGATCACAAGCCTTAATGATCGCCATTATTTTAGCCAAGCTCAATCGGTTCAAGTCTATAGTCTTCATAATCACTGAGACATTCATATCCCAGGATTTTGGTAGAGAATTTAGCAGCTTTTTGTTGATCTCCGATCTTGTAACCATCACACTAGTAGAGCTCATTTCTGTGGTGAGTGTGATATATAGCTTTGCAATTGATTTTCAAGTGTTTCTCCCAAGACATAGTTAAACATATTGAACTTCTATCACAGCATGTCTTGGCGACTCTGTTTCATCTCTTTGTTGCCTTCATAGACTTCTATCAGTGCTTCCCATATAGCCTTTGCTAGTGTATACTCAGGGAATCCTTGAGCAATTTCCGGAGATAATGCCATGGTAAGTGTAGTAAGTGCCTTTTCTTGTTCATCGACTCTTTCAAAATCATCATCAGTGTAGTTTTCAACTTGTTTTTCAGTTATGGTGACATCTTTCAATGTTGTTGTGATACGGATCGGACCTCTCAAAATACTTCTCCAATTTTTAAAATCCTTCATCTTGATATATTTTTCAATTCGATATATCCATTCTGGAAATCCTTCTGCTGACAGCAATCGGGGAATTCGAGTAGTGGTGCCCATAATAGCATCCAATTCTTTATGAGCAGTCATGCTTTGAGATTCCATGTTCAAAGATTTGTTTAATTGAGATTAATGTAACCGCACACACTACAACCGCACACTTCAACAGCACACTTCTAACCGTACACACTAATTGCACACTCTAACTGCACACCTGACCCAACACTTGGCCGCACACTCTAACCGCACACCTGGCCGCACACTCTAACCGCACACCTGGCCGCACACAATAACCGCACACCTTCAAAAACCTTAAACCGCACACCTTCAAAAACCTTCAACCGCACACCTTCAAACTCTCAACAACACACCTTCAATACCTCAACCACACACCTTCAAACTTCAACCGCGCACACAAAAATACTAGATTTTGAATGAGTTTTGATTTCAACTGTTAAAAACAGTGATGTAACGCCCGCGGATCTGGGCTAGTCAATTTAGAGACGATAAGCATCAAAAATGACTTTTTTATGGAAGATTATTTAGAAGGATTAATCTTAACCAAGTTTTAGTATATGTCACAAGGTTTCCGTGCATATAAAGAACGCCAAAATCCGAGTTATAACGAAGAAGTTATGCCCTGTCGAAGTTTCGCGACAGAACCGACACGACCTAGCACGACCCAGCGCGACATAAATAGTGAATTTAAGGTAGATAGATATCTATCCTTAGTGATCTAAATGAGAATTGAAGATCTCATCGATATTAGTGCAACGACGGAAAGACGGACGAAAATGGAGTTCAGATGAAGGAGTTATGAATTTCGAATAGAGTTTTCCTGTCCTGGCATACTAAAAATAATAAATAAGTAATATAATTATAATATATTAAAAACAAAGTCAAAATTAGCCAATGGAGTCTAAACGAGAGTTGTAGATCATAATCTCACCTTCACGGAGATATAAAGAATGTCGAAAACGGAGTTCGTATGCGAAAGTTATGAATTTCTGAAGTTCGGGGCGCGAAACCCCAAAACTGTCAGAGACGACGACATGGCAAGAAGTGCCACAACGTGGCAAGTCTCCAGACACCTCCGGGAGTCCCCCAGATGCAACTTGTAATGACGTATGCAGTGACGACCAAGCCCACGACGTGGAAAAAGGGTGCCACGACGTGGCAAGGGCCAAATTTGCCCTATAAATAGATTTGAAGGGCCAGCCGACTATGGTTGCTCCATCCCTTCTCTCCCACTCCCGATACACCCTTTAAGCCCTATTTTAACCCCCCCCCGAAGCCCCGGTATCAACCCCGAGACCCGAAGCGAGTACCGAAGCCCCAAAGATCCCGAGAAGAAAAGACTTTCCGAGCCGAGGCTCTGCCCGCGAGAAACTCGGTGTGTGAAGATATCCCGGTTTCACCGAAGAATACTACTCTTAGAGCTGTAGTGCTGTCCGATCATCTTCTGATCAAGTGAGTGTATAGTCACTTTCATCTTACACATAGATATGAAGTATTTTATAAAATATGTGCTATGTGTATATATGTTGTTGTTTATATGTGTGAGTGTGTGGTCACTTTCTTCTAACACATAAATATTGAGTATTTGCTATGAAATACGTGCTATGCGTATAATATAAAGTTGTTTATATGTGTGAGTGTATAGTCCCTTTCATAACACGATTTTAATACAAGTATTGTGTGAATGTATTAAGTATATGTTTTGGGTGAGTATGTGATCACTTTCTTCTAACATATATATATATATATATATATATATATATATATATATATATATATATAAGTATTTGCTATGAAAAACGTGTTATGTGTTTATATATTGTTGTTTATTTGAGATGAGTGTGGAATGGATGTTTTATATAGGTGTTAAATGAGTTAATCTGTATTTGTATTTTATATCTACAAATATGTTGGGTAGAACATGGGTAGATGAATTAGATGATGGGTGATGATAATTAGGTGATGATAATTAGGTGATGAGAAATAGGTGATGATAATTAGGTGATGAGAAATAGGTGATGATAATTTGGTGATAAGAGATGGGTGATGATAGAAAGGTGATGATAATTAGGCGATGATAGATAGGTGATGATAAATAGGTGATGTGAAATGAGATGAGATACCATAACCTTGACCGGCGATGTGGCAATTTGGCGATGTAGTCATCTACCAGAGTATAGATGGCGACCACGGACTATTCTAGATGACCCCGTGGAAACACCAGCAGGCTCATAACCTGTAGGTGATGAATTACGAGTACATGCGATGTTGTGGTTGCGTATTCATGCGATGATACTCTAACCCTTACTATGAATTACGCGTCCAGGCGATGTTGTGGTTGCATATTCATGCGATGATACTCTAACCCTTACTATGAATTACTAGTCCAGACGATGTTGTGACTACGTATTCATGTGATGATCCTTAGGAAAAAGTCCTTAGGAACAAACCTATAAGGAAATGTGATGTAAGGAGATGAGAGGTAAATACGATGTAGGAGATGACCCTTAGGATAATCCCTTAGGGAAGGTACTTAAATATAATAATAATATTATTGTGGGTGGAAAACCCTATATGCTCATCAGGCTCCCAAGCCTGACCCACTCAGTTTAATTGTATCACAGGTATCGATACGAAGCTGCTTTGCACTGAGAGATTAAAGGAGATGTAAATCACTAGAATAAAATGAACGTATGTTCTGTTTATGCTTATGTGTCTGTATCCGAACATGACATCCCGAGGTTTTATTATTAAATGAAAATACATTCTCTTTGAGAAATGTTTTCATAAGTTATTATCATATCTTGTTTTGGGAACAAATTCCGTAACCGTTTTCATTAAACGATTACTCTGATTTTAAAATAAAGCATAAACAAACCGGTCTTTTCTGGCCGAGAAATTAGGGATGTCACAGTTAGTATCAGAGCATTAGTTTAAGAGAACTAGGAATTTGTAGGATTTCTAGACTTAAACTTAGAATGCTAAGCGATGATTGTGAGATGAGTGTCTACCATATTTTAAGACACAAGCACTAGTATATTTTAGGAATGATGGCTAAAATGCTTTTATGTGCTAAATGTTATATGTTTTCCATATATGCTATTATTTGTTCGGATCTATGGTCTGTTGCCAACCGGATCTGGAAACCTTATTTGTTTAGGATTCTAATCGTATGACTACGGTATTAGAACTAGCATGTAAACGTTTCGGAGCAATAAGGAGATTTATACGTCTATTGTAAATAAATCTTTCTTATCTTAAATTCTTGCCCGGTGCACCAAACGTCTGCTTGGATGTACAAAACGTTATGGTGAAGACTCGTAGAGAATTGAGTAAATGGAGGAAAGGAAAGGCTTATGATAGTGAATGACGCCTATTGGAAGATATCGTAAGAGTGGTATCTTGCCTTTAGAATATGTCTTATAAAATAACAGTACGTTTAGAGGAGTACGGTACGTTTGAAGTACACCTTCGATTGGCAGTATGATGGAACGGTTGGTGTAATTCTTGAAGTTGTCCCATTCTTCTGGAGTTTCCATCACCAATCGAGTTGAAGTAGAGTTGATGATTAAAGATACGCATGGAAGAAATCCTAGTACAGTCTAGGATTTTTTTTTTTGATTAATTGGACACATTCATATGTGTTAAATTGTTTGGTGATTTTAGGACTTGGGGACTACGAGACAATACTTGGGACGAGTATGAGTAGGTGTGAATAGTAGTATAGATTTATACTACTGGAAGCACAGGACTCATGCTTGGATCATAGGAAGTCACAAGGTCACCAAGAAGCTTGTAATTGAGTTCGTTTTTATTCAAGTACGTCGTTACCATTGTTTCGGTAATGAATAAAAAGATGACTGATATTCTGACCCTAGTGGTCATATCAAATTGAGTCCGACTACGATGAGAGGTCATCGAGACACGACCCATCCGTCTGTTGCAATAGATAAGGGAATGTACTTATCCTAAGAAGAAGAAGGAGTCCTCAAAAAGGATTTATTTTGTAACTCGAAGATTACGATTGAAAGTCCAACTTAGTACGAAGAGTAGATGCAGGATTGAGCAACAAGGTTATTAATTAGGATAGAGAGATAACTTATGCAGTCAGTATACGAATCCTATTTCGTTGATGATTTCGGGACGTAATCATCCTAAGCGGGAGATAATTGTAACGCCCGCAGATCTGGGCTAGTCAATTTAGAGACGATAAGCATCAAAAATGACTTTTTGATGGAAGATTATTTAGAAGTATTAATCTTAACCAAGTTTTAGTATATATCACAAGGTTTCCGTGCATATAAAGAACGCCAAAATCCGAGTTATAACGAAGAAGTTATGACCTGTCGAAGTTTCGCGACAGAACCGGCAGGACCTAGCGCTACCCAGCGCGACGTAAATAGTGAATTTAAGGTAGATAGATATCTATACTTAGTGATCTAAATGAGAATTGAAGATATCATGGATATTAGTGCAATGACGGAAAGACGGACGAAAATGGAGTTCAGATGAACGAGTTATGAATTTCGAACGGAGTTTTCCTGTCCTGGCTTACTAAAAATAATATATAAGTAATATAATTATAATATATTAAAAATAAAGTCAAAATTATCCAAGGGAGTCTAAACTAGAGTTGTAGTTCATAATCTCACCTTCGCGGCGATATAAAGAACGTCGAAAACGGAGTTCGTATGCGAAAGTTATGAATTTCTGAAGTTCGGGGCGCGAAACCCCAAAACTATCAGAGGCCACGACGTGGAAAACAGTGCCACGACGTGGCAAGTCTTCTGACACCTCCGGGAGTCCCCCAGATGCAACTTGCAATGACGTATGCAGTGAAGACCAAGCCCACGACGTGGAAAAAGGGTGCCACAACGTGGCAAGGGCCAAATTTGCCCTATAAATAAATTTGAAGGGCCAGCCGACTATGGTTGCTCCATCCTTTCTCTCCCACTCCCAATACACCCTCTAAGCCCTATTTTAACCCCCCCCCCCCCCCCGCCCCAAAGCCCCGCTATCAACCCCGAGACCCGAAGCGAGTCCCGAAGCCCTGAAGATCCCGAGAAGAAAAGAGTTTCCGAGTCAAAGCTCTGCCCACGAGAAACTCGGTCTGTGAAGATATCCCGGTTTCACCGAAGAATACTACTCTTAGAGTTGTAGTGCTGTCCGATCATCTTCTGATCAAGTGAGTGTATAGTCACTTTCATCTTACACAAAGATATGAAGTATTTTATAAAATATGTGCTATGTGTATATATATTCTTGTTTGTATGTGTGAGTGTGTGGTCACTTTCTTCTAACACATAAATATTAAGTATTTGCTATGAAATACATGCTATGTGTATAATATAAAGTTGTTTATATGTGTGAGGGTATAGTCCCTTTCATAACACGATTTTAATACAAGTATTGTGTGAATGTATTAAGTATATGTTTTGGGTGAGTATGTGATCACTTTCCTCTAACATATATATATATATATATATATATATATATATATATATATATATATTAAGTATTTGCTATGAAATACGTGTTATGTGTTTATATATTGTTGTTTATTTGGGATGAGTGTGGCATGGATGTTTTATATAGGTGTTAAATGAGTTAATCTGTATTTGTATTTTATATCTACAAATATGTTGGGTAGAACATGGGTAGATGAATTAGATGATGTGTGATGATAATTAGGTGATGAGAAATAGCTGATGATAATTAGGTGATGAGAAATAGGTGATGATAATTTGGTGATAAGAGATAGGTGATGATAGAAAGGTGATGATAATTAGGCGATGATAGATAGGTGATGATAAATAGGTGATGTGAAATGAGAGGAGATACCATAACCTTGACCGGCGATCTGGCAATTTGGCGATGTAGTCATCTACCAGAGTATAGATGGCGACCACGGACTATTCTAGATGACCCCGTGGAAACACCAGCAACCTCATAACCTGTAGGTGATGAATTACGAGTCCAGGCGATGTTGTGGCTGCGTATTCATGTGATAATACTCTAACCCTTACTATGAATTACGAGTCCAGGCGATGTTGTGGCTGCGTATTCATGCGATGATACTCTAACCCTTACTATGAATTACTAGTCCAGACGATGTTGTGACTACGTATTCATGCCATGATCCTTAGGAAAAAGTCCTTAGGAACAAACATATAAGGAAATGTGATGTAAGGAGATGAGAGGTAAATACGATGTAGGAGATGACCCTTGGGGAAGGTACTTAAATATAATATTAATATTATTGTGGGTGGAAAACCCTATATGCTCACCAGGCTCCCAAGCCTGACCCACTCAGTTTAATTGTATCACAGGTATCAATACGAAGCTGCTTTGCACTGAGAGATTAAAGGAGATGTAAATCACTAGAGTAAAATTAACGTATGTTCTGTTTATGCTTATGTGTCTGTATCGGAGCATGACATCCCGAGGTTTTATTATTAAATGAAAATACATTCTCTTTGAGAAATGTTTTCATAAGTTATTATCATATCTTGTTTTGGGAACAAATTCCGCAACCGTTTTCATTAAACGATTACTCTGATTTTAAAATAAAGCATAAACAAATCGGTCTTTTCTGGCCGAGAAATTGGGGATGTCACAAGTGATTAGCAGCAGTTTCTTGATCAAACAGTATGAATGCACTTCAAAAACAACAAAATTTCTCAACTGCACACTCCAAAATGCTTCAAATTGATACTGAATTGGCTCTGATACTAATGGTAATTCACAATCTATGGATCCAAATCCGTAATCAATGAAATATCAGCAATCAAGTAGAGTGTAGAAGGAGTAGAAGAATAATCAAAGCAAGCATCCACACATTTATATGATATAAATGTCAAGTACACCCTGTAGACACACTGTTCATACGTACATCACACTAACATAGCCCTTTTATACTACCCACAGCAGCACACCAGTGTGCAGCCGCACACACATGTACAGCCCCACACGGCGTGTGCGGCCTCACACACATGTGTAGCTGCATACACACAAAAACATATCCAACATATACCACTACGCCAAACTCTATCAACCTACCAAGATCTATACAAAAGAATGCCTGGCCCAAACCACAAAAGTATAGCCTTTCAGTCACACATTCCACTGCATATCGGATATTAATTATATATATGTCACACCCCAAAACCGGAACGGCGGAAACGTTCTGGGGCGGAGGACGTCATGAATAGTATCACAACACAGAATAATAGTAAACAAGTAAACAACATCATCCATTGCATTAATAATATAATTTAATACAAGTGTGTTATGTGGTTTATAATACACCAAAATATGAATCAAAATAAAATATGAGTCTTGAATGTGCTCTATCTTCTCAAAAGCTGGCCTCGGTACCTATCTACTGATGACCTGGGAATACAAGTTATTTTGAAAGAGTTTATCAGCATTAAAGTTGGTGACTTCATTAGTATTTAGTGTCATAGTTTGTATGAAAATGTTTGTAAGTGTTTGAATTTATATGTTTGTAAAGTGTTTGTAGTAAAGTTGTAAGTGTTTACTTGTAGTAAAATGTTCGTTCTAAATGTTTGTAAAACCGTTTGTAAAATGTTCGTGTCTTCCTAGAAAATCCCATATTTCCTACTAAACTGTAGTCTTCTACCATGACCAAATGTTCGGTTTGTTTGTTTGTAAGAGTATGTATCTTTCCTAAGTCTAACTATCATTATCAAAATATAGTTTGTACATTATCGTTTATTGAGAAAACGTTACATGGTAAATGTAATACGAAAAATATTATACAACTTTAGTTTTGTATATGTAAACTACCGTAGTACTACTTACCTTAAAGCCAATGAATTATAAGGTAAGGTGATATTTGTAGCCATACTGATTGGCGGGTGAAAAAACACAACGATGAAAGACGCCGAAATAAATGTGACACTTGTCACCCCATCGGCTTGGTCGGCCTAGGACTGTAGCTAACAGTTGGGGTGCGGGATAGTCTGTCCCGTATAGATCTATACACACAATGCCCGCTCTCCCTCCAGGAGACTCTGGTTACCAACTTGACAACGGTGGAATCCGCGTTAGGTAGAAGTAAATCTCATATTCTAATTGTTATCGTTGTGTATGTTCCTTCTGTTTACTTGTGAATGTATATGTATATGTTCTATTTTTTGTATTTTTATAGGTATATGTTCTTGTTTATTCCTCACAATAGTATGTTCTGACTCATGTATGAACTGACTCTTTGTATGTTTCATAGTACTAGAATTACTAAGTTGTATCTTCCTAAACTATACCTATTATAGTTAATTAGTAGAATTCTATATATAACTGAATGTATTGAACTGAGATAAAAGCTATTATGTCTTATACATATATACATAATATATAACTAAGGATCAAACGATACTCAAACAAACAATAGGGTACTCCAAGTCCACAACCAAACAAGGAACAGGAAATAGAGTGTGTTATCAGTCCTAAGTCCTTCAAACCTTACTTATATAACTATATGTGCATTAGACATGATTTTGACAATACATAAGTTTAAAGAATTGAAAGTAAATATTTGATAAATAAGACTAAGTTTAATAAAGAGTTTAACATGTAAAAGCATTTGATAATCATTTTGACGTAGTTTTGTTGACAAAACTGTTAAAAGTATAGTAAATCCATTGTTTGCTAGTTATTAATTGTAACGTCCCAAAAATACGAGCCAAAAATTTCATTTTAAAACAAGCACTTGGAAAAACATTAGTAATAAAAGGTTCAACGATAATATCATTTCACAAAAGATATTGCATGTCTAGAAACATTTTTATAAAACATTAAAGTGTTAGAGTACAATTTCCCAGGAGGATCTCATGATGCGGAAAGCAAAGCATGCGTGTGCTATACCTGAAACCAAAACTGAAAACTGTAAGCATGAAGCTTAGTGAGTTCCCCCAATATACCACATACCATACAATCACATAGCATACATACTGCCAGGCAATTCTGGGGTGCCCGACCTACCCGTGTCAAGCCATTCTGGGGTGCTGACCTACCCGTGTCAAGCCATTCTGGGGTGCTGACCTACCCGTCGGTCCTAACAACCGACTACGGGGACTGGTCCCCTCATACTACCTCTATCGCATATAACATAACAAGCCAGCATGCAAACATATCATCACCTACTGTCAGACGTATCTGGGGTGTCTGACTACCCTTCGGTCCTAACAACCGACTACGACTACTATCACATACATCATATCATGCAAGCATATCACATATCAGGTAGTAATAAACCTAGATGATATCACACAGACAATCATCTAACATACAACTCCTACTGGTGGGCCGGCATTGTGGCCATAGACCCACCGCTACTGGAAGGTAACTCACCTCCAAGTAGCTGCTGATCGGTGTGGGGATTGACTGCCTGCTGCTGTTGCCGCTCCGGAAATCCTCCGGCTATAATTCCCACAAAATATTCAGTCAAACACCGCTAATTGTCCCTTGGGTAAAATGACCATTTTACCCCTGATCAAGTCAAAAGTCAAAGTGAGAGTTAACTTCCAGTTGACTCGACTCACCGAGTTGGCTCGCCAACTCGTCGAGTCCCGTCTATTCGGTTGTCCTTAATCCCGTCTTTACTCGTCGAGTTAGGCGTTGACTCGAAGAGTTCACCTTCTAAACTGATGGTCTAAGTCTTTCATCCTACTCGCCGAGTTGTATGAACAACTCGCCGAGTTCATCTTCATCCGATGAACACTTTATGTTGTGACTCGCCAACTTGTATGAACAACTCGTCGAGTCTGTTCTTGATCTAAGAAGATTGCCTTGAACTCGCCGAGTCAGGGCATTGACTCGCCGAGTTGCTTCATGGGTGAGTTCGGCTTCCAACTCACCGAATCCACCCCGGACTCACCACTCTACTCGACATAAACAAAAAGGGGAAGAACTCGGGGACTCGCGACTCGACTTGCCGAGTCAGATGAACGCCTCGCCGAGTCGGCCACATGCAAATTCTATACACGCGATTCTGTTTGAATCCAGCTTATGCTATTCACAGATCTGGGTTCCTAGGGCATGAATAACACGTAAAGTTTCCAACTTTACGTGTAAATATTCACCAAGGAAGGTTTTAGGGCTCAAAATGCACCAAAAGAGTAGATCTAGGGTTTTCATGCAATATGGCTCCATAAAGGTAGTAGATCCAAGCTCCTGGAGCTCGATTCCCCCTAGATCTAGAGGCTAACAACTTATTACAACCCCTAAGGCACAAAACAAGCTTGGGGAAAACTCAAGAAGGACTTCCATGGAGCTCAAAAGGGACTAAAAGCATGAAAATAGAGGGAAATCGAGTTATACCTCAAGGAAAACACTAAGATAGCTCAAAGATGTCTGGTCTTCTCCTCTTCTTCTTGATCCACTCTTCTTCCCTCTCCAAAACTTCAAGAAACACACTAAAATGCTTCAAACTCTCAATGAACAAGGCTTGAACAAAGAATAGAGCTCTGAGGGCGAAGGGGGCGAGCTTGGGGGCGGATAAGAGGGTTTAAAGAGGGTGCAAACCCTTGAAATTTAGGGTTTCATCTGACAGCGGAGACTCGCCGAGTCCAGGATATGGACTCGTCGAGTCGCCAACTTAAACATGTCCCGGGTCCCGTCTCTACTCAGCAAGTCGGACCTACAACTCGGCGAGTCCAAGGCTAAAAATGAAAAATACTCAAATAAAATTTACGTACCAGGAACCAGGTGCTACAAATCTCACCCACTTATTTTAGACTTCATCCTCGAAGTCTGCTGCTTGATCCTGAAACAGTTCGGGGTAATGCTCCATCATTTCTTCCACCGGCTCCCAAGTCCACTCGGACCCCTTTCGGTGCTGCCACTGCACCTTCACAAACTCCACCCTCTTGTTCCTTAGATCCTTCGACTTCCGGTCGACGATGGCGACTGGGCGCTCAATGTAATTCAGGCTGTCATCAACCTGTATATCCTCTAACGGCACCACCACTGAATCATCCACGAGACACTTCCGCAGCTAGGAGACATGGAAGGTGATGTGGATCTGGCTGAGCTCGGCCGGCAGATCCAGCCTATATGCCACCTTGCCCACCCGGGCTACAACCCTGAATGGTCCAATGTACCTGGGGACCAACTTGCCCCTCTTCCTGAATCGGATGATGCCCTTCCAAGGTGACACCTTGGGGAGAACCATATCCCCGACTTGGAATTCCAAGTCTGAACGATGTTTGTCAGCATAGCTCTTCTGTCGACTTTGCGCAGTCTGGAGTCTGCTCCGAACCTGTTGGATCCTCTCAGTAGTCTTGAGCACCACTTCGGTGCTCCCCATGACCCTCTGGCCAACTTCACCCCAACATATCGGGGTCCTGCACCTCCGTCCATACAACATCTCGAATGTCGTGTGGTAGCTGTTGTTGTATGAGAACTCAGCCAAGGGAAGATAGGTATCCCAGCTACCACCGAAGTCTAGCACGCACGCCCGCAACATATCCTCCAAGTTCTGGATGGTCTGCTCACTCTGACCATCCGTCTGCGGGTGAAAGGCGGTGCTAAAGTGCAGACGAGTGCCCAACTCATCATGAAATTTCTTCCAAAACCTGGAAGTGAACCGCACATCTGGATCTGATATCACTGACACTGGCACCCCGTGCCACTCTACTATCTCGCTGATGTAGATATCGGCCAACTTCTCGGCCGAGGCTCTCCTGGATCGGAATAAAATGGGCGCTCTTTGTCAATCGATCCACGATGACCCAAATCGAATCTACTGCACGCGCAGTCCTGAGAAGCTTTGTGATAAAATCCATCGTAATATCCTCCCATTTCCACAGCTGAATATCCAACGGCTGCATCTTGCCATGCGGTCTCTGATGTTCGGCCTTGACCTTCCTACAGGTCAAGCACCGCTCCACGTACGAGGCCACATCTCGCTTCATGCAGGGCCACCAATAGTCTAGACGAAGATCCCTATACATCTTCGTCGCCCCTGGATGAATAGAAAACCGGGATTTGTGCGCCTCCTCCATCAAGATCTGACGCACGCCTCCGTGATATGGCACCCACACCCTACGGTGTAATGTCAACAACCCCTGGCTATCATAATCGAAGGACGTGACTTGACCCACTATTCGCTCACTCTTCCGATGTTCCTCCTTCATAGCCTCCTGTTGAGCCTCCCAAAATTTCTCCAACAGGGGAGTCACTACAGTCATCCTCATGCAAATATCCCTAATCGGCGCCGCCTTGCGGCTAAGCGCATCGGCCACCACATTGGCCTTCCCCGGGTGGTAAAGGATCTCGCAATCAGAATCCTTCACCACGTCCAACCACCGACGCTGCCTCATGTTCAGATTCGGCTGATCTATGAGGTACCTTAAACTCTTGTGGTCCGTGTAGACGGTACATCGAACCCCATAGAGGTAATGCCGCCAAATCTTAAGGGCAAAAACCACCGCCCCCAACTCTAAGTCATGCGTCGGGTAGTTCGCCTCGTGTGGCTTCAGCTGCCTCGAAGCATAAGCAGTGACATGCCCTCTCTGCATCAGTACCGCGCCCAACCCTGAAATAGATGCGTCACAGTAAACCACAAAATCTTCTATGCCCTCTAGCAGGGCTAAGATTGGCGCCTCGCACAATCTCTGTCTCAGCGTCTTAAACGCAGCCTACTGCTCGAGTCCCCACCGAAAGACTATGGCTTTCTTCGTCAGCCGCGTCAGGGGAACGGCTATCTTGGAGAAATCCTAAAGAAATCTCCGATAATAGCCTACTAATCCCAGGAAGCTCCGAATCACGGATGGAGAATTAGGAACCTCCCATCTCATCACGGCCTCGACCTTGGCCGGGTCGACTAGAATCCCGTTCTGGTTGACAAGGTGTCTGAGAAATTGCACCTCGCGCAACCAAAACTCACACTTGGAGAACTTTGCATACAAGCTCTCCCTCCTCAAGGTCTCCAAAACTTCTCTCAGATGCTCCTCGTGCTCTTCCTGTGTCTTGGAATAAACCAAGATGTCATCAATGAAAACTATCACAGACCGATCCAGCATCGGTCTGCATACGCGGTTCATGAGTTCCATGAATGCGGCAGGAGTATTGGTGAGCCCAAACGGCATCACCATGAACTCATAATGGCCATAGCGCGTCCGAACCACGGTCTTCTGCACATCCTCCTCTCTGACCCTCATCTGATGATAACCCGATCGCAAATCGATCTTGGAGAACCAAGATGCTCCCTGAAGCTGGTCAAAGAGATCATCAGTCCTTGGGAGTGGATAACGGTTCTTCACCGTTACCTTGTTCAGCTCCCGATAATCTATACACATCCGATGCGACCCGTCCTTCTTCTTCACAAACAGAATCGGGGCTCCACAGGGCGAACTGCTCGACCGAATAAACCCCTTGTCTAGCAGCTCCTGCAGCTGTGTAGACAACTCCTGCATCTCGGAAGGAGCCAACCGATAGGGTGCCTTGGCTATCAGAGCCGCACTAGGAACTAGGTCGATCCTAAACTCTACCTGACGCTCCGAAGGTATTCCAGGAAGTTCCTCCGGGAACACATCAACGTAGTCTCGCACCACAGGAACCTCGCTCACCGTCGCCTTACCCGCCTCCCGGGTATCCATCACGTACGCAACATACCCTGCGCATCCCTGCTAAAGGTAGCATCTAGCCCTCGCTACTGAACATATTGTGGGCCCACACTGTGGCCTCTCGCCATGAATCACTAACTCTCCCCCACCTGGGGTCCTGACTCGCACTAGCTGTTGCGCACAATCTATCACCGCCCCATTAGGGCTCAACCAATCCATACCTATAATCACCTTGTTCCCACGCAACGGAATGGGAACCAAGTCTACCAAGTGAAGCTCCTCAAACAACCGCAACACGCAATCCTGAAACACCATCGACGCTCGTACCGATCGATCATCAGCGATCTCTACCTCTAAAGGGCAATCCAATACGCCCGAACACTCAGAAAACTTCTTGCTAAGCGCAAGGGAAACAAATGATCGAGTGGCACCTGAGTCGAACAACACCTGAACTGGAATACCGTTCACATGGAACGATCCTAATGCATACATATATACACATAGCACATATCAATATCATAACATCATATAATAAAGTAGAGGGAAAGAATCATACCCGTCACCACGTCGGGTGCAGCACGTGCCTCCTCGGTAGTTAGCTGGAATGTCTGGCTCCTCACCACTGGAGCCTCTGCCTTGCCCTGCTGACCATCAGTGATTCGTAGGATCGCCGGAGTTGGCGCCTTAACCGGCGCTGACGCTATCAACTGGGGGCAATTGGCCTTCTTGTGGCCTCTCTGGTTGTAATGGAAACACAGTAGCTCAGATGTCTGAATCACGGGTGCAGGGGCGGTACAATCCCTGCTGATATGTCCCGGCTTGCCGCACTTATAGCAGCCTGACGATCCCAGTCTACAGGCCCCCTCATCAAGCCTGCCGCGTTTCCTGCAGCGGCTCGGTCCTAACTGGCCTTTCGGCCTACCATCGGATCCCTTGGGCTTCTTCCCCGAAGCCCCTCCTGTCTGTCCCTCCTCTGACTTCCTCTTGCGTATGTGCTCCAAATCTATCTCCCTCTCCCTCGCCCTGGCAAACATAGAGTCCAGGGTAGGGCAAGCCGAATAGCTGACATGCTCCCGAATATCAGCTCGTAGCATGTCGTGGTAGCGGGTCCTCATCATGTCTTCATCGCCCGCGTACTGGGGCACCAATAATGCCCTCTCCCGAAACTTGGCGGTGATCTCCGCCACAGTCTCCGTCGTCTGCCTCATGTCCAAAAACTCCCTGGCCAGCTGCAGAAGCTCAATAGTAGGTGCGAACTCTGCCCTGAACCTGGTCACAAAGTCCGACCAGGTCATAGCCTCGACGGCCGAGGCTCCCAACGAGTCGCCAATGGACTCCCACCAGTCCCTAGCCCGATCTCTCAAACATCCTGCTGCGAACCTCACCTTTGACCCCTCAAGACAGAAGCTGGTCAACTGTGCAGACTCAATGTCTGCAATACATCGTCTGAAAGCTATGGGATCCTTCACCCCGTGAAAATCCGGCGCACCATTGCCCCTAAAGTCCTTGAAGGACAGTGTGCGAGATCCCGACTGGCCAGATGCCATGTCGCTCCTGAATGCTCGAAGGCGATCTTCCATCAACTCGATTATCCCTTCCTTGATCGACCCGAAGATAATGGGGGTCGACTCAAGGATACCCCTGGTGATGTCTGACGCGATGAACTCACGTAGTCCCTCATCTACTGGCTCGGAACCTGATCCCGAACCTGACCCCTCTCCTAAACCACCATCTATCGGCCTCGATCGTAGTACCACCATTCTGCAATACATAAATAGCAACTGTTAGTGATACTGATACTTCTTGAGGGATCACATCTACTACAAGTTCCCTGGTCTTATCTTGGCCTTCCTTGGTTCAGGTACGGATCCTCTGCTTTCAGTAGTACGGGCCCATACTACCTTCCACATCTATCCGTACCTTCTTCAAGGACTGCCTCGACTCCACCAGATCCCTTTCATTACTGCTGATCACTGTTATACTCATCCTAGGCTTGCCCTAGGTAAATCTCAGACTCCACCTTACCCGGTCCTCAGCTGCTGAAGGCCTCCTTGTAATGCCAATTAACCATTACCTGAATACCATCACATGTGATGAGGCTCGGATAATCCTTCGAGTAACAGACTCGTCCCTACAACGGTTAGACTCAGACAAGAGCTGCGCAATATGGCCAAATCCAACACTCTAAGATTATTCAACCCTGATCACATGTGACGTGACGTATTCACCTAATGGCCAACTCCCATCACCCAGATTCCCACAAAGCACAAAGCAAGCAGCATTCGAACTAAGGGAACAATCTCAAGCAACTATGCACCCATAGAGAGAACTGAACTAGCATACAATGCTAAACTCATACTATCAGGCATAACCCCTAACATGCTATCCTAATACTGTCTACTCATTCCTAGCATGCAATACCAGGCACATAAGGCATCACTCCTAGATCCTTAGTCCTATTCTAGCATGTTGTTTTACTGAAACTGTTAAACATAACATAAGCTTGTATGGGTACTTTGGGGAATACTTACTTGAGCTCGGCCGGTTGCGCACATCACACACTTCGTTCCTTCTTAAAACACTTTACTTAAACTTTTAGAAAACATTTTCTTTTTCCAAAATCTTTTGACCCCTCGATTTGAGTTCAGACACCCCCGAAGGTGTGTCCGAATCCCTCAAACCAGGGCTCTCATACCAACTTGTAACGTCCCAAAAATACGAGCCAAAAATTTCATTTTAAAACAAGCACTTGGCAAAACATTAGTAATAAAAGGTTCAACGATAATATCATTTCACAAAAGATATTGCATGTCTAGAAACATTTTTATAAAACATTAAAGTGTCAGAGTACAATTTCCCAGGAGGATCTCATGATGTGGAAAGCAAAGCATGTGTGTGATGTACCGCTACCGCGCCGGCTCCTTCCCCTTCGAAGAAGAGGTACCTGAAACCAAAACTGAAAACTGCAAGCACGAAGCTTAGTGAGTTCCCCCAACATACCACATACCATATAATCACATAGCATACATACTGTCAGGCAATTCTGGGGTGCCCGACCTACCCATGTCAAGCCATTCTAGGGTGCTGACCTACTCGTGTCAAGCCATTCTGGGGTGCTGACCTACCCGTCGGTCCTAACAACCGACTACGAGGACTGGTCCCCTCATACTACCTCTATCGCATATAACATAACAAGCCAGCATGCAAACATATCATCACCTACTTTCAGACGTATCTGGGGTGTCTGACTACCCTTCGGTCCTAACAACCGACTACGACTACTATCACATACATCATATCATGCAAGCATATCACATATCAGGTAGTAATAAACCTAGATGATATCACAAAGACAATCATCTAACATACAACTCCTACTGGTGGGCCGGCATTGTGGCCGTAGACCCACCGCTACTGGAAGGTAACTCACCTCGAAATAGCTGCTGATCGGTGTGGGGATTGACTGCCTGCTGCTGCTGCCGCTCCGGAAATCCTCCGGCTATAATTCCCACAAAATATTCAGTCAAACAACGCTAATTGTCCCTTAGGTAAAATGGCCATTTTACCCTTGATTAAGTCAAAAGTCAAAGTGAGAGTCAACTTCCAGTTGACCCGACTCGCCGAGTTGGCTCGCCAACTCGTCGAGTCCCGTCTATTCAGTTGTCCTTAATCCTGTCTTTACTCGTCGAGTTAGGCATTGACTCGACGATTTCACCTTCTAAACTGATTGTCCAAGTCCTTCATCCTACTCGCCGAGTTGTATGAACAACTCGCCGAGTTCATCTTCATCCGATGAACACTTTATGCTGTGACTCACCGAGTTGTTGAACAACTCGTCGAGTCTGTTCTTGATCTAAGAAGATTGCCTTGAACTCGCTAAGTCAGGGAATTGACTCGCCGTGTTCCTTCATGGGTGAGTTCGGCTTCCAACTTACAGAGTCCACCCCGGACTCATTACTCTACTCGGCATAAACAAAAAGGGGAAGAACTCGGGGACTCGCGACTCGACTCGCCGAGTCAGATGCACGACTCGCCGAGTCAACCACATGCAAATACTATACACGCGATTCTGCTTGAATCCAGCTTATGATATTCACAGATCTGGGTTCCTAGGGCATGAATAACACGTAAAGTTTCCAACTTTACGTGTAAATATTCACCAAGGAAGGTTTTAGGGCTCAAAATGTACCAAAAGAGTAGATCTAGGGCTTTCATGCAATATGGCTCCATAAAGGCAGTAGATCCAAGCTCCTGGAGCTCGATTCCCCCTAGATCTAGAGGCTAACAACTTATTACAACCCCTAAGGCACAAAACAAGCTTGGGGAAAACTCAAGAAGGACTTCCATGGAGCTCAAAAGGGACTAAAAGCATGAAAACAGAGGGAAATCGAGTTATACCTCAAGGAAAACACTGAGATAGCTCAAAGATGCATGGTCTTCTTCTCTTCTTCTTGATCCACTCTTCTTCCCTCTCCAAAACTTCAAGAAACACACTAAAATGCTTCAAACTCTCAATGAACAAGGCTTGAACGAAGAATAGAGTTATGAGGGTGAACGGGGCGAGCTTGGGGGCGGATAAGAGGGTTTAAACAGGGTGCAAACCCTTGAAATTTAGGGTTTCATCTTACAGCGGAGACTCACCGAGTCCAGGATATGGACCTACCGAGTCGCCAACTTAAACGTGTCCCAGGTCCCGTCTCTACTCGGCGAGTCAGACCTACAACTTGCCGAGTCCAAGGCTAAAAATGAAAAATACTCAAATAAAATTTACGTACCAGGAACCAGGAGCTACATTAATCACATGTGATTGATATAATAACTAATACGATTCAACTCGTATTCCCTGCCACAAAAGCATTTAAAAAAATTTAAAGGTTGATTAAGGGGTATAAACTCACCTGTGGTGAGTGATGCAACGTTACGATCGTTTTAGGAGGTTAAGTGTCAATTGCAGACTTGAGCACAAACGAATCCTATTAACCATATAATGACATATGTATGTATACAATCAGTGTTTGTAATAACTAATTATTGAATTGGGACCACCTTAGAGACTAGTAAACACTTATATTGAAGTGTCACAACCATATATGATTGTATATAAGGGTATATGGTTATACAAGGGAGTGTATGGTCAAAATACACCATTTGTGTGTGTGTGCGGCCAGAGTGTGCGGCCATGATGTGTGTGCGGCCAGAGTGTGCCGCCATGATGTGCGTGCGGCCGCAAACTCCCTATGAAGTGTGCCAAAACGTATTTTCAAGGCCTTAGGACTCATCTAGGAAGGTTTCTACTTCATGCTCTATCCTTATATGGAGTTCATTGCCATTTTAGGACCTAAAAAAGGGGTGTGTGTGGTTGCACATGGTGTGTGCGGCCATACACTCCTGAAGATCATGAGAAATGGTGTTTTTCCTGCATATCTTCAAGTGTTCTTGGCATATAACAAGCTATGATAAGTTCTTACATAATCTAGAGGCTTAGAAGTATGGTTAAACTCCAAAAAGTTTAGTATGTGTTCTTGGTGTTCTTTGTGTTTTTGAAGATCTAACACCAAAAAGGTGTTTTCATGGATCAAAGTAGGGAAGAAGGCTAGTTAAGCTCATGTATCAACTAATCAAAAGGAAAGATTACTTATTTTTATGAAGGTCAAGATGAAGATTTTGATGGTACTTAAGAGAGAAACGAGTTCCAACTATGAAGGAGTTGGAAAAGTGTTCAAAAATGACTAAGGGTGGCATATATAGGCTCTTGAGTGTGGCTGGGATGGTTGTGCAGCCGCACACACCTGTGTGTGGCCGTACACTCAAGTGTGCGGCCGCACACTCCATGTGTTGGAGTGTTTGGCCCGATTTTGCTTGATATGCATCGCGTTATCCTATTTTTAGGCTCCTACCTTAATTTTACTAGGTTTAGAACACCCAAATAGGCCCTAAACAATGTTAAAAGATAGCAAAACGAGTCTAACTTTGATTAAACTGATCTATTGTACAAGACGGAAATTTCGGGTTGTCACATCATCCCCCCGTTAGAGGGAATTTTGTCCGGATATTAGAGTTTAATCAATAAATAGTTACAAATAACTAAGAGAAAAGATGAGGATATTTCAGTTTCATTTGATCCTTGCGCTCCCAAGTGAATTCCGGTCCTCGCTAGGCATTCCAGCGAACCTTCATTATCGGGATGCGGCTTTGCTTCGTCTGCTTGACCTCTCGGTCCATGATCTCTACAGGTTCTTCCACGAAGTTGAGGCTCTCGTTGATTTCGATCTCATCGAGTGGGATTACAAGAGCCTCGTCGGACAGACACTTTTTCAAGTTCGAGACGTCGAATGTAGAATGTACGTTACTGAGTTCGCGGGATAGGTTGAGTTTTTAAGCTACAGGGCTGATTCTAGCAACAATCTTGAAAGGCCCAATGTATCTTGGATTAAGCTTTCCACGCTTTACGAAGCGTATCAAGCCCTTCCAGGGTGAGACTTTCAAAAGGACTCGGTCTCCCACCTAGAATTCCAAAGGTTTCCTTCGTTTTTCTGCGTAGCTTTTCTATCGGTCTCTAGAGGCTTTCAGTCGTTCACGAATCTGAACGATCTTCTCTGTCGTTTCCCGAATGATCTTCGAACCTGTGAGAGTGGTTTCAAGAACTCGTCCTTTAGCTAATTGAGTGTCACCCACCTCAGCCCAGCACATAGGGGATCTTCACTTCCGGCCATAGAGGGCTTCAAAAGTGGCAGCCTTTATGCTTGTGTGATAACTGTTGTTGTAGGAAAACTCGACAAGGGGTAAGTGAGTATCCCGTGCCTTCCTAAATTCAATCACACAGGCTCTGAGCATACCCAGTTTTTGTAACGTTCTCTCACTATGTCCGTCGGTCTGTGGATGGTAGGTTGTACTCATGTCCAGCCTTGTTCCAAGGGAACTTTGTAGCGACTGCCAGAACCTCGAAGTGAACCTACTATCTCTATCGTAGATAATGGATATAGGAACACCATGCAGTTGTACAATCTCCCGAATGTAAGTTCTTGTGAGTTTCTCCATCTTGTCGGTCTCTTTGATGGGTAGGAAGTTTGAAGATTTGGTCAATCTATCGACGATGACCCAAATGGTATCAAGTCCACCCGTAGTCTTGGGAAAATTGGTTGTGAAGTCCATTGTGATCCGCTCCCACTTCCATTCTGGTATCTCCGGTTGCTGTAGTAAACCTGATGGTTTCTGGTATTTGACCTTAACCTTTGCGCAAGTAAGGCATTTACTCACGAAGGTAGCAATCTCTGTTTTCATGTTTCGCCACCGGTATAGCTTTTTAAGATCCAGATACATCTTATCTGAACCCGGGTGCACGAAATATCGAGTGTTGTGCGCCTCGGTCGTGACCAAGTCTTTGCAGCCACCGTGTTTCAGTTTCCAGATCCGGTCCATGAGGTATAAGGCTCCGCCACCCTTGACTTCTAAATCCCTCTCGGGGATTCACCCGCCACATTTTCTAGTTTCAAGGCTTCGAGTTGAGCATCTTTGATTTGTGTGGACAGATGCGAATGGATAGTCATAGTCAATGATTTGAATCTTCGACCAGAATATTCTTTCCGGCTTAGGGCGTCTGCTACTACATTGGCTTTACCCGGATGATAACGAATTTCGCATTCGTAGTCATTGAGTAGCTCGACCCACCGCCGTTGTCTCATGTTGAGCACCTTCTGGTTGAATATGTGTTGTAGGCTTTTGTGGTCTGTAAAGATAGTGCTTTTTGTACCATACATGTAAAGTCTCCAGATCATCAGAGAAAACACAACTGCTCCTAAATCAAGATTGTGTATGGTGTAGTTCACCTCATGTGTCTTCAGCTCCCTTGAGGCATTGGCGATGACCTTACCTCGTTGCATCAGAACACAACCGAGCCCTTGATTAGACGCATTACAGTAGACTACGAAGTCTTCTATTCCTTCTTGGAGGGATAGTATTGGTGCGGTGTACAAGGCTCGTTTCAGTGTTTGAAATTCCTTTTCTTGTTTCTCTTCCCAGTCAAAGGCCACGCCCTCCTGGGTCAATGTTGTAAGAGGTTTCGCAATTCGAGAGAAGTTCTGTATGAATCTGCGGTAGTAGCCAGCAAGGCCAAGAAATTGACGAATTTCTGTAGGCGTCTTCGATGCTGACCAGTTCTCAATGGCTTTAGTTTTGGATGGGTCCACGTGGATTCCCTCTTCGCTAACCACATGTCCTAAGAATTCAGCTCTTCGGATCCAAAACTCGCATTTTGAGAATTTTGGGTAGATTTTCTCTGACTGTAGTGTTTCAAAGATTAGCCGCATGTGTTTACTATGCTCCTCCTCACTACAAGAGTAGATAAGTATGTCATCAATGAATACGATGACGAACTGATCCAAGTAAAGACGGCACACCCTATTCGTTAGATCATGAATACTACGAATGCATTTTTCAATTCGAATGGCATCACTACGAACTCGTAGTGTCCGTAACGAGTTCGGAAGGTTGTCTTTGGACCATCCTCCTCTAACACTCGTAATTGGTGATACCCAAATTTCAGATCAATATTTTAAAAGTAATTCGCCCCTTGCAGTTGGTCGAACAAATCGTCTATGCGAGGAAGAGGGTAATGATTTTTGACCGTGAGTTTGTTGAGTTCTTTGTAGTCGATGCACATACGAAACGATCTGTCCTTCTTCTTGACTAACAAGACCAGAGCTCCCCAAGGGGAGAGAAGCTTGGTCTTATAAAGCCCTTGCTGAGTAGTTCGTTAAGTTGACCGGATAGTGCCTTCATCTCATCTGGTGCTAGACGATACAACGATTTTGCTAATAGGGTAGCTCCCGATATTAATTCAATTCTAAACTCAACTTGGCGTTGTGGAGGTAACCTCGGTAGTTCTTCTGGAAAGATGTCGGGAAAGTCGCGTACTACAAGGATGTTCTTCAGGTCTTTGGTTTCGTGGCTCATGTCAACAACGTGTGCAAGGAATGCACGGTATTCTTCACGTAAGTACTTTTGAGCTTGAATACTTAAGATGATACGAAGGCTCATGCTGAGTTTGTCGTCGTAGATAATAAGAGTTTCAGTAGATGGGAGATTAATGCGAACAACTTTCTCATAGCACATGATGTCGGCATGGTGAAGACTCAACCAATCAATGCCGATAATGACATCGAAACTTTTAATTGAGACTGGCATGAGGTCGATCGAAAATGTATGGCTATCTAGAGTTAGAGTACATCCTATATATATACTGCTAGTGCTCTCAGTTTTTCGATTAGCCATTTCTACACTGAACAGTTATTTAAGTGAGCGTGGTTGTTGTTTAAGTTAGTGAGCAAATTTCTGGTTCACGAAACTCTTCTCCGCTTCACTATCAAATAGTATGCATGCATAAGAGTTTTTAAGGAGAAACGTACCAGTCACCATTGTAGGGTCAGCAACTGCTTCCTTGTGGCCTATAGCCAAAAACTCTATCTTCTCCACCAACATTCCCTGCCTTAGGGCAGTCTCTTTTGTAGTGGCCCACCTCGCCACATCCATAGCAAGACTGACCCACACCAGCGCCAAGGACCTGGCTGATTGGCCTTGTCGGGGATCTGCACAAGCGGACAGTGTGTCCCTTCTTGTTGCAGTTGGAGCACTGTATTTCCCAACAGGGTCCATTATGGTGGAAGTTGCATTTGCTGCACATTGGCATGTTTCTAGCGTACTGTTTCACCGGAGCAGTAGCGGCAGTTGCTATCGCGGCATGAACTAACACAATCTGTTGCTTTTTGGCAGCTTTTTGTTTCTTCTTGTCATCCCAAGACTTTCGCTTGTTGTCGACGGTCTTGGAGGGTTTAGAAATGGCTAAGGTTGTTGTCGATGACGGGGTATAGACTCCATAATTGATGAGCCGCTATGCAGATCGCTTGGCACTGTCAAAGGTAGCAAGGTTTGAAGATAAGACATTACCCTGATATGGAGGCACCAGCCCCCATATGTACCTCTCGATTTTCTTTCCCTCTGTGGGAACCATGTTGGGACAGAGGGCCGCCAATTCGCTGAATCTGGCGGTATAAGCGACTATGTTGGAGCCCTTCATGGTTAGGCTCCATAGCTCCTGTCCTAACTTCTGGATTTCGCCCCTCGGGCAGTATTCCTCGATAATAAGGCCTTTTAGAGTTTCCCAGCCCATGTTAGTTGCCACTATGAGAGTTAGTGACTTGACATGGCCATTCCACCATGTCATGGCTTTTTCTTCGAAGGTGCACGCAGCAAATTTGACTTTGCTCATGGAAGAGCAGGAGCAAATCTCGAAGATCAACTCCGTCTTCTCGAACCATTACGAGAGGGCAATGACTCCGCCGGTCCCTTTAAAGGACTTTTTCTTGCAGTTGGCGAAGTTCTTGTAGGAGCACTCTCTCGAGCGCACAAAGATTTCACCTTGAGTAGAATGAACAGGTGTCCCGCCTTCGCTGGCACCGGTAGAGTGACATTGAGCCATGGTTATTGCCACAGCTGCAACTAATACAACATTTAGAGCTACCACATCGAATTGTGGAGGAGCTGGTGGTGGTGGAGGATTATGCCTTGTTGACTTGTGAGAGGCATCCTTCAACTATAAGTTTATAAAGATGAACACAATAGTAAGAATCAATTGTAAGTATAGTGAGAGTGATCCATAGGCTAAATTGCCATATTCCAACAGTTGAATGAGTGTATGTTTTGAAATAGGGGCACAATAGAAGAGTAGAGAAACACAAGAGTACAGATTTTTCCAATAGATTTGATAACTGTCTATATTACTAGTATTATTGATGTAACAAGTTCAGGAAAAATGACCTATCAGAAGGTCTTACATCATACCATAAAGGAAAAAGTTGACAGTTTTAGAAGTCTAGTTAAAGTACTTAGAAGATAGGAATATTTTAGAGACAAGTGCTACTTAGAGCACAGTTAGGAAAGGCTATTCCTTAAACCAAAAGAAAATATGTATTAGGCATCTTCTATCGGCGACGGGAATTCCACGGGAGAATCCTCATATCTGCCAGTTGACGTACCACCTCTTGGAGATGTTGCTCGTGACCCCTCTGGCGAACTCAAAGTTCTATGACTTCAGCTCGGGATGCAGCTAACTGTTGCTGCAGAGCCTCATTGGCTCTTCTTATCCCTTCAACGGTCTCTTCAAGATGGTGAATGCGGACGGTGTTAACGCCTAAGTTGGCATCAACTTCCATGACTCGGTCGATGGCTTCTCAAGCTTGCTCATTATTACGAGCAATCCTATGGATTATGACAGGCAGATCTCGATCCGCAGAGCCACCTTCGCTAAGGTCGTAAAAGCTTCGGTCCCCATAGTAAGGTAAGGGTTAACCCTGTTCGTCACTCCAACGATTTAAATTTGTCGCCTGCAAGGGTGTGGGGCCTTGAAATGCTGGTTGGGGGTTGTTATTTGGGGCTTGACCCACTTGGGGTAGGTTGTTGACTTCAGGCTCGGAGTCAGAACTATGAGAATATCCTTCAGCATGGTGATCATCCAAATGGATTGGGTGATCATCTTCTGGTTCTTCCTCTAGCCAGCCAGCATTGCCTTCGTTTGGGAAGTACGGGTCGCCGTGGGGATGGAATCCAGCCATGATATCTACGCGAGAAAAGGGATATAAGAATCTTACATAAATAGACGTACTAATTAAGATAATTATAAGATGATCCTTACCAGTAATTCAATACTTGCATAGTGCGTACCAGTTATATGAAAGCAAACAAGATATACCTTCGAATAAGTGACCCTAACTCCAATTCCACAACCAAACAACGAACAGGAAGCGAAGCAAAGATCATAGATACTAAGTCTATGACACCTTAATCTCACATAACCTTAGGGTATCCACATATCAACTATTGACCCACTTAGTAAAGACCTTTTTAG
Organism: Lactuca saligna; assembly: GCF_052625555.1. Taxonomy (NCBI): domain Eukaryota; kingdom Viridiplantae; phylum Streptophyta; class Magnoliopsida; order Asterales; family Asteraceae; genus Lactuca; species Lactuca saligna. The sequence goes on from NC_136418.1 coordinate 17,870,704, forward strand.
TTCTCAAATAAGTAATTATAGTAACACAAAATACTCCTATAGTATTTTAGGTTTATGTTATGATCTAATGTTCTCATTGTAGTAGTGTTGGTAAGTTTTTAGACTTGTTGCCATATCACAACCATTCTCGGGCATATGCTAATCACTCCTCAGACCAACATAGTTGACCAGGCTATGTCACTCCAAGGACTGACCATACATCCCCAAGTCGACTTGTGATGTTCAACAATCGTAATACTTTTGTTCTGTCCTAGTGACACTGATTTTAGTATGAATGCAGCTATGTATACTTAGTTAAATATTTTATTATTTAAAAGTATAAACTCTTGGTTAGAGTATTTTAATCCCATTGTGTTTATAGTTGTATATCTTTTATGGGTTGATATTCTCAATTCACTATAAACAGAGCTCTGATACCAATCTGTCACAACCCAAAACCGGAACTGCGGAAACATACTGGGGCGGAGGCATCATGTACAATATCACAACACTATATAATAGTAAACAAGTAAACAACATCATCCATTGCATTAATAATATAATTTAATACAAGTGTGTTATGTAGTTTATAATACACCAAAATATAAATCAAAATAAAAGATGAGTCTTGAATGTGCTCCATCTTCTCAAAAGCTGGCCTCGGTACCTATCTACTGATGACCTGAGAATGCAAGTTTTTTTGAAAGAGTTTATCAGCATTAAAGCTGGTGACTTCATTAGTATTTAGTGTCATAGTTTGTATGAAAATTTTTGTAAGTGTTTGAATGTATAAGTTTCTAAGTGTTTGTAGTAAAGTTATAAGTGTTTACTTGTAGTAAAATGTTCGTTGTAAATGTTTGTAAAACCGTTTGTAAAATGTTCGTGTCTTCCTAGAAAATCCCATATTTCCTACTAAACTGTAGTCTTCTACCAAGACCCAATGTTCGGTTTCTTTGTTTGTAAGAGTATGTATCTTTCCTAAGTCTAACTATCATTATCAAAATATAGTTTGTACATTATCGTTTATTGAGAAAACATTACAAGGTAAATGTAATAGGAAAAATATTATACAACTATAGTTTTGTATATGTAAACTACCGTAGTACTACTTACCTTAAAGCCAATGAATTATAAGGTAAGGTGATATTTGTAACCATACTGACTGGCGGCTGAAGAAACACAACGATGAAAGACGTCGAAATAAATGTGACATTTGTCACCCCATCGGCTTGGTTGGCCTAGGACTGTAGCTAACAGTTGGGGTGCAGGATAGTCTGTCCCATATAGATCTATACATACAATGCCCGCTCTCCCTCCAAGAGACTCTGGTTACCAACTTGACAACGGTGGAATCCGCGTTAGGTAGAAGTAAATCTCATATTCTAATTGTTATGTTTGTGTATGTTCCTTCTGTTTACTTGTAAATGTATATGTATATGTTCTCTTCTTTGTATTTGTATATGTATATGTTCTTGTTTATTCCTCACAATAGTATGTTCTGACTCATGTATGAACTGACTCTTTGTATGTTTCATAGTACTAGAATTACTGAGTAGTATCTTCCTAAACTATACCTATTATAGTTTATTAGTAGAATTGTTTATATAATTGAATGTATTGAACTGAGATAAACCCTATTATGTCTTATACATATATGCATAATATATAACTAAGGATCAAACGACACTTGGACAAACAATAGGGTACTCCAAGTCTACAACCAAAAAAGGAACAGCAAATAGAGTGTATTATCAGTCCTAAGTCCTTCAAACCTAACTTATATAACTATATGTGCATTAGACATGGTTTTGACAATATATAAGTTTAAAGAATTGAAAGTAAAGATTTGATAAATAAGACTAAGTTGTATAAAGAGTTTAACATGTAAAAGCGTTTGATAATTATTTTGAAGTAGTTTTGTTGACAAAATAGTTAAAAGTATAGTAAATCCATTGTTTGCTAGTTATTAATCACATGTGATTGATATAATAACTAATATGATTTAACATGTATTCCCCCCCCCCCCCAAATGCATTTAAAAACATTTAAAAGGTTGATTAAGGGGTTTAAACTCACTTGTGGTGAGTGATGCGACGGTAGGATTGGTTTAGGAGGTTGAGTGTCAATTGCGGACTTGAGCACAAACAAATCCTATTAACCATATAATGACATATGTATGTTTACAATTAGTGTTTGTAACAACTAATTATTGAGATGGGACCACCTTAGGGACTAGTAAACACTTATACTGAAGTGTTACAACCATATATGATTGTATATAAAGGGTATATGGTTATACAAGGGAGTGTATGGTAAAAATACAACATTTATGTGTGTGTGCGGCCAGAGTGTGTGGCCATGATGTGTGTGCGGCCAGAGTGTGTGGCCATGATGTGTGTGCGACCGCACACTCCCCATGAAGTGTGCAAAAATGTATTTTCAAGGCCTTAGGACTCATCTAGGAAGGTTTCTACTGCATGCTCTAGCCTTATATGGAGTTCATTGCCATTTTAGGACCTGAAAATGGGGTGTGTATGGTTGCACATGGTGTGTGCAGCCGTACACATGGTGTGTGCGGCCGTACACTCCTGAAAATCATGAGAAATGGTATTTTTCTTGCATAACTTCAAGTATTCTTGGCATACAACAAGCTATGATAAGTGTTTACACGATTTAGAGGCTTAGAAGTATGGTTAAACTCCAAAAATTTTAGTATTTGTTCTTGGTGTTCTTGGTGTTTTTGAAGGTCTAACACCAAAAAGGTGTTTTCATGGATCAAAGTAGGGAAGAAGGCTAGTTAAGTTCATGTATCAACTAATCAAAAGGAAAGATTACTTACTTTTATGAAGATCAAGATGAAGATTTTGATGGTACTTGAGAGAGAAACGAGTTCCAGCTTTGAAGGAGTGGGAAAAGTGTTCAAAAATGACTAAGGGTGGCATATATAGGCAAGAGAGTGTGGCTAGGATGGGTGTGCGGCCGAACAAACCTGTGTGTGGCCGTACACTCAAGTGTGCGGCCGCACACTCCATGTGTTGGAGTGTTTGAACCGATTTTTCTTGATAAGCATCGCGTTATATTTCTAGGCTGTTACCTTAATTGTACTAGGTTTAGAACACTCAAATAGACCCTAAACAATGTTAAAAGATAGAAAAACGAGTCTAACATTGATTAAATTGATCTATTGTACAAGACGGAAATTTCGGGTTGTCACGGTATAACTCTGATGTATAAACTAAGGTATTATTGAATTAACCATTTAAGGTCCTTTATGTTATACTACTTTAATAAGAAGCATTAAACCTTTTATAAATGAGTTCTGGTTTCACTAACTCTATCGTGAAACATTGTTTTCGGTAATGAATGTTATTGTTTTCAGAAAGTTCTATCGAAACTGTTTACCTTAAAAGAACGATGTTTACCAAAGAAAATCCTATATTTTCTATTAAACTGACTAGTTGTCTAAGTTGTTCCAAGATCGAAAAGCACAAGTATAATCAATATACTTACTTCAAAGATATCTAGTTTCGTTGATGAGTTAAACTGGATAAAGACTTGTTTACCCTGAAAGCCTTATACGGCGATAATACCCTCCTATGATTACTTATTACATTCGAGTTGTATATAACCGAGATCGAACAGACAGTTGAATGGGTGAATCTGCCCTAAGCCCACAACCAAACAAGGAACAGGAAATGAGGTGGAAATCACACATTCCACTGTCTACCAGACTTCAATTTTATCTAACCCTATAGTATATGCTGAGTAATCAAATAGTTAATAGCCCTTGAGATTCTTTAAGAAATTATATTACTAGTTGATACGACATGAAACGGATGAATGTATCGTTTACGACTTTGTCACTAGCAGACATGTCGGTCCAGCTGTAGCTAACAGTAAGGGTGTGGGATTTTTGGTCCCATATAGATCTATACACAATTTCATGCTCTCCCTCCAGGAGACTCTGGTTCATAAGGGTAGACTTATGCCGGTACTTACGTGAGTACTCGAAGATGTGTCTCACAAGCTAAATTAACGACTTTACAAGTAATAATGTGAAAATCCTTTTTGATAAATAACAGATAAGTTTGCAAAAAGATTTCCTTTGTTTGATAAATTAACTTATAGCTTATAAGCTTGTTTTCCTTGTTTTAACAAGTTTCAAGTTTTAAATACATTTATAAAGCTAAGAAAGACATAAATAAGCAATTATATTTTGAAACACAAGATTCCTTGTGTTATACTTGTATCCCCCGCCCCCCTTAAAACATTAAAAAGTTGGAAAAAGATATGCGGGTATCAACTCGCCTTAAGTGGGTGATTCAATTGAAGATTCGATATACAATGATAAGTTCCATGAGTGAAGTCCTGAAGCACAAACGAGTCCAAAAGAGTGTTAGAAGCAAGATAGGAGGATGAAAAGGAGTTCACGGCCCTAAGGGGTGTTCACGGCCCAAGAACACATGAGTGTTCATGGCCCAAGTTGAAGGGTTCACGGCCCTATGAGTTGTTCACGGCCTAAGAACATGAAGAACACATGAAGATTTTGGTGATTAGCAAGTGCTTGAAGTTCATTTGTTGTATTCCGAGAAGATACAAAAGAGAGGGGAGGTTTAAGGGAAGAAAAGAGTGTTCTTGAGGATGATACTTGAGAGAGAATGGAATGATTGCGGCCAAGAGAAGAAGAAATGAAGGAAAACTGAACCAAACTCATATATATACAAAGAGTTAACGGCCTAAGGATGGTTCACGGCCTAAACATTGTTTGCAGCTGTGAACCTCACTTGTTGAGGTTTTATGGCTCGAATGTTGTTCTAGGCCCTTTGTTCTTACGTGTTTCACTTCCTAACACGCAACCCTTACGTATACTTGGTCTAGAAACCTATAATTTTGACCATAAGTTGATGTGTTTAACCTCACAAGACAGAAAATTCCGGGTTGTGACAATACTCATTGACCATGATCATCAGTTGACCGTGAACCATTCATACTCATTGACCGTGATCATCAGTTGACCGTGAACCATTCATACTCATTGACCGTGATCATCAGTTAACCGTGAACCATTCATACTCATTGGTCGTGATCATCTTTTGACCGTAAATCATTGCTCGACCATGATCCATTGCTTGACCTTGAATCACTCATTGACCGTGAACTGTTGTTGACCGTGAACAGTGAACTGTGTACGACCATAAACCTTATACGGCCATAAACTGACTTGGTTATAGAACACTTTCTGTTTTGTATTTTCATTGCAAGTTTTATTTGTTCAATCAATCAAGAAAAACCAAAAACAAATGGACTCTCAAACTTTAACATCTCATCAGGAATTAGATTCCATTATGGGTACAACTACGCGCATTCCACGCCTGTTATCTGCTAAGGTTTTCCCGAATGGAAATACCGCATTGAAAATACATAATGATGAAAGACTTCAAGATTTGGAGAAGAATCTTGAAAGGACCGGTTCGAATCACCACAACACTTGAGAATGGAACAATCATTGACAAGGAGTTTGAAGATTACACCGATGAAGACTTTGAAAAAATTGAAGAGCAAGAGAAAGCACTCGACACACTCATCATGGCCCTATCTCTAGAAATTACTTAGGGTTTTAGATAATACACGTATGCAAAAGCTTTGTGGGAAGCACTGATTGAGGTATACGAAGGAAACGAGGATATGAAGCAGAGTCGTCAGGACATGATTAGGAAGAAGTTTAATATGTTCAAACATAATCTGCGAGAATCCTTAGAAGCTCAACTGAAGAGGGTCATCACTATCACTACTGAGATAAGCTTTGCTGGTATTTTGGTCACAAGGTCTGAGATCAACAAGAAACTGTTGAACTCACTACCAAAGTCATGGGACATGAATGTCTCTGTGATCAAGAAGACGAAGGACCTTAACCGTCTAAGTCTTGTGAAACCATGGCGATTATCAAAGCTTGCAAGCTTGATGATAAGCAGAGCGAGATCAATCATGTAAATTCATATTCCCACTGCTAACATTGGGATCTAATCCAACAATGCCTTCTCATCATTCAACACTCCATAACCTCAAACCCTTGTTGTTCCATAACCACAATCTCATGCTATTCCACCGATGCATAACATTCAACCATCCATACCTTATCAACAAGCTGCCTCCTCCTTGAAAGCACCTATTCCCAGTCCTGCTCCCAAAGAAACTGATGAGAACATTGTTTTAGCAACCGGACTTGTGAATTGCTACAATGCCCTTTTGGCTGGCGAGCTACCTCCTCAGCTTTCTTTTGCTGACCTTGATCAAATACAACAAGAGGATGTTGAGGCGATGGACATCACGTGGCAGATTGCTATGGTTGTGTTCAGGGCCAATCAATTCTCCAAAAAAAAACTGGCAAAAACAATTGGGGAATAAACACAGAGAAGAAGGTCGGCTTCAACAAGGTAAAATTAAGATGCTTTAATTGTCATGAACCTAGTCACCTTGATAGAGACTACCCAAAGCCAGACATGAGGGAATATAGTGAAAGAACAATGGTGCCATTCGGAAGCGGCATGGGAACTACCACCAACAACCAAACAACGAATCTGGCAGTGGTGGCTCAGTCATTTGACTGGGAATATCAGATTCTGGCCCTGAACATCTCAGGACCTGAAAATGCTCACCTTGCCCAGATCAAATGATGTCCCAGAAGAAAAAGATGAAGTGGACCCGTAGGAAGAAATGATGGAGCTGCAATTTGCCTTTATGGTACAGACTACTCCAGAGTCTGAAAAGAAGGAGGTCAGTGAAATCTCTTTTTCTCAAACTTGCATTAACACTGTTAAAATTTTATGTGAGCAAATTGAATTGATAAATGGTGAACGAGGACCTTAAATATGAGAGGTACAACCTTAGGAAAGGCCAAAAATCATTAAAAGAACAACTAGAGGCCAAGACTAAGGACTTTAGGAAATTGCAGGAGGAATACAGTAACAAGTGTGGGAATTATAATTACATTGAGAAATAACTTACTGTTGTAACTGAAGAACTTGACACATTGAAGATACATCTTGAAAATGTTGATTTTAACTTTAATAAATTCGATGTTTCAAGTGAAAAAGTTGCAACAATAATTGAAAAACAAATAAAGTGGAAGGATAAAAAACAAGTAGGTATAGGATATGAGAGTGTCCCTCACCCATTCAATGACATTTATATTGCTAAACCTTTGACTCGGGAGGAGATAGACCGAGAACCATTTATGGTGCACAGGTCACAGAAAGTAGTGCTAGGGAAAGAGATACTAACGTTTCTATGGTGCTAATAGATACTAACGTTTCTACTAACAAATGAATTGGAAGGATCAAAAAGAAGTAGGTAAACCAGCTATACAGGTCACAAAAAGTAGTGCTAGGGAAATAGATACTAACGTTTCTACTTCCCATGCAGATTCATCTCTAAGTCAAGGAAAGGAGGAGTCTATAGAGAGTAGTGCTAATAATAATTCTATTTTGAAAAATGTTGTTTCTGTTTCAGACAATATTGTTTTTGTTTCTAAAACTGATGATTTGATTGGTGATGATTCTGTGTCTAATTTTGATGCATCAGATGTTGCTTGTGGTGATGTGTCTAATAATTCTGATGTTTTTGTTACTAGCTTACACACTACACCTACACCTGTCACACAACCTGAATCATGCACTTGTACATGTGGAAAGAGTAAGGGAATTGACAAGAAAAATAAACCAGAAAAGAGTGGTACCAGTTTTGGCGACAAAAAGAAAACATGTTTTAACCGTGGAACCACTGGTCATATAGCTCACAATTGTCCTAATTGGGAATTTATTCATTTTTCTACGCCAAAAAGAGAAAATGAGTCTCGAGGAAGGTCTCTCACGAGAAATTCCTCGAGATCTCGTCTTCGTGATGATTATTGGAATGTTCATAAGGACAAGAGAAGGCTGAACTTAAAACGAACAAACAGGTTTTCTATCAAACAACCACAGGTGCATTGACGATATCGAATGCGGCCAAGCCAAGATTGATGTCGTCAAAGACAACTTCTGGATCCTCGACTAATCCTACCCAGAAATCCAAATGCTCAAAACAAAAGAAAAATATTTCAAAATCACCTATGAATATTTTAAAACCTAAATACAAATGGGGGCCCAAAAATCAAAATAGCCAATCATCTAAATCTTCAAATGGTGCTTCTGGTAGTGAACTAAAATAAAAAACTGAAAAAGAAAAGTATGTTGTTAATGTCAAATGGTGCTTCAGGTAGTGTTGTTATGACATGGGTTCCTAAATCTCATTAATCTCGCGCATTGTGCAGGAACAGCTGCAGGGGAATGTTGTCAGACCTTGGTACGTCGACAGCGGTTGTTCCAGGCACATGACTGGAGACATCTCCCAATTTCATGGCATTCATACATTTAATGGGGGTATGTTTCCTTCGTGGGAGGTGAAGGCGGGAAGATCACACAGATAGGAACTCTCACCAATGGAGTGCTAAGCTTTGAGAACTTCAACTTCGCGCCCGAGTTGAAGCATAGCTTGTTGAACGTCTCTCAAATCTACGAAAAGGCTACTCTACCCACTTCACTGATAAAGAATGCCTTATCTTGAAACCTGGTATCATCATCCCTGAAGACTGGATATTGGTGAAATCAAAAAGAGTCAGGAACGCTTACATCATCGGCATGAATCATAATATCTCGGAACAAGTCACATGCCGCTTGTCTAAATTTTTAGAAAATAATGTGATGCTTTGGCATAGTCGTCTTGGGTATGCAAACGCCAAGAACCTGAATCGTCTTGCAAAGAATGAGATCGTGCGTGGCCTTCCAGTTAAAGACTTCATAACCTTTGAAAAATGTGTGGCCCGTGCTCAGGGTAAACATCATAGAAAGCCCCATTTGCCAAATACGGTTAATTCAATCAGCAAGGTTTTCCAACTATTGCACATGGATTTGTTTTGTCCTGTCAATGTCCTCAGCAACAACAAAAACCATTACTGCTTGGTTGTGATAGATGACTACTCGCATTTTACATGGGTCTTCTTCTTATCCAACACGAGTGGGATCTCAGACTTGATCAAGAAGTTCATGGTAATGATTGAGAATCAAACTAATGAGAAGTTGAAAGCGATCATAACGGATAATGGTACATAATTCAAGAACGCTGTTCTGGATCACTTTGGCATAGAAAAAGGGATAGTGCGTCAGTATAGTGTCGTTTGGACACCTCAACAAAATGGTGTTGCGGAATGGCAGAACCGAACATTAATGGATGCCGCAAGGACGATGCTATGTGATTCTAAACTTCCGGTCTTCTTTTGGGCAGAGGTGATCAACACTGCCTGCTACGTTAATAATCGTGTCCTGATCAACAAAGCTCAGATGAAGACTCCATATGAAATTCTCTACAATCACAAGCTATCAGTTGCTCACTTCTGTATCTTTGGATGTCCTTGCACCCTTCTTCACCTTGAATCCAACCCCAAATTCAACTCTAAAGCTGATGAATGTTACGTTGTGGGATATGCAGCACGTACAGCTTACTGTGTTTATAACAAAAGGACAAAGCAGATCATGGAATCTTTTGATGTTTGTTGGTTGGAGAAGAATGAGACAGATGCAAGATTTAGTCCAGACTGGTTGTTTGATTACGCTTCTTTAGTCAAATCGTTCAGAGTGTTTTCAGATGATGTGTCAGGTTCCTGCTCCAGTTCAAAGGTTGTTCTTGAGTATGAAGAGGAAGAGGTTGTCTACAGTCCACCATTGGTGTCCTCTACGTCTCCTTCGGTGAATTAAGTTATTCCAAGTTCTCCTTCAGATTCTCCAACTCATAGAATCAATCATGATGTTGAAGCCACCCCACTCACTCCAACTAAAAGATACTTCATGACCAGAGACTCTTCCACTGCCACTCAAACTTTAATGGAGCTTCACTTTCCCGAGCCAATTGCAAATGAGTATGTGGATAGCTCTTCTCATAATTCCAAATCTAAATATGCAGGTGAGTGCAGATAAACGATATTGAATTGCTTGACAACTTTGATCCTAAAGATTTTAGTTTTTATTAAATTTGTTCATAGTTTTCCTCTATGCGCAAATTTAGCGGGAGAATTAAAAATTTTAAAATCAAACAAAAATAAGAAAATTCAAAAATCCAAAAATATTTATATTTTTGTTTTATTTTTTCAGATGTAAATGAGACTTATGGAGATTGTATCGAGATTTTTAGAGTTAAAGCTTCATCCGTGCTCATCGGAGAATTCTCATTTGAATGAAAAAGAAATGAAGATTATTCTTTCAACATTAAATCTTTCAACCCCAAAAGCAAGGTGAAGTTGTACTTGAAGATTATATGACAGATTGCATTGAAGCCTCCTCAATCAATTTGCTGCTATCTTAGAACCTGCTAAAGTGATCCAGAAAAATTAGCTCTCTCTGAAGATTCTCAAGCTGAAAGTGCTAATTTTATAGAAACTCTACAAGATGCCTCCTCACCCAACGTGCGTTCAAAGACAAATCTTAAATAAATGCCCAACTGCTCAAGATGAAGTCTTTTATTGAAGCTTCATCAAGTTCATATTAAAGCTATGAAGAATTTAAAGGTTAACGCTAAAGCCAAGCTCCAACTGAAGATTAACAAGAAAAGCCAGCTACTTTTTTTTTTTGGGGGGGGGGGGGGGGGGGGGGTTGTTGGGTCAATTAGAAAAGAAAGCTATAAACCAAGGGGGAGATTGTTGGGTCTAAAAAATGGTTTACACTTTGCTTTTGTAGGCAATTGGGTTTTCGATCCATGTGGTTGGGAATGTTTAGGGCTTAGGTGGTGTTTACGGCCATAAACGTGTTTACGGTCGTGAACACATTTGCGGTTGTCTGTCTCATATAAATAGTGTTAGTGGAGTCATAAGGGTGTACGGCTAGAAAGGAGCTTAAGTGTATGTACTCTAAGGTTTTCTAGAAAGAGAAAGTAGAGAAGGTGCAAGTGTGTGTGTGTGTGTGTGTGAATCTCATGTATTCATCATCATTCATATTTTTGAATACATTGAAGATTCATGTTATTCTTCTTCTCCTTCTTCTCTATTTTGATCTTGTACCATCCAATTGATTGGTATTCCGCACCATCAATTGGATCTGATTAGTACGTCAAGAAAATTTGGGACTTACATCTTGACATTCGTGAAAAGATTGTCTACCACGACCTCGTCTACTAGGTCCACCTCTATAACCACCACGATTTCCTCTGCCTCGTATGTTTCTGCTTATGGCCTGGTTTTCATTAATGAACATCATGCTTTGTAAAGCTTGCTCCAATTTTCCAGTATCATCATTTTGATTTATTCTTTCTTCATGGGCTTGAAGACTACCCACGAGCTCATCCATGGAGACTAAGGACAAATCTTTTGATTCTTCAATAGCTGTGACTACATAATCATATTTTCTGATCAATGCACGAAGTAATTTTTCTATTATCCTTTCTTCATCAAGAGCTTCACTGTTCCTTTTCATATCGTTCACCACCGCTTTCAAACGAGTAACATAATCATTTATGCTTTCTGAAGTTTTCATTTTTAATGTTTTAAATTCGGCACGGAGTGATTGGAGTCGTACCTTTTTCGCCTTTTCGGCTCCTTGGAGTGATTTCTGCAGAACCTCCCAAGCTATCTTTGATATCTTTGCGTCTGAGATTTTCTCAAAGGTTGATTCATCAACACCTTAAAAAATCAAAAATTAAGCTTTCTTCTCTCTTTTCTATAATTCCCTTAACCTTGTCTTTTGAGCATATGTTAAAGCCGCTTCAGCAATTGCATCTGTTTGCTCCACATATTCATCTCCAACTATAACCCAAATATCTTGAGAACCGAGTAACACCTTCATTTGAATACTCTAGTTCCCGTAATTTGTAGCCGTCAATTTTGGAATTTGAGGCTGAATCATATTCACCATCTTCGTGTCGTCGAACAGAACCTCGGCTCTGATATCACTTGTTGGTGGTTATAAAGAAAGATGATAGAGTAAAATTAATCTCACACAAGAATAACTCAACTATTTAAATGAGAGATACGGCTCCATTAACTTTTATTTCACTTACTTCACTATCTTTCTCACTTATATTTTTCTTACAAACATTAGGTCTTTATATAGGTTGCCAAAATTAAGAAATACTTAACTTAGAAGAAAACATAAAGGTTAAGTAAAACTTAATAAGGAAGTATTCTTAATGGTTAAGAATGCTTCATGACTAAGAAAACTTCATAGCTAAGGTGTTGTTTGTTTTTTGTAAAAAAAAAACTTCTTCAGACCTCTTATTGATGCGCGGCACAGCATACAAACAACACTTTTAATCTCGTAGTTGTTTGCTTTTTAGAAGTCTTCAAAGTTAAACACTTCTACATGTGTTCAGTTTGGTACAACATTTGTATTGTCTCTTCCAACCTCTTTTTCTTCTTTTTTCTTAGTGAAATCTTGATTATATGTTGCTGAAATCTTGTTTTATCTTTTTTTGTTTTTTTTTGTTTATTCTTGTTAAATTTTTTTTTTTATATTGAATAATGATAAGTTATTGATGAAATCTCTTTTTTTTGCTAAAATATATATATATATATATATATATATATATATATATATATATATATATATATTTGTTGAAATATCATTATTTTTTGCTGAAATATCATAAATTTTTGCTGAAATGTCATACATTATTAAATTTTCGGTATTAAAAAATTACTTTAGATTTATAAAATCAGTTTATTTTAATTTTTTAATATCTACAGCAGCATTCAGATGTTAAAAAACAAACACGCTTGTTAGACTGGAGGATGTGGGTGGGAAACTTCCGTCGGTTTTTGTGGGCCATAACACTCTTTCTCTAACTTTCATTTCCCTTATCTAAACCCAAGGAATATGTGGGAAGCTTCCCTCACTATTTTTTATTTTATTTTTTTAAATAAAATTAATTCTTTTTTATGATTTATAATTTTCAAATTAAAATACATAAATTTAATTAAAAATAAAGAGCGTTTCATTAATTAAAATAAAAATTACATTAAACCTAATATTTAAATAAGTAGAAAAAAAAACGCAAACAAAAAATCATACGAACCACAAAATAGAAAACAAAATTAATATCCTAATTTAAAAAAAAAAATCAAAATACGTCACTCGGAATCATCATCCTCATCATCGACCTCATCGTCTTCATCATTCTGCTGAACGTTACTCTTGTCATCGGAATCTTCGCTCTCGACAAACATATCAGAATCCTCGTCTGATCGTCAAACAAATCATCGTGAGAAAACTCTATCGGCGGCTGAATATGAGTCCTATAAACATGTTCCACCAAATCAGCACGAAGGGCGTCATGAATGTCGCGATTGTGTACTTTTCTTTTATCTGCCCTATACTCTTGTGTACCAACAGCTACTCCTTTGACATTTGGCAAAACTTTGTTTTCGTTGTACCGACATATCGCTCTTCCTTCATCTTCAAGAATCATATTATGCAATATGATACATGTATAGACTACGTGAAGTAACGTTTTCACTTTATATGACCTTGCCCTGACTACTAGTACTTGTCAATGTCTCTTAAGTACACCAAATGTTTGCTCCACATCCTTCCTAGCTAACTCTCGCGCCTCTTTAAACTTTTTCCTTTTCGGGTCGTTAAGACATATAAACAACTTTACAAAACAGACAATGGAGGACATATACCGACAGTAAAATAGTATCCACACTTATATGCTACCCCCATTTGCTTGAAAAGGTATATCGAGTGACTTTTCCAAGGTAGATACCGTTGAATAACGATGAATGATCTAGCACATTGATGTCATTGTTTGCACCAGCTGGACCAAAGAATGCATGCCATATCCAAAGATCATGTGATGCGATAGCCTCTAGATTGATCGTCGGCTCTTTGTGGTCATCTCTCATGTACTGACTACGCCATGCGTTGGGGCATAATGACCAACTCCAATGCATGCAATCGATACCACCAAGCATTTCAGGGAATCCATGCTTGCCTTCATGCACTGTATACAATTGTTGGATATCGTTTATAGTTGGTTTGTACAAATATCGTTGCCTATAAACCAAACAGATTGTTTTGCAGAACTTGTACACACACTCCTGCATGGTACGCTCTGACATCCTAAAATACTCATCCCATCTAGCTGCGTCCATGCCGTACGCTAACTAACGAATTACAGCCATGTATTTTTGAATTGGAGAGAAACCTTTTATCCATCTCGCATCCATTTTCTATTGGAAATATGGAAAACGGCCTTCCAAATCGTCAACATTACGTAAGAATAGTTCCTTCATCATCCGGAAACCGACATCAAAATTTTATAGCGTAGATGGCGTCATCTGCAAAGTAATATTCTATAAGATGATCGTGTTCGTCTTCATGATTTCTAGTCAACTACGACTTTCATGGTTTAGATCGTGTACGTTTTGTTTCACCAAGTCAATTTTGAAAGTATGCAACCGTTTTCGTCATGACGGAATCGAAAAACTTAGCCACCTCTAGAGCCATCAAATCGGATGATGAAGATGATGACAATTTGATTAATATTTTTGGAGTGAGAAGAAGGTATGGGTTAAAAAAATGGTTGGATTTTGTGGTATTTATAGTGTGATAATATATATATATATATATATATATATATATATATATATATATATATATATATATATATATATATATATATATATATATAGGGAGAATTTCATATATGCTCTTCTTAAACATCAAAATATCATATTTACCCAACTTAATTTCTAAATATCATATTTACCCTTCAAAAAATTTCTAAATATCATATTTACCCTTCATAAAATTTCAAAATATCATATATGTCATTTTTAAACATCAAAATATCATATATGTCATTCTTAAATATCAAAATATCATATATGCACTTTTTAAACATCAAAATATCAACGGTAATTTCTAAAATATCATTCATCTAAAACATGATAATAATCAACAAAAATAAAAACAAAACAATCAAAATATACATTCTATAGAAAGGGTTGTAGATGAATCTTTTTGTCTGTCAAGAAGCCGACATTTCAACAATTTAGATGTTCACACTCCATTATCATAGACATAAGGATAATATGGTTAAATTTCTTAATTATTATAATAATTCTATAAAATTGATTATAAAATATTAAAAACATTATAAAAAATAATTTGAGCAAATATGATATTTTGAAGGTTTATAATGGATAAATATGATATTGAAAAATTAAATCGGGCAAATATGATATTTTCAAATTTAAGAGGGGTAAATATATGAAATTCTCTCTCTCTCTCTCTCTCTCTCTCTCTCTATATATATATATATATATATATATATATATATATATATATATATATATATATATATATATATATATATATATATATATATATATATATATAGCCATTGCAATAAAAAATAAGAATAATAATAATTAATCACCCAATCAGATGAGGAGTGAGAACGCGGCAACCCCACCCCCACCCTCCTCCCCACGCCACCTTTCCCACACCGCCGGTGTAGTGTTCCTCCTTGCGGGATGTTTCCTGCGGCCCTCCCCGCTCCCCATACCATCCGGCCGATGTGCAACCTTTTGGTCCACCTCTTCTACTGAAGAGGGTTGCAGAGGTGATCCACAAACTTCATGAATTTTTGCTTCACAAAACCAAACAGCACCTAAGAATACTTAAGGATTAAGAAAATTTAATATCTAATACTTAACAACCAATAAGGTTGTTGATAACCATTTGTTGACTTTTATTTTTAACCTCTTTTTGTTGACTTGTGTTCTAAGTTGGATTTGACTTCTAACAAAATCTTTTTGTTGACTTGTGTTCTAAGTTGGGTTTGACTTTTAACAAAATCGCGTGAGAAATCAACGCACCTGAGGAAAAATTAGGCTTATTGATGAGGCACGTGAGTCGTTGGCTGAAAACTTGTCTCTTCTAGCGTTTAATTTCGTTAACTATTACCCAATAAAGGAAGAATTTGTAATTATCTATCTTGAAACACTAGAACAGAATCTTCCCAACCGTCGCTAGTCCACAGATCATGGACCTAGCTACTTCAAGTGGTGAGAACAAAAACAAAATAAACTAATCACTTTTATATACACTTATTAATATCAACGATTACAATACTAAAAACATGATTTACAATAAATTAATGGGGTTTATCTTATAAAACTTTCTAAGAAAATTCAAACTAAAAGTGGCCCATTAATATCTTGTCTCACCTCCGTCGAAACTTGTTCTTGATCTAATTCCAGGACCTTCGAAATCGGTACATGCATTTTCTTTGGTAGTGAATTCACATGCTCGATAGAGACGCATGCAATTATCGCTATAACAATTAAACCCATAGCTGCCTGGGCAATCCAAACGAACTTTGCAGGAAGAAGCAATACCAAATTAATGGAGAGAAGACCAGTAACCATCGAGAAAAAAGCAATACTTACTAAGATCTTATCAAGGACGTATGACTCATTCGTGTTGGAATTCTCGCATGTATGGTACTCTAAAATCCAATAAGCCAGTGCAAAAACAGTCATTGCAACGACAGATAATGTCATGAAGAACCTACGTGTTTCAAAGGCAGATTCGTCATGATACTTCAGTTGGAGTAGTCCGATCAATGAAGCATATGCTGCAAGAAGTATTTCAACGCGCACATGATGCAGCATCTTTGAACAAGCGCGATACCTGCCACCATGAAAATGAGATCACTTCATACATGAATTTGCAATATAGATATGATGTACAATGATTAATAAACTGACAATCAGGATCTCCGTGATCAAGTAAACATGAAATTACTGTAAGTAACTGACCAACATGGGGGCTGAGCTGCTGTTTCTGACATTGCTCGTGGTGGCATTGAAACCGGCAGGATTGATCTTTTGGTGACGGTACTCGAAAGCATTTCCATGGAGAAAGGTAAGTTTTGTGTTAATTGTGTTAATTAGGAAAGCCTGAATGAGAGCGAATGCAAATATTCATATATATATATATATATATATATATATATATATATATATATATATATATATATATATATATATATATATATATATATATATATATATTTGATTCCATTCTCTCTCATAAGGTGTAGTGGGACCATCAAAGATTCATTGCACGAAGAACCCAAACACGGTTTAATTTATCCAATTAGAAGAATGGTTCCTATAGTTTGAAGTAATTTATGTGTTTAGTCTTTATTATTTATTTTTGTTATCTGTTTGGTTTCTATCTTATCTAAGTATATTGTTTTGTTATTGACTTTTTAATTTATTTTAATAAACACACCTCAACCTCACCCATCTCACTTTATCTTACCTAAAAAAAATACATAATAGTTTTTTAGGTAAGAAACTAATCAAACGCGTAATAAAAACAACATTAGAAACATTCCGAGTTAAAAAAATAAATTAAGAACCAAACGTATAAATTACCCAAACTATAGGGACCATTCATGTAATTTACTCAAAATAATATTTTAAAAAAACTTAAATATATGATTGTTTTTGACTGATGCTTAATAGTCAAACAAACTCACTTATTTTGTTTTTGTCCCTTTTATTCTGAAGTGGACTTTTTTTTCTACAATTGCCATTTAGTACAGGGAACAAAAATAAAATAAAATAAATTGCACTGATCAATAAGACAAAGAGAGAGAACGTCGCGGTTTAATTGAAGAATTTTAATCACACCCACATTTCTAATAATTACCCTATTTGACGACACAGTGTTAACTATAGCAAAGGTCAGAATTAATTTACCAATTTGAATTATATTGTATTTATATTTCAACCCCTTCTAGTTTATAGATGTACAAATTCGATTTTAATTTGACGAATAAAAGAAAGATTGACCATTTTATTAATTCCCAGTTGTTAATTTTTTGCATTATTTTTTATATTCGCATGGATTATACTGTTAATATTTTCCAACTTTATATTATTTAAAAACCATTTACGTATTCTTTAAACATAACAAACTTTTTCAGTTAGACCCCTTAAACTTATAAAAGTTCCAATAAATTTTCAACTAATACATTTTAGGTTTATAATTATCAACTTAAAATCAATATATTAATTTGAATAATTTCTTCAACTTTTAATATATATATATATATATATATATATATATATATATATATATATATATAGAGAGAGAGAGAGAGATGATTGATCATTTGAGAACCTATAGTTTCCCGAGAACCTGAGAACCAAACAACGACCGTTAAATCAAAATAATAGAAGGTTAAAATAATTTGTGGCATTATTGTAAAAACTTTAAAAAAAATAAATAAAAAAGAAAGAAAGAAAGAAACACGGGGGCATCTGATATAAGTTAATTGGAGGACATTTCAGGGATAAGAAGTTATTTGGTCAAACCATTTCCTTATCATCTTTCCCCTTCAACTCGTCTCTCTCTTGTTCATCCAACTTTCAACTATCTCTCATCCAACCACCTGTGTTCCATAATATATGATCATCGACGAGGAATCAAAGAATCAATAGGTCGACGTTGTCTTATAGATCAATTGATCGGCGACATTCCGATCATTCCATCTCGATTGTCTACACCTTCCACCATGATAATGGATGTCATCGTTGTACTCCTCACCTTTCCTATGCCATCGTTAGGATTTTCGCTGATCTTTCACGCAACTATACGAATCTCATCTCGAAACCTTCTTACAAAGCTTTGTTCAACTCGGATGCAGAATCAATAGACGAAGTGATGCTCCTTAGTTCAAGAAAGAAGTGAAAAAGCGGATTAATGTAAATCATTCGGTGGTGGATCGACGAATCTACGTCACGCCATACTGAAACCGATATCCAGCAGAGCCAGACGATAGCGTCGTTGCCGCCTCCATCAGATGGCTCCGTCAGGTGGCATTATGTGCTATTTGATTCATACATTTAAGATAAAGGATAATGGAACATGATAGGTGCTCAAAATCTTATATAATCGATCGATTTCTAGTGTTTAATCTTCAATCTGTTTGAGTTGGATGTCTCTTCTTCATATGTTATTTCATTTATACATGACAGAGGATAATAGTGTTTGAAATCTCATATAATCAACAAAATTATATTGTTTTGGTGTTTGTTGTTGGTTTGAAATTTGAATGATATCTTCGCTTCCACTATGTCTCCTAATCTTGACTTTGTTAATGAGCAAGAAGATGTAAACTTCTTGTTGAAGATCGGAGGTGGATCATTGGCAGGTGCAACAGCCATTAAGTTCGGCAGCATACTGGTGCCATAGATCACACACCTAAACATCACTCAAGCTTTCATTATATCAAATTGCTGAAGCATGTGATGAGACTGTCGATGACTAGCTTAAAAGCTACATGTGTAAAAGATGTTGTTTCTTCTGTAACGGCCATTACAAATACAAAACTAAAAGCTGAGAAAGAGGTTGTTGCTGGTAAAAAGAAGATAGGTATCTCATCTCTATTGCTTTTCTGATAAACTAAAGTGGAAAATCAATCATCCAAACCACACCATACATTCTGTTTTGTGCAATTAGCATGCACTTTTTTTAATATATGTTTTATTATTATCTATAACAGGGGGAAAGAAGAAACAATTGATGGTTTGTATTTCCATTTTTTATTAATGTTTTTATCAGGTGAAGATATAATTTTAAAATTTGATCCCATTTTTCAGTTTTTTCTCCAGTTAACGACATTCACTTATTATTCTTTGTGTATGTAATCCATCCAATGTTTTGTTGTTGTTATTATGAGGATAAGAGAACCCAAAACTACATCACTATTCTTTGCTTCTGGGAAAATGGTAAGTTTTTATTCTAAATTTATATTTTATTATTAAGAAAATATCATTGTATTCAAAGTATCTTGTTATTTCCCCTTTAGGTTTGTACATGAGCCAGGAGTGAACAATTATCAAAGTTAGTGGCACGAAAGGTACATGAATATTATTATAATAATCTTTTAGTTTAAAAAATGCAAAATCTTTACAAACATTCTAATATTTAAATTATTTTTTGGACACAAAC